>NC_064827.1:41097562-42372205 GCF_024166365.1 Elephas maximus indicus | reverse complement strand
AGTTCTTATCTACTAGCTAATCAGTAAATAACCCTCTCCCACCCTCCCTCCCTCCCCCCCTCGTAACCACAAAAGTATGTGTTCTTCTCAGTTTACACTATTTCTCAAGATCTTATAATAGTGGTCTTATACAATATTTGTCCTTTTGCCTCTGACTGATTTCGCTCAGCATAATGCCTTCCAGGTTCCTCCATGTTTTGAAATGTTTCAGAGATTCGTCACTGTTCTTTATCGATGCATAGTATTCCATTGTGTGAATTTACCACAATTTATTTACCCATTCATCCGTTGATGGACACCTTGGTTGCTTCCAGCTTTTTGCTATTGTAAACAGAGCTGCAATAAACATGGGTGTGCATGTATCTGTTCATGTGAAGGCTTTTATTTCTCTAGGGTATATTCCGAGGAGTGGGATTTCTGGGTTGTATGGTAGTTCTATTTCTAACTTTTTAAGAAAACGCCAGATAGATTTCCAAAGTGGTTGTACCATTTTACATTCCCACCAGCAGTGTATAAGAGTTCCAATCTCTCCACAGCCTCTCCAACATTTATTATTTTGTGTTTTTTGGATTAATGCCAGCCTTGTTGGAGTGAGATGGAATCTCATTGTAGTTTTGATCTGCATTTCTCTAATGGCTAATGATCGTGAGCATTTCCTATTTGTACAATTTTATGTTTTACATTCAAATCTGAAGCCATCTGGAATTTATTCTAACATCAGCCATGACTTGGGGCTAAAACTTCATTTTTTTCCCTAATGGTGAGCCAGTTGTACCCACCACACTTTCCATGTGCGGGCTTTTTAAAACAATTTTTTTAAAGCATCTCAACCCCTAGGACTCCATAAAACTGTAGGAGTTAAGAATAGAAAAGCTAGAATTAGAAATAAAAAAAGTCAGCCAACTCCTAATCTCTGCTTTACTACTGCTCACTCTGGGACTCTGGCAAAGCTCAGTTCTCCTTAGGGAAAAAGCTCTGACCAATGATTTAAGCCTGGGACAACTGAGGCAGACAGAGGAGGATTTGCAGAGAACCCTCTAGAAAAGGTTAATAGTTGCTGTGTCCCTGAGAGTGGCATGGCCTCATGGGAGAAAATTGCTCAGCCTTGAAGGAAGCTCCAGGGGCCCAGGCTCCACTCTTTAACTGTGTTTCCCTTCTTCAACCCCCATGTCCTTACCCTGCTGATGGCTCAAAACCCATCTCATGCCGCTCCTCTGTCAAGGCTTCTCTGATATAATGGTTTGAAACCCATTGCCGTCAAGTCAATTCTGACTTACAGCGACCCTACCGGATGGAGTAGAACTGCCCCATAGGGTTTTCAAGGAGTGGCTGGTGGATTCGAACTGCCGACCTTTTGGTTAGCAGCTGAATGCTTAACTACTGAGCCACCAGGGCTCCAGTGGTTTGAATAGTGGCTTCCAAAAGTTCGTGTACATCTGGAACTTTAAAACACGACCTTATTTGGAAATAAGGATCTTTGCAGACTTAATTAGTTAAGATGAGCTCTTCTTTATTATTATACCATCTATTATGGATTGAATTGTTTCCCCAAAAAATATATGTCAACTTGGCTAGGTGGAGTGGAATTAATTACTTTTGTGTGTCGCCTTTCTAGCCTTGGGCTGGGGTGATTGTGTGATAGGGTAATTGTGACTATCTTGGTGGAAGAACTGTATCCTGAATGTTCCCGAGCCTGAACTGTAACATTTACTTCTCTAGTAAACCCCATAATTATGAGTATGACCTGTGAGTTATGTGTGGCCATTGCCATGAATTATCAAACCCAGTAGAAAGTGCTGTGGGAGGGACAATTGGAGTCAGAATTTGTCGACACGACAGAGAGAGGAGGCATGCTGACCTCAACTCATAGGAATTAGCCTTGGACTGTTGATCTTGGTTCCCCTTCCCCCTTGTGGGGTTGGAGGAGGTCAGACCAGCCTTCATGCTGTTTTTTTACACTAGGACCTGATTCTCAGTATTGTGTGATTGTCCACCATTTTGTCATCTGATGTGATTTTCCTAAGTGTTGTAAAGCCTACCTCTATGATGTTAATGTTAATGAGGCAGGATTAGAGACAGTTATGTTAAAGAGGCAGGACTCAATTTATGCAATTAGGTTTTGTCTGAAGTCAATCTCTTTTGAGATATAAAAGAGAAATGAGCAAAGAGACAGAGGGACCTCATAACCACCAAGCAAGGAGAGCCAGGAGCATGTGTCCTTTGGATCCAGGGTCGCTGTGCTGAGACTTTCTCCAGAGCCAACAGAGAGAGAAAGCCTTCCCCTGGAGCTGGCACCCTGACTTCAGACTGCTAGCCTTCTAGATTGTGCGGGAATAAAATTCTCTTTGTTAAAGTCATCTACTTGTGGTATTTCTGTTACAGCTGAACTAGGTAACTAAGACACCATTTTAGTTTCAGGTGGGCCCTAAATCCAATGACTGGTGTCTTTATAAGAAGAGGTGAGGACACAGACACACAGGGAGGATGGCCATGTGATGATGAAGAGTGATTGTAGCTATAAGTCAAGGAATGCCAAAGACTGATGGGAGCCACCATGAGACAGAGCACCCACAGTGGTGTATTCTTAACATGGCTTCCTCCCCTACAGTATCTTATTGAAAAATCCTTACCTTTGCTGGGCTCCCCCCTACCCCAGATTTGCATTTGAATCCTGCTTTTGCTTGGAGGTTATATGTAAACCCCATTGTGCCTGCATAGTACCATTAAGAATGTTGCTGACCTAACTTGTATTAACTCCCTACTTGTAAACCTCTTTAAAAGTAACTTGTCTCCTCACCCTTGGGGAGCAGTCTTGGCAGCAACAGCTCCGACTGATTCTACTTCCTCGTACAGCAAAATAAAGGTGTCTTTCCTAGTGGTGTAGTGGTTAAGCATTGGATTGCTAACCAAAAGATCGGCAGTTTGAATCCACCAGGCACTCCTTGGAAACCCAGTGGGGCAGTTCTACTCTGCCTTGTACAGTTACTATGAATCAGAATCAACTCGATGGCAGCGGGTTTTTTTTTCCTGTTCTCCCACTTTGGTCTCTTGTTTATTGGTCCATACGAGTCATGCCAAACACGAACCTGGGGTTTCCATCTGGTAACTACCAAAAGTTAGGAAGAAGCAAGGAAAAGACCCTTCCCTAGAACCTTCAGAGGGAGCAACGCCCTATCGACACCTCGATTTCAGACTTCTAGTCTCCAGATTTGTACATGTCACCTCAAGGGGCCTATCATCAACCCAGGCTATCAGCTCCCTGGGGAGAGATACCAACTCAACCCTTCTTGGTATCTTCAGGGTCTAACACAGGGCCTGGCACACATGTTTGTCAACTAATTGCAAGAAGAAAGTCAACATTTTTTTTAGCACAGTCCATGTGTCAATCTTAGAGTTTTCATTGTTGAAAATTTATCCTTCTGAATTCTTACCCCAAGATTACATGAGATGTGGCTGAGAACCGTAAAAATGCCAATTCCTTTGACTTGTCCTTAGCACCATTTCTTTGGGAGTCATCATTTTACAGTGAAATATTTTACACTTTGAACTTTGAGAATTAATAAAGAGAGAATGTCTTAATTTCCAGATGGTAGTTTTTTTAATCTAATTTTCAACTTTTCTATTACTTTTTAACTTCTACTTTTGCAATTACTTTCTAGCGTTAGTAGATTGTGATTAGAGAATTTTATTTGTACTCATTCTACTTTTTAAAATGTATTGAGGTCTTTGTGTGTGGCGGGGGGGCCTTCCAAGTGGTCATTTGCAAATGATTCATGGTGGACACTTAGAAAAAGCATATTCTAGGCTTTTAAGCTATAGCGTTTGATATCTTTTAATTTGATCTACCTTACTAATTAACAAATGAAGTCCTAGCATCCTTACTTAATGTATGGCTTACTGATCAGTCACAGACTAAGAGAGGTGAATTCAAATTTCCTATTATTATTGTTTTTCTGTCAATTTCTCCATGAATTTGCAGTCATTTTTTGGTTTATGAATTCTGATGCTATATTATTTGGTTCATAAATATTTATGGGCGATCACTGTAGAGCTCTCAGCCTTTATCATTATAAAGCACTCTCCTGTGTCTTGTTTACTGATTTTCTATGAACCATACCACTAAACCCACTGCATAAAAAAGCCCCTGTTTAATATCCTAACCTGTGTTTTCTTGTTGCCTGTATTTGCATGTATGGCACTTATTTGTTTTCTATTTTTTCTTGCCCTTTTACTTTCAATCTTTCTGAGTCACACTGTTTTAGATACATCTCTCGTATGTGCCCCTTGTTGTTGCTGGATTCTGATTCCGACTCATAGTGACCCCAGGTGACAGAGTAGAACTGCCCCCATAGGATTTTTTTGGCTGTAAATCCTGATGGGAGCAGATCACCACGTCTTTCTCCTGTGGAGCCACTGGATGGGTTCAAACTGCCAATCTTTTGGTGAGCAGCAGAGAGCTTAACTGTTGTGCCACCAAGGCTCCTACACGTGATCCTAGTTGAGTTTTATTCTGTAGCTCCATGAGCTGTTTCTAAAGGGTGAGATTACCAGATTAAATTGTTTTTCACATGTCAGACCACTTTATCATGTCTCCAACCATTTATAAGCAGACTCTCTCTCTCTGCTCCTTCGCCAGTACTGCTGTTATACTACCACTTAAATTTTTAATAGGTGAAAATGGGATCTCATTGTTCTTTCATTTGCTTTTCTTGGCCTTATTAGGTTGTCTTTTCCTTTTCACCACTTTGCCACATAGTTAAGAACGGACAAAGAAGTCAAAACGAACCGCTCTTTGTCAGATCTCTCCAGCGGGGTTAAGATGGGTGATGGGGTTTCTCATTTCTGATTTGCATGATGACACTGGATCAATCACTTTCCACAGACCCTTTGGTTCAGCTCTTAGATTTTCCCAGGAGAAATTATCTATGTTCCTCCCTCTAACAGCCCTTGCCTTCTTTCTTCTTGTAGTGAATAGGCAATATAACATCATAGGAAGATAGATTTGAATCTTACAGCTCTATCTCTGTCATTTACTGGCTGTGTCTTCTATGGCAGTTACTTATACTCCCTGTGCCTCGGTTTCTTGAGTTATAATTCCCAAAGGAAATAATGATTGCAATCGGGGCTGTTGTGTGGAATAGTTAATATATGCAGAGGACTCAGGACTATTATTGTTGGCTCGGCCTCTGGGAAATTCTCCTTTTCCCACTCCAACTATGAAGCTCTGGTGGAAGTTTTTTCCTTTTTACGTGACCCAGCTTCCTTAGCCACTGCGTTTAGTCCATGTCAGGGGCAGCCTTCTGACATAAGCAGAGCCAATCAGAATCCTTTCCTGGGATCTTTGAAATTGGGACAAGAGAAAGGAAGACTTTAGTGCCTCTGGGGAAGCTCTGAGATAATAAGACCAAGGCTACAGGCAGCCAGGTACCCAGCCCTGCCAGGATTGGGTGGTGCAAATGGTTAACGCACTCGGCTACTAATCAAAAGGTTGGAGGTTTGAGCCCACTCCAAGGCACCTTGGAAGAAAGGTCTGGCAATCTACTTCCAAAAAATTAGCCATTGTTAACCCTATGGAGCACAGTTCTACTCTGACACATATGAGATCGCCATGTGTCAGAATCGACTCCACAGCAGCTGGCTAACTGGGGGCAGCCAGACCGCAAGAATGAGACTGACATGTGGAAAGATAGAAGCAGACATTAGAGATGAAAGGAGAGTCTGGAATTGCTGGAATCCCTGTTCCAGCTGTCCCCAAGGGCATTTTATAAGCCCATACATATCCCATTTTCCCTAAGCTCACTTGAGTTGAGTTTCTGTCACTTGCAACCAAAAAAGAGTTTCGATACACCTCCTAAAGCACCTTAGGACATTGCAGATGACGAGATCTCCTGCCTGTCTGTCCAACACTCTCTGAAAGTCCAAAAGCTCTGCTGAGCCCTCCCTAACATGCACACACACATACACAGCCGCTGTGATGCCCAGCGTTTTGGTGCAAGCTGTGGCTCTTCCCCTGCTCGCACTGCCTGCACATGCCTTTCCTTCTCCCCACACGCCAGAAGACAGCTACGCCAAAGCTCAGGCCTGAGGAACTGCACTTGCTAAACAGGATGCTATCCAGAAAGCTGTGCACTTCTCTGTACCCCCCTTGTCCTTTCTCACTGCCCTATTCATTAACTTCTCAAATATAGAATGAGCACCTGCCAAGAACCACATCAGGCCTGGGGCCCCAGGGAACCAGCAAACAGTCCCTGCTATCAAGGAACCCACAGGCTTGTGGGCCATCAGGCTGTCAAAAGACAGCTCCAAGAGGAACAGTGGGATGAGTGGTGAACAGGTGTTTCTGCCAAGTACTGCAGGAGCACAACAGAGGCTTCATCCCTTGTTGGTGAGGCCAGTTGTCTGCTTGGTCCACCCGCCTCCCTCTCTCTCACCCCAGTCTGCCCTGCACACACGCTGCTGCCAAAATGTCTTCCCAAACACAGCTGCACCAGTTCCTCTCCTGCCGCAGGCCTGAGCCCACATGCTTTAGTCTGGCAATTCTAATCCAGGTATTGCCTCAGCCTAGTTTCTCATCTTCCCCTGTTCTCTATTCACAAACCTTGACGTCAAACCGGTCTGCTCACCTTCATCATACATATTCAGCATTTTCCACCACCTTGCCTCTCCTTGGAGCCCTGGTCGTGTGGTAGTTAAGAATTCGGCTGCTAACCAAAAGGTTGGCAGTTCCAATCCACCAGCCGCTCTTTAGAAACCCTGTGGGGAAGTTCTACTCTGTCCTGAAGGGTTGCTATGAGTCAGAATCAACTTGACGTCAGCAGGTTTGGTTTTGGTTTTGCCTCTCCTCACCCAGTTCCTTCTACCTCCTTTCCCTGCACAGCCTAACTGTACACACCTTCCAAGGTGTAGGATGGCAAATGGGTTTCCTTTCTCTGATGACCTGGCTGGGATGCTGTGTTGAGAAGGATTCTGTGGACATACCTGGACTCAGTGGAAGAGTAAAGGGATTAGTTAGCAAAATCTGCATGGACACCAAATTGTGTGTGTGTGTGTGTGTGTGTGTGTGTGTGTGTGTGTGTGTGTGTGTGTGTGTCTAGGGGGAATAGCTGAGATACATTTGTTGATGTTGTACCAGGTCCAAGTCTCATGTCATTCACTCCATGAAACCTTCCTTGATCCTCCAAGTGAAATTACCACCACTTGCTGTTGAGCTGCAGCTGACTCATGGCAACCCCATGTGTGTCAGAGTAGAACTGTACTCCACAGGGTGTTCAATGGCTGATTTTTCTAAATAGCTGGGTTTTTCTTCCAAGGTGTCTCTGGGTGGCCTCGTACTTCCAACCTTTCATTAGCAGTCAAGGCCGTTAATCATTGGTACAACACAGGGACTCCCAAGGGAAATTAACTTCTTTCTTGTCTAATCTTTCATAACTCTCTGTGTCTGTTAGAGCAAGGCTTGCCCCTAACCTTTTTTTTTTTTTATTAACTTTTATTGAGCTTCAAATGAACGTTTACAAATCAAGTCAGTCTGTTACGTGTAAGTTTATATACATCTTACTCCGTACTCCCACTTGCTCTCCCCCTAATGAGTCAGCCCTTCCAGTCTCTCCTTTCGTGACAATTTTGCCAGCTTCCAACTCTCTCCATCCTCCCATCCCCGCTCCAGACAGGAGATGCCAACACAGTCTCAAGTGTCCACCTGATATAATTAGCTCACTCTTCATCAGCATCTCTCTCCCACCCACTGACCAGTCCCTTCCATGTCTGATGAGTTGTCTTCGGGGATGGTTCCTGTCCTGTGCCAACAGAAGGTTTGGGAACCATGACTGCCGGGATTCCTCTAGTCTCAGTCAGACCATTAAGTCTGGTCTTTTTATGAGAATTTGGGGTCTGCATCCTACTGATCTCCTGCTCCCTCAGGGGTTCTCTATTGTGCTCCCTGTCAGGGCAGTCGTCGATTGTGGCCGGGCACCAACTAGTTCTTCTGGTCTCAGGATGATGTAAGTCTCTGGTTCATGTGGCCCTTTTTGTCTCTTGGGCTCTTAGTTGTCGTGTGACCTTGGTGTTCTTCATTCTCCTTTGATCCAGGTGGGTTGAGACCAATTGATGCATCTTACATGGCTACTTGTTAGCATTTAAGACCCCAGACGCCACATTTCAAAGTGGGATGCAGAATGTTTTCATAATAGAATTATTTTGCCAATTGACTTAGAAGTCCCCTTAAACCATGGTTCCCAAACCCCCGCCCTTGCTCCACTGACCTTTGAAGCATTCATTTTATCCCGGAAACTTCTTTGCTTTTGGTCCAGTCCAATTGACCTGACCTTCCATGTATTGAGTGTTGTCCTTCCCTTCACCTAAAGTAGTTCTTATCTACTAATTAATCAGTAAAAAACCCTCTCCCTCCCTTCCTCCCTCCCCCCCTCGTAACCACAAAAGTATGTGTTCTTCTCAGTTTGTACTATTTCTCAAGATCTTATAATAGTGGTCTTATACAATATTTGTCCTTTTGCCTCTGACTGATTTCGCTCAGCATAATGCCTTCCAGGTTCCTCCATGTTATGAAATGTTTCAGAGATTCGTCACTGTTCTTTATCGATGCATAGTATTCCATTGTGTGAATTTACCACAATTTATTTACCCATTCATCCGTTGATGGACACCTTGGTTGCTTCCAGCTTTTTGCTATTGTAAACAGAGCTGCAATAAACATGGGTGTGCATGTATCTGTTTGTGTGAAGGCTCTTGTTTCTCTAGGGTATATTCCGAGGAGTGGGATTTCTGGGTTGTATGGTAGTTCTATTTCTAACTGTTTAAGATAACGCCAGATAGATTTCCAAAGTGTTTGTACCATTTTGCATTCCCACCAGCAGTGTATAAGAGTTCCAATCTCTCCACAGCCTTTCCAACATTTATTATTTTGTGTTTTTTGGATTAATGCCAGCCTTGTTGGAGTGAGATGGAATCTCATCGTAGTTTTAATTTGCATTTCTCTAATGGCTAATGATCGAGAGCATTTTCTCATGTATCTGTTAGCTGCCTGAATATCTTCTTTAGTGAAGTGTGTGTTCATATCCTTTGCCCACTTCTTGATTGGGTTGTTTGTCTTTTTGTGGTTGAGTTTTGACAGAATCATATAGATTTTAGAGATCAGGCGCTGGTTGGAGATGTCATAGCTGAAAATTCTTTCCCAGTCTGTAGGTGGTCTTTTTACTCTTTTGGTGAAGTCTTTAGATGAGCATAGGTGTTTGATTTTTAGGAGCTCCCAGTTATCTGGTCTCTCTTCGTCATTTTTGGTAATGTTTTGTATTCTGTTTATGCCTTGTATTAGGGCTCCTAAGGTTGTCCCTATTTTTTCTTCCATGATCTTTATCGTTTTAGTCTTTATGTTTAGGTCTTTGATCCACTTGGAGTTAGTTTTTGTGCTTGGTGTGAGGTATGGGTCCTGTTTCATTTTTCTGCAAATGGATATCCAGTTATGCCAGCACCATTTGTTAAAAAGACTATCTTTTCCCCAATTAACTGACACTGGGCCTTTGTCAAACATCAGCTGCTCATATGTGGATGGATTTATATCTGGGTTCTCAATTCTGTTCCATTGGTCTATGTGCCTGTTGTTGTACCAATACCAGGCTGTTTTGACTACTGTGGCTGTATAATAGGTTCTGAAATCAGGTAGAGTGAGGCCTCCCACTTTCTTCTTCTTTTTCAGTAATGCTTTGCTTATCCGAGGCTTCTTTCCCTTCCATATGAAGTTGGTGATTTGTTTCTCTAACACCTTAAAAAGTGACATTGGACTTTGGATCGGAAGTGCATTGTATGTATAGATGGCTTTTGGTAGAATAGACATTTTTACTATGTTAAGTCTTCCTATCCATGAGCAAGGTATGTTTTTCCACTTAAGTATGTCCTTTTTAATTTCTTGTAGTAGAGCTTTGTAGTTTTCTTTGTATAGGTCTTTTACATCCTTGGTAAGATTTATTCCTAAGTATTTTATCTTCTTGGGGGCTACTGTGAATGGTATTGATTTGGTTATTTCCTCTTCAATATTCTTTTTGTTGAAGTAGAGGAATCCAAGTGATTTTTGTATGTTTATCTTATAACCTGAGACTCTGCCAAACTCTTCCATTAGTTTCAGTAGTTTTCTGGAGGATTCCTTGGGGTTTTCTGTGTATAAGATCATGTCATCTGCAAATAGAGATAATTTTACTTCCTCCTTCTTTTGCCAATCCGGATGCCCTTTATTTCTTTGTCTAGCCTAATTGCCCTGGGTAGGACTTCTAGCACAATGTTGAATAAGAACGATGATAAAGGGCATCCTTGTCTGGTTCCCGTTCTCAAGGGAAAGGCTTTCAGGTTCTCTCCATTTAGAGCGATGTTGGCTGTTGGCTTTGCATAGATGCCTTTTATTATGTTGAGGAATTTTCCTTCAATTCCTATTTTGTTGAGAGTTTTTATCATAAATGGGTGTTGGACTTTGTCAAATGCCTTTTCTGCATCAATTGATAAGATCATGTGGTTTTTGTCTTTTGTTTTATTTATGTGATGGATTACATTAATGGTTTTTCTGATATTAAACCAGCCTTGCATACCTGGTATAAATCCCACTTGATCGTGGTGAATTATTTTTTTGATATGTTGTTGAATTCTATTGGCTAGAATTTTGTTGAGGATTTTTGCATCTATGTTCATGAGGGATATAGGTCTGTAATTTTCTTTTTTTGTAATGTCTTTACCTGGTTTTGGTATCAGGGAGATGGTGGCTTCATAGAATGAGTTGGGCAGTATTCCGTCATTTTCTACGCTTTGAAATACCTTCAGTAGTAGTGGTGTTAACTCTTCTCTGAAAGTTTGGTAGAACTCTGCAGTGAAGCCGTCCAGGCCAGGGCTTTTTTTTGTTGGGAGTTTTTTGATTACCGTTTCAATCTCTTTTTTTGTTATGGGTCTATTTAGTTGTTCTACTTCTGAATGTGTTAGTTTAGGTAGGTAGTGTTTTTCCAGGAATTCATCCGTTTCTTCTAGGTTTGCAAATTTGTTAGAGTACAATTTTTCGTAATAATCTGATATGGTTCTTTTAATTTCAGTTGGGTCTGTTGTGATGTGGCCCTTCTCGTTTCTTATTCGGGTTGTTTCCTTTCCTGTCTTTCTTTAGTCAGTCTAGCCAATGGTTTATCAATTTTGTTAATTTTTTCAAAGAACCAGCTTTTGGCTTTGTTAATTCTTTCAATTGTTTTTCTGTTCTCTAATTCATTTAGTTCAGATCTAATTTTTATTATTTGTTTTCTTCTGGTGTCTGATGGATTCTTTTGTTGCTCACTTTCTATTTGTTCAAGTTGTAGGGACAGTTCTCTGATTTTGGCTCTTTCTTCTTTTTGTATGTGTGCATTTATCGATATAAATTGACCTCTGAGCACTGCTTTTGCTGTGTCCCAGAGGTTTTGATAGAAAGTATTTTCATTCTTGTTGCATTCTATGAATTTCTTTATTCCCTCCTTGATGTCTTCTATAACCCAGTCTTTTTTCAGGAGGGTATTGTTCAGTTTCCAAGTATTTGATTTCTTTTCCCTAGTTTTTCTCTTACTGATTTCTAGTTTTATTGCCTTGTGGTCTGAGAAGATGCTTTGTAATATTTCGATGTTTTGGATTCTGCAAAGGTTTGTTTTATGACCTAATATGTGGTCTATTCTAGAGAATGTTCCATGTGCGCTAGAAAAAAAAGTATACTTTGCAGCAGTTGGGTGGAGAGTTCTGTATAAGTCAATGAGGTCAAGTTGGTTGATTGTTGTAATTAGGTGTTCCGTGTCTCTACTGAGCTTCTTACTGGATGTCCTGTCCTTCTCTGAAAGTGGTGTGTTGAAGTATCCTACTATAATTGTGGAGGTGTCTATCTCACTTTTCAGTTCTGTTAAAATTTGATTTATGTATCTTGCAGCCCTGTCATTGGGTGCATAAATATTTAATATGGTTATGTCTTCCTGATCAATTGTCCCTTTTATCATTATGTAGTGTCCTTCTTTATCCTTTGTGGTGGATTTAAGTCTAAAGTCTATTTTGTCAGAAATTAATATTGCTACTCCTTTTTTGCTTATTGTTTGCTTGATATATTTTTTTCCATCCTTTGAGTTTTAGTTTGTTTGTGTCTCTAAGTCTAAGGTGTGTCTCTTGTAGGCAGCATATAGACGGATAGTGTTTCTTTATCCAGTCCGAGACTCTCTGTCTCTTTATTGGTGCATTTAGTCCATTTACATTCAGCGTAATTATAGATAAATAAGTGTTTAATGTTGTCATTTTGATGCCTTTTTATGTGTGTTGTTGACAATTTCATTTTTCCACATACTTTTTAGTGCTGAGTCGTTTTTCTTAGTAAATTGTGAGATCCTCATTTTCGTAGTGTTTGACTTTATGTTTGTTGAGTCATTACATTTTTCTTGGCTTTTATCTTGAGTTATGGAGTTGTTATGCCTCTTTGTGGTTACCTTAATATTTACCCCTATTTTTCTAAGTAAAAACCTAACTTGTATTGTTCTATATCGCCTTGTATCCCTCTCCATATGGCAGTTCTATGCCACCTGTATTTAGTCCCTCTTTTTGATTATTGTGATCTTTTACATATTGACTTCAATGATTCCCTGTTATGAGCATTTTTTTTTAATTAATCTTAATTTGTTTTTGTGATTTCCCTATTGGAATTGATATCAGGATGTTCTGTTTTGTGACCTTGTGTTGTGCTGGTATCTGATATTATTGGTTTTCTGACCCAACAATATCCTGTAGTATTTCTTTTAGCTTTGGTTTGGTTTTTGCAAATTCTCTAAGCTTGTGTTTATCTGTAAATATCTTAATTTCGCCTTCATATTTCAGAGAGAGTTTTGCTGGATATATGATCCTTGGCTGGCAGTTTTTCTCTTTCAGTGTTCTGTATATGTCATCCCATTCCCTTCTTGCCTGCATGGTTTCTGCTGAGTAGTCTGAACTTATTCTTATTGATTCTCCCTTGAAGGAGACCTTTCTTTTCTCCCTGGCTGCTTTTAAAATTTTCTCTTTATCTTTGGTTTTGGCAAGTTTGATGATAATATGTCTTGGTGTTTTTCTTTTTGGATCAGTCTTAAATGGGGTTCGATGAGCATCTTGGATAGATATCCTTTCGTCTTTCATGATGTCAGGGAAGTTTTCTGTCAGCAGATCTTCAACTGTTTTCTCTGTGTTTTCTGTCCTCCCTCCCTGTTCTGGGACTCCAATCACACGCAAGTTATCCTTCTTGATAGAGTTCCACATGATTCTTAGGGTTTCTTCATTTTTTTTAATTCTTTTATCTGATTTTTTTTCAGCTATGTTGGTGTTAATTCCCTGGTCCTCCAGATTTCCCAGTCTGCATTCTAATTGCTCGAGTCTGCTCCTCTGACTTCCTATTGCATTGTCTAATTCTGTAATTTTATTGTTAATCTTTTGGATTTCTGAATGCTGTCTCTCTATGGATTCTTGCAACTTATTAATTTTTCCACTATGTTCTTGAATAATCTCTTTGAGTTCTTCAACTGTTTTATCAGTGTGTTCCTTGGCTTTTTCTGCAGTTTGCCTTATTTCGTTTGTGATGTCTTGAAGCATTCTGTA
The DNA here is from genome assembly GCF_024166365.1 of Elephas maximus indicus. NCBI lineage: Eukaryota > Metazoa > Chordata > Mammalia > Proboscidea > Elephantidae > Elephas > Elephas maximus. The sequence continues at coordinate 42,358,597 of NC_064827.1, read as the reverse complement.
AATTAGTTTTTTATATTCTGTATCTGATAATTCCAGGATTGTATCTTCATTTGAGAAAGTTTTGATTCTTTTGTTTGGGGGGTTGTAGAAGCTGTCATGGTCTGCTTCTTTATGTGGTTTGATATCGACTGCTGTCTCCGAGCAATCACTAAGATATGAAAAAGATATAGTAGTGGTTTATTGTATAATTGCTCACTGAGTCTTATCTTGTTTTGTTTTCTTTCAATATACGTGGATGGGCTACTAGATTGTGCTGTCTTGTTTGTTGTAGCCCTTGACTTACTTATGACCTATTACCAGCTGGTTTGGGCTGTTGCCAGATATATATGCCTGAGTCTATTCACTATTCTTGAATAGAATCTGATTTTGGGTCGTCAAGTGTGTGCTGCACCCTAACACCTATCCACCTCAAGAAGTAGTGGTGATAGTTGTGTGCACCAGATTCTATTGGCAGCTTGTGTTCACCCTCCGCGGGGGCAGGATGCTGACAGGCTTCCCCCAAGTGTCAGTGAGGTGGGTGTGTCTCTATTCCTATAGCACCTTGGTGGTGGGGCACTGCAGCTGTACCTTAGGCCCCCAATGCAAGTACCTCTACTGATTGGTAGGTGTCACCCTCCTTAGACCCCTAAGGCAAGAGGCTAGGTGGTCTGGGGGGAGCTTCAGCCCTCAGTTCCCTGTTGTGGGTCAGTTAGGGCTCTGTTGAATAAGCAGAGATATCAGACCTGGGAAACTTGTTTTTCCAGAAAACCCACTTAAAAAAAATTCAGTCAGATCCCTATCAGAACTGCCTTTGGATTATAACAGCCACCTTGTTCACTGTAAGGATGAAAGTCCGAGATTTGGATCACATATTCTTGGCTGGAGCTGGTTCTGTGTTTGTAGTCCAATTAGGGATGAATTTTTGGTCCCTGGGTTTTTTGTGGTTCCTTCTCTCTTTTTCTTCTCTTTTTCTCTCTCAGGCCGGAAGAATGGGTTAGGAAAAGACCAAAAAAAAAAAAAAAAGGGGGGGGAGCAGGAAGCAAAGCTGCTGTGGAGCCGGAGCCGTTCTCCCTCTGGCTCAGGAAATTGCAATGTTAATGAAGCCGCCTGGGAAGGGTGGGGGAGGGTTCAGAGAGATAGGAGAGTAGCACCTCGGAATATAGCCAAAGTTGCTTGTCTTGCTTGGAATGACTATTTTATCTGAGACTCCCAAGGGCTGTGTCGCCTACGTGTGCTGGCTGTGTGGAGATTGCCCCCGGGGGTCTGGCCCGCTGAAGCCACAGTCAGATCCTCCGCTGCCAGTCCAAAGCCCAGCGTCAAGGTTCCCCTGCTGGGACACTGCACTCCCGGCTCCAAAATCAGTCGCTGCCTCCCGGGGACTTCTCCCACCAGCCGCGTCGCCGTGCCATCCCCACGGACCGGCTGGACCCCCCCCCGGGGTTAGTTCAGGAAAGTAGGGCTGCGCCCCATGCTTGCGCCATTACAGCGCCCAGTCAAAAGCCTGGCGCCAAGGTTCCCCGGCTGGGACGCTGCACTCCCGGCTCCAAAACCAGTCACTGCCTCCCGGGGACTTCTCCCACCAGCCGCGTCGCCGCGTCGCCAGGCCGCCTGCGTGGACAGGCTGGGCCCCCTCCCGGGTTCAGTTCAGGGGGGTAGGGCTGCGCCCCTTGTTTGCGCCGTCACAAGATTTTTGAGTTCAGCTCCCCTGGGCCCAGAAGCTCAGCGCCAAGGTTACCTGACTGGGACGCTGGCTCCAGGCTCCAAAAACAGTCGCTGCTTCCCCGTATTTGTTCGTTTTCCGTCTCTAAATCTGTGTTTGTTGTTCAGGGTTCGTAGATTGTTATGCATGTGATCGATTCACTTGTTTTTCTGAGTCTTTGTTGCAAGAGGGATCCGAGGTAGCGTCTACCTAGTCCGCCATCTTGGCCCCGCCTCCCTAACCTTTTTTTGTTTTTTTTTAATTGTACTTTAGACAAAGGTTTACAGAACAAACTAGCTTCTCATTAAACAGTACACATATTGTTTTATGACACTGGTTACCAACCCCATGACGTGTCAACACTCTCCCTTCTCAACCTTGGGTTCCCTATTACCAGCTTTCCCTAACTTTTTTTTTTTTTAATTGTACTTTAGACGAAGGTTTACAGAACAAACTAGCTTCTCATTAAACAGTACACATATTGTTTTATGACACTGGTTACCAACTCCATGACGTGTCAACACTCTCCCTTCTCAACCTTGGGTTCCCTATTACCAGCTTTCCTGTTCCCTCCTATCTTCTAGTCCTTGCCCCTGGGCTGGTGGGCCCCTTTAGTCTTGTTTTGTTTTATGGGTCTGTCTAATCTTTGGCGTTCAGCTGACCCTTCAGGTGAGCCTCAGGAGTGACTTCATTACTCAGCTAAAAGGGTATCTGGGGGTCATACTCTCGGACTTTCTTCAGTCTGTCAGGCCAGTAAATCTGGTCTTTTTTTGTGTGAGTTTGTATTTTGTTCTACATTTTTCTCTAGCTTTGTCCGGGACCCTCTGTTGTGATCCCTGTCAGAGCAGTTAGTGGTGGCAGCCAGGTACCATCTAGTTGTACCAGACTCAGTCTGATGGAGGCCACAGTAATTGTGGTCCATTAATCCTTTGGGTTAGTCTTTCCCTTATGTCTTTAGTTTTCTTCATTTTCCCTTGCTCTCAAAGCGGTGAGACTAGTGCGGTATCTTTAGATGGCTCACAGGCTCTTAAGACCCCAGACGCTGCTCACTAAAGTAAAACATAGAACATTTTCTTTATAAAATACGTTATGACAATTGAACTAGATGTTCCCCATTGCTCCTACCTTTTTATTGGTGATCTGTTTTTTTCTATTTGAGGGATGGCATCCCTTGGAGTACTGTACAAGTTAGGGATTCCAAAAAAGCTTACCAAATGGACGGAACCATGCGAAGCTTCATTTGCCATTCAGCAGGTTGAGTATACAGCTATGGAAGTACCCCCAAGTTCTTGTCATGATGAGCTGGCTTTACCTACAGGCCTTTCCTCAGAACAGATTATGAGGGGGGTGTTATCAGGGCCATGTTCTCACTCCTCAAGTCCCACATTATAATCTCTGTCTGACCTGTCATTTGCCATCTCCTTGTGAATCTGCAACCACTGAAGCCAGGGCTCCCAGCCTCTCTCGCTCATTTTAACTACTATCATTGCCTTCTCTGGTGGCAAGTTCTGTGCTCAGTGTTAGGACAGTGGGGTGGGGCCTTGCCTTCAGGGGAAGAGGTGGAGGACAGACATAGACATGAGTAATAGGATACAAGAAGTGATCTGGCCCTAAGTGAAGGACAGAGAGGGTGCTGAGGGACCAGGTGAGAGGGCAGCAGAAGGCTTCCAGGAGGGTGGCAGTGGTTGAAACACCCAAACTCACCAAATTCCTTTTATACTTCTTATATCAAAAAAATCCAAACCCATTGCCATCAAGTTGATTCTGACTCATAGTGACCCTATAGGACAGAGTAGAACTTCCCCATAGAGCTTCCAAGGAGTGTCTGGTAGACTTGAACTGCCAAACTTTTGGTTAGCGGCTGTAGCACTTAACCACTATACCACCAGGGTTTCCTTACACTCCTTAGCATCTCGTAACTGGGTTCCTGATGTCCACAGCTGCAAGCTCAGTCCTCCCCAGCTCCAGAATCTATGCAAATGAAACCAGGAAGTATTTAAACAACCTCATCACATCTCACACCCCTACCAATACCCCACACCACACAAACACACAAACCGCAAGAGTTTAGTTCCAAATACCCTTCCTGACCTGGAGACCTAATGCTTCCCACTGGCCTTCCTTGAATCTCCTTTGCTGCAGGGCCTACCTGGGCCCAGGTAACTACCTGGGCTCCTGTGCCATGTGTGGGCTCTGGTTTTCCTGTCCCCAGATCTGGGTGATCACTGTGGACATCTGTGATGCCCCTAAATTATTATGGGGCTCCAGAACCATGGCATATTTCCTATGACTGCTCTGCCCTTCTACCCCTCTGTCCTTCTGGGTTTCTGGTCCCACCCCAAGTACGTCCCCCAGCCCTTCCACCCCTCCAACATGTTTAGGTTGCCAGATTCAGCTGCCCTGTTGGCAGGAGACAGGCTGGCTCCAGAGAGCTGGGTGGAGGGGAGTGCAGTGGATCACATTTCTTCAACTCGTGCCAAATATTATTCAGACCTTGCTTTTCAGACAGACACAAATTACTCATCCAATGAACACAGAAGGGCTAATCCCAGGACGTTTATCAAAGTGGGGAAAGATGAGAGAAAGGACAGTCACAAGAGGCCTTTGAGAGCTGGCTGGGGTGGCTGGCCTGAGAGGAGGTGGTGAGACTCCCATGCCCTCCTGGGGTTTTCTCCTTAGAGAACCTGAAACCCAGCACCAAGGCTTTGGGATTTGCTGTCATTGTGACATACAAAGCCTGCACTGGTGTATACGCTTCCCTGTGGGAACAGTGACAGAGAAATCTACAAGCGCCAGGCTGCTTTGTGGGTAGACACACATCACCTCCAGGTGACAATGCTCAGTGGGATAGCTGGCTGCAAGGACCTTGTAAGCTGCCCCCACTGGGGCTCACAGGTGCCCTCATGCCTGTATTTATTTGCAGAGTTCACTGGAGACAGCCCCTCCTGGCTGAAACTTCTCACTTCTGGTGACAGTTGTGAGAGCATGGCTGCTGAGAGAGCAGGTAGAGGGACCAGGCAGACCCTTTCCTGACAGAACCTTCTGACCTTCCCCATGAGCTTTCCTCCTGTTTAAGGACTCTGCCCTGAAGTAAGGGAAATCAGGCCTTGGCCTGAGGCATAACCTCTCACCATCCAGGAGAGAGAAGACTAAGTGAAGCCTCTGGAGACAGTCAGGGCCCGCCCACTGCCCTATGTCAGGGTCTGTGCCATGCCACTGGGACTCTGAACTGTACCCAGGGGAGAGGGCCCCCCATTCGTGGGAGGTGGCAACAACTGGATCAGGGGGCAAGAGTATGAAAATAATTCCCAACATTTATATAAACCAGTTGCCGTCAAGTTGATACCAACTCATGGTGACCCCATGTGTGTCAGGGTCAAACTGTGCTCCATAGGGTTTTCAATGACTGATTTTTCAGAAGTAGATCACTAGGTCTTCCTTTAGAGGTGCCTCTGGGTGGGCTCAAACCTCCCACCTTTTGGTTAGCAGCCGAGCGTTTTAACCATTTGCACCACCCAGGGACTCCAAGTTTTATATAGTCAGGCACTATTGTCACTAATCTCATAAGATGATGAGGTAGGTATACTATTACTGCTGCCACTTTTCAGATGAGGCACCAAGAGGGTAGAGAACTTGCCCAACATCACAAAGTCAGTGAACAGGAGGCTTCAGAATCTTTTAATTGGACTCTGCAGACTGCCTACAAGTCCTGGTGGCACAGTGGTTAAGCACTCTGCTGCTAACTGAAAGGTCGGCAGCTTGAACCCACCAGCCATTCTGTGGGAGAAAAATGTGGCAGTCTGTGTCTGTAAAGATTTACAGCCTTGGAAACCTGATGGAGCAGTTCTACTCTGTCCTGTATGGTTGCTATAGGTCAGAATTGACTGGACAGCAAGGGGTTAGGTTTTTTGATTTTTAGCCTTACAGGTATCATGACACATGTAAACTGGGCTTATAAAAAATATTGTTATAACTAACTACAAGGATTTTTTTTATTAACTTTTATTGAGCTTCAAGTGAACGTTTACAAATCAAGTCAAACTGTCACATATAAGTTTATATACACCTTACTCCGTACTCCCACTTGCTCTCCCCCTAATGAGTCAGCCCTTCCAGTCTCTCCTTTCGTGACAATTTTGCCAGCTTCCAACTCTCTCTATCCTCCCATCCCCCCTCCAGACAGGAGATGCCAACACAGTCTCAAGTGTCCACCTGATATGATTAACTCACTCTTCATCAGCATCTCTCTCCTACCCACTGTCCAGTCCCTTTCATGTCTGATGAGTTGTCTTCGGGAATGGTTCCTGTCCTGTGCCAACAGAAGGTTTGGGGTTCATGACCGCCGGGATTCCACTAGTCTCAGTCAGAGCATTAAGTATGGTCTTTTTGTGAGAATTGGGGTCTGCATCCCACTGATCTCCTGCTCCCTCAGGGGTTCTCTGTTGTGCTCCCTGTCAGGGCAGTCATCGGTTGTGGCCGGGCACCAACTAGTTCTTCTGGTCTCAGGATGATGTAGGTCTCTGGTTCATGTGGCCCTTTTTGTCTCTTGGGCTCTTAGTTGTCGTGTGACCTTGGTGTTCTTCATTCTCCTTTGATCCAGGTGGGTTTACAAGGATATTTTTTATAAAAAATGATAAATTTCTGCTGAAACACTGCATGAAAATTTTTTATACACATTCTGATGTCACCCTCTCTGAGAGTGTCACCTGGTGTGGTCTGCACCCCCCTAGTGACGCCCCTTTCATGGACCATTGCCCTGGACTTCAAGGTTTTCCCAGGGGATTGCCCAAGCCTCAGTCTCCCCAACAGGGGTAGATTATGCAACAAGCAAAGTAAATGAAACCCATGCAAAATTGTTCACCACAGATTAGTAAGTAAACACAATTAAACCCGTGTGTACCTTGCTTATTATAAACCCATTCATACCAAGTTTATGAGTTAATCTGCCCTGACTGTTTACCTCACCTATTGGGTAATCTGGCCCAGTTCCCCTGGGTGAGGATTCAAACAGTGGTTTACTGATTAGGGAGATGGGCAGACCAACAGCCAGCTGGGTACAAGTCTTCCCAGCCATTTGGGAGGGGCGGCTTACAACCTCAAGTACAGGGAAATGCCGCAGTTAAGCAGGGATATTTCAGCTCCAGAGCTTGGTGGGGACAGGTGTTTTCTGGCGTGGCCAGTCCTAACATAATTAGGAAAGCTGAGGGGAATTCCCAGTTGAGGATGGTGAGGCAGGCAGGCACTCAGCTGAACCAGTGGCCTCAAAGGAAGCCTGCTGCAAACAAAGCCCAGCATTCTCTGCCTGCAGGAGATGGTTTCTTTTCCAGTTCCTGCAACTTCATGTCTGCTGAGAATGACCTCTCCCCTGGTCACCTGCACTGCCTGCTGTGGTGGACCCATACTGAGCAGCAGGCCTAGGCCTCGGCAGGCTTCACCCTCTCCCTCTCTTTGTCTTCACTTGTTCTTGAACTGAGTCTATTCAGCATTATTTTTGGTCATTGTTATGTCCCCCAAAATATGTGTTGTAAATCCTAAACCCCTATGCCTAGGGATGTAATCTCATTTGAGAATAGGACTTTCTTTGTCATGTTAATGAGAACCATATCAGTGCAGGATGCGTCTTAAGCCAATCGCTTTTGAGATATAAAAAGAGCAGATTAGGCACAAAGAACCTAAAAACCCAAACCTACTGCCACTGAGTTGATTCCAACACCGTAGGACGGAGTAGAACTGTCCCATGGGGTTTCCAAGGCTGTGAGTCTTTATGGAAGCAGACCGCCACATCTTTCTTCTGCAGAGTGGCTAGTGGATTCAAACCGCAGATCTTTCGGTTAGCAGCTGAGCACTTAACCACTGGCCACCAGGGCCCCTAGGCACAAAGAAAGAAGCACAAACGGAGGGTAAGATACCACATGAAGATCTCTAAGGAATCGAGGAACAGAAACTGAAAAGGGACAAGGACCTTCCTCCAGAGCCATCAGAGAAAGCCTTCCTCTAGAGCTGGCACCCTGAATTTGGACTTTTAGCCTCCTAAACTGTGAGAAAATAAATTTGTTTGTTAAAGCCACCCATTTGTGGTATTTCTCTTAGAGCGGCACTAAGAAATAAGACAGTTGCAAAGAACAGAAGTTCACTGGTGCAAATGTGTTTGTACATTTCAAAGATCTTAATATAAGGAGAATGATTTCTGAGGCACAGAATCGAGAGGCAGAAATGTTGTTGAGTTCCAGGAACAATGAGAACAGAAGCAGGGAAGCCACAGGAACTTAGGTAGTACCCTCTCTTCATTTCTGTCTCTTTCTGTCTGTGGTCTCTCATTCTCTCAGCTGTCTTTGCCTCTCTCTGCATTGGCAGAATGTGGCATGTTTACGTAGCCTCATTTCCAACCACACCCAAGGACTAACTGGCTGTCCTGAATCTCAGATCCAAATCCTCAGGAGAGACTATTTGATTGACCCAGTTTGGGTCAGATACCCACACTGGTCCAATCAGTGTGGATGGTGACTGGAGTCAAGCAGTACAAAAATTACTACCAAGGATCCCTGTGAAAGAGGGGCAAGTTTTTAGAGCACGGAGTCTCCCTGAGCAGGCTAGACACTTTCCCTCTGTAACTATCATATGTATTTTCTGGAACTGACAGGCAACGGTGCCTTCACTTCCTTGAGTTTATAAAAAAATAATAATTTATGGCTTCCTCGGTGCTTGGCTTACTATTAGGAAATGTTAGTCTCATTTTGGAATATTTTAAAATAATTTGGGTAGCTGTGGTAAGCTACTCAACAAGCTCTTCAATATCCTGTGCCCATCACCTCTACCTCCTTATACAGCACTTTCTCTTTTTCGTTATGGGTTAAGGCCTTGCTATTCAAAGTCAGGGGTCCCTGGGTGGTACAGTTAACTGTGCTCAGTTGCTAGCCAAAAGGTTGGAGGTTCAAGTTCACCCACAGGCACCTTGGAAGAAAGGCCATATCTACTTCTGAAAAATCAGCCATTGAAAACCCTATGCAGCACAGTTCAACCCTGACACACAGGGGGTTACCATGAGTTAGAATTCAGTCCACAGCAACTGGGATCCAAAGACAGCAGTATTGGTGTTACCTGACAGCATATTGTTGTCAGGTGCCATCCCCTCGGCTCTGACTCAGGGCAACTTTAGGTGTATAAGAGAACTAAAATTTGAGTGGTCCTGCTCCATCTTCATGATCGTTGGTATGAGTCCGTTATCACTGAGTCTGTGTTTAATCCACTGTTGTTGAGAGCCTGTTAGACCTGCAGAGTCTCCTCCTCCACCCCCATCTACTGAAGCAGCATCTACATTTTAACAGACCTCCAGGTGATCCATAAATACCAAAGTTCTGGAAGGGGTTCTGGTCTTACCTGTTTTACTAGATTGAAATTTCTGAGGGCAGGGACTATAATTATTCAGCAAATCTCAATTGCACACTTTTTTATGTGCAAAGTACCTTGTTCTGTCCTTCAGGGAATAGAACTTTCAAATGAAGGTATGAGAGGACTGAAGTGGTCGAAGAAGATACATTAATTATATGATTTGGGAGCTTTATTTAAAAATAATCTGCAGGAAAGGACTCCTTGAGACTATTGCCCTGAGATAGAAACTAACCCCTGAGGTCGCTTTTTAACTAAATAACAAATGGGCTAAAAATGATGAATATCAACCACACCTACTGTGCTCCTTTAAAAAATCACCTATATGAGACCAAATTACTTTAAAACAAAGATGAGAATGTAAGAGGGCAGGGAAACTAGATTAATGGAAATGGAACAACCAAAACAGAAACAATGAGAATGTCCATGCATTGTGAAGGATGTAATCGATGTCACTGTGCAACATGTGTAGAAATTATTGAATGGGAACCTAAACTGCTGTGTAAGCCTTCACCAAACACACAATAAAATAAAACGAAGCAATAATAATCTGCAGGAGGTGGAGGCAAGTTGGGAACACAGATGAAGCAAATGGCTATAAATAAGTATTTTTTAAAGTGGGATGATGGAAACATAGCAGTTGATTATGCTATTCTCTCTATTTTAATGTATTTTTGAATTTTTCATATTAAAAGTAAAAAATAATGGTTGAAGACGTTGTAAGAGATCATCTAGCTGCTCAAAATAAACTTGCTTCCTGGCCAAATGAAACTGAGGGCACTAAGAGAATTTACAAATGACATTGCTCAATCCCTGTCAGACACTTTTGGAGAACTAGTACTGTAGGGAGAAGTTTTGGAACACTGGTCATGTGCAAATGACTTTTGAATTTTGCAAAAGGGGGTAGTGGTGGCCAGTTTCTTTTTGTTGCTTCAAACCGATTTAAGAAAAAGAAGGGGGGAGGGGCAATGCACCGGCTCACAAAACAGCCCACCCCATATGTGGAGTCAGACATGACCACATCACGTCATACAAATCTTTCTGTCTTGCCTCCTTTTTGGCTGAATTATCAGGCAGACGCTTTCCACGTGACAGCCAGCCGTCACCACCTCCAGACTGGTAACATCAGAGGAAAAGAAGTGCTTATAGCCACGTGTAGATGCCTGAACCAATCACTGTGGCTAGAGAGATGCAGTGCTCTTATTGGCCAAATATAAGTCACATGCCCATCCAGGGCAGACAAAATCAATAGCTGTCTGCTACTGGAAGGAAAGGTTGATTCTGTAAACTACACCGTCACCTAGGAATAGCTTTTTTAAAGATATAAAGGATGTGGAGAGTTCTCATAGCAAGTCAAGGACAACCAGATTTTCTTTTTTGCAGATCCCTGAACTGACAGATCACAAAGTTGTATTTGACAGTCTGTTGGCAATTTGGGTCTTTGACGATCTCTGCCATGATATTCTTGTGGATAAAATGAAAAATATGGGTTGGATAATAGTACAGGTAAGAGAAAAAGCAACCTGCTAAATGACTGGAGCAAACCTTTGTCATTGTATTTACTCATTTAGCATTCCGATCTTATTTTGGGAGAATTTTCCCGTGTATACTGGACTCGGAGAACTGCAGTGCCCTGGTTTCCACAGTGGAAGCTGAAGGGTAGAATTCTTGTTTTCTCCACCTCTGGTCAGCCAGGGCTCAAGCATGTGAAATTGGATTCAGCCACTCCCAATGAGGACTTTGAATTCTAAGGGGGAGATGCTAAGATGCAGAGATGGCGTAGAAATCATTCATGGCAACAGCAGCATGAACAGTCCAGAAGTGGTAGTATGGAGTGTTCACTGGCAGTGGTGGCTGTGGCAGAGAAGTGTCATAATTGACTGTTTCTGCAGTCAAAAACACTGATGGGCACAACGATTGTATTTAAAGACCCCAGTACTATTCCTGGACCCTGCTTTCAGCTCTGTCTTTTAGTTTGACATGAACATCAAAAAGGAAATATCATGTTAGGAGGCATTGGTCAAAGTATGATATTTGGAACTATGGAGGTGATGGTCCTGCTCTATTCTATGGGTCAGACCCTAGCTGAAACGCTGCATTCAGCCCTGGGTACTACTCTCATATGAGGGAAATAGACATATTAGAGTCTAGTCAAAGAAGAATGACTAGGACAGGGAAGGAACTCAACCATGAAACATGAAGAACTAAAAATGATACATATTAGTTAGCCTAGAGAGGAGTTGTCTTCAGACGGGGAGAAGGCATATGACCGATCTCTTTAAATAACTGAAAGACCATCAAATGGAAGAGGAATTCAGTTTATTCCCTGTGGTTCCAAGGAACTGACATGACATCACCAGTGGAAGCTATACGGATAGGTTTCAGCCTAATATAAGAAGGACTTAATAGATCAGTGATATCCGCAGTGGATCAGGCTGCCTCATGATATAGTAGTTCCCTGTCCCTGGAAGTGTGCGCACAAGCTGGATGAACTCTCAGACAGGATATTGTACGTAGGAATCCCTTATTGGATGAATGTAGGGTGGCCTTCCAAATTCCTTCCAATTCTGAAATCTGACCAAGTCCATAGGGCAAGTTGGGACCGGCAGGGAACTGGAGGTGGGGAGACCAGAGGTATTGCAAACTGTGAGCTGTCCTAGAGCACGATTCTCAGCCACCATCTTAGCTCCAGGAAAGAACAGTATGGAGGATTGATTTATTTTGAATTCTTCACAATTCCTTTTATCCAATCTCTTTGTTATATGACTTTGAGTTCCTTCCACTAAAGGCAGAATATATATTCGGTTGATCATGTGACTTGCTTTGGCACACAGAATGTGGGCAGAAGTGCCCATTCCAAGCATAGTCCTTAAAAGGCGTCAGGTTTGTTTCCTCACCCATCTCATGCTACTGCCATCACCATGCAAAAAACATGCTCTTGAATTGAGAAATAGTTTAAACTGAGAAGAAAACATTCTTTTGTGGTTACAAGAGGGGGGAGGGAGGGAGGGTGGGAGGGGGCACTCACTAATTAGATAGTAGATAAGAACTACTTTAGGTGAAGGGAAAGACAGCACACAATACAGGGGAGGTCAGGACAATTGGACTAAACCAAAAGCAAAGAAGTTTCCTGAATAAACTGAATGCTTCGAAGGCCAGTGTAGCAGTGGCAGGGGTCTGGGGACCATGGTTTCAGGGGACATCTAAGTCAATTGGCATAATAAAATCTATTAAGAGAACATTCTGCATCCCACTTTGAAGAGTGGCGTCTGGGGTCTTAAACGCTAGCAAGCAGCCATCTAAGATGGATCAATTGGTCTCAACCCACCTGAATCTAAGGAGAATGAAGAACACCAAAGACACAAGGTGATTACGAGCCCAAGAGACAGAAAGGGCCACATGACCCAGAGACTACATCTTCCTGAGACCAGAAGAACTAGATGGTGCACAGCTACAACCGATGACTGCCCTGACAGGGAACACAACAGAGAACCCCTGAGAGAGCAGGAGAGCAGTGGGATGCAGACCCCGAATTCTCATAAGACCAGACTTAATGGTCTGACTGAGACTAGAAGGACCCTGGTGGTCATGGCCCCCAGACTTTCTGTTGGCCCAGGACAGGAACCATTCCCGAAGCCAACTCTTCAGACATGGATTGGACTGGACAATGTATTGGAGAGGGATAGTGATGAGGAGTGAGCTTCTTGGATCAGGCGGACACTTGAGAATATGTTGGCATCACCTGCCTGGAGGAGAGATGGAGGGTGGAGGGGGTTAGAAGCTAGTGAAATGGACACGAAAAGAGAGAGTGGAGGGAGAGAGCGGGCTGTCTCTAGGGGGAGAGTAATTGGGAGTATGTAGCAAGGTGTATATAAGTTTTTATGTGAGAGACTGACTTGATTTGTAAACTTTCACTTAAAGCACAATAAAAATTATTAAAACAAAAACAAAAACATGCTCTTGTTATCTCTGCTCACAGAAGAATGAGAAACACATGGAGTAGACAAGCTTGTCTACGGCCTTGTTAAGCACTGTCCCAGCCAACCCATGGACATATGAGAAATAAATGCTTTATTGTTGTATGGCATTTAGATTTGGTGGTTATTTCTTCTGCAGCATTATTACGGCAATAATTAAGACAGATGGTATATTCCAACAGACTTTCAGATATAGCTTCAAAGGCGGTTCCCAGGCTTCTGTTGTCCTTTCTAGGATGCGGGAAAGCAGCACTTGAGGTGAAGAGCTCATCCCAATAGACTGTGGGTATATCTTGTCCAGGGTATAGATGTTGTTGGACATGGAGAGTCAAGATCACTGGGTGGGACCTGGACCCAATGATACAGCCACTCCGTGGGGGTGTTGGGGCTAAGGATTAGGGGAGGAAGCAGATTCTACTTCAGACCCTGGGAAGAATTGCAGGCGGGTATTCAGAACAAAGTGTGGATGGTAGCATCCTGGCAGGCAGTTTGCGTTGTAATGGGGTAAAGATGGCCACAAATTTCTTTGCTACACCTCTCATCAAGAGGTGGAGTCTATTTCCCTTCCCCTTAAATCTGGACTGGACCTGTGACTCATTCTGACCAACATCAAGTGGCAGATGTGCCATTATATAACTTCCAAGACTTGGCCATAAGAGATCTTCAGCTCCCTCCTATGGATTTGTAATGCTCCTTCTTACAGCCCAGCTTCCATGCTGTGAGGAAGCCCAAGAAGCCATGTGGAGAGGTTCACATGGAGGAAAACTGAGATCCCCAGCTTACAGCTCCAGCTGAGTGCCTGGTTGGCAAGAAGCACCACTTTCAACTGCGTGAGTGAGGTCATTTCACATCCCCAGCTAACATATGAAGCAGGAAAATCACCTGGTTAGTGCACAGAATTGTGAGAAATAACAAATTGCTGATGTTTTAGAAACTAATTTTGGGGATATATTTTTGTATAGCAATAAATCAGGGGTTGGCAAACTTCTTCTGTAAAGGGTCAGATAGTAAATATTTTAGGCTTTGCAGGCCATATGGTCTCTGTTGCAACTTCTCAATTCTGCCATTGTAGCACAAAAGCAGCCATAGACAATATATAAACAAAGGGGCATGTGTTGAGTTCTAATATAAGTTTATTTACAAAAACAGATGGTGGGTTGGATTTGGCCCATAGGACATGGTTTGCCAACCCCTGTAAGAGATAATTAAAACAGAAATTGGTATTTAGAAGTGTGGTGCTTCCATAACCAAAACCTAAAACATATGCCATTGACTTTGGGAACAGGAAGTTCTCAGAGTCCTAATGGCTAGTGAGGAGGATGCAAGTGCAGTAAGGGAATTGTTACTGGAGGTTGCCGGAAACCTAAGTTACACACTGTCAGCGTGCAGTAACATGGGCTAGATAAAATGCATCAAATGAACTTGTAGTCTTGTTATGAAAATTTCAAGGCAAAATGTTGAAAGTTCTAATGGGTTCCGTTTAGCTGCTTATGAAAAAATATAGGAAGAAGAAACCATTTTGTTTTAAGCAGAATTTAGAGAAACTATAGAGGGCCTGAGCTGGTCTCTCCAGCTAGCAAAAAATTCTCAAAGTAAGTTAAAACCTAGAGGGAAATATTAATTTCAGGACACTGCCAGTAAAATGTGGCTTCAGGGTCAAGGATGTGGCTGTAAGACTGTAAAGCTCTCTGAAAGATTTCAAACAGTCTCTTCTAGATCTCTCAGCTAGACAAAAATGCTTCTGAGAATCTTAAGGGTTTGTCCCTCAGCACCCTATCTCACAACCTATCTTTAGACTCGATGGTGCAGTTTTTGTCCAATGGAGTGAAACCCAGTACAACTCAGGGGAAGCCCACGAAACTGTATTTAGAGAGAATTGTACTAGCATAAGAACCACTGGCTTGGACTAAGACAAAGACAGTTCAAAAAGAAAAGAGAACACTGAGCACCCAACTTTCTATTGGTGAGAAACAGCCTGAAAAAGGTACTCAGCTGCAGACAGGGGCTATTTCTTATGGAAAAGGTAGGCTGACTCAAAGGAGGGAGCCAAGAGCCCAGAAAGTAGAGATAAGAGCCACAGAGACTCACTCATAGGGAGCATATCTCTGCTCTAACCAATATACATTCCCTGATTCCAGAGCGGGGAGAGTTGGCAGCATGTGCATGGTTGGATTTCAGATTTGCTAAGGACCAGTGACTAATATGTGCCTCTTATTATTCCCTCCCCCACCCCCAACAGAAGTGTCTATTGTGGCTTTTCTGTCCCTGTCTTCTCATTGTATGTTGGAGATGTGTAGGAAAGAAAACTCACAGAAAAGTTGCAAATTTAGTACAAATAATTTTTTGAACTATTTTAGAGTAAATTTCTGATATATTACCATGAAATCCTTTAACGCATATTTTGAACATAATCACAGCACAACCACCAAAACTAGGAAATTAACACGTACAATACTTTTATCTTATCCTTAGTCCCTATTCGAGTTTTACCAATTGTTCCAATAATATCCTTTATAGCAAAAGGGTCCACCTCAGAATCACACGGTGCATTTAGATGTCATTTCTTTTTAGTCTCCTTCAATAGGGAATAGCTCCTAAGTCTTTCCTCGACTATCAGGACCTTGACATTTTTGAAGATTTCAGGATGGTTATTTTGTAAAATATCTCACAATTTGGATTATTTGTAATTAGATTTAGCCTATGCATTTTTGATGGGACTATTTAGAAGTGATGCTATATTCTATGTACTACATCACCTCAAGGATACACAGTTTTAATTTGTCAAAATGTAGATGATATTTATTCTGGTCATTTGATTAAGGTGTGTTTGCCAGGCCTCTGTATGGTAAAATTACTCATTTTCCATTGAAATTATAAGTATTTTGTGAGGAAGTACTTTGGAATTATATAAATATCCCACTATTCATTTCATTTATTTACCTATATTTACATTAGTATAGACCCAATTTTAAACTGTTGCTATCAATATGAATTGTTACTATCAATATTTATTTTCATGCTCAAATTGTCCAAGATGTGGCCAATGGGAGCCTCTTTAAATTGATTTGTGTCGTTTTGACATATCTTCATTATTCTTTGAGCTCTTCCTTACTTTCTGGCATAAGATTTTTCCAGGGTAATCTTATCATTTCCCTGGTCCATCCCTGGACTTAGTCTTTTCTCTATGAATTCCTTGTTCCTTTTATTGGAGAACGGTATTTAGAAACCAAGATTTGGGTACTAGATGTGCTCATTGCTGTCCAGAAGTTTCTGCTTCCAGGCCTTCTAAAGACACCCACTGACATACACACACACGCACGCACACACACACACATTTACATCTATATTTATTTCATTATCTGTATTTTGAAAACCATGAATTCATAACCAATTTCTCCAATTCCAATAAAGTGCCAAACCAAACCCATTGCCATCAAGTCAATTCTAATTCATAGCGACCCTATAGGACAGGGTAGAACCGCCCCATAGAGTTTCCAAGGAGCACCTGGTGGATTTGAACTGCCGAACTTTTGGTTAGCAGCTGTAGCACTTAACCAAATAAAGTGCTACAGCTGCTAACCAAAAGGTTGGCAGTACCACAGGGTTCATTTTAGTTTTCTCCTTGTCCATGCTGGTAACTTCTGACAGTCAGAAATTTAGGTTACTGTAGTTATCCACATACCTAGTTGCTTATTTAATCACTCTCCCTGTAGTTAATGAAAACACTAGTGGCTGTTGTGGTTAAGTGCTACGGCTGCTAACCTAAAGGTTGGCAGTTTGAATCCACAGGCACTCCTCAGAAACTCTATGGGGCGGTTCTACTCTGTCCTATAGGGTGGCTATGAGTTGGAATCGACTCGATGACAATGGGTTTGGTTTTGTTTGTAGTTAATAATGTCCTCATCCACTTGGGCTGTAACACTCTGAGCTGGGCTGCTCTGCTTTGCAGAACCCTCCTACCCCACCCAGGTTTGACACCCCTTGGATGCTCTCTTATCCTTGCTTGGGCTTTGACACCCTTCTGGGTTGTCACCCTCCCCATCCCTTACCCCACCCTCCCATCCTGATTGGGTTCTGACACCCTGTCTAGGCCATTTGGACTCTTTGCTCAACCCTACCTAATGCCTTTGGACTGAATTGCTCAGGAAGAGGGAGAAGAAAAGGAAGAGGAAGAAGATAACTTGTTTTATAGCTCATAGGTCCCTGCACCTGAGGAACCATACCTGGACTTGATTTAGATGTTGAGATTCTGAGCCTGAAGTAGTAATGGGATGGGCCTTTGGGGGATCTTGGTAGGAGTTGAACATGTTCTATACGTGGGAGGAATGTAATTAATTTGTGGCCACTGAGCAAACTATGGTGGATTATAGATAGTTCTCTGGCCTTCCTCCCATCAAGAGGGTGGAGTCTATTTCCACTCCCCCTTGACTCTGGGCTGCCCTGTTACTTGTTTTAACTGATAGAATGCCACAGAAGTGATGCTTAGGCTGTGCCTTAAGAAATCTGCATTTTCTTACTTTATGCTTGAAATGTTCCTTTTTGAAAGGTACTTTCCAGATTGTGAAGACACTCAAGCAGCCATGTGGAGAAGCCTTTGTGGAAAGGTCCATGTGGTGAAAAATCGAGGCCTCCTGACCTACCATTCATTCTGAGCTCCCTGCCCCCAGCCGGGACCAACTGCCAGCCATGTAAGGCCATTTTGGAACTTCCAACTGCTCCAGTGTCCCAGCTGACACATGAAGCCAAACTGCCCAGTCAACCTACACAACTGTAAGAAATAAATTGCTGTTTTAAGACACTAAGTTTTGGGGTGGTGTGTTATGCAGCAATAGATAACTGAAATAACTGTCCACATGTGCCAGGCACTATTCCATGACATTCTGATCTATTGGGATGAAAAAGAAGTGTAAACTGACTCAGGGATGGATTACCCCATAAGCGAGGTATGCATGCACTTAGAGGTGGTGAAAAACAGGTGAAATTGTGCACCACGGATTGGTGAGTAAGTGCAATTAAGCCTGCACATACCTTGCTTAGTGGATAATCTGCCTCTGAGACAGGTACAGAACAAAGTACTGTAAGAGAGCAGAAGAGAGGTCATTAACCAGTCTAGGGCAGCCTGCAGGGAAAAGCAGCTGAATGATTCTGGGCAGATGAGCATTGGAGAGGCAAACTGACTGCCAGGCCTAGTTCCCAGCATTTAGCCAGTCAACAACTTCCTCCTCTAGGTATCTCACCTGATGAGATTGATTCTTCATCTGCTAAAGCAAAAAGACCTGGAGACAATGGGGAAGAAGGTTGCCTGGTTTTTCTCTCTAACACCAATTCATGTTTGGACAGGTAGGCAACACTGTTCTGAAGGTTTTTGGACCTTCTGGACCTTTCTGAAGCAAGAAACGTCCCAATTCTAGGTGCCTCTGGGTCAGGGCCTGGTGAGGCTGGTGTTCATGCCTCAGTGAACTCTACATGTTCCCCAGGGGTAGATAACTCACAAGTGTTGTTCTTTTTCCTGGATTCTTGACCACAGAGAGGGTATTGGGACAGGTCTCTGACCCCTGGTATTCCCTCGATCCTGTCTCCTGGTTATCATCTGTACATGTGGAATGCACATCTCCCTTTCCTCTCATTTGACAGATGGGGAACTAATCTGATCCATCCTCACTCATCAGCTAAGCAGAATTTTCCTCTAGGCACAAGCTGTTTGGCTCAGTTTCACCCTCACTGACTCCCTGGTGAACAACTCTATACTTCTGTGTTCTAAAATAACTCGGCAATAGTTCCTCCCTTCTCTCCTTGTCCCATCATCAAATGATTTTAAGTATTCACTTGACAGGTTTTTTGTTTTTAATTTTTATTGCACTTTAAGTGAAAGTTCACAAATCAAGTCAGTCTCTCATATTAAAATTTATATACACCTTGCTATATACTCGTAGTTGTTCTCCCTCTAATGAGACAACACACTCCTTTCCACTCTCTATTTTCGTGTCCATTTGGCCAGCTTCTGACTCCCTCTGGCCTCTCATCTCCCCTCCAGACAGGAGCTGCCCACATAGTCTCATGTGTCTACTTGATCCAAGAAGCTCACTCCTCACCAACATCATATTCTATCCCATAGTCCAGTCCAATCCCTGTCTGAAGAGTTGGCTTTGGGAATGGTTTCTGTCCTGGGCTAAGAGAAGGTCTGGGGACCATGACCTCCGCGGTTCTTCCCATCTCAGTCAGGCCATTAAGTCTGGTCTTTTTAAGAGAATTTGAGGTCTGCATCCCACTGCTTTCCTGCTCCCTCAGGGGTTCTCTCTTGTGTTCCCTGTCAGGGCAGTCATCAGTTGTAGCTGGGCATCATCTAGTTCTTCTGGTCTCAGGCTGATGCAGTCTCTGGTTTATGTGGCTCTTGGGCTTATAATCACCTTGTATCTTTGGTGTTCTTCATTTTCCTTTGCTCCAGGTGGGTTGAGACCAATTGATGCATCTTAGATGGCTGCATGCTAGCCACTTAACAGGTATTTTTAAATATTCTTATTCAGTGTCAACTATGTGCCATGCTGTTCTAGGGAATGAGGATACAGTACTAAGAGAGAAAGTTCCTGCCCTCACAGAGCTGATCTAACAAGGGAGACAAACAACAAAAAATTAGCTGTATAATATGGGGTAGTGATATACCTGCTCTGAAAAAAATCAAGCAGGTTAAGCAGATTTGAGTGGGGGACGATTCTAGATAGGGTAGTCTGGAAAGGCCTCTCTCATAAGGCGACATTTGAGAGACTTGGATTAAATACTTGGAGAGTGTTTCAGGCTAAGCAAACAGCAGGTACAAACGCCCCGGAGACAGGAAGAAGGATGGCAAGTTCAAGGAACAGCAATTAGGCCAGTGTGGCTAAAGTGGTAAGAGCATGGTAGAGAGTGGTTGGAGATGAGAGTTGAGAGGTAGATAGGAACCAGATCAGATAGGGCTTCTGTGGATTTGGATTTTGTTCTAACTAAAATGACATGCTCTTATTTAGGCTTACAAAGATCTCCATGGATGCTGTGTGGAGAAAACTGGGGAGGGTGCATGGAAGAGGTAGAAGCAAGGTGACCAGTTAGGAGGCTATTGTATAATCCAGGCCAAGGTGGTGGTGGTTTGTTCCAGGATGGTATAGCAGAGTTAGTGAGTGGTTGAATTCTGGCACTGATTGAAGGGTGGCACTGATAAGACTTCCAGCTGAGGGACTGGAAATAGTACTGCAGAGTAAGAGAGACATGCCAAGGACACCTTTTTGGTTTTGAACAACGGTGCTATTCTCTGAGGTGGTTAAGCACGTGAGCGAAGTGTAGTGAGTTGTGTGGGCAGGGTGTGTTGAGTTTGAGATACACAGCTGAATATATAAATCTGGTGGTCAGGGAAGAGGTCCAGGTCAGAGACAGAAACTATGGGGTCATAAGCATACAGATATTATACATACATTAGTCCTAGGGAGTGTAGACAGAAAAGAGCATCATGGACTATGGCCTCAGGCCTTCAACAACTTGAGAAGAGAAGGAGCCCAGAAAGGAGACAGAAGAGTGGCCAGTGAAGCAAGATCAGGAGGGTGTGGTGTTTAGAAAACCATAAGAAGAAAGTAAATTTTGTATTATCACGACCAAGTGTCAACTCCCAAGCCTCAGTTTTCTTCCTCTGTGAAATGGAAACAGTAGCAACACCTACTTCATGGCATTGTTAGAATTAAATGAGATAAAGCACATAAAGCAGTTAGGCGTGTGCCTGACTGGCACATAGTAAATGCTCAATACGTGCTAGCTAGTATTATCATTAGGAGCCCTCGTGGTGCAAAGGTTAAGGGCTCAGCTGCTAACCAAAAGGTTGGCAGTTCAAACCCACATGGGAGAAAAGACCTAGAGATCTGTTCCCATAAAGATTACAGCCTAGGGCAGTTCTACTCTGTTCTACAACAGTATTATCATTAGAGTACCTGGGAGGTGCAAATTCACTTTGTGTTAATGGTCTCACTGCTATCTGAAAGGTTGGAAGTTTGAGTCCACCCAGAGGTGCTTGGAAGGAAGCCCTGGCCATCTACTTCTGAAAAATCAGCCATTGAAAGCTCTATGGAAGCACAGTTCTACTCTGACACGCATGGGGTCACCATGAGTCAGAATCAACTGTGTGGCAACTGGCTAGCTTAGTATTATCATCTCCTCCTGAGCTGACAGGTTTGTGTGGTGGGGGGCGGGGGGCAGCTTCCTTGTTCCCTTAAATGACACAAATGACCTCATTAGTGAGGTGTCTGCTCACTCAGGCACCAGGTTGGCCTGAGGAGTAGCCTCTGGGTGAAGCAGCTGCAGTGCCCAGGCCTCTCACTAACACAGTCTCCAGCCCTTACTTGCAAATAAACATGGGGAAAAGCCCATTGCCCTCAATTCCGACCGAAAGACTGAAAAGGTGTGGTAAATAAAAGTTTTAAAGCCAGAATGCTGCCTCGGTGTCTTACTGACTGTGGGACCTCAGGCAAGTTTCTTATAACCTCTCTGAGCATTTAATTCTTCACCTGCAAACACTTAAACAGAATGTCTGAAGATAAGAGATATAGAGATTAGCGACAAAACCAGGTCCAGGTAGGAAGTACGAAACCGGTTGCTCTTCTGCATGCCCGTGTGGGAAATTACTGTAACTTCTTTCAACCCTCTCACTTCTCACTGAAATGTATCCTCACGGGGGAAAGGGGCAGAAGCGAGCTGGGTGGGCCTCTGAGATCCCTTATCCCGACTTTTTGCAGGGCCCCCACATTGGCAGAGGAGGCTAGCTGGTCTAAGAAAGGCGAGTTCCGAATGTTCCAGAGAATCCCTGGGTGGCATTCCCAACACCCGCCGACCGTCGGAGCCCGTTTCCTAGGCAACCTTTCTCCGTTCCTCTTCCTTACCCCAACAGGCCTACCGAGGCCCATTGGCTGGACAGCCGCGGTCCCCAACCCCTCAAGGCAGCGCGTTGCTTGCTCCCTCCACCCTCTCTGCCGCCGCGCTGCAGGCCTAGGCCGCACCGACCGGGGAGAGAGCCGGCCGCGCCTTGGCCCTACAGTTCTTTGCACCCATGGAAGTGGCGGTGCCTCTCGAGGGCAGCTCGGAGGAGGCTTGTTAGCAACCGAGGCCCCACGGCGAAGGCCCGGGAGGAGGGCAGTGCACGGCACAGCGCGAGACAGAGCTCGGAGAGCAACAGGACCAGCGACTAAAACCTTCAGCGCCGGTCTCCGGGTTCCGCTCCACCCCCTCAGACGGCCCGCCCAGGCCCCGCCCTGACCCCGCCCCTCTCGCAGCTCGACCCCGCCTCCCAGATACCGCCCTCCTCTCAGCTCAGCCCCGCCCCAGAGGCCCCGCCCCTCGATCCCGCGCCCCGGAGGCCCCGCCCCCTCTCCCCCGCGAGCCCCGCTGCCGGCCCCGCCTCCGCCGGCCGCCCCGCCCCGCCCCCGCCCGCGCCCGGGGCGCCCTTCTCCTCCCTCAGCGGCTGGGGTGGCCGGAGTCTCCGTGTTTCGCCGCCTGCTAGCCGGCGCCGC
Organism: Elephas maximus indicus; assembly: GCF_024166365.1. NCBI lineage: Eukaryota > Metazoa > Chordata > Mammalia > Proboscidea > Elephantidae > Elephas > Elephas maximus. Next base: position 42,336,035 of record NC_064827.1, on the reverse strand, counting down.
GCTTCCTCGCCTTCCCTTTGCCCCTGCCCTAGTCGGTGTGATCGGTAGCTTTTGGCTGGCGGCCCGCGGGCGGGCCGCCCTGCCCACTTACCGCTCACCCCCCTCTTAAGCCGGCGGCGGGAAGATGAGGTTTCGGGAGCCTCTCCTGGGCGGCAGCGCAGCGATGCCGGGCGCGTCCCTGCAACGGGCCTGCCGCCTGCTCGTGGCCGTCTGCGCGCTGCACCTCGGCGTCACCCTCGTCTACTACCTGTCCGGCCGTGACCTGAGTCGCCTGCCCCGGCTGATCGGAGTCCCCTCACCGCTGCAGGGGGGCTCGAACGGCGCCGCCACCCTCGGGCAGCCCTCCGGGGAACTCCGGCCCGGAGGGGCCTCGCCACCGCTGCCTTTAGACGCTTCCTCCGAGCCGCGCCCCAGTCGCAGCCCCAGCCCCAGCGCCGGCGCCGGCGCCGCGAGCAACTTAACTACGGCCCCAGTGCCCCTCACCACAGCACTGTCGCTGCCCGCCTGCCCTGAGGAGTCCCCTCTGCTCGGTAAGGACTTCGGTCGGCGCCAGTTCGGGGGCTGGGACTTCTCCGGATTTCCCCGCAGGGCCCCCCCTTCAGTCCCCCATGCCCTCTTCCTCGACAGCCCTCCTCCCTATTCCGGATCGGAATGCCTAATCTCAAACAGAAACTCCAGGCTGGATAGGGGAGAGAGTAAGGAAGTTGGTCCCTTGGAATTCTTGTTGGAAGCTGGGGAGGGGGCTGTGTAGGGAAGCCCCAGGCTACAGAACCGAAGAAGGCTTTGGAGACATCCCTGCGCTGGCCTAAGCCTCATGAAGTTTTGGAATTTGTGTACGCTTAGGTTTGGAGCAGCCTGCGCCCTCCTAACCCTGGTAGGGAGCTCTAGACAGCTCAGAGTAACCTTCCTGCTTTTGGGAGCCTGAAGATGAGACCCCTAGTGGGGAAGGGAGCTGGCCTCCCAGTTCACTTCTGTCTTCCCATAAAGCCATCCCCTCTTGAGTGTGGGAGTTAACTTTTCTTTTGAGCCTTTGGGCAAGTGACTTAACCTCTCTAAACCTCTGGTTTCTCATCTGGTAACTGGGGATAATAAATGGTACCTATTTCAAGGGGATTGTTTGGGAAGATTAAATGAAACAGTGTAAACAAGAGTTTGTAATTAATGAAGATAAACCCTCAATATATTGTCACATTGTGTTCAGTTCCTCCTCTGTGTAGGTCCTTGCTTTGGGCTCCCTCCCCTGTTTCCTGTTCATGAAAGTCCCCAAAACCTAAGTGAGCAGAGCCCTCCCCAGGGCAAAGAGACTGTGTTTGTGTGTGTATGTGTGTACATACATACATGTGTAATGTACTCTGGGGACTGGAAAGCCAAAATATAACCAGTCAGCACCAGATTGCCCTTTCCTGAGAGTGGCCTGGAGTCTGAATTCTGGCTGGAACTCTGGCCCCCAGCCTCTGTTTCAGTGAAGGCATTGAGCTTGGGTTTGCATTCCTTAAGTCAGGAGGAGGTTGATTGAGCTCATGTTGGGACTTCTCCTTGACCGGTAACCCACAAGCCCTCAGGCCCACGATAGCTACAGGTTGTGCCAGGGTTACCAGACAGGTGACTGCTCCTTTCTAATGCCAGGTTTTAGAGAATGTTGTTCTGAGCGAGGGGCCCTGGCAGACGGGCAGGCATCCTGCCAGTCGGAGCTCTGTCACTTTCCTGCAGAGCCCTGGCAGAGCAGGCCTCCTACATGCTCTTGCTCAATTTCTCCAATAATTACTTCAATATTTTCATATCAAGTTGGGGAGGAACCTCTTGGAATTGGTCAGACATGACTTGTGGTAATGAGGGGGCCTTTTTTTTTTTTTTTAAAGCAGAAAACGAAATTCTTTCAGACTTAGTCTGAGAAGCAGACTGGTTCTATAAAATGAAGTAGAATCTTTGCCCTGCTGCTAAGTGTCTGACCTCAGGCATCTTACAGAGTTTCACAAGCCTCTTTCTTAGGTGTAAGATAGGATTGTCCATACTTACCTATAGGGTTATTTTTAGAACTGAATGAGATTTAGGACTAAATATGTGGTGCCTGCTAAGTACGGCTAATAATAGTAATATTTGCTTGAGACCTTAAAGTTTCATTTTCTCAGACTCCCATGGTAATGGCTCTGAACAGAAGAGAGTGAGTCCCCAAACCACAGAGAGGACAGCTGTTATGCTTTTGTTTGTTTTTAATTGTTCCTGGATGTTTTGCAGAAAGGTAAATGAATAGGAAATTAAAGAAAAGCACCCCAAAGTTCATTAGATTGGTGTTTGAAGTGTAGGATATCCTCACTGAAGCCTGAGAGATGGTGATGATAGCTTTGCTTTGTTTTGTTCTGTAACTGTTGCTCGTGATCAGCTAGCTGCTCACCAGTTCCTGGTGATTTTGAATTGGCTCTGGGTTGGCATGCTGAGAGCTGGAAAGTACTTCCTGAGAGATAATGTTTTGGAGGAACAACAGAGAGGCCCTGTGCCTTCTCTAGCTTGGCTGCCTTGGTTTTGTGTGCAATGCATGGGACCATGAAGTTTAGGTTGCTGCTGAGGCAACCCTAGAAAGTGAGGGCCGAGGGTTCTTCATTTTAATTGAGTGCTTTGGTTCGAGTGGTTGGGAGCAGCTCACGGAGTGGAGGTTCCTGACTAGGAGAGGCCTTGAGAAAGCAGAAAGTCTCCCTGAGGTAGTGTGGGTGAGGGGAATGGAACCCATCTGTTCCACTGGGCAGGTGTCAGCCAGAGTCCTTGTGGGTTGGTTTTGAGGTTGGTGGGGAAAGCATACGTGGGGTTTAGAGTTGTAGCCTTTTCACTACTTGCAGTTTCTTTCCCTGACTTGGCTCTACTTTCTAGTGTCCAGGTATCTGGGCCAGATGCTTCGACCTGTCCCGGCTGGTAGGTGATGGGTAAAGGCCTGCCCTTCCCTGTAGGAGGCTGGCATCAGACTGGGCTGTATTTGATGGGTCACTGTTTGATCTGTTGCTGGGTTGGTCAGAGCCATGGACTAGACCTCAGATAAAACCAAAAACCCAAGCCTGTTGCTGTCAAGTTAGTTCTGACTCTTGTTGACCCTATATGTTACAGACTAGAACTGCTTCATAGGGTTTTCTTGGTTGTAATCTTTATGGAAGAAGATCACCAAGCCTTTCTTCCAAGGCATTGCTGGTTGGGTTTGAACCACCAACCTTTTGGGTAAACCTGTACCAAGCCAAACCCATTGCCGTCTAGTCATTTCCAACTCTTAGAACTCTTCCAACTCTTAGAGTAGAACTGCCCCATAGGGTTTCCAAAGCTGTAAATCTTTATGGAAGCAGAGTGCCACATCTTTCACGTGGCGAATGGCTGGTGGATTCAAACCTTTTGGTTAGCAGCTGAGCTCTTAATCACTATGCCACCAGGGCTCTAACTGGTTGAGCACAAACCATTTGTGCCACCCAGGGACCTTGGATCTCAGGTAGACAGGTTTGAATCCTGCGTCCGTCTATACTAGCAGTGTGACCTAGTAGGCCTGTCCCCCGTGAAACAGTGTGAGGCCTCCAGGGTGGGCTGTTCCTGAGGATTTCTACAACTTTCCCCAGAGAGTTCTTCAGGGTAGGGCAGGCCTGCAGGCACTGCCCATTCCCCAGCCCTGTCCCAGACCCGTTAAGGGGCTGGGCGCCCTTTACTCTGCTGACCCTGGCAGTGAGGCTCCATATCTGGCAGCCTGGGTGTGTACCTGAGATCTAGTCAGCCTGGGAGGAGCAGCGGCTTTGTGTTTCTTTTCCCAGAATGTTTATCTCTGCTCAGATTTGGCAGCAGCTTAATGGGACTTAATCAGCTGTGGCATTGCCAGCCCGGAGGGGAGTGGGGTGGGGGGTGGGCAACACATCAGACTGAACAGCTTAGGACAGGCAGGGCTGGCCTGCGGGCTCAATGTGGACCAGGTCTGGAGGAGACAGTCCCCTCAGGGTGCATGGGGGTGACCACCGGACTGCTTAAACCCAGAGGCCCCTCTTGCCCAGCTCTGCTTTGAGGGGACCTTCATATGTTCAAGAGGGAAGACTCTGTGGTGGGCACTGGGGAGTCCTGGAGACCTGGGCCAGCAAACAGAAGCTGCTGGTAACCAGGACCCTGGGAGAGCACTTGTTCATGAGCCAATCTCCTGGCTTTATGGGGGCAATCAGCTGAGTCTCTGCTGTGGGTTATCTGGCCCCTTGGGAAGACAGCACTTGCTGGGCCTCTGCTGGGCTTGGCTCTCAGGTGATTCTCCATCAGCACACCATCCTCTCCATATACAAACACATGGGCACAAGCAGGCTGCCCAGGACATAGTGTCTTTTGAGCACATCTGTCCTGGCCTCAGGTCTGGGAAGGGCTCTCTTGTTCCCTTGGGGATGGGTTTTTGGAGCCATGTTACCTTCCATGCTTGGGATGGGGCCTTATTCTATGGGTGAGGGGTGCAGAGAAACTCACTTGTGTTCAGATCTTGAGGCTTTGGGAGGTTAGGAAACTAGTTCTTTGAACCAATTTTGTCCTGTTGTTTTTTTCTAGGGAAAAAAAATTATTGGCGTACACAGGGACATGCTTTCTTGTCTAAGAGTCTGAGATTGAGAAATACAATCCAAAACTATCAGGCTCACTCTCATGGGGAAACTTGGTTGCTTTTTCCCACCCAGCCTAATGGTGCTTGTCAGTTGTGATTCATCCCAGACATTGAGCAAGCGAGGGCACTTCCCTCTCCTGCAGGTGACAGCTCCTTGGGGGTGTGAACAGTTAGACAATGCACAGAGAAGAGCAAGAGTTAAACATGGGATTGGACTCAACTGCAGGTTTTTGGAACCATAGCATCCCAGGATGGCCCCCATCCCTCATTGTGTTAGAAAGGGGAGGGGTCTTGCCTCATGCCACATAGCCAGGGAGTGGCCAGCTAGAACTGGAACTCGGATATCCTGTTTCTTAACCAGTACTTCTCCCTGAGGTTATTGTTGAGTAGACACTGAGGTGTAGAGGCTCACAGGTGGTCTGATGTGGCTTAGAGTTTGGAAACTCCCCGTAGGTGTCTCTGTGCATCCTTCTGAAAGGTCTTATATTGTGGCAGCTTACCTGGGTGTCCTTGGTGGCTAAGGCATCTGGTAAATTCTTTTCATTCAGTTCCTACAATGTAGCTGCACTGTGCTGGGTGCCAGAGCTACAAAGAGGAAGAGGGCAAAGTACCTCCCTTTTAGGAACTTATAATTTAGGCAGGGGAGGCATAATTAAACAGTAGTGATGTCATTTAGGGAAACCAAAATGTGTGCATGTAATTTCTTTCTTTCTTCTTTCTTTCAGAACCTCAGAGGTTGATGTCAGAGTTCTCTATTCCTGGTTTATTTGATTGTGTGAAAATTTTCCTCTAATTTCTTTCTGAAGCCATGGACTAGCTCTGCTGGGTAATTGTTAACTTGCTGTTTTATAATGATTATAACGAGACATCAATAGCCATATGCCTGGGTATTAATGCTGTCTTTGGACAGCAGCTGGGTAGGGATTTCCAGGCTGGGACTAGGCTAATTTATGGGCTGGGAATGACAGGGCAATTAATGCCAAAGGAGTTCAAGCCCTTCCATGGATTCTGCCCTGGAGACCATCCAGACCTTGGGGACAAGGCTGGCAGGTCATCCCCTCTGGGCTCAGCTGGGCTGTGAGTGTGCATGAAAGGGGCCCAGTCATCCTGCAGTTAAATCTGGTAACTCCTCCACTGCCCACTTACTCAGTGCCTCCTGCATCTTGTTCCCAACTCACTGTTCCCTGCCTGTTCCTGACAAAGAATCAGAGACTGGATTCTGCTTGAATCCAAGTCCACATGGAAATTCCAGTTTTCTTTATCTAGCTGTCTTAGAACAAATGATCTACCCTTGCAGCTTTTTTTTTTTTTTTTTTTATGGGTCTGGCACTGTGGTGTTTTGACATTTGGCTCTGGCGTGGTATCTGGGCAGTGAGGTCACTGGAAAGGTCAGCTAGCCAGACCCTGGCTCCTGGGGAGTTAACGAGCCACAGGATTGGACTCAGCGACCTCCATGGGGCCCCTTTTGCCCCTAAACTTGAAGAGGGATCCTGGGAGCCAGACTGTGGCTATGATTCTAAAGACTTGAGTGGTTGGAGGTGGGAATGGGCTCTGTGTTTACTTGGATCCATGCAGGCTGATGTGAGGGGGTCACCAGCTTAGGCAGAGATCTCTGGATCCTCTTCTATAAATCAGAGACCTCCAGGTTGGAAGGTTGGGCTATCTTGGGGGGTGCAGGGTGGCTGGGAGCTGGTTCCGGGTGAACGTAGCCTAAAGGAATTCGTACTTAGAAGACAGAAGGGGTGAGTCACACACTCTGTTCCGGGTTCCACTTTTCAGCCTGGTCTCAGCCTGCCTCTTCCCTGCCCAAATGAAGATTGGGGGTTATGTACTTGGTTGTTGCTGAATCCTTTGGCAGTGATTTTAATGTCTAGGCTGGGCGTGATATGTAACTGTCCCTCTGTCCCCCTGTTGCTTCTCCAGAGCCCCTCACAAAGTCCAGAGAGAGGAGAATGGTTTTCCTCACAGGAATGCTGCGGGCTAGAGCTGTGGTCTTCTCTGCTTTTACCTCTTTTTTTTTTTAAAGAGGGGGCAGGAACTAATCACTTCCCCCTTTTTATAAAAAAGTAATACAGGCCCATTGAAAATAATTTGGAAAATTAAAAGAGGTAGAAAATCCCACCCATACTCCTGTTACCCAGACAAAAACTTGTTGGCATATTTCTTGTTAGTTTTTTTTTTTTTTTCTGTACATGTTTTAGAATATCACTGATATCTTTATAGATGGATAGATAGAACTATGTAGATGGGTATAGACAGCCTGATGTCAAGCTTTTTTTCGTTTAAGATTCTGTCACAAGCTTGGTCCTAAGACCCATAACCCAGCCAGTTGCCATCGAGTTGAGTCCAACTCATGGCAATTCCAGGAGTGTCAGAGTAGAACTGGTCCCCATAGCTTGGTCCTATACCTTTCAAAAACAAAGGCAGCATTCTATTCTGTCAGCTGAATATGCTGTAGCTTTTTTTTTTATCATTCAATTGTTGAACGTTTATGTTGGCTTCAGTATATATATATGTATATATGTATATATATATGTATGTATATATGTATAGATCCCTGGTGGCATAATGGTTAAGAGCTACAGCTACTAACCAAAAGGTTGGTTACCAGCTGCTCTTTGGAAACCCTATGGGGCAGTTCTACCCTGTCCTGTAGGGTTGCTATGAGTTGGAATCGACTGGATGGCAGGGTTTGGAGATATATATGTATATATAAAATTGCATGTATATATGATGTACGTATGCATAATTATTTTGCTTCTATTTCTTTCTTAGTGGTGTGGTGAGGTTTGTGCATAAAACTTTATGCACTTTTGGAATTGTTTCCATAGGATAATTTTCTAAAAAGAAGAAAAGGGGTGAATGCTTTTTGAGAAGGGTTTGGTTTTTAAGCCATTCTTACTAAGGGGTAGACCCATTGTAAATTAAAGGTTTACTTGGAGCCGGCAGATGAGTATCACTTATTGCTGAATGAAAGATGTGTCTAGAATTCTGATTAAAAAGGAAACTATGTCCAGGAAGTGCTTGGGGCAAGGACAGAAGGCCAGGCTGCAAGACAATCTCTTGGGATCAAGCTGAGCAGAAATCTGCTGTGAACAGAATCAGGGAAGTGATATACCAGGAGTCAGCTTTCTTGGTAATTTCTCCATTTTTTCCTTAGTAGCCAGGTTTCTAGGCTAGGCTTACGTGGACTGTGGAGCAGGGCTCTGGTGCTGGGGTGAACACCAGCTAGCTCACTCAGTGCTTTTGACCTGACTGAAATGTGACTATTTCTACAGGAGGTATGGGAACAAGCTAGCAAATCAGACTGTGATTCACACAGAACAGCTCACCCACCTCCAGATGGCTCTTAGATCTTGGGAGGGGGCATGAGTGAGAACCTTGAGGTTTCCAGGGATTCCTTTAGGGAGAAGCCTCAGAGACCAGGAGAGTCTGATGCTCTCTCTGGGGGCTTGTTTTGTTGAGTTAGCTCAGTAAGCCCCAGACCAGTGTGCCAGGGTCTTCCAAGGAGTGTATTGTGAAGTTACTCCATTTTGAAATCCCCAGAGAAGCTACAGTCTCCCCTTCGGAGAGACAGTTTGGGTTTTGGAATCTGCTAGGGGTCATAAGAACCTGGTGACCAAGGGTGAAGCTGCACTGAGGGACAGACCAGCGTGACTGGTATGGTGTGAGGTCAGGCTCCTTCCTGCCCCAGCACATGGGCCTGGAGGTCACGGAGGGTTCTGGCAGGGGGGTTGATAATTGCCTGGCCCCATGACAGGGTGCATTCTAAAAACGCCTTTAAAAGTTGCTTCCTGTTTTGCATAAGGCCCTTTTGGCTTTGATGTCCTGAAACTGCAGAGCTGTTGTTGGCGTTGCAGGACATAGCCAGCTTGAAAAAAACAGGAAAGGACACTGAGTTACGGGTGGACTGAGAGAAGCTGGTATTTGTATTATAGGAGCATGGGGATACAGTGCTGAGGTGGTAGGTAGTTCCTGGCATTCAGATGCACACTGCAGGCAGCCTGGGCAGGATCCTGGCCTGGCTGAGAATGAGTAGACTCACATCTTCCCACTAGAGTCAAGTGTGGCCCCAAGGAGGAAGTCGAATGGGGACACCTTTGTTCATTCAGCAGACTTTTGTTGGTAACTACACTACATGATGCATGGGAGAAAGACAGGAACAAGGGCTGGCCTCTCCTCTCAGCGAGCCCTTTAGCAGTAGACAGACTGGCAAGATGGTGTGGTCAGAGAGAGGAAGCCTGGGTATTCCAAGGCCACTGAGGAGGTGCAGGGATCCAGATGGGTGGACTGGACTAGGGCCAGAGTCAAGATGAAGGACATCTCTTTCAGACACTGATTTTAGCACCCCTGTCTCTCTGCATGTTTGAGCAGTGTCCCTTGTTGGGAAGGGCAGGGGTCTGCTGCTGAAAGCTACCAGTGATTTCCTCTAGCTGCTGTCAAATGAGAATGCCATTGCTGAAGTCCCAGCCACTGTGTACAGTTACCAGCAGGGCCGCAGAGAAAAGGAAATGAAAGAGGGTATGCAGGAGATGATAAAAGAGAGAAAGGGTGGTGTAGTTGGAGCTCTGCTTGACAGGGGAGTTCTGAGGATGTCTGGACTGAGGGACCCAAGGGAGGAAAGGTGCCGGGGGAGAGAGACCGAGAGAGGCTTCATGGTCTACCGAGGGGGGGGTAAGCCTGGGAAGGCCACTAGCGTCATGATTTCTGTGTTATGGTACTCCTTCTCTTATCTCCTTACATCATTTTGGGCAAGTCCTGACTCCTCGTTGGGCTGTGTTCCCCTCTCTGAATTTGAAGGCTGGACCTGCTAGTCTCTAGCGCCCTCCCTACCCTGCCTCCTGGCTTCTAGAACGATGCGGGGAGAAAACCTGGTCATATCTGCAACGTTAAGGGCCTCTGGAATTCCCTGTGGAGCTCACTATGCTCAAGGCCCTTGTGGCGAGGCTTTTGCTGAGGATCTTGACATCTCTGTCTAAAAAAAAAAACTGGAACCAGTTACTATTGAGTTGATTCCAATTCATGGTGACCCCATGCTTTTCAGAGTAGAGCTGCACTCCAAGGGTTTTCAAGGCTGTGATGACCTTTGGGAAGGAGATCTCCAGGTCTTTCTTATCTCCTTATCTCTGTCTTAAAAACCAAACCCGTTGCCATCAAGTTGACTCCAACTCATAGACACCCTGTAGGACAGAGTAGAACTGCCCCATAGAACCTGGTGGGTTCGAACTGCTGACCTTTTGCTTAGCAGCCGAGCTCTTAACCACCATGCGACAAGGGCTGCCATCTCTGTCTAAGGAGGCTTAAATATTGTAACAGATGGATGACTCTTAGAAATGCCACAGGGAGAGTATTTCTTCCTGTCACACTGGCTAGCTGTGTGATCTTGGGAAAGTTGTTATCTTCTGTATGCCTCAGTGATGTCACTTTTAAAATGGGGGTAATAATAATATCTACCTCACAGACATTGCGGTGTTTAGGTAGTAGCATGAAAGGGCTTAAAACAGTGCCTGGTTTAATGAGAAACTAATTTACTTGGTAAACTTTCACCTAAAGCACAATTAAAACAAAACAAAAAACAGTGCCTGGCACAGAATAAGCTGTGAATATGTGTTACCCATTATTGGTAATAGTAATAGTTCTTATTTCTGAAGATTTTGGCTTTTGCTTTGTTGAAGAAATGATGTCACCACATTAAACATTTAAAAAACTGTATTTCAAGAAAAGGCAAATGTGTAGAGAACAAATTTTATTAGTGGCTACCAGGGGCAGGAGGGAGAGGGAAAGCAGGGTTAATGGTGATGGAAATATCACACTGATTAAGGGTAGGGTTGCACAGCCAGTTATTGTAATTGCTGTCAATAAATTGTACACCTGTAAAAAGGTGAATTGGCAAAAGAAAAAAAACAAACCCATAATTCCACTATCTACCAGCTGTTATAAAACTTGCATATTACTTTCTGAACGCATACACAGATTACTCTGTTGCAATCATAGTATGAAACTATTTTGCATTCTGCTATTTTTGTTCAGCAAAACCAAAACAGTTTGGTTATTTTCCAAATTATCTTTATTTATTTATTTATTTATTATCTGATATCCTTATGGATACTCCCGTAGGGTTTGAAGTTCCAGATTTTACCATCATAGGTAACCTGGAGATGAACGTTTTTGCTGTGTGTAGCTCTTGCTTCAGGTGCATTATTTACTTGGGACAAATTCCTGGAGGGGAATTTCTAGGCTGGAGGATATGATCATCTTTATAGCACCAGTTACTGATTGTCACATTGCTTTCCAGAGGGGTTGGAATAATTCACAGGCCCTAAGTTGTAAATCCCCAGGCAGGGATATGAGAATGTGGATTCCAAGGGAGAGTTGGATCTATCTGGAGCCTCTCGCACTCCCAACATTTTGTGTGTGTGTGTGAGAGAGAGAGAGGGAGAGAGAGAAGTTTCCTGTTTAGGACACTGCGTATGCTCTGGACATGAGGTTTTTCCTGTAACCGATTGCCCTCTGGGCATTTCCTGCTGAGGTCACTCAACGTCCACAAAAGGGGCCTTACGGGTGGCTCTTACAACACCTCACGCACCTTTGCCAAAGAGTTGGTTTACACAAGGAAAGAACCTTCTTTCATTTTTCCTTTATGTACAGAGACAGAACTGAAGGATGGGAGAAACCCCTGGCTTAAAAGTGGCATTGATCCCGAGCCTTGTGGGTTGGGTGCTGGAAATACTGCATGCCCCCAACCACAAAAACCATGTTAGGTTCAGATGGGCTATCCTGGACTCCTGACCATTTAACCCATGTGAATGAACTCGGACCTGACAGCCCTGGCTTATGGGTTCTGGAAACAGGGCCTAAATAAAGAAAGGCATTTAAATTATATTGCATAAAAATAAGCTGATCCAAATAGCCTAAAACCTGCAAATATGAATTGCCAGTTCTGTCTCTGTCGCCTCCCTTCCCCACCACCATGCATGTACCACTTTTGTGAATAAACAGGAGCCTCCTGAGTTGCATACCTGGTACAATGACTTTGTTTTTGTTAGCTGCTGTGATGTTGGTGCCCAGCTCATAGCGACCCCACACACAGTGGAACAGAATGAAGTGATACACTGGCGGCCCCTGTACCATCCCCATGACCTGTTGCTGACTGAACCATTGTGATCCACAAGGTTTTCACTGGCTGATTTTCGGAAGTAGATCACCAGGCCTTTCTTCCTCATCCGTCTTAGTTTTGAAGCTCTGCTGAAACCTGTTCAGCATCATAGCAACTTGTAAGCCTCCACTGACAGACAGGTTGTGGCTGTGTATGAGGTACATTGGCAGGGAACTGAACCCAGGCTTCCCATATGGAAGGCGAGAGGATTCTACCACTGAACTGCCACTGCCTTTATAGAGTGACTTTAGAGCCCGTGATTTCATTGACCGAAAGTTCACAGGTCAACCACATGGGGCATTGGTCATCTGACAGCCACGCCCTCCGTCTCACCCATGCCACGTGGCTTCTTTTCTGCCTTCTACAGCAGTTGTAACTTAACAGGGTACTTTCTGGGTCCATTTAGAACCAGGCCAGAGCAGCTGGCCAGTATTTTATTCCTGGCAACCCAGAGCAAAATTTTTTAAGTAATAAGATTGTCTCTTTTCATAGAATCATAACATTTTTTAACAAAAATCCAACGAGGGTTACCAAAATCCATGTTTCTTTAGGTTTTGTATTATACTTTTCTTTCTAAGCACTTACCTGAATCGTACTGTTATGTCTGTCTCTCCTATAGTTTATAAGCTACAAGAGAGAAGAACTTGTTCATTTTCGTGTCCCTGGTATCTCACACAGTGGCTGGTCCTTGTCGGTGCTCAGTGAGAATTTAGTTTGATGAAAGTAGAAAAGCTGGATCCTGGTGAAGTAATCTGAGGGATGCTAACAAGGGAACACGTCTTTAGGAATTGGTGGCTAACCACAGTTTATACCTCCCCACTTCCTCTGAAGGGAACTCTGGCTGCCAGGGCTGGAGTATTTGTGGGATGAAAGAGCAAGTGACCAGTCCTCTGACCTGAGCTCCCCAGGGCTGGCTCCAGGTTGGGGTCTTCTTGGAGCTTTGCTCAACCTGGATCAGGCCCTCTGAGTAGAGAGGGATTTGTTAAGCCAGAGGGAGGCCCAGTGTCTCAGCCTGTCTTCCAGTTCTGATCAGACTGAGATATGGGGATTCTGTTTGTCAGCTCTTGAGTGAGGATGAGTTTATGAAAACCCTAGAAATTAGCAGGCCCCCTTTTTTGCTGGGACATTGATGACTGCAGTAGAGCTTGCTTCCTTTAACCCTTTCTTGCCCGGCAGTACATATTGCTACCACTTTTTCTACTGCTGGGATTCATTGGGAAGCTCCTGTTCCACTGGTTATACGTCTTGCCAGCAGGTGAGGACCTGCATAACTGTTGAAAAGGAAGAAATGGGAGTGTGCTGCAAATTACTGTTTTTACAGAGTATTATATGAGGTGTCTAAATTTTTGGTAGGAAAATAGAATTTTTTAATGTGGCACACATATGTACCAGTGGACTCTGGTGAGACTCCTGTGGGAGAGGGCAAGAAAAAAAAAAAAATCCATACTACCTACCAAAAATTCAGACACTCTCAATGATTCAGCATGTTTCCACTAATGAAAACACATGGTATCAACAAAAAATTCAAAGCAGAAAATAATTGGCTCTTGAAACAAGCTGCCAAACCTCCAAGGTCCACTATCAGAAAAAGATTTTGCAGGCAGGGTACAGAGGAGTGGACCAAATGAAACCACGTCCACTCTGTCTCTGGAGTCTTTCCTCCCATTCTGGGTCTTCTCGATCCAGGTATGACTGCCATCGCTGCACCAGCCTTCAGGTATACACTGCCCCTCTCCCCATAAAGGCACTGCCTCAAAGGGAACTACACTGAGTGCTTTTGCTTCTTCTTTGCACGTCTGAGACAGGTGATGACTATCCAAAGACTCCTAAAGAGAGAAAGAGATGGAAAAAAAAGACAGACCAAAAAAGAAATATAGAAGCATCCCTGCTTACAAAGTACAGGGCTGAGGTGATCCTTTTCTGATGGTCAGAAGGGTCGTGGCTCATGCTCAGAAGTGCCAGGCTGGCACTGGCCGAGGACTCCTGCTCACAGTTTTGGGTTTGCTTCCCTGGGACCTGCCTTCCATACCTCTGGACCACAGCCCAGTCCAAATGAGGAGATTCCCACTTGGCAACTTTCTTTGAGTGGTTTTTCAGCTCTGGTTTCTGGTTTGAGGCACAGACCTTTTCCTCAGGCCCCTCCCCAGGTATGACCTGATCCTCTAGGGAAGAATCAGGCCTCCACGGATAGACTGGCCTTGTTCCCAGTTAGGTACATCTTATTATGTACTTTAACCAGAGAGTAAACTTAACAGGCTCCCAGCCGAGTTCTGTGTATGCGTGGTGATCGCATATCACCCCTGCACTTAAGAAATAACAACAACCCATTTACAAATTCCCAGGAGGGCGAACAGTGCCCTTCTGGACTCAGTATTCCTCAAAGTCTAGGTTATTAGGTCTGAAATAGCATCCCCTTATCAGGAACGAACAGGATGGTCAAACTGGTCCAGCCCAGGAAGAATCAGCTAGCTTCTCTGTTGTTTCTTCCTGTTAGCCAGCCTTTGGCCCCCAAGATCTGTGTTTCTATTCTGGCCAGAGACTATGAGCTCACACACAGCCTTATAAGGACTGGGAGTTAACTTACTCAGTCTATAGGTAGGTGCCACAGCCGGTGTTCCTACGTTCCTGCGTGCCCACATCCCAGCACTGAAATCCAGGCCCATCAGGGTTCAGCTCTCCCGGGAAAGGCTGCTGGCCTCAGTTCTTCCTTCTCTGTTGAAGTAGAGGGCTCCTGTTACTGGAGCTGTGGATGTTCCCCAGCTCTTATTTCTGGAACCCGATCTAGAAAAGACACACTTCTCCAGAAGAATCATCAAACCATCTGCCTGACAATATCAGACACTCAAAAGAGCTCCTTCCTAAAGCCTTCAGTGGCCATTTCTTGGAAGAGATTTTCATAAATGTTTTCTAGTGAACCACATTTAAAGAAGCTTTCTTTAAAACTAAGTAATGTATTTACATGGTTCAAAGAAATTTAAATATAGAAAGTTATTCCTTGGCCCCCATCTACCCAGTTACCACCCTCTCCCTGCACTTTTATTAGTTTTTTGGGTATCCTTTTAGTTTTGTTATGTAAATACAAGCAAATATGAGCATATATTATGTATTTCCTTTCTTTTTTTTTCCTTAACACAAAGTATAATGTACTACACACAATGTTTTTTTACTGTGCTTTTTTTTTTTTCTCCCCCAAATAATGAATGCTGGAGATCTTTCTAAATCAGTGCATAGAAGATTCTTTCTGTGTCTTTTTTTTTTTTTTAACAGTTTCATAGCATTGCATTGCATGGATGTACTGTAATTTATTTGAACAACCCCTATTGATGGGCATTTGGGTGTTTCCTGACTGTTTTTAGTACAAACAATTATATAATACATTTTACATGTGGGAAAGTATCCAATAGACTAAATCGCTATAAGTGGAATTGTTGGGTCAAAGGGGTTATGCATTTATGATTTTGTTAGATATTGCCAAAATGTCCTTACAGCCATTTATCAGTTTACAATCCCACTGGCAATGTATGAGAGTGCCAGTTTGGGGGACCACATTTTGAGCAGTCAATACGTTGGTTGAATTGACTGAGTGGAGGTTCTGGGTGATCAACTAGCAGAGAAATATTCAAATGCTGAGTGATTCCTGAAGGGACTAGATTGAAGAGCTGGGGAAAGATTTGTGTGTGTCCCTAAAGAATTAACATTGTGTCATATATATATACATATGTCTTTGTTATATTGTTCTAAGAACTGACAAGGTTTAAAATAACCATCTTCTCTCACCATCTGATTACATGGTTCACCTTTTGTTTCTGGCACCTGCGTTTGGGTGAGGCAGGGAGGAACATCAAGGCCCTGGTAGCTGCTGATTTAACTCTAGGATCTGCCCTTTTTTTGAAGTGACTTTGCTTTTGAAATCTATTGATCAGGCTCAGGTCCTAGACCCACCTTGTGAGGACCTATTACATGTTTTTGTGAGAGCGAGGTCTTGGCAAGGGGCAATTGGACTTCTGGAAGTGAGAATTAAAGTCAGTCTTCTCATGGAGATGGGGTGTAGCTTCTCTGTGCCTGCCCTTGTGCTATCTGGGCTGGAGTGGAGGTGGGTTGGAGAATGGAGTCCCTGTCTTAGAGTTCTTGGTATCTCTCCTAGGTGACCAGCTCCACCCATATTCAGAAGGAAGAGGCTAGTACTCCAAGCAGGAGAAGGAAAGCTCTTTTGCGGGGGGAGGGGATGAGGGGTCTTACCGTGGCTAACAGGAAGGACAATCTCCAGAGAACTGCAGGTACCTGGTGTGATTGGGAAGGTGAAGAATAGTATTGAGAGGAGTGAGAGCAAAGGGCAGATGTGTTAACAGTGGACCATGCTATTTGGGACAAGCTCCCCTGGAGCTGTCTGGACTGATAGCCCTGTCACTTCACCCTCTGGTGACTGGTCCCTTTCCACCTGCCACCAGAAGGAGGAGGGTCACTTTGGTGAGCAGTGGGAAAGGTTTGGCTCTTCCAGGAGGCTGTGGATAGTAGGAGTGAAAGATCGAAGGGAAAGAAAAGCTGAGGGTGGGCGGCTCTGAGGGTTCAGTGACTTGGATAGGGGAGCTTTGAAGGCCCCTGGGAGCTCCAAACTGGAGCAGCTTTGAGGTTGGTGGGAGTGGGTTCCAGCCTCAGGTATCCTCTCCTGGGTGGCTGACATTTCTGTTCCAGGATATAGCTGTCACCACAGGGACTTATGGTCATTTAGAAAGCCTGAGGTATGGGTCTGGCCATACTTGGGCTTCCCTTAAACCAGCTTTCTTTCTGCCGTCTCCCCTCCTTTTCTGGGGAGGCCTCGGAAGTATTATCCAAAAGCTCTAGCTACCAAAGGCCAGGTGTTGTGAGAGTTCCAGGCAGGGCCCTTCCTTGTTTGTGGAGTTAGTAATGTGTCAAGAATGTCATAAGATAATGTTCCTACACGGTGAGCCACAGCCTGGCTCAGGAAGGGCTAGGGAGTGTGGGCAATGGGTACGGTGACTACCCCTTGGCCAGGCCTCTTCCTCATGATGAGTGATTTCTGGATAGCCTGTCTGCCCTCACCTTTTCCACGCTGGTATCTCACTGCAGACTCCCGAGGGTCTTTATGATTGCATGGTGCCAGAGGCTGCTGTAGGTTCTTCCAAAGACCCAGGCTCCTTTGGTGATTCTGCCCTACCCTCACACACATCTCCTTACCTCTAAAGACAGTGTATGAGCTCAAAAAAAAAAAAAAAAAAAGTGCCCTGAAATTCCCATTCTTTGCAAAGTTACCCATAATTTGTTATGATCCACACAGTCAAATGCCTTTACATATTCAATAAAACATGGGTAAACATCTTTCTGGTATTCTCTGCTTTCAGCAAAGACCCATCTGACATCAGCAATGATATCCCTTATTCCACATCCTCTTCTGAATCTGGCTTCAATTTCTGGCAGTTCCCTGTTGATGTACTGGTGCAACAGCTTTTAAATTATTGTGAGTGTAATTTTCTTGCATGTGGTATTAATGATATTGTCTGATAATTTTCGCATTCCATTGGATTACCTTTCTTTGGGATGGGCAGGAAATATGGATCCCTTCCAGTCAGTTGGCCAGGTAACTGTCTTCCAAATTTCCTGTGTAAAATAGGGGAAGTAATTCTTATCTGGAAAAATTCATGAGAGGTGCAAATGAGGTTAAAAAAAAAGTATATATATATATATTTTTTTTTTTTTTTTTGTTTAGGTATGTGGTAATTAAGGAGGCCTGGTGGTGGTTTGGTGGTGGCACAGTGGATAAGAGCTTGGTTGCTAATCTAAAGATTGGCAGTTCGAATCCACCAGCCGCTCCTTGGAAAACCATATGGGCAGTTCTACTTTGTCCTATAATTGCCTCCTCCCCATCGTAGGAATACTCCAATTTATTAAAGAAGCATGGTGCCCAGAGAGCTCTCTGCCTGTGCTCAAACCTTGAGTACCCTAGACCTTCAATCTTTTATGAAACAGTGTTTTGTTTTGTTTTTGTTCTCTCTCTCTTCTAAAGGCTATAGGGCTGCTATGAGTTCAAATCGACTTGATGGCAATGAGTTTGGTTTTGGTTTGGAAGGTAGAAGTTTAGTTTATTGATTTGAGATTTAGAGATCTGAACATTTTTTAACATTTAACTTTTAGCATTTTGATACTGTCAAATTGCTTTCCAAGTTATACACATGCCAGCACCAGATGTTATCAGTCTTTGTAAGTTTTGCCAGTATGGTGTTCAAGAGTGTTATTTTTATGTGTTTATTATTGGCTATTTGTATTCCTTCTGTGAATCATCTGTTCATATTCTTTATTAATTTTCATGTTTATAGAAGGTTTAATACTACGGATATTACTGTTTTACTAGATACTGATTGCAAAGTGGTCTACCTATCTGTCACCTGTCTTTTATCTCTGGTATCTTTAGCCATACGGAAGTTTTGAACTTTTATGTATTTATCTTTTTATGATTCATGTTGTTTCTCACTTGTGCTAAAACCACTTAGGAAGGTTTTATTATCCTAAGCTTATAAAATTTTTTCTGCTGTCTTTTCATCTAAACCAGTTCTTTAACACTTTAGTCCTTGTCCCTGACAATAAAAGATGAACAAACTCACCGTTTAGCCATGTGTGTTGCAAGAAGCCTTATATCATACCCCAAGGGCCCTCTGTAGTCCAAGACTCTTCTTTCAAATTGTCACTGGTGCTGGTGCGTCAGCATAGAAATGTGAAATTTTGGCCACTTGTGTTTATAAAGTTGTAATAATCTGTAAGCTTTGATGTTCTAAGGAATCGGGAGAAGGCAAAGTAACATTTATTGAACATCTATTAGTGCCAAGCACTGTAATAAGTTTGTGTATTTGTTGTGTCATTTACCATCTGGAAGGAAGATGTTCTTATCCCTACTCCTTAAAGGAAGAAATTGGAGCTGGCTGCATTTTAAAGTGGTCTTGATAACAGAGAAGTATTGCTAAGAGTGCATGGCTGGCTGCCTGCCAAGATGGCCCATAGGGCAGCAGGCTCGCCACAGGCCAAGGTCTGGCTCTAGATGGGGAGAGAAGCATGTACTTGTAACCAGCATTGCAGAACTAGAATTCAGCCATTGCTTCAGAACTGATCAGAGGGGCAGCTGACTTATAAAACTCACGGGAGACTTATTCACATGCTGAAAACGCTAAATTGTTGCTTTATGGGGAAGATTAGAACTGATATCAAGAGGCTCAGAATTCTCTGCCTACAGGAGCGCTATAAGGGAAAAAAATAAGGGAAGCCACCATATAATCAGGCAGCAGGTGAGTTGGAGTCAGAGCAGGAAGTGAGTTGTACTCTAACGTACCATGGTGTCAGGCTGTCCCACAATAGGGACAGACCTACCTCAGAGGCTTAGGTTGGGTCTAGGGCTTAGGAGCCTTTATATACAGTAATATTTGCTTGTTTGGTGTATAGTTCTATGACTTTTAACACATTTATATGTATATTTGTGTAACCACCACCACAATCAGAATAGAAAACAGTTCCATCACCCAAAACATTCCCTTTGTAGTCACATTCTCCTTCTACCCTTAACCACTGGCAACCACCGATCTGTTCTCCATTACTATTGTCTTGTCTTTTTGCGAATATCATATAAGTGGAACCATATGTACATGTATTTTTAACTTACATAAATGGTATTATTTAATGGCTAATTCTGATTCTAATTTACTTCAGCCAGTACTGTCTTTAAAAAAATTTTTTTAAGTTTGATATAATTTCAGACTTACAGAAAAGTTACAAGAATAATACAAAGAATTTCTGGATATTCCCTGGATTCCCTTGAATTTCCAAAATGTTAACATTTTACCATATTTGCTTTTTCTTTCTCTTCCTGTCTCCCTGTTGTTATCATGTGCCATCGAGTAGATTTCGACACATAACAACCCTATAGGACAGAATAGAACTGCCCCATAGGGCTTCCTAGGCTAAAATCTTTACAGGAGCAGATCACCAGGTCTGACCTTTTGGTTAGAAGCTGAGTGCTTAACTATTATACCACCAGGACTCCTTTTCTCTCTCTCTTTCCCTCTCCGCCACCGCCCCCGCCCCCATAAATTGCTTATTTGTAATAACCCTTTGCCTGTTTTTTCCACTGGGATTCTTATGTTTTTCTCAATATATGCAGAAGTTCCTTGTACATCCTGGATATTCATTTGCTGGTCTCAGACATTATAGATGTCTTCTTTGAATCTGTCATCTATCTGTTAACTTTTTTTGAACAGACTCTTTTTGCCTTTTTTTTTTTTGGCAGTCTCTAACCAGCACTCTTCTTTAACTGTGTTAATACCTTTTATTTCTCCACATTTTGGGTATGGTGGTATAGCTGAACTTGGCTGATTCCCCTCAGTGTATGGTCTATCTTTATGACACCTATTAGGGATGACTTTGCCTGTTAGAGTGTGAGGGCTGCATCCAAGTATTATTCATGTGTTTATTCAGCAAATATGTGTTGTAGGCCTACTGTGTGTTAGTACTGTGTTATCCCCAAAAAGGTTCAGGGAGGTTATGAAAGTTGCCTGTGGCTTTTCAGAGGTAGAGCAGGGATTGGAACCCTGGTCTATGACCTCTGCCTACCATGCTGCTTCCCTGGAAATGGCATTCAGTTCCTGTAAACTGTGTGCCAAATTTCTACATGTCTTCCAGGAAATGGCCTAGTAAGATGCAGGGTGAAGTGTCCTCTGTTGCATCCTGACTCGGCAGGGACATGTCCGTCCTCAAGGAGGGGAAAGTAATCAGAAGAGGAAGTGAGGACAGTGTGATTCCTGCTCTCCAGGGCTTGGAGTTGTCACATGGCAGGCCCTGGAGTTCTCATCAGCTCCAGACTGAGAGGGGAGGACCCAGAGGAAGCAGGGGAATTGCCTGTATCACCTTGCCTATATCATTCTGGAGCCCTGGTGGTGCCGTGGCTAAGCGATACGGCTGCTAACCAAAAGGTCAGCAGTTGGAATCCACCAGCCCCTCCTTGGAAACCCTATGTGGCGTTCTACTCTGCCCTGTAAGGTCACTATGAGTCGGAATTGACTACGGCAGCAAGGGGTTTGGGTTGGGTATATCATTCTAATCCTTTCTGAGAAGCTCAGATCATCCCTTTCAAATGTGCTATAGTTTTTAGAGGAGAGAAATGCAGCAAGATCTTCCTGGGACTAGCATGGAGTTTCCAGGCAAGTTGGCCTCTCAAGCCTTTCCTGGTAGTGATAAAAGGTTTCCACAAATGCTAGAGGAAGGAGTGGAGTGAAGCTAGCCAGGAGAAGGGCTGGATGAGGGAGAAGCCTGCCTTTGGGCCAGAACCAAACAAAGCAGAAATTCTCCATAGAGGACAAACACTGGGGAGCCTGTTTACTAGGCTTTAAAAGTCTGTAACCCCCAGGCACTGTTTCTGGACCTCACATCTCTGTAGTTGAGTCTCTGCTGGTGGAAAGCATCTTCTTGGATCACTCCAGGACAGAAGGACTGTCATGCCTCTAGTTCTGGGGTCTCCCCAAGGTTTCCCAGTGCTCTCTCCTTGTTCCCACTGCCTCACTGAATTCAGGAGCCATGACTATGTACGGTATAGACATATCTTTGGGAGGAATTGAGATCAGTGATGTCAATAATATTTGCTTTTGATGCCACCTTGGATCAGTTGGGGGTGGCTCCCTGGGACCCTAGGTTGAGAAGGGTTCTAAGGCAGAATAGAATCCCTGGGGACACAGTGGAGAGGGGAGAGGTGTGTGCTGCGGTGCTATCCACTGTGTAGATGTATCCCTGAACATCCACACTAACAAATCCAAAGGGGAAGGTAGAGGCGCTTTTCTATTCTTTTTTTTTTTTTTTGTCCTTGAGGAAGTCTGTCAACCTTTCTGAGCTTCAGTGTGTAACCCTGGGGTTGAAACATAATTCTCAAGGCTCTACCAGCCCTGGTATGTCAGGATTCTTGTTCAGGGTAGATCCTGACTATTTGAGGTTTTGGAATCTGACCATGGCTTTGCTCTCTTTGGCTTAGGCTTTGGTGCCTCTGGTGACAGGTTCCTGGTCTTAGTGACCACCTGATGCTTTTCTGATGATCTCATGACCTGTGTTAGGCTTTGAATTTTGGGGTTATTCGCTCAAGGAACAAGTGGTGTTTGATGGCAAGCCTGTTGATGTGGCGGTATGAAGCCTAGATGAGGAAGTGCAACATTTATCATTAGGAGATTAGGCCATCCCTTGACACAAAGTCTCAAATTATAGACATAGAAGCTGGAGGAAACTTAAAATTGAGGGTGGGGAATGTGCCTATAGATCTTGAGTCTATAGCTGCTATACCTGGAAACAAAAGGCATCAGAAATGAGAGTGTTTTTACCCTTGCTTTTGTTATATAAGGTGCCCTGGTGGCATAGTGGTTAAGAGCATGGTTGCTATAACCAAATGGTTGGCAGTTTGAATCTACCAACCACTCCCTGGAAATCCTATGGGGCAGTTTTCTATTCTGTCCTGCAGGGTTGCTATGGATTGGAATAGGGTCGCTATGACAGCAACGGGGTTTGATTTGGTTGTATAAGTGTAATTAGGGCAAAAACCTAGATTTAAAGCATCAAAGGCAAGATAGTTTCCTGCTCTGTTAGCTCAGCCTCTTAACTCTTAGTTGAATGAGTGCGGTGTAGATCACCACACGTTTACGGATCCTGCTGTGCACCAAGAGCTGTCCCAAGTACAGAAAGGAATGGGACACAAGCCCTGCCCTTGAAGAGGTCATGGTCTAATGAAGGAAGCAGGTGGACAGACAGGCAGGCTCACCTCTATGGGGCTCTAATTCAGGGTTGTAAAGATTCTAATGCAGATCCCTAAAGGAATTGACTGACTCCGAAGGGCTTGGGGAACACTTTGAAGAAGGGATGACATTGGGTTTGAATTTGGAAGGATTGTTACCTTCCATTTCCAAAAAGGTTTTTGAGATGGCTTATAAGAATGCATACCATAAAAAGGACCAATATAAATAAATTAAAAACAGAAAAAGAGGAGCTGTAACTTAGAAGAATAGAAAGTTAAGACAGGGGAAGAGTTAAAATGTAGATATTCAGGCTATGGTGCGCTACACAGTTATTACATCTGTTCACTTTTGCAAAAGCCAAAAGTGAAACATGTTGTGTTACTATACATTGTCAGAGAGGAGAAAACCATAGCTGTTCCTGAACTTCATTGGGGGAGGGGGAGGCAGTGGTTAGTGAGTGAACCTGTAAACCAGTGTTTCTCAAAATATAGTCCAGGGACTTACGTTAAAATTACCTAGAAAACCAGATGCTGTCAACTTATTCCCAGCTCGTGGCAACCCGATGTGTGTCAGAGTAGAACTGTGCTCTACAGGGTTTTCTTTATTTTTAAATTTTTTCTTTATTTTGTTGTTATTGAGAATATACACAGCAGAACATAAGCACCAATTCAACACTTCCTATGTATACAATTCAGTTATACTGATTACATTCTGTGGGTTGTGCAGTCGTTTTCACCCTCCTTTTCTGAGTTGTTCCTCCCCCACTAACATAAACTCATTGCCCCCTAAGGTTCCTGTCTACAAGTTGCAGTTGTCAGTTTGATTTCCATACAGATAGATCTTGAAAAAGCACACGTGCTCAAGGCAGACATTCTTTACTAATTAAGCTAAACTGTTGTTTGATTTTAAGAAGACTTCAGGAGATATTTTTGGTTTAAGGTTTAAAAATTAACTCAGGGCAGCAGTTCAGCCTCCATGGCTCTGTGGCTCCATCCAGCCTCTATGGCTCCAGAAAGTCTGGAGTCCATGAGTATGTATACTCTGTTCTACATTTTCCCTCTTTTGATCAAGATTCTTCTATAGAGTCTTTAATCAAGATGTTCAGTAATGGTAGCTGAGCACCATCTAGTTCTTCTGGTCTCATGGCAAAGGAGGCAGTTGTTGATGTAGGTAGTTAGCTACACATTCCATTTCATCCTCTTAGTCCTGCCTCCCCTTCTTCCTCTGTTGCTCCAGGCAAATAGAGACAAATTATTATGCCTTGGATGGCTGCTTGTAAGTTTTTAAGACCCTATAAATACATTATTAGGCCGCTTAACTGGGTTGTCCCATGAAACCATGACCTTAAATCTCCAAACCAAGGAACCAAATCCCATGAAGTGTTTGTTTGTACATAAGCAGCCTTAGCAGCTACTCTTTTTTTTTTTTTGTCATTATTGTTAAGTATGTCTATCACACAACTTTTGCCAATTCAACTTCTTTACAAGTGTACGACTTATTGACAGCAATTGCAATAATTGGTTGTGTAACCCTACCCTTAATCAGTGTGATCTTCCCATCACCATTAACCCCTCCCTCTTTTTCTCCCTTCCTCCTGCCCTTGGTAACTACTATTAAACTTGGTCTCTATACATTTGACTTATCTTTTTATATAAGTGAGGTCGTATAGTATTTGTCCTTTTGTGATTGACTTATTTCTCTCTGTAATGTTTTTAAACTCCATCCATATTGTAGCACATATCAAGACTTCATTTCTCCTACTGGCTGAGTAGTATTCCATTGTATGTTTGTATGTACCACATTTTGTTTATCCATTCATCTGTTGATGGGCTTGTAGGTCCCCCCACTCGGTACCTGGATATTTCTTTCTTTTTTTAATTTTATTGTGCTTTAAGTGAAAGTTTACAAATCAACTCAGTCTCTCATAAAAACCTACCTTATATACACTTTGCTATATACTCCTAGTTGTAAGGTTTTCAATGACCGATTTTTTGGAAGTAAATCACCAGGCCTTTCTTCCAGGGTGTATCTGGGTGGACTTGAACTTTCAGCCTTTCAGTTAGCAGCTGAACACACCATGGAGGGGCTCCAGAATTACCTAGGGTGCTTGTTAAAATGCAGATTCTTGGGCCTCAGCCCCAGACTTATCAAATCAGAATCTCTGGGGAGTAGGACTTGGGCATCTGCAGTTTACATGCTTCCATAGATGACCCTTCATGCAGTCCACAGTTTGAGAACCACTACAATAGATGCAAACCTCACCAGCATTTTGAAAGCAAATGAAATGTTGTGGCAAGTTACTGTTTGACCTTTGTTTGAAGGTTGGGTGAGACCTTAAGGAGGGAGAGAGCCGGATACAAAAAAGGGCAGTTCTGTTGACGTTGGTGGCCCGTTGCTGGCGAGATCACTTTCGGGTTGCATTTTGGAAGACCTGCAAAATGTGGCAGCTCAGAAACATGGCAGTGCTGCTCTCGAGCAAGTGATAGATAGAGAAGCAACTGGCCCTGTTGTGTGTAGTCGGTCCAGTTTCCCCTGACTACCCGGGTTGGCTTTGCAGACTTCCTCTGGTAGCTTCCTTCATTTTTGAGCAAGGACTTTGTTTTCCTCTATGCCCCCAAATGCAGAATTCTAAGACCACAGTGAGTACTTAAGAAATGCAGAGGAAGAGCAGGAACCTACCTCCTGTTGAAAAGATGTTTCTTTCCCTGGGTCCAGTAGTGAGTGGCTTGGATGATGAGCTGGCAGAACAGTGGATGTTAGAGTGTTGAAATTGTGTTCTCTTTCTGCCCAAGAGCATAAAGTCAGGCATTTCTAATAGCTTATTCCTGTTTTCTGGTCACTGTGTTGTATATTTCCTAATCTTTATTTTGGGAAACACTTCCTTATTGGGAAAGGGAATAAGGAGGAGTCACCCTTCCCCTCCTCGGTTATATTTTAACATATTTATTGTGTGGAAACCCTGGTGGCGTAGTGGTTAAGTGCTACGGCTGCTAACCAGAGGGCCAGCAGTTCAAATCTGCCAGGCACTCCTTGGAAACTATGGGGCAGTTCTACTCTGTCCTATAGGGTCGCTATGAGTCGGAATCGACTTGACTTTTTTTATTATTGTGTAATTTTTAAGATATCTCTAAAAGTATGAGGAAAAAATACCATGAATATCTGATGTTACGTGTAAGTCATTTTCAGTACCTTTGAAGCCTTCATGAGCTAGATTTTAAAACTCAATGAGAAATGGTTGACATGGGAATTGAGAGTTCCTTCTGGTAGCTCTCTGTGCCCTGCTTTTCCATCAAGTTCTCTCTTAGGTTTATCAAAATCCTCTTTGTTCCTTGTGTCAGTGGCAGAGAAGCAGAGGGAATAGCTACGTGCTGTCCACTCAGCTAAGATTCGTTGGCGTATGCCATGTCCATGGCCTCCAAGGGAGCTTACCGGCAAGTGGACACTCACAAGTATGTGTGATAAGTCCTCCCCAGAGGAATTGAAGAGCCCAGTTGAGGCTTGTCCTCACTACTGTCACACTCACCACTGATATGTGCTTTGCTGGTCTCCCTTCCCCTCTAGAATGTGAACCTCTGAAAGCAAAGACCTCTTCTTAACTCAGCCCCACTTCTGCATGCTGGGCACCACCTGGTACAACCTGGCACATGGTGTGTGCTAACTGGGTGCATGTTTGAATGGACATGGTGCTGTGAGTACTTACGGGATATGGAGGAAGTAGAACCTACTTCAAGTGGTCCAGAAAGGCTTCCTAGGGGAAGTGATGTTTAGATCCACGCAGCTGTTGGATTTGGTGACATGAAAGTCCTTGGAGACCTCTAGAGAGCTTATTATCCTCCCTGAAGGACTGGAGAAAAGGTTTGAGATGAGCCCCATGGAGTAGATGATGCTTCCCGTTTCTAATCTAAGAGGCTACAAGGGACACTGTGAGCTTGTGAGACCACTGCAAACTAGAGTCTTTCCCAATCCTAGGAGTGTGGTAGTGCCTGGCTCAGGGCATGCTTGGCCTTAGGAAGATGTGTACAGAGAAAAATGGCCCAGCCACATGAGCCTGTGAAGAGAATTGTAGTGGGGGAGCTGGTCTGAAGAGGGACTATGCCATGTACTGTCAGGTCTGTAGCCCAGCTGAGGAAGACATTTCAACATTCCAGCTTTGGTAATGCAAAGCTCTGGGCACTGCCTAGTCCCATGATTCCCAAATGTTTGAATTTCATTGTCCAGGCAATCACTAAAGAAATTTAGGGGTCTGATCCAAGGCCAAGTAAGAATTAAAAATAAATAAGATTAAAAAAAATCAATCCAGCACCAAAATCCACCATGATCAATTCATCAGAGAAAGGCCATTTTAACATTTAAAGAGTAGGAAGCACTTACTCTTGGAAGAAAGGGCATTCCTGTGCATTAGTTTAGCTTGATGAAAAAGCACCTACATTGTCCTTACTTTTATCATTTGTCCAGGCTGATGAAACATTGTCACAACCCAGCAGCAGGACAAGGATTGTCTTCAACATTGACCAATCCACTGGAAAGCTGTGATTAGATGTTCCAGTGCATTTTGCAGAACTAGCCTCCAAGGCTGAGGCTAGAAGATTGGACCAGTGGCTCCACCTGAAAGTGAGGCAGGGATGCTGTGTTGGGGCTGGCTCTAGATTAGTGGGGCTTCTGATGGAGGGACATGTGTTTGGCATGCCAGGCAAGGGAGCAGTGGAATTTGTCTGAGTTGAGCTCACACATTGAAGTGATTGAGCGACTTACACGCAAGGCCACGACCTGGACTCCCAGCCGAGAGGTCTACATGGCAGGGCTTGAGCTGGGGGAGCCAAGGACAGGCTCACATCTGCTCGTCTGCTTATGTAACCCTGCTTCCCTGCTCCCAGAGCCAAGAAAACACACAAGCCAGCCCAGCAGGGCTGAGGGCCTGTGGTAGCACACGCCATGTGCTGCACAGCAGGGGAGCCCTTCCTAGCCTGAGGACTGTCAGCAAGCCCTCAGCCCTGTACCTCCTCCTACATCCTCTTCCTCCAGCTTCAGGCCGTGGCTTTGTGCCCTGGCAGCAGGTCCTCATGGTCCTGGGCAGAGCTGGTCACTGCCCTCCTGGAGTCTGAACTCTCAAGATTTTCTCCTTTGGGTCAGAGCCAAGTGTGCAGTGAAGCATGGCCCCTGCAGGTGGCAGGAGGTGTGCAGGACACTTGGGAGGCCTCCTGGCTGGCATTGGACCCAGGGAGGTGTTTGGCTCCAGGTAGAGGGCTGCCAAATGCTGTCTAATCTCAGAGGTGTGAGCTGCAGGGTTCTCAGAGCTGTGGAAGCTGTAGAAAGAGAAGGTGGGCAAATAATGGCCAGATGGGCAAGGAGGGCAGGATTGGGGGGTCGGGGTGCCCTCATCATGCTGGGGGCAGGGTAGAGGTTGTGAGAGGGGCAAAGAGAGGAGCAGGAACATAAGAAGAGACTGTTCAGTGATAAAGCTGCAGGGAGCATCTGAGGAACAAGATTCCTCGGCCAATCTTGAACTAGGCAGTTTTCACTTTGGTTCAGCTGCTTAGCAGGGAACTCCTTGAAGGCAGTGATGGTCTTATCTGTCTCCCTGCCTATACATAACTTGGCACACAGTAGGTGCCCAGAAAGTATTGATGGAAACAAATTGAAAGTGACCTTGACGCATATCACAGGGAGTGTCGCATTAACCAAACACTTCAGAATAAAGGCTTCAGTCTGGCCCTTTAGTAGGCTCCTGTAGACCATCATCATGCTCTTGACACCTGTGTGTGTGAGAGTGTGTGTGTGCGTGCACATCCATACTGACATACAGGAAGTGGCATGTCTTTTAATCATACACTGACCACATGAGGAGGTTGGTAGTCCCTATTTTGTGGGACAAGAGTCTCCACAGTGAAGTGACTTGCCAAAGGCAAGGTGTTCATGAATGGCAGAACCAGAGTGCAGTGCTGGGCTCTTTCCACTTCCTCCTACACCGCCATTTATGAAATCCACAACCATTTGTTGAGCACACGCTAGTGCCTTGCCCCTTGCTGGGCACTGGTTGTGTAGAGACAAATACATCACAGCTGTGGTTCTCCAGCCAGGGTGAAAAGAGGGGCAGGTAATGGCAGCATGGTATGATAATGGCAGTTGAAGAGCCCATTCTCCCTGAATGGGTTGGGGAGAGCTTCATAGGGGAGTAGATACTTACTTAAATTGGATCTTGAGGGATGAGTAGGAATTTGACATAAGGATGGGAGTTGAGGGAAGGGGGCAGTTCTAGGGAGAGGGAACAAACAGCATGATCTTCCAGGCCTCCATGTGTCAGGCCAAGGCCCCTTGGGGAAAATCATGGGAGGCTTAGTATGGTTGGAGTATGGTCTATGTGCAGGGGAACAAAGAGAAGTGAAATTATCAGAGCCAGATCATGACCCCTCCCTCAAAAGGATTGAGGTTCCATTCAAACAGGGGTCACAGGAGGATGTTTTGTGGTTAGATTTTAATTTGAGGATCCTTACTCAGAGGGCTGTGTGGAGAATGGATTGGCCGGGGTGAGTTAGGAGGCAGAGATCAGTTACATATGACCTAGGTCAAAGCTGTGGGAGTGGAAAGAAGGGGAAGGAGTGAGAGATATTATGGAGGAAAAATCTAAGGACTTGGTGGGTCAATGGGTTGGGGGAAGGAGAGGGGCGAATAGATGAGCAACCATCCAGGAGTCAGCTCTCAAATTGGGTGAACACTGGTGTCAGTTGCTGAGAGAGCCATGGAGGAGAAGCAGGTTTGGCCTCAGGTGGTGGTGGTGGGGTTTGAATAAGAGTTCAGTTGGGGCAAGATGAATTTAAGGTATCTATTTTTTTTTTTATGGACATATAGAAAGGAGCCTTCGGCTGCTAACCGAAAGGTCGGTGTTTGCGTCCACCAGCTGCTCTGCAGGAGAAAGATGTGGCAGTCTGCTTCTGTAAACATTACAGCCTTGGGAACCCTATGGGGCAGTTCTACTATGTCCCATAGAGTCACTATGAGTCAGAATCAAATTGATGGCAACGGTTTTTTTTTTTTTTTGGTGGGCATATAGACAGCTATGTCCTGTTAGCAGTGAGGTCAGGAGAGAGACGTAGAATAGAAAAAGAGGTTTGGGAACTGACATGTGCTGAAGCCAAAGGCCTGGGTGAGATCGTCCAGGGAGATTGAGAAGAGAATAAGGCAACGGTGGGCATCAAGGAAAGAGGCTGAGAAAGTGTGGGTGGAAAGTAGAAGGGGGAAACCTAGGTGAGCATGATGCTGGGTGGTTAAGGCATCTGCTTCTCCGGTTCATGTCACTTTCTGCTTGCTTGCTTGGTCATTTGTGCACTCTGGGGGGCAAGAGGTGTGGGGAGCAAGGATTTCTCAGAGGATCTTGCTTTGAGTCCCAGGACTCCTTCTGCTTTACCATCTACCTCAGGGCATGTCCGGGCTTTCTGGGACAGTAGAGATCATCTAGTCCAACCCCTGCAGTTTACGAATGGTGAAACCAGTGCCCGAAGAGTAGATGGTACAAAGGTCATCCAGAAAGTCACTGGTGGAGCTGGACCAGGGCCCAGGTGTCTCATTTCCTGTCTAGGACTCCACCTAAGGAACGCCTTTCTGGAACCCTTGAAGAGGCAAAATCAGGACAGTTATCCAGCCTACAGGTGTCTGCTTCTGGGCAGTTGGGTGGGCCAAGTGTGAATTCCTGTGTTACGGGTTGGTTTCAGAAGGTGCAAGCTGGTTGGTAGGGTGGCAGTCCAGATGCCTCTTGGGTTCCTGAAAATGGAGTTATGTTTAGCAGCAGCATCTTCAGAACCAAAGGTGGGGGTGGGGGAGGTCGCAGGTGTTGTTAGCCCTCTGAAGTGAGAAGAGCCCAGTACAGATCTTCTTTTCATGTTTTTCACAAGTTTACTGTGCAGCAGGGCCTCCCAGAGGGCTTTGCCCCCAGGGTTGGGGAGTCGGGAGCTCAGGCCCAGCAGACCTTGTGGGGAAGGGCCACCCATGAAGGTGTAAGTTATAGGACTCGCTAAGCACCCTTCTCACCTGAAAGCCCCAGGTCTTGTGAAGATGGGAGGTCTAGGTCCATACTGCCCAACATATCTAATAAGAATCACCTAGGTTCTTTTTTAATTATCCACCTAGGTCCTTCCCAAGATCTGAATCAGACTCTCCAGGGGAGAGGGCTGGAAATTCCTGTTTTTACTTAGTACCTCAGGTGATTCTGATGAGCAGATAAGTTTGGGGAAAACTGGACCAGGGTAACCTCTTACCTAGTCCTGGAGTAGTGCCTGGAGGTTGAGGCTACATCAGTGGTGTGAGGGGCTGATATGTGAGGCACTTGTCCCTCCAGAGAGGGAGGTGCATGGCCAGGAAGCAGCCAGGGCCCTTGGAGTCCCTTCCCTGACCCGTGAGCATCTGCTATCTGAACTCTGTGGTAATGAAGAGTACAAAAGGAGAAGACCAGAGTGGGGCTTTGACTTTGTCTCTGAGCTTGTTATCAGGTTCTCCTCTCTGTTCTGTAGGTTCCTTCTTTTGTTCCTGTGGCTTGTTTGCTTCACAGGTGAAGCTGATTATACTGGAGTACCAGTTCCCAAAGTGTGTTCCCTGAGAAAATGGTTCTGTGGCCAAATAGGTTTGGGAAATGATGAATTAAATAAAGGAAGCAGGTTTCTTGTCTGCACAACTCTCAGAGCCTTTATGTGCATCATGACTTCCCAGAAGCAGGATTTAGTATGCAGGGTTCCTACTTTTATCTGACCAGGGGACTTCTTTTTTTATTGAGTGTTTTGCTGGGACTAGTGTTTTCTGGAACCCACTTTAAGAAAGTCTGGTATACAGGGAATACTGGAAATCTTGGGTCTGTCCCTGATTCTCTCTGTGTCCCTGGGCCTGTCGTCTTTCTACTGCCCTCACCATGTGTACCACATGAGGGACAGTCCTCAGCTCTCAGGGAATGTGCCCCTCTCAGCTTCACCTGTTTCTACTTACGAGAGAAGTACTTCACACTCACATCCATTTTTTTTGTTTTTGAACATTTTATCGTGGTTTAGATGAAAGTTTACAGAGCAGATTAGTTTCCCAGTCAACAATTTATACACAGCTTGTTTCATGACATTGGTTGCAAACCTGTGTCAGCACTCTCCTCCCTTCCCTCCTAGGTGCCCTGTGTCCATTTGCCAAGGTTTCCTGCCCCTACTGTCTTTCTGGACTTTGCTTTTGGGCAAATGCTGCCCTGTAGGTCTCATAGTTGATTGTTCTGAGGTATACATTACTCACAGATGTGACTGTATGGCTATTGTCTGATCTCTGGAAGTGATTTCAGTTCCAAGTTGGAAGGGTGTCTAAGAGTCATAGTGTCGAGGGTTCTACCAATCTCTATCAGACCAGTAAGTCTAGTCTTAAGAGTTTGAATTTTGTTCTACATTTGTCATTCACTCTGTGACCTACTATTGTGGTCACAGTCATAGTGGTAGCTGGGTACCATCTAGTTCTTCTGATCTTGTATCTAGTGGAGGCCATGGTTCCTGTGGTCCATTAGTCCTTTGGACTGATTGTTTCCTTGATTGAGTCTTTGGTTTTCTTCACTCTTCTTGCTCTGGATGGGAAGAGACCAATTGTTGTATCTTAAATAACTGCTCGCAAGCTTTTAAAACCCTAGTCACTACTCACCAAGGTAAGGTGTAGAACATTGTCTGTATGGATTATGATATGCCAGTTGACCTAGATATCCCTTAAGACTGTGGTCCCTAGCCCTCAAGCCCAGTATCTCAGTCCCAGGAGATGTATGGTTATGGCTAAGAAATTTTCATGGCTGTGTCCCCTGTGCACGGTGTTGCATGTATGGGTATATTTGTAGCATGTATGCATATATATGTATGTGGGTGTACTTCCATATGTCCTCTCACCCCCATACCTGTATCTTGATCTTGACCTTTTCCCCTCCCTGTACTTCTAACCTGCTATTGCCTCAAAATCCACTGTCCAAATCTCATCAGTTTTCCTTCTAAGCCAAGTGTCCTCTTACTAGCCTATTTCTCCCTTCCAGGTCAAAAACATCAAGGTCAGAAATTTCCAGGTCATCTCACCCTAACTTTTCCTCTCTTCTTCACTCCCTTTGTCTGCTTTGTTACTAAGCATTCTTCTTTGACATTCTTCCCGGCTATTTCTTTTCTCTCTTCTAAGCCTCAGTCTCTCCCTGGGTCTTGTTGCCATCTAGTTTGTCTCGCCTGTGTACCAAGTCCTTTCCTGAAACATGGGTTACTCATGCCACTCTCTGCTACCTTCTGATTTGAGACCGATTTCCTCAGCTTGGCATTGCCAACCACCGGCCTCCCCAGCCCCCACACACCTCAACCTTTCCCCAACTTAGGGTAGGTTCAGAGCAATGACGTCACTTGTCCAAGGCAGTATAACCAGGAGATAGCAGAGCTAGGTCTCAACCTTATGACTTTTGAGGAAGTGCTTTCTCATCCGTTACCTCTGATCCTCACGACAGCCTTGCTGGGAAGTCTGAGCAGGAATTATTATCTCCATTTCTGTTTTACAAATGAGAAACACAAAATCCGAAGGGTGCGGGGAGTGCCATAGGGTGACAAACTATCCCAGTTTTCCCCAGGATGGAGGCATTTCCTGGGATACAGGACTTTCAATGCCAAGGGGTTTCTCAGGATGGTTGGGTGCCCACATGTGAGTGCCTTTTCCATGGCCACAATGCCTCCCCGGAGGCATCTCTTCTGTAGCTGTATGCTAGCCAACTGACCCACCTGTGGAGCAGAGAGTCTTGTGACCTGCTAACTTCTCCTTCCCTTCACTTCTCCAGTCGGCCCCATGGTGATCGAGTTTAACGTAGCTGTGGACCTGGACCGTGTGGCAAAGAAGAACCCAGAGGTGAAGGTGGGCGGCCGCTATGCCCCCAAGAACTGTGTCTCTCCTCACAAGGTGGCCATCATTATTCCGTTCCGCAACCGGCAGGAGCACCTCAAGTACTGGCTATATTACTTGCACCCAATCCTGCAGCGCCAGCAGTTGGACTATGGTGTCTATGTTATCAACCAGGTGAAGTCTGGGAAGATAAATGTAGGGGAAGTGTGTGTGTGTGTGTGCGCGCGCGCGCGCGTGCACGCACATTTGCAAGTGAGTAAATGGGGGCAGGAAAGGGGAACAGTTTTGTGGACATCCTGGCATTTTACAGTGAGGAGCCAACACCACCTACCACCATCTTTATTTTAACAGTGCAGGGGATCTGGGTGACAATATGTTGCTATCAACTCTTTCACCTGAGGGAAATTGCTGGGCTGTTGTGGTTTGTTTGTTTATAAGTGTCTTTCAAGAAAAATTCAGAGAAAAAAGGCAACCCTAATTCTCCCAAAGTAAAACAAAAACCTGCTGCTGTCTAGTCGATTCCAACTCATAGCGACACCATAGGACACAGTAGAGCTGCCCCATAGGGCTTCCAAGGAGCAGCTGGTGGATTCGAACTACAGACCTGTTGGTTAGCAGCTGAGCTCTTAACCACTGCGCAAAAGCCCTGATTATTTCCTGTCTTCGGGTGCCTGTGTATTTTCCCTTTTACTTTTAAAAACAACCTCCATTTAGATATCAGACCACTAGGCAACATGGAAGCTTATTCAGTCAAACTCTGTGTCTTCTGTGGCACCCGCAGGAGACAGCGCCCTAAGTTCAGGCCATATGCCTGCATGCTAGCCCCCAGCAAAATGTCTGGGGATGTCTGACCCGTGGGCCATCTGAGAGTCATGCGAACTGGGCCTGAGAAAGGAGAGCACATTGTGTGTCTTATTTGTGTATGTGTTGGGCTTTAGTCCCACTTAAGAAACTAATGCAGAAGACATGTCAGCCTTTACTACCACAGCCTGGAGAATAAGGCTGATCCAAGAGGCATTTTTACTGAAATAACTTGGCTTATTTCCATTTTGAGGAGCATTGTTATTTTTCCAAGACTTTAATTTTGTTATTTCAAGTTTATCCCAAATACTTAAATCCATGTCTTTACTGATAATTTACGTAAACTGTGACCGCCTAGGTGCAATCCCATGTCTAACTTATTTATGTATCAGGTTTCAGTGAACTGTATTTGAAGAGATAGAGTATGGCCATTTCTGAAAGGCCCAATGTCCATTTCAAGATAAACGCTGGATCTGTTTGAGGTAGTAAGCATGTTGGCAGTTTACATCTTCCTTCAATGTTGAGGTCACCTTGGACCAGAAGGAAAGCAGGAAACAGCAGTCCTGTCCACTTGGCATTTCTGAGGACTGCAGCAGTTGCTACAGAGAGGTTCTAAAGAAGTATAAGGGCCCAGTCCTACCTGTCCTGAAGCTTTCAACCCCCTCTTAAGTGGGATCCTCACGGGAAACACATGGTAAAGTCCCAGTTATCATGTGATTGGATGTTGGCTACCAAATGCTTTGGAGACTCAAGAGAAGGGGAGCTCAATGACCTAAAAGAACCAGGATATAAACAAGGTTCTAAAGGCTGAGGGGAGAGATGGGCATCTCAGCTGGGGCCAGTGAACAAAACTTCAAGGCAGAAAGGAACATTGCTTATTCCTGGAGATCAAGATGATCATTGGGGTAGAAAAGCAGCAGAGGCTGTGGGACCAGGCACCCAAACTAAGCCTGTCAGGCAGGGTAGAGCAGAACAAATCCTGTTACAAAAGAGCCAAAGCTCAAGTTAGGAGAGCAGATGGAAGGCAAATCCCTTGAGGCTGAGGTTGAGTCCTTCGGCTAAGTGAGGTACAGACTAGAGCCTTGAGAAAACTGTAGGCAAGACAGCCAGGCAATTGTGGGTCATCTTGGAAGAATTTTGCAAAATGCAGGCCACTTCAAGCCAACAACTGTTCATTTCAGAAAAGCCCTGTCATCAGGAACTTTTGTCTAATGCCAGTGAGCACATGTTGATCATGGCAAGATTCAGGAGCTTGTTATTAAAGCAGTGGCAGTGAGCACCTGAAGAAAGGAAGTACCATCACCTGGAGCCAGCAGGGATTACTAAGAACAAGGCATGCCAGCTGCCTTCGTTTCTTTTTCTAACAGTTCTTATACCAGTAGATGAGTGATAACCCAACATAATGTTGTCAGGTCTTACTTAGCAAGGCATTTTATGGTCTCCCACAAATCTCTGAGCAGGAGATAGACAACCGTGGTCTGGATGATATATAACCAGTAGCCAGTTGCCATCAAGTCCATTCCAGCTTATGGTGACCCCAGGTATGTCAGTAGAACTAGGCTCCATAGAATTTTCAGTGTCTGATTTTTCGGAAGTAGGTTGTCAAACCCTTCTCTGAGTAGACTCAAACTGCCAACCTTTCGGTTAGCAGCAAGTGTGTTAACCGTTTGTACCACCCAGGGCCTTCATGTATAGACATGCTGTTTTTTAGGTGAATGCGAAACTTTCCTGTTCAATTATAAAGTTCAAACAAATATTGGACCAGTGAAATCTAGCTATCAACTTCCTGTGACACAATTTATATAGATACTCGCCAGGTTTCAAACAACAGATTGTCCTATACCAGCACCTCCCCAATCCAAGCTGGCAGAACAGCTAACCCAGCTGGCTGGGACCAGTGCCCCTGCTGTGATGGCTAATGCTGGGCTGTGCCTAACTTGGCATTTCTCCCAAAGAGTGCTTTCCAAATAGAGAACTGAGCCTGATAAATGTGAGCAACACCAGCTTAAACAATGAGAAGCAGGTCTTGTTCCTGCAGAGCCTTCAGTACACTAGTCTACATTGTGACCCTCCAGGAGAAGTACTCAGCCAGACAGCTGTGGGTCATTTTGGATCAAGCTAAGAAGTATTTGTTTAAGAAAAGCCCTATCCACAAGGAACACTTGCCAGTGCCAACGAGCACATGTGGATTGTGGCAGGATTTAGAAGCCCACGTAGCGGTGCTTCCCGAGCTTGTCTGACCAGAGAAATGTTTTCCAAGAATCATCTCCAGTGATGAGTGTTCTGTGAATCACACTTTGGGTAAAGCAGACCTAAATTAACGCCTCCTCCTTACCACCTCATTACTTTCCCAGGTTACAGAGAATCCTCATTCTCTCTCCCTCTTCTCTGTCTTTTCCCACTTGCAGTTTAGTTAATATATTGTTGTTGTTTGCCGTCAGGTCAGTTCTGACTCATAGCAACCCTGTAGGACACATAGAACTGCCCCATAGAGTTTCTTAGACTGTAATCTTTGTGGGAGCAGATCTCCAGGTGTTTCTCCCGTGGAGCTGCTGGGCGTGTTAGAACTGCCAACCTTTCAGTTAGCAGCTGAGCGCTTAACTGTTGCTCCACCAGGGCTCCTTTTGTTAGTTAATATAGTGTCAGAAATATTTTTAGTTTTTACATGTGTTTTTTTCCCCTAATCTCGTTAGTATCATCTTTTTTTCCCATACATGTCTTTTTTCCCCTTCATCTTTTCCTTCTCTACCAAGGGTTAACTGTCCACCTTAGGAGAATCTTTTCCCTTTTTTCTCCCACTCCCCAAACTAATCTTATCTTTTCTGGCCTACCTCCACCCTAATTATTTCTTTGGGAAAATATAGCCTGAGTTTCCAGATAACCCAAGCCAAGAAGGAAGAAGTATGCCACACCTCTTCCCAGTGAAGAATACTAGCTGTATGGTGTCTATAAAGAGCACATAATAAAGTAGAAATAGGAAACCTAAGGCTTGAAAAGGAAGAGGAGGAAGAAACATTTGGAGCATGCCCCATCTGCAGTTAGAAACTTCCTATGTTCTGTCTTATGGTCCTATTCTAGGAGAGGAAGAAAGGGATTTTATAGCATATGGCTTTGACCTTTGGGAACCGTTGTTGAGCGTATCCACATTATGGGCTGTTAGGCTTCATTAGAGGGAGGCCTGGTGGTGCCATGGTTAAGTACTCTGCCGTTAACCAGAAGGTTGGCAGTTCGAACCCACCCAGTGGCTTCGCTGGAAAAACACCCGATGATCTACTCCCATAAAGTTTATAGCTAAGAAAACCCTATAGGGCAGTTCTACTCTGCCACACGGGGTTGCTAGGAGTTGGAATCAACTCCATAGCACCCAACAACACTGGGCTTCATTAAAGCCCCTCAACATCTTCCTGGTCTTGCCATCCCAAGGCCAGAAACCCCACTGTCATTTTGAATCTTCACTCTCTACTCCCTCTCCCCCACTTAAGATTAGAGAGAAAGGATACTTAAAATGGGAAGGGCTCCTGAGATGTCTGGTCCAGTTGGTCCAGTGGTTCCCAAACTGTTCTATAAAAGCGGAACCTCCTGCCCCGTGGAATGCTATACAACACCCCCCGCCCCCTT
Organism: Elephas maximus indicus; assembly: GCF_024166365.1. Classification (NCBI taxonomy): domain Eukaryota; kingdom Metazoa; phylum Chordata; class Mammalia; order Proboscidea; family Elephantidae; genus Elephas; species Elephas maximus. Next base: position 42,298,243 of record NC_064827.1, on the reverse strand, counting down.
CACAGGGATCACAGTGGTGCTGTTCTACTTGAAGTGTGCCATGTCCCCAACTCTACTTCCTTAGCTTCCCCTTCAGTCTTTGCTAGGATTTGCTGGGATGCCTGAGGTTGCAGTGTGAAAACCTCTGCTCCATTTCACAGGTGAGAAAACTGAGGCTCAGGGAGGGGAAATGACTGGTAGGAAGTCACATAAGTAACAACAGGACTGCTGAAACCCCAACCCCTGTCTCCAAGTTTAGTGCCCCCTCACTGTCACAGTAACTCTCCTCAAGGCCGTTTAGCCCCTCCCTCAGTGTTTCTCAGGAAGGTACCCAGGGCAGGGAGTGAGCTCAGAGCTCCAGTGCCTGGGCGAGTTCCCAGCTCTGCCACTTCACAGTTCAGTGACCTTAGGCAGTGACCTTGGTTACTGAATTGGCGGGATGGGGCAGGTTTTAGCACCTACCTCACAGGGCTGTGAAGTGTCTGGCTCAGAGGGCAGCCTCAGTAAATGTTAGCTTGTTACTGTTATCATTTGTCTTTCCTCTCCACCCACTCTTCCTGCCTGTTTCCTCTGCCTGGTGCTATGTGATAAACCCTTTACTGCTCACCCTGCCTCCTGCTACACCCCTGCTCAGTACCACCATCGGGACTCTCCTTCCCATTCATTGCGGTCTCCATGGGGTCAGAGGATAATGGGTAGTGGTGTAAAGCAGAGGCCCTCCAGTTGACGGACAGAATCTCAGGGGATTTGGAGACCATGTTGTGCCTTTCCAGCTTCTTTAGAGTTGGGTTGTGTCTAAAGCTCCATACTAAGGGATGAGCTTTCCAAGTTTTTGTGGCTCATACTCCTGTCCATATTAAACTATTAATCGTTCCCTTTTGGGTCACCATAACAACTTGCATCTCACAATAAGTGTGTGTGGGGGGTGGGGGGCGTGGGGGGCTTTACCAATTGAAATGGAGAAGAACCAGTGTTGCTGTTTGTCCCCTGGTCTCTCTGTCCCTCCTCCTGCCCTAGCCCACCAGTGTTTGAGGACCCTATTAGGATCCCAGCAAGTCCAGCCTCTTGGAGCCTAGGGGGCTGCTCTGAGGCACAGACGACCTCCCTGAGGTCCAGCATCCAGCCCTCCATGTGGAGGCGGATATCAATATGTCATTGCAAACGGGGCGGGGGGTGGAGGTGCGCACTGCACTTCCTCATGCCTATCAGAAATGGAGACTGTAAAACCACCCAAGGCAAAGTGGAAGGCAGGTTGCCACCTGGCAGCATTAGCTCTAAATAAAGAAATGCAGGATGTTTGTAGGATTAGTTGTTGTAAAAAGCACAGGAAAGGTGAGGAATGCTAGCTAGGTGGTTGGGTGGGTTTGTAATAACCTTTTGCCCCAGAATAACTGGTACCCAGGGCTGGCCTCCTCATTCTTCTGGCTCCTCTCATCTCAGTCATCTGTCTGAGATCAGAGCGTGCCACTTCCTCTTTCTAAACCCTCACGTATGTGCTATATTCCCAATGTACAGGCAAGGGTCTGAAAGGCCTTAAGCCCTGAGCTTGTCATCTGAGACTCTGCAGCCCAGCCATTTCCTCCTTCCTCAGCCTCCCTTTACACCTGTCATGCCACAGCCACACTGGGCCACCCAGACTCACCTCACACTGGCCCACTCAGGCTCACTACCCAGACCCACTTCTGTTCTCCCTTCCCTGTGCCTCTGCTTTGCTGTTTTCTCTGCCTGGCATGCCTTTCTTTCCCTCCCCTAGTTGTTTTCTCTTTCTGGCCATCATTGTGCCCCTCCCCCACCCCTCCAAAAAAAAACTCATTAGCCCTGTGCAGCCCCCTTGAGCGGAGTCTACTCCTCCCTTCCTGCTGCTTCCAGGCCACTTAGGCTTTCTAGCGTGGGACGATTACCTGTGAGCCGCACTGGCCCTGGACTCTGAGTCCCTTGGGTCTGTCTTCTGTCTCCCAGACCACGCACCTCCCTCCTTGCACAGGTGGGCATGCATTCAGCCAGGACGTGAAGCACAGAGCATCTTGCTGAGACTTCTGCCCATTTATTTACACCCACTTACAGGACTCCTTGCTCCTTGGTTCTCTGGCCAGGTCTGTGCGTCTTGGAAGTGAAGCCTCCTTTCCCAGTCAGGCCTGGTCATGTGTGCACAGCCCCTTCCCTGGCTTTTCCCCAAAGCTTCCTGCCCATCGCTGACCAGAGCACAGGCTGTGTCACAGTCCCTTTTCAGGAAGAACACAGAAAACCTACTTTAGCCCTATGGTTGTTAATGGCCATAAAGCTCCTTGATGGTCTTGTGGGACTCAACATCTTTTATGGGCTCCCTTTAAATTTTGACCTTCATGACTCCCCCAGAGAGGCAAATGGGTATTCTTACTGTTCCTGCCAAGGGTGGGAAGGATCACAAAGGTAAGCAGCTTGCGCAGGGTCACGTGACGGCTGGTGGCAGAGTTGGGATTTGGACAGAGGTCAGCTAAGGCCTAATGAACGCCTCGCCTTGCCATGTTTATTTCCAGAACACTTGATTCCCCTCAATGGGGACCAGCTCCATAAAAAAAAAAAAAAAAAAGCTCCATACATACTTGCAAATGCTGTGAGTCCTGCTAGGTCACAGAGGGGATAACAGCTTTTGAGTAACAGCCTCAGAACCCTCTGAGAGGCTCTCCCAATTGTCATGCTAACAGGTGAATCCTGGCATGAAAGGCTGTGAGGGAAGCAGGGGGAAGACCCAGCTCACTGCCCTGAGGAGTCTTTGGCTTGGAGTTTTTCTCCCTCTTCCTTTTCATTTGTGCCCTGATTTAGGGTAACAGTGTGAGGCAGTTCCAGGCTGCTTGCCTTAAGACCACGTGTGGAGACAGTTGTCTGTACCTCAGTGAGTGAAGCGACCTCTCACCCCACCCCAGCAGCTTATCTCTTTCACTGGGCCAAGCAGCTGGTTCTTACATGAGGCCAAGTTCAGCTGGGGCCTGTCAGACTCGTGGGTCCACCCGTTACTGAGGACAGCTGCCTCAGCCTGTAGCCCCCACTGCTTTGGTGTCGATCTTGATCACCTCTGTTTACCATCCCCCATTCCATTTTCTCCCTGAGCTGTCAGCACCCAGATTAATGTATGCTGTCTGGCGGCACCCCTTCCTTTCAGAACACGTGGGCCAGGCTGGGGGTCAGGGGAAGGCTTGGCGGGGAGTTCCATGTCCCACCACTGAATGCCGCACATCTTCCCCTCTCTGTTGCTGCCTCTCTCCGTTCTCCTGGGGAAGGTGTGGAAGCACTTACAGGTACTCACAGAGCTGATAAACTGCCTCCCTGAACGTTGCTCTAGAAAATGCCATTTTCTCTGTTCACCCTTGACTCCGTGACAGAGAATGACAGCTTATTGGGGGTTTGCCATTGCCTGGAACAAGCGTGGTCAGAACGGGCCCCTTTTTTGCAGCCTTGACGTGTGCCTCTCTCTTCCTTACCTTTCTCCCTCGCATCCATCCTTCTCTCTATTTTTTTCTTCTTTTTTTCCTTCCAGTGGGGGCCCTTTGCCTTTACTTGTTAATCCTGTTTGTAGCAAAGCAAGCTGAAGGAGGAGTTCCTCTCTGTGATCTGCTTCTTACTCTCCACTTCCCTTCTCTTCTGTATCTTCTGCCTCCTATAAAGAATGAGCGAGAGAGAGGAGTGTCGACCTAACTACTGCTGCCACCGCTGCTGCTGCCGCCGCCACTGCTGCCACCCTGGTAATGTTCACACACACCCAAAGCAGGCCCAGAGCCGAGGCCCTGCTGGTCAGGGGGAAACTGTGCAAATAATCATGCAAATGTGCCATTCTCAGGCCCTGGAGTCTCCCAGGCAAGACCAGGGCCTTTGTGGGCTCGCTTGGAAATGCTGAGGACAACGGAACCAGCCCTTTGTGCAGAGGCCTAGGTACCTTGCCTTCTTAAAATTAAACCACTGTTGAGCTCATACTGTTTGTATATATACTTTTGTGTCCTGCTCTTTTCTTTAATTCTATATCATCAGCATCTTCCCATGTTATTTCATGGTCTTCATAATCATCGCTTCTCATTCCTTCATAGTAATTGATTACATAGTTGCACCATAATTAACTTAACCATTCCTCTATTAGGGGGCATTTAGATAATCTCCACCTTTCAGTAGTATAAATAATGCCATAATGAACATCTTTGCGTCAGAAGCTTATTCTTTGTTTGCATGTACCTCATTTAGGATCATTTCCCCAGGCTAGATTTTTAGATATGGGAGAATGGGTTCAGAAACGGTCTAAATATTTTTATGGTTCTTAATACAAACGGCCAAATTGCTTTCTGAAAGATAAGTCTTTATTTTCTAAGATGTTTTTTTCTGATTTGGATCTTAAACATGCTGAAAGTACTTAGTGCCACCCTCTTAATGCTCTGCAGAATGCCAAGTCTCAGTGATGAGAAAAGCTACCAGGTCCGGGCACAGAGGCAGACATCCTGCTATGGCTCCTGTAGCTGGGGTTTTAAATCTCTCCTCTGTGCTCACTGCACCAGAATTCCTGCTGGGCTGTCATGTTAACTCTGTTCTCCCTGAAGGCAGTCTTATGGACTGCAAACTGTGTTCTGACCTCTGTTACAGTCTGGCAGGGGCCCAAGGATATACTCATTCTTGTGAGCGATTACTTTGGAAGGCAGAGGACTACACCCTCTGGTTGGTCCTGGTGGACAGCTTAAGTCTTAGATCCAAGTTTTGTTGAGGGCGCTGACCAAGCTCAGGGCTACCATATTATTACGGTTAAAAACTAGAGGTGCCACTGCTGTTAACTCATGGGTTACTATTACCAGTTGCTGTCAAGCCAATTCCGACTCATGGTGACCCCATGTGCTGCAGAGTAGAACTGTTCCATAGGGTTTTCAGGACTGTGACCTTTGAGAAGCAGACCACTAGGCCTTTCTTCCAAGGCACCTCTGGGTGTGTTCCAACTGCCAGGCTTTCAGTTAGTAGCTGAGCATATAACCATGCTATTACAATCAAACCAAACCCATTGCTGTCGAGTCAATTCCCATTCTTAGCGACCCTAGAGGACAGAGTAGAACTGCCCCACAAAGTTTCCAAGGCTGTAAATCTTTACAGAAGCAGACTGCCACGTCTTTCGCCCGTAGAGCACTGGTGGATTCAAACCACCGATCTTTCGGTTAGCAGCCAAAACTCAGCATTTTTATAATCCCAGGCCCTCCCAGAATTCTCTGAGGATCACTGCCCACCCTGTCTACCAACCCAAGCTCCACACTTAGGCCAGTCCCACTCGAGCCAGAGCTTCCTCTGCTCCTGACCTCTACCCACTCAGGCGACAATTCAGCAAACATTACCACTGCTGCAGACCTGCACCTGAATCTGTGGTGCTAAGAGCCAGGGAATATCTGCAAGCACAGGGGAGAGGTGTTTTGTGACGGGCCAGGGAATGTGTTCAGGAGCGACAGTATCTCTCTCACACAGAAATTTCTTTCAGGCTTTTAACTTTGGGCTGATGTTTCCAACCTTGTCGCTTCTGTGTCTTTTAGTAGAGGAGAGGCCAGATGTGGTCAGTCCCCAGACTGCAATAGTCTGGGAATATTCATGGCTGCTGTATACACACAGTGGCCTGGCATCCAGGGGAGGCAGAGTGGTTTGATGGAACAGATCTTCTAGAGACTGTTAGGACTTGGGCCAGGGGGCTGTGGCTTTCTATAGTTGATCATCAGTCCCTTGTTACATTGAGAGGAAGGTCATTCTTGCCTTAGCCACAGTAAGGATTTGGCTGGGGATTGAAGCAGACCATGGTACCATGTGCAAGGGGGATTCACATCCCAGAGAGCAGTTGAGGCATGAAATGGGGAAGTGGAGCCCTTGGGGAGGCATTCTCTACTTGTCCACCATTAATGCCTGGCCTCCTGGGTCTCATGAATCATACAAGAGCCTCCTAATTGGTTTTCCTGCCTTGTCAGTTGGGGGTAGGTGGGACACAAATCCCTCCTTTACATGCAAAACGCAGTCTTTGTTTAAAACCTTCAAAGGCTCCCCAATCCACACCCCACCCCCCACCTTCACATCTCATAAAGACTTCTTGCTTTCTGAATTTCTCCCAGTTCCTTTGAAGATACCCTGCTCTCTTTTCCTTAAAATCTCATTACAATTGCCGTTTAACTGGGAACTCCTCAAAAGCAGGGCCTGTGTCTTTTTCTTTTCTGTGTCCCTATTGCTAAGCGTGCAGTACACATTCAGTCAATGTTTGCTGGAAAGAATGAATATATGAGAGAGGGGAGAGTGGGAGCCACTGAGTCTCTCCTTTCTTTAGAGCTGAGTTTTTGAAAAAACAGCTTTATTGTGATATAATTCACATACCATACAATCCACCTATTTAAAATATACAGTTCAGTGTGTAGTGTATTCAGAGTGGCACATTCATCACCACAATCAATTTTAGAATATTTTTATTACCCCAAAAAGAAACCCCCATCACCTCCCAACTCCCCTATCCTCTCCTACCCCAGCCTTGTTGTAGTATGCCATCCTGTCAATTCTGACTCACAGTGACCCTATATGACAGAGTAGAACTGCCCCCAAGGGGTTTTCTAGGCTGGAATCTACAGGAGCAGATCCCCAGGCCTTTTCTCTTATGCAGCTGCTGGTGGGTTCAAACCACCAACTTTTGGTTCACAGCAGGGTGCTTTAACCATTGTGCCACCATGGCTTTCTTACCCTAGCCCTAACAGCTACTAATCTACTTTCTGTCTCTAGATTTGCCAGTTCTGGACAGTTCATGTAAATAGAACTATACAATATGTGGTCCTTGTTGGATGGCAGCGGGTGGGTTGGGTTCTCTCTTATCTTTATTGTAAATGAAAGTTTTCAAAAAAAGGTTTTAACATCCCTGGAGAGCCATCTGCTGCTTCTTTAGGCATCCTTTCCTGTCACCCAAATCTGCCTGAAGGGCACTGGGTGTGCTGTGTGAAGTGTCTTCTTTCCTTTCCTCTGAGGAGCTTGCCCTGCAGGCCTGTGCCAGGCCTCCTACCTAGTCTGCTTACTCTACTCCAGGCCAGCATGCTTGACCAACCCAGACTCCTGTCCTCTCCGGAAGTGTCTGGCTCTGCTTAACTGACTGATACACCCACTGTCAGGAACAGATGCCCAGTCAAAAAGGTTTTCAGACTTTTCTGTGAGGTTTGGTCAATGGGATGGCGGCCCCATCCAAGTGTGGGAATGCCATACTTCCGGGCTTTGAAGCTTCAGTTCAAGGAGCCAGATGCCAGCTCAGACAGTACTGAGGCCTGTCAAATTCCAGGCTCCTGGATCCGTCTCCAGCACTGGCTCCTCTCACCTGGGCCTTGGCGTAAGCATGTAGTAAGACTGGAGCAGACCTCCTCACCGTGTGGAGCACCTTCTCTGTTCTGAGCCTTTCCCCCTGTCACCTCCAGGGTCTGTGTCTGGTCTGACTCTTGCCTTCTGCCTGCTCTCTTTGGTCTCCCTCCTGCAGCTTCTTCTGCTGTCATTTGGGGATTTTGTATACTTTTTACCCTTCCTTCTTCCTGTCCTGTCCCTCTGTTATGAGGAGCCAAAAACCAAATGTGTTGCCATCGAGTCAATTCCGACTCATAGCGACCCCACAAAACAGAGTAGAACTGCCCCAGAGGGTTTCCAGGGAGTGCCTGGTGGATTCGAACTACGAACATTTTGGTTAGCAGCCATAGCTCTTAACCACTACGCCACCAGGGTTTCCCAGTTGCCTTTAGAGCCCTGTGAAATGTACATAGCTTGGAAAGTCACAGCTTGGTAAAGGAAGCCAGCATGCTGCGAGCAGGTGTTTTTCTGAAGACGTAGCTTTTAAAGTGTGGACTTCATCTTATGTTGGTCAACAAGAGTTATACTTATTCCTTCCAGTTGCTCTAGAAGGAATTTAAAAAGCTAGGTCTTCAGAGGAACACCTGCTCACGGCATGCTGGCTCCCTTTACTGAGCTGTGACTTTCCAAGCCATGTACATTTCACAGGTCTTTAAACTCCTGTCTGACTTTCTTCTGCTGTGATAGAGACTCTCAGAGTGTGAGCCACAGGCCAACTCACTTGAGCCATAATCCTCTTTTGGAATTCTCCCTCCATCAGAAGAGCAGGATTTGGGAGGAGTCCTGAAGCTGATTGGGAAGGCCACAAACATGAGAGAAGATGGAATCTCCAGGTTGGATCCCTGAGTGATAAAGTCAGAGTTGGATGCAGAGCCTCCTCATTCACTGGCTTTTTTGGCTTCATGTCCACAAGTGTTGATTTTAGCTCTTAAAAGCATCTGTGGGTCATGCCTATCATTGAAGACCAGAGGGTGTCATTCTGATGGGTCATTGTGAATGTCTGCATCCCACGCTTGGAACTGTTGAGAGCCTAGAGCCACTTTTTTATTTTAGCCTTGGATCTCCTCTTCCTTAAGTATGGAGGCTCTTTTCCTTCCCATTCAGTCCATGATTCTTGGACAGGGAGCTGAGGATAGGAGCTGAATGAGGGGCTAATAACTGCAGCTGTCATGGGAAGCCATTTGTAGGGCTTGGTGATATTCTAGTAGGTGCCCGTCTTCTAGTTGGCAACACCTACATTGCAGACCTAAGCTTTTATGATCCCCTTGGTCAGATCATTTGGCCCAATCACTGTATATTCACCTGCTCCATTTCTCAGAGCCTGTTTTCCAGATCCGTGGAGTGGCCTTTGTTGGCAAACCCACCCGTGTCCCCTACCCTACTCCACCCTCACACAAATGCCTTTTAAGAGGATCCTATTGCATCCGATAGTTCAAGAGATGTTCTGAAAAGTCTGACTGTTCGAGATGGATGGGGAAACCTATTTCTGTAATGATGATAGCAACTGACATTTGTTGCCAGTGTGCTGAGAGCTTTCATGAATTATCTCATTTAATCCTCACAACCTACCTATTGTCATGCCCATGGCACAGATGAGGAAATTGAGGTCTAGAAATATCATTTGCCCAAAGTCACATAGCTAATAAGTGAGGAAGCCAGCCCTCCAGGGATAGAAATGCATGTGTCTGTCACAGTTGTGCACTTGGCTTGGCCTGACAGTAGGTGCTTGATAATGTTTACTTGAGTGCGTGAAGTGGCAGATGCACAAGATGCATGTGCTCAGTGAGGAGGGGCAGGGATGAGGGCTGGGTGTCTTCCCCATCCCCTGTAGAGGAGGAGCACCTCCTGTTAATACTGGGCACTGGTAGACGTGCCAGGCTCTGTTCCTGTTCATCAAGAAAGATAAGTAGCCAAGGTACTACAACGTGTCACTCAAAGAAGGCTGGAAAATTAGCTAAAAAGACTGGACTTTTTCCTGTAATCCCAGGGGAGGGAGGCGAAGACACAGGGTAGAAGCTCTGCTCCTTGGGCTTCTCCTCCAGCCTGCTGTCATTCTTGGGACTTGGCTCCAGAAGTGCCCTTTCACGGTTCTAAATTCTCGGTTCCTGGGAGAGAGAAACTGTGTAGATCACCTCAGTCAGGATCTGTTTAGATCAAGCAGCCATGCCAGCAGATACACATATGACCACCAAGAGCCTCCTGCTCCTGTTATTGGCGAGTGTTCCAAGAATGGTGAGACTTGTCATGAGCTGGGCAGCCACCCTCAGGAAGTCTACTAGACAGTGTAAAAAGGCTCTATTGGGACACCTCTCTTTTAACTTGTTGGGAACTAGTTGTTCAATGGGGCTGAATTGTGCTTGAAAAATGGTTCAGAGAAAGCTAACTCTGTCAGGGCCGTAATGGGACTTGGGGAACAAGATGGACAGTACCTGGTGTAGCCTTTTTTCCCATCACTAAAAGGTAGAAGATTTTGGGGGTGAATGGGGTAAACTGGGTTGAGGTGAAGGTTGTTACAAGATTGTTGAGAGGATTAAATTATATGCCATGCACATGAAACACTTAACCTGTGCATGGTGTACGATCATCCCCTAGTGGATATTAACAATGCATTGTTGTTGTAATAATAGTAATTGCAACTACTTCATAGTTTTCAAAGGCTCCCACATGCAGTTTCTACACTCTGAACTTCTTTTTGCTTCATGACTTATACAGAATTTGCTGAAAGCAAAATTTTAAATTGACTCATAATGGGTGGAGTAGCCGAAGAACACAGTGTGCCCGTGGGCGCAGCCTTCTCCTTTACCATTCATGGTTAGAAAACTTTGTCATGAGCTGAAGAAAAGGGGCTTTTGTGTAAGATGTATCTACCAGTCATTCATTATTCTCCTGGCTGGTTTTTCTGACTTCCTGATAACCTATCTGTCTTTAAATGGTTTGTTTCACTGAGTCAACCACCTGAGGCTGGTCTATGCAGTCTATACTCACACAGGCAGCCTTGTGGAGCACCAGTTCCCAAATCTTCTCTCGGGGCCATGGAGGGAGAACTTTGAGCATCCCAGGTTTGAGATTGTGAACCAGTTACAGTCCTTTGTGGACCACTTTTTCCTCCAAAATAGAGGGCCATAATCTTGGTGATCCCAAGAGAGGTTGGGCAAGAGCACCAGATGAGGACTCCAGTCAGGGCGAGAGCATGTGTATGGGAGGGTTTTGTGAATGTCAGGTGTGAGGGGTAGCAGTGTCGATGCTATTACTGCCTTCACTGACCTGGGGCTATGGGACTTGGTAAGAGCAGAGACCTATGGTAGTGACCCCTGAGGAGTTGCTGTAGTTGGAGCTTCCCAGAAGAGGTTGCCTTCTGCCATCATATGTTGAAACTCATCCATCAGTCTACTCATTCATTCATTCACTCATCCAGCAACTATTTATTAAGCTCTTATTATGTACCAGGTAGTGTTCAAGGCAGTGAGTAAAAATTCCAACCTTCATTGAGCTTACATTTTAGTGGGGGAAACTGAAAATAAATATATAAAATATCTCTGCACTAGTAGACTTGGTGCTTCGGGACCCGGTGGCCAGCACCCTGAAGCAGATGTCTCTCTTCTCTCCTGTATACCCTGTTTTTATTGTAGCTTATATCACACTGCTCTCCCACACACACACCGTGACCACTATGAGGGCAGGGATTGAGTGTGATTGCCACATCTCTCTGGTACCTAATTCGGTGCCTGACAGAGACATGGAAGGCACGCAATGTGGCAATCAAACCACAGTCAACCATATAAAGACAGTAGAAGTGAAAAGTCCTCCAGGTATCTAACTAGTGTCACCAGTTTCCTGGGTATCTTTCCTGGAATTAGTTACGTATTGTATAACAAATGACGTTGTGTTTAAACGCCCTTTACACCTAACAATTTATCTTCAAGATCATTTCCTCTTTTTTTTTCTTTTAAACACACCATTGTATGTGGGTGCACCAGGCTTTATTTAACCAGTTCTTTAGTGATACTTATATCATTGTATATGATCTTTTGCTATGAGGAGCACCCCACGGTGAGTGAGCAGCACTGTTCACATGTCATTCTCACATGTGCAAGTCTTACTGTAGGATAAATTCCTAGAAGTGGGATTGCTGGGTCAAAGGGTGTGATGCTTAGTATTGATTTGTAAAACGAGGGCAGAAAAGTGAGGCCCAAGAGTGGACAAATGACCATGACTAGCGACAAGTCACCAATCCACATGGGTATTCTGCTTGAAGATACTTGGCCTTACAGCATCTGATATCACTTCCTTTGTTTCTACACCAGGATGGAGACTCCATGTTCAATCGTGCTAAACTCCTCAACATTGGCTTTCAAGAGGCCTTGAAAGATTATGACTACAACTGCTTTGTGTTTAGCGACGTGGACCTCATTCCAATGGATGACCATAACACCTACAGGTGTTTTTCACAGCCACGGCACATTTCTGTAGCCATGGATAAGTTTGGATTTAGGTAAGAGTTGTTCAGCCAGAGTCCTCACAAAGGATGTTTCTCTTATCTGGCAACTAGAAAATGTGATTCTTCCAGCCCAGGAGTACCTCTGTGGCTCTGGGGGAGAATGCCTCCACAGAAATGGGTGCTTTTCAAGCCCAGAGTCAGTTATTTGAGAAGAAAAGAGGAGCCCAGAAACCGCTGTAATCACTGCACATCCAGATGAGATGCATTTATAATGCTTGGGGTGGCTCTTGTTTTTAGTTTCCAAACAGATGCTGTATTTTCTCTTCTTTTCTCACACAACTTGGAAGGCAAATCAAGAATCATTTTTCCCCAGTGACCTCCTGGGCTTGGACACCTCAGCAGATGTTCCTTGGTGCTTTATGAGGAGCGTGATTACATCTCTCAGCAGAGCACAGGCTTCTTGTGTAACCATGGAGCCCCTCTTATTTCCCCACTAAAGTGCCTCTAGTGAAGAGGCCAAGGGACTTCTGCCCATGGGGATATATGGTAGGCGGGGCATGATCCCAAGTACCACCAAAGGTGGAAAATGGCCTTATACAACTATTTATTTATTTTTTAAAAGTAAAGTTTGCATTCTCTTCCATAACTTTTCCATGTTTGTGTTAACATAAAATTGTTTTAATTTAAATCACCTATCAGTTCAGTGACCTAATCTTTCCTTCCCTGCTCTAAGTAAACTTGAAGCTCTGGGAAGCTGTGTTGCAGGTATCCTGTGTGTTGAGTACCTCTGGCTTAGGTTGAGTACCACAGTGTGGTTGGCCTGTGTGAATAGTAGCCCCTTTGTTTAGATACACCTATCAGCAACTACTTTCCTTCAGACTTTTTTTGTTCTCACCATTTCTTTCTGTCCACCCTTGGTGGGGGATGTCAGGGCTATGAGATGAATCTAGGCTTGTGCTATGAAGTCCTTCACCAGATCAAAGGTATTCAGGCCCTAAACCCGCTGTCCTAAAGGGAGGGTAAATTGAACTTAAACTTCACTTTTAGACTCTTCAGTAATCACTCTGTGCCCTCCTACCTTCCCTCTGTCTCTGTATCTTCTTCTCTTTGAGATATACAGGTTCATACCCTGACCCCCTTTTAATTCCTCCTCCAAAGAATGGTTTTGAACCAAGATAGGGCCCAAGTGATCACCTAATTCCTTACCACAGCATCGTCTTTGCTTTATAGAGAACCCGCAGGCTAGAGAGGATGGGGCAGGTAGGTAAGAGAAGGCAGCAGAGACAGCAAACCCAAATTTTGTCAACTTAGAGTGTACTTATCCTTAAAGTAGCTGAGTCAAAAGTTCATTTCTGTAAAAACACTGATTACCAACAAACCTTATTGGCTTGGGTATCTCTGTTCAAACCTTCACATTAAAAGTGCAAACAGTAATGTGAGGAGTACCAAAGGGCAGTTGATCCGACACCTAAGTGATGACCCCTGATTACAGATATTCATTAAAGAATGCCTGCAGGGATCTTTGCTTGCAAATACTTGCAATCAGGATTCCTGAATGTATTTGAAAATAATAATTGCATCTTTTTTTCCATATATTCGGGTGGTTTGGCTGACTTCCCCCTCAAAATCTGAGTAAGAGATTTCCTCAATTTGTGTGATGGTTTTGGTCTCTTTGGATTCCATTAAGAGCCTGAGTGTAGTTTGAAGTTGCACACTGGTTAGTCATAAAATCGCAGGCCTTAAGAGGACCCAAAGGAAGGCTTCTGCATGGCCTACGGGGAGAGCACATCTTGAATCTTAACATTTCTCATCAGAGCTTACTCTGCATTCCTCAGGAGAACACTATTCATAGCCATTGAAATATTGAAATAACAAAAGATTTGGAAGGATGAGAGCCCATGTGCCCTACTGCTTGGACATATATAAAATAGATTCACGTTATGCATGTGTGTCCTGTGCATTTTGCTAAGTCAGGGTAATGGGGAAATTCCCAAGAAAAATTTATTTTATCAAGTTTTCAGAAATGCTACCTTGACTCTAAGGCTTGGTGTCCGTGCCAGTACACCTCTTTTTTTTTTTTTTTTAATTAATTTTTATTAAGCTTCAAGTGAACATTTACCATTCCAATCAGTCTGTCACATGTAAGTTTACATACATCTTACTCCCTTCTCCCACTTGCTCTCCCCCTATTGAGTCAGCCCTTTCAGTCTCTCGTTTTGTGCCAATTTTGCCGTCTTCCCTCTTTCTCTATCTTCCCATCCCCCCTCCAGTCAAGAGTTGCCAACACACTCTCCAGTGTCCACCTGATTTAATTAGCTCACTCTTCATCAGCATCTCTCTCCCCTCCGCTGACCAGTCCTTTTCATGCCTGATGAGTTGTCTTCGGGGATGGTTCCTGTCCTGTGCCATCAGAGGGTCTGGGGAGCATTGTCTCCGGGATTCCTCTAGTCACAGTCATACCATTAAGTATGGTCTTTTTATGAGAATTTGGGGTCTGTATCCCATTGGTCTCCTGCTCCCTCAGGAGTTGTCTGTTGTGCTCCCTGAGAGGGCAGACATCGATTGTGGCCAGGCACCAACTAGTTCTTCTGGTCTCAGGATAATGTAGGTCTCTGGTTCATGTGGCCCTTTCTGTCTCTTGGGTTCTTAGTTGTCGTGTGACCTTGGTGTTCTTCCTTTGCCTTTGCTCCAGGTGGGTTGAGACCAATTCCAGTACACCTCTTGAAGAATGAAAACTAGGCTAGTAGAATGGGAGGGGGCGTGACAGGTGGGCATAAGATGATTTTTCAGAGACTTTCTAAAACAATCTTCCAGGACACGCTGGCTAAAGAACTTCCTTTTCAAGAGCAGGATGCAGGGGGAGTAGGGCCATGTAGAGCAGACTCCTGAGCTGGTGAGGAAGAGCTGGGCTTCTCCCACTCTTGCCGCTGACTTAATTTTCTAGATGACAACAGAAGGAGCCCTGCATTCTTGGAAAGATGAAGACTTCGCTTTGATATCTGGGTTTTCTCTAAGATAATCTGAGTCCTACTATAAAAACAAAATAAACCTCTCATAAATCCCTTATCAAAGGCTCCCAGTGAAGCACAACAGAGAACCCCTGAGGGAGCAGGAGAACAGTGGGATGCAGACCCCAAATTCTCATAAAAAGGCCAGACTTAATGGTCTGACTAAGACTAGAAGAATACCGGTGGTCATGGTACCCAAACCTTCTGTTGGCCCAGGACAGGAACCATTCCAGAAGACATTCATCAGACATGGATTGGACTGGACGATGGGTGGGAGAGATGTCGATGAGGAGTGAGCTACTTGTATCAGGTGGACACTTGAGACTATGTTGGCATCTCCTGTCTAGAGGGGAGATGGGAGGGTAGAGGGGGTTAGAAACTGGCAAAATTGTCACGAAAGGAGAGACTGGAAGGAGGCAGCGGGCTGACTCATTAGGGGGAGAGTAAGTGGGAGTATGCAGTAAGGTGTATATAAGTGAGAGACTTTCATTTAAAGCACAATAAAAATTATTTAAAAAAAAAACAACTCCCAGTGAACAAAGAAAAACTTTTAAAATTGTTTAGATTTCCAGCAAGTTTTATTTTGGGAATGTCAAAACCTACTAACCACTGGTCCTTTGTGCGTGTGTGTTTTTCCCCAGCCTACCTTATGTTCAGTATTTTGGAGGTGTCTCTGCTTTAAGTAAACAACAGTTTCTCACCATCAATGGATTTCCTAATAATTACTGGGGCTGGGGAGGTGAAGATGACGACATTTTTAACAGGTAATGGTCACTTCTCAGACCTTTCCCTTCCTGCCTTCCCTCACTTCTAAGTTTTGGGTCAGTGCTTGGTTTTTCTGCAAGGGTTGGCCCTTGGGAGGGATGCAGTTCCCACTCAGCCCAAGTTCTTAGGCGTGTCCTCCTGTAGGTACTAAAGATGGTCTTTAGGAAAGTTAGCTTCGGAGATTTTTGGATGAGGCTTGGAAAAGGTAAAATGTGAAACCAAGTGAGAGGGTGAGTTTACATTGACTGTACCAGATGCCATTTTTGTACTGAGGGAGTAGACGTGTCTTTTGCAAAAATTCAGCATCTTGTTGTGGTCTCATTTCAGTGTGAAACAAATTCCCTTGGGCAGATTCCTAAGTTTCTTCACAGAATCCTTAGGCCATTTTTTTTGCGGGGGGGGGGGGCAATTTTTAGCAGACATGAAAGAAGACAAGGTAGCATAATGAATCTTTTTATATCCACCTCACTCCCAACAATCATTACCCCACAGCCAACCCTGCCCCATCCACACCCTCGGGCTCTTGTTAAGACAGTAAACCTTAATCGCATAGGTTGTCATTGTAGATTGTAAAAAGCCATCCATCATTGGCATTTGAAACCACATTACAGATAAATCCGAAAGCCAGACCGTTGCTATCGAGTTGATTCTGACTCATAACTACCCTCTTGGGCAGAGTAGAATTACCCCATAGGATTTCCAAGGCTGTAATCTTTACAAAGGCAGACTGTCACATCTTTCTCCCACTGAGCAGCGGGTAGGTTCAAACTGCTGCACCTCCAGGGTTCCTTACATGACAGATAAGTTACCTGAAATTCATTAAAGAATCTAAGGTAGCCTTCAGTGGAGGCTTCAACTCTGCCAGCCACAGGTGAGAAGCACCGTCTCTGTCTGGGAGCCAGTATGAACCTGTCACTGAGTTTGATAACAGAATACACCGTGGTGCATCTGTCCTGAATTGGAGTACATTTATTTAATCAGTGAACAAAAGGTTTCTGTCAGGGCAGCAGCCTAAGTCATCCAAGCTTAGCAATGCATAAGAACTTCACAGACCTAAGCCTTTAATATAAACCTTAAGGAAAACTTGAGTTTTCAGGTGTACAGATTGGTTATCAAGTGTGAACTTAACTGAACAGAGCACTGTGACAGGTAGGCTCAGTGGGAAGGACACAGAAGACCTGGACATGGAGTCCAGCCAGAAACAAACTGACTTCCGTAGGTAACCACAGCTGGGCCCAGATGGTGGTAGTGCTGTTGCTGTCATTCGTTGCTGGGGAGTTGATTCCAACTCATGGCAACCCCAGGCCTACAGAGTAGAACTGCTCCATAGGGTTTGCAAGACTGTGACCTTTCAGAAGCAGATCACCAGGCCTGTCTTCCAAGGAGCCTCTGGGTAGGTTTGAATGGCCAGCCTTTCAGCTAGTAGTTGAGTGCCTAACCATTTGCATAGCCTAGGGACTCCCACGTGGCAGTATACAAGGCTGTTATGACAGCACAGATGTGAATGGTCAGGTGTTTAATTTTCCTGAAGACCATTCAGCACCTACAGGTTGGAGAGGGAGGGCCAGCTGAGGGCTGGCACCCTAAGGAATTAGAAGGAGGGGTGGGGTGGTGTGTGGAGAAACTTTCTTCAAAGATAAAGTGCTTAACTCTTATTGTGAATGGTTAAGTGATCAGCAGCTAACCAAAAGGTTGGTGATTTGAACATACCAGCTGCTCTGTGGGAGAAAGATGTGACAGCCTGCTTCTGTAAACATTTACAGCCTTGGAAAACCTACAGGGCAGCTCTACTTTGTCCTACAGGGTCACTATGCATCAGAATCAACTCGATGGGAACTGGTTTTTTTTTTTTTTTGACACTTATTGTAGAACCAGTGGTAAAAGGACACGGGAAGGGAGCGTGAGTTCCAATCAGTGCTGCACTGGGCTGGGTTCTGGCATGATGGCTGGGGTATGGGCCCAGCGAGAAGAGTAAGCAGGATAGTGGGTGAGACCCACTGGGCCTGAAAATAATCTTGCAGCTGGGTTATTGGACCCAAGCCTTGAGGTAGCTCTGTGGTCATGACTTGTTCCTTTACTCTTTGCAGATTAGTTTTTAAAGGCATGTCTATATCTCGCCCAAATGCTGCGGTCGGGAAGTGTCGGATGATCCGCCACTCAAGAGACAAAAAAAATGAACCCAATCCTCAGAGGTATGTTCTGGGTCTGTTCATAGTCCTTCTTTCCCTAGAGGATGGGGCAGGCTGCGGGAATGAGGGAATAAGGCTCAAGAGAAATGGAGGGTTCAGCCCATGGGGAGGAAGGGAAGGGGAGAAGGATGGAGGAATGAAATGCAAGCGTGTAATGGCCTTGTTTTGACCCCATCCCCTTTACCTTTTTCTCCTTATCTGTAGGTTTGACCGAATTGCACACACGAAGGAGACAATGCGCTTGGATGGTTTGAACACACTCACCTACAAGGTGTTGGACACACAGAGATACCCATTGTATACCAAAATCACAGTGGATGTCGGGAAGCCGAGCTAGCATTTTGATACACTAATAAGAGACTGAAAATGGCCAGGGACCTCTGCTGTGTCCCTGCCAATCCTCTGGGCTGGTCCCACTCTCATTTTTACCAATCAGAGTGATAGGCCCCCCTCATCATTCAGATGCCTTTCCAGATGACCAGGACGAGTGGGATATTTTGCCCCCAAGTTGGCTTGGCATGTGACTTCTTAGCTGTACACGGTGTTTGTAACTGTAGCAACTGTCAGCATTTGGGGGGCTTCTCATCATGCTCACAGTGTCACCCCAAAGAGTCAGAACTGTATACACAGCCAAAAATTTGGCGGCTGGGATTCATTCCCAGCTATAAAACTGTTAAATTATTATGAAATACGTAAGAATTTTGCTTTAAATTGTGGTTTGTAGTGTTCTCGTTACATCAGGAAAGATTGGAGCGTGCTGCTGAAATTGGACTGGCGGATATTTTTTTGGTTGTCGTATTTTAGCAACAAACACAACATTTCAGCCATTCTCTTTTTATCGTCCTCCCCCCACACACCTTCTTTCAGTGGTATGCAACTATTACAATCACTGTGTGTGTCTTTTCTTAGCAAAAGAATTTTAAAACTTGAGCCTTGGACCTTTTGTTCTGCTAAAGTGTGAATTCCAAGGCAAGTTTAGCCATCAGAGCAAAAGGCTTGGGTGTTCTCACATTCAGTGGCCTATTTCCAGATTGTCTGATTTCTGAATGTAAAGTTGTTTTTTTTTTCTTTTCATTAGCGGTTTGTAGTACTTTAAAGAAAGAACAAATCAGGTTCTAATTATGATCTAGCTTGATTTTTTGTTGATCCAAATTTGCATAGCTGTTTAATGTTAGGTCATCACTATTTTTCTGACCATGCTATGTAAACTTGAATTTCCTATGTATTTTTATTGTGATATTTTAAATGTGGGAGGGGATTGAGCATTTTTTAGGGAAAAAAATAATGTATGCTGTTGTGGGCATGAATGGGCCTTCAATTTAGCTGTCAGGCCAGGTTATGTGAAGAGCTGCCTCTGGTCCCTTAAGGAGGGCAAAGCCTCCCTATCAGCTCTATCCTGTCAAACCTCTGGGGCAGGGACTCTGTGACCTGGGGCCCTCTGCCTGCTGGGCAGAGGGCCACCCCCCTCACCTCCGCTGGCAGGGCAGAGGGAATCTCAACCTCCTTGGACTGACCCCTGGGCCTCCTCTCAGGGCCCATGGCTGTGGAGTTGTAAATAACAGCAATCAGGTTTACCAGCCCTTAGTGCCTCCCGCGGGGGCAGGCTGAGGGGACCGTCAAGTTCTGGTACATGTGGAGGCTGGGGGCCGCCTCCCTCAGAGGCTGCAGGCTCACCACCCACACTCCCTGGCCCACCCTGAATTTCCTGTTCTCCTTCCTCCCCATTCTCTTCCCCTGCCTTTCTCCTTCCTTCCTTTCCCTTTTCATTACTTTGCCTCTTGCCTGTTCCCTAAAACTTACTTGTGGCACTCAGGGTTAAACAGACTATTCATTCTCCAGTGTGAATGTGCCTTTTAATTAGGGATCTACGAAGAAGTTCAGCTGAACCCATTCCCAACTTCCTCACAAGAACTCTGGTGCCTAATGCCTCTCCTTGCCCCTCAAGTTTTTAGCAGGTGCTCTAGTGAGCAGCCTCACTCTAGTCAGGCTAACTCTTAGGGATGCCTTCCCCAAATCCACCTCTTCTGGGAGATGATGTTGAGTCGCCTGGGACAAGATGGCATGAGGCAGTTCCTACCACTGAGCACCCTCCCCAGGCCCAGCCTCACCTCAGATCACCAAACTCAGCAGGCCTCATCCTAGGTTTGGGGGGGACTCCCACCACTGCCCCTAGGCACCAGCCCTCAGTGTGAAGGCTGAGCTGGTGCCCGATTCCAGTCTTACCTGTGCCTTTATTGCTTTGAGCATCTCAGATGCTAACTTGGTTCTTGTTTCAGAAGGCTTGGTATTAGTTAAAAAATTATTTTCCACTGCAGAAGCAGCTGGGTTATGTGAAGAGTATTTCTGTCAGTTCCCTGCTCCTTCATAATGATGCTATTAGAACTAGGAATGAGTGCACTAAGAGGGAACTTGAGAAAATACAAAGAACAAAGACCCTCTTTCTGTGCCCGGATCCCAACTTTTCCAAAGTGCCTTAAAAGAAAAGAGACAAATGCCCTGGGTGGTAATGTCTCTGTAACTTTACTCTTAAAACAAAATTCTGACTTTTCCTTTTTCTTTCTTTTTTTTCTGGTACGTATTCCTTCATGTTCAGTGGGAATAGTCAAGCATGTGGTTCATTCACCTGTTCCTCCCACCCCATTTGCAGACCTTCAGGTGCTCTCCTGCCCCCCCCCCCCCCCAAGGCCCACAGCACACATCTATGAGATGCAGGTCCTGTTTCCACCAGGTGATTTCAGGGCTGTGGTGCAGGGACCATTTCCTTTGCCTGGGAGTCGTACCGTGAAGTTGCCTTGTGCTATGCCTTTCTCTGCTCCTGTCTAGCCTGTTGCTGGTGACCCTGTTTTAAAGTGGCCTTTGGGACAGATCAGAGGGCAGCTGTGGCACAGGAGGGTGAAGGAAGTGCTGGTGCTGGGTCTCAGCAAGGGCAGGGTCTGCTGACGTCCAAGTGGGGAGTGCAGTGCCCTCACAGCCAGACGACAGCATTCATAGTTCACGTCCTCGAGACCTGTTTTGCTGTGTATTTTGATTTCCTGTGTATGCAAATGTGTGTGTATACCATTGTGATGGAGGGAGGGTGTGTGTCTGACCTTGGTGTTAAAAACAGACAGAAACTGTATTTTTGCCTTTAAAATCCAGTAATATAACGTGAATAAACGATCCTATCTTTGTAACCACAGGTCCTTCCTCTTTTGACTGATGGGTCTGGGCTTTCCCAGAGCTGGAGGGTGGTGACGGGGGCTGCCTCCTGGGCATCTCTGAGGAAAGCAGAGCCCTGTCCCTATGTCTGCTCCTCTCACCTCCATCGAGGGGTGTCCAGGACTACGGGCAGGGAGGTGAGGTGGTGTCTCATCTGAGCTTCATTTTCTTATCTATAAAATGGAATTAATAGCACTTACCTCTTTTTGAGGCTTAAAAAAAGATGATGTGTCTAAAACAGTGCCTGATGACTCAAACTATGTAGTAGCTGAAAAACCAAAAACCCATTGCCAGCGAGTTGATTCTGATTCATAGCAACCATATAGGACAGAATAAAACTGCCCCATAGAATTTCCAAGGAGCGCCTGGTGAATTCAGACTACTGACCTTTTGATTAGCAGCCATAGCTCTTAACCAGTACACCACCAGGGTTTCCATGTAGTAGCTAGTGCCACTGCAAAGTAGAATTTTTCCTAGGAGTTCTTTGGCCACATTCTGCTATTTTCAGCAAATGCCAGGATAGTTCTGAGGTAGTTCTAGAACCGCTTTTTAAGGTGCTCACTGTGTGACTTCCATGGCATTATTCAAAATAAGATTTCTTATCAGCCCCAGGAAATTTTAACCAGATGCTCCAAAGGGGACCCAAAGGGTTACTCAAGACAGTAAGTACCCCGGCCCCTCCTCCTTGGCACCCCTGGGATCCAGCAGGAGCAGCCTTTCACAGTGAGCCCGAGGAAACCACTGTGTAGGATGGGTTGCCCATGATGTCCAGGCTGAGGGAGCTGTAGACCCTCTCAGGTTGGAAGCTGCAAATGGGGGGACCAGTTAGGAAACAGCAGGAGGGGCAGCCCCTTGTATTCACCCCAGAGTACCCCAGGCCACGACCACACATCTGCAGGGCTGCTGTGGAATTTCAGTGCCTTAGGCCTGAACAGAGGAGGTCTCCTGGGGACCCAGATTTGCCCATCATACCTGAGGACTCTGGTCCTCAGGACAAAGTACTGCCTTGCAGGGCTTTGCAAGCTCTGGGGTCTATGTTAGGTGGAGTACCTGGGTGAAACATAAGTTCACCCTTCCCTCCCCAAAGGCACAGCCACAAAGATACATACACAAACAACATGCATGACACACCTGATGCGCCTGCATGCGAGTCCACAATGCTGGGCTCAAATCCTGCCCCTGCCTCCTACTAGTTCTATGACCTTACGTACATGACCTAACCTCTCTGTGCCTCAGTCTTTTCATCTGTGTAATGGGGATATAAGCAGTACCCATTTCACAGGGCTGTGGTGAAGACTGAGTGGGTTAAAGCCTTCAGAACAGTGTCTGGTTCATAATAAACGTTGTAGGTATAATATGTATTTGTTATAATGCCTGTGGGCACGTGTGCTGACATGTACAAACAGACTGCTGTGTACACGTTATCATGCCGTGTACACGTTAGGCACATACCCCAGGGCTGGGGCTTTCCTTTTTCCTCTTCACATGCCTGGGACTTCACTATATGGCAATGGGCAGGTGAATCCCAGGGTAAGTGACTGCACCTCTTCCAGAGATACTTGGGGCCTCACCAGTGGTGTTTCCCTACCGCTCCCTGCCCCACCTGATGGAGGAAGTTTGGAATGGTGGCCATGGGGAGCGGGGGGACTTGAACCCTCTTGGTGGGCTCAAGGGGCCAGGAAGGGAAAAGGAAGGAGGGAGGAAGCCAGGAACAGGCTCCTGGGCTGGCTATTTCCCTGAGAAGCGC
Organism: Elephas maximus indicus; assembly: GCF_024166365.1. Classification (NCBI taxonomy): domain Eukaryota; kingdom Metazoa; phylum Chordata; class Mammalia; order Proboscidea; family Elephantidae; genus Elephas; species Elephas maximus. The sequence continues at coordinate 42,275,578 of NC_064827.1, read as the reverse complement.
TATTTCTAATCTCCCGTTTCACACAGGACCCAGAACAAAGTCTGAGCCTGGCAGAGCCTCCTAAACATGAGTATGGGTTTGGCAGGCATCAAGTCCCCCATTAGTGCCTCTTTTCTATGGGAGATGTAACCTGGGTGCCAGATCACTAACCCCAAAATATCCCAGATAGGTCAGTGTCCATGGAGGTATCTGAAGGAGCCTCCCAGGCAAGGGGTGTGTGCTGTGGGTGACAGAGGGAAGCTGGGGGCGAGTGGAGGGTGGTGAGGAAGTGAGAAGATGACCACGTTCCAGGTGTTCCCAAGTCTATAGTGTACTCCCAGGCCCCCTCTTGCTTCTTTCAGGAGGTAGGAGTTCAAACATTCCTTGGAACTGGTTTCTTTTTAGAACTGGAGCTTCTTGCCCTGTCAGGAAGGAAAGAAGGTTTGTGTGGCTGAGCTGGTCATACCAGACAAGCCTCATTTCTTTTTCTGGCAGAGTCCCTGGGCAGGGAAGGCGGCTGCTACCTTTGGGCTTCAGGACCTGACTGGTACGTGGGATGTGAGGCCAGGGATCCTACAGGGCACGATTGTTATGGGACATGATAAGGTCAACAGACCGGGAGACCAGGGGAATGTGGGCGCTCCAAGGGCATCTGTACTTCAACAAGATACATGCCAGGGTCGCTAAGTTGGGAGACAGGGTGTGAGAATGTCACGGTGTATTTGGGCAGAGTGTGCCAGGTCAGCAGGCAGAGAGCCTGGGAAGGTGGCCAACAAGAAGCCATATAAACAATGAGCATTACTTCTGACTCTGCCTTCCCACTTGCTGTGTGACTCTGGGCAAGTTGGGTCCCCTCTCTGAGCCTGGGCTTGCTCTTCTGTTTTAGGACTTGCTCTCAGACTCCACCCATGGTCTTCCCACAGTCCTGCCCTTCCCTCAGCAAGAAGTACCCTGGTCTGAGTATTCCTCCTGTCCCTGAAGCTAACCTTTTATGTGACCTTGAAGTAAGTCAAGATCTCTATGTCTTCATTTGTAGAAACAGTGGGATCACCCCTGCCTGCCTGCCTTCTTCCCAGAGCTGCCTTGAACATCTCAAGGTCAACTATTAAAGGCTCTCTCTGGGAAGGGAGGGTTCTGCCAGTCTCTTCCTGCCCATGCTTGGTGTGCTCTTCAGAAGTCTTCTTTGTCTCCATTCCTCTCCCTCTCATCTGCTCTCCCCTTGTTGTTAGCTGCTGTGAGTTTGGGACTCATGACAACCCCATGCACAACAAACCAAAACACTGCCTGGTTCCCATGATTGGTTGAGGATCAGACTGGTGAAATCTATAGGGTTTCCACTGGCTGATTTTTTGGAATATATTACCAGGCCTTTCTTCCTAGTCCCTCTTAGTCTGGAAACTTAACTGAGACCTGTTTATCATCATAGCAACATTCAGCCCCCACTGACAGGTGGGTGGTAGCTACCCATGAGGGGCACTGGCTGGGAATTAAACTCAGGTCTCCTTCATGGAAGGCAAAAATTCTACCACTCAACCACTACTGCCTGCCAGTCTCCCCATGGGCTCCCAAAACTCAGGCCTCCTGATCACAGGCTCAGTACCTAGCTGACCTGAGGTAGAAGCTCAGGAAGGGAGGGGCGGCTGAGTCTCTGCTCAATTCCTGGGAGAAGAAAGGTGAAGGAGGTAGGATTAAGAATGGTGGAGGAGCCTCCGTATCCAGGTTCCTTTCAAATGGAACGTGTGCCCCAAGACCACAAGAAAGCCCCCTGAGGCCAAGGCTTTACCTCTTTCTCTGGAGGTGCAGAGGATGGTGGTAAATCCAGCACCCACTTGGAGATTGAGATTGAGAGTGACACAGGCTGGCCACGTGCTATGTGCTGCCTCAAGACTGATGAGTTACAGGTACTCAGCTTGGCTGCTGAATCTAGCTTGGCACCCTGCCTCGGGGACTGGCTTTTCAGTTGCTATCTTTTTCCAAGACAAATGTGCTTTCCTAAAAAGCTAGCATGTGACAAAGCTATGACACAAGCACAGCTATCTCTTAACCAGGAGGGGGTTGGTGGGCAAGGTGAAGCCTGAACTTAGGGAAGCTCTCGGGACTGGAGAATAAGGAGGCTCTTTTTCCCAGAGTACCCCCTTGGGTCCCATTTTCTGTAGGCAGAAACTAGAGGTTGCACCGGAGACTTTTTAAAGAAAGAAATGACCAGCTAGGGCCAGATTATACCCAGGGTGAGAACAAAGAGGGTCTAAGTGACCGAGGTTTGGTCTAGATGGGAAGGAGGGTCCCCTGGTGTCAGGAGGGGAGCGTGAGTTCTGTGTTAGCAGCTGGAATTTGGAGAGTGAGAGGAATGCTGGTGAGAAGAAACTATGACTTGTTGTTGATGACAGTGGGGAAATCACCGCCCTCACGCTGCTACATTGGCACAACCTTCCTGGGCATGGGCAGTAAAGAAATAACTAAAAACCAGCTGTCATTGAGTCAGTTCTAACTCACAGCAACCTCATGTGTGTCAGAGTAGAACTGCACTCCATAGGGTTTTCAATAGCTGTAATCTTAACAAAAGTAGATTGCCAGGCCTTTCTTTGTTTCACTGCTAGATGAATTCAAATTGCCAACCTTTCAGTTAACAGCCAAGTGCATTAGCTATTTGCACCACCCAAGGTCTCCCAAAGAAACCGTCTTAAAAGTGGACCCATTCTTTGAGTCTGCGATTCAGCTTCTGAGATTTTATCCTAAGAAAAGAATCAAATGCGTGTGCCAAGATGTATGCAGCAACGCTTACCCTAGCTTTGCTTGTAACACTGAAAAATTAGGAGCCACTATCAGTAGGAGGCTGAGCTAAGTAAAATAAGGTGCATCCATCAATTAAATACTATGCAGCCATTGAGAATGATGAAGGGGATCTATGTTTATTGATTGAAAAGAGGTCTAAGGAGGAAAAGCAAATTACAGAACGGTACTTCCATATGTAGCAGGGAAATATATGAATAATTTAGTGCAGAAATTACTCTGTAATTGTGGGAACAGATGCAGGAGCAAAAAAGGATGAAGAGATGGTTTTCCCTTCTCTACACAGGCCAGCAGCGGGGTTCTTGTTCTGGTGTCCTTGCCCCAAAGAGGGTTAACAGTGGTTTGTGTTTCAGGGGCTGCCTTAGGGCCATCCACCCAGGCCTCTGTTAAGAGTGGTGGCCCCGTTGAGAGAACCATGAGGTGTGTCCCCCAGAAGGGCTGCATATCCTGCAATTCCCCAGACCTAGGGGGAGATAAGGGGCTCCTCCTTTGGAGAATGGTAGAGGCCTGTACTTGTTTCCATGTGAAGGGGCTTGGCAGGGCTCTGGGGATGACCATGGAGGCTTGACAGGAGCCCGATGTGGTCTGAGGGGCTTCTAGCAACTCTCAGATTTAGAAAAGTATGGATATGACATTCCTTGCCATTCTTTCCTGAGTGCAATGGAACACTTGTGCCTGATACACTTCTGTTAAAGAATGGAAAGAAGGGAGTGGGGCGAGCCATATGCCTGACTTGGCGGGGGCAAGATTGGCCTGGGGCCCTTGGTTTGGGCCTGTGAGAAGCATGAGCCCAGAAAGAAGTGAGGGGAACCCCTTGCACATGGATTTTTGGCCCCAGAATCCAGGAGCCCTCTTACTGAAGGAGGGCCCTGGTATCTGGGTTTTGATACATACCGGAGCCTAAAATTGTCACAGACTCATTTCTGGGCCAGATGTGCGTGCCGGGTAACCAGCTGCTCCTGGACCTTGTCTCTGTCTGGGAGGCACGTGCCAGGAGCAGGGTGGGTGCTAGGCCGTTACCAGCAAAAGTACACGCCTCCATCCTTGAGTCCTATGTGGTGGGGTGCCAAGTGCTGTGTGCCCAGCCCTGCTCCACCCTGTTCAGCACCACAGGCCAGCCTGCTGGAGCTTCCTGCATTGGAAGCCTAGGACAGAGGAGCCACCAGAGGTTATCCAGCCCGGGGAGAGGTTTGTGGGCCTTCCACGGGGCTTTCAGAGTGCTTCCTGCCTATGAAGGTGTCCTACTTTCTGGTCCCAGCTTCACCAAGGACATGTCTGAGGTGAAGGTGGGAGGCTACAGGCTGAACTCCCTCAAGGGGTAAGAAGGGCCACCCCTTACCAGCTCACACAGCACTTTCCCACCTGCTATCTGTGTTGATCATCACTGTTATGGATTGAATTGTGTCCCCCCAAAACGTATGTAAATTTGGCGAGGCCATGATTCCCAGTGTTGTGTGATTGTCCACCATTCTGTCATCTGATGCAATTTTCCTATGTGTTGTAAATCCTACCCGTATGATGTTAATGAGGCAGGATTAGAGGCACTTAGGTTAATGACCTGTTACCCTGTTGCCATCGAGATGATTCCAGCTCATAGCGCCCTATAGGACAGAGTAGAACTTTCCCATTGGGTTTCCAAGGAGTGGCTGGTGGATTCAAACTGCCGACCTTTTGGTTAGCAGCCAAGCTCTTAACCACTATACCACCAGGACTCCTATATTAATGAGGCAGGACTCAATCTATATGATTAGGTTGTATCTTGAGTCAATCTCTTTTGAGATGTAAAAGAGAAGCGAGCAGAGAGACAGGGGGCCTCGTTACCACCAAGCAAGAAGAGCTAGGAGCACGTGTTCTTTGGACTTGGGGTCCCTGCGCTGAGAAGTTCCTTGGCTAGGGGAAGATTGTTGACAAGGACCTTTCCCCAGAGCTGACTGAGAGAGACTTCCCCTGGAACTGGCACCCTGAATTCAAACTTCTATTGTGTGTCCTAGACTGTGAGAGAATAAATTTCTCTTTGTTAAAGCCATCCACTTGTGGTATTTCTGTTAGCAGCACTAGGTAACTAATCACCATAATCCCCATCAGGAGAAATTTAGACTCAGGGAGGTCATAAGATTGACCCAAGTTCACACGGAAGGGCATATTCGACCTAGGCCTCCTAAGTCCCAGCCCAGGGTCCAGCCACTGGACCATGACACAACCATTCATCCAACCTCACCAGCCTTGCCTCCACAAGATGATAAGGGAGCCAGAAGCTGAAGAATTAGACGTGTCCGGCCCCCAGCCCCAGGGAAAGCTTGGTCCTTGCTTAGAGCCTGGCCTCAGCAGCATGACCAAGAGAAGTGCAGCCACCACCCAGGGTGACACCCAACAGCCCCCTTCAGGGAGATCCTGTGTTTCATTTTATTTCCCTTTACAGTTTTAGAGGGCTTGGGAGCCTCACATACTTGATGGCAGCAGTTCCCTATGTCAAGGACATCAGTGCTGCCTCAGCCTCTAAGACATATGGGAGTGGTTAACACTGAAATTATCTGAGAGGATGCAAGGAGGCCTTAGGCATGCGAAGGAGGGAGAAGGGAGTCCCCTGGGTGCCTGAGGACCTGTGTGGGCCTGAAGAAGAAGTGGGGCTGTTCCCTGCCTCTAAGCATCACTCTGGGCAGCAACAACCCAGGCTCCAGTATGCAGTCAGCACAGCTCTTCAGCCTACCTCTCACCCCATCCCTGCCCTGGACCAACACCTGGTGTCCAGGAGGGCTGGACACAGGTCTGTCCCAATACTGAAGGTACACGGGGTCCAACGGAGCACAGGCAGCTGTGCTGAGGCCTAGGCTCCTGCTCAGCTCTCGCTTTCCCTCTTGGTACCTCTCCTCCCCGCACTGCACACCCTGTCCCCAAAGGAGGGCAGCTGCACACCATCTCAGCCAAAGGCATCTTCCTAAGTGAAAACAGGGACTGTGGGTTGGTCTTCATGATTCATGTTTTTCAGACAGGCTGAACCAAAAGCTCTCAAAGCAGACCATTGTGTTTAACTTTATCAGACTCCAGACCTCAATGATTTGTGTTTCTGCTCTGGCTCAGCTACAATGAGGGGTGGGAAAGGAAGAAAAGAACTGCATGCTGAGGACAAGGGAAAGTCCAGAAGACCCCAAGGGGCATGGTCTGGACCCCAAAGGAAACTAGGCTTTTGTTGTAAGCCTTCCTGGAAAGCCCCGTTGTTTTTCCCCTTCAGTCTGCCTCACTCCTGGACTGAAGTTGCAAAAGCACAAAGTTCAGCTTACAAACAGACCATGACCAACCTGTCTGTTGGGCAAGATGTCTTCGATGCCAGCCTAGGTTATTCCTACCAGCTCTGGATGCTCTGCCTCTGGCTCAGCTGCGGGGACTCAACTTTGCCCCTCCCAGGCCCTGGGCTTGGCAGTCATGGGTTTGGCGCATGGAGCTCCGCCCGGCTGGCTCCCCAAGGCCCAGCGGGCACTCTCCCTGTCTTTGGCCTCCTCTGTCTGGCAGGTCCACTGTCCACAACCTCCAGGAGACTATTCCAGGACTTTTCTTCATGGAAAACAAGGCTTCCCTGGCCCCTTGCCAACCCTGAAGGGAGGGTACAATCCAGTCCTAGCATACAGCTGGGATGACTCGCTTTGGGGGGATGCAGGCAGGAGACACAGGAGATAGAGCTGGGAAAGCCCTGGACTGGAAGACCAGGGTTGGTTTGCTGCATGACTTAGGCCAGATCATCTCTCTCTGGTGCCAATCTAGAAGGTGGGGGTGAAGAGGCTGTAAGGGCCCACTGGAGCTGCCAATTTGTGGTTCTAAGAAAACTCTTATGAGTGTTTTTGAGTTTTATTCCTCCAGCCCCCTGCCTGTTTGAGGTTGCTGCCTGGGGTGCCTAAGGCAGGACTCCTATCCTCCCCTCAAGGCTAGGAACAAAGGTCCTCTGTCAATCCAGGAAACCAGGGAAGAGGAGGAAGAGCAGTCCCTAGCAGCCTGGAGAGACCCCCAGGGGCATGGTCTGGACTCCAAAGGGAACTAGCCTTTGCTGCAAGCCTTCCTGGAAGGCCTTATTGATTTTTCACTTCACTAGGCCTCACCCCTTGGACTGAAGCTGCAAAGTACAAAGTTCAGCTTGCAAACACAGAACTTGTCCCCAGGGCCTCTGGAGGGCCAGCTCCTTCCTTCTTCCAAACACAGCCTGAGGCAGACCCCAAGAGAGCACCAGCCTCTCAGGCACTCCAGGAGTGCTCCAGCTCTGAGCAACACCAGCATTCTGCTGCCCAGCTCAGTCCTCTGCAGTCTGTAGCCAAACAGAAGGCCACTGCTTTCCAAGGGGACTCAGTACTCAGGTGCCAGCTTCACTTTAAGAGAAAGGTGGAGGGTCCACCAGGGGCTTTGGTGGTATGGCACAAGGCCATTGTTCTTTCCTGGGCGGCAGTAATCATCATGATGGCCACAGCCTGTCCCACTGGTGCTCACAGCACTTCCTGGTGCACAAAGCACTTTCCTAACTTGTGGGCCCTGTTGCTCAAGACAGCTTTAGGAAGTGGACAGGGCAAATGCCAGAGTGCAAAGGTCATAGACTTTAGAGCCAGATATTTTTGGGTCCAAAGACCTGGCTTCATCACATAGCCATTGTGCGACCTTGGGGGTAGTTACTTCTTTCCATATGGAAATCCAGTTATTCCAGGACCATTTACTGAAAAGACTGTCCTCTTGACCCCACTGCAATGCAGTGCCACTTTGTCATAAAGCAAGTACATGTGCCTGTGAGGGTCTGTTTCTGGACTCTATTTATCCATCCTTTTGCCATCACCACACTGTGTTAATTAGTATACCTTTTTAATTAGTCTTTATTCTTTTTCTTGGAGCCCTGGTGGTACAGTGGTTCAGTGATATGGCTGCTAACCATTTAAATCCACTAACCGCTCCTTGGAAACCCTGTGGGGCTGTTCTACTCTGTCCTCTAGGGTCACTAGGGGTTGGAAACCATTCAGTGGCAACAGGTTATTCTTTTTCTTCAACAGTGTCTTGGCGATTCTTGGTTCTTGCATTTCCATATAAACTTTATAACCAGTTTGTCAAGTCCTACCAAAAAACAACCATGACTATCACCACCGCTTGAGATTCATATTGAAATGATGATGAGTTTATGGATCAATACGAGGAGAGTTGGTATCTTTAAAAAAATGAGCCTTCAATCTATAATTCAATCTATAGGTACGATATAATTCTCTTTCTGTGTTGGTTTTAATTTCTTCGTATAGGTCTGTATTTTTTTAGGTATTTGCTATGTTTATACGATTAAAAAAAATAATAGTCTTTAAAATTTTATTTTTCTTTTGTTGCTGGTATATAGAAACATGATTGATTTTTTTTTATATATTGGCCTTGTATTCAATAACTGTGCTAATTAATTCTAATAATTTTCTCTGGATTCTTCTAGATTTTTTTATGTACACTATCCTAATATCTGAAAATAATGTATTTCCCATGTTCATTCAACCACCTCATGTCCCTTTCTGCCTTCTTATCCCACCTCCGGACAGGAGCTGCCCATTTAGTCTCATGCACCTACTTGAGCCAAGAAGCACAGTTTTCACAAGTATCATTTAATGTCTTATAGTCCAGTCTAATCTTTGCTTGAAGAGTTGGCTTCAGGAATGGGTTTAGTTTTGAGCTAACAGAGAGTATGGGGGCTATGTCTTCTGGGATCCCTCTAGTTCAAGTCAGACCATTAAGTCTGGCCTTTTTACTAGAATTTGAGTTCTGCATCCCACTTTACTGCTGTTCCATCAGGGACTCTCTGTCATGTTCTCTGTCAGGGCAGTCATTGGTGGTAGCCAGGCACCATCTAGTTCTTCTGGTCTCGGGCTGATGAAGTCTCTGGTTTATGTGGCCCTTTCTGTCTCTTGGGCTCATATTTTCTTTGTGTCTTTGGTGTTCTTCCTTCTCCGTTGCTCCAGGTGGGTTGGGACCAATTGATGCATTTTAGACGGCTGCTTACTCGATTTTAAGACCCCAGATGCCACTCACCAAAGTGGGATGCAGAACATTTTCTTCATAAACTTTGTTATGCCAATTGCCCTAGGTGTCACCTGAAAATATATATATATTTTCAACAAAGCCTTAATTCCTACCTGCCTCTCCATCCGCACTCCTCCCATTCTCAATCTCTCTCCAAAGCAGGTTGCTGTGAGGAGTGAGTCTGGCTGTATTTGATTTATGTTTGCGTGCATTTCTATGCCTATGTCTTTATATGTAGTTAGTCCCAAAGTTCCACAATCTCCTCTACTCCGACATTTCTCCTTCATTCCACTTCAGCCACTTGCTCTAGTGGTCATGTCCTAAATCTTGTCATCAGTGGGAAGGGCTGCACCTCAGAAGTCTCAAAATCCAGTGCTTCCGCTCTGCTTATACCCTCCTCTCTCTCCCATTTTCTCAAACTCCGAATCTCACCACATCTATCTTCCACCTCAGCCTTTCATGGTTCCCCACCTCCTTCAGCCTCGACCTCCTGGTTCTCTCTTCAGCACCCTCAAAGTCCCAATCTCTTCCTACTTTTGCCCCATGCAGCTAATCCTAGCTGGAGAAAAATCATATATACAGCCAGGCAGATGGGTATTACCTAAAATTCATCACCTGTAACCACAGCTGGGCATTCCTCTACCTGATGCAAACCACCTTCCTTCTCCTGTTTATGTAAACAACTATTCTTTTGTCCAGCTGCACTCTTCTCCCTCACCCCAAGTGCTGTGGTTGATCTCAACACAAAGACTTTGCCTTCTACCACCTCACAGAAAACGCCAAGGTTAATGGGTATGAACTTCCTCCATTTTCCTTCCCCTTCCCACCTCCGAACGTGTTTGCAGCCACACCCATTCTTCCCTCCTTTCCTCTATTATCTAAGCGTCCTTCCTCACATCCAAAGCTTGATCTACCCAGAAAGAATTCGTCTAAGTTCTGGACACTTTCTGCTTTGTCAGTACTCTTTTGATTAAAAAGTGACAGATTCCCAACCCAAACCAGCTTGAGGAGATAAAAAAGAACCCTTTATCAGCTTACATAATTACAATGTCCATTTATTCATTCTAGGAACAAATAATTCCAAGAGCTCACGTGAAGCCATCTGGACAATGTCTCAATTTTGTGCCTCAATACTCTTATCTGTAGAATGGGACGTTATTAGTCCCTAGCACAAAGAATATGTGGTAGCACTTGTGGTCACTCTCCTCTCTCTTTTTCTCTATATAGATGGTTTCATTCTTTTTTTCTGCAGTCTGGTTTTCTTTGTTCCCCAGTTCTGTAAGATAAAGTAACCACTCATAGCTCCTCAGAATATCAGACCAGTCAGAACTAGAATATTTCGGTCTCGATTCTTGATTCCAATTGCCCTAGCTTGGGTCAATGTCCACCCCTGGGCTATTCAGGTATGGTGGGAAGAGAAACGCCTGGTAGAACGGATAGAACGGGGCTGTTGCAGACCCACCCCTGGGGTGGTTGGAGCACCACAGGGAGAAAGGGGAATTGTGTGCTGCCAGCCACCTTCAGGAGACTCTAGTGGTGCAGTGGTTAAGAGTTACAGCTGCTAACCAAAAGGTCAGCAGTTCGAATCCACAAGGTGCTCCTTGGAAACCATATGGGCAGTTCTACTCTATCCCATAGGGTCACTAAGAGTCGCAATTGACTAAATGGCAACTGATTTTTTTTTTTTTTTTTTTTAGCCACCTTGAAAGCTGCAATAAAAAAAAAAAAAAAGCAGTTCGAATCCACAAGGTGCTCCTTGGAAACCATATGGGCAGTTCTACTCTATCCCATAGGGTCACTAAGAGTCGCAATTGACTAAATGGCAACTGATTTTTTTTTTTTTTAGCCACCTTGAAAGCTGCAATAGAGAATGGAAAATCCCAGTCTGCTATGAGTAGGAAAAATATGGGGAGAGAGCTGGGGCTCTCACTTCCATCTAGATATCTAGATAAAGAGGGGCCAAGCATTCTAGATGCACACATTTAGACTGCATTTTATGCCCTAGAGTCCCCAGAGGTTGTAGGAAAGTCATCTGGATAAGAAGGTCCGAGATGCCATTTAAGAAAGGGACAAAACAGTGGGAAATCCCGGTGGGGAAAGTACAGGAAGTTGCTGGGGCTTAACCTGGCCCAGCCCTGAGGGTTCTATTTGCACAGATCTCATATCAAAGCCATGTTGAGAGAAGCCTCTGGAAGCCACAAGTGCTAACAAGTCATGGTGTGGGGAACTGGAGTCTGCATGTGGCCTCCCATTCAGGCCCCAGCTCAGCCTTGTGGGAAGAACTTTCTCTGTGTAAATAAAGGGGTATTGGCCACGCAGTCCACCATGGCTTTGTGTCACAGAGGCCAAATTGGCCAGCGGGACACAGACAGGGATCCCGGGGTCAAGACAAAGTTGAACATTAAGATGACCAGCTGGCCACCACCTGGTGACACATGGGCAGGGCACAAACTCATCTATAAGAGCAACATCACACTAAAGAGGAGATTAGTCCTTCACCCCAAAGGGACCAGTTTTAGACTTTATTTTGACTTTTCAGTATTTTCTTATCATGTTAAGAAACATAAATAAATGAAGGGCTTTTACTTATACCTGTTGCCATTGAGTTGATCCTGACTTATGGTGACTCTATAAGACAGGGTAGAACTCTATAGGACAGAGTAGAACTGCCCCATAGAGTTTCCAAGGAGCACCTGGTGGATTTGAACTGCCAACCTTTTGGTTAGCAGCTGTAGCTCTTAACTACTACACCATCAGGGTCTCCATTTACTCATAGTAATAATAAACCAGTTGCCATCAAGTCAATTCTGACTCATGATGACCTCATGTGTTGCAGAGTAGAACTGCGCTCCATAGGATCTTCAAGGCTATGACCTATTGGAAGCAGATTGTCAGGCCTTTTTTCCAAGGTGCCTCTGGGTGGGTTCAAACAGCCAACTTTCAGTTAGTAGTTAAGCACTTAACCATTTACACCACCCAGGGACTCCATAATAATAATAGCAAACTTTTATTCAGTGCTTACTGTATGACAGCCCATGTTCTAAGTGTTTTATGTGTATTATCTCACTTAATTCTCACAGCTTTTCAAGTAGATACTATCATTATCCTTCTTTCACAGATGAGAAAACAGAGAAGTGACACAACTTGCCTAAAGCCACACAGCTGGTAAGTGGCAGAGCTCGAATTCTAACCCAGGGGATCTTAATGACTCTCCGTATCGCAGCTCTGAGTCCAATGGTGTAGACTGCTTAGGCTCTTTTGAAAGCAAGAAACAGAGCCTCCCACAAGCTACTTCAAGGACAGAAGGGGCTATTGTATAGCTCAGCTGCTCTTGGGTCTGGCATCTACCTCTAGTCCAATCAGTTGGGACTGCGGTGGGGACTGGGGTCACATGGCCACCTATTGTCCTTTTAGGTAGTGACGTAGATGAAGCGGTTTCCTTAGAAGGTGCTTCCATGATAGAAACCTGTGGATCAGGTTCTGTCCGAAGTATCATGTTTTCAGGCTAGAGCTACTTTCTCAGCTCTAAATCAGCCGCAGCATAAATAAATGAAGGGCTTTTACTTATACCTGTTGCCATTGAGTCAATTCCAACTCATGACAACTCTATAGTACAGAGTAGAACTCTATAGGACAGAGTAGAACTGCCCCATAGGGTTTCCAAGGAGCACCTGGTGTATTGGAACTGCCAACTACACACCTCTGTAGAGAAGGCATCTTTCTACTCTGCTTCCCTCTAGTCCTGAGAACCTTCTACTTACTTGGCTAGTCCAGAGAGGACAGCATCTGTAGCCATTGATTTGGACACTGGTCAGAAGAAGGAAAGCAAAGGGACAGCAGTCAGTAGAACTGGATTTTCACAAGCTTGGGATTCACTCACTGTGAGACCCGGCAGACCCCTTCGGCTTCTCCCCTCCACTATCTTGTCTGTGTGGTAGGACTCTTAAGTGCTCCCTATTGGCCTCACAGACCACGGCCAACAAGATGAGCTGCCCACCCAACAGCCACTCCACCAGTTCCATCTCCTCTTCCTTGCTGGATGACCTGTGGTTCTGTTTGGATTCTCAGGAAAGTGGTCTTTTCACAACTCCAGTGATGATTGAGCTAAAGAATGGATATAAGATGCCACCTTAGGCAGAGTATCAGCTGAAGGGGGAAGGGCTTCTGGGAAAGATACTTTTCCCTTGATAAAAATTGATCCATGAGGAGAAACTCCTTTTTTCTTACTCTAGGGCTGGGAGTACACTGCAGTCTCTGAAAGAAACAGCAGATTTTGTCCCAAGGTAGAACAGGTGGCTTTCATTCATGTAGGTATCAAAAAGGATGGAAACCCTTTGTGAGAAATGATTCAGCGATTCCTGCCCTGGCGTGGAGTGTGGGGATTAGAAAGAGGAAGTTGAAATAGAAGACCTCTAAACCGTGTCCTGCCATAAGCAGGTAGAATTGTGTGACAGCTTTTCTCTTGTTGTTGCTGTTGTTGAATGCCCTTTAGTAGATTCTGGCTCACAGCAACACCATGTGACAGAGTAGAACTGCCTCATAGAGTTTTCTTGGCTGTAATCTTTATGGATGCAGATTGCCAGGTCTTTCCCCTGCTTAGGTGCTGGGTGGGTTTGAAGAGACAACATTTTGTGTCGCAACTGAGCACTTCACGGTTTACACCAGAGAGAATTTCTCTCTAGAATCTGCCCCATTATGAAGTTGATGAAACTGGCCTAATTTAATAAGAAATAAAGTCAATCTTTCGCTTCATGTTGGCATTCAGACTAGCCCCTGCCTTCTATTTCCTTTGCCCTTTTGACTCAGGATATTCTCTTGCCCACCCCACCACCCACCTCTTCTCCTTAATAACCTGGAGGCCAGGCTTACAGTAGTACTTTTTCTGTGGCTGTCCTGCCCTCTGCTGGATTAGGAAGGGATTGCAGAGACATGGATTTCTGGGAAGGGTCAATTTTCCGGAAAGGGTGTGTGATCGGGAGACCGAATTTCCCTTAGGTCACTCTAAGCTATTTGTTCACCAGAAATCAGGTCCAGGAGACTGTGATCCAATCATAGTGTAGGGTGGGAAGCTTCCTGGAAAATACGACTGACTAGCTTAGAAAAGGTTAGAAGTTGTATGCACCTGTTTTGAGTTTCTTTATTCATAAAGAGATGGAGAGGTGATGAAAGAGAGATCTCATTTGTCTAGCACTAAAAACAAAATTTCCTAGACAAATTGATCTTTAGGACTTGCTAAAGTTGATCAACTTGCTAACAAGGGATCAGCAAGGTGACAAAAGTGCATGTCAGTTCTGAGGGGTATGGAAATTGATGAGTTACATAGTTGGGATACAGAGGACTTGTGTACACAGCTAGCTTAAGGGCAGAGTGAAGAGTAAATCTCTAACTAGATAAAGATTGCAGTTTTGTTATATATGGCTGCAAAATGTCACATTCAAGTCAGTTATTACAGAGGGGGTATGGATCAGGACGGTCTGCAATGCCAGGAGCACTGGCTGTCAATTAGAGATTTAAAAACCCAAGATTAATATCAAAAAGGGGAAAATGTAGAACATAATTTAAAATTCTCATGGAATCCAGACTTTCTGGAGCCATGCAGGTTAGTAGAACCCCTGAAGCTATTGCCCTGAGATAATCTTTAAACCTTAAACCTTCAACCAAAAATATTCCCTGAAGTCTTCTTAAAACCATTGTGGTCTTTCAAATCTATCTATACGGGATCAAACTGACAACAGCAACTTGAAAGATCTCATAGGAAATTTAGGGAGCAGAGAGTTTATGTTAATGAGGGAGGAACAACTCAGAAAAGGAGATTGAGAATGGTTGTACAACTCAAAGAATGTAATCAACGTCACTGAATTGTACATGTAGAAATTGTTGAATTGGTTATGTTTTGCTGTGTATATTCTCAACAACCACAAAAATAAAACACATTATTTTTAAAAATCCAAGATTAAAAAATGCAATACAATGGCAATGGGTTTTTTTGTTTTGTTTTGAAGAAACAATGGATGAGGATACATTTGTGGCTGCTAACTGTAAAGACAAGTTTTAATTTTTAAGAGTGGTATACGATGGTCTCATTGAGATGTATGCATAAACCAGAGGCACAGCACCAAGTCACAAGTATTGAGTTGAAACAGGCCATTTGCCACCAGCAAGCAACATAGATCAAATAGAGTTTACAGCTTTTTTTTATTAGTTTAGGATAAACATTTTTCTCTGAAATTAGTATTACCAGGAACTGAATTTTTCCACATGTTATCTTACAGATAACTGAGATTTGCACCATTAAGTAATCGTAACTTTTCATTTTGGATTTAAACAATGCAGAAAAATGAAAAAACCAAAACCAAACCCGTTGCTGCTGAGTCAATTTCGACTCAGAGTGACTCTATGACAGAGAGAACTGCTCCACAGGGTTTCCAAGGAGTATCTGGTGGATTTGAACTGCTGACCTGTTGGTTAACAGCCATAGCACTTAACCACTATGTCACCAGGGTTTCCAGAAATATGAAGAGATTAAAAAATTAACCCAAATCTCATTACCCAAATGTTAGGTGAACATCACTCCAAGTAGCCTTTATGTGTACATAAGATTAGGGAGAGAAAGAGAGAGAGAGAAAACAAACAGACTCACAGGATATTTTCTGAAAATTTTGGGGCCAAACGTGTTTTGAAATTCAGAATTTTTGTATTTTGGAAAGACAACATGTTGTGTATCTTATCTCCCAGTAGGGTCTTGGGAAGTACTCCATAATTAGATACATTAACATTTCTGCATGTGAATATTCAGACTAAGAGAGATTTATAAAAGACAGCAAATAACTTCACTTAAAGTCAGGACAGATTCTTCTGTCAAATAGCTTTATTAACAAAACTTTGATTTTCACACTTTTTAGATTACAGATTTGGAGGAAATGTGGAACTGTGCTTTTGTAATGGTATCATACAATACATGCCACCTTTTAGAGAAAATGTAATCAATTTAACTGTACCTATAATTGGCCAAATAGAAACTGAAGTGAAACTAAAGGAAATGCTGAACTTTACCTCAATGTTTTTCTTTTTTATTGTGGTAAATATATATGTAGCAAAACATTTGTCATTTCAACATTCTTCAGCTGTACAGTTCAGAGGCATGTTTGTCATGTCGTTCAACCATCGCCCTTATCCTTTCCCAATTTTTCCATCGTACATAAATGTTTCTTTATAACAAGGATATTATTTTCTAACTGATCTTTCTAAAGTTAAAAAAAGAGACAAAGAAAAACATTAAGAGCTTGAAATCATTCTGTTGGAATCATTTCTAATGAGGCTCTTGCCAACATGTTCTCAGTACCATCAAGCCAAACACTCTCCAAGTATTTTGTAACACTGCTATATTCTGGAATGAAGTCCACAGATAACATAATCTACATACACAGGTAATGAAAAAAAATCAATATAATGGCTAATACATAGGAAAAATAAAAAATTATTTTGTCATAAAAAACAGTAATATGTATTTTAATATTTAAATCCTGGAACATTACTATATAATAATGAAAGCATGAGATGCTTGCATCCATGTACAATGAACAAGTTTGGATTTAATAGGAGTCATAAGAACGGAAGCCATGCCATTCAAAGTGAAAAAACAAAGGTGGGATGGACACTAGAATAAAACCTAGTGTGAAGTAATTATGTTATCAGGTGGAAACCCCAGGTTTTGCCCCACGGTGACTCGTATCACCCAATAAACAAGAAACTGAGGTGAGAGAACGTAAAGGTGCCTTTTATTTCGTTGTGCAAGGAAGGAAGCAATCAGGGCTGCTGCCTCCAAGACTGCTTCACTCTGGTGAGGAACAGCTCCTTTTAAGGGGTATTACAAGTAGGGAGCTCATACAAGTTACTTCAGCAACACTCAATCATACCATGCAAGCGCCAGGATTTTCACGGGGTAGGCCAAGCAAAAGACTTGCAATTCTGATGCAGATTGCCAAGCAATGATACTGAAAATGGTGAGGCAGCAGGGCAAAGGAACTGCAATTCTGATGCAGATTGTGAGGCCGGCCAAGCAACGGAACTGGAAATGGCGAGGCCAGCCAAGCAAGCTGCAGTGGAATTTTCACAGCCTGGGGACCTCTGTATTAATTACAGAGCAAACATGCTTGTATAAGAACAATAGGAAAGTAACCATTATACAAATAACAATGACAAATAACGTTATACAAATAACATGGCAAGAAGTAGAGAAAAGGAAGACAGGTGCTATTGTTGCAAATGTGCTGGGCCTGCTTTCCAAGGAAAGTGCTGTAGTAACTTTCTAGTTGTGTCATGGGATGGGAGAGTGAAGGAATATCTCAGACATCTTATAAACTATCTTGGTATCTTGCCGCATGTTGAGGCAAATATTTAGACTCTAATACCTTTGAGACCTTGGAGGCCATGTCCTTCAAGAGCGATGGAAAATAGATGATTTGAATAAAGAAGTAGTATTTAAGAGGTTACAGAAAAGATGTGTGGCAGCCTTTTGGGGGTAGTATCGGATTAAACTGAAATGCAGCAGGAAATCCCCAAATGAATAATCTCAACAAGTGATTTTCACACATTCATTTCTTATCATTGTGCTCCAAATATTTTTTAAAAATTTATGTTGGATGGCAATAAAATGTTTAAGTGGCCTTTATTTTTCAAACTCATTGATATTCCTACATTTCACTGGTCTCTGCCAGTTTAATAAGATATGAATTTAAGTCTGTTAAAAGGAGTCGCAAATCTCTCTTTACACATTTGCATTTGGCTTCATTGCACTTTTAGTAAAGGCACCACCGCAGTAAAACTTTTTCAGCCAAATTCTTAAACATGCTGTAATTTTGCTCTTTCCAAGAAGTGGGTATGCAAATCTTAACTGGGTTCCAAAACTTTCAAAATTAGATCGATTAAATAGTTCCTTGCCTTCAAAGTTTTTTTTTTTTTTTTTAAAGCTCAATGAACTCGTTGTAGAAATGCTGGATAGTGTTCCATCGGTTTCGAATGAATTAATTGTCCAATTCGGTACTGTAAATTTGTTAGATCTTTAAATGTAACCAATGAATTGCAAAATTCATTTCAAAAGCAAAATTTCCAAGCCAGTAATTTCAAGCAGGAGTCTCCCGCCAGGCAGGAGACTGGACGCTTTTTCCTGCGAGGCAAGCTCTTGGATTCCGGCCTTTGGAAGCCCCCGAGGCCCCGCCCCTCAGTTCTCTCGGCCCCTCCTCTTTGCGCACACCTCCTACGTGGCTGGCGTCGGACGCCGAGCCGAAGAGCGGAAATGACGTGCAGCGGCCGCCGGACGTGTCGTTGGTGTGTTGCGCGACGGCCCTGAGAGGAAAGCGGGACCTGACCGTGGAGCTGGGCCTGAGCCCGGAAAGCCATCGCAATGTCGATCGAAATCGAGTCGTCGGAGTAAGTCTTGCAGTAGCGGGTATTCGCGGACTGGCGGGGACTGGAGGTGAAGGGTATGAGTTGAGGATGGTCAGGAGGGGTCGTCCGAGAGGCCAGAGAGTGGTACGATTTTCCTTGCCCACAAAGCTGCTACTTGCATCTGACTGCATCGGAGGCGGGCCCGCAACTCTCAGACGTGAAGCGCAAAACCCCGCGGGACGCCGCGCGGGGGGAGGGAAGGAAACACCTTAAAGACTCCAGTTCTAGCCCTCGCTCTGTGACTCTACGTAAATGACGGACTCCAATCTAACTATGTGTACAAGGGGGCGGGGGGGGGGCGGGCGAGGATGGACTCTAAGCCTTCCTTCTCTTTCTGCCCGCCTTAAGCAGAGAATTCCTTTTCCTCCTCTCTGTTTACACGGCCCCTCTGCTTTCCTCTGCCCGGCACTTGTTTTGTCTGTCCGCCCACCCACTAACCTGAGTAGGCACCTCTTGTACTTATAGTCCCAGTACCGGGCATACGGTAGAGGCTCACTTGCCTATCTCTATCACTCTCTATCTGGTGCTGAACTTTGGCTAGTCTGTGAACTATGTGTAGCCACAGAGGGGAGACAGAATCTGGAGAATGCTTAGGGATGGATGGGAATTAATGAGTGATTAAAGAAACTCTTTTGTGGACTTCTCCAGAACTGCACCTTCCGTCCTGTCCTTGCCAACACTCGATAATTAAGTCAGCAGACATAACGTTCGTGTCCTTGGTGTAAGGAGGGGAGAGGACATGCCCTGAAGACGTGTCATAGGAGGAAAGGAGGTTTATTCATTCAACACATATTAAAGCCTGTGTGCCACTTGCTGTTCCAGACGTAGGGCACCCAGAAGTGAACAAAACAGAGAAACAGCAAACAAAAATAATAAGTAAAATATGAAGTGTAACAGATGGTAGTAGTGCAGCAGAGAAAAAAAGGCAAAGAAAGGTGACACGGAGTGCTGGAGATTAAGATAACCAGGTCAGGGCAAGAGTTGAATGGACTGCATGTTTTGGTGCGTGGATGATAGCGGACACTGATCATTTTCCAGCCCTAGCACCCTGGCTGTAGCAGCAGTGGTTGCTGCGTGTTTTTACTATCAGTAATAGCTATTACTTACTAAGCACTTTCTTCACTAGGCACTCTATAAGTGATATAGTCAATGCTTTCAGCAACCCCACAGGGTAGATTTTTTTTTTTAAACAGGTGAGGAAATCACCTCAGAGGTGTTAACTGATTTTCCCAGCTAGTAAGTGACAGCTCTGATTGAAATCTGAGACTATTTCTAAAACTTCTAGTGATTTATGTATTACATTGAGTTGGACGGTAGGGGCTTTGATCTTGGCTATGTTGAGTATGAAGTATTTGGGTGAGGGACTCATTTTGGGACTGCAAAATGGAGGTCAACGTAACTGTGCTGAGGAGGATAATATGGTACCAGAGTAGCAGGGACCTGAGCCTGGGGCACCTCTAAAGGGGACACGAGAGAGAGCTGACAGTAATAGTAGTCAGCTCCGTTTTCCAGGAATTTTTCTGTCAGGGATGTATTTTCAAGAGCCAGGCCGCCAGATTTGAATCCTCATTTTTCCACTTGGTCAAATCTTCGTCTGTAAAATGGTGATAATAATAAAACCTACCTGATAGGGTCGGTTTGAGGAGTAAATGAATTAATCTGTCTAAAATGATTAGAACAGCATCAGTATGTAGCAAATATAAACATTGGTTATTGTTTTATGATTATTCTCCTCTGGGGAAAGGAATTCAGAAATTCCTGTCTGAAATTCTTCCCAGCCAAGATGTCTGGTCCTCAGTACTAGTGTGGTCCAATAGAAATGTAAGCCACATATGTACTTTTAAATTTTTCGGTAACCACATTTTAAAAAAGCAAAACAAAATAGGTGAAATCAGTTTAATAACATATTTTTATCTAATCCAGTATATATAATATTATTATTTCAACATGTAGTCAATATAAAATTATTAATGAGAAAGTTTACATTTCTTTTTGGTACTAAGTCTTCGATACCTGGTGTGTATGTTACACTAACAGTACATCTCAATTTGCTCAGATTTGTAGGAAATTCTTGATGTGTTTAGATTTCATAAAATTTACAGTTGAAAAAGTAGATTCCTTTAGGTGAAGGGAAGGACAACACTCAATACATGGAAGGTCAGCTCAGTTGGACTGGACCAAAAGCAAAGAAGTTTCCGGGATAAAATGAATGCTTCAAAGGTCAGCGGAGCAAGGGCGGGGGTTTGGGGACCATGGTTTAAGGGGCCTTCTAAGTCAATTGGCAAAATAATTCTATTATGAAAACATTCTGCATCCCACTTTGAAATGTGGCGTCTGGGGTCTTAAATGCTAACAAGCGGCCATCTAAGATGCATCAATTGGTCTCAACCCACCTGGATCAAAGGCGAATGAAGAACACCAAGGTCACACAACAACTAAGAGCCCAAGAGGCAGAAAGGACCACATGAACCAGAGACCTACATCATCCTGAGACCAGAAGAACTAGTTGGTGTCCGGCCACAATCGATGACTGCCCTAACAGGGAGCACAACAGAGAACCCCTGAGGGAGCAGGAGATCAGTGGGATGCAGACCCCAAATTCTCATAAAAAGACCAGACTTAATGGTCTGACTGAGACTAGAGGAATCCCGGCAGTCATGGTCCCCAAACCTTCTGTTGGCACAGGACAGGAACCATCCCCGAAGACAACTCATCAGACATGAAAGGGACTGGACAGTGGGTAGGAGAGAGATGCTGATGAAGAGTGAGCTAATTATATTAAGTGGTCACTTGAGACTGTGTTGGCATCTCCTGTCTGGAGGGGGGATGGGAGGATAGAGGGAGTTGGAAGCTGGCAAAATTGTCATGAAAGGAGAGACTGGAAGGGCTGACTCATTAGGGGGAGAGCAAGTGGGAGTACGGAGTAAGATGTATATAAACTTATATGTGACAGTCTGACTTGATTTGTAAACCTTCACTTGAAGCTCAATAAAAGTTAATAAAAAAAAAAAGTAGATTCTTATACCCAAGTTGTTCCAAACATATTTGAAGGTTTTTCACTACTGAGTCAAACATTGGTTTTCAAAATTAAATTTCAAATAAGTAAAGTTAAAAACATAGTCCCTCAATCGCTCTAGCCGTATTTCAGGTGTTCAGTAGCCACTTATGGCAGGTGGCTGCCATATTCGCCAGTGCAGCTTTATGCCAACAGCCTTTATACAAGCCACAATAAAGCTCGTGCCCTGAGCAGAGGTACTATATGCTTGGTTTCTTTGCAGATAGATGGGTGGGAGCAGAGAGGAAGGAAAACAGTGTATCACAGTGTCCTTCAGTGAACATGTACAGTCTGTGTGAACCCATTCTTCGCAAGAATCCCTGTTATTTAGTCCAAGGTCAAGAAGTTTTAACTATAATTAGTTTTCTGTCATATGTTGAAAATGTTGCTTATTCTCCCAGTATTTGGAAATTGTCCTTGGGAAACTGAATCCACAGTGTTCTTATTTCATTTGTCCTGCAAGTTTGGTGATAAAGGCAGTGAGGAGGTGTTATTTTGGCAAATGAGGAAGCATCGTTTTTTGTTTTGTTTTTATGGTACAGCTCTACTTACTTGTGTTCAACAAATTCCCTTTAAGAAAGTTTCAATTCCCACTTTTTTTTTTTTTTGGTTGTCATCTAAAAAATTGATTGAATTATACTGTAATAGGTCATTTTGTGTCAGTGACTAGGCCGAGTTTAAAATACCTCACCAAAATGTATAACAGTATAATTGTAAGAATTAATAAAGTGGGCATAATAAAAAAGACCCCTGACCTAGGAAGTAAGAAAGCCACCTTGGTATCAGCTCTCCTTCTAGCTGGTTGTAAGACGTTGGGCAAATTATTTTCCCTCTCTGAACCCCAGTTCTCCCATCTCTGAGATGGGAGAAGAACTGGATGATCCCAAGGTCCCTTTAACTCAGATTTGGTGATTATTGTAAAGTTTTGCTCACATGAAAAAGAAATGACAAGTAGGTGGTGAAAGGAGAATGACTAGTAGGGAAAAATAATTTAGGATGGGCTTTATTTTGTGGCCTCTTTGGTGAGTGAGGATCCCTGAGCTGTCTAACTTGCTTTTTTCTTTCAGTGTGATCCGTCTCATCATGCAATACCTGAAGGAGAACAGCTTACATCGGGCGTTAGCCACGTTGCAGGAGGAAACTACGGTGTCTTTGAATACTGTGGACAGTATTGAGAGTTTTGTGGCGGACATTAATAGTGGCCATTGGGATACTGTTTTACAGGCTATACAGTCCCTGAAATTGCCAGACAAAACCCTTATTGACCTCTATGAACAGGTAAGAGTGGTGGTGATTCCGATCCCTTGGGTTGGCTTACCGTGGACCCACCGTCTAGGAAGCATCAGTGAGGATTCCTTACAGAGCTGTATGACTGGAATAGCCTCTCTTAATTATCTAGTGCTGCTAGCAGAAATACCACAAGTGAATGGCTTTAACAAACAGAAATTTATTCTTTCACAGTCTCAGAGACTAGAAGTCCCAATTCAGGGCATTAGCTCCCAGGGAAGACTTTCTGTCAGTTCTGGGGGAAGATCCTTGTCATCAGTCTTCTTGCCTAGGAGCTTCTCAGCACAGGGACCCCAGGCCCAAAGGACACAATCTGCTCCCAGCGCTTCTTTCTTGGTGGCATGACGTCCCTCTCCTCTCTGCCTCACTCTTTTATATTTCAAAAGAGATTGACTCAAGATACAACCTAATCCTGTAGATTGAGTCCTGCCTTATTAACATAACTGCCTCTAATCCCACCTCATTAACATCATAGAGGTTAAGATTTACAACACATAGGATATAAATGGTAGACAACCACACTATACTGGGAGTCACAGCCTAGCCAGATTGATACACATTTTTGGGGGACACAATTCAGTCCACAACTCAGCCATTAAAATTCACTTTGTCAAAAAATTAAACTGGACTATAAAACATAAAATAATACTCACGAAGACTGTGCTTTTTAGTTCAAGTAGATATACGAGACTAATTGGGCAGCCCCTGTCTAGAGGCGGGATGAGGAGGCAGAAGGGGGTAGGAGCTGGTTGAAAGGACATGGGAAACCTGGGGTGGAAATGGGGAGTGTGCTGTCACGTTACAGGGATTGCAAACCAGGATCGCGTAACAATATGTGTATAAATTTTTGTATGAGAAACTAACTTGAGCTGTAAACTTTCACCTAAAGCAGTTTTTTTTTTTAAATCTTTTTAAGGCTTTATTAAAAAAAAATTAATAGTTTGAATCAATAGTGTTGATTTTTATAGCACATATACTCCTTCAAAGCTCTGCAAAACTTTATGATGGTGAAATTAAGACTTGTACTCTTCTGTTAGTTGTTAGCTGCCATTGAAATGGTTCCAACTCATAGCAACTCTGTATACAACAGACCAAAACACTGCCTGGTCCTGCGCCATCCTCACAGTCATTGTCATGCTTGAGCCAATTGTTGCAGCCACTGTGTCAGTCTGTCTTGTTGAGGTCCTCGTCTTGTTCGCTAACCCTCTGCTTTGTCTTCTATACAAGTCTTTATAACTATGGGCTTTATCCTTTAATTGGCCTTTTTTTTCCTCACTAGGTATCTGTTTTCCTATGCCAAAAGGTATAGTCTTTTTAATTTTTATTGTGCTTTAAGTGAAAGTTCACAAATCAAGTCAGTCTCTTGTACAAAAACCTATATACATCCTGCCCTACACCCCCAGCTGCTCTCCCCCCAATAAGACAGCACACTCCTTCTCTCCACTCTCTATTTTCGTGTCCATTTGGCCAGCTTCTGACCCCCTCTGCCTCCTCATATTTCCTCCAGACAGGAGCTGCCCACATAGTCTCATGTGTCTACTTGATCCAAGAAGCTCGCTCCTCACAAGTATCATTTTCTATCCCATAATCCAGTCCAATCCCTGTCTGAAGAGCTGGCTTTGGGAATGGTTCCTGTCCTGGGCTAACAGAAGGTCTGGAGACCATGACCTCCAGGGACCTTCTGGTCTCAGTCAGACCATTAAGTCTGGTCTTTTTACGAGAATTTGAAGTCTGCATCCCACTGTTCTCCTGCTCCCTCGGGTTCTTTGTTGTGACAGAGCACAATTAAAAAATTTTTCTTTTCTTTTTTTTTTTATTTTATCAAGTCTTGGATGCTGCTTTGTTTTTTTTTCCCTCTCTTCTTGGAAAAGTCAAGACTTTTCCCAAATTGAAATTGTTTCTTAAGTGATGGTTAAATGAGCAAAATGGGCTTTTTGGAAATAAGAATTTAGTGTTGTTTGAAGTAAAAATAGGGAAGTTGTTCTATTTCTTTAACAACATAAGTTCAGTAATTCTCCAAAGGAAATTTCAGTAACTGGAGAAAGGTCTCTCAGGAACCCATGGAGATAGTCCCATCTTCAGTTTTCTTTAGCATGTGTGTTCTGAACAAGGGGCCTGAGAGGACGGGAGGTTGGTAGGTTAAAGACGAAGGACGGTTATTATTTTCAGGGATAAAAAGAAATGAGCTGTCAAGCCACAAAAAGACATGGAGGAACCTTAAATGCATGTTGCTAAGTGATAGAAGCCAGTCTGGAAAAGCTACATACTGTGTGATTCCAACTATATGACATTCTGGAAAAGGCAAAACTATAAAGACAGTAAAAAGTTCAGTGCTTGCCAGAGGGTCAGAGGAAGAAGGGGAAGAATGAATAAGTGAAGCAAAGGGCACTTTGAGGGCAGTGAAACTATTCTGTATGATACTGTGGTGGTGGATATGTGACATTATGCTTTGTCAAATCCCATTGAACTCTACAACCCAAAGAGTGAGCCCTAGTGTAAACTATGGACTTCAGTTAATCATCTGTCCATATTGATTCATCACTTATAACAAATGCACAACGGAAATGTAACATATTAACAACAGGAGAAACAGTGGCAGTGCAGAGAAGGGTGTATGGGAACTTTCTGTACTTCCTGGGTAATTTTCTGAAAACCTAAAACTGCCCTAAATTATAAAGTTTTTTTTTTTTTTTTTAAAGAAGGATGGAGGTTGAAGTTCTGAAGAAATTATTACCAATAATTACTTCAGTTGCCCACCTGAAATTTCTAGTAAAAAGAAGGGGCATCTCCCAGTATTGGAAATCTCTTTGGCAGGCTGTATCTCCATCAAAAATTGTGTTGAAAAGAAATATGAGAGAATATGTTGAAATAGCCATTTTCGTTCAACAGGTTGTTCTAGAATTGATAGAGCTCCGTGAATTGGGTGCTGCCAGGTCACTTCTGAGACAGACTGACCCTATGATCATGTTGAAACAAACACAGCCAGAGCGGTATATTCATCTGGAGAACCTCTTGGCCAGGTCTTACTTTGATCCTCGTGAGGTATGACTGTAGTAATGAAAAGAAACTGTTGTTCACTTTGAAAATATGCAATAATATGATCTTTTAACCTTTTTATTGGATATTTGTTATGAGTTTGATTTAATTTTTGGCAGTATTTTCTGTCCAGATATGTTGGCTGAGATTCGCATATGTTAGAATAATCTTGTTCAGTTTCTGAGTGTTCGAGGATCTTCCTTCCCATACACTCTCCATTTTAGAGTGTCGTGTATTTGCTTCGTAAAGAAGCAGAAAATTTTATTCTGATACCATTTCCACATCTGCCCAGGTGCTTTTCTCTGGCCCTGAAGTGTTGCCTGATTGCTGGTATGTTCACTGCATTGGTGTCCCTTGCCTCTGACATTTGTAGCTTTCTCTCAGCTCTTCAGGTCCCTAGAAGTTCACGCTTATGGTTCTTAGCTGACCATGCTGACTGGTAGCACATGGTGGCTGGTAGTCTTTTCTTCTTCCCACACCTTACTATATGTGTAGTTTCGTTCTTTCCTACCCAGCCCTCCTTTCACTAGGGGATTATGTAAATAGGATGAAGAAGAATTTAATAGGCACTGGATAATGGAAAGTTAAACTCACAGAAACCATGAGGATAAAGGAAAGGAGTTTAGATTACTAGGATAGGATTTGAGTTGGAAGTGTGCAGAACTTCTGGGCTGGGAGTGATTTAACTGAAATTACCAAGGAATATAATAGAAACCTTGGCTCTGCAGATTTTTCAAGAACAGGAAAACAACTCTGACTTTGACATGGTTTACCTGGACTCTTTTCAGAAGTAGTAGCATAGATTGACCTTCCGACTCATGCTTTTGATACATAAGCTGGCAGATTTGGAACATCTGCTTTTAAAAGTGTTTTTTTTTTTTTTTTTTTTTTAAATAGCTTTATTGAGGTATAATTGACATACAATAAACTGCATGTATTTAATGTGTTCACTTGGATAAGTTTTGACACATGTATACACTTGTGAAACCATCACCACAATTAAGATACCAAACGTATCCAAAAAGTGATATTTTAATTAATCTTTCTAACTGGGTAATTTCTATTCATATTTTCCTCTTGGAGTGTTTCTGCTTCCTTGTGTTTGTTTGTTTAAATAAGCATAGTCATATCTTGCAGCTGCCTCATGGAAATAACGTTTTCTCCTCTCGTTTTCAGGCATACCCAGATGGGAGTAGCAAAGAGAAGAGAAGAGCAGCAATTGCCCAGGCGTTAGCTGGGGAAGTCAGTGTGGTCCCTCCATCTCGTCTCATGGCATTGCTGGGACAGGTAATTAAATGCTGGTGGAGCTAAAATTATCCTGAACTCCCCATACTATTTCCTTTATATTAATTGTATATATGAGTGAAATAAATCAGACATCCTAAGAATTGGACCTGCTTGTCTTATACCAAGAGCTGTATACTGTGCTACCCACCCTTTCTCCTGAAAGAGGCAACATAACTTAGTGGTTAATAGCAGAAGCTTTAGAATGGTTAGAATAAGGGTGACCATAGAATTTATTATCCAATATGGGATACTTTTGAGGTTGAAAGGGGGAACTATTGATCATTATGTCAGGATACCAGGTGCAAGTGAGAGCTGTCCCGGGCACATTAGAGCTATTGCGAGAGAGCCTAGTTTTCTCACTTATCAGCTATGTGGCAAATGATGTCACTGGTTAGCATACCGATTTGCTCTTAATCTTTCTGTTCTCATCATGGCTTCTCACCTACACCCTGAGCTCTACCTGGTTTTCCAGAGCCCAAGACCTCAATCTTTCCAGGAAATAAACCACTTGATTTCTTTTTAGGATGGGGCGAGGCAGTCACCTGATGCGTAGGGTTTGGGAGAGCTAATTGCTTCTTATATAGACTATTAACCATCGCCCCTGTTTTCAGCCTCATGCCGTATCTTCTTCAGGGATATATGGTGCCTCGAATTCTTGAGCCTTATTGGAGTTTGGCCAGGTAGTTTGGCTTGCGTCTTGTGGATTGACAGTCTTAGATAATTAGGTTTCAGTTTTCTCTGTTCTTGGCTACCACTGACTGGCCCATTCTCTCTTCAGCCTGTTATATGGCTTACTTATACTGTCTTGTTTTATCATTTCAGCAGCTCCAGGATTTAGGCTTTTTCACTGGGTGAAATTGGGGGTTAGAGTTACACAGTTGGCAAATGGTCTAGCACAGGACCATCTGTCTCCAAAGTCTATGATTTTTCCATTCCCCACAGTGCAGTCTTACATATTGTTGCAGTTGCAACATTTTTGGGAAGGAACCCTTTTGCCAAAACAATTTGGCAGTGTGTATCCGGAGTTTTTCATGATCTTGTTTAGATTCAGCAATTCCCCTTCTAGGAATGTAGTCTAAGGGGAAAAATCCCCAGATCCACCAAACAGAGAGGTTCACTGCAGCATTATTTGGATGAGTGAAAAATTGGAAGTAGTGTAAATGTCCGCCATATATGGATTAGGTAGACTACAAAACATCCACTAGATCGGATATATTTTATAGCCATTAAGATGATTCATAGCATGATCCGATGAAAGGTGAAAAAAAGAGAACATAAAGTTTTACATATAGTGTAATTAAAATTGTGTTAATTAAACACCTGTATAAGTTGCAGGGGAGGCTACATGGTAGTTCAGAAAAAACTGTCAACAGTGGCTGTGTTTGTGTGTTGGAACTACAGGCGATACCTGTTTTCCAAATTTTGTTTCTAATAGAAAAGCCACAACTGTAAGAAAATCAGTGTGGGACAGATCAACTCACTGGCTCTCAGTTGGCTCCCTTCCCACCCTGAGGTCAGCCTTGTCTCTAGGACTCACAGATTATGCTGAGTCTGGATGATCAGCGGTGTTTGGGGGCCTGAATGACTCGGTTTTCTTTGAACTTCATTCTTTGCAGGCTTGGCTTTGTTTGAGCAATTAGGATCAGCCCTTAAAAGCACCTGGGTGGATTGCAGTATTATTTCTTTTCTCACAGGCACTGAAATGGCAGCAGCACCAGGGATTGCTTCCTCCTGGCATGACCATAGATTTGTTCCGAGGCAAAGCAGCTGTCAAAGATGTAGAAGAAGAAAAGTTTCCTACGCAGCTGAGTAGGCATATTAAGGTAGGATTCTTAGATACTAAGGTGGTCAGTAAGCATTTGTTGAGCAATTTTCATGTGGTCAGCCAGGCGCTGTGCCAGGAGCTTAGCTAAGCAGACCTCACTAGGTCTGGAAGATCATTCGAGGTTGCTCCTGGTGTCCACTAGGGTACTGCTGGGGCCTGGCAGTGGTATACCTCAGACCTGTTACCAACTGTAATCATACACCTGACATTTAACTCATTCCCAAGGAGCCTGCATTTGGATTTAGCCTGGGACTGACTGTGAACTTTGTATATATTTGTCCTATTCAACATTTGAGTGTTTGCCTACTACATGTCAGGCAAAGTCTCAGATATGGAATAGGAAGTGGATTTATCCTCTTCTAGCTGGTTCTGGTGGTTCTTTTTTTTTTAAATATCTGAGCCTTTCTAGGAAAAAGCATAATGAGATAATCGCTGCATTTCCAGAATTAGAACCATGTTTTCACTTCATCTTCTCTCTGGGTTTGTGCTCTAATTGAATGAATGGATTTTAAAATAATTTTATATTCCTCAACTCTTTGGCTTTGGTTTAGTGTTTTGAATTTGTCTCTTCCAGAGACAAATTTCTAACTTGCATATAAAGATACTTTCTAGGAGTACCTTTATCTACCCTGGCTGAAGCCTTGAAACAAATAGTAGAAGCCCATTATAATTATGCTTTTGGGCCAAATTTTCTGTTATAAACACTCTCCTTTTTTGGCATTTAAAATGAATTCACAGTAGATCTTTTCCCTGTTCTTCCCATATATCTGATGTTCTGTAGTTTTCATCTTTTATTGGGAGCAGCATTGCTGGTAAATGCTCAGTATGCGTTTACCGGGTATGAAACAGTCTATCAGCTTTCATTAGTTGTTTCAGAATTAGGCAGCCACACACTACGATTAGGTTAAATGAAAATCATGAAAAGAAATGGTAATGGAAAACTTGTTTATAAAATAGTGTAGGAAGAACATACATTAATTTAGAAAGAATTCTTTTTTCCCCTAGATGCACAACAGGAACATACTAGATCGTATTAGGTTGAGTGTGAAAGCCACGCTCACAGTAGCAGGTTCTAACAAAAACTGAAGGTCTGAGCTAACAGGAGTATTTGTTCTGAATTCTATATTAAAATAGTATTTTCCCTTCCTTTGGAACTATTAATTCCACATTCAGAAAACCATTTTCAACTGAGAGCCTAGACATAATAAAACTGGTTAGAGAAAATACACCCATCATTTCCCTGTGTCCAGGTACAGAAACTCCCCTCCAATACACATTGATATGGGACCAGCCATGACTGTTACTTTTTGCTAGGGTAGGGCTTGTCACAAGGTTAAAATGAGAATTGTTCTAAGGCCACTAGATAAAATGCATCTATTTCATTGTTTCATTTGAAACAGTTTGGTCAGAAATCACATGTGGAGTGTGCTCGATTTTCTCCAGATGGTCAGTATCTAGTCACTGGGTCTGTTGATGGATTCATTGAAGTGTGGAACTTTACGACTGGAAAAATCAGGAAGGTAAAGTATTTTAAATATGTTAGCTTCCCTAGTGGGAGAATTACTGACTTTGCATTACTTATTCTGTCTCTAAGTCAGATGAGTTGAGGAAGGGTCTGTCTGTAATAAACATGTATTACTTTCGTAATTTAAAAAATCCATTTATTTTTAATTAAACTATTAGTGATTAAGGGAGGAATTTTATTATTATTTTTACAGTTTAAATTGAGTTTATATTTTGAGTGGGTAATATGTACAGTTGATACAACATTTAAAATATAGAAAAAGTTACTCAGTGGCCTTGCTCCAGCTGTTGTCTGTCAGCCAGTCAGTTCCCTTCCTGAGCCCATCCATGGTTACCAGTTTCTTATGTAACCTTCCTGGAATATTCTCTGTTTATGCAAGCAATTACTTAATATATACCCTTTTTGAAATCTATTTTTTTATGCAGATGGTAGTATACTATGTACCTTGTTCTTTTTCTCCCTTTATCTTGAAGATCATTGCTGTATTATATTCCGATACATGTATTTAACCACTATTTAAGATTGTTTCCATTCTAAGCTGATTATAGTACTGATTGTGTTTTTCTTAGTATGGGTGAAATTGAACATTTTTTTATGTATGAAAAGCCACCACTATTTCCTGTTTTGTGAAGCCCGTTCATATCCTGCGCCCATTTTTCTGTTAGGTTTGTTGCCCTGTTTCTTACTGTTTCGTAGAAGCTCTTTATATTTTGAGGAAGTCAGTCAGAGTTTTGCAATGTGAATTGCAAATATTTTTTCCATTTTGACCTTTTTGGCTTTGCTTATGATTTTGCTTTACAGAGTTAAAATTTTTTTTTTTTTGTATTATCAGGTTTATCCACCTATCCTCCCCTGGTTTCTTCTAGTACTTCTTTGGTTTCATTTTACGTTGAGTTTTTTTATCCATCTGGAATTTGTTTAGGAGGATAAAATTGATATAAATCCAACTTAACTTTCTTCTCAAAAATCTGTTCATTGGCTATCTTTGGTCCACTGATTTAAAATGTAATCTTTATCATAGAGTGCTCAATTCCACACCCTGCACAGTAGATTTATGAATGATGTTCACTTTCTGCTTTATATATTTCTATAGAACTTGCTTTTTTTTTCTTAACATGAAGCAATATCAGTTTATAATCAGAAAGAAATGCTAAAGATATTTTCATTTAAACAATAATGGATGATAAAAGGAACATCACAAATAAATAGATGGTTTTAGGAAAAGTAGCTGACAATTTGGGAAAACCGTTAGTTGACTTTCTCATCTCATACCTCTGAGTAAATAAATTCAGATTTATTAAAGAGCCATGTAGAAAATATGGAGCTATAGGGAAATGTTGCCTAGGAAAGATGGAAAGAAATAAGCCAAATTGAAATTAAATAAGAATCAGCAAAAGATCTAGGGTACTATGTTTGCATTTTTTACAATATTAATTTGAATATTATGAAATTATTTATCCCATCATTATCAGTTGTTTATTAGGAACCATGCCTGCATGGTTTATAGTTTGTAGATTTATAGTTTGTAGAGCCCATTATCCTGTTTTTAGTGAGTTTGTGGAGACCTGGGACAACTGGGGCCTTGGCTTTATTTATTTTGATAACCGCTCACCATCATTTATTTCCTTTAGGATCTTAAGTACCAGGCCCAGGACAACTTTATGATGATGGATGATGCAGTCCTCTGCATGTGTTTCAGCAGAGACACAGAAATGTTAGCGACTGGGGCCCAAGATGGAAAAATCAAGGTATGCTGTAGTGACACAGACTCCTGTCTGTGAACATTCGGACTGCTCCTGTCTGGTGAGGTGGTGTCCTGCACATGCTGCTCTGCACAGGAATAGCTGCTGTTGGTTGAGCACCGACTTCATGCTAAACACTTTGTTTTTTCTTGTTTAATCGTAATGATAACTGCCTGGGGAAGTCCGGTAGCTTGTTGTGAGGTCACAACTTGTTGAAGTTGGTAAGTGATAGACCTGCTGTACCACCCTGCCTCGCCTTATGTGAGGTACCTTATTTTCTTAGGGTATGGGCTATAGCTGTTTAGGTGTGATTTGTATTTAATTGCTGGTAAAACACCCTGGGCTAGATAGAATACAGAAATGATCTCTGCTAAGTGAACTTTGAATCTAAATTTGGGTTTTAATAATTTACAAGGAAAAAAGTTTAAGTTTCAAAGGATTCAGTTATTGTACTATGGGAAGCATACATATATTCAGCTATTAGCATGCATTTTTTTAATGTTTGAGTACATTAGTGAACATTGCATCTTGCTTGGCTCTGTGAACTATAGTGGACACTGTTCACAAGTTTTTACTCTTTTTTTTCAATAAAGGTGTGGAAGATTCAGAGTGGACAGTGTTTAAGGAGATTTGAAAGGGCACACAGTAAAGGTGTCACCTGTCTAAGCTTTTCTAAGGATAGTAGTCAGATCCTGAGTGCCTCTTTTGACCAGACAATTAGGTAAGTAAGAATCCCAAAACTCCCATCACTTGGGTATGCTACGATGAGGCCCAGGAAGAGGTACTAGTGATTGGATATGCCTTCCCCAGGGCAGTGTGATGTGGAAGGGAAGGGTGTGTAAGACCTCATTTCCCTGGTCAGGGCACAGCTGAGGCTGTGCTATCCATTTGTTTGAGTTTCTACCCAAAGGGTGGTCTCTGACCCACCTATATGAAAATTCCCTAGAGGCCCTGCCTGAAATACATATCCCTGGGACCCAGCTGAGACCTCCTGATCCTGAATCTCTTATTAACTAAATTTTTTAGAGGCCTGTCCTCGAACACAAGCTTGTAGTATTACTGGCATATTTTCTTCCAGCCTCTTTTTGTGCAAAAATTTTGGTTTTGATTTTGTCTGATTGTTTGACATAATGGAAAATGTATTGCATACACAATTGCATAGCCTTCTTTCTTCACTTACTGTTACAACATGAGCTTCTATAATTCATCTAAAATACATTCAACATTTGGTCCCAGCCGTAATATATAGAATATTAATTGTTCTTTTAATTTGCTTTTTATTTGTGATAGAATTCATGGCTTAAAATCTGGTAAAACTCTGAAGGAATTTCGTGGCCATTCCTCGTTTGTTAATGAAGCAACATTTACACAAGATGGACATTATATTATTAGTGCATCCTCTGATGGCACTGTAAAGGTTAAGTATTTGATGCTGGTTTATTTTGGGGTGTCTCTTCCATCTTTGTCCTTTGATGAGTTATCAGTGGTGACATTTGTGGTGGAGAAAACTTCTTTATTAGCTATTTATGCCATAAATGAGGTGAGTCTGAGACACGCCTGTGGGTAACCCCTATTGTCGTAAGGACCTCAAATCTCAAGCCTAAAAAGTCCAAACAGACTTTATCATGTGTAGGAAAAAAGAGTGTGGAATCCTAAACTTAAGTCATTTCCAATTCACAGATAAGCACAGTGATTAAAATCTGCCGTGCTGTAGGTAGATAGCAGGGTCCATCCCCTAAGAGATTCACAGAGAGCCAAATAGCTCTCTGTTTTGTTGCACAACCTCACAATCCTAACAGCATTTATAGAGGGGGAGGAGAGGTGCAGAGTAGAACTAAGTCTTAGGTACTTTCTGGCCTCAACTCTCAGCTGAGAGTGATGGATCTCAGGTAGCTTAAAAGTTCAGTTATTTGAAGAGAGGGTCTCATTTCCTACAAAAGGTAGGAGAAACCAAAGTAGAAAATTGCTAGAAATGTTTGAGACATTGCATTTACATACTGGACTTGCTTCTTTTAAGTTGCCCTTATGTGAGTGCCTTTTGGCAAAAGACCTCAACATTTTAACACAAGCTCCTAAAGTCAGAGCCCCCTCCGCAAGTGCTTCTTCTGGGTATCAAACCAGAACCCGAAGGCGGGAGATGTGCTGTCCTGCAGGAAGGATGGGGAAACACATGGGGCTTTAGTAGTTTAGTCATGGGATTTGCCCTCTTTGTGCTGTATGTATGGGCCTCATACCCTGTAAATGTCCTTGGGAGTTGGTTTGTCTAGGTCTCTCTGTTTTGTTGCCTTTTCCCTTGGTTCTGCAGTGTGAGTAAAGCATCTCACTGACCTTTTAGACAGAAAACACCAGAAGCCTTGTTACACCTGATCCCTGAAATAGTCATTTCTCTCCCAGGCAGCTGGGCTTCAGAGAGGAGACTGAGGTGGATGAGATAGTGTTTATTAAGAAAATAAATACTAGGGCTAGTGGGTCAACTGTTTCCTCCTATCTTATAGGTATTAAACGTCTGTTTTATGCTTTGCTCTGTTGAAGACACAGGGAACATACAGCATAGTCCATGCCTTGGAGGCTTTTATACCTCCTTAAGTGAGTGATGTCCCTGCAATATATGGCCATCTCTTCTTTAAGCACATCTCACATTTCAGTAACTGTGATAGCTGATTCATAACCACTTCATTACAGCCCAGAACGGCAAGGTGAAAGGCATTAGGGTGGAGAACTGTTACCAGAAGGAGAGGTTGGACTGGGAAAAGTAATACAAGTGGCCGAGAGTGGCTTCTACTTCAGGGATTCTCATGTGTGTGCTAACGTCGTGACCTCTGTTCAGTGGCTTTCAGTACAGGCTGCACATGGGAATCATCTGTGAAGCCTTTTAAAAATACACCTTCCTGTGCCCTACCCCAGTCCTGCCAAATCAGAATCTCAGGACAGGGTTCCAAGCATGTGAATCTAAAAAACTCTCATTCGATTTTTTTTCTTCCTAAGAGAGATATTTTACATTTTATTGTGGTAAAATATATATAACAAAATTTTTTACATTTTAACCCTTTTTAAGTGTACAATTCAGTGACATTAATTAGATTCACTGTATTGTGCCACCATCATCACTATTTCCAAATTTATTTTCATCACCCCAGACAAACTCAGTACCCCTTAAGCAATAACTCCCCATCTCCTTCTCCCTCCAGTCCCGGGCAACCCCTAATAGACTTTGGTCTCTGCATTTGCCTGTTCTAGATATTTCATATAAGTGGGATTATATATTTATCCCTTTGCGTCTGGCTTCTTTCACCCAGCATAATGTTTTCAAAGTTGATCTGTGACGCGGCATGTATCAGAATTTCATTTCTCTTTATGGCTGAATAATACTCCATTGTATGAATAATACCACGTTTTGTTTATTTGTTCATCTGTTGATGGACAGATTTGTTGTTTCTGCCTTTTGGCTATTGTGAATAACGCATCAGTGAGGATTGTTGTACAAGTACCTGCGTCCCTACTTTTAAAATCTTTTGGGTATATACCTAGAAGTGGAATGGCTGGGTCATAAGGTAATTATGTGTTTAAATTTTTGAGGAACTGCTAGAAGTGTTACCCACAATAGCTGCACCATTTTACATTTCCACCAGCTATGCAGGAGGGTTCCAGTTTCTCCACACCCTCACTAACACATGTTTTCTGTTTTTCAGATAATAGCCATCTTAATGGGTATGAAGTACCTCATTTGATTTTTTTTTTTTTAATAATTTTTATTGTGCTTTAAGTGAAAGTTTACAAACCAAGTCAGTCTCTCACACAAAAACCCATATACACCTTGCTACACACTCCCAACTACTCTCCCCCTAATGAGACAGCCCACCCTCTCCCCCTACTCTCTCTTTTCATGTCCATTTTGCCAGCTTCTAACCCCCTCCACCCTCTCATCTCCCTTCCAGGCAGGAGATGCCAACATAGTCTAAAGTGTCCACCTGATCCAAGAAGCTCACTCCTCACCAGCATCCCTCTCCAACCCATTTTCCAGTCCTATCCATGTCAGCCTCATTTGATTTTGGTGTTCAGGCAGGGATAGCTTTCTGGTTGTATATGACAGTAGCAGTGTTGACACATAGCAAATTTTAAAGATAGGTAGCTCTGTGAGCCCAGAAAAAAATTGCAAGAAAAGCTGATAGATTTAAAAGGCCTTTATGACTTAGCTTTGGGACTTTAGTTTACATCAGTTAATCAGCAGATAGATGAGTGGTTACTGGGTATTTGACTGGACTTACAAACCAGTAAGCTTTTTTCCTCTCAGTTTTACTCTTCTTTTTAGTATCCTAATTTTCAGTCTTTTAAACCTTAAAACTTTAGAAATGCTTATACCAAAGAAATGTTTATGCCTTAAATTTCTGTGTGGTAGATTTGGAACATGAAGACCACAGAATGTTCGAATACCTTTAAGTCCCTGGGCAGCACTGCAGGGACAGACATCACTGTCAACAGTGTCATCCTGCTTCCTAAAAACCCAGAGCACTTTGTGGTGTGCAACAGATCAAACACGGTGGTCATCATGAACATGCAGGGGCAGGTGAGTGCTCAGAAAGTATTTTTGCGCAGGTTCTGTGGGCTGTTTCCAAATCATCCTATCCTGGTCCTGGCCTCTCAGCACGAGGCACTAACCAAATAGAGTTTCACCACTCCATATACACTGCACTTGTTTTTCAGACACTTACTTAAACTGTAGTTCTACAAAGCATTTCTTTGGTGTCTCAGAAGTTATCTCCTTTCATCAGAGTGTTTGTATATTATGTTCTTTCTTTTGTGTCCTTTGAATAAAATGAGGCTCTGATCCGTCTTTAAGCCTCTTTCAGAACCGCAGTGAAGATGATCAGGTAGCCATCCCTGTCTGTAGGGAGATGTAGTGTGGTGGGGATTACCAAATCGGGACATCTAGCTACTGTGATCTAATGTAGAACATTTATGGGGAAGGGCAACAGTGTCCTCATGATGTTATTTAATCAAGAATCAGGACATCTGCATGGTTCCCAAAGAACCTCACTTTTGTGGACTGTGAGGTAGCACGGGGGGCATTAGCAGCTTCAAGATTGAGTTTCAAGCCCTGAGTCCTGTGTTGTGATGCTATTGACATGTTGGCCTAGGCGCATGTCATACTCAGCTTAACGTATGATGATTTTAATGCCCTATAGAATAGAGCAAGAGCAAGCAAGTTTTTGGAGCGAAGTTCAATCCTGTGTGGGAGCGTATCTTACTCTGTTAGAAAGAGGAAGCTGGGGAGCACAAGCCCACAAACCTCTGAGAGCCAGTAATATTTAATTAAGAAAATTGTATATGTGGTGGTAAATGTGCTTCAGGGGAATATGGCTCACTCAGTAGACTAAGGAGCAGGATTGGTGACTTGGAACATGTGGATTCTAAACTTTTGTCTGCCACTGATTTTAGATAGCTCTCTGTTGAATATTTCCCAGGTAAGAGGATTTAGCATGTGATAAATGGAATTGGAGATCTAATTATAAATGACAATAAAGCAGAGTATGAAGTAACAGTGTGAAAATGTCCCTTTAAAATGATACACGAGGCTGAGCTGCTGCTAATGAGGATGTTTTGTTTTTTTCCCTGGCGTGTGGTATTACCTAGATTGTTAGAAGCTTCAGCTCTGGTAAAAGAGAAGGTGGTGACTTTGTTTGCTGTGCCCTCTCTCCGCGTGGTGAGTGGATCTACTGTGTGGGCGAGGACTTCGTGCTCTACTGTTTCAGCACAGTGACTGGTAAACTGGAGAGAACTTTGACAGTGAGTATTACTGATGTAAGGTCGTCTGAAGAAACTGTGTTAGTGCGTGTGTCTTTCTGAACTCTGAAGTACACACCTTTTCCAGACTGACTGGAGGCATTTTATCACTAAATAAAATAAAGGACCTGTAAGTATTTTCCTTGTCAGGAACAGGCATCCGTCAGGAAGCCCTCAGCTTCAAGAGTATAGGATGGGTATAATAGAGCAGAGAATAGGAAGGGAACTTCCCTATCTCCATTAGCCAGCTGGATTAGCCAGATCTTCCCCATGGGGATTGGAGAGTGACAGAGGAAGCTAGTTCTCACCATGTCCTTTTGAGGACAAATTATTTATATATTACCCTATCAAATTGATTGTGGTCTGTTAAAAACTTGCAGTTCTGTGTTTTGAGAGTCAGTGCAAGGGGAGTCTATCTATTAGTATTAACACCAACAATTCTCAGATCCCAGGGGCTTAACACAATAAAAATTTATTTCTTAACATGTCACAACATGATGTGAGTCGGGTAGCCCTCCTTCATCGCTTAGCTGTGCCATTTGTAATATGTGGCATCTCAGATCTCAGGAAGAGAAAAGGTAGCTGGAAGGGTATACTGTTTTAAAGACCCACATCTGGAAGATACATTATTTTGTTCTTCATTCTGTTGGTCAGAATTCAGTCACCTGGCTACAACCCCAAATGTAGTAGTCTTCTGTGGTTCAGGAAAAAATGGTATGGTGTATATATAACAAGTCCTATACATGCCTGTGTCAGAAAATAATCTCTTTGCTGGAATTATTCTTGAGTGAACTTTGACACAACTGCCCTGTGAAGCCTCAGGTACAGATTGAAGATCAGGGCAAAACAAGATGAGATAGGAATGTTCTCTAGCTCAGGGGCCTGGAAGACACAGATTTACTGAACTGGAGGAGTCATTTGTTGTCAACCACTGTTTTAGAATTTTACAGAATGGTATTAACGAGTAGGATTAGCTATAGTGCAGAAATGATTTGGGACAAAGCATTGTTATTTACATATTATGAAAAACAGAACAAAAAAAAAAATGCTCTGTGTATGTTCGTTTAACCCCTTGATGCCTCCCCGTTTTCTTGTTTTCCTCAAGCTTTGGGTGAGGCCATCTTGGGCACGATTGTTTCAGTGAGAAGTGGAAACTTACCTCCTTCTTTCCTACTACTTAGCTCGTGGAGCCTCTTCAGGGTGATTGTTATAGACCAGTACACCCTAACCCTGTGCTTCCCTGTTCCAGGTTCATGAGAAGGATGTGATTGGCATTGCCCATCACCCTCATCAGAACCTGATTGCTACCTACAGTGAAGATGGACTCCTAAAACTCTGGAAACCCTAAGGCAACTTTTCTTTTTAAACTAGCTTGGGAGCATGCACGTCAACGAAGACATTCACGTGTGTTGCTCTTTTTTTTCTAGCTTTCCTAAGGAGACAAAGTGAGTTAGGCCACACACAGAATAATTTTGTGAAAGTTCATTTAAGTAGCAATTACCTTTTTTTTTTTTTTAATGTATTTTTACGGCATTAGTTTGCTTCTGAATGGGGCAATTACATAATGTTTTCAATAATCCTTTACCTGGAGAGTGAAATATTGGTATTTCTAGAAAGAAATTCTACTCTTTTGATTATTGGAAATGCTGATTAAATTGTACCTCTCCCAGTAGAACTTGTAAATAAGGAACTATCCCGTGTTCACTAGCTGTTTTCTGTTCATTTTTTTTTTTTAAGATGTTAATAAACTTTCCACCTGTCTGGAGGTGTTGTTTTTAATATGTGCTTATCCATTTAACTGATTTACTTAAAGTGGCGGTGGCAGTACTATTATCCCTGAATCTCAAGTACAGCAGGAAGGCATTTCCTGAGATAGTAGACTGATATGTAGAAAGGTCAGGTGATACGTAAGATCTCATTTCACTGCCCTCTCAGCCTTCCACTCATTCTTCTCAGCTGTGCCTTTTCAGCTGTTCTGGCCAGCTTTCGGAGTAGTACTGGTTTCAGCATCCATTCTGAGAATTTAAAGTTTTGACATTATCCTTTTGTACGTGAAGGAAGATTTGGCAATGAAGTGTACTGTTGTCCTGAAGAGTAATTAGAAAAGGACCTGAGACTTAGCGAGTCTTGTTTGCAGTGTGCATCATCAGTTAGCTAAAGGAAAAAACTTAAAACCCTGTGATACCCTTGAATATATTTTGCACATGGGTATCTGTTTCATGTCTAGGTGACCTTGGGTTTGGCAGTGAGTAAAATTCAACATTAAAAGCATGATCCATGAAAGCAGAAATTGTCAAGTTGGGTGTTCATTAAAATTAGAAACTGCTCTATGAAAACCAAGGGAATGAAAAGACAAGCCTCAGATTCAGAGAAACTATTTGCAAAACACACAGATCAGATCAAAGACTTTATGCAGAATATACAAAGCACTCTTAAAATTCAGCAATAAGAAAAACAATCCAATCAAAAAGTGGGCAAAACTCTTCAGACAGGAATTAGACTGGACAGTGAGATAGAAAATGATGCTGGTGAAGAATGAGCTTCTTGGACCAAGTAGACACTTGAGACTATGTTGGCATCTCCTGTCTGGAGGGGAGATGAGAGGGCAGAGGTCAGAAGCTGGTGGAATGGACACGAAAACAGAGAGTGGAGGGTAAGAGTGGGCTGTTTCATTAGGGAGAGAGCAATTAGGAGTATATAGCAAGGTGCATATAAATTTTCGTATGAGAAACTGCTAGCAAGGTGCATATAAATTTTTGTATGAGAAACTGACGATTTGTAAACTTTCACTTAGAGCACAATAAAAATTTTTTAAAAATGTGCCGTAATCTTACGAAAAAAAAAAAATGGTCTGAAAAAAAAAAAGTGGGCGAAAGATTTGAACAGATACCTCACCAAAGAAGATACACAGATGGTATATAAACATGAAAAGATGCTTAGCATTTGTCATTAGGGAATTGCAAATTAAAATGCAACAATGAGATATCAATGGCATCTATCGTTAGCTGCTGTTGAGTTGGCCCCCAATTTATGGCGACCCCATGCGCCACCGAACGAAGCACTGCTTGCCCTGTGCCATCCCCATGATGGCTGTGGATCAGATCAGTGTGATCTGTAGGGTTTTCATTGGCTGATTTCTGGAAGTTGATCACCAGGCCTTTCTTCTTAATCCATCTTAGTCTGGAAGTTACTCTGAAACTTGTCTGTCGTCATGGCAACATGCAAGCCTTTTAGAATGGCTAAAATCCAAAACAGCGACAGCACCAAGTGCTGGTGAGGACATAGAGCAACAGAACTCCCGTCCATTGCTGGTGGGGATGCGCAACGGTACAGCCACTTCGGAAGAGTGTGGCAGTTTCTTAAAAAGCTAAGCATAGTGTCACCATATGATCTAGCAGTCGTGTTCCAAGGTATTTACTCAAGTGAGTGGAAAACTTACGTCCACTCAGAAACCGGTGCAGGAATGTTTATAGCAGCTTTATTCATAACTG
Source organism: Elephas maximus indicus (assembly GCF_024166365.1). Taxonomy (NCBI): domain Eukaryota; kingdom Metazoa; phylum Chordata; class Mammalia; order Proboscidea; family Elephantidae; genus Elephas; species Elephas maximus. The sequence goes on along the minus strand of NC_064827.1, from coordinate 42,234,315 downwards.
CTAAAATTTAGAAGCAACCAAGATATTCAGTAGGTGAATGGATAAACAAATTGGTATATCCATACAGTGGAATATTACTCAGCAATAAAAATAAATGAGCTCTCACACTAGGAAAAGACATGGAAGACCCTTAAATGCATATTGCTGAGTGAAAGAAGCTAGCCCCCAAAAGTTATGTAGTGTGATGACAGCATTCTGGAAAAGGCAAAACTACAAAGACAGTGAAAACTTCAAAGGTCGCTGGGGGTAAGGGAAGGGTGAATAGGTGGAGCACAGAGTATTTGGGGCAGTGAAATCTTATGTATGATACTTCGATAGTGGATATATTGCATGCATTTATCAAAACAACTGTACAACACCAAGAGTGAGCCCTAATGTCCACTATGGACCAGTTAATGTATCAATGTTGGTTCATCAATTGTAACAAGTGTATCACACATGCAAGATGCTAATAGTTACGTGGGAGCTCTTATTTCTATGTAAACCTAAAACTGTCTTAAAGTGTTAATTTTTAAAAGTGTGCTAAGAAAAAAGCTTGTGCTTTTTTGCTAATGGGAGGAGGGTCACTTAATAAGCCCCACAGGGTTAGGAAAGGCTTCCTGGAGGTGACTGTAAAAGGACCAGCAGGAGCTGGTGGTAGTTTTGGCACTGTTGAGTAAGCAGAGAGAACCTTACTAGGAGCAGTGTGGCACAACAGCAAGGTATGTGCTGGGCAAATACGGCAGTGTAGGAAGAGGCCAGGGGAAGGGGCCTTGATTTTAATCCTCTAGCTATGGGTGGGTGCCCTTACATATATTTTTCTTTGTAACAAAGTGATATACTGGGTATACCAAGAAAACAGAGATGAAAATTAATCTCCTGCCTCTACCAGGTAAATCTTTCCACTTTCTTCATTAAAGAGCTACGGCTGCTAACCAAAAGGTCAGCGGTTCGAATGCAGCTGCTCCTTGGAAACCCTGTGGGGCAGTTCTACTGTCCTGTAGGGACTGTGAGTCAATCGACTCCGCGGGAATGAATTTTTTTTTTTTTAAACTGAAAACAGCGTTTGTTATTTCAAGTTTTGTTAAAAAATGCGAACATGCTCTTATCATTACTCTGCTTAGATTTTCTTCTAAAACCCATGTGGCCATCGCTCCAATAGTGAAGACAGGGAGCCCTTTGTTAAGCAGGAGCGCGTGTCCATCCACGAGGGTACTAAGGCCAGCGGGATCACCGGCCGCCCGGCTCTCCCCGCCGGGCTAGCGGCGAGCGGGAGCTGAGGCAGGTGGCCGGCCGCGCATGCGCGAGGTGCCGCGCACCCCCGGCGAGTCCCTACCTACTCCCGGTGCGCCTTTGCTCCAAGTCGGGGCAAGGCCAAGCAGCGCAGGAACTGGAACCTGGACAAGGGAAGCCCTACACAGGCTTCGGTGAGCGCGCTGAGCACCCGCCGGAGCCAACTGCCAAAGGCTGGAGACATCTGGTAGCACCATGGGATTTTCACTTCACAGGTTTGGCAGTCAGATGGTGCTGGTCTCTTAACCAATGCCCGAGATAGTGGTGAAGTATATGAGGGTTGGATGCTGTTGAATCGGTTGGCGGTACTCTTTGAAGGTTCTGTATTAGGTCATCCCAATATTTATCATTTTTCTCTGCCTCTCTGAATCTTGCCGTCACTCAAACTTTAGGTTTGGGCAGAGGCAAAGAAACCATGGATTATTTCTCCACATTCTGTTAAAAACGTTTATCTACACTGGCTACAGGCAGTGAGATGAGAATTGAATTACAGGACAGGACCTGGATTCCAGGCTTTGCTGTCAAGTTTCTTTTTACTTGGGCTAGAACCAGTTGTTGCCAGCTGCGAAGTGATTTCAACTCAGGGTGACTGCATGTGTGTCAAGGTAGAACTGTGTCCCATTCAGTGAAATCAATGTCTGATTTTTTCAGATTGCTAGCCTCTTCTGATATCACTGTTTCATTAGTGGCAGAGCTCGGAGCTCTTAACTGTTTATGCCACCCAAGGTAGAACAATGGTTCTCAAAGCATCATGGGGAACTTGTGTGAAATGCAAACTCAAGTCCCACGCCAGGCCTACATAATTAAAAACTGGTGGTGTGGTCCAGCAAACACGCTCAAATTTGAGAAACACTTGATCACTTGAACCCACTACAAAGTAGGTGTTTTGTGTCTCACAAGGTTGCTACAATAATCAAATTGTGTTAAAGGTGCCAAGACTTCAGAAACCCTGGGAATGGCATTTCTGTATTGCTGCAGCTTGCTAGCATGCTCATTCACTGCACTTTGAGAGCTTTATGATTCCTTTTCCCATGTTATTTCAAAAAAGAAATTGCCATCAAGTGTTCATCTAAGCTCTTCCTGGTCTGAACTTGTTGCAATAGCTAGGGCTGGCTGCCATTATTTGACCTTCCACAAGTGCTCTTAAAGTGGCATTACCCTGTCCCAGGTGGCTTTCAACATTGGTTGCACATTAAGAATTGTCCCGACGCTTAGGCCACACTAGCTCAATTACATCAAAATCCCTGGAGTGTAGGATTCAGTCAGTATTTGTTAAAGCTTCCCAGGTCATTCCCATTGTAGCCAAGGCTGGGAACCAGTACCATATGCAGACTTATGAAGCTAATTTCATATACAGGAAAAGTGTTCCAAGATCACCCTCGTAAGACATTATCTACTTCTATTCCGACTGTGTACGTCTGAATGAATGGGCAGGGGAGGGGAAGCATCACAGAGAAAGCATTAATCACTGCTGTGGTGAGGAACTATATGTATACTTATGTGAGCAATGACCTTGGTTGTCTTCAGAGACTTAAGACACGTATCGTATATAGTCATGTGTTGCTTAACATCCAGGACATGTTCTGTGAAACAGGATGTTATGTGATTTGGATGTTGTATAAACACCTTTGTCTGTGGGGTACTGGCTTGGGCAGCTCCTGTTGCAGATCCCTCAGGTAAGCACTTACTTGGCTAGTACCACCCGGTGGCCACAGCCCTGGGAAGGTCATGGTGGGGACGCAGGGGGGTTATCAGTGACCTAGGACCCCTGCCCTAGCTGGGCCCCACTATGCCTGCTGACCCTTTGGGAGCAGGATTGGGTGCCCACTCCTCCAAGCAGCCACAAGCCAGACCACAGACACATATGCAGTTGGATGTTACCTGAAGGGATGTTATGTGGCACATGACTGTATATACAGACTACACAGATGAATCTGTCAGTTTCTGCTTCTCTAATTAGAAAAATTAACTGTTTTTAAAGTGTCCTTACAATTTTTATATTGTAATTTTTCAAAGCTCTTTAAATGTATCACAATACATACTCATTGCAACTTTTAGAACCTGTATGTAAGCTCAGTTAAAATTAAAATCTGTCACATGTATGATTTTGAATACTTTGATGAGTCAGTGTTGCTGTCTACATGGGATGCTACTTAAATGAGGCGTGGGCAACTAACTGTTTACTGAGAGCCTATACCAGGCACCTAGGTCACCTTTTCCTATTTCTTCACTGCCTTGGCTTTTCTCTCTCCTTTCCGGAACATCTCTTTCATATCTACCAACTGTATTAAGGTAGCTGTCTGGCAAAGGAACTAAGAGACAGCCCAACACTAATGCTAATGGGAGAGGGAAGAGGCCGTCAACAGAGAATCGACAAGAAGCACAGAACACTTGGGAGATATTTTCTACATCAAGTTTTAGTATCTTTTTAAGTTGGTGTTCTCTATAGAGGAACTTATGATACTGGCCACTTCCAGGTTGGAAATATTTAAGCTTCCCAATTACAGGACAGAGAGCAGAACCTGAGGATAGGTTAGAATAGGCAAAAAGCTCTCTCACTCTTACTCCAGTGTTTACCAAGTTTTAAACCACCCTTGGCACATTACCCCCACCCCCATTATCACTCCCCATCCAGGTTTAAATAATATTAAACATTTAACTATAGTTAAATATTTTTTGGTATTACTCATTTTAGCTAAAGGAAAAGTTACCTATCTTAATTAGGGAAAAGCCAAGGCTTCGAGCTGGGAAAAAAAAAGCCTGTAGTGACACACATTGGAAATGCTTTGCAATCAGTGTATTAAGGAGAAATTCATACATACCAAGAATTGCCTGAATTCTAATATCCAGATTTAAGCATGTGAACATATGATGACTTTTAAACATACAATTAAAGCTATTCATCCTAATTTGCTATACTACCATCATTACAATACTTTGGAGCGTTAAGTTATATGGTTTAAAGGAAGCCTGTAACATAGCTAAGGAACACCTTTCCTATCTCATACATGCATATTACTTCTCCATGTAAAGGTATCTTCACTTTGTCTTCTAAGTTACCCAACTCCTGGAGTCCCTACTCTGGGGCTTATCATGGTCCAAAGACAAGGGGTTAAAACAAACAAAAAAACCAGAACCAATCAACATACTTTCATATAATATATACATAAAAAGATGGCACAGCCAAAGTAAGTGCAATTCTAGAAGTACAAGACCTCAAGAAGCAGTATAGGATGATAAATCCCTTCTTTAGAAAGGTATCATTTCCACCACTAATATCACATGCTAAATTATATCTTGAGCCATCTTCAAGAAACAGTTGAGGCAACAGAAAAATGCAGAATCATCACAACGAATCTCACGTTAATACAAACAATTATACAAACCAACACTTCTCCACAAATTCAGATTTTCTTTTGGTTGCCAGTTAAGTACAGTTTTAATTTTACAGCTTAACAATTAAGGGTCATAGACTGAAGTCAATATACACACCTAGCATTTCAGTCTAAGCTAGTCCATGTGCACAGCTGAAAACAATTACAAGGTATGGCCCAACAAACACTAGAGAAGATTTTTTCTTTTTTAAAAACCAAAAGTAGCCTTTACAAGTATTAGACTTTATCTTGCACACTGAAGTCATCGTACATACAGGGCAAAGTCAGAGCTTTTATATTTGAGTTTATTCTTGACTTTAAAACACTACTATAGTTGAACATTAAAACAAAAACAATAGCAAGTAGTGAGCATATTATGATTACAGTCCTTCACTTCTTCACTACGGCATATAAAATGCCAAGAGTGAGCAATATTCAGCGGCCTCCATTAAGAGGTCTGACACTGAACCCCACCTCTGGGGTGATGGTCATCATCCTCATATGCTTCTCCATTGTAATGACGCCGTCTTTCCTGGTTTGGATCAAAGTCCACCAGTTCTACCTGATCCATTTCATCAGTCTCTTCTACTTCCTTCCTCTCAGGTAGGAGTTTTTCCAGCAAAGAGAGTTTTTCAGGAGAGAGAAAGCCATTCTCAGGAAAGTTTACCTACAGAAGGAAATTTCTACTGTAAGTCCAATTTGACTGATTTCATCATTAGTTCTGTAGACCAATTACTGTGGGCTCAATTTTTCCCAAGAAGAACACATATACCCATATCTAACTTGTAGGGGAAATCTACCAATCCCAGGTCAGGTTAGTAGCACTTGACATTCTGAATTGGCATTTTTAAGGCTTATGACACAGGTTTTATTTTGTGATCCTAGTAAGACTGCACCTAAACAACCACTATTCTGTTCAGCAAATACTTTTTTTTTTTTTAACACAAGCCCGTCCTAAAATACATTCTGATCCTCTGTAACAGTTAATTTAAACAAAACTATTCTTATTTAAAAAGGTAGTTCCTTTCTTAACCAAAAAACATTTTTAATGAATCAGCAAATTTAATATAGTATTCAACCCAAAAATCCACAACGATTATTTTAAGATCCTGAAATAAAATAAGATCAATTTAAGACCCCCACCAACACTTTAAATAGCCAGCTAATGATGCAAACAAATCCACCCCCAACTTGTTAACAAAGAACGCTCACAAGGCGGCAGGAGTACTATCAGATCAGAGTATTTCTACCTGAACAAGAACATAACAATAAATTTTTAGTGTTTCTTGACATTCAGAAAAATGTAATTCTGTACTGGATTTTAAAAAATTAATCATTCTCAAGTATTCAGACTATAGCTTACCTTAAATTCGATGATTAGGCGCCCCTTTTCATATGGTCTACGATAAATTGGCATGCCTTCATTTAGCACACACTTGATATCTTCATGCTTGACAATCTGACCTAAAACATTGAAGCCAAGTTCTTCCATAAGTATGGTCAGATTTTTAGAATGCAGGACAAGTAGACAACATCCTAGAGTTCACTGATAGGAACAAATCTGTGAGCTGAAGCAATTTTGTCATCTTTCACTTATGGGTTTTCTAGTGGCTATCAAAACAAAAAAGAGCCAAGGTCACATGACTTCAGCTCAGCCTCATGAAGGGTATGCAATGAAGGAAGAACCTCAGTTTTCACCAAGTTCCTATAACACTACTGAGTTATCAGCAGACAATGAAAAAAAAACACTCGACTAGAATGAGGAGCTAGTCTAGGTATCATACCTGGATGAGAAGTGATGACTATGGTTCGGTTGTCAAGAGTAGATATTGGCTTCTGGAAGCCACACAATGCCTCAACCAGCTGTATGTCCATACACATGAAAAGGTCTTCTCCTCGTCTGTATCGATGTAAATGTGGCACATAGTTACATCTTTTAAATCATCAATTATCAGAAGGCCCAGAGCAGGCGATTGTTTTAACATCAATGGCGTCTTTCACAAAGACACCCTCCTTTCCCCATGCTAAGAATGAAGCAGCAGACATACGGGACTTGCCAGCCTTGTATCTACAAAGCTTCAGGATCCTTCAGCACATTCTATAGGCAACCTCTACCATGTACCATCCCTAAATTGCCTCATTACCTCATTTTTAATCTGTTTTCCCATAAAAAGTGAGAAAAGAAAATTCTCACAAGAATGAGGCTAAAAGGCAGTAAACAAACACTACTATCACAACAGGGCATTATCGTGTAACAGTTGGACAGACCTGGGCTGAGTCTAGGATTATTTAGGTTCTATGAAATTAAATAACGGGGATACGAGCAACTTCAAGGGACGGTAAGGATTTCCTGATCTCTGTGAGGTAACCAATTTGTCGTCAGTTGCCTTCAGGTTGATTCATGGTGAATCTGTAATAATGACTGGCGACAGCACAACAGTCCTTACCTTGTTGTCATTTCCTACTGTTCTTAAGACTTGGGAAATGTCTGTATTATAATTTAAAATTAGTTATAATAGATAGTTCCTTCTAGATGACACTACCAAGACATTTACTGGAACTCTACCTCCAGTCCGGTATACTTTGAAATTAGTCATGGGTATATATTTAACACATTCATTGTCAACCACCAATCTTTGTGCTTCAGTGTTAAAATCATCGTAAAATCAGCATTAAATACTACACAGCAATGGACCTGCGTTTTTAAACATACTTAAAGTTGGGTAGCAATTTGAGTTTCTTACAGAGATTGGTTTTGCCTGGTATGGAAACAATCCAGTTTATCATGAACTCAATTTGAAACTGGTGACAGCTTTAGGGCACTTACTTCAAATTAACTGCCTGTACTAAGATTGAGGGCAAAGTTTTCCCCATCCCACCTGCTGCCTGCCTGACTATATTTATTAGTAATAAAAGCTACAAAGTATCTCCTGATTGAAGCACACCCTTCAAGTTCCAGATTAGGCAACAATTTTGAGACCAAAAGCTAACATCAGATTCTATTTTTTTTACAGCCTCCTTCAAAACAAGCATATAGTCACAACTATGGTTTTAACAACCTTTTACAAAATACATTATCCATAGCCTAACTTTCATGCTTTTCCAAGGTACTTCTAGGAAATATGTTCTAAGAGTAATAAAAAGTTCATTAAAATTAAAAACCACCAAACCAAACACGCAAGACAGGCTGAGTTTTTACCTAGTAAAAACAGCATGGTCCTTCTGATCTAAAACAATGATAATATCTCCTGGCTCCAGTCCTGGCTCTTGGTCTCCTTCACCATGGAATGTTATCTTCTGGCCATCTTTCATACCTAAAAACAAAAGTTAATTTTGTCACTGAACTTCTAATTAAATTTAGAATCCCAAAATCTATTATGACACACAAATGCAGGTTTGTGTGTGCCTGAAAAATCTTTGTGAATGCTAAGCATCACAGAAATAGTTAAAAATGGCTACTTGGTTAGATCAACCCACTTTCCTACTAAGAAGGAAACTATTACATACTAAAGAACACAAACTCTAGAGACCAACAGACCTGGCTTCAAATCACAGAGCTGCTACTTACAAGCTGGATTACCCAGGGAGGCAAGGCACAACCTTGCTAAGCTTCCACTTTCCCTTGAGACCAACCCCATTATGGCTGTTGTGAAAATTAAATAAAATGTCAAATATTATAACTAATAAACGTTAACCAGAGTTCCACCTCACCACTTATATGTAAGAACCTATTTCGGGTTATTTGTAAAGTGCAAGAGTGGCATAAACCAAGATTTTCTTCTACATATTGTACTACCAGTAATTATACAGAGAAAACCTTCATCAACATGGAGCCCTGGTGGTGGATAAGCATTTGACTGCTAACCAAAAGGCTGGCAGTTTGAATTCACCAGCTGCTCTCTGGAAACCCTACAGGGCAGTCCTACCCTGTTCTATAGGGTTGCTATGCGTTGGAATCAACAAGGGTAATGGGTTTGCGTTTTTTCTTCATCAACTAACTTTTATTTGGAATAACTCTTCAACCATTGAAAAACTTTTATACATCTTTTTGTTAAAGAACCATTCAGTTTAGTACCCTTTAAAAACAAAATAAAGGATAATCACTGCTTGCCACTCTCTTAGTCTATGTGGTCAATGTAAAAAGTAGAGAGACAGGTTATTTCCCAACACTGCAAAAAATTCTTTAAAGGCCAACATATTTCAATGAGATTCCACCCCACCAACCTCTGTCCTGCAATATAGTTCAGTAATAGCTTGGGCATCACCTTAAAACTTAAGAAAATCTGTGTTTGCGGATCATTACATTGTAGCAGTACGCCCTCGTTATTTCCTGAACCAATGATTAAAGTTGCCTAGGTAAAAGCAACTTTGTTTCACTGTTCATTATGGAAATCATTAAACCTGTACAGAACCAAATAGTAAGATGAATCTCCATATATCTAGTTTCTCCAGTTATCAACTCAGGACTATTCGTTTCTCCTGTGATACTTCCACTTACATTCCCCCATGTGTTACTTCGAAGCAAAACCCAGACTATCAATTTATCCCAATGGTTCAGTATGTACCTCTAAAAAATGAAAGACTTAAAAAAATGATCATACACAACCAAATTAAACAATCTGCCTTCAACAATGTACAAGGCAAAGTAACTGTCTTGTCACATTTGTGCAGCAAAATTAAACTCAGGTGTTGCTAGTTGTTCCATATTACCGTAAAAAGTATGGGTAAGCACAGCATAAATGGTTTCTCTTGCAACCAATGCCCTCCTAAGTACATGCTGCTGGTAGCCAGGGGGGCTACCACTAGAAAAATTCAAAACACACACCCTACTAAACAGTGGCCAATTAACAGTAAGAAGATTTGTTGAATTCAATAATTGGCTGAGAAAAAAAATTCATCTTACTATTTGGTTCTGTACAGGTTTAATGATTTCCATAATGAACAGTGAAACAAAGTTGCTTTTACCTAGGCAACTTTAATCATTGGTTCAGGAAATAATGAGGGCGTATGATTATCGAGCAAAAACAGGGGAGCAGCTTAACTCATATGGTAAAATACTACTGCAGTCACTTACCGCAGACACGGATTTTATTTTCCTTTGGGATTATACAAATTTTCTAAAATCTCTACAACACATGTTCTAAAAAGCGACAAAGCTAAGCAACAAAAAGCCTCCCTCCCAAAATCCTTTGAAGTATGCATACATCTCTTAATCTAGTTAATTCCTGAGAAAACTAAGAATGTATACAAAGAGAGTTTAATTGCTATATATATATATAAAAAAAAAAATAACAAACTGGTGAAAAGACTTTTAACAGGAGAATGTATTAAGTTTGGTACAGCCACATAACGGGAACACTAGTCAATCATTTACAGTGCCACCAATGAATGTCAAAAAGGTGGTTCTTTATATTTACTGGGGAGATCGCAAATGTGTGCCTTTTATTATTTACCGAGGAGCTAAACCCTATCTCTGGGTGATACATCAACTATAAAATATAATACACTAATGAAACTAAACACCCCACAGCACCCAAGATTTCAGAATGAGAAATGGCTCAAACTCACCTTTATCAATGTGAACTTCTAGAATCTTCTTCTCTCGAACGATCTTCCTTCCATTGCAACTTTTACATCTGTCTTTAGGGCTGATCCGTTCCCCATGGCCCTGGCACTCCATGCACACAGACTGAATTTGCTGAACCATTCCAGGTCCTATCTGATGAATTCGTATTTGCATTCCAGTACCTCGGCAATTAGGACAGCACTCTACTGCTCCTTTCTTACCACCTCGGCCTAAATAGTTTAAAAAGAAGATGAAGTTATGTATAAATGTAGTATCAAACACAGTAATGAACACTTAAGACCATTCCTAAACACCACTCTTTTAAGATTTTAAAGATCTGATAAAATGCTGCTCTAAGAATCTACAATCCAGTTTTTTTTTTTTTTATAAAATATAGCCACAATCACCTTCAAATATCTATAAACATCTTGTCTGCTGGTCTTCCGAAGGAGCCATTTTAGAATCTTGAATTTAGGACTACTTCATCTGTGAGATCAGAACATTTTAAAGAGTTTTTAAGCCTACAAGATACCAAGTAACCTTTATTTATAAAGACGCTTAGAGGTTCACAGCCAGTCATTTGTCTATAAATGAAACACGTAAAGTGCCAAAAAGAGACAGTTTAAAACATACTACAGATTATGAAAAAAAATGTTTCTTAAATATCAGATAAGCAAGCGCTGTCTCCAAATGTTGTGGGGGGGGGGTCAGTTCAGTCTCAAATACATTTAAAATATACAGAGAAAATGCTAACGTTCTGCTCATTTTCTCTAGGTGGTACGGTCACATGGTTTTTTCTATACTTTTACACTCCACGATTTGGGTAGTATACATTTGCGAGTTTTACATACCCAGAGTTTTCTTAAGATGTTAGAAATACCATACCTTCACATTTGTCACAAATCACATTCTTTTGCAGAGCTAGTTTTCTTGTTGCACCATTATATAAATCTTCTAACGTTACTGACAGTTGATGCACAACATTTTTTCCTAAAACAAAACATTGCACATTAAAAATCTAAGCTACTACATCTTTTCTGAGTCCAAGGCATTACAAAAACCGTAAAGAATAAGAAATGAACCACAGAGAATACATTCACTGAACATCTATTTACATACACAAAATGTCACATTACCACATTGGATCTTCAAACTGTTATATGATGGCAATCAAAAAACATTACCTGCAAAATCACTCCAGAAAACCAATGTTATTTAAACAGACACATTTCACGAGAAATGAATCCAAACCTGCATTTCTGTCCCAACATCTTCTTTGAACTTTTCACTTAGTATGTGTTATAGACAGAATGTCCCCAAAACTGTTGTAAATCTTAATCTCTATGCCTATGGTTATCTCATTTGGGAACGGGTTGTCTTTGCTATATGTTAAAAAGGGAGGATTAGTGCAGTGTGTATCTTGAGTCAATCTCCTTTAAGCAGAGCAGAGGTGGGGAAGATAGATCCCAAGACACATAAAGCTCACCCAGGAGCTGAAACTCAAAAGAGACAAGGACCTTCCTCCGGGGCCAAGAGAGAAAAACTTCCCCTAGAGCTGGTGCCCTGACTTCAGACTTCCATTTTCCTGAACTGTGAAAGAAAATAAACGTTTGTATAAGCCATCCACTTGTGGTGTTTGTTATAGCACCACTAGATAACTAAGACAGTACAGTATTGAGCAACATGGCCAATTACTTCATCCAATGTTTTTTCAGCATAACAAAATGCTGCTAATCATTATTAGCCAGGGATGTGGCTGCTGTATTCACTGAGTTGCCATTTAAAACTATAAATTCCGATTTCTTCCTAATCAACAGCAGCAAAGCAAAAAAAAAAAAAAAAAAAAAAAACTGCTTAGCCTACACTAGTTGTTTAAAAGTTACATTCTCATATTCCTTATGATACTGCTGTCCGATAGAATTTTCTGCAATGACAAAAAAAAAAATATTTTATGGAAATATTTTATATTTCTGCTGCCCAATACCAGTAGCCACTAGTCACATGTGGCTACCGAGAACATGAAATGTGGCTACCGTGACTGAAAAACTGAATTTTGACTGTCAATCCAAACTTTAAGAGCCACGTGGTCAGTACCTACAAAGAGTTGCATACTTCATCTTAAAATGTGAAGTGGAAGGTGGAGATCATATGAGGATTCTGAGAGTGCAGAAATAAATTCACCTGCCAATGATTAGGTAATAAGTTCCTAGTCAGTAGTCTTTCCATCAAGGACTTTATCCACCAAACAGTACTTCCTTATACCTAACTGAAAGTTTTCCAACTCCTTTCTGCACCTGTAAACACTTTTAGTTTCCAATGAAATGCTACATGGCATTTACTATACACCCTTCTGTTCTTAGCTCCAACTTTGGAATATCATAAACACAACCCTATGTAAATGGTTTTAGCATGATGAAAACTGCCCTGCTCACTTTATACAGAGTCTAGAGTACAAGAAAATAAAGTTTCTGGATCTTAATGAAGCATGTATTTTCTGGTCCAATTGGTCTCATGCCAAAAAGCAACCTCTCGTTGATTTAATCCACACAAAAAATTTGCCAGTGATAGCTATTAGGTCAATCCCTTATTTAAAAAAGTAAAACAAAACAACTTCTTAAAAAGCTCAGAGTGAAATTTAACGACTTGCCCATTTGTTCTAAAGTTGGCCTCTACTCATTAGCCCTTGTTTGTATAAAACATACAGGAAATAAGGTGAGACTGTCTTCTCTTGACCAGAACACTGTACTGAACAATATTTCTACAGCCTGCAGACTACGTTTCTGCTAAATAAAAATTCATGTATTTTGATAAAATAAAGCTGAATCAAGATTACAGCTAACAAGCTATGTGAAGACAATGAACCTGTGTTCTGATTCTGGCTCTACAGTGGACTGGCTGTATGACCCTCATAAAATTTACTTCAGATCACCTTTGACTGAAGAGGCTACTTACTGTATTTAACACTGGGTCGCTATGAGCCTGGTATCTATAAAAAACACTTTGAAAATTATGTTGCTGTTATTTTGTTTCTTTAGTGTTTGATTAATCATAGTACATGCAAGACCTTTACGAATAATCTGTTACCGCTTAATTGGTTTAGCAAATTTTTTTTTTTTAGCATATTGTTACATCAAACCTCAATCTAAACTACACCATAAATTAAGTACCCAACATTATACCAACATAAACATGCATTTAAAACTTATGGTTGCTCAACAATCTGTTTTGACCAATGGCTACTTTAATTTGCTGCATGTGGACTAGGTTGTCTTACCTCTCCTTTCTCTCTGCATCCTTCCACCACCTCCAAAAAACATATCAAAGATGTCCATGGGGGAGCCAAAACCACCACCTGCTCCACCCTCTTTGATGGCCTGCTCTCCTCCTTTGTCATACAATTCTCTTTTCTTTGTATCAGAAAGCACTTCATAAGCTTGAGAAATTTGTTTGAACTGTTTGAGAAAAAAAAAAAAGAATAAATTTCATTTTTTAAAACAAAACTTACAAAGCACAGCCATTATGTTGTTATGCTGTCAAGTTGATTCCAATTCATAGCAACCTGCTCCATAGTTTCCTAAGCTGTAATCTTTCTTTATGGTAGCAGATTGCCAGATCTCTTCTCCCATGCAGCCTCTGGTGGGTGTTGGGTTTGAACTGTTGACCTTTTGGTTAGCACCACAGCGCTTAACCATATCATGCCAGGGCTCCTTTTGCCATTATGTCAGATACACTCAATTTCACGTGGTACTATAAAAACTAGACACCTGGGAAAGAACTATTCAGATACTTTTAAGGACGTACTACTTGCCTTCTCGCCTTCATTTGGATTTTTATCAGGGTGGTACTTCAAGGCCAGTTTCCTATAAGCTTTTTTCAACTCTTCCTGGGTGGCATTGGGCTTGACCCCCAAAACATCATAGTAAGTGGTTTCTTTCACCATTTTCTACAGCCTGAAATAAGAAAATGCCATTTTAACCGACTTTCAAATTGTAGTTTTAATTAGTAAAGTCAGAGTTAAGACAAAAGTTGAGTCCTTCGCCAAATCTGATTAGAGGAATACCACCTCACTATCTAAACTTCACCGTAAAAGTAACAATTTCTGGGATAACTCAGCCACAAATTCTAGTAGACTAAACATAAAACAGTAATTACCAACGAATAACTCAAGGGCTCCTTGTAGCAGTTGGCTTCCACTCTCCCACACTAAAGTATCCGAACTAACACATTATTACCTGGGTTGCTTGTTTCCCCCTCCCAAAGGTGGTGACAGCCAGCCACAATAAAAAGAAGCATAGTAGGTTCGGTCCGTGGATTCTCACGTTTTACCGTCTTTGGTAAGTCTAATAACGCCATATACTCCCCAGAAAAAAGACGTTTGGGCACAATTGGGGATAGGGGGAATTGGTTTACAGAAATAATCAGAAACACCAGATCCAGAGAAACAGCTCCCCTCCCCCAAGTCCTTAGAGATGTTTCTCAATCACAGGGTTTACACTCCTCCGCTTTAACCGTCCAACCCCCTCTCCCCATAAGGCAGGGTACTTTACATCTCGTCAGGTTCTCCCCTGCATTTGGCGCCGACCGTTAAGGTTTCCTTCCTTTCTCCCGCCCACCACGGATCGAAGGGGTGGAGAGCGAAGCCCAGCCCTCAACAAAGAGAGGGTGGGGAGAAAGAAACGAAAGCCGCAGGCTCCTCCCGCAGCCCCTCGACTCCCTGCCTCCCTCTGCGCGTGCGCGCGAGGCCGCCCACCCCGAGAAAGTACGGTACGGGGGGGTCGGGGGCGCGGACAGAGGGGCAGGAAGGCGGCGCCTCCTCTGGGTCCACAGACTGGATGAGGAGTGGGAGAGTTCAAGGTCTCGGGCCCATTCACTGCGAGCCGGAGATTCATTGCCGAGTCACACACCAGCCCTCCAGACTGAGAATCGTGGATATGGGTACCGACAACCCTCTCGCCCACGCGGAGCCAACCGCCTCCCGCCCGCGACTCCATCCGGAATCCCGGCGCCACCAATGGCGCCAGGCGGAGACAAGGGGAAGCGCGAGGACTGAAACTCACAGTTGAGCGGACCGAGGCTGGTGTGGGGGAGCGGGACGGAGCGCGTAGCTGTACGCAGTTCGGGAGTCGCCACCCCTCCACCTCTCACCGAGCGTTCTGGAAAGTTCCCCTCGGAGCGCCGCAGCCGTCGTCTTTTGTAGCCGAGCCGCGGCGCGTCACTCGCCGGAAGTCCCGCCCCTCTTGGCCGCTGCCACCTCCCCGCAGTTACCTGGGCAACGGCGCGGGGGCGCTCGGGGTGGGAGGCGCTGTGCCGAAAGGCCTTGTGGGGGGGTGGGCGTAAGCCTGGGTTCTTGAAGCTCATGGAACCTTCTGGAGCCCCTTTCCTTTACCCGGCGGGCCCGGGATGCGGAAGTCTCGGGCGGAAGCAGGGATTATTCAGTTTGCTCTGCAATTCCGAGGCAACTCGGAGAATTCAAATGGGTGAAGTGGACGCCGCCGCTCGTAGGGTTAGGGAGAGCTTGGAGCAGGGCCCCTGGCGAATGCGGTCTGCTGAACGGAAACCTTTCAGAACAAAGCCCTGCAGCCCCTCCTCTCTGCATTCGCCTCATTTGCGTCTTTCGGCGTCTTCAAGCGGTTTAGTTCCTCAGCCCTGAGGTTATGGGAACATGCCGAGCAAGAAATGCTGAGCAAGGCGGGCCTGGCCTTCAGACCAGTGTCAGAGGCCTTGGGTCTTGCTGTATTTCACGCAGAATACAAAAAAAAAAAAACCCAAGCCCACTGCTGTTGAGTCAATTCCAACTCATAGCAACCCTATAGGACAGAGTAGAACTAACCGATACAGTTCCCAAGGAGCGCCTGGCAGATTTGAACTGCTAACCTCTTAGTAGCTGTAGCACTTAACCACTACTCCACCAGGGTTTCCATACAGGATCTTGTAATTCACCAAATGGGAGGTTGAAAGAGCTCTTTGTGCAAGTCCAGGTCCCAGCCTTGGGCCATGCTGTTTCCTACACATGGAGCTCAGGGGATTGTGCAAATAAATAGGGAAACGTTTAGGATGTCTTGGCGCAAGCTGAGAGCCTTGAGCCCTTCTCTGGCCAGGCTTTCACCTGGTTTGGCTAGCTGGGGACGCAGTACCATCGAGAGTGGCTAAATGTAAAAAGTTGTTCTAATGACTTTATCTGAATTTCAGGTTCTGTTAGTATGTGAACCTGGATCTACAGTCTATAAAGTGAGCTCATGCGCTTTCAAATTTTGGGACGAGGGCATAATGGAAAATAGGGGCCTGGGTTATTCAGTTACATAAACAAACATATGGTGAATATCTAGCACCGGAGAAGCTGAAAATGGAAAGGTGGAAAAGCCTGGTCCACGACACTTAGTCTTTAGTGAGGGAGCCGGAGAAGTCATTGAACTATAACAGCAAGAGGCAGGTCAGCAGGGGAGGAGGGGTCTATATTAGACTGATGGAGTAGGGAAAACGTCCCCGGGAAAGTGACAGTTGAGCTGAGTTTTGAAGAAGGGAGGAGAATATTCCCAGCAAAGGACAAAGCACAAAGGCAGGCCTTGAGATGTGTGGAAGAAGTGTGTCTTTTGGAAACTGCGAGTAATTGGATATAGCCAGAGCTAATGGGCTGGAGTAGCTGGAGGTGAGGCTTCAGAGCAAGTTGGGAAACATCTTCCACGCTAGGTGTTATCTTTTTGAACTTTACCCTGGAAGCATGTCCCTGCTTACCTCATCATTCTCTGTTTATTTAAACTGCACACCAGTCACCAGAGCTGTCAGGTTCCAAATGCACTGTTTCACTTCTGTGTACTGTTTGCTCTCCCTGAACAGCAGCTAATTTTCTGGTCTTAGATGTTGCTTTCTGAATTATCATCTATGGTGTATAGTTTTTTTCTTCAAACCAACACTAAAAATCTAATATTGCCAGGTAATGTGCTGTTGGAGCCCTGGTGGCACAGTGGTTAAGAGCTTGCTGATAACCAAAAGGTCGCCAGTTCGAATCCACCACGTGCTCCTTGGAAACCCTATGGGGCAGTTCTACTCTGCCCTATAGGGTCAGTATGAGTCAGAATTGCCTCAATGGCAGTGAGTTTGGATTTTTTTTGGTTAGGGTGCTGTTGTTGGGTGCTGTCCAGAAAATTCCGACTCAGCAACCCCATGTGACAGAGTGGAACTGCTCTATAGGACTTTCTTGGCTGTAATCTTTTCAGAAGCATATCGCTAGGTTTTTCTCTCGTGGAGCCACTGGGTGTTTTACAACTGCCAACCTTTTAGTTAGCAGCTGAGTGCTTAAATGTGGCACCCCCAGGGCTCCTTGGGAGTGTGCTAGGGCCTGATGATAAAACAATTATCTAAGTCATGGTCCCTGCCCTCAAGGAGCTCACCACATAGTAAGGGAACTAGAGACATAAAAAAGTTCGCCCCAGACCTGTTAGCCCAAGACTGGAACCATTCCCAAAACCAAGTCTTCAGATGTCGTGGATTGAATTATGTCCCCCCAAAAATGTGTGCATCTACTTGGTTAGGCCATGATTCCCAGTATTGTGTGGTTGTCCTCCATTTTGTGATTGTAACTTTATGTTGAGAGGATTAGGGTGGGATTGTAACACCACCCATACTCAAGTCACCTCTCTGATCCAAGGTAAAGGGAGTTTGCCTAGGGTGTGGCCTGCACCACCTTTTATCTCTCAAGAGATGAAAAGGAAGCAAGCAGAGAGTTGGGGACCTCATACCACCAAGAAAGCAGGGAGCAGAGTGCATCCTTTGGACCCAGGGTCACTGCACCTGAGAATCTACTTGACCAAGGGAATATTGAGGACAAGGACCTTCCTCCAGAGCCGAAAGAACCTTCCCCTGGAGCCGACGCCCTGAATTTGGACTTATAACCTACTAAAAAAAAAAAAAACGAAACAAACAAACCCAGTGCTGTGGAGTCGATTCCGACTCATAGTGACCCTATAGGACAGAGTAGAATTGCCCCATAGAGTTTCCAAGGAGCGTCTGGCGGATATAACCTACCAGACTTTGAGAAAATAAATTTTGTTAAAGCCACCCAGTTGTGGTATTTCTGTTATGGAAGCACTAAATGACTAAGACATTAAACAGGGATTGGACTGGACTATAACATAGAAAATGATACTGGTGAGGAGAGAGCTTTTTGGCTCAAGTAGACACATGAGACTATGTGGGCATCTCCTGCTTGGAGGGGAGGTGAGTGGGCTGAGGGGAAACCAAGTTGGCTGAATTGCCAGAGGGAATACAGGGTGGAGAGAGGGAGTGTGCTGTCTGATTCGGGGGAGAGCAGCTAGGAGCACATAACCCACTGACCCACTGCCATCAAGTTGATTCCGAGTCATAGCAACCCTATAGGACAGAGTAGAACTGCACTATAGAGTTTCCAAGGAGCACCTGGCGGATTCGAACTGCCAGCCTCTTGGTTCACAGCTGTAGCATTTAACCACTACACCACCAGGGTTTCCAGGAGTACATAGCAAGGTGTATATAAATTTTTGTGTAAGAGACTGACTTGATTTGTAAACTTTCACTTAAAGCACTATTAAAAAAAAAGAGTACAAAAAAAAAAGTTCAGTGTGATAACTGCTAGTAAAGGGAGCGTATTGGACTGCTGAGTAGGAGAGCCATACAACATACAGATGGGTTTACCGGGCAGACCAGCAAGTGTGAAGGCATGAAATAGGCATAAACAATAAAAACAGTAGATAATAGTGTTCATGTGTTATAGAACAATTGTCTAAAAGTTCCTACCTTACTGTAACATGAATTTATGTATTTGTGAACCTAACATTGATTAAGCACATGAAATAAGAATCGTATGATGTCTTGGTAGAAGTACAGCCAGAATGCTCTTTAGAAATGAGAATGGCGAGACCTCATCTCACGAAGTTTGGACATGCTATCAGAAGGAATCAGTCCCTGGAGAAGGACATCATGCTTGGTAGAGGGTCAGCCTAAAAGAAGAAGACCCTCAACAAGATGATTGACACAGTGGCTGCAACAGTGGGCTCAAACATAGCAACAATTGTGAGGTTGACACAGGACTGGGCAGTATTTTGTTCTGTTGTACATAGGGTTGTTATGAGTTGGAATTGACTTGATGGTACTAACAACAACAACAATGATGTATGTCAAATCACTTCACCCAAGAGTTTCTACAATAAATATTACCATGTTTAGTGTTTCTTTCTGCTTCAGGGACCCAACAGAAATTTCCACAATTTTGAGAACAATGCAAGTGTGATGCAAATATGAAGATAACCTCTTGAGACCACCAAAATAAAGAAGACAACGAAACCTGATACAGAAAATACTTTTAAAATATGCAAGCTCATATATTAAGTGAATAAAATAATGGGCATAAAAGTTGGCTAAGAAAAAGAAAAACTGTATACTTATTTGCTTGAATGTGCATGGGGTAATTCTGAAGGATACACAAAAACTTATAACATGGTTGCCTGTGGTGAGAGCTGGGTGCTGGGGGGAGAGGACAGGTGAGAGGGAGACATGTCACAATATGCCTTTTTATAATTCTTAATCCATGTAAGTGTAGAACTTGCTAAACATTAAACTTGAAAAAAGTATAAAATTTCCCCTCCCAATTCAAGCTTTGAACTAGTAACTTGTCACTCCCAACAGTAGTTATCGGTTGCGCTTGAATCAGTTCTGACTCACAGGAACCTCACGTGTGTCGGAGTAGAACTGTGCTCCATTGGGCTGGGAAGTAGATCGCCAAGCCTTTCTTCTGATGTGTCTCTGCATGGACTCAAACCGCCAACCTTTTGGTTAGCTAGGACAACAACTCGTCGTTCTGAAAATTAATCAATAATGGGAAGAATCAAGAATTTATCATAACTTACTTTTAAGAACTGTTTCAGGGAAATCACCTAGTTGCAGAGAGAAAACTTTTCTTTCTAAAAGAGTACTAGGTCCTGAATATAGGAGTGATGAAATTAGAAAGCCATCGTTTTCATAACCCTCAAATAATGGCTCTAGGCAAGGATTATCAATGGTGCTGAAGCTATTGGGCATGGGTTACAAATGGAGGAATCAGGCTGATACCATCAGAATCCACAGATGAATCTTAGCATCATTCTATGAAATATTCTTGCCTGAAAAATTGAACTTGAAGATAATCGAGCCTCTAAATCTAAACACCAGTTTATAGGAAACATGAGGTGGAGAATGACGAGTTAAATGACACAGTGAAGAAGCAATTGGCCAAATGCAGAACACACAACATTCTGCAGGTCGAATGACCCATTGTCCAAATAAACAGAAGGGGGGGGGGAAGGGGGAATGAAGGGTAGAAGGGTGATTGCTACAGAATAAAAGGTTCTAAAAGGCAAAACAGTTCAATGCAATGTTTGACCTTGTTTGGATACTGATTTGAGCAAACTAAATATAAAAAGACATTTTTAGACCATTGGGGAAAATTTAATAAGAATTGGATATTATTAGATGACATGAAGATACTGTTACTTGTGTTAGGAGCGAGAATGGTTTTTAAAAAAAAAATCGATAGTGTTACTGTTGGTGGGATATAGATAAAACAAGACTGGAAAATGTTTACAATTACTGAAGCTGTGTGAAAACTATATGGAAGCCAGTTACACCATTCTTTCTACTTGTGTGTATAGGTTTGAAGATGTCCATAATAAAAAGTTTCCAAAAATCCATTCTGAATGAACACATGTGTTTATGAGTTCTCCAACTGCTTGCTGGAGAGCTCTGACGCACTTGGCCTAGCTCTACTCGATTCAGTGTGTTGGTGCCCAGCTGGCAGGAGACGTCAGAGTAACTTTAATACAGGTAGGTAGTCCCCAACTTGCAGTGTATTCAAAATATGATAAACTGCACGTGTGACGGAAACCCTGGTGGTGTAGTGGTTAAGTGCTATGGCTGTTAACCAAGAGGTCAGCAGTTTGAATCCGCCAGACGCTCCTTGGAAATTCTACAGGGCAGTTCTACTCTGTCCTATAGACTCGCTATGAGTCGGAATCAGCTCGACAGCAGTGGGTTTTTGGTTTGGCACTTACTCATGACTTTTTTTTTGTACATGTTATCATTAGTAATATGTACTACATGTTGCAGCGCATAATTGGCTGATGTTATTATGCTATTTGTTATTTGCTGATGTTATATCATTCTCACGCCAGCCCCCAAAGACAAAGATCGGATTGATAGAGATACTAATAATAAAAGGCAATAGAAAGGAAAACCAAAAAAAAAAAAAAGATATTTGGCTTACATCAAAACCAATTTATGATGGAATTGTCAGAACAGACCCCAGTTCTAAGTTTGGGACTACCTGTACAGTGTTTTCTTTTGAAAATGTTGTCTTGACAGTTTTGAGGTCCTGGCCAGAGGCTGGTCACTGCCTTTCTTGAGCAGCTGATTAAGTCCACCCTCTATTCACTCCCCTTTTTGAGTTCTCACACTCTTGGGCCACTATGCACCTGCCCTAATAGCCTTGGGGCCAGGTACCTAACAACTAGGAACAGCCGCTATGCCTTCAGAGCCTGCAGAATTATTAAAAATGCCCAAACCCCAGGAAGCCCATGAAACCTAGCTAAGCTCACCCTGCTTGCCATACATAAGCCCTTTCCTACAATTCCAGCTTGTTGTTACTTTGTCCCCATGTTCAGCTCCCAGTGTGGCCCTGTCCTGTGGCCTGCTGTGTTCTCCCCAGGGAACTATGAATATAATAAACTGCTTCTTTCATGATAGTCATTTCTGAGCCTGTGTGTCTTACTGTACCTGATACAATAAATCCCGGGTACATTTAAAACATTGACTAATAGCTGAGTCCAGAGTAGCCTTTCTTCTTAGCAGTGAGCGCTTGTCAGGTAATTTTGATTTTATGTGTTTTTGTTTCTGTTTTAAAATTTTTAATAGATGTGGAGAGAGGGAAAAAAAGAGTAATGCATTCCATTCAGTCAAAGTTAAAAGTCAACAAGTTTCCCCAATGCAAGGACAGAGAGTATTCCCTTTAAACCGCCAGGCCTAGCAGAAAGCTGAAAGAAGTCATGGGATATATCACATCTGGTTTACTTTTTCTTTCTTTTTTTAAACCTGAAGGAAGTTGGTCGTAATTTTTCATACTATTGAAGAGTGGAAGGACGGGCAGCAAACAGGTTTATTGTCAATTTTTGTAAATTGTGGAGTGCTTCACCTACAAAATCCCGACCTATTTCTTGAGGTCCTCTGTATGCAGTTTGTCAACATGAATTTCTGCTGGCGCTCTTTCTTAGAAAAAGAAGAAAAAAAGGTGTGTGTGTTGGGGGATGTAAATTGAGTTTATTTAAAAATAATTTGCTGATTCAGCACACTTAAAACAATGTGTCAGCAGCTATTCCTTCTGTTTTCACACAAGCAATCACACAACCAAGGGAGATTCCAAGACTGGAGATATATTTGGAAGGTGAAACGACGAGTTAAGAATACTGCTACAAAGGAATGAAATCGAAGCAAGTGACTTTTAATATCCCTTCCAAATCAGAGACACCTGACCTAAATAATTAAAACTCTTAAATCCTGTTTGATATCATTTATTTGAATAATTCAGTTGATAACATTTTGGGTATATACATCTTCTAGATAATTACCTTAATTTTTTCCTCACTTTATCAAATATCTTGTAATTTAAGATTGAGATTTCATCTGAATTTCCTTCTGTGCACATATATGAATTGTTTTCCCCCATAATCTTTGTCAGAAAAACATTGGTGAAAGAAACCTCTTGTGCAAGTAGCTTCAATTCGTTATAAATAATTTCTATGGTGTCCCATAAATCCATGACATGACATCAAAATCTATTCTGAAAGACATATTTTTAGTCTCTTCTTGTACTTGGCAACAATTTAATTTTGTTTGAGAATTGTGGCATTGTGAATCAACTACAATATCCTCAACAAAACAAAACAAAAAATTCAGTTTAAGCAGTGGCTCCCATGCAAGGTCTTCTCTACTCCACTTGACTGATTTGTAAGCCCTTCTTGTGTTCCTACATCACCCTGTGGACACACCTCTATCACAGCATTTCTATAATGTGTATATTGTATTATAAACATTGAAGACATGTCTTCTTCCAGAAAGGGTTCATGGCCACTTCCAAGGATATTAAAAACACAATAAAATGGCATAAGTTAAAAGCGGGGAGGATGAAGAAATAAAAACATGGGTAGAAACAAAATATAGGCTGGAGTCAGGCTAAAAATGCTACTGCTGGGTCATGAATTTGTCTCTTAAGCTGACAGTCTCATTGGTCCCATAATTCATGGTGCCCATACATAAAAAACAAACCTGTTACTCTGGAGAAGTAAAACTATTCCTGGAACTGAGATCAGATTGGAATGTCTCCCAGGGATGCCTATAAAGAGAACATTAAGTGATGTGAGGAGCAGTGTCCTTGACAGCATCCCCTACAGGGTGACCAGTTCGCAGGGATGCCTCTTAGAGCCTGATGGGATTCAGGCAGTTAAAGCAATGCTTCAGGGTGGAAGGGCTGTCTTGATGATCATAGCTTAGCAGCAGCATTTTATCTCCAGCACCTAGCACAGTCATTGACATTGGCAGGTGCTCAAGAACTGTTTGCTGAATGAATGTTGTATGGAGAAGACCCAGTTGAAAGACTCCCACTGGAAAGGCTCCCCTGATTACCGGGACCTGAAGTCCTACCTTCCAGTCTATATCCCTTTTGTAGCTATCAAACAATACAGTTATGGAATATTTCTTCTATGGTTGGGTTAAACTGCCATTTCAATATTTTTATGTTCAATTTCTCATGTCTTCTCCAAATGTGGGAGTGAGGCCAGAGGTATTTGTGACTGTGTGTGTCTGTGTGTGTGTACACATTTGCTGGTGGTGTGAGTGGTGGTATTGAGTCAAGAAAGTACTGCACTCATGAAACTGGGAGGCAAATCTGCTGGTGACCTTGAAAGTACTGTTGGCTTAGGTTCAGACTCCCATATCCAGGCTGCCCCTCAGAGCAAAGGCAGGGCTGGTGAGGGTGCCAGGGTGGACCTTTGCCATCGGTCTCTGCACTGAGCATCAGGAAAGCCCAGCCACAGGTCACAGTAGGACTAGCAACAAAGGGACTCAGTGCTGAGTAAAGTAAACACTTGGGGGATTTTTACAGTTCTGTTGGAAGACTGGGCTGGCTGAGCCCACAAGTTGAGGTTCAGTCGTTTTAGCAGCCAGACTTGAGATTTGCGGGGGGTAAGGGTCTTTCTTCCTGGTGGGTGTTACCACCTCTCATATCTGACTCTCATTCTTCTGGCATTTTGGAGCAGGAGCTTGCTCCCTATGTGCAACTTTCTATGTGTATAGTCACAGCTGTGACAGAAGCATGCTCCTTGCTAGTCATCTTCTGCTGTGTAAACTTACTTTGTTGTTGCTCCAAATAGCAATGGCACTACCAGACCTAGGGCAGAGTCAGTGTAGTAGTTAAGGATATGCATGCAGGAGCCTGACTCCCTGAATTTGAATGCTGGCTCGGCCGCGAGCAACTTGTTCAATCTTTCTGTGCCTCCGTTTCCTCATCTGTAAGAAGAGCTAATAATAGTACCTAATTCATAGGGTTATTGTGAGGACTAAATGAGTAAATACATTTAAAGTACTTAGAAGAATATCTAGCATGTAGTAAACATTATATAAATGTTTACTACTACTAATAATGATCATAAGATTTACTATCCTGCTCAGAGGAACTAGTATAGCTAGAGGGTGGGCATTCATTTATAAAAATATTGATTGGGTGCCTCTTGTGTGTCAGGGTCTTTTCAGGTCACTGAGCCAATGTTGACCATGACAGACATAATCCCTTTCCTCATGGAGTTTACAAATGAGTGGGGGCACAGATATTAAACTAATATTTTTACAAGTGTATAAGTGGCTTTTGTATTAGAGCAAGTTGAGTCTTGACCCAAAGTTCAAACATTTCAGTGTTGAGAATTCTAACACACAGAAGGAACAATTACTTTTTTTTTTTTTTTAAGAGATCGTTTAGGTTATCTAAGGCTCTGTAACAACTGCTCCCAAAATTGGTGGCTTTAAGTAACAGGAATCATTTATTTGCTCAAAATATTGCGATTTGAGCAGGGCTTACTAGGGACAGCTCATCTCTGTTCCATGTGGTGTCTGCTGAAATGCTTGACTGGGGCTGAAGGCTCCATTTCCAAGGTGGCTCACTCACATGGCTGGGAAATTAATGTTGACTGGGAGCTCACCTGGGCTGTTGGTGGGGACCTCAGTTCTCCTTCGTGTAGCCTCTTCATGTGGCTAAGTTGTGCTTCTCACAGTAGAGCATCTGGGGTCTGAGAGGCAGCACCCCAAGAAGTCAGACCACAATGTGTACCCCCCACGTGTCTGTCAGTTTGTTGCACTCTGGGGGCTTATGTGTTGCTGTGATGCTGGAAGCTATACCACCAGTATTCAGATACCAGCAGGGTCACCCATGAAGGGCAGATTTCAGCTGAGCTTCCAGACTAAGACAGACTAGGAAGAAGGACCCGGCAGTCTACTTCTAAAAAGAATAAGCCAGTGAAAACATTATGAATAGCAGTGGAATATTGTCTGATATAGCACCAGAAGATGAGCCACCTGGGTTGTAATGCAAAAGCTGGAAACAAAGAAGAAGGATCAGTAGTTGGAAAATATGGCCTTGGTGATAGAAACAATGCTGGAGATGGAATAATAGAATTTTGCAAGACAAACAACTTTTTCATTGCAAATACCTTTTTTCACCAACATGGACCTTGCCAGATGGAATACACAGGAATCAAATTGACTACATCTGTGGAAAGAGACGATGGAAAACCTCAATATCATCAGTCAGAACAAGGCCGGGGCCAACTGTGGAACAGACCGTCAATTGCTCATGTGCAAGTTCAAGCTGAAACTGAAGAAAATCAGAGCAAGTCCATGAAAGCCAAAATACAACCTTGAGTACATCCCACCTGAATTTAGAGACCATCTCAAGAAGAGATTTGATGCATTGAACACTAATGACTGAAGACCAGACGAGTTGTGGAATGACATCAAGGACATCATACATGAAGAAAGCAAGAGGTCATTGAAAAGATGGGAAAGAAAGAAAAGACCAAGATGGATGTCAGAGGAGACTCTGAAACTTACTCTCGAATGTCGAGCAGCTAAAGCAAAAGGAAGAATTGATGAAGTAAAAGAACTGAACAGGAGATTTCAAAGGGGTGGCTCGAAAGGACAAAGTAAAGTATTACAATGACATATGCAAAGAGCTGGAGATAGAAAACCAAAAGGGAAGAACACACTCGGCATTTCTCAAGCTGAAAGAGCTGAAGAAAAAATTCAAGCCTCAAGCTGCAATAGTCAAGATTCTACAGGGAAAATATTAAACAATGCAGGAAGCAACAAAAGAAGATGGAAGAAATAACACTGAGTCATTATACCAAAAAGAATTAGTTGACGTTCAATCATTTCAAGAGGTAGCATATGATCAGGAACCGATGGCACTGAAGGAAAAAGTCCAAGCTGCATTGAGGGCATTGGCAAAAAACAAGGCTCTAGGAATTGACAGAATATCAGTTGAGATGTTACAACAAAGAGATGCAGCACTGGAAGTGCTTACTCATCTATGCCAAGAAATATGGAAGACAGCTTTCTTGGCCAACTGACTGGAAGACATCCATATTTATGCTTATTCCCAAGAAAGGTGATCCAACCGAATGCAGAAATTGTAGAACAATATCATTAATATCACACACAAGCAAAATTTTCCTGAAGATCATTCAAAAGCGACTGCAGCAGTGTATCAACAGGGAACTGCCAGAAATTCAGGCCGTATGACGAAGAGGACGTGGAACCAGGGATATCATTGCTGATGTCACATGGATCCTGACTGAAAGCGGAGAATACCAGAAGGATGTTTACCTGTGTTTTATTGACTATGCAAAGGCATTCAACTGTGTGGATCATAAAAAAGTATGGACAACATTGTGAAGAATGGGAATTCCAGAACACTTAATTGTGCTCATGAGGAACCTGTCCATAGATCAAGAGACAGTTGTTTGGATGGAACAAGGGGATACTGAGTGGTTTAAAGTCAGGGAAGGTGTGTGTCAGGGTTGTATCCTTTCACCATACCTATTCAATCTGTATGCTGAGCAAATAATCCAAGAAACTGGACTATATGAAGAAGAACAGGGCATCAGGATTGGAGGAAGACTCATCAACAACTTGTGTTATGCGGATGACACAACCTTGCTTGCTGAAAGTGAAGACGACTTGAAGAAGTTACTAATGAAGATCAAAGACCACAGCCTTCAGTATGGATTACACCACAACATAAAGGAAACCAAAATCCTCACAACTGGACCAATGAGCGACATCATGATAAACGGAGAAAAGATTGAAGTTGTCAAGGATTTCATTTTACTTGGATCCACGATCAACAGCCATGGAAGCAGCAGTCAAGAAATCAAAAGACGCTTTGCATTGGGTAAATCTGCTGCAAACAACCTCTTCAAAGTGTTGAAGAGCAAAGATGTCACCCTGAAGACTAAGGTGTGCCTGACCCAAGCCATGGTATTTTCATTCACATCATATGCATGTGAAAGCTGGACAATGAATAAGGAAGACTGTAGAAGAATTGACGCCTTTGAATTGTGGCGTTGGCGAAGAATATTGAATATACCATGGACTGCCAAAAGAATGAACAAATCTGTCATGGAAGAAATACAACTAGGATGCTCCTTGGAAGCAAGGATGGCGAGACTGTGTCTTATGTACTTTGGACATGTTGTGAGGAGGGATCAGTCTCTGGAGAAGGACATCATTCTTGGTAAAGTACAGGGTCAGTGGAAAAAAGGAAGACCCTCAACGAGGTGGATTTACACAATGGATGGAACAATGGGCTCGAGCATAACAAGGCTTGTAAGGATGGTGCAGGACCGAGCAGTGTTTAATTCCGTTGTGCACAGGGTCGCTATGAGTCGGAATGGACTCGACAGCACCTAACAACAACAACGTGTAAGCACTTATCAAGCCTCTGTCTGCATCATGCTTGCTAATGTGCCATTGGCCAAAGCCAGTCATAAATATATCAATCTTGGAACTATACTTAAGGACTACTGCCTTAGATAGTATTGCAGACCACTCTATTAATTTATGTTTGTGATAAATTTTCTATGGTTCTCTAGCGGAGTCTGGAAACTCTTAAGTGCCTGCCATCCCCTTAGCTATGCCACTACTGTACTATAGACAATGGGCTAGACCTAACAGGCCGGGCGTGGAAACTGCCCAATTTTTCATATTATAGGGTGAATAATCCAATTAGAATGATACAATTCAAAATTTGAATGCAGGACACACAAGGACAAAGCAGGTAGAAGCAAAGAGAAGCTTAATTCTGAGCAAACAACAAAACTAGCCAGGTTATCAGAGCTGCTGCTTTTTATCTTGAGTAGTGAACCACATTCCACTGCCATGAACCCTGGCTCTGAGGCTCCTGAGATGCTTCCTGTGTTTCCCCACTTCCTGGTGTGGCCCTAATTTAAGCCTGCATCTTCTTTTCTAACAAGAGCAAATCTCTCTTCCCTGTTTCCCGGAAGATCCTCCCACTCTGTCTTGATGGCTCTGATGTTATACCGTTGAGTGTCTGATTTTATATTTGAAGAAAACAATAATCCATCTTGATCAAGAAACTTGACTCTTAAAGGTTCAGTTTCTATTGTCTTTGACAAAAACGATTATTCTTTCACCCACGATGTAGGAATTCTTTTATCTAAGAAAATGCCTTTGGATAATTGCAGTACACGACTGTTATGGAACTTCCTAGAATTACTATAAAAATCAGTAAACACACTTCATCCCAGCATCCTGCTTCTCTCTTCTCTGATTGCCCTTAAGACCCCTAGCCGTGGAGTCAGTTCCGACTCATAACTACTATATATACAGAGTAGAACTGCCCCATACAGTTTCCAAGGAGCGCATGGTGGCTTCGAACTGCCGACCTTTTGGTTAGCAGCCTTAGCCCTTTACCACTAGCCATCAACCAAAAAACCAAACCAAACCCAGTGTTGTCCAGTGGATTCCGACTCATAGCGATCCTATAGGACAGGGGGGTAAAACTGCCCCATAGAGTCTCCAAGGGGCGCCTGGGGGATCCGAACTGCTGACCTTTTGGTTAGTAGCCCTAGCACTTAACCACTATACCACCAGGGTTTCCCGCTAGCCAACAGGGTTTCCTTATTAGCGAAGACAGCACTAAAAAAAAAAAAAAAAAAAAAAAATCTTAGTAGGTTTTCCCCGCCCCTCACCCCTCCCAACAATAGGAGAAAGCCAACTGTAGCTTAGAAAAGGGGGAAGCAATGCTACAGCTGGCACTAGCAGCGGAAAAGATGGCCTCGCAGAGGGAGTGCAGAGAGCCTGCACGGCCGGCTAGAAACACAGAAGGGACAGCTGCATGAAGTCTCTCCCAATTCAGAGATTGATAGGCGGTGACAAGGCAGCAGCCCTCGGGCAGAAAGACGCTGAGAGACCTCGTCCCCACAAGGATAACTGTCAGGGGCTACACTTGGCCCACGGCCCACAAAAAGACCGCTAATAGCGGACATTTCCCAAACCCGGAATTGGGTGAGACCGTCTTAGCCAATCTTCTGAGAGGGGTTCGTAACGTCATTGGTTGCTTTCCAGCCATTCTCGGGACGTCATCCCGCAGCGCCGGAAACGGTGTGGCACGGCCGGAACAGAGAGATCGTGTCGGTCTCGGTTGTGTTGAGGTAAGGGAGTCGCTGGCCTGCCTGCTCTGCTGGCCGCGTTAAAAGCTGAGGGTTTGAGGCCTTAGGCCGGGGTAGCCCTTGAGGAATGTGCCTTCATTAACGTGCTCAAAGCTTCCTTCCCGTTTCCCGGTAGGCGTTGCCCCACCTTCGGGCTCTAGGGCTCTTGGCTCCCTATTTCCCTCCTTTAGCTGCCGTGGGTGGTGTTTCAGTGGGCGCTCACTTTGGTCTCTGCTCCACTTCTGGTTTGTTCACGTGTGCCCGGACATCTGAATCTAGCTTGGTCTCAACACAAGTAGAAAAAAGTTTAATTAGAGAGTGGGCACTGGCCTACACAGGGAGGCGGCTCAGCTTGTCGGGAAGGATAGTGTTTCCTTCGGAAACGTTCGCTGAGAGAAACTTATCTTGAGGGCTCTTTACAGTAGACGTTGTACATCGTAGATGACAGCGTTCTCAGCGGGCCTTGTAGGAAGGCCGGAACAAGCAAGCCTTTCCCTATGGTATCAGTGAAAGGTTCACCAAGGCAGGGATATAATTTCCATTTGGAATTAATTTGGTCCAGGTTTGAAGCCTTATGGGAATTTGCCTATTTTGGGAATCATGTGGAATGCTTAGAAACAGGATTTTTCATATGAGTAGACGATACAGATTTGTGCCCTTCCACCTTAGTTGTACCATCAGTGTTGTCCCGTGATTTTTTTTTTTTTTTTAACATGAGCTACTTAGGTCTTGCTTTCATTCTACCTTCACTACGAATAAGGAGCCCTGGTGGCGCAGTGGTTAAGAGCTTAGCTACTAACCAAAAGGTTGGCACTTGGAATCCACCAGCCACACCTTGGAAACCCGATAGGGTAGTTCTACTCTGTCCAATGGGATCGCTGTGAACTAGAATCAAATTTGTTGGCAATGGGTTTGGTTTTTTGCTCCCAAACTGCATTCTGTCCTGGCTTCTTTTATTGTCAACTTCAGTAGTGACCACATGTCCTATTTGCCAATGCTTGACACATGCTTCACTTCTCGATCCATTACTGCACGCTCATCAGTTTCCAGCAAATGCAAACAGATGTCCTCAGAACACATAGCATTTAAAAGTGGGACCTGCTTATAGCATCGTTATCATTGGAGACTTCAAGCTTATGATTTTACATTTATAGCTGACTCCTCATGCTCTTTGCATCATCTCCTTCACAAAAAAACTGCCTTTTGGACTCCTCTTTGGGTCTATATTACATTAACAGCCTCCCGGACTAATTTCCCTGACTCCAGATTTCTCCTCTCTAGCCTGCCTATACACAACTGTTGGCACAGTATTCTTTGAATTCTGCTGTTTCACCTTACTGTGTAGCTCAAATGTTGGCATTTGTCTCCTGTTGATTATATTGTCTAAACTTTTTAGCTTAGTGTTCTTTCAACACCTCTGCCTTTTATGACTCCCTGGTATAGCTCCTCTGGTTTAGTCAACTAAGGCCTGCTTTCCACCCACAACCCATGGCCTGCCTGTACTGAATCTGTGCCATTATTTGTGCCTTTTAAAGCAGAATGCTCCCTCGCACTCCTTTTCTTACTTATCAGTGCTTTGGCTCCTGGCCCTTTCTAACTGGGTGGCTTCCAGAAGCTTTTCCTGACTAATCCAATTCCTATGGATTTGTACATCCTCAGCAGTGATATGCTCACTCTGCTTTGCATTATCTTGTCTTTGCAGAAGGTAATGCAATTCTGATTTTTAAAAATATGGTTTCTTTTCCTAATACTTACGGACACACACCCTGGAGGCATAGTGGTTAAGTGCTACAGCTGCTAACCAGAAGGTCGGCAGTTCGAATCCACTAGGTGCTCCTTGGAAACCCCGTGGGGCAGTTCTACTCTGTCCTATAGGGTCACTATGAGTCGGAATCGACTTGATGGCAGTGGGTTTGGTTTTTTGGTATATGGACACAGTGCTTGTGCAGAGGGCATGATAAGTGCTGTATCGACTGCAGGCTACGTTTCCTAGAGAGGTGATGTTAGAGGCTTCAGCTTTGATAAGAGTCTAGGGAGGCATCTCAAAATCCAGCCCTGACCTCGCCCATAATTCCCTGCTGCTTCCCTGGGTGATTTCATCCTCTCTCTGCTTCAGCTCTAATAACATGTTGATGCCTCTCGAATATATATGTTCTTCTGAGCACCGTACCCATCTATCCCAGCTTGACCCTGGGATGTTCCGCAAGCAACTTAATGTACTGTAATTCTGTTTCAATCTGAAATCATTTCTCTGTCCCCTACCTCTCTATCCCCAAATAATGCCTCCCTGTGTACTCCTCATTTTAACTAATGGGTAGCGTCCAAATTAGAAATCTTGGTGTCTCTCTTTACTCCTTTGTCATTTTCAGATCCAGTCAGTAATTAAGCATCTTCATGATTTCTCCTGATTCTTCTTCCTTTCCACCCCCTTTGCTTCTGCCTTTATTCAGGCCTCATCTGTCTCCTGAATTTCTTGCCTCTTTATCTTCTA
Source organism: Elephas maximus indicus (assembly GCF_024166365.1). NCBI lineage: Eukaryota > Metazoa > Chordata > Mammalia > Proboscidea > Elephantidae > Elephas > Elephas maximus. Next base: position 42,201,837 of record NC_064827.1, on the reverse strand, counting down.
CTGCTGATACCCTACATGGCCATAAAGGTTGTTTTCCAGTGAAAACCACACTTGGTCTTGTCATTTCCCTGTTCTCAGACCTCTGCTGTCTCTCTGTTGCCCTCAGCATCAGGTCTGAGCTTCTCAACATGGTCATGAGATCTTGCACAAGTTGATCTCTTGCTTCTACAACCATGTCTCCTGTCCCTCTCCTCCAACCCCTGTGCCCCATAGTCGTGCCACGTGGCGTCTTAGTGCATGTGCTCTTCCAGGTGCCTAGGACATCAGCACCTCCACTGTTGATGTGCATTTTGTGTATCGGTGCCACATTCACACTTTAAAAACTGTACATTTGTATATTTATCATGACACTCTTCTGGCAGATGGCAGTACAATGTATTGTTCTAACATCGGTATATTATGGCAGTTAAGGAAGGGAAACTCTCTGATACACATGAAGACACATTATGGCCTGAAGAACATTCTCTCTTCTTACACCCTTAGTTGCCTGCTAGGCAAACTCCTCCTCATCCTTTAAAACCCAGCATAAGTATTCCTTCCTCCTGAAGCCTTTTTTTTGATACTCTCTGCAAGAGAACAATTCCCTGAGCTAATGCACAATTTAGTTAATCCCTTCTTAACAGTGCTTATCATATTATATAGTAATAACTGGAATATGAGTCTGTCTGCCCCCTGCACCCTGAGCCCCTTAAAGACAGGGACAATGTTTTAGTCATCTTTCATCTTAATTGTGGTAAGATGTATATACATAAAATGTAAAATTTGCCATTTTATCCATTTTAATTGTACAATTTGGTGGCATTAATTATATTCACAATGTTTTGCAGCTGCCACTACTATTCTTTTCAAAACTTTATCACCCCAAACATAAACTCTTATTTGTCTAGTGCTGCTATAACAGAAGTACCACAAGTGAATGGCTTTAACAAACAGAAATTTATTCTCTCAAGTCTAGTATGCTAGAAGTCTGAATTCAGGGACCCAGCTCCAGGGGAAGTTTTTCTTTGTCTTCTTGGCTCTAGGGGAAGGTCCTTGTCATCAATCTTCCCCTGGTCAAGGAACATCTCAGCACAGGGACCCTGGGTCCAAAGGATGTGCACTGCTCCTGGCTCTGCTTTCTTGGTGGTAGGGGGTCCCCCATGTCTCTGCTTGAGTTTCCGTTTTATATTTCAAAAGAGATTCACTCAAGATACAACCTAATCTTGTAGATTGAGTCTTGCCTCATTAACATAACAGTCTTATTAATATAGAGGTGGGATTTACAACACAGGAAAATCACATCAGATGACAAAATGGTGAACAACCACACAATACTGGGACTCATGGCCTAGCCAAGTTGACACACATTTTTGGGGGATACAATTCAATCCGTAAGAACTTTATACCCATTGAACAATAACTCCTCTTTCCCTAGCCCCTGGTAACCACTAATTTTTTTGTCTCTATGCATTTGCCTGTTCTTGATATTTCACAAAAGTTAGATCGTACAGTAGCTGTCCTTTGTTGTCTGGCTTATTTCACTTGGCATAATGTTTTCAAGGTTCATTTATGTCATAGTGTATATCAGAACTTAATTTCTCTTTGTGGTTGAAAAATATTGCATATATATACCACATATATAAACATATTGTGTATCCATCTGTTTATGGAATGAATGTTGGTGTACAAGTATATCTGTTTGAGTCCCTGCTCTGTACCTTTGGGTATATACCTAGGAGTGGAATTTCTAGGTCATATGGTAATTCTATCTTTAACATTTTGAGGAACCGCCAACAGATTTCTACAGTGGCTGCACCTTTATTCATCCTTTGATTCTTAGCATGTAGCCCAACATCCAGTACATAGGGTATATCACCAAACCTAGGCACATTGGTTAAGTGATATGGCTGCTAACCAAACGGTCAGCAACTTGAATCCACCGGCCACTCCCTGGAAACCCTATGTCCTGTGGGGTTGCTATGAGTCAGAATTGACTAGACGGGAACAGATTTGGTTTTTTTGATTTTTACAAATATTTGATTGTTTAGCATGATTCAGACACAGGTAAATGTGCACAATATCAGGTAAATACCCATAGTATCTCATTTAACCTCCACAACAGCCTCATGAGGGCTGTCATTATCTCATTTTACAGGGGAGGAAATTGAGACTAGAGGGGTGAAGTCACTTACCTTAAGATGAACAGCTGGTAAATGGTGTGTGAGATGGTGCTGGGGTGTGGCCCTGCAGGACTTGCCATGCTGGTGCAGTTGTTTTTCCAGCGATTCTCTTATTCTTCTGTTTTGTCTCAGGGTAATGATGCGGGTGTGCTGGCTGGTGAGACAGGACAGCCGGCACCAGCGAATCAGGCTCCCACATTTGGAAGCAGTTGTGATTGGGCGCAGCCCCGAGACCAAGATCACTGATAAGAAATGTTCTCGACAGCAAGGTAACTGGCCATAGGAATGTAGAGATGACCATGCTTGGTTCCCCAGGATAAGATGCACATTTCCTGGGTGCTGTTGATGAAAACCTGTCCCCTGCCATAAACAAAACTCAGGGACTGAACTCTTTTGGCCAACACCTGGGCCCCATTCATTCCTAATTCTGCCTTCCCACGTGGTGATATTCAGGATGGGTTGGGTGAATGTTAGAGGCAGGCAGACTCCATCCTGTTAGCACGGGATAATGGAACTGAGGCCTGTATCCTGCTTTGCCCAGGGAAATTCCTCACTGGGCAGTGGGCAAGATGAATTCTGAGGTCTTTAGGTTGAAACTGTGTCTGAGAAGTGATGAAGTGGTTTTGTCCTATACATATTGCCCCGCAAGAGGCTGGTGTCTCAGTAAGACCATAGCTTCCAGCTCTTGAAATGACTTTCCTGGGGTTTAATGAAATGAAAGTCCTTGCTCTCAGGAAAAGCCTTACCATGTACCTCATTTTTTGATAGTTGCATGTACTCACTGCTAACACATCTGCAGTGTGACCCCAATAGCAGGGTTTTCCAAGCGTTCTGGACTTTGAGAGTTGGAGTCTGCAGCACTGGTTACAGACTTTCCCACGAGTTAATGTAAATGGGAGTAAAGCCACGGTTGAGTGGTTAGGCCCAAGAGACAGATGCAGACGCTGCATTTCTCTCTTCCCCTTCTCACAGCATCAGCTGCATGGGACCTACATGCATGCAGGTCTGCCCTCTGCTGTTCTCCCTGGTGAGCAGCTGTGGGGTCTCTTCTTTTCTCCCTGTCTCACCCCAGACACTTACCTAAACTTGCACGTTTAATGTTACATCTGTTTTACCACTACAATCCTCTTTCCAGAACATTCCCTCCACTCCCCTACCCAGGACCAGCTGAGCTTGTTTACCAGGAATGTATCTTTTACCTCTTTGTCTGTTGAACCGAAAAAAAAAAAAAAAGAAAAAAACCCAAACCCATTCCCGTTGAGTCGATTTCAACTCATAGCGACCCTATCGGACAGAGCAGAACTGCCCTGTAGGGTTTCCAAGGAGCACCTAGTGGATTGAACTGCCGACCTTTTAGTTAGGAGGCATAGCTCTTAACCACTATGCCACCAGGGTGTCTGTTGAAGGCATCTGATAGTTTCATATAATAGTGGAAGTCGGATTTAATCCTGAGTCAGTAGCTTGTGAGGGAGGTGGGTCATCTTTCCTGACTGCTGAGTCTGATCCCAAGTGGGTCAGGGGCTCTGGAATAGGGAGATATGTGGGGGTTCGATGAAGCTTGCCTATTGGAATATTAGAGCCAAGAGAGCCATTGCTGTCGAGTCAATTCCAACTCATAGTGACCCTATAGAACAGGTAGAATTGCCCCATAGAGTTTCCAAGGAGTGCCTGGTGGATTCAAACTGCTGAGCTTTTGGTTAGCAGACATAGCACTTAACCACTGTACCACCAGGGTTTCCCATTGGAATATTAGCAGTAGCTAAAGGAGTATGTACACTGTTGAACATTTTATGGAGGATTTGAAGCTCTTAGAAATTGGTGAGGTTTGGAGCCCCAGCCCTCTGTGTAACACGCTCATAGGCCTTGGGGGAGCATCTGTCAAGTTGCTCTCTGGAGTGAGGCTTCACTGTCTTGTAGGGAGAACAGAAGCAGGTGCTTCTTCTAAGTAACATTTAAGTTTAACTTTTTTCCCAATCTCTTTCAGTACAGTTGAAAGCAGAGTGTAACAAGGGATATGTCAAGGTAAAGCAGGTATGTGTATTTCGATGTTACACTTGATGGTTTTCTTATGCTGTTGAATTTAGAGTGTCTGTGCCAGCCAATGAAGGCTATTCTCTCATGTGTGGAAAGGTCTCCTGCCTTTCGAAGGCTTCTCCCAACAAACCTAAATTCCGGGAGTGTTGGGAAATGGGGGAGGAATTGCTTCTGTCAAAGGAATGTAGGGCAGGGGAAAGGGAGAAATTGTTTTTTGACCCTGGACCATGGCCTGGGAGATGTGTTCCAGCCTCTTGGATTTTCTGCAGAAAAATTGGCGATGGTAGCATGCCACAGTACAGATTAACAAGGGTTCTGTGGGTCAGCTTGGTATTATAGCTGATTTAGGAAACTGTTTCTGTGGGGAAAATGTGTTCTAAACTTCCTGTAGCCAGTTTACAAATGAACTTTTGGAAACAGACCCTGTTTTGTAAATGGCTGAATTATAAAAGGTGTTATTGCAGTTGTTAAAACTATCTTCTGATGATTTACTCTATAGGTAGGGGTCAATCCCACCAGCATTGACTCAGTCATAATTGGGAAGGACCAAGAGGTGAAGCTGCAGCCTGGCCAGGTTCTCCACATGGTGAATGAACTTTATCCATATATTGTAGAGTTTGAGGAAGAGGCAAAGAGCCCTGGCCTGGAAACACCCAGGAAGAGAAAGAGGTCAGGTGACAGTGATTCTGTAGAAAGGGATGTTGCCCAGGAAGCTGAGCCAGGGACAGGACTGGATCCCAAGAGCAGCCCTACCCAATGCTCTGTGCCCACAGAGAAGGAGGAAGATGCAGCTACCAAAAAGGTGAGGGTAGGGTTTTTGACAGATGATGTGGAGATTAAAAGATACAATGACGGTTCCAGCATTTTGTACACTGTAAAACCCAGTCATGTAAAGGGGTTATTAACCGCGACGAGGGTTATTAACCGTGATGAAAGAGTTACTTGTTTGTGGGATGAAAATCATTTGGGTGAATGTCCCTTTATTTATTTTTCTCTTGAATTCCTGAGGTAAGCCACTTGAAGGTAGAGCGATAATGGCAGTGGAGTTAACATTGAACCATTTAAAAATGGGTCGATCGTTTATATACGTATAAAAGTTTAGCACTGGAAAAGATTTCCTAGGTCGTATAATTCCCATCCTGATATGAAAGTGGAAACTTAATCAGGCTGTAGATAGAAGTGAGAGGGCAAAGAAGATAACGCAGTTCACATTGTGTACCGTTTTTGGCCTCTATCATGACACCCAGCTCCAAAATAGGAAGAGAGTGGGGAGGGCTTTTAGTCCTACAAGGTAGTAGATGAAAGCAAAGGCAGCTAGTTTAATTTCAAAAACTAACCTTATTTCCAAGTTTGCTGGGACTTTGCTGTTACCCCCTAGATTAACTAATGCCAGATTTAGCTGTTGGCTTTTGTAATTTACATCGCCCTTTTTATGTCTTAGGTATCATTAGGCCACTGGAGTCAAGGTTTGAAGATTTCTATGCAGGATCCCAAAATGCAGGTGAGAATAAATTTCGGGATTAAAGTCTATTTCATGTTTTAAATGACCCTTCCACAGAGGTCATATCTACACTACAAATGAAATCAAAGGAGATCAGTTCTTTGAATGAGATTTGTTTTCTTGGGCTGTTTTGTGAGAACAAATGGCTTTTCCCATTGGCAGTAATGGTAGCAACTGGAATTCTTTGGAAAGAAGCTAAATACTTCAAATGAATCTTCCTTCCCCTTGTCCCTCCTAAACTTCTGGGTACTAGTAAGTTGTGTTAACCTTAGTGTGGTCCCTTTCAAGGGAGCTTTGTATCGTGACTGTAGTTACTGGGTTACCCTGGGGTTAATAGTTAGGCATCATCCTGGAAGGAACTCTGAGTTCTTAAATTATATCCTGGATTAGCGAGGGGCCAGGGCTGATAGGGCTTCTTGGAACACAGGTGTGTGCATCACATTACCCTTGGAGTAGAGAAGAGTATATTCAGATTTATGCCTGTGGCAATTTCACATCAGCTGCATGGAACTATTTTGTATTCCGTATCTTCTGTGTATTCTGTATAGTATGATAGTTGAGAACGCTGACTCTGCAGTCAGCTAGATCTAGGTTTGAGTCCTAGATTTGCCACTTGGTAACTTTGCTCAAGACATTCAACTTATCTGAGTCTCAGCACTCCCATCTAAAAATATTGGGATACTAAAACCTTTTGTACAAGATTGTGGGGGAGATTTAGCGAATTAATGAATATAACAGCACCAGGCACCCAGAAGATGCTCAGTAGATGTCTGTTTCCTTCTCTGTGCCTCTGCTAGGTTTACAAAGATGAGCAGGTGGTGGTGATTAAGGATAAATATCCCAAGGCGCGTCATCACTGGCTGGTCTTACCATGGGCCTCCATTTCCAGTCTGAAGGCTGTGACCCGGGAACACCTTGAGCTCCTCAAACACATGCACACTGTGGGGGAAAAGGTGATTGCAGATTGTGCTGGCTCCAGCAAACTCCGCTTTCGATTGGGCTACCATGCCATCCCCAGCATGAGGTAAACCTGGTGGGTAGTGCTGGTGCCTCCTGGTTCTGCCAAGGTGGACAGGTGGAAACAGGCTGGGCTTGCTGAGTGTGCTGATAGCCCCAAGGCCCAGGGAAGTAGGGTGGGATGGTTCTAAGGCAGATGGGCTGAAGTTTCCACCCTCTGCCTGACTTCCTGGCAAGCCTTGAGTTTCTACTTCTAATTGTAATTCAATCACATGTGGTTTTTTGCTCCTCTCAGAAGTTTCAACCTTTGAGGGCCTGACGTAGCACTAGATGAAGCAGTTGCATCATACTCAGGTTAAGGATGGTGGTCAGTGACTTTTGTCAGATGTTTCAAAAGAGCCCATAGATCATAACTCCAAAATGCTTAAGGACCATGGCTCTGAAGGAAACAAACACCATAGATTTCTATAACGGCAGCTTCGTAGATCTAAGATTTAAAATAAAACGAGAGAGAAGTGTAGAGTTGGTTTCCTTTCGGCTCATTCCCAGAAGGACTTGGAAAGGACTGATGGATTCTTTTCAGAGAATGCAGGCAAGGAGGATCTCCACAGTTCCTTTGAGCTAAGCATCAACAAGATCATCAGACTAATGGGATTTCAGAGTTTTTACCTTGATTTTTTTATTTTTTTTAACCACTCGATACTCTTACATTTTATTTAAGTAGGTAATTATATGACTTAGATTACTGACCGCTTTAACCAAGTGGAACCTTTTTGCCATCCTCCCCATCAAATTCTTTCTTTCAAATTGAGGCATCACTTACCTACAGTAAAATGCTTAAGGTGTGTAGTTTGATCAGTTTTGACAAACGTGTACACCCATGTAACTATCACTCTGGTCAAGATACAGCACATTTTCATCATCTCATCCTAGAAGATTCCCTTGTGCCCCTTGCCAGTCAGTCCTCCCCCACCCCCCAACACTGCCCTGATTTCTTTTAGCATAGGTTAGTTTTGTCTATTCTAGAACTTCATGTAAATGGGCTCATACAATGTGCACACTTTTGTGTCTGGCTTTTTTTTGTTCAGTGTAATTTTGACCTTCATGTTGTTGCATATATCATGGACAGACTTTTTTTTCTGTTGGTTAAATACCTAGAAGTGGATTTGTTGAGTCATAGGGTAGATGTATGCTGTATCTCATTTTATAGATAGATAGACAGACACAGACAGACAGACAGATATTTTTAAATTGTTAAACTGTATTTGAAATTTTAGGAAGAAAACTCACCCATATTCCTATTTCTGTAAAAGCAGAGCCCATGACTAGTTATCTGTTTTCACGTAGTAACCGTGGCGTCTGTACCTTTTTTCATATAAGTGCTGTTGTGTTAGGGAGAATGCTAAAAGCAAGCGCTGTGGCAGGTGTGGGTGGGAAGCAAAATGAGCAGTAAGTCAGTAAGCTACCACTTACCTACCCTTTTATGATCACTCTTCATGATGTGATTTTGAATAGACATTATAGAAAAGAAAACGTAGTAAACAAATATTTCTTATTGTGAAGGTAATATGTTTTCAATTTGAAAACATAATAGGGGAAAGTATGTAGCAAAACGAAGATCTTCCACAGCGTCTTCACAACTGAAACTTTAGACCTCATTTGAATTTCACTGGTTTTCTTCTAATGTCCTTCTGCTCCAGGATACATTCCAGGATCACACATTGCATTTATTTTTCACGTCTCCTTAGTCTCCCTCAATTGGTGTTAGTTTTGCTTTCTTTCCTGGTTCAAATGACCTTGAGACTTTTGAGGAGTACTGGCAAGTTTTGTGGAAACCCTGGTGGCGTAGTGATGAAGTGCTACATCTGTTAACCAAAAGGTTGGCAGTTCACATCCACCAGCTGCTCCTTGGAAACTCTGTGAGGCAGTTCTGCTCTGTCCTGTAGGGTCACTATGAGTCGGAATCAACTTGTTGGCAACAGGTTTGGTTTTGGTTTGGGCCAGTTTTGTACGGTATCTCATTTTGGGCTTATCTGATGTTTTTTCATGATTAGACTGAGGTTGCGCTTTTTTTTAGCCGAAAACTCCATAGAAGTGATGTTATGTCTTTCTCAGTGCATCCTATTAGAAGTGTGTTCCATTGGTACGGTGATGTTAACCTTGATCACTTGGTTAAGGTGGTGTCTGCCAGGTTTCTCCATTCAAAGTTACTATTTTTCCATTTGTAATTGATAAATATTGTGGAGGAGATATGTTTTGAGATTACACTATTATCTTATTTCTCACTAAACTTTTGCCCGGTGATTTTGGTATCTCTTGGTGGATCTTGCCCACAACATTGTTAATATGATGTTTGCCCAATGATTATTTTCTGTTTCTCTCATTCCTTCTGATTATTAATTGGAATTTTTCTGTATGATAGCACTGTCCTTTCTCCATTATTTATTCAGTTGTTTGTTTATCACTATGGACTCGTGAATACTTATTACATAGGTTATAATTCATTACCATCATTACTTTGTTAGTCAAAGTGTTTCATCCTTAGCCATTATGAACTCCTTAAGCTTGGATCCTGTGTCATTTTGACATGCCCCCACAACTTTTTTTTTTTTAATTGTGGTTAATATATATGTAACAAAACATTTCCCATTTCAACATTGTTTTCATGTACAGTTAAATGACATCATATCGTTCAACCATCACCCTTATCCATTCCCAAGTTACATGATCATCCTATATATTTTTAGCACTTCCTTATTTTCTGGCCCCACAAGATGTCCAGGCTCATCTTGTATTCGTCCTGTCCCAGCTATGGGATGGACCACTTCTCCAAGGAGCCCTGGTTACTTTTATTGGAGAGTAGTATTTATATATAAACCAAGACCTGGGCACTAGGTTTCTGTAATGAGAGAAGTGGTTGATTCTGGGGTATCATTGCTCATAGGCCCTCTCAGCAGATAGAGCTAGGAAATATATGAGTGAATACTAAAACATAAATAGCACATCTGCATTGATTTCAGACCAGCACCACAGGGGTCATTCTAGTCTTCCCCCTTTCCCTATTTGTAACTTCTTTCTCCAACAGAGAAACCTGGCTCTCATTAGCTATAATAGATTCACTTATTTGTTCAATCTTAGTATACATATAAAATAGTTACAGAACTGCTAACCTGTGAGAAAGACATTACTAATTAGTACATAATTTGTGTACAGTTCTTTTTGTCTTTAGCCTTACAGTATCCAGTTCTAATACTGTTTTCTGAAGTTACTTAGATTAGCTATTTTTTTCCCATCCTTTTCAGTGTGGTTTCATTATTCATTTATAATCCAATTAAGTTTATTTGTTACTGCTTACGTTCCATTTTGATTTCCCCCATATACTGCTTGATTTTGATAACTTACTGGGGAAATGTGAAACATTACTATCATTCCAAGAGTCAAAACTATACAAAAAAGCATTCTATCAGATTTAATAAGCCCAGAACACAACTCTTGATGTGCTTTTCCAAATCTGCTATTCCCTGCCTTCTCCATCTCAGCAAGTGGGACCAGCCAGTGTTTTAGACCAAACCCACAACTAATCCTTTAGTAAGCCCTGCTGGATCTATTCCAAAATATATTTGAAATTGGACTGCTTCTCACCCTCTCAGCTGCTACAGCTCTAGTTTAAACCACACTCTTTTCTGGCCTGGGCTACTGCAACAGCTTCCTAACTGGTCTCCCTGTGTCCCTCTTACCTTCCTTACAGTCCTTACTCCACACCACAGCCACAGTGATCTTTCAAAAGTATGAATCATGTATCAGCGCTCCTCTGCTTAAAATCCTTCAGTGGCTCCCCACTGTGATCAGAATAAAATGCGAATCCCTTGTCTGTCTGTAAGAGCCTTTATGATCTGGCCTCTACCTAGTCTCTAACCATTCTCTTTTTTATTTACCACGCTTGACCACATTAACCTTCTTTATGTTCCTTGGTTACAACAAGCTTTTTCTCGTCTCAGGGCCTTTGTGCTTGTCCTCCCCTCTTCCATGAAACACTCCTCCCTCAGACCTTGTTTGCCTGGCTACTTTCTCAGCTGAAATCACTGCCTGGGAGAGGCCTTCTGTGAACACACTAACTAGTAAAGAGGCAACTTCAACCCCAGACACTCACTGTCCCATTTCCTAGTTTTATTATTTCTTAGCAATGATAACGATTTGAATTTCCTTTATTTATATGCTTATTGTATTTTTCCCTTCATTAGAATGTAATTTCTATAAGGACAGAGGCTTTTCCTGTCTTACTCATTGCTAAATTCCTGGTGCCTAGAATAGTGCTTGGCACCTTGTAGGTACTTAAGTATTAAATACTGTTAAGTGAATGAATGAATGAATTGGATTCATACTATCCATACTGTATGCACCCCTACTTCTGCTGTTTGTCATTTTGATTTAACCGTAGTTTTTAATGGTCGGTTTTTTTTTCCTTTCAACTAGCCATGTGCACCTTCATGTGATCAGCCAGGACTTTGATTCCCCCTGCCTTAAAAACAAAAAACATTGGAATTCTTTCAATACGGAATACTTCTTAGAATCACAAGGTAAGCCATGTTCTTTGATTTCCACATTTGTTTCACTTTCTCAGCTGTTCTTCTATTTGATTCAGTTGTTTTTGTAAATAATAACCTGACCTCAAAAACCCATGTGCAACTCTGTGTTCTCTGTAAAGAGAGCTCCATTAAGAGAAACCGGGTTATTTGGATTGTAGTAGAATTGCCATTTTGCTGTAAACAGCCTTCTTGGGTGACTGAGAAAGCTGTTTCATCAGGGTCTAAATGGTGTTCTATTGTAACAGGAGGGGATTTAAGTTGTCCTGAGGATTATTGGAGTTCACAGACGGGAAAGCTCTCAACAGTCCTTTGTCTCTTCTGCCATCAGCTGGGTGGGAGCTCAGGGGTTACCTCATGTCCAAAGTGGTTCTTTGACAGGGGAAGGCTGTGTATATGTACCAAAAAAACCCTCAAACTCGTTGCTGTCGAGTTGATTCCAACTCGTAGCGACCCTATAGGACAGACTAGAACTGCTCCAAAGGGTTCCCATCAGCTGATGGATTCCGACTGCTGACTTTTTGGTTAGTAGCCGTAGTGCTTAACCATTACACACGTAGAAGGTGGCATTTCCTGATTATATATTATAGAATTTGAGTATGCTGGGGTATTAACAATGATAGCTACCATTTACCAAGGGCCAGCAGGGGTAAAGCACTGTGATAAGCCCTCGACATAGTTCCATGGATTGCTTAGGGTGTGTCCGAAGACATGGAGTCATCTCAAGATAGGTTGTTCATTTTAGAAGCTCATCAAGCCCGTTTTCCTAGCAGGGAGTCAATTGTCAATTGTAATTGACAACAGTTCACAATAATCGGTGGTGCAACCCTACCCTTACTCAATGTGATTTTCAGAACTTTAAGGTATCTGGCATATCTTGATTTGGAGGCACATTTTCTGTTTTTGATATACCAGCCTTCCAGAGTAGCTGGAATCTGAACTTTTTCTCTTGCCTGCAGCTGTGATCGAGATGGTACAAGAGGCTGGCAGAGTGACTGTTCGAGATGGGATGCCCGAGCTCCTGAAGCTGCCCCTTCGTTGTCATGAGTGTCGGCAGCTGCTACCTTCTATTCCTCAGCTGAAGGAGCATCTCAGGAAGCACTGGCCGAAGTGACTCTGAGGAGACCGAACTTCTGCAGCAAGTGTGGCCAATCCTTTGGCACGAACTCCTGGCACTTGTTTTGGATTGCTTGTGAACTTTTACTTATTTCTTGAATTAAAACATGGCAGCTTGTTCAGAAAGTTTGTTCTATTATCTGTCTATTTATTTTTAATATTATTTATTTTGTTGTTCATCCAACCTTCCTGGCTCCAGGAAGTCTGGAGTTCATTGGAAATTTGAAATTCTGTTCTGCATATTCCCCTTTTGACCAGGATTCTTCTATGGAATCTTTGATCAAAATGTTCAGTAATGGTAGCTGGGCATCATCTAGGTCTTTTGGTCTTATGACAACGGAGATGGTTGTGAATGAAGGCAATTAGCCACACAGTCCATAGCCTCCCTGTGTTCCTGACTCTCTTTCTTCCTCTGTTTTTCCAGGAGAATAGAGACCAATTGTTGTGCCTCGGATGGCCGCTTACAAGCTTTAAGACCCCAGGACTACACATCGAACAAGGAGGTAGAACAGAGGCACTAAACATGTTACATTAGGCCTATTAACTGGGATGTCTCATGAAATCATGACCCTGAACCTCCAAATCAAGAAACCAAATCCCATGAGGTTTTTGGTTTTACATGTTCAGCTTCAGCAGCTCCTCTTCCTTTTTTGTCTTTGTTGTAAATATATCTATTACACAACTTTTGCCAATTCAGCTTTTTACAGGTGTACAACTTATTGACAGCAGTTACAATAATCGGCAGTACAACCCTACCCTTATTCAAATAATGTGGTATTTCCATCACCGTTAACCTCCCCTCTTCCTCCTTTCTTCCTGCCCCTGGTAAGCACTAATAAACTTTGTTTTCTATACATTTGTCATTTCTTTTATATGAGTCGGGTCATATAATATTTGTCCTTTTCGATTGACTTATATCACTCAGCGTAATTTCTTCAAACTCCATCCATGTTGTAGCATGTACTGGCTGAGTAGTACAGTATTCCATTGTATATATGTACCACATTCTGTTTAGCCATTCATCTGTTAATGGGCATTTAGGTTGTTTCTGCCTTTAGGCTATTGTGAACAGTGCTGCAGTGAACATTCACGTACAAATCTCTGTTTGAATCTCTGCTTTCAAGTTTTTTTGGTATATACCTAGGTGTGGAATTGCTGGGTCATATGGTGGTTTTTTTCCCACAATGGCTGTACCGTTTTGCATTCCTGCTAACTATGGGTAGGGATTCCAGTTTCCCTACATCCTCACCAACATTTGTTGTTTTCTGTTTTTTTTTTTTACCTTAGCCATCCTAGTGGAAGTGAAATGGCATCTCATTGTGGTTTTGATTTATATCTCTGATGGCCGTTGACACTGAGCATCTTTTCATGTGTTTGGTGGCCATTTGAATATCCTCTTTGGTGAAGAGTTGTTTTGGTGATTGAGTTGTCTTTTTGTTAAGTTGTCAAAGTTTGATACATATATTTTGGTTATTTGGTTCTTGTTGGATATATGGTTTCTGAAGATACTCTACTGGTTGGTAGCTTGTCTTTTCACTTTCCTGGCAAAGTCTTTTGATGAACAAAAGTTAGTAATTTTTATGAGGTTCCATTTATTATTTTGCATTTTGTGCTTTTGCTATTATAAAATTGTTAAAAACTAGGCTTGACAATGTTGCCCCTGCTTTTTCTGCTAAGAATTTTATGGTTTTAGTTTGCACATTTAGGTCCTTAATCCATTTTGAATTTGTCTTTTAGTAACGGTGTGAAGCATGGATCCTGTTTCATTTTTTCTGCACGTGGAAATCCAGTTTTTCTGCACCATTTATTGAAGAGACACTTCTTTCCCCATGGAATGGACTTAGCACCTATGTCAAAAATCAGTTGATCATAGATGTGTGGGGTTATTTCTGGGCTCTGAATTCTATCCTATGGTTCTGTGTGTCTATTGTTATACCAATACTGAGCTGTTTTGATTACTGTAGCTGTATAGTATGTTTTAAAATTAGGAAGTCTGAGTTCTCCTCCTTTGATTTTCACTTTCAACATTGCTTTAGCTATCCTGGGCCTCTTGGGATTCCATAGGAGCCATTGTGGTGCAGTGGTTAAAGTGCTCAGCTGCTAACCAAAAGGTCGGTGGTTCGAACCCACCATTCGCTCCACAGGATAAAGATGTGGTAGTCTGCTTCTATAAAGATTTAAAGCCTTAGAAACCCAGTGGGGCAGTTCCACTCTGTCCTGCAGGGTCACTATGAGTTGTAATTGACTCAACAGAAGTGGGTTTGTTTTGGGTTTTGGTACCATTACTTATAAAGCTGAGCATTGGTTTTTCTATTTCTGTAAAGAAGGCTATTAGGATTTTAATTGGGAATTGTGTTGAATCTCTAGATTGCTTTGGGTAGTATTGACATCTTAACAATACTAAGTCTTCCGATCAATGAACATGGGACACCTTTCCCTTTATTTAAGTCTTCTTTCATCTCTTTAAGCAGTGCTTTATAGTTTTCATTGTATAAGTCCTTCATGTCCCTGGTTAGATTTATTCCTCTGTATTTTATACTCTTTGACGTTATTGTTAATGGAATTATTTCTCTAATTTCCCTTTCAGATTTTTCATTGCTGATGTATAGAAACCTGTCTTAATTATCTAGTGCTGCTATAATGGAAACACCACCAGTGAGTGGCTTTAACAAACAGAAATTTATTTTCTGACAGTTTAGGAGGCTAGAAATCTGAGTTCAGGGTACCTCCTCTAGGGGAAGACTTTCTTTTTCTGTTGGCTATGGAGGAAGGTCCTTGTCTGTTTGAGCTTCTGCTCCTGGGAGATCTTGTGGCTTAGCATCTCTCTTCTGCTTGTTTGATTTCTTTTATATCTCAAAAGAGATTGGCTCAAGATACACTGTACACTAGTAGTCCCTCATTAACGTAACAAAGACAACCCATTCCCATATGGAATTAATAACCACAGGCATAGAGGTTAGAATTTACAACACATATTTTTGGACATAATTCAATCCATATCGTTCCACGCTTTGATCCCCCCCAAATTCATGTCCTTGCCACATGCAAAACATTTATACCCTCACATCATCCAAAAAGTCTTAAATCCATTTCAAGTCTAAATTCTCATCTTCTGAATCATCTTATCAAATATGGGTGAGACTTTGGGCATATTCCATTGTGGGACAAAATTCCTTTTCATCTGTGAACCTGTGAAATGTAGAGTTTATCTGTTTCCAAAATACAACGGTGGAACAAGCACATGGTAGACATTTCTATTACAAATGGGAGAAATTGGAGGGAAAGAAGGGATAACAGGCATCAAGCAAGTCCAAAACTGAGCAGAACAAATTACATTAGTTCTCTGAGACCATCTGGGCAATGACCCCACCCTCCAGACTCTGGGTGTTGGCCATGGCCTCTGAATTCTAGGTGGAGGCCCCTCTGCCCTGGGTTTCAGCTCCACCTTCCAGGCCCTCTGGGTTGGAAACTCTGCTCCCTCAGCTTTAGGCAGCCCCATTCTCCTAGTCCATCTAAGTGGCTACCTCACCCTGTTGGGCCTGACAGGCCCATTCTTCTGCCCCATGGGCATGGAAGCCCTGCCCCCTCAGCTTTGGGCAACGTCCCCATCCCCTGGCACACCTTACCAGGGGCCCCCCACTCTCCAGAGCTGAGTTGGTGAAGATTTGACTCTGAAACCTAGGAGGTTGTGGTCCTATCCTTTGAGATCCAGGAGACTGGGACTCCACCATTTGAAATCCTAGAGGCCATGACCCCACCCTTTGAGACTGAGGCAGCTCTACTTCCTGTGCTCCTTCCAACAGTTCTGCTGATCTCTGAGCTGCTCCAGGGATGGTCCTTTTCTTTTCTTGAAGGACAACAGGTGTAGCTCCTTGGGGCTGTTTCCTGCCTGTAGAGGAAGAAGCAGACAGAGTTCTTTCCCTTTTTTTCTCTGTCCCCTTCAGTCTTGGCTGTTGGGTTTTCGGCTGTAGTAGCTGGTTAGATCCATTACTCACAGGCTTAATCTCTTTAACAATAGGTTGTGTAGCCATGTCCTTGGTGAATATTCAAGAACAGGTGTCCTCAGTTTGAACAACAGAATTTCCCAAATCTTTAAGTTCTGTTTTCAGATTTCACGGTTCTTTTTAAAGTCCATCGCTTTCCTCTTGCATTTTGCTATAAGTGGCAAGGAGAAAGCACACGGCCCCTTTAACAACTTGTTTAGAAATCTTATCAGCCAGATATCCAAGTTTATCACTTACGAGTTCTACCAACTTTTGAACATAATTGAGACAAGTTCTTTGCGACTGCATAAAAAGCATCACCCTTCGGCCATTGTCCAAACACATGTTCATCATTTTTCTTTTAAAGTCCCACAAGAAGTACATTCAAGGTGCACATTTCTAGCAACATTCTGTTGCTGGTGCCATATGTATTCTCTAAGAGGGTACTTTCTCTTTAGCTCTTCTTGCTTCCTTCTGAGCCCTTACTGGAATTGCCTTTGATGTCCATAAGTCTACCAACAGTCTCTTTAAGGCAATCTAGGCTTTTACTATTATGGATCTTAAAACTCTTCCAGTTTCTACCCATTACTCAATTCTAAAATGGTTTCCACGTTTTAGGTATCCGTTAAGTAACACCCCACTCCTGGTACCAAATTCTGTCTTAGTTATCTAGTGCTGCTATAACAGAAATACCACAAATGGGTGGCTTTAACAAATTTATTTTCTCACAGTTTAGGAGGCTAGAACTCCAAATTCAGGATTTTGGCTGTAGGGGAAGCCTGTCTCTGTCTGTTGGCTCTGAAGAAAAGTCCTTGTCTCTTGAGCTTCTGCTCCTGGGTGATCTTCATGTGGGTTGGCATCTGTCTTTTCCTCTGCCACCATCTCTCTTCTGCTTGCTTGTTTAATCTCTTTTATATCTTAAAAAAGATTGACTCAAGATACACCCTACACTAATCCTGCCTCATTAACATAACTAAGACAACCCATTCCCAAATGGCATAGAGGCTAGGGTTTACAACACATATTTTTTTGGAACATAACTCAATCTATAGTATCAACTGATTTTTGTTGACTTTGTACCCTGCAACTTTGCTAAATTCCTCTATTCTAGAAGTTGCTTGTTCTAGTCTTGAGTGGCCACAATGTGGGGTGACTCGAAATAGTTCAGGAATTAGAAATTTGAATTTGCTGTGAATGTGTTCTCTGGTGAGCGTAGCTGGGACTCATATATAATTGTGCTTTCTGGTATTGAGGGGTGGATTTGCACTACTCTGCATGTGCCCCATGTAGCCAAAGTGTGTGTGACTGAGCAGCTCTCTCCATTGAAAAGGGGCATGGGAATTCAGCCTCATGAAATAATCCCACATGGTACCGGGTCAGGCCTATTCTTTAGTTATCAACCCTCGTACTTGCAGCAGGCCCTCTTCCTGATCTGTAAAAGTTGCTCAAATGTGTCAAGCAATTCTAGTTTCAGACCATATAGTTAGCATTTATTGTACTTAATTTGGTCTTTCCATGTCAGGTCTGACTAATGGGAGCAAAGCCGTGTCCAAACTGACCTAATGCAGAGTATAGAAACAGAGGGCTGTGTATATAGTATTTCTATTCCTTACTTTTCATTTACCCTTCCTCCCTCGGATTATGTGGCACCCTTTCATCAGAGCAGTCTGAATGGTCTCTTTTTTATTCCGAAGGTGCTGATAGGTTTTAACTGGCCTTAACTTGTTCTGTAACTTTCTTTTTCCCTCTTTTGTGGGGAGGCTTAGTCTCTCTCGTCCTTTCATTCCCTCCTATCCAAGACCACCTAAATGTTCCTTTCTCAGGAAGCCTGTGTCATTAATTCTCCTTCACTCTGAGCAAAGGGTCTAGAATGAGGGGGCGGGGGAATGGAGTTTTCTTCTAATATAGGAACTTCTAATAAAGTTCCCGATTGGTGAGGAAATACTCAGCCATATGTTCACAGTTCAGCTGTAAAGTCTTGCTGGCTTGCTTGGATCTGTTGCTTGAAAATAAAGTTCCTTTGAGGCATCTCTGTTAAGTAGTTGAAAAGTATTGGAAATTCAGCTGGCAATCACAAAATGAGTTCTGAGGTACAAAAAGGTACCTATTGAATGAAAAGATTGCACAGAACCAAAGCCTCAATTTTCCCTCAGAACAACCTTGGATGCAACGGTTGGATCAAGTTGACTTTTTATAAATTTAATTTTGTTGTGGTGAAATATATATAACGAAATGCCATTTCAACCATTTTCATGTGTGTGATTCAGAGACAATAATTATGCTCACTGTTTTGCAACCATCACCACTGTTTCCAAATTTTTTCATCACCCTTGACAGAGACTCAGTGCCCTTTAAGCAATACCTCCCTGTTTGTCCCTCCCACCTGTCCCTGGTAACCACTAGTAAACTTTGGTCTCTATGTATTTGCTTATTCTAGATATTTTATGTATAAATAGGATACAAAAGTGGGATCAAGGAATATCTGTCCTTCTGTGACTGACTTATTTCACTCAGCATGATGTTTTCAAAGTTCATCCATGTCATAGCATGTATCAGAATTTCACTTGTCTTTATGGTTAATCAAGTCAATTTTTGGATAATATCAAACTGAAGGTAAAGGGAAAATAAAAAATTGTTTTTGATCAAATTGTCGATCTATTTGGGAATGTGTCTTCTTTTATTCTTGAGTTTGTAAAAAAACAAAAAAATAAAACACCCTTAACAAGCTTACGTCTAGAGAGGGGAAACATCTATCCTAGAGACCACATTTGACCTTATTGCCTTTCAAAAATGAGATGCCGCAGTGATTGCTTGTGAAAGTGTGTGTAGTAATAACTAGTAATAATTAATGATAATAGCAGCTAACATTTGTCTAAATCCTATGTGCCAGGTATAATGATAAGGACTTTATTAAAATAATTTCATTTAATCCTTATCATACATAATTTTGTTTTCCCCCTTTTATGGATAAGGGTATAATAATCTATAAAGGTCCCTTGTTCCAAAGTCAGTCTTGGCTCTGGTGCATCAAACTCATTATTTTCTCCAAGAGTTGAACAATATAAATGCAGTACTAACCAGCAGGGATCTTAAACCCCAGGGGCCTTGAGCTGTGCTAACCAAAAGCTTTCTATGGGGTTTCATCGATTTCCTTGAGGTCTTTAATACCTCTTTTGTCTATCTGTGGAAATGCTTGTGGCGTAGTGGTTAAGTGTTACAACTGCTAACCAAGAGATTGGCAGTTCAAATCTGCCAGGCACTCCTTGGAAACTCTGTGGGGCAGTTCTACTTTGTCCTAGAGGGTCGCTATGAGTTGCAATCGACTGGACGGCAGTGGGTTTGGTTTTTTGGTTTGTCTATCTGTCACGACCCAATATCTTTCATCTCTGTTTTCTGTCCTCTCTGCACTCCAAGAATGTAATCCTCACTTTATTAAACCACCTACCCATAGTTATTCTTATATATAACATATATATATCCATATCCATAGTTACCCTTATGTATACTCATACATGTCTTGATGTTACTGGCCTATGAAAACCAAGTGAGGTTGCCACTTTCTTTCTCCGGGAGGGGGGAATTTTTTCCTAACTATCAATTTCATTCATGGCTACCAGATTATTCATGTTTTTAAACTTCTTTCTCATTTTTAAAGTGGTTGTATAATCTATGTGCAGTAAAGGACACAGATTTTAAGTGTTTTCATTTTTACGACTGTATAATCACCATTCTTTTCTACCTTCCCAGAAAACTCCTCCCTGCCCCAGGGAATAAGTAAGAATACAGAGTGTATATCACTTTACAGGGTGGGGACCCTGTTTCTCACCAGACTGAGGCTCTCTAGGACAGATGTTGTTCTTTGCTTTTCTATCACATACCGAGTACAATTCAGAGAGCCTGGGCCATAGCAGTATCTCCATAAAATTTTGATGGGTAAATTTGAAAACTGTGCCATACATTTTGAAAGCATAGAGAAAACAGAACTCTTTCTGTTAGAGCTATCAACTGTCAAGTGTGTTGGTTCGGATTCTGATAAACATCTTGCTGCCATTGCTTATGGGCAGAGTAGCTCTGACAGGTCAGAATTAGTGGAACATGAGCATGTTAACATTTTCTCACACAATGTTCCAGATATTTCCTATTATCAATCTTTGCTAACAAATGTGATTAAGGCTTTTGGAGTTTCCCATGTCTTTTCTGCGAAGGGTCTGTTTTCTGGGTTTGCTATCTCTGGCCACCTGATGGCAGCCTTTGAACAATAAATTCTTCTGTTTTTATAATCCAGAACGTTTTTTACAGAGTCTTATTCAAAGTTTTACATAATTCTTTTATGTTTCAGAGTCAAATAAAGTATGTAAGGGGATTTTAAATCAAGTTAATGTGTGCTTCACATGAGTATAGAAATTTGAGAGAAAACGAGGGTGTAGGTAAGAATACAAAATGGACAAAATTGATTGATAGGGGAAGTAGTTCAGCTTAGAGGTTAAATAGACCCTGGAATTGGCTAGAGCTGAGGTTGAAATCTGATTCTGGCACTGATCAGATGAGGGTTTGGGGGCAAGTCAAGTGTATGGTAGGCATTGAATACATGCTAGCTCTTGTCTCCTCTTATTTCATAATTTGACCCCAAGGTTAGTGACTCTTTTCCTTGTCACAAGTATAACTAGGAGTAGCACTGGGAGCAGGGACTTATCTTAGGCATCTTATCGAGAAGGGATGTGTTTTTTATGTTGACATAATTGTTGTTAAGCCTCTGATGGCTAAATATTAGAGGAAATGCTGTAAAAGCAAGACAAATGACATCAAGAAGGTTAAGGTCTGTGTGCATTTTTCATGGGCCAGCTCCTGCTCCCCAAACCTCCCTCTGCTGTAAGACCCTAGTTTTCTCTCTGTCCTCCAGCTTTTCCAAGGCTTCCGTCTAGTGACCAGGCAGAATAAATGCCCTAACCCCAAACAGTGCTAGAGTATTAGAGCTGGAAAAGACTTTACAAATAGGGGTTCCTGACATTTTGAGAGAATCACAGACTCTCAGAATTTAGTGAAAGGTGAGGACCCTCTCCCCATCCATTTTGCATACAAAACCAAGGAAAATGCCCCACAACCAATCATCCCTGGATTCCCTAGGGAAGTTCTCAATTGGTGTGTATATGTGTGTGTGTGTATGTGTGTAGGTATGCCCCCTTGGCCCCCATCTGATAGTATTTTTTTTTCCCCAAAACCACACACAGAAAGTAGCTCTGCTACTGATGAGAGTGCATCTAATCCCTCCTGCCACTGGGATAGACAAATGGTTAATCCCTTGCCTTAGGAAACTATTCAAACTCCCAAGTCTAGTAGTCTGTGGTATCCCATTGAGGGGTTGGGGACACAGAAGTGATTGTTATAGCCTCAGAGACAAAACTTTTGTCCTTACCAATCATCAAGAGTGCTTACATTTCCAAGTTCATGGTGGAAGACAATATGCTAAAATGTTAATTAGTGGTTCTCTCTGGATGCAAGAATTTGGGCAATTTAAATTTTGTTAACCTGTTTTGCCTATTTCTGAATTATTTGGGAAAGTCATGCTGGCTCCATTTGTGTTTTTTCCAGCCCTTCAGAAACAAATAGGCACTCTGCAAGGCCAAACCCTAAACTTTTAACAGGTTCAACTGGAATTTAGGATGATGTAAACTAAGGTAATTCACGTTCTGGATCTGAGTTCCCTATCATTGTATCTAGAAAAGTAGCAGAGTCTCTGTCCCCACTCTCAACCTCTGCCTCTTTCAGCAACTATATTTTAGTTTTCAAAATTGTTGTCCATAGTGACTTCCTAGTTGTACTTACAAATGCTGTCCACCACCCGTGGAGAGCCTGTGATTTTCTTTGGGTGTTATATTGTTGCAGCATGTTATATTAGATTTCCGAATACTGAACCACCCTTGAATTCTGGGGATGAATCTCCTTGGTTTCTTAGGGCTACTATTTCAATGCTGACTTCAACTCGGAAATATTTGTGATGGGGTTAGGTGCCAGAGAGAAGATTTATAGATTGGTTCAGGTGTGAGTGCTTTGGTTAGGCTCCTAGACTTTTGACAAAGTATGAGGAGAAGGGGAGGAGCAAATGGGACCTGAAAATCAGGAGGAGAATGGTTAGAATTTTGGCTCGCTGGGTCAGTTCCTGGGCTATCCTTTGTGGTGGAAAATTCAAATGATGGAAGAAGTGGAAAGGCTACAAAAAGAAGCCAGGGAAGCCAAACCAATCTACATAATAGGGAGGAAAAAGACTGAAAAAGACGGGTGAGGGGAATATTTGAGAAGATTCTGAGGGATTTGGGAAGTGAGAATCTTGGAGTGGTAGGGAATTTGAAGAGAGGAAGGGGATTTAGAGAACATAAACAGGACCCTCTTTAAATTTTTTTAAAGAAATGAAAGCAAAGATCATAGAATTCTTTTTGAAATTTTGATTTCTGTTGTTCTTTTCCCATTTCTCATTTACTGCATTTTATGTTTCTTCTTTTTTTTTCTTGATTGCATTTGATAGAGGTTTGCTTGTATTGTAGGGTTTCTTTTTTTGGAACAGTAATTCTTGAATTTATTAGTTACTTTTTACAATTGTCTTGATAATTCTTTTGTTTTATTTTTTTCTTTTTGCTTATTATTTTTTCTAGAGTTTTGAGCCAAACACTGAGTTCATATACTTTAATATTAAAATTACTCTTTCTTATTGATAACTGAATTTTTAAAATGATGGACATATTTAAGGCTATGAGTTGAATGCTGGGTTGAACCTGAGACTTAAACAGAGACTGCCTTGGCTGTTGGTAACAAGGAAATATTTAGTTTAGTTTCAAGACTTGAGCCATCAGGTTTCGTTGTGTCCATCAGAGAAGCCCCATGTCAAATGTTAAAGTAAAAGTGGGATGTTTATCCCTAGGATAAGGCTTTGTTCCTTGCACACGTCACAAATATTCTTTCTTCCTATTTTCTTACAAATACACTCTTCTCCCTCCTCCTCCAGCAATAACAATGGAACAATCTGTCTGAGGCAAGAATCTGCCATCGGTCTTTTATATTTTATACTTTAGTATGATTTTAAATCTCATTATTATCTCTCCCAGATAGGACTTTGCGTTTCAAGTCTGATACTTGTACAACAAAAGGCTTTGTCCCCAGTCAAAGGATTTTCAAGCATTGCCTGACGGGGAAAAAAAAATTTTTTTAGGTGAAGTACATGTCTCTCTCCTCCTCCCAATATCCGATTTCCTGATAAAGATAATTGCGGTTAAAGAGAATTTCGAGAGAAAAGAATACAACTGCTAGCAGAAAGCCATGCCTAGGATGTGAGGCCTTTGCCCCTTGTCCTGCTGCTTGTTTCTCTTTCCCTAACAGCTGGCGGTGGGGTGGGATTGCAGGGGCTACTGGCTTTTCTGGGTGGATGTGGCTGGATGCGACAAACTTTCTAACTGCAAAGTAACCTTCTGCAGAGGACCCTCCCCTCCTGCCTGTGCACAGAAGCCACAGAACGGGAGCAGTGTTCAGAGTACCTTGCATTCGCTTCAGTATCATACATAATTCCAGACCCACTTCAAGATTTAGGGGAAAGTGAGCAAGGGCAGCCACCACCTGCGCTAAGTGTGAAAAGTCAATTCTTTGTGGAAGGTGTGATTGAATTGTCACAATTTGGAAAGAACTTGTTACGGTGTGTGATCTGCCCAGAGGGACTCTCCAAAACGCTGGAAAATCCTCCAATAATCTTTTTGAAACTCCAGTTTGCATTCCTAGGAGCTGGGCTGACCTGCTGAGCACAGGGTTCTGTAAAGGCCTAGCATTTGTTTTTCAGTTACTGATGGTGGGAGGAATGCCAGAGCCACATCTACTTTTTGAGAAAGAGGTGGGAACTCATTCCTGAAAGCGAGCAGGCTAAAGAGAGTGTTAGGGTGCCCTGGCTGTGGACCAGCAGTGAGAACAGGCAGGTCTTCAAGGAGAAAAGTAATTTCCATGCTAGGGTTGTCAAGAGATACAGAAACTGTTTTCTTCAAGATGAGATTTTTACCCCCTGCTGAGGCCTATGAAATAGGGTCTGCGGGTTATTACCAGTACCAGTTCCTATTGAGTTGATTCTGCCTCATGGTGAACCATGTGTGTCAGAGCAGAGCTGTGGTCCATAGGGTTTTCAATGGCAGATTTTTCAGAAATAGGTCACCAGACCTTTCTTCTGAGGCCCCTCTGGGTGGGCTCGAACCATCAACCTTTTGGTTAGCAGAGGAGTGTCTTAACCCTTTGCACCACCCAGGGACTGCCTGCCGGGTATAGAGGCACTAACTAAACAGCCCCGAGGCTAACTCTGTGCCGGTCACTAACCCTGGCAACAACGCTATGAGGTGGGCAGCTTTAGTTTCACTTTGCTTGTGGAATTTACTATTCAGAGTGGTTATTTCACAGGTCAAGGTGAAGGCAGTGATGTCATTAGGGGGGTGAGGGGTGCAGATGGCACTGGGTGACACTGTCAGAGGGGGTGACACCAAAATGACTGTCTATAAAAATATCCCTGTAGTTAGTTATAACATCAAAAACATTTTTTGTAAGCCCAGCTTACATGTATCAATATACCTAAGGCTAACACTCTGTGCTAATTTACTTTTTAAACCTTCTGATGCACTGCGGTCAGAGCTGTCATTACCCAAATAAAATGACATGTTGTTTTCCTTGCTGCCTGTGATTTTATAGTCACTAATTTTGTCAAATTTACTGGTGTTTTAGCTACAGTATTGTGGTAATTAGTATTTGTGAACCTATATCAATAACTTTTTTTTGAGAATGAAGTAGTAATTAAAGCAAAAGAAGGAGTGATATACAGGAATTATGATTTACGAGAAACATTAATACAAGAAACATTACAGGGCAGTTCTACTCTGTCCTAAAGCGTTGCTATGAGTCGGAACTGACTTCAGGGCACCTAACAATGACTACAAGGATTCTGTATGGTCCAGTATGGGAAGAGGTCCATGGGGAGGTGACAACATGAGTTATCACACTGGATGACACCAACCCTTGTGACACCACGAGTGAAGAAGAGTCCGGAAATGAGAAGATAGAACTCTTCCCACAGGCCGAGATGCCTCCTCTTGTGTACACACGTGTAACATCTCCCTTAAACTGATTACCAAGCCTTGAATTTCTCTCAGAGTATGTTAGAAGGCGAGCTGAGAATGACAAAGCCCCAGAGCTAAAGGGCAAGAACTCTGAAAGCTCGGGCACGTTTTCTGGAAAACAGGTCTTCTTCCCTCAGTCCGCTTCATAAACTGTGGGAAATGCTTCCTCCTAATGGAAGGCAATGGTCCAATTTTCATCAAATTCAGAGAGGACGGTGAAAATGTAAGCTAAAAATGGTTGACGTCTGTAAAATCTCCGTTGCCACTGAGCGAGGTGAAGTGGGAAGGTCAGGAGAGCACAGAGACAGCAGGTTTGGGGCCTCCCTGTTCTGGCTGGCTTTTCCAAGCCTCGGTTTTCTTCGCTGTAAAATCAGACGTTAATCAGGCGGGTGCTGTAAGAAGTAAATGGAATAAAGTAAGGAGCCCACCACAGGGCCTGGCCCAGTGGATTTAATTTCTGCCTCTCCTTTTTTTTTTTTTTTCCTGGGCCGGGGAAACAGTGATGAGGGCGAGGTGGAGTGGACGGGCCTGCCTGGGAGAAGGTGCAGGCAGGTGTGGTCCGCGCTGAGTGTGGCAATGTCCCGGGGAGAAGAGTGACTGGACGACGGGCTGCAGGTCCAGCCCGCTGTGGAGCTGTTGCCCGCCTCCTCTCCCCTCCTGCCCCGGGGAGACCGCCGAGAACGGACCCGAGAACGGACGCAGGTTGGCTGCCCTGAGTGGGGGAGATGCTGCCGGAGCCTCCGCCGGGATCCTCACCACCAGAGCGGCACCCGGCCCTGCGGGCTCTCTGACTGGTTGGTAGGCGCGGAAGGGTGTCCAGGGGGGCTTAGGGCGCGGGGACAGCCAAGGATAAACCCCTGGCCCTCCCCCAAGTGGCCGCAGGAAACTTCGAGGAACCTTCGACTGCCAAGTTCGCGCGCTTGAGGCGGCTGGTGTGGGGACTTGCCCGGGGTTTGGGGTTCTGGAATCCGGACGCCCCGTGGGTCCGGCTCAGAGAGGCTCTGGCTCCTACCCGGGCCTGGCATGGTCTGGACGACGACTACGACTGCCAGCCCCTGCACCACCGCAACACGCTGGACGATGAGGAGGGCGGCCCCTCGGGTGGAGCGCGGAAGGCTTTCCGTGCGTCCGGCAGGCGGCGCTGCAACTCGCCGCGCGGCTGCCGAGGGGTTCGCCTTTGCCCTCCTACACTGCGTCCTTCAGCCGCAGGCTTGAATGCTCGCGGGCTGGGTCCGGAGGAAACCAGCATTTCCTCATCCTCGTGGCTCCAAGGTGGCCAGTCTAAAAGTGGCTTTTCCGTGGCCTGGTGGCGAAATATTTGTGCCTTTTCCACCCGCAGTGACCAATCTTGATCTTTTTTAGTCTCTCAGATTAACCAAAGCCACCCACGCCCCAGATTACAGCCACACCAGAGGCTTTGGAGTCACTGGGTTCGAGTCCCTGATCTACCATTTAGCAGTTGCGCTACACTTGGCAAGTTGTTCAAACTCTCTGATACTCGAATTTCTCATCTGTAAAACAGAGACACTGTAATACCGTCTACTTTATAGGATTACTATGAAAATTAAATGAAATAATGAGGGTAAAGCATTTGGTGGATGATCACTAAATAACTATTATGATAATAGTAATTATAAACAGCTATGGTTATTGTAGTGTCCAACTCTGGGCCCTTTCCTACAGTTTTCTACCTATTCTATCCCCACAGAGCCTCTCAGGCTTTAAACCAATGTGACTAGTAGTAACAATTCTCTCCTGTGGCTGATTTCTTTCTGTGTGGTGCTACTCTATTGACAAAACATAATTGTGTTTTGTACATTACCTACTCCTTCATTAAAATCCCAAAGAAGAGTTAACAAAAAGAAAAGCAAAGGACCTTTAAAGATGAACAATGCAGGCAGGTTCTTTGCTTACAACCATATTTGTAGGTTTATATAACAGGACTTTGCATTATAATTAAAAGCGTTTCTGGACTGCTTTTTAGTTTCTCACCACTGTATTCATGATGGCGTCTGTTTCTTGAGAGAAAAGCCAAATTTTTGTCTTTTTAACAAAATCACCTAATTGCACAGTCAATTTCAACCCTACAAAAGCCAGCATTAAAAATGAGTCAAAGGAAGTCATTGTGTCTTACAGCCTGGGAAGGGGTGAATGATCTGATACGTAGCTCATGTGCTCGCGGGATTTACTTTGACATCAACAGAAAAAGTATTTTTCTGAAGGAAAAAAAAATCTTGTAATTTAATCAACAATGTGTCTAGATATAGACAGTTCTATTGACAGAATTCGTTTAATGTTTTTCTGATTCATTTGGTGCTTAACAAAGGGATTTAGCTTTTGCCTCTCTGTTCATTGTTGTCGGATTCTTTAATCTCAAATTTATTCACTAGTGAGATAAAACAAAATAATTATAGTGAGAGATTTTAGTATGTATATATATAAATTGGGCATCTCCAGGAAGAAAAAATAAATAAGGACATGTGGGAATTGAACAATACAACAAATAAATGTGTGTGTCTGTGTGTGTGTCTATATATGTGAGGGTGCATATGCAACTCATATAGGTGGGAGAAAGATCCTTACATCCTTGAATAGAGAAGACATACTCCCCCCACATGTTCTTGGAACATTTAAAATGGTCCTGTATTTGTACAAAAAAAAAAGACCCTAAATACATTGAAAAAGAAAAAAAAAAAAAAGCGAAGAGGTATTATAGACCACATTTTTTTTTTTAAAATTGTGATTTAGGTGAAAGTTTACAGAGCAGATTATTTTCTTATTAAACAGTTAATACACAATTGTTTTGTGACATTGGTTGCCAACCCCGTGATATGTCAACACTCCCCCCTTCTCCACCCCAGGTTCCCGGTTTCCATTTATCCATTTTTCCTATCTCTTCCTGTCTTCTTGTCTTTGCTTTTGGGCTGATGTGCTCATTAGTCTCATATGCATCATTAAACTATGAAGCAAGTCCTTCATGTGTGTTATTGTTGGCCCTACAGGCCTGTCTAATCTTGGGCTGAAGGGCGAACCTCAGGAGTGACTCCAGTACTGAGTTAAAAGGGTGCCTGAGGGACCATACAGTTGGGGTTTCTCCAGTTTCTGTGAGTCCAGCAAGCCTGGTTTTTTTTTTTTGTAAATTTGAATTTCGTTCTACATTTTTCTTCTGCTCTGTCTGGGACCCTCTTTTGCAATCCCTGTCAGACCAGTTGGTGGTGGTAACTGATTGTGGTAGTTGTGGTCAATTAGTCTTTTTGACTAATCTTTCCCTTATGCCTTTAGTCTTCTTCATTCACCTTTGCTCCAGGTGGAATGGAACCAACAGATGTATCTTAGATGACCGCTCCCAAACTTTTAAGACCCCTTACACTACTCACCAAAGTAGGATGTAGAACATTTTCATTAGGAACTGTTATGCCAATTGAGCTAGGTATCCCCCGAGACCATGGTTGCAAGCCCACAGACCAGAAGGTCGGTCTCTCAGGGCATTTGGATGTGTCTGTGAAGCTTCTATGACTTTGCCCTGGTATAGACCGCATTCTTTGACCACAATTAAGATTATAAATTAATAATTAAAAAGGTGTCTAAAGTTCTTTAAAAAGTTTCTAAAGTTCTTAAACACCTGGAAATGAAGACTTATGCTGGATTATTAAAGAAATCAATGCTGAAATTACATTCTAAGAAAGCAATGAAAACTTCAACATTTTACACAAAATCTATAGGATACAGCATAAGCTGTTCTCAGTATAAAATGTATTAATTTCAGAGCCTTCATTATACAGACAAGTTATTTAAAGATAACGTAGACTTATCTTAAGAAATTAGAAAGAGAAAAATATAATACATACAAACAAAATTAACCAAGAGAAACTAGGAAAAGGGGAGTTATGAAATTAAAAAAATGGAAAACAGAAGTGACTTATTAGAAGGTTAAATAAATCCAGAAGTTGGTGTTGTGAAAAAGAGTAAATACACCATCACTAACCAGGTTAAGAGAAGCCCTAGTGGTGCAGTGGTTTAAGTGCTTGGCTGCTAACCGAAAAGTCGGTGGTTTGAACCCACTGGCTGCTCCACAGGAGAAAGATGTGGCAGTCTGCTTCTGTGAAGATTTACAGCCTTTGGAAACCCTATGGGGCAGCTCTACTCTGTCCTATAGGGTTGCTATGAGTTGAAATTGACTTGATAGGAATGGGTTTGGCTTTGCTTCACCACGTTATAGAAAAAATAAAGCATAATTATATGCTATTTTGAATGAGAAAAGAGACATAACCATAGAAATAGAAGAGATTAAAATGATTTTAAGAGAATATTCACCTCAAATCTGTGGTAGCTATTTGGAAACCTCAAGGAAAGGGAAGATTTCTTAGCAAAATATAAATGAACAAAAGCGATGTAAGGAGAAGCAGAAAACTTGAACAGGCTCGTGACCATAATAGAGATTGGAAAAGTGATTAAAGCTCCATCACTAAAAAAGCGCTAGTACCACATAACTTCACAGCTGAGTTCTACCTGCCTTTAAAGAACAGATAATACAGTGGTATTTACACCAGTGCTTCTCAAACGTTAGTGTGCATAGGAATCACCTGGGGGATCTTTTTAATTCGTTTCTACTGCCAAACCCACCTACTTACTATATCTCAACCCTGGAGCAATGCTACAATTTGCTTCCTCTACTCATGTCTTCAAGGAAACCCTGGTGGCCTAGTAGTTAAGTGCTACGGCTGCTAAACAAACGGCCGGCAGTTTGAATCCGCCAGGCGCTCCTTGGAAACTGTGGGGGCAGTTCTACTCTGTCCTATAGGGTTGCTATGAGTCGGAATTGACTCAACGCCACTGGGTTTGGGTTTGGTTACTCCTATCTTCAAAGAGCCCTAGTGGCACAAAAGGTTAAGCGCTTGGCTACTAACTGAAAGGTTGGCAGTTCAAATTCACAGCAACTCAGGAGAAAAACCTGGCAATCTGTTTCTGTAGAAATTACAGCCAAGAGAACCCTGTGGGACAATTCTACTCTGTCGCATGGGCTCACTATGAGTCGAAAATGACTGGTCTTGATGGCACACAACAACAACACCCCTATCTTCAGGTCCTGGGTGGCTGAGATGGTTCGCACTTGAATGCCAACCTGAAAGTTGGTGATTCAAACCTACCTAGTGGTTCTGTGGAAGAAAAGGCCTGGCAATCTACTTCCCTTAGGACTACAGCCAAGAAAACCCTACGGAGCAGTTCTACTGTAACACAAAGGGTCACCATGAGTTGGAATTGACTCTATAGCAGCCAACAACAACAACCCCTATCTTCAGATTAACCAATTGATGCCAAAAAGAAAAAACAACAACTTTGCAGATCGGTGCCACTACACATTCACGACCTAGGCTCTTTCTGAGCTCTCTTCACTTTCCTTTAGTTTGTTGCCTGGCTGTCGTCAGGTTCCCCCTTCATTCCCCTCAACAAATATGCTGTGTCTGTACCACTTTTCTTAAGTGCTCACTTCCCTTACTCTTAGTAGACTACACTGTTTCCTACTTCAACAACAACAACAACAAAAAAAAGAGGCATTTTCTTGCTCAACTTTCCACCCCCCTTATTACCATTCATCTACACACACGACGTTCCTGGCTTTCTTCTAGAGGATGGAGGGTTCCCCTTCCTGTTCAAATCGAACTCCTTACTTTATGCTCTTAACTTCATTTTCTCTTTTTTGCTTGAAACTCGATTCATAGGTTTCACCACCTTTTTCTCTTTTACCTCCCTTTCTACTGGCTATTTCTTCTTGGCCTATAAACTTGTTAAAGTTCTTTCCATCCGAAACAACAATAACAGTATGACAAGTACTGTCAAGGAAGCTTGACCCATGATCCCCTCTAGCTTCTGCTTCCCTCATTGCCCTGAAACTGCTCCTACTGAGGTCACCAAAGGCCCCCTAATGGCTTAATCCAACGGATGTTTTTAGTCTTTTATTTTTCTTTTCCTTGTTTCCTTTGAAACTTCCTACTTCCCTAGGTTCTGTGACATTGCACTCTTTTGCCTCTTGAAACTAGCTGTTCCTTTTCTTTTCATTGCCTGGGCTTCCTTTTCCCACTTACGGTGTTTCTTAATCAACTACTCTGTTTATTCTACACACTCTTGTTATATAATCTCATCTCTGTGACATTGCAATGGGAATTTTAGAGGTCAAAGTAAATTTGCTGGTTCAGTCAGCCATCTTGAACTAGAATCTCTGATAATGTTTATAATCAGACAAAACAATCTATATTTAAAAAGGAACCCAAGCCAAATAAGCACATACAGTTTGAATTAAATTAAAGTATAATTAATATAAAGTCACTGAATGCACACTGAAAGGTTGCCATAGTAACAGCAGTTTTCATGAAGTGATTTTAGATATTTTAGTTGCTAGATTGTTGAGTGATGGTTTGCCTCGTTTGCTTTGAGGCATCTTTACTTCTCTCTCTCTTTGCCTCTTATTTCTTGGGGAAAAGAAAATGGGAAAGGGACCTGTATCTGATACAATTCTTTGAAAGCAACATAAATCAATATTGGCTCACTTATGCAAAAAAAAAAAAAATTTTTTTTTTTACTGGTAGGATCTGGGGATGGTTCATAGAGTTGAAGGACAAGTGGAAGAGGTGGACTTTGGAAAAGCCAGGAACATGGAGCAAGTGTGAGGATCTGGGGAGCAGTGATCATGGACAACGTCTTCAGGACAATCAAAAGGATGCTGTTACCATTTTCAGTTTTGTGTCCTTATGCTCAAGTTTCAAATTCCAAGGAGTTTCTGACCTGTTTGGTTTGAAATAAAAAACAAAAATTCTGTGTAGGTACACACACACATTTTTTTTTTTCTTGCAGAGAGATTCTTATAGGGGTTCATGACTTCTTTCAGATTACAAATCATAAGCCATAGGTAATCAGAATAGGGTTCACCATATGAAACATAAGGAGTCCTGGTGGCACAATGGTTAAATGCTTGGCTGTTAACCAGAAGGCTGGCGGTTTGAACCCACCAGCTGCTTTGGGGAGAAAAGACCTGGCAATCCACTCCTGTAAAGATTTACTGCCTAGAAAATGCTATCAGGCAGTCCTACTCTGTCCTATAGGGTCACTATGAGTCGGAATCAACCCAACTGCACACAACAACAACATATAAAACATGCCGGTTTCAAATGGACAAATACATTATGCTTAAACAGCTTCACTGTGAAATTTTCTTAAAAGTTTTCTTTCTCTGTGATTTTCTTTTACCCTTCGTTTATCAGTGTCTTCCTGCTGGCTTATCTTGTTTTTCTTCATTTCTGAATTTTTATCAATGGATTTTAGTCATGAGGCTGCTCTGTTTTATTTTGTTCTCTCCCAGAGACCTCCACTGTGGCAGCTCCTCCAGGCCTTCCTCTTTCCTGGGCTAAAGCCCAATACGCTACAAATTTCCAGATTCCGAATGTCCCCCTTTCTTCTGTCCTATTTCCTGTGTGTCCTCCTTTTAAGATCCCTTAAATAAGAAACAGATGTGCTACTGTGTTATTGGATAACAGCGAGTTAATATTACCTTCAGAAGATTGCATTATTGTTCCCAATTTTTAGCCCTATCTGTATCCCCAATCTCTGCCAGATGGCTTTGCAGTTTCTCCCACTGAAAATGGAGTATACTCTCCTGCCCCATTGAGGTTGGGCTTGACCATGTGACTTGCTTTGGCCAGTGGAATGTTAGTGGATATGATGACAGCAAAGGACTCAATTGTGTTTGCTTATTTGTCTTGTCTTCTTGTGCATCTGCGTTGACACGAGAGGAACATTTCCTGAGTTTCCTGCTGGTCCCAGAAGAGTGAGTGACAGATGGAGCAGAGCTGCTTCAGCTAATCTACAGACCCAGAGCCTGAGGCTGAGCCACCCAGTAACCTGCAGACCTGTGAGCACAAGAATAAATGCTTCTTACCAGGGCTGGGGGGTTATCTAGGTCAAATGGCATAACACAGTTCATAAAGAAAATGTTCTACATTCAACTTTGGTGAGTAATGTCTAGGGTTTTAAAAGCTTTAGAGTGGCTATCCAAGATACCTCTCTGGTCCCATCCCGACTGGAGTGAAGGACCATGAAGAAGATCAAAGACATAAGGGAAGTATTAGTCCAAAGGACTAATGGACCACAAGTACACAGCCTCCACCAACTTGAGCCGAGAACAACTAGATGGTGCCTGGCTACCAGTGACTGCTCTGACAGGGATCACAATAGAGGGCCCCAGACAGAGTGGAAGAAAAATGTAGACCACAATTCAAATTCACACACAAAAAAGACCAGAATTAGCGGCCTGACAGAGACTGGAGGAACCCTCAAGACTATGGCCCCCAGATATCCTTCTTCTTTTTTAATGTATATTTTCTTTCTTTCTTTTATAATTTTTATTGTGCTTTAAGTGAAAGTTTACAAATCAAGTCAGTTTCTCACATAAAAACTTATATACACCTTGCTACATACTCCCAATTACTCTCCCCTTAATGAGACAGCCCGCTCTCTTCCTCCACTCTCTCTTTTCGTGTCCATTTCACCAGCTTCCAACCCCCTCTACACTCTCATCTCCCCTCCAGGCAGGAGATGCCAACATAGTCTCAAGTGTCCACCTGATCCAAGAAGCTCACTCCTCACCAGCATCCCTCTCCAACCCATTGCCTGGATTTCCTTTTAACTCAGAACTGAAGCCACTCCCGAAGTTCATCCTTCCGTCAAAGATTAGACAGGTCTATAAAACAATAACACACATGAGGAACGTGCTTCTTGGTTCAATCAAGTATACAAGACCAAATGGGCAACACCTGCCCCAAAGAAATGGCAAGAAGGCAGGAAGGAATAGGAAGAATTGACAGATGGAAACAGGGAACCCAGGGTGGGGAAGGGGAGAGTGTTGACACAATGTGGGGATTGCAATCAATGTCACAAAGCAATTTGTGTATAAATTGTTGAGTGAGAAGCTAATTTCCTCTGTAAACTGTCACCTAAAGCACAATTAAAAAAAAGAATAAATGCCTCTCGTTGCATGCTCCTGAATTTTCTGGTAATTGTTGAGAAGCACTTTTGTGACAGCAGTTAACTGGTACATTACTTTTACCAATGAATGTATTTCATTTAAACTAGGGCATTCTGGAGTTCATGCCTTAATTGACGTGACTGTTTTATAGAGATTTATGCAGAGTGGAGAAAAATCCTGGGCAGATAGTGTCTTGTGGGGTCCCTTCATTACACACCAGAAGGGAAAAACCTAAAATGTGTAGTGATTTTGTGATGAACATTTTTTTAGAAAAGTGAAGTCAGTTTTGAAAAGCCTTTCTAACTCAGTATAGTTGAATCCTTTCCCAGCTAAGTACACTTTCTTCGTAATGCTAGTATAGGTTAGTGTGTCTGTGGTTATTACAAGCTTACCAGGGCTTTGATGGGCTCTTGAAACTGCTTAATATGGTATCGAGCAGGTTTCTAGGCAGAAATCTTCCAAGGGGGAAGTCATCAACGCATTCCTGAAACTTGCCCTGTCTATGAGATTGACTCTGAGTTCAATACGGATAGTCATGGACTTAGGACAGGGCTAGCTTCTGACAACTCTGTTGAGTCTGTTCTGACATGTTGAATACCTTCTTTTTTTCTTTTTTAGTTTTCATTGTTATTGCCTTGTGTTATCAGTATCTTCATAAATCTGATCTTTATTTGTCTTTGGGGGTTGAAAACATTACATAGAAAGTTACAGATGTATGTATTACTAATATAAGATGTACCAAAAAACAAAAATGGACTGTTACAAGTGGGGTACGTCATAACTCAGATACATCGCAACTTGGGGACTACCTGCAACCTAGCTTTTTTTTTTTTTTTTTTCGGTCTGTAAGATCAGTGTTTATTTAGAGGTCTGTCATTTGTGGCAGCAGGCAGCACGTAGAGGAGTGCTCATCTGTCATTCACGTCTCCTAGGAGCTTATGCTCAGAGAACACATTATTAGCCGTATATTTAAATCTTAATTGTTTTTTTATGCATACAAAAAATAACACCTGCTTTCTGTAAGGTAGTCAAACATTACATAAATGACACGTAAGTGAACGTTCTCGTTAATCCAGTACCTCAGAGAGAACTACTCCCGGTGAATGGTTTTTTCTATGTATATACAAGCATATGTATTTTTAACAAAAAATAGGATTACATTAGAAATGCCATTTTGCAGCTTACTTTTTTTACATAACAGTGCATTTCACGCCTCTTTTTTTTTTTCCTTGTTAGTCAATATTCTAGTTTTGTTATTTTTCATTTTTTAGAATTTTCTTCAGAGAGAGAACTATTTGCAAAGTGATTCCCTCTTAGGTATAATTTTGTTCTCTTTTCTAGTGTTGTATCATAAATCAACATAATTGTTCATTTGTAATTACTGAAAATAGTAAAAACTTGGAAAAATATTTAAAAAGATACTGGATATAAAAATTCATACTCTTAGGAGTCTGAGCCAACTTTTTGCTTTCAGTTTAAATGCAGTCCTTAGAAACTCTTGGTAGAAAGCAAGACATGAGAGGGGGAAAAGGAGCTGCTAGAAGCCTGTATGATGACAGCAGCAAGAAGTGACAGATGCTTCTGACTCTGAGGAAAGATTCAGAAAAAAAGCATTTCAGAAGACCCAAGAGTTAAAAACAAACAAACAACAAATAAGCAAACACCTCCAAAACAAAAAAACAGAGAAACCAAAAAACATACAGCAATCCAGGATCTTCTAGTGTATTGGCAAGGGATCAGCAGTTCCTCAAGGGTTCAGGAAGGTGGGCCCAGTAAAGGAGTTGATGTTCTTCTTAACAAAGGACGTAAGCTAGAGAAAAAGGACCTTTATTGCCCATTCTGTTGAAGCGAGAAAACAGGTATGTATTTTAGGAAAAGTTTTATTACAGTATGTAAAATTAAGCAAATAAGCATTTAAAGGGCAAGCTCCAGTTATATGAAGAACATAAATGAGCAGCTAAATCCAACAGCCCATTCTGTTAGTCAGGGGTGAGGAAGCAGTGTGGCTCCACTTCCCAGGCTCCCCTGCAGTTAGTTTGACCATGATACTGAGTTGTATCTGGGGGAATGTAAGCAGAAGAGAAGGGCACCTTATTCAGATCTGACCCATAAACACTCTTCTCCCTCTGCTGGTGGCACCATCAGTGTCCTGAAACATAAAAAAAAAAAAACATGGCAACCTAAAAAGTTCTGTGTTGAAGATGGAGGGCCCCTGTCGACCTGGTCTCTTCCTTTCTCCCTACCCCAGGCTGATTGGGCTTTTAAATAAAGAATAAAGTCATTTTTATTTTGCTCAGCCATTGAGATGATGGAGTTTATTTTTACTTTGCTAGCATTACCTTCACTAATACAGAGCAACATTTTCCTACCCCAAGAAAATCTGTGGAGACAATCCAGCTTCATTTGTTTGTATTCTTTTGTGTGAAGTTGTAATATACTAAAACATGGAACAAATGGACCTGCTGACACCTTTTGGCATACTGTTCTCCCCATTGTCCAATGACTGATGACTAGGAACCTGCAGATAGCCCAGCTCTCTTGGGCTGGGCATCACATAGTCACTGGCTTTGACCTTGAGTGGGGTCTGAGTGGGCCTAGGTGGACTTTAGTTGGTCATCCCTGGAAACAGCTTGATTTAAATCTTCCTCTATGTTTAGCAGCCTAGCTTTGTAGTTCTCTCAGTCTATATCCTACACATTTCTTGTTAAGTTTATTCCTAGGTTCTTATTCTTTACCTGGGAAGAGATCCTGTTACCGTTAGAGTGGGATTTATATTTTTTATCATATTTTTGGCTTATTGCTCATATATAAGAAAATCAGTGATTTGGGTAATTTATTTCATAGCCAACCATTTTAGCAGATGTTCTGATTAGTTCTGATGGTTTGGCTATTGATTTCTTGAAGTTTTTAGGTAGACTATCAAGTGATAATTCTTTCTCCTTTCTGATAGTTATGCTTACTTATTTTTATTGCCTTCCCCTCCCTCCATTTGTTAAAATATGCAGGACAACATTAAATTCTGTGGTGCTGAATGTCCTTGTCTTGATCCTAAAAACGTATATTTATATTTGTAAGAAGCTTGATTTCTCATTTTGTTTTTCTGTTCAGGAAAATGTGAGTTTTGTTAAATGTAGGAAACTGTTTCATAAGTTTAATACTCTGGAATGGATGGCAGAGCATGGAAATTATCTGTACCTTGGAAGTGTGTTATTTTCAAATTATGTCAACTGGGGTGTGGAAGAAAATCACACATTTCCTTCTTCAGAAAGAAAGAAAATTACAAGAACAGAAATACAATTTTCCCCCTTCAGAATGGAAGTTAACTTATCAGTAAAGTGCTTGTTAGCTCGATTTTGAAGGTTTAAGTCTGCACTTGCTTTGACTGAACTAACTGTTCTCCAGCTCCTAACACCCAAGAAGATAAGAATTTTTTTAGTACTAAAAAATTCTGCTCTTTCCTGTAGCACACAATAGACACTTTGTTTAAATTACTTGTCTCAAAGACTTATGAAATATTATTTAGATAAATTATATTATTTTAGTAGTGGCTATTATAAAGATGAATAATAAATGGCTCAAACATTGCTCAGTGGATGTAAATGAGTCACAGTAAACTTCTAAGACCTTCCATAAAGGTGGATTGTAATCACCATTTACATAAAAGCATACATTTGATTCCTTCTACAATAGTAGATTTAAAAAAAACAAAAGAAGACATAATTCTTCACAGTTTTGCCCCCAGAAACCTACACACAATGCAATGAATAATGAGGTGAGATCATCATGCAGTCATGGATAACCCCAAATTACAATGCAAACGAAACCTGTTAAGGCATGTCATGGATTGGATTGTGTCCCCCAAAAATATATGTGTTGATTTGGCTAGGCCATGATTCCCAGTATTGTGTGATTGCCCACCAATTTGTCATCTGATGTGATTTTCCTGTGTTGTAAATCCTATCACTATGATGTTAATGAGGTGGATTAGCAGTAGTTATGTTGATGGGATCTACAAGATTACACTGTGTCTTAAGCCAGTCTCTTCTGAGATATAAAAGAGAGAAGTGAGCAGAGAGACAGGGAGACCTCATACCACCAAGAAAGCAGCGCCTAGAGCAGAGTGCGTCCTTTGGATCTGGGGTTCCTGTGCTGAGAAGCTCCTCGGCCAAGGGAAAATTGATGACAAGGACCTTCCTCCAGAGCCAACAGAGAGAGAAAGCCTTCCCCTGGAGCTGACACTCTCGATTCAGACTTGTAGCCTACTAGACTAAGAGAATACATTTCTCTTCATCAAAGCCGTCTATTTGTAGTATTTCTGTTAGAGCAGCACTAGATGACCAAGAGAAGACAGTATACAAAATAGATTTACGTGAACGTATTTGGCACACATAACGACTGGAATAGGTGCACACTTACGTTATGTGCATCTCCCACCTTCCTCAGCCTGATGCTTTTTCCTCTTCCCTTCTCCACTACTGCTTCTCCTTTTGAGAAATCTCGTGGAGGGACCTACTCAGCCTCTGTTTCCTGACTTCTTTCTTTTCCTTCTCCTCCACTTGATCTCCCCAGATTTAAGCTTAGAGGTAGTTGAGACATCTTACAGGTTAGTTTGCCAGATGCTTTTTGAGTTGAACATCATTTTAAAAATGATTTGTAACACATCTCCAATATTCACGAATGGCTTATATCAGTCCAGGTTTATACCTGGAGGCTAACAGTGGGCATGTTAATTTTATTTGAGTTATACCTTCAGTCATTGGTGTATTAACTATGAAATCACAGAGCTACCACCATGCCAGGCACGTGGTCTCGGCTGAGTGAATGTTGACTGTGACCCTGTGCTTCACATTGTGATTTCAAAGACTAGACGGCATCTCTGATGTCAGCTTTAAAACTTCCCAGAGGAAATAATTTTGGTTCTTATTTTGGTAATTCCAAAGATGAGCTGTGAGGTTTTCCTGTAAGGAGCACTTTTGGAGAAATTGTTCTCTAGGGGACATGTAAAGAAACTTTGCCTTTCTGAAAATTGGGAATTGATTGTGATCAATGAAATTCCATGGGCCAGTAATTCTAATCTTTTAATAAATGGAAGAAACTAGGGTGGCACGTGGAGGAGAGATATCAGGTATTAGGAAATGTGGCTGGCTGGCCTTCTCACCACTCCTACAAAAGCAGTATTTTCAGAGTAAATTAATGGAATGGGTATGGCACAGATATGTGGAGTAACATTTTATTTTTTAAAATAATTTTTATTGTGCTTTAAGTGAAAGTTTACAAATCAGTCTCTCACACAAAAACCTATATACACCTTACTACATACTCCCAATTGCTCTCCCCCTAATGAGGCAGCCCACTTACTGCCTCCACTCTCTCTTTTTGTGTCCATTCTGCCAGCTTCTAACTCCCTCTACCCTCTCATTTCCCTTCCAGACAGAAGATGCCAACGTAGTCTCAGGCGTCCACCTGATCCAAGAAGCTCACTCCTCACCAGCATCCCTCTCCATCCCATTGTCCAGTCCAATCCCTGTCTGAAGAGCTGGCTTTGGGAATGGTTCCTGTCCTGGGCCAACAGAAGGTCTGGGGGCCATGACCACCGGGGTCCTCCTAGCCTCAGTCAGACCATTAAGTCTGGTCTTTTTATGAGAATTTGGGGTCTGCATCCCACTGCTCCCCTACTCCCTCAGGAGTTCTCTGTTGTGTTCCCTGTCAGGGCAGTCATCGGTAGTAGCCAGACACCATCTAGCTCTTCTGGTCTCAAGCCGATGTAGTCTCTGGTTTATGTGTCCCTTTCTGTCTCTTGGGCTCATAAATACCTTGTGTCTTTAGTGTTCTTCATTCTCCTTTGCTCCAGATGGGCTGAGACCAATTGATGCATCTAAGATGGCCACTTGCTAGTGTTTAAGACCCCAGAAGTGCAGTAACATTTTATATTCAGTGATTTCCCATATTGGTGTTGTTAGTTGCCAATGAGTTGGCTCTGGCTCATGGTGACCTTATGTGTAATAAAACAAAATGTTGCCTGGTCCTGTGCTGTCTTCAGGATTGTTGGTGTGTTTGAGTCCATTGTTGCAGCTGTTGTGTCAATCCATTTCATTGAGGATTTCCCATTTTTTTTTGCCCTCTACTTACCAATCATGATGCCCTTTTCTAGTGATTGCTCTTTCCTGATAATGTGTCTACATTGGACAGTGTTCTGTTGTGATCCACAAAGTGTTCATTGGCTACTTTTCAGAAGTAGATCTCCAGGCCTTTCTT
This sequence comes from Elephas maximus indicus, assembly GCF_024166365.1. NCBI lineage: Eukaryota > Metazoa > Chordata > Mammalia > Proboscidea > Elephantidae > Elephas > Elephas maximus. The sequence continues at coordinate 42,161,102 of NC_064827.1, read as the reverse complement.
CCTAGTCTGTTTAAGTCTGGAAGCTCCACTGAAACTTTTCCAGTGTTGGCATTTGAAATACTTGTTGCATAGTGTGATGGTTAAGGTTGTGTGTCAACTTGGCTGGGCCATGAGTCTCAGTAGTTTGGCAGTTATGATGCAGTTTGGCAGTTATATAATGTGTAATCACCTCTATGATGAGATCTAATATAATGTAATCCCTTCCATGATGAGATCTGCTATGAGCAACCAATCAGTTGAAAGGGAGTTTCCTTGGAGGTGTGACCTGCATCCAATATATATGGACTTTGGCAAAGCTCTCTGGCTTTTGCTCTGATCTGGATCCTGCATTTGTCTCATTATCATCTGACCTCCAGTTCTTGGGACTTCAGCCAGCAGCTTGCTGTCTTACCTGCTGCTCTTGGGTTCGTCAGCCTCTGCAGCTATGTAAGTCAGGAGAAGCCTCCAGCTTGACACCTGACCCACAGACTTGGAACTTTCCAGCCTCTACAAATGGCATGAGACATTTCCTTGCTATAAATTTCTCTCTCTCTATATATATACTCACACTTCACTGGTTTTGCTTCTCCAGAGAACCCAGCCTAAGACATATAGCTTACAGCATAATGGTAGCACTCAAGCCACTAGAGTACAATAAATTAACAGATGAGTGGTGAATTTCTCACATAATATATCATTAAAAATCCTCTTCTCAACACTTCATTACCCTGTTTTGGTGTACAAGGTAAAATAAAACACCCACTCTGGCTCAACCTTTTTTCCGGGCTTAGAGATTACCTGGATTTAGAGGCCTACCCCTCAAGAGCGTGGTCAGTGGAGAGCCCTTCAACATGACTTACACAGTCTTTGCTTCAGACGACTTGTACACCTGGACTGTCAGGCCTGAAATCCTCCCCTACAGGTATGACCTCACCAGGGCCTCTCCAAGTGTCATGAGTTTACCTGTGCTGTGACAGTCCAAATCTTCTGTTAGTGAAAGAATGACCCACTTATAGAAATGAAGTTGAGAAGAGGTGACAATTCAGTTTTCCCCCAACAGGCTGCATTGCTTCTATGTACTCAAAGAGCCTTGGGTGAACAGTCAGAGTTCAGGGCAAGTAGGGAAAATGGTGTGAGAAAGATTCACTCTTTATTATCCTTGGTTATGAGGATGACTTATTGATAACAGTAATTATAATTAGCATTTATAAGTGCTTACTTTGTGCATGAATGGAATTATTTTCTTTAATCCTAATGGTCTATAAATAAACACTGTTATTTTCCCCATTTTGCAGATGAAGCTTAAGAGGTTGGACAAATGGATCAAGGTCAAGTAGCTAATAAATGGACAGCAGATCCAAACCCAGGTAGCTGGGGGAAGTAAGTGCCTGTACTCTTAACCACTAGACCATTCTAGGACAGAACAAATCCAACATTCTATTTATTTGGTCTTCAGAATTCTCTCCTTTGAATTGTTTAACACATGTTCAATGTCTAGTTTTCTTATTACCTATCTATTTAGACTCTTTCATCTTTTGTTTCGTATTTCCTTGTAAAATGAGGAAATTTTGCTAGTCAATCTCTAAGTTACTTTCTAGGGCTAAGTTTCTACAGTCCGGCAACTCTTTATATCTCTCACCAGGTGCAGGGAGTCTTTAAAATTGCTGCTGAAAATATGCAACCAACTTGAGGTTTGCAAAAATAAACCCGTATGGTTACTCAACAAAGTGTTACCCAGGGTTATTTCTGGGTGGTGAGATGATGGTCATTTTAAAAAAGATTATATTTCTTTTTCTTCTTGTCTCTTTAAATTTTTCTCCAATATATGTTTGTATAAAAAAGAACTAAAACTTTAAAATATTGTGATCCTGTATTATGAGTTAGTAACATCATGCTTGATAATGTAGCCTAGCCTGTTGCTGTTGAGTTGATTCTGACTCATAGCACCCCGTAGGACAGAGTAGACGTGTCCCATAGGATTTCCAAGGAGTCACTGCTAGATTCGAACTGTCTACATTTTGCTTAACCACTGCACCACCAGGGATCCTGATAATGTAGAAAAAAAAAATAGAGGGTCAGTGAAAACGAGGGAAACCCTTTATGAGTGGATTGGTGCAATAGCTGCATCAATGGGCTCAAACATACCAACATTTATGAGGATAGGGTAGGACCGGGCTATGTTTCATTCTGTTATGCATGGGGTTGCTGTGAGTCAGAGCTGACTTGATGGCACCTAACAACAATGACACAACCTAAATTCAACCCTTGGCTTTGATGAGTGACAAAAGTTTGAAATATGATGTTAAAACCCACCATTGCCCTCAAGTCGATTCCGACTCATAGCGACCCTACAGACAGAGTAGAAGTGCCCCATATGGTTTCCAAGGAGCACCTGGTGGATTTGATCTGCCGACCTTTTGGTTAGCAGCCATAGCCCTCAATCGCAATGCCACCAGGTTTTCCAATATGATGTTAGTTCTCTAGAAATAAGGATAAACTGTGTATATGTTTTAATTGGAGCTGGTGCCCAATTCAGAAAAAAGAAGCAAATACCTATGTGGTTTGTCTGGGCACAATGGCTCTCTGGGTCCTCATGTGAAATTCATTTAAATGGTCACTGGGGCTTTGGTAATGTACTTTGCGCTTTGTTGGCTCTCGTGTGTGAAAATAAAACTCGCATTTTAAATGGTAAGAGAGTTTGCATAGGAAATGAGTAAGAGCATAAAAGTAGAATTAAAAAAAGGCTTTTGAAATAGTATATTCAGATATTTTAAATTATCCAAGAAATAATAGGCCATGTTCACACTATGCTCAAATATCCTATAAATTTCATCAAAATCATTTTTGCTCCAGGTATTCTCTTTACATAAAGAAAGTACAGTTTGAGAGGGAAAGCATTCTCTGCCATAAATAATAAAAAATTATTTTACAATAATTTTATGTTTTAGAAGATTTATAAAGATAGTACAGAGATTTTCCATATATCTTTCAACCAGCTTTCCCTGATGTTAATATATAACCATGGTATATTTGTCAAAACTAAGAAATTAACATTGGTACAACACTATTAACTGCAGTATAGATTTTTTTCAGGTTTTACCAGTTTTTCCACTAATGTCTTTTTTTTTTTGGTTCCAATTCAGGATCCCATGCTACATTTAGCCATAAATGTTTTACACTGGGGGGCGAGGGGGGAAAGGAACAAAGAATGGGCTCTTAGGTTTTAGGGTGTTTTTAGTAGACACAGGGAGTGTTGGTCAGGGCAAGTTTAAAAACCTTCTCCCTTTTAAACTGATGGTTCACACAGTTCTTCCCCACTCTGTGAGGATATTATTTTTTGGCATGGTGTAGGTGGTCCTCCTGGAGCCCAATGTCAGCAAAGGCCAGGAAGGGCTTGATTCACCCAAATTGCTTCTTTCCCATTATTGAAATTCTTCTTACATATCAGTCTCGATATGTATGTATTTAACATTTGCACAAAGCATCTATGGCATGAGTCACAGTAGAAACTTACCCTAAAAATATGCCAGAGTGCAAAATAGACATCCTTTTCCCCCTAATGGCAGATTCAAGATTTAAAATTATGGTTATTCAGTAAGCTTAGGTAAATGACTCAGCAGCTTAAGGGCATGGTATTTGAAGCCCCATACCTTTTCTTTTTGGTTAATGTAAAATGCATTTTCAACGATAAGTTAACAAAAATTATCATTTAATTTAGGTATTGTTAAGTTTAAAATATTTGTCCCTACAGAGCTGTAGGCTTCAAATTGAAAATTAAAGGGGCAACTATACCTTAAAAGAATATGGGAGGAGATCGCAGCTAGAGGCAGCACATGCCACCTTACTGTTAAAAGGCTTCCTGGGGTCTGTGTGGATTGTGTATGTGGTGTATGTGTATATCTGTGTTGTATGTGTGGTTTGTGTGTTGGGTAAATACATATTGGGCGTGTGTGTGTTGTGTGTGAGTGTGTTTATGATGTACCTATGTGTGATGAATTGTAAGTATGTGATGTGCATATGTTATGTGCATATGGGTTGCGTGTTTGTCGTATAAATGCATTGCGTGTGTTTGGTATGTGATGAATACGTGGTGTGCGTGGGTTGTGTATGCATGTGTGTCTTTGTGGTGTAAATATATTATGTATGGTGTATATGTTTGTGCTGTATGTGTATGTGTGTGGCATGTGTGTATGCGTGAAATGTCTAGTATGTGCACAGCTGTGATGTGCATGTGATAAATATGTGGTGTGTGTATATGTGTGGGTCGTGGGTGGCACACACAGTTAAATGCTGGGCTACTAACTGAAAAGTTGGTGGTTCAAACATACCTAGAGGCGCCTTGGAAAAAAGACCTGGTAATCTGCTTCTGAATGGTCACAGCAATGAAAACCCTATGGAGCACAGTTTTACTTTGCAATACATGGGGTCGCCATGAGTCAGAATTGACTTAACAGCAGCTAGTGTGTGCGTGTGGCCTTGTGCAGAGATCCAAGATCCAAGGCTTAAGAAGAGTTTTTGTTTTAAAAACATCTCTGCATTGAGATCAATTTGTAAAATCTTTCCAAATGTTTCATCTTTCCAGAGATCATTTGGGAGGTGGTTTCTTAAGACCAAATGTTTGTTTTTTTAGGAGAAAACCTCAAATATTATAAACTAGATCAAAGTGAAAGGGGCTCCTGCATTGCTGTAATTTCAGCCAACTGTAGTCGAATTTAGCAAGCGAAGTTATTTTCAGAGTTATTATATTCAGAGCTTGAAGAGGGCCCATCTCCTCTGCCTCTGATGTGTAAATCCATTTCTCCTCGTCAGATGCAACCATTCCTTGCTCTTCAGAGGTGGTTGCTTGGGAAAATGTGCCTCATTTTGGCATCTCCCCCCATCAGAGCCTGTGCCATCTTGTGGGAAGCAGTGTAGCTTAGAGGCTAAGAATGGGAACTCTTGAGTCAGCTTGCTCAGGTCCAAATGCTAATTTCACCAACTGGGCAAGGGCTTAACCTTGGAAAGCTTCTTCATCTGTGAAATGCAGGTAATACTGGTACCTACCCTGGAGGGTCTTTGGAAGCCTTAGATGAGATGATGTAAACATAGTGCCTGGAACATGGTAAATATTGAAAGAACGTGTGGTTTGATGATGGCAGGCATCTTGTATGGGTATGGCTGTGCCTCTACAGGTATAAAGAAGAGGGCAGTAGAAGCCATTGGTGGACCATTTCTTCCAAGGTTTTCTGTGAATTTATTCGTCTTGGCCTGCCTATGCTGATTAGATTGAGGAGTAACCTCTCAGCTTTGCATCAGTGCAGCCTGCTCGGGTTGGTAGGTAAATAAGGTGCCACTTAATGAATGCTTACAAGGGTGTTTGAAGACATCAGTGGGGCTAGGCCCGGTCCGTTATTAGAGCAAAAGTCCTCTGAGCAAATGTGCTCTCCCTCATATGTTAGAACTGCTCTTGTATCTGTTTCCTGCTCTGGAAAAGGTATCTCAGCAAAGCAGAATTGTATTCTGAGAACATTGAAGAAAAAAAAAAAAAGTCTGATGTGTTATATAAGTCACTCTGACTAACATGCAGTTATTTGGGACAATTTTCAGATGAAACTTTACATTTTGTCCCTGCTATTTCTGGGCCACTATGTAGACATTAATGTCTGAGCACAGTGTCCATTAGAAAGTTCTGGGTGCTGAAACAGAATTCACCCCCTCTCTACTTTTTTCTATCTTGTCTGCTCTAACCTCAGTCTAGGCTGCAGATAGATTAAGGGGACATCTTCAGGGTCCCCACTCCAGTTAGTCCTCATTCAGTACTAATGATGAAAGCTTCTATTGCATCCATCCCTTTAAATCCAAAATTCATCACACCTCCTTTCACTCTGATCCACTCGACCAAGAGTCTTTCATTATTTCTCCAGCAAGATCTGCATCAGTATCTTCAACCTTTAAGGACTCCCTCAACCCCCTCTCACCCTGCAGGAACCTCAAATTACTTTCCCTCCTTTATTTCACTTTCTACCTGTCAGTTTTTCCCAGGGAAATTTTCTGGTAGAACTCTTCACCCCTTCTAGGTTTTCTGTTGCTAAGCCTTGTTGTCTGCTGTGTCTGCAGTATACTTCCCGTCCAACTCACCAAGTCAAGTTCTCTTTTTTGTGCAGATTACTTCTGCCTTCTCACTCTCTAACAAATCTTCATCGAATTCTCTAAAGGAAGATGACAATTTTCTCTAGACCCTGGCTCATTTATCTGTAACCAAAACGTGGTTATGAGAATGATCAATCCATGAATCAATGAGAAATCAGTAAATCAATAAGAATGTTGTTGAGTGGATGTAATAAGTTCTGCCCCTTGATATGTGCTTGGCTTTTACAGAACTTTCGAGTTTAAGTAGTGCTGAAGCCAGTAGGCCTACCCAAATTACTTACCATCCAGATAAATGAATTAATTGACCTATTGAATGAAATTAATTAATTTATTGATCATTAGAAATTGATAAAGATTCTTTTAATTTGCCAGATAATGCCATTAGGTCCCAGTCTATTTGTAAGACTGGCACATAAGCCTAAATTGTGAACAGAAGGGCTGGTGCCAAGCTAGCATGAAGATGTGAGAAAAGGGTTATGGAAGAACGAATGAGGAAGAGACAACTCTAATGGGGCAGAGGTAGGTGATCAGGGAAGGATTCACAGAGGAGGTGACATTTAGACCAAGAACAGTGTTTTGCTAGGTGGTAAAGGAGGCTGAGGAATAAAACAGAGACAGGCATGGAGGGTCAGAAGTGCCTATGTATAGGGTGTATGGGAGAGGTTGGAGGGAACCAGCTGGGCCCAGAGGGTGAAAGGTCTTATATTTCTGTCTGCCTAAGGAGCTTGGATTCTCTCCTGTAGGCCAGTGGAGAACCCACTTTTCATGGGCACAAGAATCACCTGGGGAGCTCATTAAAAATGGGCTCATCTCAAAGGAGATAGTCGATAGGTCTGGGGCTAGGAACTGAGAGCTTAATGAGCTCCTCAGTTGATTCTAATGTGATTGGTCCACAGACCCCATCATTGCTATGGGCAGTGAAGGCTTTTAAGAACAGGGAACGATATGACCTGATTTATTTTTTAGGACAATAATTCTATCAACTGCGTGGAAGATAGACTGACTTCACCGGTAGGGAAAATATATAGGAAGTTGCTGCAGGCATCCTAGTGAGAGATGTTGAGGACTGGGGCTAAAGTGAAGAGAAGGGATGCATGTAAGAGATCTGAGTTAGAGTACATAGAGTACATAGGTTACCTGAACAAGGGTTGAGAAGAATTAAGGTTCAGAATGAGTTTTGAATAATGCCTAGAACGTAGTCAGTATTTATTGAATGAATGAATGAATGGAATAAATAACTATAGGAGGAAAAGTAGTTAGGGTAGGGGTCAAAAAGAAATTTCAATTTTAGATATATAAATATCACTATAAGATATTGATCTAGTAGTTGTGAGAAAAGTACATGAAGGGTTGGAGATATGGATTTGGAAGTTGTCAGTGTAGAGATAGTTACTGAAGCAACAGTAGAGTCTGAGATCACTCAGCAAGAAGGTCTAAGTCTGAAAGTGAAGGAAGCCAAGGATGGAAACCTTCTGGGAGCCTGAGTGGCAGGAAGAAGAAAACTAGCTGGCAGAGAGGGGAAAGTGATCAAAGAAGAAGCTGAAGGGTGAAGAGAGAGGTATGTTTTGAAAATAAAGAATTTCAGAAAATGTGTGTGTGAGACAGAAAGAGAGAGAGACAAAGAGAAAGAGGGAAACAGTAGCACAGGAGTGCTGTCTAGGGAGTGTTTTTAATCTGAATGCTGAAACAAGTTCAAGCAGATTCAACTCTCACTTATTCCTGAATCATGAGTGAAAAACCAGGTCAACAGCATAATGAAGAGGCCGGTCTTCCTACTGGCTATAGCTGGAGGGCAGTACTTATTTCAAGTAAAGGCTGTTTCAATTTATTTAGATGTGAGGTGGACTAGAATATATTACATCTACACCCCCACCCCAACATTTGTTTCTTTTAGGTTAGAATTATCCTGTCAGGGTCTTCTACTTGTCCATTAAGCTTTTTTTAAGTGGGCTTACAATACAGATTTTGAAGATTTATCAATAAACTGCCACCAGTGGATATGAGAGTGCCCATCTCACTCTACTCTTGTTGTTGTTAGGTCCCATACAGTCGGTTCCAACTCATAGCGACCCTATGCACAACAGAGCGAAACACTGCCTCGTCCTGCACCATTCTCACAATCATTGTTATGTTTGAGCCCATTGTTGCAGCCACTGCGTCAATTCATCTCCTTGAAGGTCTTCCTCTTTTCCGTTGACCCTGTGCTTTACCAAGCATGATGTCCTTCTCCAGGGACTGATCACTCCGGACGACATGTTCAAAGAATGTAAGATGTGGTCTCACCATCCTTGCTTCTAAGGAGCATTCTGGTTGTACTTCTTCCAAGACAGATATGTTCGTTCTTTTGGCAGTCCACGGAATATTCAATATTCTTTGCTAACACCACAATTCAAAGGCGTCAGTTCTTCTTCGGTCTTCCTTATTCATTGTCCAGCTTTCACATGCATATGATGGGATTGGAAATACCATGCCTTGGGTCAGGCGCACCGTAGTCTTCAAGGTGACATCTTTGCTTTTCAACAATTTAAAGAGGTCTTTTGCAGCAAATTTGCCCAGTGCAATGCGTCTTTTGACTTCTTGACTGCTGCTTCCATGGCTGTTGATTGTGGATCGAAGTAAAATGAAATCCTTGACAACTTCAGTCTTTTCTCTGTTTATCATGATGTTGCTTATTGGCCCAGTTGTGAGGATTTTTGTTTTAGGTTCAGATGTAATCCATACTGAAGGCTGTGGTCTTTGATCTTCATTAGTAAGCACTTCAAGTCCTCTTCACTTTCAGCAAGCAATCTTGTGTCATCTGCATAATGCAGGTTGTTAAGAAATCTTCCTCCAATCCTGATCCTCCGTTCTTCTTCAAATAGTCCTGCTTCTCAGATTATTTGCTCAGTATACAGACTGAATAGGTATGGTGAAAGGGTACAAGCCTGACAGACACCTTTCCTGATTTTAAACCATGTAGTAGGTTTTTTTTTTTTTTTTAGTATCCCCTTGTTCTGTCTGAACAACTGCCTCTTGATCTATGGATAGGTTCCAAATGAGCACAATTAAGTGTCCTGGAATTCCCATTCTTCGAAATGTTATCTATAATTTGTTGTGATCCACTCAGTCGAATGCCTTTGCATAGTCAATAAAACAGGTAAACATCTTTCTGGTGTTCTCTGTTTTCAGCCAGGATCCATCTGGCATCAGCAATGATATTCCTGGTTTCGTGTTCTCTTCTGAATCCAGCCTGAATTTCTGGCAGTTCCCTGTTGATATACTGCTGCAGTGCTTTTTTCTTTGTTTTTGAAAATTTTAAAAATAATTTTTATTGTGCTTTAAGTGAAAGTTTACAAATCAAGTCAGTCTCTCTCACAAAAACCCATACACACCTTGCTACAGACTCCCAATTACTCTCCCCGTAATGAGACAGCCTGCTCTCTCCCTCCACTCTCTCTTTTCCTGTCCTTTTTGCCAGCTTCTAACCCCCTCCACCCTCTTATCTCCCCTCCAGGCAGGAGATTCCAACATAGTCTCAAGTGTCCACCTGATCCAAGAAGCTCACTCCTCACCAGCATCCCTCTTCAACCCATTGTCCAGTCCAATCCATGTCTTTAAGAGTTGACTTCAGGAATGGTTCCTGTCCTGGGTCAACAGAAGGTCTGGGGGCCATGACCACTGGGGTCCTTCTAGTCTCAGTCAGACCATTAAGTCTGGTCTTATGAGAATTTGGGATCTGCATCCCACTGCTCTCCTACTCCCTCAAGGGTTCTCTGTTGTGTTTCCTGTCAGGGCAGTCATTGGTTGTAGCCGGGCTCTATTTAGTTCTTCTGGTCTCAGGATGATGTAGTCTCTGGTTCATGTGGCTCTTTCTGCTTCTTGGGCTCATAATCACCTTGTGTCCTTGGTGTTCTTCATTCTCCTTTGATCCAGGTGGGTTGAGACCAATTGATGCATCTTAGATGGCTGCTTGCTAGCTTTTAAGACCCCAGATGCCACTCTTCAAAGTGGGATGCAGAATGTTTTCTTAATAGATTTTATTATGCTAATTGACTTAGATGTCCCTGAAACCATGGTCCCCAGACCCCTGCCCCTGCCATGCTGGCCTTCGAAGCATTCAGTTTATTCAGGAACTTCTTTGTTTTTGGTTTAGTCCAATTGTGCTGACCTCCCCTGTATTGTGTGCTGTCTTTCCCTTCATCTAAAGTAGTTCTCATCTACTATCTAATTAGTGAATGCCCCTCTCCCACCCTCTCTCCCTCTCCCATCTCGTAACCACAAAAGAATGTTTTCTTCTCAGTTTAAACTATTTCTCAAGTTCTTATAATAGTGGTCTTATACAATATTTGCCGTTTTGCAGCTGACTAGTTTCACTCAGCATAATGCCTTCCAGGTTCCTCCATGTTATGAAATATTTCACAGATTCCTCACTGTTCCTTATTGTTGCATAGTACTTCATTGTGTGAATATACCATAATTTATCCATTCATCCTTTGATGGGCAACTTGGTTGCTTCCATCTTTTTGCTATTGTAAAGAGTGCTGCAATAAACATGGGTGTAAAGGCTCTTATTTCTCTAGGATATATTCCAACGAGTGGGATTGCTGGATCATGTGGTAGTTCTAGTTCTAGCTTTTTAAGGGAGCCCCAAATTGATTTCCAAAGTGGTTGTACCATTTTACATTCCTACCAGCAGTGTAGAAGTGTTCCAATCTCTCCACAGCCTCTCCAACATTTATTATTTTGAGTTTTCTGGATTAATGCCAGCCTTGTTGGAGTGAGATGGAATCTCATTGTAGATTTGATGTGCATTTCTCTAATGGCTAATGATCGCGAACATTTCCTCTTGTATCTGTTAGCTATCTGAATGTCTTCTTTAGTGAAGTGTTTATTCATATCTTTTGTGCATTTTTTAGTTGGGTTATTTGTCTTTTTGTGTTGAGTTTTTGCAGTATCGTGTAGATTTTAGAGATCAGGCACTGATCAGAAATGTCGTAGCTAAAAACTTTTTCCCAGTCTGTAGGTAGTCTTTTTACTCTTTTGGTGAAGTCTTTGGATGAGCATAAGTGTTTGATTTTTAGGAGCTCCTAGTTTTTTTTTTTAGTTATCTAGTTTTTCTTCTGCATTCCTAATAATGTTTTGTATACTATTTATGCCATGTAGTAGGGGTCCTAACGTTGTCCCTATTTTTTCTTCCATGATCTTTGTCGTTTTAGATTTTATATTTATGTCTTTTATCCATTTTGAGTTCATTTTTGTGCATGCTGTGAGGTATGTGTCTTGTTTCATTTATTTGCAGATGGATATCCAGTTATGCCAGCACCATTTGTTAAAAAGACTGTCTTTTCCCCCATTTAACTGGTTTGGGGCCTTTGTCAAATATCAACTGTTCATATGTGGATGGATTTATGTTGGTGTTCTCAATTCTGTTCGATTGGTCTATGTATCTGTTGTACCAGTACCAGGCTGTTTTGACTATTGTGGTGGTATAATAGGTTCTAAAATCAGGTAGAGTGAGGCCTTCCACTTTGCTCTTCTTTTTTTAAGTAATGCTTTACTTATCCGGGGCCTCTTTCCCTTCCATATGAAGTTGGTGATTTGTTTCTCCATCTCATTAAAGAACTTCGTTGGGATTTGGATCGGAATTGCATTAAATGTATAAATTGCTTTTGGTAGAATAGACATTTTTATAATGTTAAGTCTTCGTGTCCACAAGCAAGGTATGTTTTTCCATTTATGTAAGTCTCATTTTTTGGTTTCTTGCAGAAGTGTACTGTAGTTTTCTTTGTATAAGTCTTTTACATCTCTGGTAAGATTTATTCCTAAGTATTTTATCTTCTTGGGGGCTACTGTAAATGGCATTGATTTGGTGATTTCCTCTTCGATGTTCTTTTTGTTGGCATAGAGGAATCCAATTGATTTTTGTATGTTTATCTTGTATCCTGATACACTTCTGAACTCTTCTATTAGTTTCAGTAGTTTTCTGGAGGATTCCTTAGGTTTTTCTGTGTATAAGATCACGTCATCTGCAAATAGAGACACTTTTACTTCTTCCTCACCAATCTGGATGCCCTTTATTTCTTTATCTTGTTGCAGTGCTTTTAAATGATCTCCAGGAAAATTTCGCTTGCTTGTGATATTAATGATATAGTTCAATATTTTCCGCATTCAGTTGGATCACCTTTCTTGGAAATAGGCATAAATATGGATCTCTTTCATTTGGTTGTCTGGTAGCTGTCTTCCAAATTTCTTGGCATAGGCGAGTGAGCATTTCCAGAACTGCATTCATTTGTTGAAACATCTCAGTTGATATTCTGTCAATTTCTAGAGCTTTGTTTTTTGCCAATGCCTTCAGTACCACTTGGACTTCTTCCTTCAGTACCATCAGTTTCTGATCATATGCTACCCTTTCAAATGGTTGAACATCGACCAATTCTTTTTGGTAATGACTCTGTGTATTTCTTCCATCTTCTTTTGATATTTCCTGCATCGTTTAATATTTTCCCCATAGAATCGTTCACTATTGCAACTTGAGGCTTGAATTTTTTCTTCACTTCTTTCAGTTTGAGAAATGCCGAGCGTGTTCTTCCCTTTTGGTTTTCTATCTCCAGGTTTTTGCACATGTCGTTATAATACTTTACTTTGTCTTCTTGAGCTGCCCTTTGAAATCTTCTGTTCCGTCTTTTTACTCTGTTGTTTCTTCCTTTTGCTTTAGCTTCTGAAGTTCAAGGGGAAGTTTCAGAGTCTCTTCTGACATCCATTTTGGTCTTTTCTTTCTTTCCTGTCTTTTTAATGACCTCTTGATTTCTTCAAGTATGACATCCTTGATGTCATTCCACAACTCGTCTGGTCTTTGGTCATTAGTGTTCAGTGCATCAAGTCTGTTCTTGAGAAGGTCTCTAAATTCAAGTGGGATATACTTAAGGTCGTGTTTGGCTCTTGTGGACTTGTTCTAATTTTTTTCAGCTTCAACTTGAACTCACATGTGAACAATTGATGGTCTGTTCCACAGTCGGCCCCTGGCCTTGTTCTGACTGATGATATTGAGCTTTTCCATGGTCTCTTTCCACAGATGTAGTCAATTTGATTCTTGTGTATTCTATGTGGCAAGGCCCATGTGCGTAGTCGCTGTTTATGTTGGTGAAAAAAGGTATTTGCGATGAAGAAGTCATTGGTCTTGCAAAATTCTATCATGGGGTCTCTGGCATTGTTTCTATTACCAAGGCCATATTTTCCAGCTACCAATCCTTTTTCTTTGTTTCCAATTTTTGCATTCCAATCACCAGTAATTATCAATGCATCCTGATTGCATGTTTGATCAATTTCAGACTGCAGAAGCTGGTAAAAATTTTTAATTTCTTCATCTATGATCTTAGTGGTTGGTGTATATATTTGAATGATAATCGTATTAACTGGTCTTCCTTGTAGGCATATGGATATTATCCTACCACACTGACAGCATTGTACTTCAGAATAGATACGGAAATGTTCTTTTTGATGATGAATGCAACATTATTCCTCTTCAAGTTGTCATTCCTGACATAGTTGACCATATGACTGTCTGATTCAAAATGGCCAGTACCACTCCATTTCAGCTCACTAATGCTTAGGATATCGATGTTTATGTGTTCCATTTCATTTTTGACGATTTTCAATTTTCCTTGATTCATATTTTGTACATTTCACATTCCGATTATTAATGGATGTTTTCAGCTGTTTCTTCTCATTTTGAGTCATGCCACACTAGCAAATGAAGGTCCCGAAAGCTTGACTCCATTCACTTCTTTATGGGCTATTCTACTTTGAGGAGGCAACTCTTTCCCAGTCATCTTTTGAGTGCCTTCCAACCTGGAGGGCTCATCTTCCAGCACTGTATTAGACAATGTTCCACTGTTATTCATAAGGTTTTCACTGGCTAATTGTTTTCAGAAGTAGACTGCCATGTTCCTCTTCCTAGTCTGTCTTAGTATGGAGGCTCAGCTGAAACCTGTCTGCCATGGGTGACCTGCTGGTGTTTGAACACCAGTGGCATAGCTTCCAGCATCACAGCAACACACAATCCCCCAGAATATGACAAACTGACAGACACATGGGTGACTCTACTCTTAACAGCATTGAAAGTGATTATTTTTTTAAAAAAGATCTTTGCTTATATGTTTGGCAAAAAACAGGTAACTCGTTTAAATTTAAATTTTACTGCGGGCAACCGCATTCAGATGGTTATTGGACATTTATATTAATAGCTTTTCTGTAATTTCTGTTTAGGATCATTGACTATTTATATATTGGGATCTTAGAAGTCTTCTGGATTGATATTCGTATGTTCCTTCTAAATTAAAGACATTAATAATCCATTGTTATATTTATAATCATTTTTTCAAATAGTCAACTTATGTAGTGATGCAGTGGTAGAAGAGAGGCGTTAACAGTCTTTAGTACATGTGCTACATCAAATTCTGGCCCTCTGATGCTCACCAGAAGCCACTTGACAATGTCTATAAAGAAGTTAGCTAGGATTCTGACAGGGATTGCATTAAATCTATAGATCAATTTGGGGAATATTATCCTATTAACAATATTAAGTCTTCTGATCCATGAACATGGGATGCCTTTCCATTTATATAAGTATTCTTTAAATTTCTTTCAATGTTTTGTAGCTTTCAGAGTGTTATGGATTGAATTGATTGAATTGTGTCCTCCCAAAATACCAAAACCAAACCAAACTCATTGCTCTTGAGTCAATTTCTACTCATAATGAACCTACAGGACAGAGTAGAACTGTCCCATGGGGTTTCCAAGGAGCAGCTGTTGGATTCAAACTGCCAAGCTTTTGGTTAGCAGTCATAGCTCTTAACTACTGCACTACCAGGCACCCCCCCGCTCCTAAATATGTGTTGTAAATCCTAACCTCTATGCCTGTGGGTATAGTCCCATTTTGGAATGGGTTGCATTTGTTATGTTAATGAGGCAGGATTAGTGTAGGATGTGTCTTGAATCAATCTCTTTTGAGATGCAATCCAGAGATGGAGAAAAATAGATGCCACACCACGTGTTTATCACTTTGTAGCCAAAAAATAGAAGCTGAAGAAACATGCCAAGTCACATGAAGGTCACCCAGGAGCAGAAGCTCAAAGAGGCAAGGACCTTCCTCCAGAGCCGACAGAGAAAGAAAGGCTTCCCCTGGAGCCGGCACACTTAATTTGGACTTCTAGCCTCTTGAACTGTGAGAAAATGTATTTCTGTTTGTTAAAGCCACCCACTTGGGTGTTTGTTATAGTAGCACTAGATAACTAAGAGCCAGAATATAAATTTTCACTACTTTTGTTAAATTTTTTCTATTTATTTTATTCTTTTTGAAACTATTGTAAATTGAATTATTTTCTTAATTTCATTTTTGGTTTGTTCACTGCTAGTATTAGAAATAATTTTTTTAGCATGTTGATCTTGTGTCTTATAATATTACTGAGCTTATTTATTAGTTCTAATAGTTTTTTAGTGTATCCCTTAGGATTTTCTATATACAAGATCACGTCATTTGTTAATATAGTTTTACTTCTTCCTTTTCAATCTGGATGCCTTTTATTTTGTATTCTTGCCTAATAGTCCTGGCTAGAACTTCTAGTACAATGTTAAATATAATTATTCCTGATATTAGAGAGAAAGCATTCAGTCTTTCACCATTAAATGTGTTAGTTGTGGGTTTATCAGGTTGAGGAAATTCCTTTCTATTCCTGGTTTGTTGAGTGTTTTTATCATGACAGAGTGTTAGATTTTCTGCATCTATCGAGATGATCATGTTTTTGGCTTTTTATTCTATTGATATGGTGCATTGCATTAATTGAACCAACCTTGCATTCCTAAGGTAAATCTCACTTGATCATGGTATATAATCCTTTTCGTGTGTTGCTGAATTTGGTTTTCTAGTATTTTGTTGAGACCATCTACTTTTAAGCTTCCAAAGTTTTGTTGTTATCTACTTTTCTATTCTCCATCCTCATGGAATTGTGCCTTAAGGGAAGGAGGGGAATCCTTTTAGTATAATTTTAGTGATTTCAGGGTGAGGTAAGTAGATAAGTGTGTTCAGTCTGCGTTCTTGATGCAAACTTAGCTTTGTTAATGAGCTGTGAGTAGATCTCTCTTACCCTGATTTTGTTGTCTTACCTTCTTTAGTTAAGAGTTTGTTATTGTGGCTCTAGGTATGTGGTAACAGCATTGCTTTCAGCAATTCCTGGCTCTTCATTTGGAGAGAAACTTGTTGCTGTTTTGGTATGGATCTGTCAGTTTTCTTTACCACATTGAGTTTGAGAACCAAGGAGGTCTGTTCTTGGCAGACTGGAAACACCTCTGTCTTCACTTTTCTGGGGAGTGCAATGTAGATAGTGTGGAGACATTTTTTCTTCTAAATTAAATGGAATTAAAATGAATTTCATTTAAAAGCATTTATGACATACTATGAAATAATTCGGTTTTTTGGGGGGATTGGAAAAACAGACAGTCCTCACTTTGTGTGTTAGTGTGCAGTTGTAAAAATGGCTGCGCAAGTAGAAACCATGCCAAGTGATCTTAACAATCAATGGGAAAAATTAGGGTTGTTCCATGATCTTTAAAATTATTTGTTAAAACATTAAAAACTTCCTTACTATTGGCTATAAATGTATAGGAAAAAAAAGTAAAACCAATGTTTATTACATTAAATAAAAGTAGTATAATTTAAAATATTAGAAACATTGGGAATTAAAGTTTTTTGTTTCTTTGTAAAAATGTATCAAGGAGAGTTTGGACAGTCTTCCCTTCCTCTTGTTGATTGGAGAATCTTTTCTATGCCTTGATGAATTGTCATAATCCTTTCTAAGTTTGGGTAAACTTTCAACATTTTATCCTTTGTACTTTCAATGTCATAAAATATTGCTGAGAGTTCCTTTAACATGAAGTTTTTTGCCAGTGTCACTTTCTCTTGGACATTTTCATCCTTTCGTCACAACCACTTTCATATTTTGGGTCATTATAACTTAACTGCCTGCCCTAAGTGATGAAACCAGCCTTTACTGGAAACAATAGTTTCTTCAATCTCCTTTCAATATGCCAACTACCTTCAAAACTTTGACCTGAATGCAAGCCAAACTGATTGGCATTATTATTATTATTTTTATTGTATCTTAGATGAAGGTTAACAGAATAAACTAGCTTCTCATTAAACAGTTAGTGCACACATTGTTTTGTGACATTGGTTGTCAACCCCATACGTGTCAACACTCTTCCCTTCTTGACCTTGGTTCCATATTACCAGCTTTCCTGACCCCTCCTGCCTTCTGGTCCTTGCCCCTGGGCTAGTATGCCCAGTTAGTCTCATTTTTTTTTTTTTTATTGTACTTTAGATGAAGGTTTACAGAACAAACTAGCTTCTCATTAAACAGTACACATACTGTTTTATGGCATTTGTTAACAACCCCACAACATGTCAACACTCTCCCTTCACATCCTTGGGTTCCCTATTACCAGCTTTCCTGTTCCCTCCTGCCTTCTAGTCCTAGGCTGGTTGTGCCCCTTTAATCTTGTTTTGTTTTATGGGTCTGTCCAATCTTTGGCTGAAGGGTGAACCTCAGGACTGACTTCATTACTGAGCTGAAAGGGCATCCAGCAACCATACTCCCAGGGTTTCTCCAGTCTCTGTCAGGCCAGCAAGTCTGGTCTTTCTTTTTGAGTCAGAATTTTGTTTTACATTTTTCTCCAGCTCTGTCTGGGATCCTCTACTGTGATTCCTGTCTGAGCAGTTGGTGGTGGTAGCCGGTCACCATCTAGTTGTGATTGGCATTATTTTTTAGTTGGGCTTCAATCCAAAGTAAAAGTAAGCACTGTATTTTACCCAAAAGTGGCTTTCTATTCCTACTGCAATTTAAACTAGAAGATATTGAAGCAATCTTACCATTAAAAAATTTTTTTTATTATGCTTTAAGTGAAAGTTTACAAATTAAGTCAGTCTTCCATACAAAAATTTATATACACCTTGCTATATACTCCTAATCCCGCTAATGAGACAGCACACTCCTTCCCTCCACTCTCTTTTCGTGTCCATTCTGCCAGCTTCTGACCCCCTCTGCCCTCTCATCTCCTCTCCAGAAAGGAGATGACAACATAGTCTCATGTGTCTACTTGATCCAAGAAGCTCATTCTTCACCAGCATCATTTTCTATCCCATTGTCCACTCCAACCCCTGTCTGAAGAGTTGGCTTTGGGAATGGTTCCTGTCTTGGGGTAACAGAAGGTTTGGGGACCATGACCTCCAGGGTCCTTCTAGTCTCAGTCAGACCATTAAGTCTGGTCTTTTTACAAGAATTTGGGGTCTGCACCCCACTGCTCTCCTGCTCCCTCAGGGGTTCTCTGTTGTGTTCCTTGTCAGGGCAGTCATCCGTTGTAGCCGGGCACCATCTAGTTCTTCTGGTCTCAGCTAATGGAGTCTCTGGTTTATGTAGTCCTTTCTGTTTCTTGGGCTCATAATTACCTTGTGTCTTTGGTGTTCTTCATTCTCCTTTGCTTCAGGTGGGTTGAGACCAATTGATGCATCTTAGATGGCTGCTTGCTAGCGTTTAAGACCCCAGACAGTACTTTCCAAAGTGGAATGCAGAATGTTTTCTTAATTGACTTTATTATGACAGTAGACTTATATGTCCCCCGAGACCATGGTCCCTAAACCTCCACCACTGCTACACTGGCCTTCGACACATTCAGTTTATTCAGGAAACTCCTTTGTTTTTGGTTTTGTCCAGTTGTGCTGGCCTCTCCTGGATTGTGTGTTGTCTTTCCCTACACCTAAAGTAGTTCTTATCTATCTAATTAGTGAATACCCCTCTCGCTCCTCTCGCAACCATCAAAGAATATATTCTTCTCCATTTAAACTATTTCTTGAGTTCTTATAATAGTGGTCTTATACAATATTTGTCCTTTTGCAACTGACTAATTTCACTCAGCATAATGCCTTCCAGATTCCTCCATGTTATGAAATGTTTCACAGAATCATCACTGTTCTTTATCGATGCTGAGTATTCCATTGTGTGAATATACCATAATTTATTTATCCATTCATCCATTGATGGGCACCTTGGTTGGTTCCATCTTTTTGCTACTGTAAACAGTGCTGCAATGAACATGGGTGTGCATATATCTGTTCATGTAAAGGCTCTTATTTCTCTAGGATATATTCCAAGGAGCAGGATTGCTGGATCCTATGGTAGTTCTATTTCTAGTTTTTTTAAGAAAGTGCCAAATCAATTTCCAAAGTGGTTGTACCATTTTACATTCCTACCAGCAGAGTATAAGTGTTCCAGTCTCTCCACAGCCTCTCCAACATTTATTATTTTGTGTTTTTGGGGTTAATGCCAACCTTGTTGGAGTGAGATGGAATCTCATTGTGGTTTTGATTTGCATTTCTCTAATGGCTAATGATCGTGAGCATTTCTTCATGTATGTGTTAGCTACCTGAATGTCTTCTTTAGTGAAGGGCCTGTTTATATCTTTTCCCCTTTTTTTAATCGGGTTATTTGTCTTTTTGTAGTTGAGTTTTTTCAAGTATCATGTAGATTTTAGAGATCAGGCGCTGGTCGGAAATGTCATAGCTAAAACCCTTTTCCCAGTCTGTAGGTAGTCTTTTTACTCTTTTAGTGAAGTTTTTGGATGAACATAGGTGTTTGATTTTTAGGAGCTCTCAGTTATCTAGTTTCTCTTCTGCATTGTTAATAATGTTTTGTATACTGTTTATGCCATGTAGTAGGGCTGCTAATGTTGTCCCTATTTTTTTTTCTGTAATCTTTATCGTTTTAGATTTTATTTTTAGGTCTTTGATCCATTTTGAGTTTGTTTTTGTGCATGGTGTGAGGTATGGTTCTTGTTTCATTTTTTTGCAGATGGATATCCAGTTATGCCAGCACCGTTTGTTAAAAAGACTGCCTTTTCCCCATTTAACTGATCTTTGGGGCTTTGTCAAGTATCAACTGCTCATATGTAGATGGATTTATGTCTGGATTCTCAATTTTGTTCCATTGTTCTATGTATCTGTTGTTTTACTAGTACCAGGCTTTTTTGACTACTGTTGTGATACAATAGGCTCTAAAATCAGGTAGGGTGAGGCCTCCCACTTTGTTCTTCTTTTTCAGTAACATCTTACTTATCCAGGGCCTCTTTCCCTTCCATATGAAGTTGGTGATTTGTTCCTCCATCTCATTAAAAAATGTAATTGGAATTTGGATCATAATTCCACCGTATCTATAGATCACTTTGGGTGGAATAGACATTTTTACAATGTTAAGTCTTCCTATCCATGGGCAAGATATGTTTTTTCTGCTTATGGAGGTCTCGTTTTTTGGTTTCTTGCAGAAGCGTTTTGTAGTTTTCTTTGTATAAGAATTTTACATCTCTGGTAAGATTTATTCCTAAGTATTTTATCTTCTTGGGGAACACTGTAAATGGTATTGATTTGGTGATTTTCTCTTCGATGTTCTTTTTGTTGGTGTAGAGGAATCCAACTGATTTTTGTATGTTTATCTTGTATCCTGATACTCTGCTGAACTCTTCTATTAGTTTCAGTAGTTTTCTTGAGGATTCTTTAGGGTTTTTTGTGTATGAGATCATGTCAACTGCAAATGGAGATACTTTTGCTTCTTCCTTGCCTACCTGGATGCCCTTTATTTCTTTATCTAGCCTAATTGCTCTGGCATCCTCATCTGACTTACCATGTTTTTTATATTCATAAAACTTTGTCAATATAGTTTATACTGTAGCTTCATAGAGGCTTAAGTTTCACCCCAGCTTCTCTTTTCTGTTTTCGTTTTTCTATGTTCTCATCACAACCACTTTTACTTCCAGCATTATCATTTTTTGTTTCTTGGCTGCAGTTTAATCATTGTTGTAAAATGTTGCATGAGTTTATCACTGGGAGACAAGGAGGTAACATAACTGTATGCTTTATGGTCTGTGCATGAAGCATGAACTGAATTACAGAAGTACAGTGACCCACCACCAACAGACTTTAAAAGAAGTGATGTGATTGGTCACTGATCATGATGTACATCTGTTAGTTTCATAGTGAATTGTGGACTGAAGGGTTTGCAGTCAAGTTGGTGCTTTATGTATATTATGTATTATGAATGTGTATCTACTTATGTATATTATGTACTTTATGTATATTTTATGTATATTAACACAGAGTTAATATACCATGGTAACTGAAATTTGAACCATGTTGTTGGGGAACTGGTATTATTTAACTAAACCAGGGTAACAGAAATTCATACATATCAGAGCTGTGCTAAGTAAGGGCTGCCTGTAATCTATTTCAATGAACCACTTTTCTTTAAACAGAATACAAATGCCAAATACACTATCTTACTATAATTCTCTACTTAATAATCTTGGGTCACAGACTCACTCTGAATTTTTTGTTTCAGTCAGAGTCTTGAGGCTGTTCTGTTTTGTGTTTAAAATTATGGCAGCTGCTCTGATCCCTCTACTTGTCTTCTCAAAATGAGGTCTCCTGCTTGCCTGCTACTTCCACTAATGAGGCCTTTACCCGCTCTTCCTCTGATATATATCATTTCCTTTCATGGACAAAACAGCAAAGACTTCCCTACTTCTGATTCCCTCCCCATCCTCTCTCTATGTTCTTGCAATTTAGGACTGCTCTCCAGAAACACAGCCCAAACCTGACTTCATAGCTCTTACCTTCTAGCCAGGAAGAAAGTTTTGCCTTGACACCCACAGTGTCAGCCAGCTAGGTCCTGCCTTTCTAATGAATAACTCATAAACACTGAAAGCACAATTTTCCCTGAAGAATGCCTCCTGAAGCCGTTACAGCCTGTCTTTCAAACCTTGGACTAACATGTTTTGTTTTCTCCCCTTTAAAAATCTTACATTTTGAAAACTCTTCTGTAGTATTCAATATGAGCTTCAAAGGCTCACAAATGAAAAGGTTCCCAAAGAGGCTGTGTCTCTTTTTTCTTCAAAATCTTTGGGACATTTTCAGTGTAACAGCATTGGTTTTTAAATGGATCCAGAGAGGTTCCTTCTGGTTCTTTTGTGTGCCTCCAAGCACTTAGAACCTGGCTAGGCACAGAGGGAGCATTTAACAAGCACTTTTTGCTTCAGTGATTGAAAAAACAAGCTACAGGTATACGTTGATTTACACATAGGTTTATTTATGAAAATTGATAAATTGGGGGTGGGCAGGGGGAAGTGATACTGGATTGGGTGGAAGGGAAGAAAACTTGTTCTGGAAAGGTTAATATTGTGTACCCTTTTAATAGAGTGACAAATTCAGACAGCTTGTTGAGGATGCTTTCAATGATGGGTAGTTTGCAGGCAAAAATATCTTTTGTTTAAGTCAATATTTTAAGTATTTGGTTTATATGTGGTAGCCATCTCTCTTAGTCATCTAGTGCTGCTGTGACAGAAATACCACAAGTGGATGGCTTTAACAAAAAGAAATTTATTTCCTCACAGTACAGTAGGCTAAAAGTCCAAAATCAGGGCACTGGCTCCAGGGGAAGGCTTTCTCTCTCTGTTGGCTCTTGAAAAGATTCCTTATCATCAATCTTCCCTTGGTCGAGGAGTTCCTCAGGCTCAGAGACCCCAGGTCCAAAGGACATGCTCTGTTCCTGGGGCTACTTTCTTGCTTGCTTCCCTTTCCTTTTATCTCTTGAGAGAGAAACGGTGGTGCAGGCCACATCCCAGGGAAACTCTCTCTACCTTGGATCAGCGAGGTGACCTGAGTAAGGGTGGTATTACAATCCTACCCTAATCCTCTTTAGCATAAAATTTCAATCACGAAATGGAGGACAACCACACAATACTGGGAATCATGGCCTAACCAAGTTGACACATATTTTTGGGTGGAAACATGTGGTAGCCATCTATTAGTGGAGAAGTTTTGCAGTCAAAACAAAGGATTAGTATTTTTAAAAATATGGCAATGAGACTTGGGAAAAGGTATTTCATATGAACATTCTTGTAACTTGTTCTCTGGAGAGGAAAAGCATGAGACCTAATGGAATAGATATGATACGATCCAGGCTGTCAAGTCCTCTACCTACCTGCTGAAAAAACTAGAAAGAGATGTCAAAGAAGAGGGATACTAAGTGCTGGGGACAGCCATCTTTTCTTTTCATTGAATGTCTTTTCCTTTCATTTTGTTTCATCTACAATAACTTTGCTTTGCTTTGGATTCAGTAGACACCTAATGGTAGCCTTCTCCCTTCTGCTGTTATTCCTGAGCAGCCTCAGGGGTATTTGAAGGCAGAAACAAATCCATCAGCAGTCTTGCTTTTGTTTCCTTAAGCTCCTAGGAGAGATTACTATGCACACCAACAACCAACAAGTTGCTGTCAAGTCAATTCTGACTCATGGCGACCCCACATATATGACAGCAGAACTGTGCTCCATAGAGTTTTCAATGGCTGATTCTTCAGAAGTAGACCATCAGGCCTTTCTTCTGAGGACCTCTGGGTGCACTCAAACCTCCATCCTTTCATTTAGCAGCAGAGTGAGTTAACTGTTTGCACTACCCAGGGATTTCTCTATGCACACAATAGGTATGTATAAGTGTCTGTGGAATGATTAAATTGTGCCTTCTTTAACAGTTTTTAAAGTCCCCTCTGGGAGAATGAAGTATTAGTTACAAGACATGTTCTGGGCCCAACAAAGGGCATCCATGAACTCACACCAGCCATGTCATGAGGTTGGATTTGGGGACAGAAAAGCAGTGACTCTAAGAACTCTTTTGTGACATTCATTATATGATTCAGATTTTCTGAGTGCAAATCCATGGCAGCTGCACACAATGAAAGTCTCATGTAAACCCCCCCCAAAACAAACCAAACCTATTGCCGTCGAGTTGATTCCAACTAATAGCAACCCTATAGGACAGAGTAGAACTGCCCCATAGAGTTTCCAGGGAGCACCTGGTGGATTTGAACTGCCAACCTTTTGGTTAGCAGCCATAGCACTTAACCACTATGCAACCAGGGTTTCCAACACTTAAAACTAATGTTAATTCCACCCCAAAGCAACACAGTTCAGGGGTTCCTTAGTGCTTACTTGGTTAGATTTTTGTTCATCCCATGTTAGTTTATGTTAGTTTCTTAGAAGTCAGGGTTCAGGCCTGTTTAAATTTCAATGAATAGTGCCCTGTCTCAAAACCATACTAAAATAGATGCATTTAATGGTGCAGGTAGAAATATAACAGATGGACAGAACTTACTTTTACCTCTTTTTTCCTCCTTTTAGTGGCAAGTATTGGGTCATTATGAGTAGGAATTGACTGAACAGCAATAGTTTTTTTAATTTTATTTTTATGGTATTTAAGGTCTAGGAATCAAGTCGGCAGAATCAGATGGGATCTCAAATTTATTAATCTTTTATTTTAGATCTGAAGATCTCAACTCCTTCATAAGTAAGTCCTTGGAGGGAAGTGGAGGAAGGACTTCTGGTTCACTTTGATGCAATTAAGGGCTTAGTAGAGATTATGCTGAGAAAAAAACCTTGGAGAGAGATTTGGAAATGACAGATATCTGCTATTGTCTAGTCTAAGCAGTGATTTTAAATAGTACAGTCTATAGCTGGAGCTTGGTCTCATCAATGTTCAGGAAAAAATATGGTTGTGGTAATAGAACAGTAAGTATATATCTGTTTTTGCCCCCCATCAGCTCTTGTAGGATTTCCTGCCCTGATATGATCTTCATTATCCCTCCTCCCTATTTCATGTGATTCCTAGGGAGAGATTCTTCTATGTCCACACGAACACAGGCTTCTCATGATCTCTAGTGCTATACTTCTACCCATCATCTACCTACCTATCTACCTAAACTCTTTAACCATGACCAACCAAGCCCACTGCTGTCGAGTAGATTCCGACTCATAATGATCTGATAGGACAGAGTAGAACTGCCCCATAGGGTTTCCAAGGAGTGCCTGGTGGTTTCAAACTGTTGGCCTTCTGGTTAGCAGCTGTAGCTCTTAACCACTATGCCACCAGGGTTTCCAAATACTTTAAAGACCTGTTCAATATGTTTTATAAGTTTTAAGTAAGTTTGGATGTTTTTATTTGTGTGCATATATTTCATGATAGAACTAATATAACCACAATAAAAGAAAATTTGGAAAATAACCCCCCCCAAAAAAAACCAAACCCAGTGTTGCTGAGTCAATTCCGATTCATAGCGACCCTATAGGACAGAGTAGAACTGCCCCATAGAGTTTCCAAGGAGTGCCTGGTGGATTCAAACTGCTGGCCCTTTGGTCAGCAGCTAGATTAAAAAAATCACCCATGGGCGGGGCCAAGATGACGGAATAACCAGAAGCTTCCTAGGAGCCCTCTTACAACAAAGACTTGGAAAAACAAGAGAAACGATTATATTTATGACAAGCTAGAAGCCCTGAACATCAAAGGCAAAGTTAGAAAATGAACTGAGTGGTAGGGGGAAGGAGAGACGGTTCAGAAGCAGAGAGGGGTTGCCAGACCTGAATCACCAGGATCCCTCAGGCACCATTCCCAGAAGTGGCTGCAGTGGGCTGCTAGTAGCGTTCAGCTGCAGTTTCCTCAGGGGGAAGCAGCCAGCCACACGGCCTACTCATACCTAAAGAACCAGAGAAGAACGGCGCTCTCGGCAAAAGCTAAGTACCTGCATACATTTTACCATGCACCCAGCCCACAAGCCAGCTTCAGGGGCTGTCGATTTCCCTGGGCCTAAGATAGGTCCTGTTGAATGCCGGAACCATTCTCCCTGCCTTGGAGAAGGAATAAATATGCAACTGGGGGAAAAGATAATTTTCCAGCTCCACTAACCTGGGGAGCTCAGGACAGAAGCTGCTCCTGTCCAGGCGTAAATGGTCTGTGGACTTTGAATACCTTTCTCCCCTGCATGGACTTGTGTGGGCCTATTTCAGGAGAATAGGCCCTTATTGGCAGACTGCAACTGTTTCAGCTGTGTGGTGGAGAGGTGGGTTTTGATGATTGACACCACTTTGCCTATTAAACAGGGTCCTCACCTACCCACATCAGGGGCCTAAGGACTGGTGGCTCCACTCAGGTCACCCAGCCACCCACGACAGAGGTCCAAGGATAACTGGTATCCCCTAAACTTTACAACCAAAAGCATTAGGTGCCCATGGTCTGTCTGCAGAACCCAACCACCTGTACACTCTGGGGAAGAGGGACGCGCTCTCTCAGAGACACTTGGGGGGCGATTCTCAGCCCTGCCTTGTTCAGAGCATGACCTCCTGCTGCAACCAGATAGTGGTCCCTACACCAATCACCCCTGACCCTCTAAGACTGTAGGACAAAGCCTGTGCCACACACTTGATGACCAGCTACCTGGACACCTGAGCTGAATCCATACAAGAAAAGTGAATGAACTCCTAGACTGATATACCTGATAACAGCTCTAGCTATCCGAGGACAGGACATCGGAGCTTCACAGGTGAAAATAATCAAGCTAGCTCACCCAAGCAACCCATTTGGGCATGTCAAAACAGAACAAAGCAAGAAGCCAGGATACGGTAAGCAAATATAAAATAAACTAATATAATAACTTATAGATGGCTTGGAGACAACAGTCAATATCAAGTCACATAAAGAAACAGACATGATTGCTTCAACAAGCTCTCAAAACAAAGAATCAAAGGGTCTTCTAGATGGAAGTGCTTTCCTGGAATTACCAGGGTCAGAATACAAAAGATTAATATACAGAACCCTTCAAGACATCAGGAAAGAGATCAGGCAATCTGCAGAACAAGCCAAGGAACACACAGATAAAGCAGTTGAAGAAATTAAAAAGGTTATTCAGGAACATAATGAAAAATTTAATAAGCTGCAAGAATCCATAGAGAGACAGCAATCAAAAATTCAGGAAATTAACAACAAAGTTACAGAATTAGACAACACAATAGAAAGTCAGAGGAGTAGACTGAGCAAGTGGAAGGCAGAATTGGTGAGCTTGAAAATAAAGCACTTGGCACCAATATATTTGAAGAAAAATCAGGTAAAATAATTAAAACAAAAAAGAAGAAATCTTAAGAATCATGTGGGACTCTACGAAGAGAAATAACCTATGAGTGATTGAAGTACCAGAACATGGAGGGACAACAGAAAATACAGAGAGAATTCTTGAAGATTTGTTGGAAGAAAACTCCCTGATATCGTGAAAGATGAGAAGATATCTATCCAAGATGCTCATTGAACTCCACATAAGGTAGATTTTAAAAAGAAAGTCACCAAGACATATTATAATCAAACTTGCAAAAACCAAAGATAAAGAGAGAAGTTTAAGAGCAGTTAGGGATAAACACTGGTGGCGTAGTGGTTAGGTGCTGTGGCTGCTAACCAAAGGGTCGGCAGTTCAAATCCGCCAGGCACTCCTTGGAAACTCTATGGGGCAGTTCTACTCTGTCCTATAGTGTCACTATTAGTCGGAGTTGACTCAATGGCACTGGGTTTGGTCTTGGTTTAGGGGTAAATGAAAAGTCCTATCAAAGGAGAGTCAATAAGAATAAGCTCGGATTACTCGTCAGCAGCCATGAGGCAAGAAGACAATGGGATGACTTATATAAAGCATTGAAGGAAAAAAATTGCCTGCCAAGAATCATATATCCAGCAAAACTGTCTCTCAAATATGAAGATGAAATTAGGTCATTTCCAGATAAACAGAAGTTTGGGGAATTTGTAAAAACCAAACCAAAACTACAAGAAATACTAAAAGGAGTTCTTTGGTTAGAAAATCAATAATATCAGGTATCAACCCAAGGCTAGATCACTGGACAGAGCAATCAGATGTCAACCCAGACAGGGAAATCACAAAAATAAATTAAGATAAAAAAGTACTCAAAACAGGGAAACAGCAATGTTATTATGTAAAAAAAAAGGCAACATTAAAACAATAAGGAGGGATTAAGATATGTAGTCATAGATCTTTCATATGGAGAGGAAGACAAGGTGATGTAAAGAAACAAAAGTTAGGTTTAAACTTAGAAAAATGGGGGTAAATATTAAGGTAACCACAAAGGAGACTAACTGTCCTACTCATAAAATAAAACACTAGGAAAAAAAAAGGGACTCAGCAAAAACAATGAGTAAGAGGAAAAGACAATATACAAAGATAAACTACTCAGCACAAAAAATTAAATGGGAAAAAGAAAATGTCAACAACACACACAAAAAAGGCATCAGAATGACAGCAGTAATTCATACCTATTCATAATTACGTTGAATAAAGAGACAGAGAGTGGAAGAATGGATAAAAAAACATGATCCTTCTATATGCTGCCTACAAGAGACACAGCTTAGACTTAGAGACACAAATAAACTAAAACCCAAAGGATGGGGAAAAAAAAAAAATCAAGCAAACAACAATCAAAAAAGAGCAGGAGTGGCAATATTAATTTCTGACAAAATAGACTTTAAAGTTAAATCCATCAGAAAGGATAAGGAAGGACACTATATAATGATTAAAGGGAAAATATACCAAGACCATATGACCACATTAAATATTTATGCACCCAATGACAGAGCTGCAAGATACATAAAACAAACCCTAACAGCACTAAAAAGTGAGCTAGACAGCTCCACAATTATAGTAGGAGACTTCAACATACCACTTTTGGTGAAGGACAGAAC
Source organism: Elephas maximus indicus (assembly GCF_024166365.1). Lineage (NCBI taxonomy): Eukaryota > Metazoa > Chordata > Mammalia > Proboscidea > Elephantidae > Elephas > Elephas maximus. The sequence continues at coordinate 42,132,361 of NC_064827.1, read as the reverse complement.
ATCCAGAAAGAAGCTCAATAAAGACACGGAAGATCTAAATGCCACAATCAACTAACCTGACCTTATAGACATATACAGAACACTCCTTTCAACAGCAGCCAAGTATACTTTCTTTTCTAGTTCACATGGAACATTCTCTAGAATAGACCACATATTAGGCCATAAACCAAGCCTTAGCAGAATCCAAAACATCGAAATATTACAGAGCATCTTCTCTGACCATAAGACCATAAAAGTAGAAATCAATAACAGAAAAAGCAGGGAAAAGAAATCAAATATTTGGAAACTGAACAATACCCTGCTCAAAAAAAGACTGGGTTGTAGAAGACATGAAGGATGGAATAAAGAAATTCGTAGAATCCAATGAGAATGAAAACATTTCCTATCAGAATCTTTGGGACACAGTGAAAGCAGTGCTCAGAGGTCAATTTATATCAATAAATTCTCACATACAAAAAGATGAAAGGGCCAAAATCAAAGAATTGTCCCTACAACTTGAACAAATAGCAAGAGAGCAAAAAAGAAACCCTCAGGCACCAGAAGAAAGCACATAATAAAAATTAGAGCAGAATTAAATGAAATAGAAAACAGAAAAACAATTGAAGGAATTAACAAGACCAAAAGCTGGTTCTTTGGAAAAATTAACAAAATTGATAAATCATTGGCCAAACTGACAAAAGAAAAACAGGAGAGGAAGCAAATAACCTGAATAAGAAATGAGATGGGTGATATTACAACATACCCAAATGAAATGAAAAGAATCATATCAGATTAAAATAAAAAAATTATACTCTAACAAATTTGAAAACCTAGAAGAAATGGATGAATTCTAGAAACACAGTACCTACCTAAACTAACACAAACAGAGGTAGAACAATTAAATAAACCGAGGTAGAACAACTAAATAGACCCATAATAAAAGAAGAGATTGAAAAGGTAATCTTAGAACTTCCAACAACAACAAAAAAAAGCCCTGGCCCAGATGGTTTCACTGCAGAGTTCTACCAAACTTTCAGGGAAGAGTTAACACCACTACTACTAAAGGTATGGCAGTGCATAGAAAAGGACAGAATACTCCCAAACTCATTCTATGAAGCTAGCATGTCCCTGATATCAAAACAAGGTAAAGACACCACAAAAAAAGAAAATTACAGACCTATATCCCTCATGAGCTTAGATGCAAAAATCCTCAACAAAATTCTAGCCAATAGAATTCAACAACATATCAAAAAAATAATTCACCATGACCAAGTGGGATTTATAACAGGAATGCAGGGATGGTTCAACATTAGAAAAACAATCAATGTAATCCATCATATAAATAAAACAAAAGACAAGAATCACATGATCTTATCAATAGGTGCAGAAAAGGCATGTGACAAAGATCAACACTCATTCATGATAAAAACTGTCAGCAAAATAGGAATAGAAGGAAAATTCCTCAACATAATAAAGGGCATTTATATAAAGCCAACAGCCACCATCATCCTAAATGGAGAGAGTCTGAAAGCATTTCCCTTGAGATCGGGAACCAGAAAGGATACCCTTTATCATCAGTCTTGTTCAACATTGTGCTGGAAGTCCTAGCCAGAACAATTAGGCTAGAAATAAAGGGCATCCAGATTGGCAAGGAAGAAGTAGAAGTATCTCTACTTGCAGATGACATGATCATATACACAGAAAACCCTAAAGAATCCTCAAGAAAACTACTGAAACTAGTAGAAGAGTTCAGCAGAGTATCAGCATACAAGATAAACACACAAAAATCAGTTGAATTCCTCTACACCAACAAAAACAACATCGAAGAGGAAATCACCAAATCAATACCATTTAGAGTAGCCCCCGAGAAGATGAAATACTTAGGAATAAATCTTACCAGAGATGTAAAAGACCTATACAAAGAAAACTACAAGACACTACTGCAGGAAACTAAAAGAGACCTACGTAAGTGGAAAAACATACCTTGCTCATGGATAGGAAGGCTCAACATTGTAAACATATCTGTTCTACCAAAAGCCATCTATAGACACAATGCAATTCCGATCCAAATTCCAACAACATTTTTTAATGAGATGGAGAAACAAATCACCAACTTCATATGGAAGGGAAAGAGGTCCCAGATAAGTAAAGCATTACTGAAAAAGAAGAACAAAGTGGGAGGCCTCACTCTACCCGATTTTAGAACCTATTTTACCGCCACAGTAGTCAAAACAGCCTGGTACTGGTACAACAACAGATACATAGACTAATGGAACAGAATTGAGAATACAGACATAATCCAACCACATATAAACAGTTGATATTGGACAAACGCCCCAAATCAGTTAAATGGGGAAAAGACAGTCTTTTTAACAAACGGTGCTGGCATAACTGGATATCCATCTGCAAAAAAATGAAACAAGAACCATACCTCACACCATGTACAAAAACAAACTCAAAATGGATCAAAGACCTAAACATAAAATCTAAAACGGTAAAGATCATGGATGAAAAAATAGGGACAAAGTTAGAAGCTCTAATACATGGCATAAACAGTATACAAAACATTATCAACAATGCAGAAGAGAAACTAGATAACTGGGAGCTCCTAAAAATCAAACAGTTATGCTCATCCAAAGACTTCACCAAAAGAGTAAAAAGATTACCTACAGACTGGGAAAAAGTTTTTAGCTATGACTTTTCCAATCAGTGCCTGATCTCTAAAATCTGCGTGATACTGCAAAAACTCAACTACAAAAAGACAAATAATATAATTAAAAATGGGCAAAAGATATAAACAGGCCCTTGATGGCAGGGTTTTTTTTCCCACTAAAGAAGACATTCAGGTAGCTAACAGATACATGAGGAAATGCTCACGATCATTAGCCATTAGAGAAATGCAAATCAAAACTACAATGAGATTCCATTTCACTTCAACAAGGCTGGCATAAACCCAAAAAACAAAAATAATATACATTGGAGAAGTTGTGGAGAGTCTGAAACACTTACATGCTGCTGGTGGGAATGTAAAATGATACAACCACTTTGGAGATCGATTTGGTGCTTCCTTAAAAAGCTAGAAAACAGAACTACCATAGGATCCAGCAATTCCTCTCCTTGGAATATATCCTAGAGAAATAAGAGCCTTTACACGAGCAGATATATGCACACCCATGTTCATTGCAGCACTGTTTACAGTAGCAAAAAGATGGAACCAACCAAGGTGCCCATCAATGGATGAATGGATAAGTAAGTTATGGTATATTCACACAATGGAACACTACACATCGATAAAGAACAATGATGAAACTGTGAATCATTTCATTACATGGAGGAATCCGGAAGGCATTATGCTGAGTGAAATTAGTCAGTTGCAAAAGGACAAATATTGTATAAGACCACTATTATAAGAACTCAAGAAATAGTTTAAATGGAGAAGAATATATTCTTTGATGGTTGCGAGAGGAGCGAGAGGGGTATTCACTAATTAGATAGTAGATAAGAACTACTTTAGGTGTAGGGAAAGACAACACACAATCCAGGAGAGGCCAGCACAACTGGACAAAACCAAAAACAAAGGAGTTTCCTGAATAAACTGAATGTGTCGAAGGCCAGTGTAGCAGTGGTGGAGGTTTAGGGACCATGGTCTCGGGGGACATATAAGTCAATTGGCATAATAAAATCTGTTAAGAACACATTCTGCATTCCACTGTGGAGAGTGGCATCTGGGGTCTTAAACGCTAGCAAGCGGCCATCTAAGATGCATCAATTGGCCTCAACCCACCTGAAGCAAAGAAGGATGAAGAATGCCAAAGACCCAAGGTAATTATGAGCCCAAGAAACAGAAAGGGCTACATAAACTAGAGACTTCATCATCTTGAGACCAGAAGAGCTAGATGGTGCCCAGCTACAACGGATGACTGCCCTGACAAGGAACACAACAGAGAACCCCTGAGGGAGCAGGAGAGCAGTGGGGTGCAGACCCCAAATTCTTGTAAAAAGACCAGACTTAATGGTCTGACTGAGACTAGAAGGACCGCGGAGGTCATGGTCCCCAGACCTTCTGTTACCCCAAGACAGGAACCATTCCCAAAGCCAACTCTTCAGACAGGGGTTGGAGTGGACAATGAGATAGAAAATGATGCTGGTGAAGAATGAGCTTCTTGGATCAAGTAGACACATGAGACTATGTTGTCATCTCCTTTCTGGAGAGGAGATGAGAGGGCAGAGGGGGTCAGAAGCTGGCAGAATGGACACGAAAAGAGAGTGGAGGGAAGGAGTGTGCTGTCTCATTAGCGGGATTAGGAGTATATAGCAAGGTGTATATAAATTTTTATATGAGAGACTGACTTGATTTGTAAACTTTCACTTAAAGCACAGTAAAAATTAAAAAGAAAATCACCCTTCATCCCATCATTCTAAGGCAATCATTAACATTTGGTTGATTTTTCTTTCAACCTTTTCATCTTGTGTACAGAAACTTTTCTCCAAAGCTGCAATTTAGTGTACACCAGGTTTCTATTTTCCTTTTTATAAGACTTTCATAAACCATTGTCAGCTGTGCAACAGAATTTTTCAAACATCATTATAACAGTATATAATGTATTATTGAGTTAACACAATAGTTTACTTATTAATTTTGAATTCTTAGACATTTAGGTTGTTTATTTTTCTAAACAATAGAACAATGAATACCTTTGGAGGTATTTATTTATTTATTTTTATGTCTTACATTCTTCATTAGAACCCATTCACACTGGCTGAATTTGTACGTTGTTTTTCTGCAGAAGCTTAGAGTATGCCATGCTGTTTGCAGTAGGATCTCTTAAAAAGAATTTGTAGCTGAGACCATTCTTCTTAGTTTAATCTGATGCCAAGATCTCTGATGGCTTGAAAGCATTGGTGCTGCCTTTGGGGGAATGATCTATCTAGTTCACTGCTAGTGTGTTTTGCCTTAACAAATTTGTAGGTCTGATGAAATCAAGGGTAAAAAAGGGACCAGACAGAATGTGTCTAAGAATCACATAGGACTTAATTGAAATGTTTGTGGACACATGTCCTCAGTGACAACAATTCGTGTATCAGTGAGGGCGAGTATGAGCACAGGAAAGTGGGTGCAGAGCAGCAGCTCTGCATCTCTGGACCAGGGAGGAGACGCTGGATATGGGGGACTCAGTAACCGAGTAACTGGGGCTATGTGTCTTGCTTAATGATGGAAATAGCAGGTTTTCCTAGAGTTTAGGGGACTGTTTATCCTCAACCCATTACATTTCCTGTGTTCTGAACAACTTTTGGATTGTTGTTTGGCTTCTCAGGTATCTTGGATCCTGGCTTGCTATTAAAACAGTTCAATGAGATCATCACTGGGTTTTCAGTGTGAAGGCTGTTGAGAATACAGTTCTTTTTATGTTACACTGTCCTTTCTGTAAGTACCTACCTCTCAGATATTTCTCTGTGGCCTTAGGACATGAGAGAGTTGTGCTTTCCTTAAGCAACTGGCTGTTTTTCCCTTACAGATGTGGCACACCATGGACCTCACTACTCTTGCCTCTTTATTCTAGCGCTGTTTAAGCAAGAGCATACGGCCTCCTGCTATACTTCATGGTCTTGCTTCACTCCCAGCTCCATCTTATTTTTATTTCCTTTTTGTCTCATTTTCCTTCTTCTTTTAGATTTATTTTATCTTAAAATCTGTTTGCATCTTTCTAAGTAGCCTTAAATTTGGTTTGGGGTAAGGTGTGGTTTGAGTGAAGAATGAATAGATTTGCTTTCTGGGTTTAGGAATTAGTCTGGTCATTTAGTATGAATTTGTCACTGAGAGGCTTCTCATCATGGGTGCAGTTTCTGGATCTGACTGATTCAGGATTAGAAGGATTAGACAATGGGTTTCGATGATTCAACCGCAGGGCTGCCCTTGAGGTCTTGTCATTAAAAAGTCAGCCCCTCTTAGACACTTCCCCCCATCCCTGCTTTTTATTCCTTTGAAATGCAACCACAGAATTTGATATTCATTAAAGGGTTAAAAGCTTGTTTAACAGTTAGGTATACTTATCCCATTTCCTTCTCTTTTCTGCTTCCTTATACCTTTTTCTTCTATACTTTCAACCTACAGAAACTTCAGCTTTGTTGGAAGGAGGAAAGAGGATTTAGTTTTAGCCTGGATTATTCTGCTAACCAAATGTTACAACTTTGGAACTAAGCACTTTTAAGACAGTTATAACTTTAATACTTAAAACTTTAATTACAACCGAAAATACTTGTAATATCGAGCTTTTCAGCATCAATAAAAGAAAAAAAAGAAAAAAAAATGAGCATACCTCTTCTTCCCTGAGGAAGCTCTTGAGGGTAGGGACCTCTTCATCTTTGAACCCCTCAAGAACTAAGATCAAGCCTTTGCACAAAGCAGGAACTCAACATACATCTGCTGAATTGAAAGTTCTCACCTCCAAACAGGCATGAGAAATAAAGTTTTTAGGCACCTTATCCTAAGAAACTGGAGCCCTAGTGGTGCAATGGTTAAGAGCTCAGGCTGCTAACCAAAAGGTAGGCAGTTTGAATTCACCAGGCCCTCCTTGGAAACCCTACAGGGCATTCCTACTCTGTCTTACACGGTCACTGTCAGAATCCACTTGACGGCAACGGCTTTGGTTTTTGGTTTATCCTCAGAAACAGAAAGCTATTGTGCTAATGAAATATATACAGGATTGATAACCTTTACCAGACTCCACTCCCTCAGTGAAGGCAAAGAAAGACAGACCTACCAGGGTATGGCACTAGTTTCTGGTTTAAACTCCATTTGAAATTAGAGGAGCTTGGTTAATTTTAAGATAAAAAGATATTTGTCTGAAGATTGTGCTTAATTTTAATTTGGTAAATATCATTCAGGTGCAGCTGCTTGAAATTAACCAATTTTTATAACCACAAAAAACATCCAACATATTTCGTATAAGGTGAGAATAAGACCCAAAGCTTGTCGTTATGGCAGGTCAAGAGTCTGATTTGAGGTGAAAATGTGATTCCTTTGGAAATCCCTTCTAACACCTAGTATGTTTTCTTAATTCCTCCCTCCAGTGAATCAAATAATTTTCAGAGCATCTGTAGGCTGAGCCATTTGAGCTTTAAAAATAATAGCTATACTTTGGGTGGCCAGCTTATTATTGCGATATTCCTTGAGAACAAAAGACACAGAAAAGGATTTTTTTTTCCTTTAAAAAGATGAATTCCATTCAGTTGCATTAGACTTTAAGACTAGGGTGTTAAAATAACCCATTTCAGAGCTCTTCAGAACCATTACAGGACATTTGTTGTGGAGTAGCCTTGATTAGGAGACAGGGTTTAAATAATCCCACCAGCGATCATTTTTTTCCTCACCTGCTTTTTGCTCTGCACTTCCTTGTCATTGTATATAAGGCTTTATCCTCTCTCTCTGTTGTTAATAAAACAGCTTCTTTCTTTTTGCTAAGTGGAAAGGTGGAATATGTGGCCCCTGGATTCCTGATGATAGGCAGATATTCACCCACACCCTCTCTGCTGCTGGCAAAATGACCCAGTGAAACTGGACATCCAAGGCATAAGGCAACTGCTTGAATACACTGCACAGGTGATGCAAGTGTCAGCCATAGTCACACAGGAAATGACTTCATTAAAAAAAATAAATGCGTACCTAAGTGCAACCCCTAACGGAGCATTCGTTTTGGATGGAATGAAAATAATTCTGGGGTGAGAATAGAGCGTTAGCTCCACACGTGAAATTCATTCACTGCGTCATATTGATAGACAATCTTTGCAGGAAAGAATTGAAATTAGAAGAGTACAAAATGCCACAAGAGTTCATTGACATGGTTAGTTGTTATACAAGCAAGGACTTTGAATGGTACAATCATAACAATACTTTGTAAAAAGAAAGGAAGTGACTATGAAAATCTTTTGTATCACAAGAAGTTTACTGACCATCTCGTGACAAAAGAGTGGTCCCTTGTAAAGTGGAGTTATAGGTTTTTTTAAGAAGCAAAGTATTCTAAATTCACTGACCTTTTCTGTGATACTGTTGTTGTTGTTAGGTGCCGTCGAGTCAGTTCTGACTCATACCTACCCTATGTACAACAGAATGAAACACTGCCCAGTCCTTCTCCATCCTCACAATTGTTGCTATGTTTGAGCGCATTGTTGCAGCCACATTATCAATCCATCTCTTTGAGGGTTTTCCTCTTTTTTTGCTGACCCTCTACTTTAGCAAGCATGATGTTCTTCTCCAAGGACTGGTGCCTCCTGATAACATGTCCAAAGTATGTAAGACGAAGTCTCGGCATCCCTGCTTCTAAGGAGCATTCTGGCTGTACTTCTTCCAAGACAGATTTGCTCATTCTTCTGGCAGTCCATGATGTATTCAATATTCTTCCCCAACGCCAAAATTCAAAGGCATCAATTCTTTGGTCTTCCTTATTTGTTGTCCAGCCTTCACATGCATATGAGGTAATTGGAAGTACATGTCTTGGGTCAGGTGCACCTTAGACCTCAAAGGTGACATCTTTGCTTTTTAACACTTCAAAGAAGTCTTTCACAGATTTGCCGAGTGCAATATGTTGTTTGATTTCTTGACTGCGCTTCCACTGGTGCTGATTGTGGATCCAAGTAAAATGAAATTCTTGACAACTTCAATCTTTTCTCCATTTATCATGGTGTTGCTTATTGGTCCAATTGCGAGGATTTTTGTTTTCTTTGTGTTAAGGTGTAATCCATACTGAAGGCTGTAATCTTTGATCTTCATCAGTAAGTGCTTCAAGTCCTCTTCACTTTTAGCAAGCAAAGTTGTGTTATCTGCATAACGCAGGTTGTTAATGAGTCTTCCTCCAATCCTGATGCCATGTTCTTCTTTACATAGTCCAGCTTCTCTGGTTATTTGCTCAGGATATAGATTGAATAAGTATGATGAAAGGATACAACCCTGATGCACACCTCTCCTGATTTAAAACCATGCAGTATCCCCTTGTTCTGATCAAATAATTGCCTTTTGGTCTATGTACAGGTTCCACATGAGCACAGTTAAGTATTCTGGAATTTCCATTCTTCTCAATGTTATCCATAATTTGTCATGATTCACACAATTGAATGCCTTTGCATAGTCAATAAAACACAAGTAAACGTCTTTCTGGCATTCTCTGCTTTCAGCCAAGATTCATCTGACATCAGCAATGATATCCTTTGTTCTACATCCTTTTCTGAATCTGGCTTGAATTTTGGGCAGTTCCCTGTCTATGTACTGCTGCAACCATTTTTGAATTACCTTCAGCAAAATTTTGCTTGTGTGTGATATTAATGATATTATTTGATAATTTGCACATTTTGTTGGATCACCTTTCTTTGAAATGGGCACCACTATGGGTATCTTCTGGTCAGTTGCCCAGGTAGCTGTCTTCCAAATTTCTTGGCATAAATGAGTGAGTGCTTCCAGCATTGCGCCCATTTATTGAAACCTCAACTGGTATTTCATCAATCCCTGGAGTCTTGTTTTTTGCCAATGCCTTTAGAGCAGCTTGGACCTCTTCCTTCACTACCGTCTGTACTTGATCATACATTATCTCCTGAAATGGTTGAATGTTGACCAATTGTTTTTGGTGTAATGACTCAGTGTATTCTTTCCCCCTTCTTTTGATGCTTCCTTCTTCATTCAATATCTTGCCCATAGAATCCTTCAGTATTGCAATTTGAGGCCTGAATTTTTTCTTCAGTTCTTTCAGCTTGAGAAATGCTGAACGTTTTCTTCCCTTTTGGTTTTCTAATTCCAGATCTTTGCACATTTCATTATAATACTTTGTCTTCTTGAGCTGCCCTTTGAAATCTTCTGCTCAGCTCTTTTACTTCATCATTTCTTCCATTTGCTTTAGCTACTCTACGTTCAAGGGCAAGTTTCAGAGTCTCTTCTGACATCCACCTTGGTCTTTTCTTTCTTTCCTGCCTTTTTTAAATGACCTTTTTTATTTTCTTCATGTATAATATCCTTGATGTCATTCCACAACTCGTCTGGTCTTTGGTCATTAGTTGTCAATGCATCAAATTTATTCTTGAGATGGTCTCTAAATTTAGGTGGGATATACTATAGGGTCGCTATGAGTCAGAATTGACTTGATGGTGCTGGGTTTGGTTTTTTTTTGGTTTATACTCAAGGTCATACTTTGGCTTTTGAGGGCTTGTTTTAATTTTTTTCAGCTTCAACTTGAACTCGTATATGAGCAATTGGTGGTCTGTTTCACAGTCAGCCCCTGGCCTTGTTCTGACTGATGACATAGAGCTTCTCCATCGTCTCTTTCTACAGAGGTAGTCAATTTGTGACTACATCTGTCATACTAAAAAATTTCATTCTGCTTCTTTAAGGTAAAGGTGACGTTTTTATCAATGAGAGAGAAATTATCTGCTTTTCCAAAGAACTCTTACTACAAGGGAGAATGAAGAATACCAAAGATACAAGGAAAAGATTAGACCAAAGGATAATGGACCCTGATTACCCCACAGCCTCCATCAGACTTAGTCCAGTGCAACTAGATGGTGCCTGGCTACCACCACTGACTGCTCTGAGAGGTGTCACGATAGAGGGTCCTGGACAGAGCTGGAGAAAAATGTAGAACAAAATTCTAACTCACAAAAAAAGACCAGGCTTACTGGTCTGACAGAGACTGATGGAACCCCCAGAGTAGGACCCCCAGACATCCTTTTAACTCAGTACTGAGGTTACTCGTGAGATTCACCCTTCAGCCAAAGATTAGGCAGGCCCGTAAAACAAAATGAGACTATATGGGCACACCATCCCAGGGGCTTGGGTGAGAAGGCTGGCGGGGACAGGAAAGCTGGTAACAGGGAACCCAAGGTCGAGAAGGGGAGAGTGTTGACATGCCGTGGGGATGGCAACCAATGTCACAAAACAATGTGAGTATTAATTGTTTAATGAGAAACTAATTTGTTCAGTAAACCTTCATCTAAAGCAGACATACACAAAAATCTTAAAAATGGTTGTAAATGTTTTCATCATTATGGGATTCTGTCGTTGAAAATGATGTGTCTCACCCATAAAATTCTTGATAGTTCTGCACTTCAAAAAACTGAATTTCTAACTGGTTTGAAAATTTCCAGGACAAAATATCAGTGGGTTTGATTAATTTGCAAGAACTGATTGACATCTGAGAGGGCGGAGTTTACAAGCCTAATTTTAACAACAGCCTTTGCATAACTGGTATTTGGGGTTTAAAAAATCATGATGTTGAAAGTCTGACCAATGATGCATCTTTTTTCTTTAAATATAATTTATTTTTGTTGTTACTGTTGAGAATATGCACTGCAGAACATACACCAATTCTACATGTACAATTTAGTGACTTTGTTTTAGTCATTTGCAGTTAGATTTTCAGCTGTTCCTCCATTACAGCTAAGTATTGGAATAAAAAGAATAGAGATTAGACATGTGAATTTTTGGTTGAATGAAATCTTTTAAAACAACAAATAATAAATGAAAAATAAAAATTAAAATATTTTAATTAATCATTTTTGTTATAGGCGATCAAAAGGTTTTTTAGTCATAAAATAAAAAATTGAAGAAATATTCTAACTCATCTTTTAAATTACAAAAGATTTAGAAATTATATTTATGTAGTTTACAAATAAATATAATTTATGAATATAGTTTATAAATAAAAAGGTATGTATTCAAAGTATATAGTTAAACTTTTTTACTGATCAATCAAAAAAAGTTCAGAGATTATGCTCTGTACACCTAACTGTGGCTCAATGCCAGGCCCACTTCTGATCTAATCAACCTGTGGCCCAGGGAGGAGGGTAGAATACTACAGGCAATCTTAATATCTGAATGTTCATTATCCAGTCAAAACAATGATAAGATTTCATAGGGAAACAAAATTTATCATCACAAGAAAATCAGCTTGTAAAATCTGTCTTCTTGGAAGTATCCACACTGCTTAATGCTAGCACCTACTTCACCTCACCTATCAACATATTTTTCCAGTCAGTTTCACTGCTAGATGTTGTAAAATCTGCCAGTATAAATGCAAACACAATGTCGATAAGTTCTGAAGTGAAATTGTCACTCTTGCAAAAATTTCAGGATTTCATGGAGTTGAAGAAAATGATGTTGGAGTATTGTTCAAATTACACAAAAATGAGGCTTGGGAAAGTCAGGTTAGTTAACATCTGAAGAAGAGATAGCCAACAAGAGTTGTGACATGACAGATCTTCAGATTATTTGAATGTCAAAGGATGTTGATGTTGATAAATTAATAAGCCCTTGGGTATTTTTGCAGAAGTGACCGTCTTTATGATCATATTGGAAAAATCAAGTAGGAAGTGAAGGATATTATGTTGTTGTTGTTATCTGCTGTTGAGTCAGTTCCGACTCATAGCAACCCTATGAACGTTGTTGTGCTTGAGCCCATTGTTGCAGCCACTGTGTCAGTCCACCTCCTTGAAGGTCTTCCTCTTTCCCGCTGACCCTGTACTTTACCAAGCATGATGTCCTTCTCCAGACCCTGATCCCTCCTGACAGCACGTCCGAAGTATGTAAGACGCAGTTTTTCCATCCTTGCTTCTAAGGAGCACTCTGGTTGTACTTCTTCCAAGACAGATTTGTTCATTCTTTTGGCAGTCCGTGGTATATTCAATATTCTTCGCCAACACATAATGCTATTATACCCTATTTGTTGGAAAAGTTGTGTCCCCCCAACATAAATATTTTTTATGAATTTTACTTTCATTTTTTAAAGTTAAAGCCCAAATCAAATGTTTTTCCCCATCTGTTTACTATGGGATTTTGTTCCTATTTGAGGATCTGTTCCTCAGTTAGGAAAGGAGAAGGTCCTGGTCACAGGGCTGGTCCTCTTACCCAAGCCTTGGCACCTTCTTTAAATAATCCCTGATCACATTTGTCTATTCATACCCAATCCAGCTTGAACCCTAACCTTTCAGGGTCTATCTGGGTGTCTGATTTGTTGATGTAGAAAAATTAATCGGAACCAAAGTGTTTATTATGAAAGATAATGGTTCAAAATGTTATTCTTTCCTGAATATGCCCTTGTTTGAATAGCAGTGCTTATGTGCCTAAAACCAAGAAGTGAGAGTGGAAGAAGTTTGGAGATTACAAGGGTTGATTACGGGCAGGAGGGCTTTTCTGGCCCCTGGTAAGTCTTCTCTCCTTGTCCTTTGCAGAAGTCCAGCTCTGCTGTCAGCTTCTCTCTGCACCATTAACTCTAATGCCTCTTGTGAGCCTTGGGGTTAGGAACTTTGGACACTCATACCCAAACTGAAGTTTTGGCCCTAGCTGTCCCAATGACCAAAACCAACTCAACCCAAACACATTGCTATTGAGTCGATTCTCACTCATAGTGACCCAATAGGACCGAATAGAGCAGCCCCACAGGATTTCCAAGGGTATAATCTTTACAGAAGCAAACTGCCACATCTTTCTCCCATGAAGCAACTGGTGGGTTCTAAGTGTCAACATTTTGGTTAGCAGTTGAGTGCTTTAACCACTGTGCCACCAGGGTCTCCTCTCCTGAAGACCAGGAATGGCAAATAAATTTCACCTTATATGACAGCTCAAGTCCATTGGGAGTGACTGCTGGGAGCACTATAATGAGAAGGTTTCTGGGGGCACACCTGGTTCAATGGAAAAGAATATATTGATTAGTGATGTCTGTCATGGTCACTGGAGGTGGGATCTTAGCACACATCCCATGTAATTGCTATCTTTGTCCAAATTGTGCCATGGCAGTGAATATCCCTGCTGTATATCAGGAAAGTCATTTGTCATCATTTAGCCCTATCTCTTAATTGCTCACCAAGGCTGAGGGTTTCCTATTGAATTCTCAGGACTCACAACAGGTACCAGTGTGCACCTTATGCAATATAACCATGACTATGCATATAAGATTACTAGCACCATCTTGGTGTACACAGAATGGCTCACTGTTTCTACTGATTAGGCTACATTTAATTGATTCCATGAAAGGGCTTTCATTAGGGAGACTTGCTATAGAGCACCAAGGTATGAAAGTGTCAAACACTGTGCTCTAGATACAAAGAATATTTCAGATTTGTTCATTCATTCTTTAAAACATACCCACCACTAAAAACCAGAGTAGACATTCCTGGACAGCTCAAGCTTAGGCAAGATATTATCACTTATTTCCCTGTCACTTCTAACACTCTGTGCTTTTATACCTTCTGTACTGTCAGGGAAATTTGAGTAGTTTTCAGAGTTGCTTTCAGAGTTAGGGACCCCTGGTGGCACAGTGGTTAAGAGCTCAGCTGCTAACCAAAATGTCAGTAGCTTGAATCCACCAGCTGCTCTTTTTAGAAACCCTCTGGGGCAGTTTTACTCTGTCCTGTGGGGTCACTAAGTGTTGGAATCAACCTGATGGAAATGTTTTCTTTCAGAGTTAGAAGCTTCCAGGACAATTATGCTAGGAAAAAAACCCCACAGGGAAACAGTAAAGGCTAAAGACTCTTAGCCAATTCACAGAAGAACATTAAGAAGCAAAGCTGTTTGCTGTGGTTTTATTGGACTCTACCTGAAGTTAGCCTCATACCTGAGCCACAAGGTCCCTATAGGAGTGAGGTGTGCCTCATCAATGTATAATTTTTATAAAGCCTGTGCCCTCATGGGACTGTCTGTTGTTAAAATAATGCAGTCCAGCATTCAAAAGTAATTTCCAAAGATTGCAGCCCTTGATTTGCCTTTCTTGAACTCTGCAAGGGGAGATGAGATCACCTCAATACTTCTTTAAAATGTCCTCTGTCTTCCATCCATTTCTCTGACATTGAATCTGCTACTCCCTCTTCTTCCTCACCCCTCCCTCCAACCTATTGTTTTCACTCTTATGTTTCTTGTCTTCCTTAGCAGCCCTTTCCTCTACATTACAAGCCCCAAGAGAACTTATTTAGCACAGCAGGACTATCCATAGGTGGGATGAGTATGGGAGGAGGAGAAATGCTGGCAACTGACACACGTCAACTATTTTCACTATTTAACATGCATGAACTACATCAAGCACATCTCTTAAAGATTCATTTTCAGGTTGTCGAATCTGGTGGGTTGCAACTGCATTGTGTTGCAGTCACTGTGAAAAGTGTTGGATTGCAGCTGTCTCACTGGGGAGCCTCTCACTCTGCGGAACCTCCTTCACCCACACCCGGGTCTGTCCTCGGGTTCCTGATGCTCCTTGTTGTGTCTCTCTGAGTTTAGAGCTGGTGCTCTGGGCCATGTGTTTTGGTAACTGGCTCTGGATTCCTGCCAATCTGATCCTGGGATGTGTTTGTCTTGGCCTCTTTCCCACAGGCATCAGGGATATCCCCAGTATGTGGCACCTTTTGGGATGACTGTCTTTTTCCTCCACTCCTTTTATGACCTTCTTCTGAAGCATGTCTTTAGTTCACATATTCAGTTGATTAAAAAAAAAAATCTGTTTTGTTACAGTGTGAGGCAATTTTGGAGATACTAGTACATACAGGTGGGTAAATGACAGTATCATTGTTGTTAGGTGTCATATAGTCGATTTCGACTCACAGCGACCATGTGCAACAGTATAGAGCTTCACTAGTTAGTCCATTGCTTTTACAGCCCCTGCTTTGTTTCACTCCCAGAGCCATCTTTAAACCAAATGCTGGCCTGTGTTTACTTGCAGCCTTTCAGGCGGATTTTAACATTTTCTCCACCACCTCCATCCACAGTGTCCTGATGGAGTTTTCTTCTATTGTTTTCGCTTGTCAGGAAAATTTCTCCTTGGTTGCTGTTCCTTGATCCCAAATATTTTCTTTCTTTTTTAGACAAAACATTTTCTCAACTTACATGGAGATCAAGATGCATGCTTATTGTGGAAATTAATAAAATAAAAAAAAAACTGCAAAGAACCTTCCACAATTATCCACAATTCTGGAAATAATCACAAAGTTTGGTAAATTTCCTTCACTTTCACATGATCGCAGTTATAATGTATATTTAAATCTGTATTCTGATCCCCCCTTATCTTTTCTTCTGATTGACTCTGTACCAACCCTTAGCAAAGTCATGATGCTGTTATTACATTGCTATTTGTGCTTATATGCGCATGTACATACACACATACCAACACATACACACACTGTCTACTTGGTATTTTTGGACCAAGTGCTGAACCTCTGGCCACTTCACAGCTTGAGTCACAACACTCTACATTTTGACCCCCTTTTTCTAGATAGTTACTTTTTTTTTTTTTTTCTTAACTTCTGTCCCTGTTCTCTTCGCCTTTCTAAACCTTTAAGGACACTGTCATGGATTGAATTGTGTCTCCCCAAAAATATGTGTCAACTTGGCTAAGCCATGATTCTGAGCATTGTGTGGTTGTCCTCCATTTTGTGATCTGATGTAATTATTCTCTATTTTTAATGTGTTGTAAATCCTGACCTCTATATGTTAATGATGCAGGATCAGTGTGGGGTGTATTTGAGTCACAGCCTTACAAAAGAGTGTGACTCAAGACACATCCTTACTCATGTCACACGCTTAAGTCAAGCACCCTTACCTAAGTCACACACTTACTTGAGTCATGCCCTTGCTTGAGTCACACCTTTTATCTTACAGGAGATAAAAGGAGAGAGAAGTGAGCAGAGGGAGGAGGGACCTCACTACCGCCAAGAAAGGAGAGCTGGGAGAGGTGAATGTTATTTGGATCCAGCATCCCTGTCTTGGGGACCTCCTACACCCAGGGGAAGATTGATGCCAAGACACATGGAGATCTCCAAGGAACACCAGGCCTATAGATGTTGAAAGAGACAAGGACCGTCTCCCAGAGCCAACACAGACAGAAAGACTTCCCCTAGAGCTGGTGCCCTGAATTCAGACTTCTAGCCTCCTAAACTGTGAGAGAATAAATTTCTGTTTGTTAAGACCATCCATTTGTGGTATATATGTTGTACCAGCACTAGATAGCTAGGAGATACATATGGATTTTGGTTGATTAAAGGACTTATTAAGTGTTTTCTAAAGCTTAGCTTTAAATTGGGTAACGGGGTAGCAGTATGAATACATATAAGGGAGGCCCTACTTTTCCATAATTCCCTTATGATCCACTTCCTGTGGTATTCAAAATAGTGGTCTGTACTCTCCTCCAGCCTTAGCTCAATTGCTTATTCCTAGGGGGCCTGCAAGAAAAGAAAAAAAATAATTTTTTTTTTCTTTTTTAGGGGGCCTGCAGCATCCATAAATTGCTAGGAAACAAGGTCTGGACACCCAAAGACAGTCTCCTGTTATTCTCCTGTAAAATGATGGCAAAGAGATTTGATAAAAGCTTGAACGAATTTTTAGTCTAGGATGTTCTGTTCTTAAGCTATAATTGCTGTTTTCCCTTAACTCTCCAAGTAATTCTGCCAAACAACGGAAACTTTAGCCGTCATATGTGCATTATGGATATTTTATCAGAAATATTTCTCCTTTAAATGTGTGATTTAAAAAAGGATTTCTGCATCCTTAAAGGTGATTTTATTTTGTTTTGAGACCAATCTTACATAATGTTCAGAGAAGGAAGATTCACTTTAAAGGTGAGCCTTCTGGGATGCATTTATTCCATAAAGGGGGTGCATTTGATTGCAGCAAATAAGAGAAGACCACAAAATACCCCACATTAAAATTGTGGAATCAAACTCTTGGTTATTAGGTTATATTGTTTAAATGGTATATATTCGATCTTTAAAGTTTACTAGAGGGGGAAAGATTAAATGGTATTTAGCAGCGATTTAGGTAGGACATGAGAAGCTTCGAAAAGTTCAGATAAACCAGCGTCCGTGTCCACAGGTGGGAGAAGCCTTATTTTGGGATCTATAAGAAGAGGGCAGACAGTCTGTCTCCAGCATATTTGGCCTTCAAGGAATCAAAGCCATGATTCGGGGATAATTGTTTCTAATCAGTCATATGCACTGCAGGTGACTATGAATCTTGGTTTTGAGTATTTTAATTTGGATGATGGATGTTGTTATATGATCAATAGAAAACAAACACGGTTTCATGAGCTATATTTTTTCTTGCTGTCATATATACTTCAAAGAGGTAAATTGCTTATAAATTTTTTAGTTTTTTTTTTATTCTAGTACAAAGATCAGATTCAACTTGTACTACACTGAAAAGCCATACGGTTAATTGTCACCTACCATATTTTTATCCTTTGTACTAGAGTTTGGCTCTTGGGCGAAAGTAGAGAATACCAGAAAGATATTTACCTGTGTTTTATTGACTATGCAAAGGCATTTGACTATGTGGATCATAACAAATTATGGATTACACTGAGAAGAATGGGAATTCCAGAATGCTTAATTGTGCTCATTTGGAACCTGTACATAGACCAAGAGGAAGTTGTTCCAACAGAAAAGGGGATAATACATGGTTTAAAATCAGGAAAGGTGTGCATCAAGGTTGTATCCTTTTGTCATACTTATTCAGTCTGTATGTTGAGCAAATAATCTGAGAAGCCTGAATATATGATGAAGAATGAGGTAGCAGGATTGGAGGAAGACTCATTAACAACTTGCATTATGCAGATGACACAAACTTGCTTGCTGAAAGTGAAGAGGACTTGAAGCACTTACTAATGATGGTCAAAGATTACAGTCTTCAGTATGGATTACACCTCAACATAAAGAAAACAAAAATCCTCACAACTGGATCAATAAGCAACATGATGATAAACAGAGAAAAGATTGAAGTTGTCAAGGATTTCATTTTACTTGGATCTACAATCAACAGCCATGGAAGCAGCAGTCAAGAAATCAAATGATGCATTGCATTGGGCAAATCTGCTGCAAAAGACCTCTTTAAAGTGTTGAAAAGCAAAGATGTCGTTTTGTGGGCTAAGGTGAGCCTGACCCAAGCCATGGTATTTTCAATCATCTAATATACACATGAAAGCTGGACAATGAACAAGGAAGCCCAAAGAAGAATTGATGCCTTTGAATTTTGGTGTTGGTGAAGAATATTGAATATACCATGGACTGCCAGAAGAATGAACAAATCTGTCTTGGAAGAAGTACAGCCAGAATGCTCCTTAGAAGCGAGGATGACAAGACTTTGTTTCACATACTTTGGACATGTTATTGGGAGGAATCAGTCCCTGGAGAAGGACATCATGCTTGGTAAAGTACAGGGTCAGCAAAAAAGAGGAAGACCCTTGTCTTAGTGATCTAGTGCTGCCATAACAGAAATACTACAAGTGGATGGCCTTAACAGAGATAAATTTATTTCCTCACGGTAAAGTAGGCTAGAAGTCCAAATTCAAGATGTTGGCTCCAGGGGAAGGCTTTCTCTCTTTGTCAGCTCTTGAGCAAGGTCCTTACCCTCAATCTTCCCATGGTTGAGGAGCTTTTCAGGCTCAGGGACCCCAGGTCCAAAGGACGCGCTCTGCTTCTGGTGCTGCTTTCTTGGCAGTTTCAGGTCCCCAACTCTCTACTTGCTTCCCTTTCCTTTTATCTCTTGAGACATAAAAGGTGGTGCAGGCCATATCCCAAGGAAATTCCCTTTACCTTGAATCAAGGAGGTGACCTAAGTAAGACTGGTGTTAGAATCCCACCCTAATCCTTTTAACCACAGGCAGAAATTATGATTTATAACACATAGGAAAATCACAAAATGGAGGACAACCATACATGGCCTAACCAAGTTGACACATATTTTGGGGGGACACAATTCAATCCATTACAACCCTCAGTGAGGTAGACTGACACAGTGGCCACAACAATGGGCTCAAACATAGCAACAATTCTAAGGATGGGGAAGGAACGGGCAGTGTTTCGTTCTGTTGTACATGGGGTCTCTATGAGTCACAACTGACTGGATGGCACCCAACAACAATGTACTAGAGCTACAACTTGAAGTGACTGATTTATATAAGCAGGAGGTACCCATAGATCACGGGTATCCCAGGACAGCAATACATGAAACGGAAGGGACTCTGTTAGAAAGGATGGAATGACTTAACGGCCTTAGCTGTGCAGATTACTTTCTTTGTTGCTATTCCAAGTGGTGTTGGCCCATTTCAGAATTGGAGAGAAGCAAGCGGCTCTGGAAGCCAAAACTACTGTGCTACCACCAACAGGTAAAGGAAGCAGAATGTCTGCTCGGCAGGTCAGAAGGTAACTCGAAGCTCTGTGAGGGTAAAGCCCAGGTCAGACTTGTTCCTCATTGTATCCTTAGTACATTGTACAGGCACTGTATGGTACCAAATCCCTCCCCCCAAAACAAAAACAAAACAAAATCCGTTGCTGTCGAGTCGATTCCAACTCACGGGAACCCTATGTGCACAATATGGGCATCCAATAAGTACTATGGAATACTAAAGGTGTTTCTTGTTCCGTGGCCTTGTCTGAGTCTCTACCTAAGCACTAGTGATCTCTCCAATAGAGTGTCCAGAGTGACTGCCTGGACAACCAGAGGTGTGGCTCTGCAACCCTGGCTGGGTCCTGGGGCCAAGATTGGCTGTAGGAGTTCAGACAAGGGAAGTCTGCAGACAGTATCAGGGAAGCCAGGCCAAGAACCAAGATGATTTGGACATCAATCTGACGGACTTGGGCAGAGAGGCAAACTCAGTATTGAGGCAATGAGACTTCAACTAGAAACACAGAGATGAACCAAGTGGGCTTGGACTATTGGGTAGGAGGCATCCCTGGACAGAGTCCCCGAGGTGCCAGATGGACATCAAACCATAAGCAAACCAAACCTGTTGCCATGGAGTCAATTCTGTCCCTGACCCTATAGGACAGAGTAGAACTGTCCCACAGGGTTTCCAAGGAGTGGTTGGGGCATTCTAATTGCTGACCTTTTGCTTAGCATCTGTAGCTCTTAACCACTGCACTACCAGGGCTCCTAGATGGACACAGGAGGATTAAAAAAAATTTTATTTTTTATTGTGGTTAAACATACATGTAACAAGACATTTGACATTCTGACAATCTTCACATGTAGAGTTCAGTGACTTTAGTTATATTCATCATGTTGTTCAACCATCATCCTTATCTGTTCCTAAATTATACCATCACCCTTAACAGAAGCTCAGTGTCCCCTAAGCATTGAGTTCTCCTTTCTTCCTCCCTCCTGCCTGCCCCTGGTAACAATGAATAAATTTGAGTCTCTATACACTTGCCTATTCTAAATATTTCAAATAAGTGGTATCATATGATATATGTTCTTTTGGGATGCAGAGGTTTTTATGAGGCAAATTCATCTTCATCCAGATGTTCAGCCTCTGGGGACACAGAGTCCCTTTGGGTAAAAACTTTCTCTACATACATGTCCTGTACCCCAGCGCTCTCAGGAGCTTGCTTTATTTCCTGGCTTAGGTCCGAGAAGTCTCCGTAGAACTCAAATAGGTTTCAGGGTTTCCTTTCCCAACTTGCAGGGAAGCAAGTTCTAGAATTGGCTGTGGCTTCAGCAGGTACCATCAATATGTTGCCTCAGTATTCCAGTTCCCCCAGGACTCCCTGAAGGTTTGACACTGATGCCAAGAGTCACAGGCTCCGCCCCCCCAGGAAGCTGGTTTGTCATCATTACCAGCCCTCGGGATTCATAAGCTGATCCCTACAGTTTTTCCCCTTGATGGCATCCGAGGGCACCGAGGATAAAGACTTCCTGCCAGATGGTCCCACCTAAGGCTCTGTGCAGGAGGTGCTCACAGAGCCTTTGATCCTTTAAAGAATTGCCCATTTTGGATGCCAAGTGTATCGCTTAAATACAAGAAGTTTAACAGAATTAGCAGTAGTCTGTGTGCCTGCATGCAAGACAGTTTTTAACCTACAATATTTTTAGGTTTATGCCCGGGCACCTCAAGCCTCCCCGAGGCGATTAAAACCATGCCCTTGGCAATGTGGCAGCCTGCAGCTCCTCTTTTGCCAGAGTTTGGGTTTTTTAGAGCACTTTCTCACCATGTTTGGTAGAGGTTGAGGCTGACTGTTGTGGAGAGAGGAAGCTTCTGATGGGGTTCTTTTGAATTTCTGGTTATCTGCCATCCCTGGCACATTGCAATCCATGTCGGCTCCTATTGTGGTAGGGTCCACAGTGCTCCCCAGCAACTTCATTTTTTTCCAAACCAACGGGGTTCATTTACTGGGAAATTAAGCAAATAGAAGAACCTGTTAGAATGGTTAACACGTTGGCTGCTAACCAAAAGGTTGGAGATTTGAGTCCATCAGAGGTACCTTGCAAGAAAGGTCTGGTGACCTACTTCCAAATAATCAGCCACTGAAAACCCTGTGGACGACATGATGAACATAATCAATGTCGCTGACCTATATGTGTGAAGATTTTTGTCAAATGTTTTGTACATATATATTTAAAAAATACATTAAAAACGAAACAAAACAAAACAAAACCTATGGAGGACAGTTCTACTCTGACACACATGGGTCACCAAGAGTCAGAATCCACTCCATAGCAGCTGTGGTGGTGGATATAAGCGGTTAGGCCACAGGGAACAATCTTTTTTTTTTTTTTTTTTATTAACTTTTATTAAGCTTCAAGTGAACGTTTACAAATCCAATCAGTCTGTCACATGTAAGTTTACATATATCTTACTCCGTACTCCCACTTGCTCTCCCCCTAATGAGTCAGCCCTTTCAGTCTCTCCTTTCGTGACAATTTTGCCAGCTTCCCTCTCTCTCTATCCTCCCATCCCCCCTCCAGACAAGAGATGTCAACACAGTCTCAAGTGTCCACCTGATATAATTAGCTCACTCTTCATCAGCATCTCTCTCCCACCCACTGACCAGTCCCTTTCATGTCTGATGAGTTGTCTTCGGGGCTGGTTCCTGTCCTGTGCCAACAGAAGGTCTGGGGAGCATGGCCGCCGGGATTCCTCTAGTCTCAGTCAGACCATTAAGTATGGTCTTTTTGTGAGAATTTGGGGTCTGCATCCCACTGATCTCCTGCTCCCTCAGGGGTTCTCTGTTGTGCTCCCTGACAGGGCAGTCATCGATTGTAGCCGAGCACCAACTAGTTCTTCTGGTCTCAGGATGATGTAGATCTCTGGTTCATGTGGCCCTTTCTGTCTCTTGGGCTCTTAGTTGTCGTGTAACCTTGGTGTTCTTCATTTTCCTTTGCTCCAGGTGGGTTGAGACCAATTGATGCATATTAGATGGCCGCTTGTTAACATTTAAGACCCCAGACGCCACATTTCAAAGTGGGATGCAGAATCATTTCATAATAGAATTATTTTGCCAATTGACTTAGAAGCCACAGGGAACAATCTTATTAAAGGATATCTTGGTGCCTGCATGGAAAAATTTAGGCAGTGGGAGGCTTGGGACCCTTTTAAGGTTTTCGAATATCCTCGGCTCTTCTGGAGGCCTCATCACCTATCATATCAAATATTAAAATGCGCACACATCTCGGATTAGGTGTAAAAATTTTCCACAAAAATGTCGAAGCTTTATAATTGTGCCTTTGAAATTATTTGCTGATGAATGACTATAATTGGCTATATCTTCTAATCAATCATTGTGCCTGCTCAGGAATTTCTTGCAAAATGAAAGAATCTAATCCACAAATTGTTCTCAAATGTAACAACATTTTTATGAGTAATAAATTTAACAGTGAGGTTGACAATGTTACATTTTGCAGGCAGTTAATTAAACATTTACTAACTTCAGTTTTGCTGTTCTGTAGTTTGGAGCCAATTCATCTTTTTCTCCTAGGCCCCTGGCAATCTTGTGGGCCCCAGCTACTGGGCCTCTTGGGCCTAACAGCCCTGTGCATAATAGCCCCGTACATTTTAAATCTTTTATTCCAGAGGCAAAAATCAGAGGGAATTTGACTCTGATGTTTGGCTCAGGAATAAAAGATTTAAATGGTACAGGACAGTTGTTTTCAAACATTAGAAGACCTGTTATATCAAAGAGGGATAAGACTAATTCCAAAGCAACATATTAAAGAAGCCACATTCCCAGGAGATGTGTGGCCTGGAAATGTTTAGGGGGAGCTGGGGGGTTGAAGAGGACCAAGGACTTAGAGTCAGAAAATCAGAGTTCAAGTCCCTGTGCAGGTCATTACCTACGCGACTTTGAGCAAGTCCCTTTGTATTTTAGTTTCCTCGTCTATAACACGGAGATGTGTCGTTGCTTCACTTGTCACACAGTGTTGCTGAAGATCAAAGTGACATAATCAAACTCTTAGTCAAGGTGATAAGTTCTATACAAATGTTAAGCTCTATTCAAGTGTTAGAGTTCTACCTCCAATTCTAGAGTGCTGTTAATGTACAGTGACCCCCAAGATATTGATAGAGCACCTAATAGTAATAGATTGGGAGGGAATCTACAAAATAAGCCAACTAAAATTTATTAGCTCTACTGCTAGGAGACTCTTCCTTAGTGTAAATGGCCCCTGATAAAAATGTAAGGAAAACTTAAAACACGTTGGAAAACTTATTGGTACCTACATTTATTAAGTCAAGGCTCTATGGGTAGCCTAATAAGGCCTTTGACCTATAGAAATGAAAGATTAGCATTAATAGGGTTAGAACTGAAAGGGACTTTGGAAATTAAGTTCAAAACTCTTGTTTTATAGATGGAGAAATGACATGTGAAGTTAATAAGTGACTTGCCAAATGATTTCTACTTATTTATACCTTAACTTGTTTCATAAGGCAACCCTGTTGGGCATAGTGTTTAAGAGCTACGGTTGCTAACCAGAAGGCTGGCAGTTCAAATCCACCCAGTCACTCCTTGGAAACCCTACGGGGCAGTTCTACTCTGTCCTATAGGGTCACTAGGAGTCGGAATTGACTTAACGACAATAGGTTTTTTTTTTTTGTTGTTTCATAAAGAATTTAAAGTGGATTATAAGAATAAAAAAAAAGACAAAGAAATAGAAAAATCTGAAATAAAAACAAAGCTGTGATTATGGAAAATAAAGTTAAAGTATAATGTCAAAGTAAAGGGGGAGATGAGTTACAGTGAAAATATGTAGGTCACAGAGTTCTATTGCCTCATAGGGTTTCAAAGGAGTAAAATTCGAACTGCTGACCTTTTGGTTAGCACTGAATGTTTAACCACTGTGCCACCAGGGGTCCACAGAATTCTATAGAGTTATTAAAAGTGAGTAATAAAGTAGGCTGTGAGCTTCCTGGTAGACAAAACAAAATTAGGAACCAACCTAGTGACAGAACTAGCATAGGAACCCAGTTTTAGATCAGTTTGCTTTTTCCTCCATTAAAAAAAAATTTTTTTTTAATTGAATTTACTTCTTTTAGTCTTGAAATTTTTTCTTTTTTTTTGTCTAGTGTTCATTTTCTTTCTCTCCATTTGCACAGTCTGTGGAGATGGCCTTTTTGAGGTGAGCAAAAACTGCTCCATGCGCCCAGCTTACCGTGGGGAATGTTCACTTCCTGCAAACACCTAGGTAACGATTGCCTTTCCAATCTGCTTTGTCTCTACCGCCTTCACCTTGACCATTCTGGTAAGATTTAACCAACATTTCATGCTGAATTTTCCTTAGCTGTTTGTTCCTTATGTTTATGATTATCTGCCAAGATCTCCCATCTTCTCAGGGTTCCTTGTTTTTGAGAGTCTTTGAAATTATCAAATCCATCCCCATTACTTCGCAAGTGAGAAAACTGAGGTATAGAGAGGTTAAGTAACTTGCCCAAAGCTACGCAGCTGAAATTGACCGTAACTGGGTACTTAACATATATCTCATTTAATTCTTACAACATATTCTCATAAGTAGATATTTTATCCCTTTTTACAGATTAGGAAAATGAGGCACAAAAAAGTGAAGTGCTTTATCCAAGGTCACAAGAGGAGTAGGTGATGGAGCTGGGATTTGAATCCAGGTCTTCTGGCCCCAAAGTCCATTTCTTTGCACACCACATTCCCACAGTGTTGCCTCTTGGTAAGATGGTGACAAAGCTTGGATTGAATCCAGTTCTATGAACTCCAAGTCTAATGCTCTTCCTACCACACTTTAGCTTTGATCAGAGAAGACAGTCTCAGGCCCTAATTCCCCTATTGACTGGAGAAAGGCAGAGGCTTTGGAAAGGCTAGCAGTAAGCTTGACCATCACCTTCTGGACCTATTTTTTTGGGAACTGTTTCTCTGGCCAATGGGATCAAGATCTACATACATTTCTGGCTTTCAAGTAGGTTCTTTGGTTGAACTGAAGCAAATGTTTAGATCCATAGTTCTCAACAGTGCTAGTAATATGCACTGTTGTTGCCTTTAGTTGCTGTCTTGTTGATTCTGACTCACGGCAACCCTATGTTTTAATGTGGAGCAATGCATTGTGAGGTGCCAGTAATTCATAACAGTTAAAATAATATGGGAGTGGTGTACCTAGGGACTTCAGAATTGGCAGCTGGAACTTCTCCACCTTTTCCAGAGATTCAGTGAGGGAACAGGGCTTGCAGTACATTCAGTTTGTAGCTAAATGACCTCAATCCTCTCTCTGCATTAAGCAATAAACTTTAATGCACACATCCTGCCACACTGTGTATAGTGCTCTGTACTTTTTATTCTTATTTTACAAAAGGCAAAGTATATGACTTCAAAGAGTTTAATGTCTAGTAGAGAGGAGAACCCTATGTTAATAGAACAACACACACGCACGAACACACACACACATACACATGCACACCATATAAGTGATTGCCAATTAATCTGTTAACTAGAATCTTTGTTGACACTTGATATTATGCAGACAGGAATAATCTATGGGACGTATATAAAACTCATTCACTTTGTGGTCCAGCGCAACCTGGAGTCTCATTCAATGAATAACGGGCCAGCTGATAGGAATTAAAACGCTCTGGCTATCTCTCCTGAAAATGCCATAGCAGAACTTCTTAAAAATCCCATCATTCCCATCTCAAAGGATCTCCCTAACACTGACGCTGCTCTAGAATCTCTCTTCTACACTTTGAGTTACTCCCCAAATCTTCACTCCAATGGAGGCCACATAGACTTGATTGTCTTTCCACCCTCCCTGCTTTGCTCATCTTTTCATTTTATAGGTCAGTTTAGGCTTTTTGGTCACATTAATTTTCCTTCTTCCCCCATTATCTTGATTTTGCATAATAAAGAAAGGCCCAGGAGCTGACCCAGAAATTAAGATAATTTCTCCTTAGAAAGGGGTCAGAGAGTGGTTTGGGGAAGAGACTGGGGATACTTAATGCGTTTTCCCTCTCTGTCAAACCAACTTTAAGTTCATCCACAGTGTGGCAAATTTATAATCCCAAATTCTTACCAGCCATACTCTAACGTGTGAGTTCCTGCTCTTCATATTGCTTGGTGTGTGTATCTAGAAAATTGACAAAGTTCTATTATTCCAGACACTATTATTAGAGACAACACTTATGTCGCCTCAAATTATATAGTATATTCTGAACCCAAGAGTCCATGGTTTGGCATTTTCCGTTGTTTTGGATTTTTGATGCTAATGCTTTTTCTCCTTTGGGATTGTTGACTCTGGAGGCAGGGTGTGTGGGGGGATGTGTGTGTGAGAGAAGTAGTTTCTTAGAGCCTTTAGTAAGAGAATGGAAGGAAGCTCACAGGAGTAATAAAGGATGATTGCAAGAAATAGGGCAGAGTAGACAGAAAGCATAGCAATAGCTATTAAGGGCTGGAAAACAAAATATTTGTCTATTTCAAAGCTGAAATTTATCAAAATTAAGGATTTTGATAAATATGAAATAAAGTCAGATAATGTTTTAAAAATTGTATCAAATTCTTAAATCTTCAGCTTTTTATTTATGTGATTTTTTCTTTTACTTTTTATTGTTTTTTAGATGAAGGTTTACAGAACAAACGAGCTTCTCATTAAACAGTACACATATTGTTTTATGACATTTATATGATTTTTTATTGTGCTAAAATATATATGATAAACATTTGCAATTTTAACCATTTTGAAGCATATAATTCAGTGACATTAATTATGGTCACCATTTTGTGCAACTGTCATTACTATCCATTTCCAATTTTTTTCATCACCCTTAACAAAACTCAATATACCTTAAGCATTAATTCCCCATTTCTCCCTCCCTCCCACTCACCCTTAAACCAGAAACCCACTCACCCTTAGTAACTACTAATAAACTTTTGTCTCTATGCATTTACCTATTCTTGATATTTCATATAAGTGGGATCATACAATATTTGTCGTTTTTGAGTCTGACTTATTTCACTTAGCAGAATGTTTTCAAAGTTCATCCATGTCATAACATGTATCAGAACTTCATTTCTCTTTATGACTGAATAACGTTCTATGTGAATTTGGGGATTTTTTTTTTCTGCAAAAAAGGCTGTTGTAATTTTGATAGAGATTGCATTGAATCTGTATATCACTTCGGGTAGTGTTCACATCTTTACCATATTAAGTCTTCCAATCCATGAACATGGGATGTCTTTCCATTTATTTAGATCTTTAATTTCTTTCAACACTGTCTCATAGCTTTCAGTGTACAAGTCTTTTGCCTCCCTGGTTAAATTTATTCCAAAGTAGTTTATTCTCTTTTAGAAGCTATTGTAAATGGAATTGTTTTCTTAATTTTCTTCTCAGATTATTCTTTGCCTAATATGACTTTTTAATTGAAATCCTTATTAAACCCATTGGAATCAATTTTACTCATAAGTACTACGATCTTACTGGTATTTTTATTGTTGCAAATGGTGAATAATTAAGTATTGATTTTGTACAAAATGCTATTGTTTTAATTAACTTTTACCATGAAACATTTAAGTCCTATTTTTCTTTTCTTTTCTTGTTCTTTTTAGTGGTTTAGTATCAGAAAAAAAGATGTTTTGGGATGAAAGTTGGATAATAGATTTTACTCATATTTAACAAGGTTTGTAAATGACCAGAATCAGAATCCACTTCCTCATAACCCATATTCCCAAATGTTAACTCAAAATTGGTTGAGATTAGTCAGGACCTGATAGTGTAGATTCATGCCATTTGGTTCTATAGTCTAGTGCCCATGGTTCTTAAGCCAAACTCACATGAGGGCCTGGAGGGTACCACCAAGATTTAGAGAAAGGTGAGAGCTCTGCCACATGTATATTTAATTCACCTGCTGAGAAACGCTGACAGGAGTAAAGATGAGGGACAGATAACACTTATGTCACACCTCTAAATTTCTGCAAGGGCACTGTTGAAGGTCATAGATCTTGTTTTCTCTCTCTTTTTTATAGTAACATACAAAAAAAAAAAAAAAAGGAGAAATGGACAAAAGGTAGAATCTCCCTTCGGAGACTGATGAAAATTGTCATATTAGTTGGGCTCTTTGGGAATCATTACTTTCGGGAATCATTACTTAAAACGCTCTGCATATGCCCAGAAGAGCACAGGAAATCACATGTCAAGGTCACTCTGCTCAGCATAAAATTTTCTTAATGCCACATAATGAGTGAAAACTGATGCAAATAAGGCTTTGAGCACCATCCCAACTCATTAGGACTGTCTGAGCTCCAGCTCTGCTTTTTCCGTGAGCCGCCTATCCTCGGTACAAAGGCTTTAGCACTCTTGACAGTGATGGTTGATGCTTTTCTGCTGAAATTCTGACAGCTGAAGCACCCAGGCGGGCTTAGAGTGGGTGTCTCCCAGGTTAGAGCCCACCCCTGTCCCCCAACGAGTCCGCAGGTGCCTCCCAAAGGCAGGCCAATTTTTCCCTGGGGATCATGGAAACCCATTGACCTTAGGAAACCAATAGTGAGGGCTCTGCCATTTCAGTCAGAAATCTAATTGATATTCGGAATGACCATGTCCCCGTTATAGTCTGGAAAGATAATCAGGCTCCCAGACAAGTCTGAATTAAAATAGTGCTTCAATTCATATACAGAGCAGTGAGTGATTGAACGCCTCTAGGAGATAAACCAGGCAAATTCTTATAATGAAAGCCATGAGTCAGCGTTTCCAAGTTATTTTATTTACTAACCAAACCCAAACCCATTGCAGTGAAGTTGACTGCGACTCAACCTCCCCATATGGTTTCCAAGGCAGTAGATCTCTGTGGAAGCAGACTGCCACATCCTTCTCCTGTGAAGCCACTTGTGGTTTCAAACCACTGACTTTTCAGTTACCAGTCGATTGCTTTAACCACTTCGCCACCAGAGCTCCTTATTTTACTCACTACTGTGTGGAAAAGAAGGAATCTGATATTTACTGGGTGATTACTTTATGCCAGGTGCTGAGCTAGATGCTCTAGTATGTGATCTAATCCATACCACAACTCTGTGAGGCAGATAATTTTGTCTTCTTGTAGAATGAAGAAACTGGAGCTCGAAAAAGTTGTCACTTGCTTCTAACAAGTAATTGAGCTAAAATTCTAAGGAACTTATAACAAGTCCAAAAAAACAAAACCAACCAACCCACCCATTGCCATCAAGTTAGTTCTGACTCAGATAGTGAGCCTATAGGGCAGAGCAGAACTTTCTCATAGGATTTCCAAGGAGCACCTGGTGGATTTGAACTACCAGCCTTTTGGTTAGCAGCCATAGCTCTTAATCACTGTGCTACCAGGGCTCCTTATAACAAGTAGCTGAGCTGAAATTCTAACCGTCTTTTTTTTTTAATAATTTTTATTGAGCTTTAAGTGAACGTTTACAAATCAAGTCAGTCTGTCACGTATAAGCTTATATACACCTTACTCCATACTCCCATTTACTCTCCCCCTAATGAGTCAGCCCTTCCGGTCTCTCCTTTCGTGACAATTTTGCCAGTTTCTAACCCTCTCTAACCTCCCATCTCCCCTCCAGACAGGAGATGCCAACACAGTCTCAAGTGTCCACCTGATACAAGTA
The DNA here is from genome assembly GCF_024166365.1 of Elephas maximus indicus. NCBI lineage: Eukaryota > Metazoa > Chordata > Mammalia > Proboscidea > Elephantidae > Elephas > Elephas maximus. The sequence goes on along the minus strand of NC_064827.1, from coordinate 42,101,578 downwards.
GCTCACTCTTCATCAACATCTCTCTCCAACCCATTGTCCAGTCCCTTCCATGTCTGATGAGTTGTCTTCGGGAATGGTTCCTGTCCTGTGCCAACAGAAGGTTTGGGGACCATGACTGCTGGGATTCCTCTAGTCTCAGTCAGACCATTAAGTAAGGTCTTTTTGTGAGAATTTGGGGTCTGCATCCCACTGATCTCCTGCTCCCTCAGGGGTTCTCTGTTGTGCTCCCTGTCAGGGCAGTCATCGGTTGTGGCCGGACACCATCTAGTTCTTCTGGTCTCAGGATGATGTAAGTCTCCGGTTCATGTGGTCCTCTCTGTCTCTTGGGCTCATAGTTGTCATGTGACCTTGGTGTTCTTCATTCTCCTTTGATCCAGGTGGGTTGAGACCAATTGATGCATCTTAGATGGCCACTTGTTAGCATTTAAGACCCCAGATGCCACATTTCAAAGTAGGATGCAGAATGTTTTCATAATAGTATATTTTGCCAATTGACTTAGAAGTCCCCCTAAGCCATAGTCCCCAAACCCCCGCCCTTGCTTCGCTGACCTTTGAAACGTTCAGTTTATCCCGGAAACTTCTTTGCTTTTGGTCCAGTCCATTTGAGCTGACCTTCTGTGCATTGAGTATTGTCCTTCCCTTCACCTAAAGTAGTTCTTATCTACTAACTAATCTGTAAAAAACCCTCTCCCACCTTCCCTCCCTCCCCGCCTCGTAACCACAAAAGTATGTGTTCTTCTCAGTTTATACTATTTCTCAAGATCTTATAATAGTGGTCTTATACAACATTTGTCCTTTTGCCTCTGACTAATTTCGCTCAGCATAATGCCTTCCAGGTTCCTCCATGTTATGAAATGTTTCACAGATTCGTCACTGTTCTTTATCGATGCGTAGTATTCCATCGTGTGAATATACCACAATTTATTTACCCATTCATCCGTTGATGGACACCTTGGTTGCTTCCAGCTTTTTGCTATTGTAAACAGTGCTGCAATAAACATGGGTGTGCATATATCTGTTTGTGTGAAGGCTCTTATTTCTCTAGGGTATATTCCGAGGAGTGGGATTTCTGGGTTGTAAGGTAGTTTTATTTCTAACTGTTTAAGATAACGCCAGATAGATTTCCAAAGTCGTTGTACCATTTTACATTCCCACCAGCAGGGTATAAGAGTTCCAGTCTCTCCGCAGCCTCTCCAACATTTATTATTTTGTGTTTTTTGGATTAATGCCAGCCGTGTTGGAGTGAGATGGAATCTCATCGTAGTTTTAATTTGCATTTCTCTAATGGCTAATGATCGAGAGCATTTTCTCATGTATCTGTTAGCTGCTTGAATATCTTCTTTAGTGAAGTGTGTGTTCATATCCTTTGCCCACTTCTTGATTGGGTTGTTTGTCTTTTTGTGGTTGAGTTTTGACAGAATCATATAGATTTTAGAGATCAGGCGCTGGTCGGAGATGTCATAGCTGAAAATTCTTTCCCAGTCTGTAGGTGGTCTTTTTACTCTTTTGGTGAAGTCTTTAGATGAGCATAGGTGTTTGATTTTTAGGAGCTCCCAGTTATCTGCTTTCTCTTCCTCATTTTTGGTAATGTTTTGTATTCTGTTTATGCCTTGTATTAGGGCTCGTAAGGTTGTCCCTATTTTTTCTTCCATGATCTTTATCATTTTAGTCTTTATGTTTAGGTCTTTGATCCACTTGGAGTTAGTTTTTGTGCTTGGTGTGAGGTATGGGTCCTGTATCATTTTTTTCAAATGGATATCCAGTTATGCCAGCACCATTTGTTAAAAAGACTATCTTTTCCCCAATTAACTGACACTGGGCCTTTGTCAAATATCAGCTGCTCATATGTGGATGGATTTCTATCTGGGTTCTCAATTCTGTTCCACTGGTCTATGTGCCTGTTGTTGTACCAGTACCAGGCTGTTTTGACTACTGTGGCTGTATAATAGGTTCTGAAATCAGGTAGAGTGAGGCCTCCCACTTTCTTCTTCTTTTTCAGTAATGCTTTGCTTATCCGAGGCTTCTTTCCCCTCCATGTGAAGTTGGTGATTTGTTTCTCTATCACCTTAAAAAATGACATTGGAATTTGGATCGGAAGTGCATTGTATGTATAGATGGCTTTTGGTAGAATAGACATTTTTACTATGTTAAGTCTTCCTATCCATGAGCAAGGTATGTTTTTCCACTAAAGTATGTCCTTTTTAATTTCTTGTAGTAGAGCTTTGTAGTTTTCTTTGTCTAACCGTCTTTGACCTCAAAGCCTCATGTTCGCTCATGAGGTTCCTTCTGGAAAAATGCAAAAATTTCACATTATTCCATGGGTCATTTTAGTACTGCCTGGTGCCCTTCCACAGCTTCCTGCTATTTGGCTCTTTAGGGAATATCTAGAAAGTGGTGAGCCTCTCACTAGCATTATTAAAGGGGAGGTTGGTTGATCACATGTTTACAGTATTGTGGATGAATTTGGGCATCTGATAAGGCAGTTTTTGCCAGGATTGGTTTAAGTATTACTCATAGCAAATTTAAAAAAACTTTAATAGTTATACATTTATCTGAATGCATATTAGAAATAATTAACCATTATATTAACTAGTGATTTCGTAGATATTATTCTTAGACAATGCTATGTAAAAATAAATGTTATTTTACAGAAAACATTAAGTAGATAATACGGATATACCAAAAAGTGTGATGGTAGCACGTGACCGACTGGTGCTTGGGAATCACCACAGTAAGGAACAGACCAATAACCTCCACGGTCCCTTGCAACTCTGAAAGCCACTGAATCTAAGTAGTCTATGGTCACTTCTCAATTACTGGTCATTATGTTCAACAACATAGAATCCCTAACTGGCTTTCTTCTGCCACCCAGGCCTTTCTTGGGGAACCAAATTTAATGCACTTGACTGCTAACCAAAACGTTGGAGGTTGAAACCCACTTAGAGGAACCTCAGAATAAAGGCCTGGTGATTGATCTACCTTCAAAAAAGCAGCCATTGAGACCCTTATAGAACACAGTTCCCTGACATGCATGGGGTTGACATGAGTCGGCTTTGGCTTATTGGCAACTGGTTTGCTTTTGGAGCCTTGGTGGCACAGTGGTTGACAGCTCAGCAGCTAACCAAAAGGTCAGCAGTTCGAATCCACTAGTCGCTCCTAGGAAACCCTATGGGACAATTCTGCTCTGTCCTATAAGGTTGCTATCGGTTAGAATTGACAGCAACAGGTTTGCTTGGTTTTGGGGTTTAGTTTTGGTTTCATACATGCTCAGGGAATTCAAATTAATTTGAGTCTCAGCCTAACCAAAACCTAATGCAATGTAACAAAAATGAAGGAAAAAGATTTTAGAAGGTCCGTCCTTCAGGTTTCTGAGGACCATGGCTAATAGCGTGTATAAATGGTATCTATTCACCAAGAAACTATACCTCTATTTTTAAATCTGTGCTGTTTATTTTTAAATCTGTTTTAGACTGTAGCTGCAAGTAGGCAAATTATTTGAACCTAGGTTCTAGTTTCAGCTCTGTCACCAACCAGGTGTGTGATCTCGGGGAAGTTGTGGCATCTGAAAAGCAGGGCTTGTTCTCTAAGGTGCTTTTGCCCTCTAGGTCTCTGTGAACAAGCCCTAGGCTAACTGGGTTGCTCCAATGTGGTTTGATATTATGGGTTACCAGTCAGTTCAGGGAAGCTTATCTTTGTAAGGTGCCACTGAAAATAAAACAGCGGCTCAGAGCTAGGTCTTGGGCAGCATCTGAGTAGGAAGCATCAGGAAAGACTTGGGTCAGGACTGGCTTAGTCAGTGAAGTTTAAATGAACGTGGAGACAGGAATTTACATTTACTGAAGACCAAGTACATTCAACTCAGTTTATATTCTACCTCGTTGAATCCCCAAAGTAATCTTTTGCAATAGATCTTTTTAATTCTGATTTTATGGATAAGAAAATTGAGGCTAAGGCTAAGAACTTTGCCCCAGGTCACTCAGCTACTAAATAAAATGGCGAACCTGAACCTAAATTCGATTGTCCTGTAACCACTGTAAGGAGCCCTGGTGGTGCAGTGATTAAGAGTTTGGCTGTTTGCTGGGAAGTCAGTGGTTCAAACCCTCCAGCTGCTCTGTGGGAGAAAGATGCGGCAGTCTGCTTCTGTAAAGATTTGCGGCCTTGGAAACCCTATGGGGCAGTTCTACTCCATCCTATAGGGTCACTATGAGTTGGAATTGACTTGATGGCAATGGGATTGGTTTGGTAACCACTGTGATTTACAGCCTCTTAAGGTCCTTTTTTTTTTTTTTTAAGGTCCTAGATGGGGATGGGAATGCAGCCTGCAGATCTGTGAGTTCGGTGCAGGTGATGAGGGGCAGGCAGATGTTGTGACCCTAAACTGAGCAGGTCTACCTGGAAAAACACAACCCATCTGTTCTTCCTTACCAGTCAGCCCTCCATGGGTGCCACACTCAGCCTGCTTGGTGGGCCTCTGACTGATGTGGAGTCTCTGGGTAACTCTGGTCCCAGAAGCTCTGCCACCTGCAATCTAGGCATTACTTCAGCTGCCCAGTCATGCCATACCTGGATCCCCAAGCTCCCTGCCACCTGCTGTCACTTGTGCCTGCTTGACCTAGCATAGGCACTTGTTCCTCTCGCTAAAGCGTCTGCTCTCTTCTTAGAAGAAGTCTATGTGTAGGGGTGGAGGGAATCTAAATAGAGACCCTGGTCTGGTCTGAATGGCTTTATAACTGGTTGGTGATGGAGCTGGCCTCAGTCTTTCTCTTTTTTAAACTTGTTTCCAGCATGGTGGTTCAGAGCTCAGGCTCTGAGTAACATGGCCAAAGAGCCACTTATTAACTAGCTATACGACCTGAGGCAAGTTATGTAACTGCTATAAGCCTCAGTTTCCTCATCTGTAAAATGAAGATAATAAAAGCACCTCCTTATAAGGTTTTTGAGGGGATTAAATGAGATCTTACAGATAAAGCAGTTAGCAGAGTGACTAGCTCAGTAAGTGTTATTCTTGTTATTATCCACTGATAATTATTACGTGGGATTAAGACCTTCTACTACCAAGTGGGATCTCTGCTGGCGCAGTGGTTAAGAGCTACAGCTGCTAGCCAAATGTCAACAGTTTGAATCCACCAGCTGCTCCCTGGAAACCCTATGGGGCAGTTCTACTCTGTCTTATAGGATTGGTATGAGTAGGAATCGACTTGACCACAATGGCCTTGGTACTACCAAGTGACCTAGGCTTAGTATAGCCAGATGTTTCATTTTAATCACCAATACCATAACATTACTTGAATTTAACCATAAATTGGTTTGAGTCCAAATCCCTGCTCATAAATCTCAAATATTGAGGGAAATGTAAGTGTTTTTTTTTTAAGTGTTGGACTACCCCTGAAAAGGATTGCATATGGCCAAATTCCGACTTTGTCATTAATGGCCCCTGTCTGCCTTGGGCTCAGGATAGGATGAGGCCTCCATTGCTCTGGGCCACGCCTCATCTGTTAGAGGACAAAGGCCAGCCCTGGCTGATGACTGTCCCCCTACTCCCCCCCCCCCATAAAGGCCCCTTCTTTTTGCCTGTCTGAGTCTCCAGGGAGCACAGAGGGTTATTCATAGTATCGGCTCTAACCATGGTGCCTGAGGACATAAACATATTTTTAGTATCTCCTTCCTAGGATCTGGCTGAAAAGGTCATACCTATTTTTTATGCCTAATGTTAACTTCCAAATAAACAGAATGAAGCAGTCATTTCTGTTAATAGGGTCCAAGCATTGTCAATGTCAGAGGGTGTGTGTGTTTTCCTTTAGAATGTCATTTTGCTTATGACCCATAAGGAAGTGCTTTGTAAACCCCAAAAGTTTTCTAGGCAAGAGTTCTTATGAAGGAAGGAGAATGAGGGGCTGTGCCAAAGGCTTCCCTGGGGAATAGGGGTCAGGTGAGTTTGGGTAGCTTTAGGCGGGGGCTGAACTAGAACCAGTGAAAGTAGATAGAGGTTTTGGGTTCCATGTTTTCTACCCATCGGAGCTGAGCAGAACTGGAGTGGTATATTGGCAAATGATGAGCACTTTACCGTTGAAAGTATGGAAGCAAAGACTGGGAAGCCTCTACCAGTATGTTGGTGACTGGAGTCCCATGGGAGCAGGAGACCAGGTGAGGTGGGCTCTGAGGGCCCTCCCACTGCTAAGATACAGTGACTCAGGAAGGGTGGCACTTGGGCTCTTCTCCATGTCGAGACTAGGCACTGAAAAAGATAGGACACAAAAAAGGAAGGTAAAGCAGCCCTGAAGATAAACCCATCTGTGGCCACATTTTCCTGGGGATGATTTTTGTGTTTCAGCTGCTAACCAAAAGTTTGGCAGTCCAAATCCACCAGTCACTTCTTGGAAACCCTATGGGGCAGTTCTACTCTGTCCTATAGGGTCGATATGAGTTGGAACCGACTCAACAGTACCTAAGAACAACAACATGTCTTTCTTAATAACCACCAGGGAATTTTATTTGCCTGTTATATGGTTAAATTAAGTAGAACTAACATACATCCCATTTCCTTCCCGCAGATTTCAATAATAACCGTCCCTTACATTTATCCTATTCGATCTTAACCTGGCACACTCCTTTTTACACACGAGAAACTGCAGTGGAGTGGCTAAATCACACAAAGGATGAGTGGCAGAGTCCAGACATGAACCTTCTGGCTTCTAGTCCAGCGCTCTTTCTAGTAAACCAGACGCCTCCTGCTGTGGGGCAGTGAGAAAACCTGTGAAAACCAGGGTACTGAGATGAGCAGGAAGTCACATGTGAGCTCAGAAGGCCACCTCTTTCAGTTATAAGTCCTTTTTTCTCTGGTAAATCACTTGCACGTGATAGGTGCTCAGCAAATGTTTGCTGACTTGAACAAAGCAATGCCATCAGTGCCTGATACCTAGTTTGTGGCCCTTAAGCATTTATTGAATGAAAGCAGCACAACTTCCAAGGGCTTCAGGGAGCTGTCCACCAAAGCTCAGGACATGTTAAAAGGCCTGTAACTTTTTCTCATTATGTTCTCTAATTTTGGATTCGTAGGTGGGTTCAACCCTGGGATGGTGACAAAGCCTCCCACATGCTCTGGTGGCTCCTGCCTTAACCTCCTCTCTAAGCTTGAACAAAGATGAATCCCTCTGAGGTGTTTCTTACACATTTCCTCCTACAAACAAGGGGATTGAGCCCAACAAGAGCCCTCTGCCCGTCCAGTTTGAGTTATTAGGAGACAATAAGCAGCCCCTCCTCCTGCCATGGCTCTGCAGCATCCCTGGCATAAGAGCCATCCAGTGTCCTTCCATGATTAATTGACTGTAGCATTGCTGTGGTCAGCAGAGCTCCCCCGATCCAGGGAGTGGCTGGGCTCCAAACCTGGCTCCTTGGAAGTGCCTAATTGGGTTCCACCTGTCAAGAGGTAATAGAGAAAGACTCATTGTTACTTTTGAGGTGTAACTTTGTGTTTTTTGATGACCAGTAAATAGCATATTGCCACTTTCTCATTTTGCAGCCCGGTCTACAAGAGGCATATGATAGGTATTTATAGCTTTCAGACCTGTGATCTTACTCCTTTCTAATTGTCAGGTAGTCCTGCTACATTTTTTTCATGTGAATCACCCAGGACTCAGAGTCATTGTGATTGACTATGAGATGGGCTTCAGTCATCCTGAAGATGGCTTGGGAGACACATCATAGCATGTAAAAGATAGCTACTTTCTTCGCTTTGGCTTGGGGACTTGGCTAAAGAAATGTTAATAGATGGAAAGGTATTTATATCTTTATTCTTTGCCAGGAGCGCAAAGAGAAGATTACCGGCTTCAAGAGTAAGCAGTTCTAGAAGCAGAGTGAGACCACAGCTAGGAGCTCCCTCAGCCTTGACGATGCAGATGTTTACCCAATCTAGTGGGGTGGAGAGACAAGACCCTGGGTAGGGAGAAGTGGCTAAGAGCTCTGACTTTGGAGGTAAGTAACTCAATTCAAATTGTATCTCTGTCACTCATAAGGTGGATGAAATTAGGGAAATCACATATCTTTTGAGTCTCAACTTCCATGTCTGTTTTATAGGAATGGTGGTATGTACTGCATTGGGTTGTAGCACGTTATTATAATGCTAACTAGCTGCACAAACTTGAGCAAGTCACATTACTTCTCTAGGTCTCAGTTTCCTCATTTGAAAGGCATTAGAGTAGATGATTCTTTATGTCAGTCAGGGTCCAGTCAGGAGACAGAAATCATACCAGTTATTTTAACAGAAAGTTAATACATAACAATTCTTAACCAGATATTAGAGAACTGGAAAGGCAAACAGGAGCACTAAGGGTCCAGAGACGTAGCAACTGCAGGAAGCAGCTACTACCCTTAGGGCTGTGGGGACAGACTTAAGACATTGGGACTACTAACATTTAGAAGCCTAGAGGAGTGGCTTGGCAGAACTCAGGAGGGAGTGCTATGGTGGGTGCTGGTGCCTCTGGGGGTGAGGGGATGTGATGTGGCTGGTTCTGAGAAAACTGCTCTGCTGTAGGAACTGCTGTGGCCAGAGTAAAGAAGAATCCCCGCTGGGACCTTGCTGACCTAACTGAGAAGTAGGCAGGAAGTAACACTCTCTTCGCCTTCCTTTCAGTCTCCCTCTAGCGCTCCCCCCCTCTCCACTGGGGGACCCTCATAGGGAACAGGCAGCCAGCAAAGGAGAAATGGAGCATGCAGAGTCCTGTTCCCAGCACCACAAAGCAGAGGTGTTGATGATGGGCTTGAAGCTGAGCGACAACAGCTTAATAATTTGTATAATCCCTAAGCTTCCTTCCAGGTTTGAGTCCATGACTCAGGTTCTGAATTCCACGCAGAGGACAGTTCGGCTCTTTGCACGTGGATTCTTGGAGAGCCAGCATGGTATGGTAGAGTGAGTTTGAGCTTTTGGAGTCAGGCTGACCTGGGTTGGAAACCCATCTCTGACTTTTATCAGCTATGAGATCTTGGACAAGTTACTTTGAAGTTCTCTCAGCCTCATTTCCTGCTCTGTGAAATGATGATGCAAATACCTATCTCACAGGGTTCTTGTGATGACTAAATAAGAAGATGCTTGAAAAGTCCCAGGCAGGGGTCTGACGCATAAATGGCAGCCATTATTATCATTAGGGGCTCTTTTTTTATTCTGTGAGTATCTGCTGATGTGTTTGTTCCTTTTTTGGGTGCACAAACTGAATTTGCTGTTTTGTTTCTTCCACTCGGATGTGGCTCAGTGGCCTGTGATGGGAGCTGGGCTGAAGGTCAGCAGTGGCCAAGGAGCCCCATGCCACCTGAGGCACTGGGGGCAGCATTTGCACAGCTGCTCTTGCATCTTCTAGGAAGCAGTACTTCCCCCAGACTGGGATCTACTGGGCTGGCTCCTGAGTGTGTGTCTCAGTGCAGGGCAGGGGGGATGTTCCCACCACTGTGCTAAGCTTCAGCTGCAGTCGGTGGGCTCCCTTGGATGCCTTTCAAGCCAGAGGCAAGAACTTGGTTTCTTAGGCAGAAGCCCTGTAGACTCAGAGAAGCACCTGGAATCTTTTTCCTTTACTCAGTGTAGCTGATATCCTCTTAATTTTTCTGGGTGAGCTCTTAGACTAGAAATAATAAAGAAATGTGGACTATTCATACTATTGTTGGCATTAAATAACTAGCATTTATTAAGTATGTGCTTTATATCAAATATCAGGGAAGGGAAAAGGAGCCCTGGTGGCACAGTGGCTAAAGTGCTTGGCTGCTAACCAAACAGGTCGGTGGTTCAAACGGGCCACTGTGCAGGAGAAAGACGTGGCAGTCTGCTTCTGTAAAGATTACAGTCTTGGAAACCCTATGGAGCTGTTCCACTCTGTCCTTTAGAGTTGATATGAGTCAGAACCAACTCCATGGCAACGGTTTTTTTAATTGTGCAAGGCATTTTATGTGTTATCTCTAATCCTTGAATTCTACAAGGTAAGCTTTATTTTCCTAACATTATATACAAGGAAACTGGAGCAGAGAGCTGTTAAATAAGTGTTCCCAGGGCTTTCAGATAGCATAAAGTGGAGCAGGATTAGAGCCCAAGTCTGTTGAATTCTAAGCCCATTCCTTTACTATTAAGCCAGACTTTTCCCAAGGTGGTTAAAAATCGTGCATATATAACTTGGAAAATCTCGGACTTTTGGGTCACATGGTAGCAGACTACCAGCACCCCACGTGCATTCTCCCAACTTGCCACCAAAAGACTCATGAAGAGATTTTTGGTTTAAGTGGCAAACAGCCCCTGATGCATCTTTACCCAGCTTCCAAAGAAAATATCTAAAAGCAAAGAAAAAGATGAATATTCACAGCTCAAATGGACAGTTTTTAGTATGATTTAAATCTGCTACAGAGACCATTTGGCCAATATTCCAACAATGACTGGGGACAAAGTCCATGTAACTAAAAACAGTCTCTTATCCCAAGACAAGACAGTCAGGTTTTTATGGTGAAACGATTCGCATAAAAGGTAGAGCTCTGACAATATTTCCCTTTAGATTTCTAAGTAATTTTGTTATTGTCTGCTACACGCATCACAGACACTGTAGTTAAGCAGCACTGTTTCTGAACTAGTCAGTGAAAAAGAGGAAGCCCCTCAATGAGATGGATTGACACAGTGGCTGCAACAAAGGGTTCAAACATAACAATAACTCTGAGGATGACGCCGGACCGGGCAGTGTTTCGTTCTGTTGCACAGATGGTCACTGTGACCCGGAGCTGACTCGACGGCACCTGAGAATGATATTTATGAGACAGCCCCTGCACTGATCATAACCAACTGTTCCCTTTCTAATAGGCCTAGCACAGGTTTAGCTAGAACAGGTTTTGCTAATTTCTGCTTGACATGAGAGAAGCTTCTGAAAATATAGAACTCGACAGATGTAAGAACACTGAAGGAGGGCTGAGAAAAAGATTTCAAAGTCCACCCTTGTTTCACGCATGTCAAAGAGCAGTGGTGCTTACCTGAGAGAAGGTGGGAAGATACCTTGTAGTTCCCCCATTGCCTGCTCCCATCCTCTGAGGCCTTGGGGCCAGGCTAACAAAATGATTCTAAGTTTCATTTGGAAAAATTAACACATAAAAATGACTAGAAAAAAATTTTTTTGAAAAATAGTTCCAAAATACTTTTACTTTTTGGTATAAAAAATAATAGAAAACTAAGGTAATTAAAAGAGTATGTTACTGAAAACAGACTGGGTGGATTGATTTGGAATAGAATAGAAAACTTTGAAATGGACAAATGGATATGCAGGAAATAAATGCGGGATGAAAACTCAAATATCAGTGAAGGAAAGAAGGATTATTCAATCATTTGTGCTGAACAACAGATCAGCTATATTGGAAAATGAAAATTATAGCCTCACCACACTCAATTTTCTAAAATAATTCTGTTGTTAGTTGTGGTTAAGTTGATTCCAACTCATGGATGGTTTAAATAATCCACTGTAAAAAAAAAAAAAAAAAGTGAAATGAATTTTTAGAAAACAGTTTATAAGCTGAAAGCAATGGATATGCTTGAAAGGAAAATATTGATAGATTTGTCTGCATTAAAAGATGAAAATATCTAACTCATTTGATCTTTCTGCAAAGATCAAATGAGATTAATGTATATTAAAATGCTATGCACACTACAAAGTGGCATGATTTGGTGAAAATACATAGAGTCTCTGACAGGAGGATATAATCTTTCCATTGGTGGTGCCAATTCAAATTCTCTTTAACCCAGTTTTCACATGAGCATGCTAGAATTTAGATCATTAGAGTTGTTTAGCTTTAACAGAAGTGCAAATTGTAATTTATTCCCAATTGTATTTTCACTGCAAAGGTGTCCATCACTTTTTTGAGAATGAAAGTAGCACAGAGCTAATTTATGTTACTTCATTTTCAGAGAGAGGAGTTACAGCTTCGATAATACACCTTGTAGCTGTTCCAACTTCCTGATCCCTTCCTCCAGTGAGTGGCTTTCACGTTCTTGACTAAATCGCTGTGCCTGTCAAACCAGCTTGTCCTGGGAGGACACTGATTCAACTGATTCCACGGATGAGAGGGGGAACACAGTTCTGACCCCCCATAAGTAAGAGTCTGATGGTAGGACCGTGGCCATAAAGAGAATCAGGAAGAAGACATTCTCTCTAAGATGATCTATCCATAGGGAAGTCAAGCAGAAACATGGGGCTGGTAGTCTTGAAGTTAGTCCCTGGGAGGCACAAAGGGTTAAGTGCTCAGCTACTAGCTGAAAGGTTGGCAGCTGGAATCCATCCAGAGTTGCCTTGGAAGAAATGCCTGGTGATTTGTTTCCAAAAAATCAGCCACCGAAAACCCTAGGCAGCACAGATCTACTCTGATGCACAGGGGCTCTCCCTGAGTCAGTCTCGACTTGACGGTCACTGGTTTTTTTTTTCGGTGGCCTTGAGGAATGACCCCCGTAGGGAGGCGTATGCTGCATAATGACTGTTTGCTCTTATCAGTTGACCCCTTCATTTTATGGAATTCCCGTCTGGGGAGGCTCAGTCTTGGGGAGTGAAACATTGTTTGAGAACCTTTGGTTCCTGCTTGTGTGTTTCTCCATAGCTGTGGTTTTCAGGGTTGTAGTTTTGCAGAGTGTCAGTCTTTCTGTGGAGGTGCCTCGTCCATTGTTAGACAGCTCTGAATTAGCAAATCTTCCTTATCTTGAGCTCCAGTGGGTCTTCCTGTAACTTCTACCCATCCAGCCTCAGCTGCCAGCTCTTTAATAACAATACATAGCACTCACTGGGCTGCTTCCTAACACGTCATCTCTACTCCCAACAATTTACCATCTCATTCTATGGGTAGGCATTATTGCCCCCTTTTTGCAGAAGAGGAAACTGGGATTCAGAGATGTTCAGCAACCTGCTTGAGGTCACAGAGCCAGTGAGCAGTACAGCCATAATTTAAACTCCTTTTTGACTGGCTCAAACACCTGTACTTTTATCTCAACCCTATGCTATCTTTTTTTAAAGCATTTAAGTATTTTTTTTTAAACATTTAAAGTCTTTTGGTAGTGGGTCACAAAATCGTTAATCTACATGTTTGTGGGCCAAGTAAATTGTTAATTGGTAACAATGGCTTGGTGGGCAAACACTATGATGTGACTCAAGTATGCACCTGAATTTGGGAGATTTATTTATATTTATCTTCTGTCAGGAACTTCATAGTCTCCCAACTTCAGGAAATTAAAAAAGAACATCTCACTATTGTGTGGTTAACTGGATTCAGCTTTAATTACAATTGCTAATTGATCCCAGCCTACCAGCCTGACATCTGGGTGCAGCAGGCACACCACGGTAGTGGCAGGCAGGTATGTACACCAGTGGGTTACATAACCAGATAAATTGTGTTATTGTTGTTAGGTGGTGTTGAGTCTATTTTCCACTCATAATGACCCCATGTGACCAAGTAGAACTACCCCATGGGGTTTTTTGGCTGTAGTCTTTACGAAATCAGATCGCCAGGTCTTTCTCCTGCAGAGACACTGGGTGGGTTTAAACTGCCAACATTTTGGTTAGCAGCTCAGCGCTTAACCGTTGCACTATTAGAGTTCGTTTTTTTCTTCAGTCATCATTTTCTTAAGGAGCCCGGGTGGCGCAGTGATTAAGCACTTGGCTGTTAACCGAAAGCTAGAGGTTTGAACTCATCAACCGCTCTGCAGGAGAAAGATAATGGCAGCCTGCTTCCTTGAAGATTACAACCTTAAAAACTCTCTGGGGCATTCTACTCTGCCCTATAGGGTCACTATGAGTTCGAATCAACTGGCCAGCAACGGGTTTCATTTTCTTACATATCTAAGGCCTGATTTTGTGAATGGTTATACCAGAAACTTAACCATCACGGAAATAATGATTGCTTTTTCCTTTAACGATTCATCTTCATTCCAACTCCCTGCCCCTTCTTCCCTACCCCATCTGGTTGGCTTTATATTCAGGAGAGGGAGGAGAGAAGGGGAGTAAGCACATTGCCCCTTTTTTCCCCCCTCTCTTACTCTAAAAGACTCCTCTGACAAAATGTCAGCCTTTATTTTCCTCTCCTTCAAATAAAAAAGGGTAGAGGATGAACGGAGAGACATTGGCTGGCAGCACTTTATATTGGTTAGGAGAGGGGGGGGACTGGGTTTGATTAAAGTTTGCAGCTCTGCAAAATAGTTCTGATATTGAAACTAGTCTTCTAGGTAAGAAAGTAGCCCGCAGTATCTTGCAGCCCTGTACTATTCACTCCCAATTCTTCACCTTTGCAAAGGGCTCTGTGGCTTACTTACCAGGCTCAGTAAACCAAAAAAAAAAACCAAAGCACCATTGAATTGATGAGTATGCAAAAAGCATTTTGTAGTTTAAAAAGCAGGCCACAAAGGATTGTTTTTTAATACTGAAGCATCTCATCCTGCAGTCAGAAGGGGTTTCCTTGTGTGCCCTTGACTTGATGCCATTCTAATGTTAATGGCGAATATTTTTCAGAACCTGGTTTCCAGGAACTCTCAGTTGTCAGATGTTCACATTAACACTTACCTCTCCTTTCTTTCTGTATCTGATCATTGGTGACACGCACTGAATGATAGCCAGAGAGGAAAGGAGCACTTTATAAGACAAGCTCCTGATCCCGAAGCCCACTCTGATAAAGCTGGACTGGAGAGCTTGACACTGACTTGAGGTTGAAGCATGTGCTTCCTTCAGTCAGCCCAAATCTAAGTCATCAGACTCACACACTCAGCCCCATGAGAGAGTGAGCGAGTGACCTGGGCTGCAGGGTAGACATAAAGTCGCTTATCTAACCATCCACCAGGACTACAAGAAGAATGGCAGAACTGCCTCACCCAGGAGGGACTGTCCAAGGGTACTTAATACGTGGGAGCAGAAATGGAAGAGGTTGCAAAGCAATGTGCTTCATGTGACCTCTGGCCTTTAATACAGCGATGCTGCCCACTAGTAATTGTGGCATGACGCGTGTGAGGCTCTCACTGATCAGATAAGCCACTCCCTTGGTGGAAAGTGAGTAAGAGGTAGAGGGAAACCAGAAGCATTCCCTCCAATACTCCTAAGAAGGTGGAGAAAGGGCAGAAAACTCTTCATCTACCAGCTGGGACTGTACAAAAACCAGTTGCTGCCAAGTGGACTCTGACTCGTGTTGACCCCACGTATGTCACAGCAGAACTGTGCGCCACAGGGTTTTCAATGCTGATTTTTCAGAAGTAGATCACCAAGCCTTTCTTCCAAGATACCTCTGGGTGGACTTGAACTGCCATCCTTTTGGTTAGCAGTCAAATGTGTTAACCATTTGCACCAGCAGGGACTCCAGCTGGTCTGTACTCAGGCGTGTATATATATATTCCTTCCCGTACCAGCATCAGCTTTGCAAAGTAATACTGTTGAGCTATCCCTTGGATGATGTCTCAAGTGTGATCTAATCCAAGAGTTGATAATCGTGGAAACATACTTTAAACTGAAAAGATAATGGAATTTTGATTGGAGAAAAATGTTACAACTGCAAAACTCCCCATGGATAATCTGAAAGTCAGCTCTTCATTTATGCAAAGCAGCACCTGTGCCTCACTGCTGACAGAGCAGATGTAGTAATTAACCACGCCAAAATGCCAGCCACACGCCTGAGACTTAGGGAGAGCGTTCTCCTTCTCCGGCAATGGGGCTCGGGGGATTCCGACTGAAAGAAAAACAAACATATGAGAGGCAGGTGTGGGAAGACTCTTGAAAAATCTGTGACTACTTGGCTTGTGAAAATTATGTTTTGTTCCCAGAGCAACAACAGTCTTGAGAAAAATGAAACTTTTCACAACGTGGATTTTTAGAATTGTATTTGTACTTTGTATTGGAATGCACTATGAGAAAGTAAAAAACAAAAACAACATGAATAAACTTTGGTTTAGGTAAATACAGTTTAGAATCTTTCTCACTTATGGGTAACCTTGGCCAAGTTACTTCACCTCTCTGAGCCTCAGTTTCCTCATTTAGAGTGGGGAAATCATAGCTACCACTTGGTGGTGGTGTGCAGATTAAAGGTATTGGATGTAAAGTGCTTGGCCCACACAGAGTGGTGATGATGATGATATATTTTTTTCTAAATATTCTTCTTTGGAGCTGCAAGCAGTGAGTGGATTTGTAAGCTTTGTTTGTGCATAGCACTAAATCCAGGAGGATAGCTTTTTTTTTTTTTAAATGTGGTCAGGAAAACTAGGGCAAATTTTTAAGTGGGAATTAGGGGATCATGCCCCAAATAAATCCCTTCTGGTCTGCTTCATTTTCCCAGAGAATTAGATCATCCAAACACTTGCAGATACACTGTGGACTGCACAGAAGTGCCAGACGTGGCTGTTCTGATGGAATATCGCCCAAAGGGCTTGGAGGACGTTCTGCTCAATGCTGACATTCCTATCAGCTGAGGTTTCTGGTAAAAGCCAGGCCTCTGAATGGTAGGAGATACAACCGGTAAACTCCTGTAACCAAATCCTCCTTCCATCAACGTTTATAAGGATCTGTTGCCATCTGAATGCATTATCTTGGAAGAGGATGCATGTTATATCTTGGGATACGGATGGGAATGGGTTGGTCATTGTACCCAGAAAGAGAGAAAGGGAGGGGACAGGATTTTGAAGCAGGCCCACCCACTGGTGCTCAGTGGAGACATAGGTGGAGATACTGCCAAAAGATCCTGTTTAGCATCTAAAGGGTACAGCTACAGACAACAGCAAGCAGTTCTGGAGTAGGCACTGGCTAGGTCTAACTAATTTGTCCAGCAAATACTGTGCAGGGCCCTGAAGATGGCAAAAACAAATAATAGATAGTCCCTGCCTTTAAGAACGTCTTGTCTGATGGGAAAGACAAATAAGCAGAGTTAAGGAACAGTGATGGGGCGTCACAGGGTGTAGCATCAGGGGCATGTGTTAGGTGCATGGGAATAGCATCTAGCCTGGGGAATCCAACAACCGTGTTAGGTTGGAGGTCTTGAAATCCCTTCTGCCTTGGACCAGGGCCTGGTTTTGAACCTGTTCATTCTTATTTGTACATTAGACTATATTTGTGCATTAGAATCACCTGCAGTCTTGTTAAAATGTAGATTCGGATTCAGTATATCCGGGGTGGAAATGCAAATTCTTAGCAGTGGGTGGAACCGGAAGGAACCAGGTGTATCCTGTTGGCTGCTCTTCTAGGCAACAGTTTTATGGAAACCCTTCATCTTCAGGAAGCAGATGAGGTGGAACCCAATAAAGCTTAAGAAAGTTGGCTTCAAGGAGTTTGCCAAAAATATACAGGGGTGATGCCATGCTTCTTTTCTCTTACAGAGCACGACTGTTGCATAGGGCTTTCTTGACTGTAATCTTTACAGAAGGAGCCCTGGTGGTACAAACAGTTAAGTGCTTGGGTGCCAACTGAAAGATTGGCGATTTGAACCCACTCAGCGGCTCTGTGAGAGAAAGACTTGTAAAGATTACAGCCAAGAAAACTCTATGGGGCAGTTAGTTCTACTCTGTTACATGGGGTCCCTATGAGTCAGAATCAACTTGATGGCCCCTAACAATGACAACAACAAATCTTTACGGAAACAGCCAGGCCTTTTCTCCGTGGTGCTGCTGAGTGGATTTGATCCACCAACCTGCAGGTTAGTAAGAGTAAACAGTTTGAGTCACCCAGGGACCTTTATATGCCAATAAAAAGTTTAAAAACTAGTATGATACCGGTGCCAGGTAGATAGAAAGATCAAGAGATCCAAATAAATAGTCTCTAATGGACTTTTTTTTTTTTAATGGACCTAAGGAAACCCTGGTGGCATAGTGGTTAAGTGCTATGGCTGCTAACCAAAAGGTCGGCAGTTCGAATCTGCCAGGCGCTCCTTGGAAACTCTATGGGGCAGTTCTACTCTGTCCTATAGGGTCGCTATGAGTCAGCATCGACTCAGTGGCACTGGGTTTGGTTTTTTGTTTTAATGGACCTAAGTAGATATGATAATTTAGTATTTGATAAAAATGGAATTTCAAATAAATAAGGGAAGGAGAGATTGTTCAAATAAAGGTTTCAGGACAACTGCCTAAACACCTGGTGAAAAGTAACCTAAGACCTTTAACACACACCTTTAACTAAAATTAATTTGAGATAGCTTTAAATTTTAAATATAAAAAAAGAAACTTTAGAAGCACGAGTAGGAACTGTTGTTGTGTGCCAGCAAGTTGATTCCGACTCCTACCGACCCATTGTGACAGAGTAGAACTGTCCTGCAGGGCTTCCTAGCCTGTAATCTCTTGGGAGCAGATTGCCAGGTCTTTTCTCCTGCGGAGCACTTTGTGGCTCCGAACTGTCAACATTTCAGTTACCCATATGTAATTACACAACACTACAGTGAAAATTAACTGGCACATGAGGAATTGGGGAAAGTATTTCTAACATTATCTCTTATAGAATAGAGCTAACAAAAGAGACTCAAGTTCGGGTTGGTATCCACAGATCAGTGGATATTAGCAATGCAAATAGCATAACAAATAACTTATAGCCTGTAATTATAATCAAGTCTATGAACATTCAAATTTATTTTTACATGTGGCTCACAAAAAAGTGAATCGTATTTGTTTGGAAGAAATACCTTTTTCTTCTGAATAGTTTGGCCTCATAGAATTCACAAATGTGAGTATAGCCCAGCTTACCTAAAATAATGTCCCTGGTGTCTCTGCTGAGAGTCTCTGTATTTCACAGAGGAAGAGAAATTGTGGGAGTTTTTAATTTGCTCCGGATGAGAGCTTTCACATCAAAATGATCTGTGCATCATTTTTTGCAGCTGTGCCATCATTTTGTTGGAGGTTGCCCCAAGAAGTGACCCTGTCTTGGTAGGACTCTAGTTAACATATTTTTAAGTGAACATTGGGAAGCCTGTTTCTCTATTTGCTCAGCAGTGAACAGTGTGCCTTACCATAGCCAGAGAGCAATGTTGAGTCTGATTTGTTCCTGTATGTTTAACAGAGAATAAGCTATATTTTTGAGTAACATATGCTTTTAGTTTGGGAAAGCATTGAACAAAAACCCCCTACCATAAGGCCTTCCGGGTATTAGGGTGAGTCCTCCTTTCCCCAAATCTGGGTGTGCTGAGTTGAAGTAGAGAAGAACTAAAAATATTCCGGCTGCATCTGGAGCATGGCAATTCTTTGGGATTTGTTACATTTGACTACATTCCAATTATGATGATGTTAGGCATGGACTTTGTTTCCCGGGAAGTCAGTTCTCAAGTAAATGCTTTTCACCCTGAGGTTTTTCATTTGGTTAGGAAATTTCCCCTCAGGCTTATAAATTCCAATAGGTCGCAAAAATCACACACATTTTCAACATGGGCCCAAACTGTAAAAAAATACATGGTCTGTAAGAGAAATAGGGGGTGAGTAAGGATGGGAATGGCTACTTGAAATTATTTTTTTTATTTCATTATCTCAAATGTAAACGCCTTGGGAATTGTGTACTTAGACCAATATTTTCATATGCCTGTGAATGCTGCTTAACAGATAAATTAAGGGATGTGAGAATCTCAACTAGGACAATTAGATTTTATAGACTAATCTTGGTAGTCTTAAATAAATGCAGTAAATTGCAAACAAGAGCAGAAGGAGAGATGAAAGTATATAGTAGGAAAATCTGCCTCAATTCTCAGATCAGAGGAATCACGACATTTTGACTATAGTGGGGGATTTTTTTTGTGCCAATAACTACAGCTTTCTAGTTCATACACTACTTCCATATTCCCCTATTATCTACCACCCAGTTTTAATAAGTTTTTAAGTAAATTTGTTTTTAACAGCAACCTTTAAATTTAAGTGCAATCCCACAGAGCCTAAAAACAAAGCAAACAAAAGATTACCACCCTTCACAGGGATTATCGTATATTAGCCACTGCTTGTCATCCATATCTGAAAGTGGATTTTCCCAGATGAGGGCAGATGAGCAAGCTCATTTCTGTACTGGGCAGTAACCATGTATGGAATTAGCCTATGGCAGGACTAGGCTGACAGGACTCTCTCCTCCTTAGGATGAGCAGTGTGTGTCTTTCCGCGGAGGAAGTAGGTGGGTTGTGGGGGACAGTGGGGACCGAAGGGCCCACTAGCATTAAGAGTAGCTCAGTCTATGCTGGGAGCACTGGGAATGACTGACTGGAAGTCTAAGAGGGGCCCTTTGGTAGAGATTCTTAAGTGTCAGGTTGAAGGAGTCACACTTGATCAGAAAGGGGCCACTGTCAGCTCTTAAATGGCGGGAATGATGTGGAAGAAAGAAAAGAGAAACAGGTGTTGGTGACTGAATTGGATTTCTTTCCTCTGTGGTTAATTAAGGCTCTTAGTAAGGACTCCTGAGTGGAGCGCATAAAGGATAGCCTAACTCACAGTGTATTTCTAAATGCTGTTTAACAGATAAATTGAAACATTTGCTAATTTGACTCTTTTTTACCTGAAAGAGGGTTGAACCAACCCTCTCGTCTTGCCCTTTTGGGGGCATTCAGAACTGGAGCTGTTAGCTGGAAGTCACCTTATAGATGATTTAGTTGTGCTGTTTCATTTTCAGATTAGGTGACTGAGACTAAGAGAGATTAACAGATTTATTTAAGGCTCCGACTCTCTCTTCGACTCCCACTTAGTTCTTTGGTGGAAGGACAGAGATTCAGCCCTTGGCTCCCTGTGTCTCTCTCTCCAACATTTCCATTATCATGCTGGGTGATTTCAATACTCATAAGGATGATATCTCCAGGATGTGGCCCGTCAGTTCTTTCGCCCCCCTCCATAATCTCAATGTCAACTTTTCACTCTTTGACCTCCACCTCCTGTTTTTCTACTGAATTTCCGTTCGTTTCTCAACTCCATCCATGTGTTAGGTTGAGATGCCCAACTCTACCCTACCAACCCTCACTCCCTCCCTTGACTCTTCCTTCCTCATCTGCCCCATTGATACTGACACATTCGCCTACACTTTCTTCTTCTGTCATTTTATCACCAATTGACAAATTATGTTTGGTGATTTGCTGCCTGTCTTACTCCTCTGCACTATAAGCTCCCTGAAAGCAGGAACTTTGCCTTGCTCTCTGCTATATCCCTAGCCTGGAAGATGGCTGGCCTATGGTAGGTACTCAAAAAATAATTAGTTGACTGAATACAGAAATAAATTAGTGAAGATGAAAGTATCTTTTGGAGGGGCTAAATCATATTTTTGCTCTGGAGCAGTTGGGCACATGCTTCTGTTTTGATTATTTTTAGTGCTAAGTTATTTCTGTTTTTCTTCATTTCTTTCCTCCCCTATGGAGCATTCCTTGTGTCTCCCTCTTCAGGAGCTGATTACAGGGAAGCCTGAGAACCTTTGTCCTTGCCCCTGAGAGTATACAGAGGTAAGGGGGTGAGGAGGAAAGGGAACCTGATGAGTTCTGACTCTGAGGCCATCACATCTACTGATCAGGAGCTCATGTTTATGTCTTGGAAAGTGACATAGGAACAAGAGTAACCTGTTTCCTCAAGTAACAACTTCATGGCATTTTCCTGGCTTTTCAGAATCTACCTCTGAGTGGAGATAATCCAGTAGGCAAATGGGACACGTGTCAGGAGCCTGGGACACAGGCTCCAATGGAAATAGAAATTTGGGGACCATCACTATAGGGGTATAATGTAGCAATGGATGGAGATGAAGTCTTCTGGATGAACACTAGAGAGAAAAGAGCAGAGAGAGGGGCTGTGGCAGAATCCGGATGTGGGAGCCCAGCATTCCTCTAGAACTCCAGTGCTGTACAAATAGGGTGACAAGGTGACACACAGGATGATGAAGACAAAACAAGCATGTTCATATGGAGCGTGCTTCACCCACAGATACAGCATTGGTGCCATGATACCCATCACTTTGGGATTTAGACATGCATATGGGCTTATGATAATTTATGTAACAGGAATTAATTTATTAAAACATGAAATGAGAACTGTGACACCAAAAGGGTTAGGTGCAGTTCAGGAGTGAGTGGTAGAGAGGAAAGAACCAGCCAGTTGGGTTATAGAACCCTTTGATCTGGTGCCAGTTGAGGCGTTAGTTGCCTTTTTGAGTTTGAATTCCCCAGACCTCTGGCATCCTAGCGTCTCTGGACGCTAGGAATATTACATCAGTGAGTCCATGGGAGCAGATACAGGTAGTATATCAGAATTGGGGATTGTCCCTGTATCAGACAGGGTTCTCCAGAGAATTAGAACAAATAGGATATGTAGATGTAGATACAGGTAGTCCCTGACTTACATCGGGGTTCTGCTCCAATGACTCCATTGTTAGCCGGTTTTGACATAAGTTGAATACCTCATTTTTTCTTTTTAGTTTTTATTATTGCCTTTTATTATCAGTATCTTTATAAATCGATCTTTATTTGTCTTTGGGGGTTGGAAACATTACACATAAATCTACAGATATGATGACATTAGCAAATTACATGCAGCAACATTGTATGTAGTACATATTACTAACGATAAGATGTACAACAACAACAAAAGAAAATGGATGGTTGTAAGTGCAGTTCATCATAACTCTTATAAATCGTATAGATTTTTGTTTTTAAAAAGAATTGGCTCATGAGATTATGGGCTGGCAAGTCTGAAATCTATAGAGCAGACCAGCAGTCTGGAAACTTGGCCCAGAGTTGATTTTGCAGTTTTGAATCTAAAACTTGTAGAGCAGACCAGCAGGCTGAAAACTCAGGCAGGATTTCTATGCTACAGTCTTGAGGTAGAATTCCTTATTCTCTGGGAAACCTCAGTTTTTGCTCTTAAGCCTTCGATTGATTAGATTAGGTCCACTCATATCATATCCTTTACTTAAAGTCAACTGATAGTGTTAATCACATCTACAAAATACCATCACAGCAATATCTAGTGTCTGAACAAACAACCAGGACCCATAGCCTACCTAACTTGACACATAAAATTAACCCTCACAGGCCCCTAGAAGAGCACACACTGTATGTAATCTAAAAAAGCAATATCAGATTTTACAATCAATTTTTATATTTGTAAAATGAACAAAAACCATACATATTGATTTAGTAGTTCAAGCTACTGGGAGTAAAGCTCAACCAAATCTTCCTGGATGGTAGGACTAAGGTTAAAAAAGGTAGAAAACCCTGGAGTAGGTGCAATTATATTCAAAATATCAATGTATCAGTGCATAATTGTTGCCTTTGATCACTGCAGTTAATCAGGAGGTGCAGGGGAAACAATCCATCTCAAAGACCTATGTTTGAGCAAGTAAAGAAGCTTTTACACAAGGTGAATCCCAGCAGAGTCCTGTGGACATGGTAATGTCTTTGGTAAGCTTGGGTGACTCCCAGTCCTCACTAATTGGGAACAAGCAGATTGTGAATTACCAGTTTAGCTATGGATTTGCCAGAGCACTCAAGGCAAGGCTCAGTGGTGCACCCCCTCATACAGAGCTTGGTTACTGCAATCTAAGGGGATGATAATTACAAACCCAAGGGCCCCCTAAGGAGATCCCTCTGCCTTCTAGGAGCTTTCAGAGTCAGAAATTACATAATATACAGGGAGCAAAATGTTCCCATGCAGTCATTTCTCTTTGTGACAGATGCTTAGTTGGAGAAGTACAGTAAACACCTGGAAGTACTTGTGGCAGAAAGGACCTAGGGCCTAATGCATAAAAAACAAAAAAGCTGACTGCCTGCTGTATGAAAGTAATGACTTACTGAGATATGATGTCAATAATAAAGGCTGATTTGGCTAGTTCATGTATTTCTGTTTAAATTGTTTCTCTGAAATGCTCTTTTCAATGGAAATAATAATCTTACACCTTTGTTTTAAATTCCTATGTTCTGCTTGCATAGATTTTTAAGGGTCAGTTCTCATTTGCACAAGAGTTTTGTTCAACTCTGAGTTCCTTGAACAGAAATTACTGCGTGTCAGTCTCAGGTAGAAGACAAATCCCTATCTGTAATGCCATGGAAAGGATTTAATATCAGCACTGGATCTTGAGCAGCTGAGTATGAGTCTTGCAAGAAGTGCCTGGACCATGTGAAGGCAGAGTTGGGAGAGGGGTCCTTCCTGGCAGCTTCAGGGAAAGGTGGTCAGGCAGGTAGGGGACTCCATCCCCAGCAGTGAAGAGGAACAGCATGGCAGAGACATGGTTCCAAGCTTGAGCTCTGGGCTGAGCCAGCGCTACATTAGTGTCCCAGTTCTGTCTTTTTCTAGCTGCATGACCCTTGGGCAAGTCACTTTTTGAGTCTGTTTCTTAATCACATTAAAACTACCTATTTTGTAGGACTGTCATTCATAGTAAATGGAATAATACAGATAACACTCTTAGCAAGTGCTTGGTAGAAATGAGTTCAATAGATATTGTTAATCTTATTTTTATTAAGTGAATAGACCAGAATCATTGTTTTAAGGATTTTCCAAATCAAGGAATCAAGTGGGCAGTAAGAAATACTAGGCAGAGAGGGTGGCCATCGCATCCCAAGACTCAGATGTCTAGGCAAAGTCCACCAGCATCTCAACAGATTGTACCCATCATCCCAAGGACCACAGTTTTCTTTCCTCTGTCCTGGTTTATAATCCTGTTGGGTAGGAGAAGATTGCCGCATATTTGCCAGGCATGGACGCTCCCCCTGTGGAACTGTAGAAAGCCCATCTTCTTGTAACACCCGTAGCTATCGAGTCAATTCCGACTCATAGCGACCTTTTAGGACAAAGTAGTACTGCCCCATAGGGTTTCCAAGGAGGGCCTGGTGGATTCGAACTGCTGACGTTTTGGTTAGCAGCCAAACTCTTAACCATTGCGCCACAAGGATTTTCTCTTATAGCACAGTTCTTCTCAATCCTGGCTGCACACTATAACCTTCTGGGACTTTAAGAAAAAATTCATGCCTGGGGTCTACCCTTCAGAGATTCTGCTATAATTGTTTGGGGAAAGATTCAGCAATTGGAATTTTTTTTTTTAATGGTACTTTAGGTGAAAGTTTACAGAGAAAATTAGTTCCTCATTAAGCAATTAATTCACTTACTGTTTTGTGACATTGGTTGCCAGTTCCGCAACGTGTCAACACTCTCCCTTTCTCAAACTTGGGTTCCCCATTTCCATTCCCCTCCTACCTTTTAGTCCTAGTTACTGGGCTGGTGTGCCCATTTAGTCCTTCATACATGGTTGAACTACATGTGCTAATGTTTGTTTTATAGTTCTGCCTAATCTTTTGCTGAAGGGTGGACCTCAGGAGTGACTTTAGTACTGAGTTAAAAGGGAATCTGGGGGTGATACTCTCACGGTTTTTCAAGTCTCTGTCAGACCAGTAAGTCTGGTCTTTTTATGTGAATTTGAATTTTGTTCTACATTTTTCTTCACCTCTGTCCGGGACCCTCTACTATCATCCTTATCAGAGCAGTCAGTGGTAGTGGCTTGGCACCATCTAGCTGTGCTGGACTCAGTTTGGTGTGTAGTCTGTGGTAGTTGTGATCCATTAGCCGTTTCAAATAATCTTGTGTCTTTGGTTTTCTTCATTCTCCCTTGCTCTAGATGGGGTAGAACCAGTAGATGTATCTTATAAGGCCACTCACAAGCTTTTAAGACCTCAGATGCTCCTCACTAAAGTAGGATGTAGAACATTTTCGTCATAAACTATGTTGTGCCAGTTGAGCTAGGTGTCCCCAGAGACCATGGTCCCCAGCCCTCAGCCCAGTAATTTGGTCCTTAAGGGAGTTTGGATGTGTCTATGAAACTTCTATGACTTTGCCTTGGTCAAGTTGTGCTGACTTCCCCAGTATTGTGTATTATCTTTCCCTTCACCAAAGTTACCACTTATCAGCTAGTTAGTATTTTTCTCTCCCCACCCCCTCCTCCCTCGTAACCATCAAAGATTGTTTCTTTCTCTGTGTAAACCTTTTCATGAGTTTTTATAATAGTAGTCTCATACAATATTTGCCCTCATGTGATTGACTTATTTCACTCAGTATAATGCCCTCCAGATGCATCCATAATGTGAGATGTTTCGCAGATTCATCATTGTTCTTTACAGTTGTGTAGTATTTCATTGTGAGTATGTCCCATAGTTTGTTTATCCATTCATCTGTTGATGGGCACTTAGATTGTTTCTGTCTTTTTTGCTATTGTGAATAAAGCTGCAATGAACATGGGTATGCATATATCTATTCGTGTAATGGCTCTTACTTCTCTAGGATGTATCCCTAGAAGTAGGTTTGCTGAATTGTATGGTATTTCTATTTCTAGTTTTTTTTTTTTTTTTTTTTGGCACACTCCCCTTTTCCACCCTGGGTTCCCCATGTCCATTCAAGCAGTTCCTGTCCCTTCCTGCCTTGTCATCCTGCTTTTGGACAGGAGCTGCCCATTTGCTCTCTTATATCTCATTAAACTAAGAAGCACATTCCTCAAGTGCATTATTTTTGTTTTATAGTCCTGTCTAATCTTTGTCTGAAGAGTGAGCTTTGGGAATGTTTTCAGTTCTGAGTTAACAGTGTGTCTGGGGGCCATAGTTTCAGGGTTCCTTCAGTCTCTGTCAGAGTATTAAGGCTAGTCTTTTTACATAAATTTGAGATCTGTTCCACATTTTTCTCCCGCTCTGTCTGGGACTCTCTGTTGTGTTCCCTGTCAGAGCGGCCATTGGCAGTAGCCAGGCACCGTCTAGATCTTCTGGCTTCAGGCTGATGGAGTCTCTGGTTCTTGTGGTCCCTTAGGCCTTTGGGCTATGTTTTCCTTGTGTCTTTGGTTTTCTTCATTCTCCTTTGCTACAGGTGGGATGGGACCAATTGATGTATCTTAGATGACTGCTAGCAACCTTTTAAGACCCTAGGCATCACTCATCAAAGTGGGATGTAGAGCATCTTATTAGTAAGCTTTGTTATGCCAATTGACCTAGATGTCCCCTGAAACTATGGTCCCCAGGCCCCAGTCCCAGCTACTCTGTCCCTCAAAGTATTTGGATGTGCCCAGGTAACTTCTTAGCTTTTGCTTTGGTCCAGTTGTGCTGACTTCCCCTGTATTGTGTGCTGTCCTTCCCTGCACCAAAGTTGATCCTTGTCTATTATCTAGTTAATGAATTCCCCTCTCCCTCCTTCCCCACCCTCGTAACCATCAAAGAACGCTTTTTTCATTGAGTTTTTATGATAGTGGTCTCATACAATGTTTGTCTTTTTGTGACTAATTTCACTCAGCATAATGCCCTCTGGATTCACCCATGTTGTGAGATGTTTTGCAGATTCGTCATTCTTTCTTATCGTTTATGGTATTCCATTGTGTGTATGTACTATAATTTGTTTATCCATTTCTTGGGCATTTAGGTTGTTTCCAACTTTTTGCTATTGTGAATAGTGCTCTAATGAACATGGGTGTGCGTATGTCTATTCATGTGATGGCTCTTATTTCTCTCGGGTATATTCCTAGAAGTGAAGTTGCTGAATTATATGGTCTTTCTATTCCTAGCTTTTTAAGGAAGCACCAGATTGTTTTCCATGGTGGTTGTACCATTTTACATTCCCACCAGCAGTGCATAAGAGTTCCATCTCTCCATAACTTCCCCAGCATTTATTATTTTGTGTTTTTTGGATTAGTGTCAGCCTTGTTGGGATGAGATGGTATCTCTTTGTAGTTTTGATTTGCATTTCTCTAATGGTTAATGATAGTGAGCATTTCCTTATGTGTCTGTTAGCTGCCTGAACGTCTTCTTTGGTGAAGTGCCTGTTCATATCCTTTGTCCATTTTTTAAATGGATTGTTTCTGTTTTTGTTGTTGAGATGTTGCAGTATCTTGTAGATATTAGAGATTAGACCCTTATCGGATATGTTGTAGCCAATTTTTTCCCCCAGTCTGTAGGTTCTCTTTTTACTCTTTTGGTGAAGTCTTTTGATTAGCATAAGCGTTTGGTTTTTAGGAGCTCCCAGTTATCTAGTTTCTTTTCTGGTGTTTGTGCATTGTTAGTTACGGTTTATATACCATTTATGTCATGTGTTAGGGCTCCTAGTGTTGTTTCTATTTTTTCTTCCATGATCTTTATTGTTTTAGATTTTATATGTAGGTAAGTGATCCATTTTGAGTTAGTTTTTGTGTATGGTGTGAGGTATGCATTCTGTTTCATTTTTTTTTTTTTTTTACAGATGGATATCCAGTTATGCCAGCACCATTTGTTAAAGAGACTGAGTCTCTGCTTTTGTGGAGCTTATAGTCTAGTAGAGGAAGGCAGAAAATATGTAGATGAATATATATCAAGTGGTGATAAATGCTGGAAGAAAAATCAAGCAGTATAAGGCATGTGAGCAAGTGGGGCTGCCATTTTCTATGGTGTGGTCAGAACTCGATTGAAGTGAGGAATGTCTGTGGGCAAAGGGGACAGGGGTGCTCGATAGAAGCATACTTGATGAGTTTGAGGGACAGCCAGGGAGCAGTGGATTGAGACAGCGGGGGAGAGAAGTGGAAGATAAGGTAGCAGGGACAACCTTAGGCATGGCTTTGGAATGCCTTGGTAAGGACTGTAGTTATTATTCAGAGAATTACTTGAAAGATTTGAACCAAGGAATAATGTGATTTGACTTCTGTTTTAAAAGGAATGTTCTAGTTGCTGTGAAGATGTCAAATAGGCAGTTGGGTATACAAATTTGGAGTTTGGGGAGGGCTTCCAGGTTGGAAATACAAATTTGAGAGTCATTAGTATCTAGACTATATATTTAAGCCACGAGACTGCACGAACTCCCCTAGGACAATGAGTATGGATGGAAAAGAGAAGAGATCTGCACACTGAGCTCTGTGGCCCCCCATTGTTGAGGCCAAGTTGGCAAGGACAAGCCAGCAAAGGGGCCAAGGAGGAGCAACTGGAATTCAGACTAACAGGTGTCTGGAAGCCAGGTGAGAAAGTGTCTCCATAGGAGGGAGTGATAAAAACAGTGTTAAATGCTGTCCTGGTCAGTGAGATGAGGTTGTTTCTTAAGCCAAACATTGAATGTGGGACTGTGGAAGTTCCCACAGTCTGGTAATGTAAGCAGTTTTGGTGGAGTGTGCAGGAGGGAATGCCTGCTTTGGAATGTGTTTAGGGGAAAATGGGAGACGAGGAATTGGAGTCAGCAAGTATGGGCAACTATTTCAAGGAGTTTTGTTGTAAAGGGGAGTAGGAAGATGAGGCTGTAGCTGGAGGAGGCAAGGGGCTATTTATTAAATTTAAGAGATATGATAGCATGCTTATAGCTAATAGAAAAACCCAATTTGTTGTTAGGTGCCATGGAGTTGGATCTGACTCTTAGCTACCCTATGTACAACAGAAACAAAATATGGCTTGGTCCTGCACCATTCTCACAATGGTTGCTCTATTTGAGCCACTGTGTCAATCCATCTCATTGAAGGTCTTTCTCTTTTTTCCTGATCCTCTACTTTACCAAGCATGACCTTCTCCAGGGATTGGTCCCTCCTGATAACATGTCCAAAGTATGTGAGACAAAGTCTTGTCATCCTCATTTCCAAGGAGCACTTTGGCTATGTTTCTTCCAAGACAGACTTGTTCGTTCTTCTGGCAGCCCATGGTATATTCAATATTCTTTGCCAACACCATAATTTGAAGGCATTAATCCTTTCTTATTCATTGTTCAGCTTTCACATGCATATGAGATGGTCGAAAATATCATGACTTGGATCAGGTGCACCTTAGTCCTCAAAATGACAGCTTTGGTTTTTTGCTTTATAGAGGTCTCTTCCAGCAGATTTGCCCAGCGCAATACATCATTTGATTTCTTGACTGCTGCTTCCATGGTTGTTGATTGTGGATCCAGGTAAAATGAAATATTTGACAACATCAATCTTTTCTCCATTTATCGTAATGTTGTTTACTGGTCCAGTTGTTTATAGCTAATAGAAAAATCCAATACAGAGGAAAAAACTGAAGGATCTTTGTCCATTAGTTATTTCCTCTTTCCATCTACCTCCTGTCTCTTCTTTGGCTCTAGCTTCTTCTCTTCAGTTTACAAATATATGCAGCCTTCTTTATCTTCATGTAGTTGAAATCTCAAGAGCTTGGTGGGAAGACTGCCCTGAGTTCAGATTTGGCTTCTGCCACTTTCTTGATTGTGTGGCTCAATCTCTTTGAGCTTCTGTATTTTCATCTGTAAAATGAGGGAAATAACCCTAACAAGGTGTTGTGGATTGAATTGTGTCCCGCCAAAATATGTATTGAAATCCTAACCCCTGCACCTGTAAATGGAGCCCTGGTTGTGCGGTGGTTAAGAGCTTGGCTGCTAACCAAAGGGTCAGCAGCTAGAATCCACCAGCTGCTCCTTGGAAACCCTATGGGGCAGTTCTACTTCGTCGGATAGGTTAGATACAAGTCAGAATAGACTTGACAGTAAAGGGTTTTTTTTTGTACCTGTAAATATAATCTTGTTTGGAAATAGGTTTTTCTTTTAGTTAATGAGATCATACCAGTGTAGGGTGGGCCCTAAACTTAATCACTTCTGAGTTACAAAGAGCAGAATAGACACCGAGACACAAAAAGGGAAAGATGCCAAAGAAGACAGATACATGCAAGCAGATGCATCGACAAACCCAGGAACACCAAGGATTGCTAGCAGCTGTTAGATGTTGAAATAGACAAAGAAGGACCTCCTCCTAGAGCCACTTTCTGAATTCAGACTCTCAGCCTCCTGAACTGTGAGATAATAAATTTCTGTTCTTTAAAGCAATCCACTTGTGGTATATTTTGTTATGGCAGCACTAGGTAACTCGTAACTAGGCAACAACTGGTGGAAGATTAGTGTGAAAATTAAGAAGGATAATAAATAATAAGGAACTTATGCCTGTTTCATAATAGAAGTTCCACAAAGCTTCCTACAAAGAAGGAGGAGGGGTATTCTTAATTGGAACTTCCTCATCCTGAAGTTAATTTGTTCTCTCTCCTCTTATTCAAAACCTTCTTGAAAAGTAGTGTATTCTCAATGACTTTCTTTACTGTTCATTCACTCCTCAACCTCTTGCAGTCTGCTCCCACCGTCATCCTTCCACCAGTACTGCCCTCACCAAGGCCATGACTTATGCCAAGGGTTACTTTTCAGTCCTTGCCCTCATTGACATTATTAAAAACTTTGATAAAAAAAGTCTGCTCACTGAACTGGATTCAGGTAGTTCATAAATCCTTGAAATTGTATGCAAGATTGTACGTGTATATGTGCATTTGCTGGTACAGGGTCCATAATTTTCATCATATTCTTAAAAGGGACTCAAGAATGAAGAACCAAGCTTATCTGAGCAGTTCATTTCCATCGGCTTTTGGGGTTTTTACCGGTCCTGCTCTGTAGACACGGAGGGGATATTCTCTTCCTCTTGGTGGGATGGCTAACTTACCAAATCTATCTGAAGTGAAAAGGTATCCTCTTTGAGGCACAGTGCAATTGCTAAGATTTTGTATCAACTTGGCTGGGCCATGATTCTCAGTGTTTTGGCAGTCATATAATGTTGTGATCACTTCCCTGTTGAGACTGGATACGCGATCGCCCCCATGATGGGATCTGCTGTGAGTAGCCAATCAGTTGAAGGTGAGTTTCCTTGGGCGTGTTGCCTACATTGAGTGTGGGCAGATGTTCTGACAGGGCTTGGGGGCTTCTGCTCATTCTGTATCCTGCAACTGGCTCCTGTCCATCTGATTTCCAGTCCTTGGGTAAGCTAGCAGCTTACCTGTGGTCTCTCCTGCCGATCTTGGGAATCATTGATCTTCACAGCCTGTGAGCAACAGCCCTCCTCTCTGACCTGCTGATCTTGGGTTCAGCAGCCCCTGCAGCTACATGAATTGGGAGAAGCCTCTATCCTGACCCATGACTTGCGACATTACAGCTTCTACAACTGTGTGATCCATTTCCTTGATATCTCTCTCTCTATATCTATACATTTATACACTTTACTGGTTTTGCTTATCTAGAGAACACAGCCTAAGACACACAGACATACTTCCTGTGTCATCCTTTAAATATTTCCCTGGCTATAGCAGGCCAGGGTTTTATATTCAATGAGCATGCACCTGTGGTTATAATTAATTATATACTTGGGTGGGGGGATACTGAATTTTGTCCATTTTGGGGTTCCCAGTACCTAGCCCAGTACCTGGGACATGTAGGTACTCTGTAAATACTTGTTGAAAGGCTGACTGCATATTCCTCAATTAACAATGAATAGCAATATAGCCAGATCATGCTGCATTTATAAGTATTTAGCATATTACCAGGGTGCCAGGGTAGATTAGGAATATGTATATCAAAAATGGCCTACAGAGACAGGAATTCCTGATGGAAATATAAAAATATCGCCCTATTTCTTTCACTGAAAAAAAAATCGAAATTTCCACTATTATTAGACTCCAATAAATATTCATCCTTTATCCCTCCAGAGGAGGGTCTTACAAGTGAAATAAGTGCTAAATGTGCTCAGTAAGCCACTCTGATTGTTTTTACCCTGTAGACAGAATGGAGGTCTTAGCTGGTTTGCTTCTTCAACAGACTAAATATTTAAGTAACTTTAGATTTTAATTCCCAAGACTAGAGGAGGACCTGGTAAAACTTTACAAGCACCACTTCGTGTTTTGGAAAGATTCCCTGTGGAGAAGGTAATAGCCTCTTGGGAACAAAAGGCGCCACCAAAGTGCAAAGCGCCCCTGGAACTCAAGGAACTAACGATGCTGCCTCTGCTAACATCAACTAAATTGCATATCCCTGCAGGGTAAGAGCTAGGCTGCTCCCTCACCCTGAGAGTTGCCGGTTCCCATAATAGTGTCTCCAGTTAGGGGAGGCATCAATCTTCATGACCAAAGTGCCTGGTCAGTAAAGCCCAGTGCCAATGAGATTGCAGGCATGGTTTCCATCCCTCCAATTAACCCCCCTTGTTTCCCTGCCCCTGGCAGCCCCCTTGACCCCTTCTCGGCACTGGGCCCAGGGGAGCCCGGGCTAGGGAATGTGCATCACAGAATAGAATGTGCATAGGTTGGTACAAATCCATTACGGCAAACAGTACAGAGTGCCCTACTTACTGTGTATGGAGGACAGAACAATCTAGAGTGCCCATGGCGACTAATGATACTGCAGACATGAAGATAGGTGTGTCCTTTTCCTTGACTATAATTAAATGTTTTAATTCATACCTGAGAACAGTCATGTTACCAAAACAAGTTGTCGATAACTTACAACAAGGCAGACCTTGCCAGGCTCAGAGTTACCTAAATGCCACCATCTTTTACAGGTAAATTAACATAACTGGAGTTAGGATTTTATCTCAAAAAGTAAGAGAGATGGAGCAGTATTATACAATTTGTGCATGACTCTTAGTAGGTGGAAAGTAAATAATATCTGCAAACGAAGAAGAAAATGCAGGCTTTTGAGTAAAGTGGCAGCAAGCTTACCACTTAAGCACACTGTTAATAAAATAGGCTGGTGTGATTTAGTTAGGTCCTCTCTCCACCCGCCCCCATCACTTTTCTTTTAAACACAAACCAATTTCTTAGAGCTAAAAGGCATACAGTTTAGCAAAACAGCAGGAAATTGCTTTAGAAAGGTGTACTACTTCATCTCAGAGAAAAGTGTTTTAAAACCTGTAGTAAATAGGCCCTTCCACAACAAAGGAAAAAAAAATGGCCACATCAGCCAAGAGGCAGAACTGAGGTCGCCTTGCCTAGGGGTAAGTTTTGAAAGTTCAGAGAAAAACCCATACATTGAAGTTGTAAGCTGCAAGGCTGAAGCATTGAAATGATTTGCACAAGAACAGTTTGCTGCAGGCGCTCAAACTGTCAGTCCCTGACTGGGGCTTAAGGGACTTTTTCTGATGGAGAAACTGAGGCATACATAGACTTTAAAAGACAGGCTCAAAGCCACGTGGCATCACTGCTGAAGACCCACTCCTAGGGGAGAAGAAGGCAGAGGAGCCTGTTCCCAGCAAAGAAACACATAAAAACTCAAAGTAACTTAGTTGAAGAACCAAAAGCACCACTAACAATCAAGAAATAAAAGATCTAAGACAGGTACGAGTCAGGATAACTGGCAAGCAAATTTACCTCGACCTGAGACCTCTCTCAATCAGCTTTGCACAATTCTCTCAATCCATGTAAATCTCTTGTTATATAAATCCACTCACTTGATGGACAGAAACAGGGACAGTCCAGATGTTAGAGGAGGCGTGCCCATCAAGCAGTCCGCTCCAGCTTTGAATATACCAGCCCAGTCTAAAACAAAGCTAAGCAAAACAAAAACAAAACATGCCACAAACAACTAAGAATATTTTCTTAAAACAATTAACTGGGCTGTCAGTTTCTGGTTTCCCTGGCTCAGATTTCTGAGAGCTTCAAAAAATTGTGCTGAACAAGGATGTACCGTTGCTTAATCAGGTCTTGCCGGTTATTTTGCCTGATTCAACTTTTTTCTACCTCACTGCCCCTTTCCAGCAACATTGTAGGCTTCACTCAGCTTTCCAGCACCACAACCCCATATTACGTGATGGACTTCTTGAACAAACCCTTCACCAACCACCTTTACCAGAAATTATAGATCATTGTGATGTGTACCGAAACCCTGATGGCATAGTAATTAAAGAATTTGGCTGCTAACCAAAAGACTGGCAATTTGAATCCACCAGATGCTCCTTGGAAACCCTATGGGGCAGTTCTACTCTGTCCTGCAGAGTTGCTATGAGTTGGGTTTGGTTTTTTGGTTTGGTGATGTGTACACAAGGAGCCCTGGTGGTGCAGTGATCAAGCCCTTGGCTGCTAACCAAGAGGTTGGCAGTTTGAACCCCCCAGCTGCTCTGCAGGAGAAAGACCTGGCGATCTTCTTCTGTAAAGATTACAGCCTTGGAAACCCTATGGGGCAGTTCTGCTTTGCCCTGCAGAGTCACTATGAGTCAGAATCCACTTGATGTCAAGGGGTTTGATGATGTCTACAAAGGGAGAGTTGATAGGAATGCATGTAAGTGGTTGTCAATGCATGGGTGGAATTAGACATGGAAAAATATTAAATTGCAGTGGACACAAACCTGAAAATAAATGGAAGCTAACGATTTATATTAGAGCCCCTGCGTTGTGCAAACATTTAACATGCTCGGCTGCTAACCAAAAGGTTGGAGATATGAGTCCACCCAGAGATGCCCTGGGAGAAAGCCCTGGGAATCTGCTTCTGAAAAATCAGCCATTGTGGAGCACAGTTCTACTCTGACATACATGGAGTTGCCATGAGTCAGAATTGACTTGATACTAACTTTTTTTAAAATGATTTTTATAAAAATTCTAACTTTTCTAAGTTGTAAGCTCCTTGAAAGCAAATCTTCTTGGTAGTGAAGTAGTGAAAATGCATTTTCTTTAGTGTTTTAACATTAAACAAAGAGAGGATATATTTTCTCCTTTGTTTTAGTGTAGCTGTATAAGCTGTGATTAATCTCTAGTCCTTGGAAAATGGTGCAGGCTCTGTTCAAAATATAGCTGAGCAGACTGTTCCACTCTTAAACGTAACAAACACCCTAAAACCTTACAACATGTTTTCCCCTATTCAAAATGGATGATTGAGAGCTTGACATGACTAACGCCATAATGATGCTGTAAGTAATCTCTAAACATTTTTCAATTGCACCAGCTGCACAAGTCTCTTCCAAAGGGGTGCGAGCTATCTCAGCTCCTGTGGCCTTGGTCTGTTTTCTTCTTTTTTTGTTCTCTTGAGAAATGGCCTTCAGCCTGCAAACCGACAGGAAGGCTTTCTTTCTTGCTCCCTATTTCAGCCATGGTGGACTTGGCAAAACATCTCCACTAGCCGAAAGATTCTTATGAGAGTTTTTCAGCCTGTTACAAATATGCTGATTAGAGTCCAGATGCCTGACATATTTATCTTTAGTTTAATAAAGTGTTTCTGTAGTTGTTTTGTGATGTATAAGACCATCTGTGGACTACGTGCTCAAAACATTAGGTAACCCTGATCTTTCCCATATAAAACCCTCCCATCAACCCTTTAGGGCAGACAGAATTTGGGAGGAATTTAATCCCCTCTGTCTCTTGAATACCAGCATTCAATAAAGCCTTCTTTCTGCTTGCCTCCTCCTGTCTCAGTATTGGCTTTGCGGCAGGTGTCTCCAGCCCGCAATTTGCGGTAACAGTACTCTCTATTGTCACTATGGATTTTCTCACGCTTGGCACCCAGAAAATATCTACCGATTTGACTTTAGAGCCAGTTTTATTTAATAATAAGGAGAACAAACTGGTTTTAGGCTTTCATTTTTATGGTCAGACTCACAAGTACTTAGCTCAATGACTTCTAACCCTCCGTTTATCCACACTGGTATTTTCCATTCACTGTGGCCAGTGAGACGAATCTTGAAAGAGCAGATAGAAAATATGGAATAATAATTGGATAAAATTATAATACCAATAATCATTACAATGTCTAATTTCAGATTTAATTGTGCAAATTGAGAAGTGGAAGTTGAAGGGCACAATGAAACATTTCATTAGCCATAAGGCAAATTGAAAATAAAACCCCAAAAAACCAAACCTGTTGCTGTCGAGTCGATTCTGACTCATTGTGACCTTATAGGACAGAGTAGAACTGCCCCATACAGTTTCCAAGGAGCACCTGGTAGATTTGAACTGCCAACCTTTTGGTTAGCAGCTGTAGCACTTAACCACTACGCCACCAGAGTTTCCAAATTGAAAATAGAATTGGAAAATACTTAGGAGTCATTTATCCAGTGAATAATTATTAAGAACCTATTATTTACCAGGCACTGGGCTCATGGGAGCTCTGAAGGTTATAAGGCTGAGTGTGATGGAAAGGATCTCTGCCCTCAGGGAGCTTACAGTCTAGTAATGAACAGGAGGACTGAGTCCAATAACCACATTAAAGAAGAATGGTGCTTCTGCCATTTCTCCTTTATTACACAACCTGTCTCTGCATGAGTCACTGCATCTCACACAAGCCCTTTTCTTTTCACTCATTACTGAACAATACTGCATTGTGAAGTTAATGTTGATGAAACTATTGTGCTCATCCAGTTCTCCTGTTCCCTTTCATTACTGGAAAACACTGCATTTGAAATTAAAGTTGCTAACGTACATGGCCCCCACGTGTCTGTCAGTTTGTCGTACTGTGGGGGCTTGTGAGTTGCTGTGATGCTGGAAGCTATGCCACCGGTACTCAGATACCAGCAGGGTCACCCATGGAGGACAGGTTTCAGCTGAGCTTCCACACTAAGACAGACTAGGAAGAAGGACCTGGCACTCTACTTCTGAAAAGCATTAGCCAGTGAAAACCTTATGAATAGCAGCGGAACATTGTTTGATATAGTGCTGGAAGATGAGCCCCCCAGGTTGGAAGGCACTCAAAAGATGACTGGGGAAGAGCTACCTACTCAAAGTAGAGTCGACCTTAATGATGTGGATGGAGTAAAGCTTTTGGGACCTTCATTTGCTGATGTGGCACAACCCAAAATGAGAAGAAACAGCTGCAAACATCCATTAATAATCGGAACCTGGAATGTACAAAGTATGAATCTAGGAAAATTGGAAATCGGCAAAAATGAAATGGAACGCACAAACATCGATATCCTAGGCATTAGTGAGCTGAAATGGACTGGTATTGGCCATTTGGAATCAGACAATCATATAGTCTACTATGCTGGGAATGACAACTCGAAGAGGAATGGTGTTGCATTCATCATCAAAAAGAACGTTTCAAGATCTATCCTGAAGTACAACGCTGTCAGTGATAGGATAATATCCATATGCCTACAAGGAAGACCAGTTAATACAACTATTATTCAAATTTACCCACCAACCACTAGGGCCAAAGATGAAGAAATAGAAGATTTTTTATCAGCTGGCACAGTCTGAAATTGATCGAACATGCAATCAAGATGCATTGATAATTACTGGCGATTGGAATGCGAAAGTTGGAAACAAAGAAGAAGGACCAGTAGTTGGAAAATATGGCCTTGGTGCTAGAAACAATGCCGGAGATCGAATGATAGAATTTTGCAAGACCAATGACTTCATTGCAAATACCTTCTTTCACCAAGATAAGTGGTGACTATACACATGGACCTCGCCAGATGGAATATGCAGAAATCAAATTGACTATATGTGGAAAGAGACGATGGAAAAGCTCAATATCAACAGTCAGAACAAGGCCAGGGTCCGACTGTGGAACAGACCATCAATTGCTCATCTGCAAGTTCAAGCTGAAACTGAAGAAAATCAGAGCACGTCCACGAGAGCCAAAATATGACCTTGAGTATATCCCACCTGAATTTAGAGACCATCTTAGGAATAGATTTGACACATTGAACACTAGTGACTGCAGACCAGATGAGTTGTGGAATGACATCAAGGACATCATCCATGAAGAAAGCAAGAGGTCACTGAAAAGACATGAAAGAAAGAAAAGACCAAGATGGATGTCAGAGGAGACTCTGAAACTTGCTCTTGAGCGTGGAGCAGCTAAAGCAAAAGGAAGAATTGATGAAGTAAAAGAACTGAACAGAAGACTCCAAAGGGCCTCTCGAGAAGACAAAGTAAAATATTATAATGACATATGCAAAGAGCTGGAGATAGAAAACCAAAAGGGAAGAACACACTCTGCGTTTCTCAAGCTGAAAGAACTGAAGAAAAAATTTAAGCCTCAAGTTGCAATAGTGAAAGATTCCATGGGGAAAATATTAAACAATACAGGAAGCATCTAAAGAAGATGGAAGGAATACACAGAGTCATTATACCAAAAAGAATTAGTCGATATTCAACCATTTCAAGAGGTGACATATGATCAGAAACCGATGGTACTGAAGGAAGAAGCCCAAGCTGCTCTGAAGGCACTGGCGAAAAACAAGGCTCCAGGAATTGATGGAATATCAATTGAGATGTTTCAACAAACAGATGCAGCACTGGAGGTGCTCACTTGTCCATGCCAAGAAATATGGACGACAGCTTCCTGGTCAACTGACTGGAAGAGATCCATATTTATACATATTCCCAAGAAAGGTGATCCAACTGAATGTGGAAATTATAGAACAATATCATTAATATCTCACACAAGCAAAATTTTGCTGAAGACCATTCAAAAACAGCTGCAGCAGTACATCGACAGGGAACTGCCAGAAAATCAGGCCGGTTTCAGAAGAGGACATGGAACCAGGGATATCACTGCTGATGTCAGATGGATCCTGGCTGAAAGCAGAGAATACCGGAAGGAGGTTTACCTGTGTTTTATTGACTATGCAAAGGCATTCGACTGTGTGGATCATAACAAACTATGGATAACACTGCGAAGAATGGGAATTCCAGAACACTTAATTGTGCTCATGACGAACCTTTACATAGATCAAGAGGCAGTTGTTCGGATGGAACAAGGGGATACTGATTGGTTTAAAGTCAGGAAGGGTGTGCGTCAGGGTTGTATTCTTTCACCATACCTATTCAATCTGTATGCTGAACAAATAATACGAGAAGCTGGACTATATGAAGAAGAACAGGGCATTAGGATTGGAGGAAGACTCACTAACAACCTGTGTTATGCAGATGACACAACCTTGCTTGCTGAAAGTGAAGAAGACTTGAAGCACTTACTATTGAAGATCAAAGACCACAGCCTTCAGTATGGATTACACCTCAACGTAAAGAAAACAAAAATCCTCACAACTGGACCAATGAGCAACATCATGATAAATGGAGAAAAGATTGTGGTTGTCAAGGATTTCATTTTACTTGGATCCACAATCAACAGCCATGGAAGCAGCAGTCAAGAAATCAAAAGACGCATTGCATTGGGTAAATCTGCTGCAAAGGACCTCTTCAAAGTGTTGAAGAGCAAAGATGTCACCCTGAAGACTAAGGTGCACCTGACCCAAGCCATGATATTTTCAATCCCATCTTATGCATGTGAAAGCTGGACAATGAATAAGGAAGACCAAAGAAGAGTTGACGCCTTTGAATTGTGGTGTTGGCGAGGAATATTGAATATACCATAAAAAATATACCATGGACTGCCAAAAGAATGAACAAATCTGTCTTGGAAGAAGTACAGCCAGAATGCTCCTTAGAGGCAAGGACGGTGAGACTGCGTCTTACATACTTTGGACATGTTGTCAGGAGGGATCAGTCCCTGGAGAAGGACATCATGCTTGGCAGAGTACAGGGTCAGTGGAAAAGAGGAAGACCCTCAACGAGGTGGATTAACACAGTGGCTGCAACAATGAGCTCAAGCATAACAACGATTGTAAGGATGGTGCAGGACCGGGCAGTGTTTCATTCTGTTGTGCATAGGGTCTCTATGAGTTGGAACTGACTCGACGGCACCTAACAACAAAAACATCATACACGGCAAGGAGTCCTGGTGGGTCAGTGGTATCAAGTGCTTGGCCTACTAACTGAAAGGTCAATGGTTTGAACCCACCAGCCACTCCACACGAGACAGATGTGACAGTCTGCTTCTGTAAAGTAATTGGCCTTGGAAACCCTAAGGGGCAGTTCTACTCTGTCCTATTGGGTAGCGATGAGTCACAATCGACTCAATGGCAAGGGGTAATTAAACAACATTTACTTTGCATTTCATTCTCATCTCTGGTTGGGTTTTTCTTCCCTGGCCTTCTAATTCAGAACCAATGAAGAGGTGTTTAGAACCAAATGTGCTCCCAGCACAAGATGATGATTGTTAACAGATCTCACAGTTAAAGGGTAAATATAGGGTGCTAGATGCTGACTTTTTTTTTTTTAGATGCTGACTTTCAAATGATTTAAAGGATTTTCCTTCTTTCACCAAGGGTAAGCTCATTACACAGACATATGGGTCATAATATTATATCTGATGAAGGAAATAATCCTTTGGCTAAATTTTAAGTAAATTTTGCTCACAATTGAAAAAAAAAATGGATGACTTAGGCATCTAGGACTAGCAGTATCCAAAGTTCTGCTTTGTTTTGCTTTATGGGAGTGCTGATTAACCTGCATTCTAGTTAAGGCCTGACGTGATATTGAATTTTCATCCTTTAATATTGCTTGTTTTATTGTTGTTACACGACTTGGTTATGTCAGTGTGAACTTGTGTGCTTACTGTACACATTACCACAGCATCAGACAATAATGAATGTCACAGTAGAATACAGAATGGTACACCCACATGAAGGGTAGCTAAAATAGTGTTGGTTTCTCTCATATCTTTATTAATAAGGATTGACAAATTAATTTTAACCCCAAGGCAATCAAATTAGAATTGAACTTCAGAATGTTCACAAGTGAAAAAGCAAGTGGTGGGTTAACATTTGTGGACCTTAAGAGGCCCAGAAATGTTGCCCTGAAACCAGGTCCTTGTGCTAGACCGATTGGGCAGTTACTTTTACTGTGGTCTAGTTCTAAGCCCCTGGTGGGTTAGAACCTAGAAGAGAGGGGTAGACCTCATCTGGAGAGGTTTTTTTGAAAAATAATTGATGCCTTAAGTACCAATTTTAGTATCTTAAGATCTCAGGATTCAACACGTAGTTGAGCAGGACAGATGTAGACAGATAGGTTTTTGTTGTTGCTGTCTAGATAAACAAGTTCCCCCAATCCCAAGAAAACAGAAATGTTTTTACCAAAATACGTGAATTACTGGCTCCATTAAGACATGGCCTCAATGTGTATTTTATTTATACCATGTCTCAATTGTCATGACAACTGTGTGTGTGTGTGTGTGCACACATGCGCGAGCTGAGTGATGTCTGGAAGCAGCACCTTCAGCATCCAAGCAGAAACAGAGTGGGTGTGCAGAGCAAAGGGTTTCTCCCCATCCATTTTAACTGTGATAGCAGAAAAGATTGAATACATCATTCAGCATCTTTCTTTCCGTTAATATCCCAATCAGCTATTGTATTGAGCAGAACAAAGCAGTCATACAACTTCAAGGCCAGTGCCTAAGCCTCTAAGTTCTCGTTCTGTATTGCACCAATGCCCATTATGATTTGACAATGTTCTGATCCTGCTCACTCCACCGTATCAACTTTCTCCCCTCCAATTTCTCTAGCCTCATCTCCTGGAGGAACCTCTAACACCCTGTATCCCCCGCTCTGGAGGACCACTTACAGATTATACTGTTTCAAGCTTCTGAGGTCGTGTCACATTTCTCTAAACAAGGCCAGCTTTTTCAAGATACATCATTCAGGTTTGAGCCAAGAAATTCGTTTTGTTCATAGTTTGGCACATGAGCCCAGAACCTGATCTTTATAAACTTCCCATATCTTTGGAAAACTATTGACTCTTTCAAGCTACTGGGTTGTTATTCCACAAATATCCTCTCCTGCACTAAATGATCTTGTGGAAGCCAAAGAACTAACATTCGATGCTTCCATGCATCTTTCCATTATTTCTCAAGGCCCTCAGTAGCTTCAGCCCAGACTCCCTATTCTCAGTGTGAAAGACACATATAAAAAATTGATTCATACAGGCTGTTTGCCCCCAAACTGTTTCCCTCTTATTTGTCTTGAAACTGAGTATGAGAGGACAATGCTATTTCAGAAAGACAAAGAAAACGATGCTACTTGAAGGTAAGAAGCATTGCCCAAGAGCTTCCAAGAGGCAATTGTTTACATCATGGACAAAGAGATTTATTGGATCAGTTTGTGTTCAGATCGCCCAAGCTTGCAGTGACTTTTGCTCTCAAAGACCTATTCTTGGCAGTGTTTTTGGCTCCCTCTGCCCTATATGAACTTTCTAAGCTGCAAGGAAGTTTCACATAAAGGTTTGGGATGGTAAGCCCCTGTCAGTAGCCTTTAAAAGTCACAATCTGATTTACTTCACTCAAGTGTGCTATTGTTTCATGTATTTTCAGACATGGTAGTATCTGGGGGTGTCCGAGGCCCATGGGATTCTCCATGCTCAGGAAGTAGCAAGCATGGCCTTGGACCTGGTGGTAGTGTGCAAGACCTTGAGATTCCACACAAGCTCAATGTGTAGCTGAATATCTGCACTGGGATCCACTCAGGTAAGACAAGGTAGAATGTGTGATGAGCGCCTCCCCCCACCCCCAGTCCTATCCCATGATGCAGCAGTCTTCAGGAGAGGCAATGTTACCCCATCTACTTAGGCAAAAAAAAGGGTGAATACTTAAACTCTATGTTGGTCATGTTAACATTTGCCAATGATTTCCCTTGGAAATGAAAGCAAGAGAGAGAAGTAAACATTTATTACTGTTGTTAGGTGCTATTCAGTCAATTTCAATTTGTAGCAACCCCATGTGACAGATTAGAGCTGCCCCATAGGGTTTTCTAGGCT
Organism: Elephas maximus indicus; assembly: GCF_024166365.1. Classification (NCBI taxonomy): domain Eukaryota; kingdom Metazoa; phylum Chordata; class Mammalia; order Proboscidea; family Elephantidae; genus Elephas; species Elephas maximus. The sequence continues at coordinate 42,058,309 of NC_064827.1, read as the reverse complement.
GTAATCTTTATGGAAGCAGATTGCCACGTCTTTCTTCTGTGGAGCTGCTGGATGAGTTCGAACTGCCAACTTTGGTTAGCAGCTGAGCTCTTAACTGTTGTCTCACCAGGATTCCTAAAACATTTATTAAGCACCATTTATTATGTGCTGGGTATGATGCCGAGAAGTCATATGTATGATCTCATTTGACTGAACCACCAATACTAAGATGTTTAAAAAGGTTGGTTTTGGCTTTTTACTTTTTTATTGAAGCAAACAAATATATAGCGAAGTGTACTAACCTTAACTGCACAGCTTGGTGATTTTTTGTTATGCATATACTTGTGGAACCAGCACCCAGATGAAGGTGGAGAACAGTTCCACCACCCTAAGAAGGCTCCCTTATCAACCCTGCCTGTCCACCTCCCCACCCCAGTCAATACCACTGACCCCTGCCAGAGGTAACCAGTGGTCTGACTTTTATCTCCATTGATTAGTTTTGTCTGTTTTCGAATTTAGGTATCTTTTGTGTCTGGTTCCTTTTCAACTTAGTATTTATGAATTGCATCTGTGTTGTTGCAAGTAGCTGTTAAAGATTATTTTTACAAGAAAAGAAAAACACCCTTAAGGGCACAGGGAAGCATTTTACATCATCACAGTGATTTGATTCATCTTGTCTGCTGGGAAAATCAACCAGATGTATAAAAAAAAAAAAAAAAAAATTGGTTAGAGGAAGCCAAATAATTCTTGTGTATTTACATACCTAATACATAAAAAGACACTGCGTGTTGCATGTGGAGAGAACTTATATAAATGTTGACCAGACAAATTGTAATCATATTTATTTAGTCCAGACCCTTCTTATTCAGACAGGTGATTCTTCTGACTTTGTAATTTTAAAAGTGGGAATATATGATGCGTTTCGAACAAAATTTAAAGGGTACAACACAAAGATTTATATGCAAATATAAGCAGCACGATTCGTAGTAGCCAAAAAACAACTCAAATGTCCATCAACCCAAATCGTGACTGAGGGCCCCTACCTTGGGCGAACCCAACCGGACTCGCGCCGCCCAGTAAGACTGAGGCAGGCTGGAGTTACACAAGCACATTTGTTTTGCCAGCAGCTAGCCAAAGTTGATATTAAGGGCTAGAACCTTCAGAGAGACTGTCTCCCCGATTTATCTAAGAGCCAATAATTCACAGGTTTCCAAAAGGAAGCGTCTCGATGTTTATTTATGAAGTTTTGGGGAGGGTGGGGGAGAGGGTGGAGATTTCTGAGAAGGGGTTGGGGTATGTACATGCAGGTGCGCATGCAGGATTTCTTCAAGATGGAAGTCCTTTGGTTCCCTTTGACGTGATTCATTATGGGATGTGACGCAGGCGCACTGGTTCCCTTCATCACATTACCCCCTTCGGTGTTCCAGGGAAGGTCAAACAGCGGTCACTCTTACTTCTTTTGCGCATGCTCTGCACCTGTGGAGACCTGCAAGGTCTACATCAACAGTTGTTTTGGAGCATCCTAGAACCTTTCAGTTCGTTTCACCCCACAGCTGGAATATTTTGCCCCACAGGGTCTGTGCGTTCTGTTCTAATCTCCAGGAGGTGGGTTATGGTTGCACCACTGCCAGTAGGTCAGGTTATTTATTCTACTCTCTGTCCTGTTTGACCTTTTCCTGGCCAATGTGCTGGGGGGGCCCAACTGCCCTGCTCTAGCCAAGTCCTGTCTCAAGATGGCTAAACAAATTATGATATATCTATACTATGGAATATTACTCAGCAATAAAAAGGAATGAAATATTAATACATGCAATAACATGGTTGAATATAAAAAACATGGTAAGTAAAAAGGTCAAATGCAGAAGACTACATACTGTATGGTTTCATTTAGATGACATTCTAGCAAAAGCAAAACTATCATGATAGAAAGCAGGTGAGTGATTGCCTGGGCTGGGGTGCAGGAGGGTGCAAAGGGACACAGGGACACGGGGGACATTTTAAGGTGATAGAACTGTTGTATATCTTAATTAAGTAACCCCAAATCATTTAAGTGTACACTTAAAATAGGTGAACTTTATTTCATGTCAATTGTACCTCAAAAAAAATAAAGCTGGAAAAATTTTCCAATTGTACAAAAGGCTATAAGCAGGGAAAAGTAACTCTCCCTCCTCCACCTGTCTTTTATCTCCTTTCCTCCCCAATCTGTTAACTTTTATAGTGGTTCTTTTGATTTACATAATGGGCACTTGAATAGTTCGAAAGTTAGGCTAAGGATACAGGAATTCAGATACCACATTTTGAAAACTGATATAAAAAGGTTTTCCTAATATTTTTTGACTGTATGCTCAGAATTCTCAGCCTGTTTCTTGCCGCCCCTTACTGAGTGCTTACAGACCAGCCACTTCCGGAAGGTTTCTTCTTCCATTCTCACCACAGCCCTGTGAAATAAGTAGTGATAGCTCTGCTTGAATAATGAAACCGAAGCTTAGAGAGGTCGGGTAACAAGGTCGCCCTGCTAGTAAGTAGCAGAACTGGAATTCAAATCTAGGCTTGTCCCAGGCCAACGAGGTCCGTGGTCCATAACTGACAATCCTCTGTGCTATGCTGTGGTCTCAGGGAGGGAGGGTGTACCCCTGGGTCACAGAGCGGTGATGTGACCTCACTTCCAAGTCCTGTAATGCTCTTGACCAGAAACATGGAACAACCCTGCTCCTCTACTTTGACCTCCATGCACCTTGCAAAGCCTTTGATCAGTACTAGTTCTCAAAACAGGAATATTTGGACGAATGGACACAGAGAAATTAGGGTGGAAAGGGGGAGCGTGCTGTCACATTATGGGGATTGCAACCAATGTCACAAAACAGTATGTGTATATATATTTTTGAATGAGAAATTAACTTGAGCTGTAAACTTTCATCTAAAGCACCATAAAACAACAATAATACAGGAATATTCTAGTTCAGCCTTACTCTATAAAATTCCTTGGTGCCCCAGGTGTTTTTGTCTTTGTTTCTTATTCAAAGAAAATTAATTCTACTGCAGAAGATAAAGGTCTTGCTTATGTGTGAAGTGTCTTTTTCAGTTTCCATTAAAACTTTATCAAATTTATTTCCCCCATTCTCTCAGCAGCAGGAGGAATAGGGGAAGGCTCAATAGTGAAAAAACTCTTCTGTTCCTTGGAGCACGTTTTTCTTAAAATAGTACTCTCAAGGGACACAGGCAGGCAGCCGCTTACCTTGGCCGAAAGATCAGCAGCAAGCGTTTTAGCAAAACAAATAAATCTTCTGAGCCCAGGGGGTCATCCATGTTCTATTATTTCAATCTGTCTTCAGTTGAGCCTGGAAATACAAGATCAGATATGGGCACAATACTGGAAATGATTTCAGCTTGTAAAGAAGGAGGAAGGAATGAAACCGGACTGCTGATGCCAAGAACTTTCTGGTGCCTTCTTAAATTCTCTTGTGTTACACTAAACTATTCTTCCCCCCTGCTCTCTTCAGGCAGTGGTCTGGCCTGGCTCCTAAAGCAAGTTGCCACAATACAATGTCAAACTCCAGGAAATTTGTGTCACAATTTCTATAGCAAGTTGAGCATCCGCTCTGAATGTGCTTTTGTTCATCAGTGGGTGTGTGGAACAAGCTGGAATATTTTCTACATGCAAAGCTAAATCTGTACTGTCAAAGGGTGCCAGCAGCACCATCCTGCTAAGATTAAGACTCTCCAGCTTTCATGCACCATAAGGTGGGACGGTGCTGCAGTTGCTGTCGTAACCCCATTGCCTTAGCTCTTTGCCCTGCTTGTTGAAGGTTCTCAGTAGGGCTGGAACAGACGACAGCACCATTTAGCCCAACTTCTTGCAAGAGTCTGCCTATAGGGGCCAGGCAGGTAAGGAGAGGCTGGGTGGAGGTCTATGACAACCTGGAGAGCCTTTGCCCCTTTTCAATGAGGCAGCAAGCGCTCAGTTCGTCTGATGGATGTTATGTGTTCCCAGATCTGCATGTTTTCAAGAGGATTCAGAAATCTAGTGTTTTATGTGAAATGCCCTGGGTTTTATACTGCTATTTAGGCAAAATACTTTTCTGCCAGCTTGATTGGCTTTGTAGGCTGCCAGTCTGGACCTCTTTTTGGAGCTTTAAAGGACCTGAATGGAAAAATAAAAATCGCACATCTCACACCAAATTGTAAGGATCAATTTAGTTCCACCCCACTTCTGTTCTGACACCAGCTCCCCAAGCAGTGCTTCCTCCTGTGACCCTAACCACCTAGAGCTAGGTCAGACTTCACAAGCTAAAGGGAACAGTCCTCTAGACACCAAGTCTGCCCAAAGCTGCAAGCTTGGGAGTCCTCATGACACCCTCACTTCTGACCTGCTGGCTATGAATTTGATGTTTTTCCACCACCCCTCAGAATACCGGAAACCCTGGTGGCATAGTGGTTAAGTGCTATGGCTGCTAACCAAAGGGTCGGCAGTTCAAATCTGTGAGACGCTCCTTGGAAACTCTATGGGGCAGTTCTACTCTGTCCTATAGGGTCGCTATGAGTCAGAATCGACTCAACGACACTGGGTTTGGTTTGGTTTTGGTTTTCAGAATACCAACCATAAGGTTGGGAGTTCCCAGTACCTTCACTTTTGACCTGCTGACTCCCACTACTCTACTGGGTTTGATAATTCACTAGAACAACTCATAGAACTCATGGAACTCTCTATGCTTATGATTACAGTTTCATTATAGGAAAAAGGATACAAATGAAGAAATGTATAGGGTGAGGTCTAGGAGGATTCCCAGCTCAGAGCTTCCATGTCCAAAAAAGTCATGTGCTACCCTTCCATGTGCATCAATGTCTATCACCAACCAGGAAGCTCATGGAGCTTCCATGTCCAGACCCTTTACTGGGGCCTTATTACATAGACTTGATTGAATGAATCAGCCCACGTCCCCTGAGGTCAGCTGATATCATGAGGTGGCCTTTCTGGCCTGGCCGGCCCCTGACCTGAATCACCTCATTTGCATAAACCCTCAGAAGTGGTCTAGAGGCCTATAGATGATCAAAAAAAAAAAAAAAAAAACCCCAAAGCAAACCCGCTGCCATTGAGTTGATTTGGACTCATAGCGATCCTATAGGACAGAGTAGAACTGCCCCCTAGAGTTTCCATGGAGTGCCTGGTGGATTTGAACTGCCGACCCCTTGTTTAGCACCTGTAGCACTTAACCACTACACCACCAGGGTTTCCAGATGATAAAGGCACCTCAATAACTCAGGAAATTCCACGTGTTTAGAGTTATCTCTCAGGAACCAAGGACAAAGACCAAATTCTTTGGGTAAAGTTAATACAAACCCCACAAGATCTAGAGATTTATTTTGGTAAAAAAATCAAGTTTTGTTTCACGGAATAACTTAAAAAATAAATTTTTATCACGTTTCCCCAACATGGTGATGCTTTGACTAAAATTGAGGTTTGGTAACTAGTAACTCACAAACTGGTAAAATCCTAACTTACACATTTTCCTTAGTTCCTTCTTCCTCCTCACTGGGACAATGAACTCTGGAATAGTCTGGGTCCTTAGGGTTCGGTTTCTGCCCTGGAATAGGGACCTGGATGGCTGGAATCTGTTTCAGGCCCAGCCTGGCTCATGTCTATTATACCTTTTCCCTGCCTCTTAGTCTCCCTCTCTCTACTGGCTCCTCCTTATCAGCATTTAAACATGCTCAGGTCTCTCTAAAGTTAAAACAAAGTAGAGAAACCCTCCCATCAACCCCATATTCCTATCCAGCTACTGTCCAATCTCTCCATACCCTGTCAGCATCAATCTTCTTGAAGAATTGTCTGCACCTGCTGCTTCTATACCTTTCCTCCACTGGCTTGCACTTTGGCATCTGCCATAGTTTTATGCAGATAACTCATGCCTTCTGTGTTTGTTTGCTGGCTGCTCCCTCTCCCCTCCCCCAGGTATTTTCGTAAGTGCTATACTATTTTTTTTTTTTTTTTTTACAGCAACATGTGGAAGAGGACTGGAATGGAGGCACTCATGAGGGGGCCTGGGGGTTAGGAGGGGAAGGTTGTATCCGCAAACAAAAGCACAGGGCGCACGTCATTTGCATAAAAATATGGCACTCTCCACAAACCTCTGAATAAATTTCACCAAAGCCAGCAGGGAGCTCCAGTGACAGTTTTCCATACTTTTTACCTTGACCTGTCAGCAGCGTTTGACTTTGTTGACTGGTTCTTCCTTCTATAAAACAGTTTTCTCTTGGGTTTCATGACTCCTCATTTACCTGGTTTTCATTTGACTTCTCTGATTGCTCCTTTCCAGGCTTCCTACAGGTGCTTCTTCTTCTGAGGGCTTAATGCTGATGATCCTCAGAGTTCTACCCTAAGTCCCCTTCTTTACTAGTTCTATACAGCCTCTGTAGATGATTCGCAATGATTCCCATGGCTTATGCTATGACCTATGTGCTAGACACTCTGAAGGCATTATCACCAGCTCAAATTTCTCCTGAACTCCAGGTTTATTCCACTCCCTGCTGGACATCCTCACTTGGTGTCTTTCAGGCACCTCCACCTCGACATAAACAAAGCTGAACCCATCCTCTTCCCCGACAGCTCTTCTTCTCCCCTTCCGCCCTTCTTCTCTCTCCTCCTGGTAGCTTGAAATCAGTCGTGGCAGATATATTTACACCATGGAAATTGGCAAATGCTACAAATCAGGGTTCTCCTTTCCCCTGTACCTCCTCTTTAAGCAGTTTACTAGCACACCCCTGTGTATACTGCTTTGGTGAGCTCTCCAGGGAGGCTAGAATATCTCAGTGATGGCTTGGAAACAGTTCACTGCCCTAAGCATTTACAATTTGGGAAAATAATAGTAACAGCAGCTATAGTTTAACGAACATTTACTATGTTTCAAACCCTGTGCATAGTGCTTTACATACTTGACCTTGTTTAACATTTGTGGCAAAGCAGATATTATTAGCCCATGCACAGTAGAGGACACTCAGAATGGAATTTGTCAAAGTTTGCTCCATTGGGAAGTGTGGATATGGCATTTGATGTCAGATCTGACCACCAAGCCAGTGATCTTAACTCTTCATTCAGCTGCCTTTCACAAGTGCTTGGGGCATCTATTCCTACTTCTCATCCTCACTTCTCAAAAGCAGCCCCTGGGTTTTCAGCTGGCTTTCACAGCCAATCCTCTAGATGACTGGACTAAAACTCATGGGTAATCAATCATCTTGCAATAGTCCAGTTGAGATCTTGATAGGCGTTTCAGCCAAGACTGAGAAATAACCAGGGGTTTTAAGAACTGGGTGTCAGCAATAGAGTGGCACTTTGAATTGAGAGCGTGATTTTAGCTTTTTGATGGCATAATGGTGGAAATTGTTTTTAAATAAAATGTGCACACCTACTAGGATAATATAGGTCAGTAATTGTTTGTATTCAGGGTTTAAGTGCTTCAGAGAAGGTGCCAGAACACTGTTAAGCATATGACCCTAAGCCATCTCCCTAACATCCCCTAATAACAGTACTCTAATACTTGGTAGTTGTAAAGCATTTTTAATTCAGAATCTAAATAATGACTATAAACCAAAGCCTGTGAATTTCCACAGCTCCCTGCTGATGTCACTCCTGATCACAGCCTGGGCCTTGTTTTTGCTTGACTCGGCCCCTTTTTAAGAAATCCCACCCCATGTCCATCAATTCCTGGAGCCTTATTTTTCGCCAGTGTCTTCATTGGAGCTTGGATCTCTTCTGTCAGTACCATCGGTTCCTGATCATATGCCACCTACTGAAATGCTTGAATGTCCACCAGTTCTTTTTGGTATAGTGACTCTGTGTATTCCTCCCATCTTCTTTTGATGCTTCCTGTGTCACACTTTTCCCTTAGAATTCTTCAATATTGCCATTGGAGCCTTGAATTTTTTCAGTTCTTTCAGCTTGAGAAATGCTGAGCATGTTCTTGTTTTTGATTATCTAACTCTGAGTCTTTGCACATAACATTATAATACTTTGTCTTCTCAAGCCACCGTTCAAAATCTTCCATTCAGCTCTTTTACGTCATCATTTCTTCACTTTGCTTTAGCTACTCTACTTTCCAGAGCAAGTTTCAGAGTCTCTTCTGACATCCATTTTGGTCTTTCCTTTCCTGTCTTTTTAATGACCTCTTGCTTTCTTCATGTATAATGTCCTTGATGTCATTCCACAACTTGTTTGGTCTTCAGTCATTAGTGTTCAACATGTCAAATCTATCCTTGAGATGGTCTCTAAATTCAGGTGTGATATACTCAAGGTTTTACTTTGGCTCTGGTGGACTTGTTCTAATTTTTTTCAGCTTCAACTTGAACCTGCATATGAGCAATTGATGGTCTGTTCTGCAGTTGGCCCCTGGTCTTGTTCTGACTGATGATATTGAGCTTTTTCATGACGTCTTTCCACAGATGTAGTTGATTTGATTCTTGTGTATTCCATCTGGTGAGGTCCACGTGTGTAGTTGCTGTTTACGTTGTTGAAAAAAGGTATTTGCAATGAAGAAGTCGTTGGTCTTGCAAAATTCTATCACGTGATTGCTGACATTGTTTCTATCACCAAGGCCATATTTTCTAACTATTGATCCTTCTTTGTTTCCAACTTTCAGATTCCAATCACCAGTAATTATCACTTCATCCTGATTGCATGTTCTATCAATTTTGGACTGAAGAAGTTGGTATAAATCTTCCATTTCTTCACCTTTGGCCAGGATTTGTTGGAGTACCAATTGAGATGTTTCAACAAATGGCTGCATTGCTGGAAGTGTTCACTTGCCTATGCCAAGAAATTTGGAAGACAGCTACCTGGCCACCTGACTGGAAGAGATCCATATTTATGTCTATTCTAAAGAAAGGTGATCCAACCAAACAGGAAAATTATCAAACATTATCGTTAATATCACATACAAGTAAAACTTTGCGGAAGATCATTCAAAAGCAGGTGCAGCAGTACATCAACAGGGAACTGCCAGAAATTCAAGCTGGATTCAGAAGAGGGCGTGGAACCAGGGATATCATTGCTGATGTCAGATAGATCCTGGCTGAAAGCAGAGAATACCAGAAAGATGTTTACCTGTGTTTTATTAACTATGCAAAGGCATTCAACTGTGTGGATCATGACAAATTATGGATAACATTGCAAAGGATGGGAATCCCAGAACACATAATTGTGCTCATGAAGTACCTGTACTTAGACCACGAGGCTGTCGTTTGAACAGAACACGGGCATACTGTGTGGTTTAAAGTCAGGAAAATTGTGTGTCAGGGTTGTATCCTTTCATCATACTTATTCAATCTGTATGCTCTGCAAATAATCCGAGAAGCTGGACGATATGAAGAAGAATGGAGCATCAGGATTGGAGGAAGGCTCATTAATAACCTGCGTTATGCAGATGACACAACGTTGCTTGCTGAAATTGAAGAGAGCTTGAAGCAGTTACTGATGAAGATCAAAGACTACAGCCTTCTGTATGGGTTTAAACCTCAACATAAAGAAGATAAAAATCCTCACAACGGGATCAGTAAGAAACATCATGATAAATGGAGAAAAGATTGAAGTTGTCAAGCATTTCATTTTACTTGGATCTACAATCAACACCTGTGGATGTCAAGAAATCAAAGGATGCATTGCATTGGGCAAATCTGCTACAAAAGACCTTTTTGGAAGTGTTGAAAAGCAAAGATGTCACCTTGAAGAATAAGGTGCGGCTGACCAAGCCATGGTGTTTTCAATCGTCTCATACGCATGTGAAAGCTGGACAATGAATAAGGAAGACCAAAGAAGAATTGACACCTTTGAATTACGGTGTTGGTGGAGAATATTCACTATACCAAGGACTGCCAAAAGAATGAATAAATCTGTCTTGGAAGAAGTACCAGAATGCTCCTTAGTAGCAAGGATAGTGAGACTATATCTCACATATTTTGGACATTTTATCAGGATCAGTCCCTGGAGAAGGACATTATGCTTGGTAAAGTAGAGCGTCAGCGAAAAAGAGGAAGACCCTGAATGAGTTGGATTGACACAGTGGCTGCAACAATGGGCTCAAGCATAACAAGGATTGTGAGAATAGCGCAGGAAAGGCAGTGTTTTGTTCTGTTGTACATGGGGTCACTATGGGTCAGAGCATATTTGACAGCGCCCAACAACACCACCTCATTGTTCATCCTTCCATGGTTCCATGTCCTCACCCTTCCATGCCTCCCTCTCCTTCTCACTAAATGTGTTTGTTCTTCAGCTGCTTCAAGTCTCCAGGATCTCAGCTTTTCCAGTGTAACTGGCTTTTCTGGCTTTCTTTTTGACACAGCCTGGAGCCCACTGTCAATATCTATAATGATTTCGTGTTGATGACTCTCAAGTCCCTGCCACCTGAGTTTTCCTCTGCACCTTCTGCAGCTCACTCTCCTCAGCCTAACAGTGCTCACGCTCCTTCTGCCCAGTGGAGAGGCTTACGTAACCTAGCCTAATGACAGCTCCACGTAAGGAGCTGGTTTCTGGCATCTGCTGAGGCTCCTAGTGATACCATCTAACATTTTTATTTTCCCAGGTATCTCCCTTTCCTACTCTCCTTTGTTGGCTGCTCCTGACCTACCATTTGTCCTTCCAGCCTCATCACTTGTGCCCTTAAATCATTGCAGGTGGGACCATGTCTTTCATTTCTTAGAGAAAACTGAGGTCCTTAGATGTGAACTCTCTTTAAACTTACTTCTTTCTTTCCTGGTTTGAAAATGGAATCGCCTCTTTTCCCCTCTAAAGCTGATTTCTTTTCCCAGTTAAGTCTCTGGATGGTTTAAAAAAGTAAATGTGCCGATGTCGTTTCTCTGCTCTAAATCTTCTAGATGCTTCCCTTGCATCCTGACTAAAAAGCAAATTCCTTACCTTAGTCTTTAAGAAATGCCCACACTAAAACAGTAGTTCTCATCCCAGGTTGTACGGGAGAGCTTAAAAAGTAGCCATACCTGGGTGCCTCCACCAGAAATTCTGATTTGATTATTCTGTGATCATACCTGGTCGACAGTAATTTTTTTTTTTAATTTTAATTAAAAAAAATATTTATTTATTTTGTTGCTGTTGAGAATACAACAGCAAAACATACACCAATTCAACAGTTTGTACGTGTACAATTCATTGACATTGATTACATTTTTCAAGTTGTGTAACCACTCTTACTCTCCTTTTCTGAGTAATTCCTGCCCCGTTAACGTAAGTTCACTGAACCTAAGGTTCCTATCTAATCTGCTGTTGTCAATTTGATTCCATATAAAACCCAGTGCCAGGTCTTAAAAGAGCACAATGCTCATGGCAGACTTTTTTTTTTCACTAGTTAAGCTAAACTTTTGCTTAGTTTTAAGAGGACATCAGGGGATATTTTTGGTTTAGGGTTTAAAGATTATCTCAGGGATTCGTCCAGTCTCCATAGCCCCAGAAAGTCTGGAGTTCATGAGAATTTGAAATTCTGTTCTTTGTTTCCCCCTTTTTGGCCAGGATCCTTCTGTAGAATCTTTGATCAAAATGTTTCAGTAATGGTAGCTGGGCATCATCCAGCTCTTCTGGTCTCAAGGCAAAAGAGGCAGTTGTTCATGAGGCAATTAGCCGCACACTCCATTTCCTCCTCCTGTTCCTGACTTTCCTTCCTGTGTTGCTCCAGGTGGATAAAGACCAATTGTTGTGCCTTGGCTGACCACTTGCAAGCTTTTAAGATGTTGACGGTATTTTTTTAAAGCCACTGAGGTGATTGATTCTGCTTACCTCTCTTCTGTCAACTCATTTCATTCCATTCTCCCCGTTGCTCTCTGCCTGGCCTCTCCCCTCCAATGTTCTAAATGCTGCCTCTTTCCCAAACTTCAGAGTTCAGTTTAAATGTCACCACCTATTTTCCTATTCCAGCACCTCATTTGTTTCTTCATCACACACACCATATTATGTTGTTTGTCTATTTTCTTGTTTGTCGCCCATTCACTGTTCTCTTCACACTTTTAAGACTGGAAGCTTCCTGGGGTTAGGGCCCCGTCTCTGCAGTTCACCATTGAGTCCCCACTACCAGGCAGAGACCAGCATGTAGGATTCACTGGGGACTTGAGGACTTAATAAGGAGTTGCTTCTGATCCCACCTTCTTCCTCTGGGACCTTGTTCCACTGATTTTCTTCACTTTTCAGGATAGTCAGGCTTTCTCTACTGTTTCCTTTCTCTCAGTATAAAAACATATTCAAAACCTTCCCATGCCAAATCAAACACATATAGAAAACCTCTCTTTGTACCTCCTCTTCACTGTAGTCTTGCCTTCCTTGCATTTAGAGAGGCAGTTTAGCCTGAAGATTAGAACGTCAGGGTCTGACACCAGATTGTCTGGGTTCAAACCCTGGTGTTTTTTTCCCCTTCGTGCCTCATTTTTTCCTCTTTCATCAAATGAAGGTGATAACAGTTCTTTCCTCCTGAAGTTTTTATGAGGATTAAGTGAAGTGCTACAAGTAAATGGTATCTGGCTTCTAAGTAAAACCAGTTGCCCTCAAGTTGACTCTGACTCATGGTGACCTCAAGTGCATCAGAGTAGAACTGCATTCCATAGGATTTTCAGTGACTGATGTTTTGGTAGTAAATCAGCAGGACCTTTTTCCGAGGTTCCGCTGAGTGGACGAGCCTTCAAACTTCCTGTTGTTTATACCCAGGGACTCCTAGCTTTATATATATTTTTAACCCTAGACTTTTTTACAACTTGCTTCACAGGTGTATAGCTTCGGAATCCATGGATTTTCTCACTCACCAGGGCCAGTGGTTGCTGGATTTTTTGGGACCAAAATGCCCTGATATTGTCCATTTGGAGACACTGAGAACACAGCCTTCTGAATGGTGTCAACCAGTAAAGATGAGATGCCCTTCTTGGGATAGGGTTAAAGATCTGGTTTTCTAAGGGATTGGTTGATATGGCTTTCTGTAAGTTACACGGCAATTCTGCCCACTGGCTTTAAAAAAAAAAAAAACCCTTTAAAACCTTTATCTTTTAACTTTCCATTTGTCAAATTCAAATGGATCAAATTCAGGCATCAACATCATGACTACTCAGGCAGAACTCATGAAACTTGATGGGGAGGGTTGGGACTTGGGGTTGAGGAAACATCCCTGGGACCAGGGCTTCAAACCAGTTCTTTCCAGTTCAGTCATGGCCAAGGAAGCGACACTGGAACAGACCTGAATTTTTTTGAAGTTGGGTGAACTGGAATGGTAACTGGAATGGAATAAATTATGGGGCAAAGCCCTGCTAGAAACCTAATCTCCCTCTTAGAAACTAAGGGCAGTGTACGTGTTGCATAGCAACCAAATCTCTTGCCTGTCAGATTTTGTGCAGAGTCAGAAACAAAGCTGCCCCACTCAAAGATGATGGCTGACTGCACCGCTTTCGGTGTGTGTCTCTCTCCGCAGTCCTGGCAATAATGCAATTTCATGCATCAGGCTCCTGAAAGGGCTCCCTACACCTTTTCTGAGTCTCCCATTGCAGGACTTCAACCCATAATTTTTCTCATTCTGGATCACCCAAATTGTAGAAATTTTGGTCTGTTCTGGTTTCACTTCATTGGCCATGTCTGAACTGGTTTGAATCGATTCAAAGCCCTGACTGGGACTCTGTACAGAAGATAATGGAACTTGGATGGAAATTTTGTGAGATATAAGGTCATTGTTTCAGTGAGATGATTGTGATCTGTATGTTCTTCATGGTCTTAAAGATAATGCGTTGCGGCGGGGGGGGGGGGTGTCCACAAAAATTCCCAGGTATGCTCTATTTGAGTTCAGTGCCGCAGATATTTGCTTCCCTGAAGAAGGGCGTATGAACCTAAGTGAATCTCAGTGAGTGGAAAGTAGCTCTGATGGTGGGCAGGGGTGGGGGTGGAGGTCTGAGCAGGGCCAAATACAGTGCTTTTCTCCTGTGTTGGGGTGATTTCCCCACATCCTCCTCATCAGCTCATCACAGGAGAAGAGAAGACATGGGTCAACAATGTTCAGTACCTGAAACCCCCAAACACTCATTTCCACCTCCTCACTTTGTAAGGGAATCTGCAGTCCCTGGCCACTATAAGCATATAGTCATCGCCAACAGAGAAAGGATGTGTTGGCATAGATTATAGTGAATCAAAGGAGCCCTGGTGGTGCAGTGGTTAAGAGCTCGGCTGTTAGCTGAAAAGTTGGCAGTTTGAGGGAGAACGATGTGTCCGTCTGCTTCTCTATAGTTCTGCCCTGTCCTATAGGGTTGCTATGAGTTGGAATCGATTTGATGGCAACAGGTCTGAGTTTTGGTTTGGATAGTGAATCAAAAGCCAACCACCAATTGGAATATTTCCAATTGGATTGTTATGAGGCATTACCACTCAGGCTATTTCAGTGTTTCTTTTAAAAAATATGATGCTCAGGATCCTTTTCCAAACCACTTTCCTCCATTAAATGGAGGCTGTTTAACTATAAGTCTCAAGTAGCAGAAGATTAGAATTCTATTAAAAGCCGACTTTCCAATCCCTTCTGGATCTGTAATAGCTCAAAATAAGGCCTTCCTTTTAGGAAAATGTATTCTCTGCTCTATACAGACTATGGTATTTAAGCTCACCCATTTCTGTGGGTTTAAAGCACTGGTTTTGGGATCCTGGCTCTGCACCTTACCAGCTTAGCAGCCCTGGGCAGTTATTTAACCTGTTTTAGCCTCAGTTTCCTAATCTCTGTATCGCTTAGGGCTGCTATAATGATTAAATGACAGTACATATTACAACCTTAGCAGACTACCTGGCACAAAGTAAGTGCTGAAATATGGTAGTAATTATTAATATGATGTAAAAACTTTATGGAGCATTAAAAGAGAACTTTAATATAAAAATAAAAAACGACAAATACTGTTTCAGGTTCATTATCTGCTTTATGGAAAGTAACATGCTTTTCATTATTGTTCAGTCATGATTGGCTTGTATAATTAACATAGTTATTCAGGGACTAATTATTCTGATTGGGATTACCCAAGTTTTGCCTCTTGTTGATAAAGATTCTTAATGAAACTGTCGATGGACAGGGGTAATAAAAACACAGGGGTTAGGGCCACCTGGTGTTGTCACTTGTTAATAGGCTTTAGGTTTGACTGTGTCAGAGGAAAACAACAACATCCAGATGCTGCTGACTGAGCAGAACCAGTTCTGAGCCAGCAGGACTCCTTTGCCGCACAGCTCAAGGCTTAGAGGTGGTGGAGGCATGGTGAAGCTTCCTTGGCCTCTTTAAGCCCACTCCAGGATCCTAAGGCTCTGGGTGAGAGAAGGCCCCAAAAGACCCTTAAGGACAACAGAATCCTTTCCTTTAAGGCCTTGGACAGCCTGGCCTCAGCAGTCCTCTCCAAGCGTTTTCTGGATTCCCTTGGTTTTACAAGGGCCAGGGGTGCATTTTTGGGGGATGGGGGCCCTACTACATGGAAGCCAGCCTCTGGCTAGCTGACCTAGTTAATAGGAGAGATGGGAGAGAGAAGTGACCTGAAAGGAGCTAGAAAAGAGGTCACTTCACATTCAGATGTAACCCCTTTGGTTTAACTATGCAAAACCCCAACTTTTCTGCTGTGCCTGTTTGGGCAACTGAGGATGGATCAGAGCTCCTCAGTGGTGACGTGTGTGGAAGGTGGGGGTGGAGTGGTACAGAGGTGTGGGGCAGGGTGCTTGGACTTTCACTTTCCCTAGAGCCTCCCCTTTACCCAAAGTGTGGGGTCATACTACTAGGTGATTTTAGGTGGTCGATAGATAAGGATTTAGATAATGCTAAACCACGTTGTGAGAGAGTTATCTGCATTTCAGTTATCATGCAGCCCAGCAGAGCATATGAAGAAAAAACACACTTATTTTGGTACTAGGATGCTTGTAACTCTGTTAGACGTGCTATGCTTTATTTAAAAATTGTGCTTTAGGTGAAAGTTTACAGCGCAAATTAGCTTTTCATTCAAAAATTTAAACAAATTGTGACATTGGTTGTGATCCATGCAATCTGTCAGCACTCTCCCTGTTTCTACCCTGGGTCCCCTGTTTCCATTCGTCTAGTTTTCCTGTCCCTTCCTGCCTTCTTGTCTTTGCATTTGGACAGGTGTTGCTCATTTGGGGTCATGTATTTGAACTAAGAATCATGTTCCTCAAGTATGTTGTTGTTTGTTTATAGGCCTGTCTAATCTGGCTGAAAAGTGGACCTCGCGAGTGGCTTCAGTTCTGAGTTAGCAGAGTGTTCCAGGGGCCATAGTCTTGAGGGCTCCTCAAGTCTCTATCAGGCTGGTAAGTGTGGTCTTTTTTTTGTGAGTTTGAATTTTGTTCTACGTTTTTCTTCCCATCTGTCCAGGACTCTCTATTGTGATTCCTGTCAGAGTGGTCGGTGGTGGTAGCTGGGCACCGTCTAGTTCTTCTGAGCTCAGGCTGGTGGAGGCTCTGGTTCATGGAGTCCGTTAGTCTTTTGGACTAATATTTTTCTTGTGTTTTGGTTTTCTTCATCCCCTTTTGCTGCAGACGAGATGGGACCAACAGATATATCTTACAAGGCCACTTGCAAACTTCTCAGACCGCTTATGCTACTCACCAAAGTAGGATGTAGAATATTTACTTTATGAACTATGTTATGCCAATTGATCTAGATGTCTCCTGGGACCATGGTCCCTAGCCCTCAGCCCCAGTAACTTGGCCCCTCAAGGTGTTTGGATGTGTCTAGAAAGCTTCTATGACTTTGCCTTGGTTAAGTTGTGCTGCCTCTCCCTATATTGTGTGTTGTCTTTCCCTTCACCAAAGTTGATACTTGTTTACTATCTAGTTAGTGATTTCCCATCCCTCCTCCCCTCTCTCGTAACCATCAAAGATTGCGTTTTTTTTTCTCTGTATGTAAATCTTTTCTTGAGTTTTTATAATAGTGGTCTCATACAGTATTTGTCCTTTTGCGATTGACTTATTTCACTCAGCATAATGCCCTCCAGATTCATCCGTGTTGTGGGATGTTTCACAGATTCATCATTGTTCTTTACTGTTGAGTAGTATTTTTTTTTTATCCCTTTGTGTGTATGTATCATAATTTTTTTATCCATTTCTCTGTTGATGGGCACTTAGGTTGTTTCCATCTTTTTTACATTTTGAGTAATGCTGCAATGAACACGGGTGTGCATATGTCTATTCATGTGACGGCTCTTCTTTCTCTAGGATATATTCATAAGAGTGGGATTGCTGGATCATATGGTATTTCTATTTCTAACTTTTTTAAGGAGGCACCATATCATTTTTCCAAAGTGGTTGTACCATTTTACATTCCCACCAGCGCTGCATAAGAGTTCCAATCTCCCTGCAACTTCTCCAACATTTGTTATTTTTTGTTTTTTGATTAGTGCCAGTAGTGTTGGGGTAAGATGGCATTTCATTGTAGTTCTGATTTGCATTTCTCTATTGGCTAATGATGGAGAGCATTTCCTCATGTGTCTGTTAGCCGCCTGAATGTCTTCTTTGGTGAAGAGTCTGTTCATATACTTTGCCCATTTTTAATTGGATTATTTCTCTTTTTGTTGCTGAGTTGTTGAAGTATTTTATAGATTTTAGAGATTAGACCTTTGTCAGATATGTTGTAGCAAAACTTTTTTTTTCCCAGTGTGTAGTTTCTCTTTTTACTCTTTTGGTGAAGTCTTTTGATGAGATTGTTTAATTTTTACGAGCTCCCAGTTATCTAGTTTATCTCCTGGTGTTTGTGCATTGTTAGTTATGGTTCATATTGTATCTGTGCAATGTGTTAGGGCCTCTAGCATTGTCCTTATTTTTTCTTCCATGATCTGTATCATTTCAGGTTTTATATTTAGGTCTTTGATTCATTTTGAGTTAGTTTTTGTGTATGGTGTGAGGTATGGATTCTGTTTCATTTTTCACAGATGGACATCTAGTTTTGCCAGTACCATTTGTTAAAAAGACTGTCTTTTCCCCATTTAGTGGACCTTGGTCCTTTGTCAAAATCAGCTGACCATATGTGAATGAGTATATGTCTGGGTTCTTGATTCTGTTCTATTGGTCTGTGTGTCTGTCATTGTACCAGCACTAGGCTGTTTTGACTACTATTGCTGTATAGTAGGTTCTGAGATCAAGTAGTGCGAGGCTTCCTACTTTGTTCTTTTTCTTCAATGATGTTTTGCTTTTCCAAAGCCTGTTTCCATTCCATGTAAAGTTGGTGATTAGTTTTTCCATCTGTTAAAGGCTTCTGTTGCTCTTTGGATTGGAATTGCATTGTATCTCTAGATATCTTTGGGTAAAAAAAAAATAGAATAGACATTTTCACAATGTTAAGTCTCCCTAGCCACGAACATGTTATGTTTTTTCATTCATGCAGGTTTCTCGCAGTAGTGTTTTGTGGTTTTCTTTGTATAGGTCTTTTACGTCCCTGGTTAGATTTATTCCTAAGTATTTTATCTTTTAGGGGATATTATAAATGGTATTACTTTTCTGATTTCCTTTCTAAGTTCTCTTTTTTGTCATATAGGAATCTGTCTTAGTCATCTAGTGCTGCTATGATAGAAATACCACAAGTGGTTGGCTTTAACAAAGAGAAATTTATTCTCTCATAGTCTAAGAGGCTAAAAGTCCAAATTCAGGGTGTCTTCTCCAATGGAAGGCTTTCTTTTTCTGCTGGCTATATGGGGAAGTTCCTTGTTATCAATCTTTCCTGGTTGAATAGCTTCTCAGTGCAGGGACCCTGGGTCCAAAGGACACACTATTCTCCTGGCTCTTGTTTCTTGGTGGTATGAGGTCCCCCTGTCTCTCTGATGGCTTCTATCTTTTATATCTCAAAAGAAATTGACTTAAGACACAACCTAATCTTGTAGATTGAGTCCTGCCTCATTAACATAACTGCTGCTAATCATACCTCATTAACATCATAGAGGTAGGATTTACAACACATAGGAAAATCACAGATGACAAAATCATGGACAATCACATAATACTGGGAATCATGGCCTAGCCAAATTTATACACATTTTTAGGGGACTCAGTTCAATCCATAACAGAATCTGAATGCTTTTTGTGTGTTTATCTTGTATCCTGTTACTCTGCTGAAACTTTCTACTAGTTGAAGTAGTTTTCTTGTGTAAATCTTTGGGGTTCTCTATGTATAGTATCATATTATCTGTGAATAGGTATAGTTTTACTTTTTCCTTTCCAATTTGAATGCTGTTTATTTCTTTTTCTTGCCTTGTTGCTCTAGCTTGAACTTGCAGCATAACATTAAATAGGAGTGGTGATAAAGGACATCTTTGTCTTGTTCCTGTACTCAGGGGGATGCTTTCGGCCTCTCTCCATTGAGAATGATATTGGCTTTTGGTTTTGCATAGATGCCCTTTATTATGTTGAGGAATTTTCCTTCTATTCTTATTTTATCGAGAGTTTTTTTTTTTTTTTAAATCAGGAATGGACATTAGACTTTATCAAATGATTTTCCTGTGTCAATTGAGATGATCATGTGTTTCTTTTCTATTGTTCTATTTATATGGTGGATTACATTGATTGATTTTCTAATGTTGAACCACCCTTGTCTACCTGGTATGAATCCCACTTGTTTGTGGTATATATATATATTTTTGATATGATCATGAATTTTATTGGCTAGAATTTTGTTGAGGATTTTAGTCGCTATGAGTTGGATTTGACTCGATGGCACTGGGTTTTCTGGGGGTATTCATGAGAGATATTGATCTGTAATTTTCTTTTTTTTTGTGGTATCTTTGCCTGGCTTTGGTATCAGGGTTATGCTGGCTTTATAGAATGAATTCTGGAGTATTACTTTCTTTTCTGTGCTCTGAAATAATTTGAGTAGTGCTGGTGTGAACTCTTCTCTGAGTGATTGGTAGAATTCTCCAGTGAATCCATCTGGGCCAGGGCTTTGTTGTTGTTGGGAGTTAAAAAAAGAAAAATTACCTCTTCAATCTCTTCTGTTGTTATGGGTTTGTTCAGATTTTCCACCCCAGTTTGTGTTAGTTTAGGTAGGTAGTGTGTTTCTAGGAATTTGCCCATTTCCTCTAGATTTTAAAATTTGACATCTGCTCTTTATTAAAAAAAGATTAAGTGATTCCATCTAAAGAAAGATGTTAACTCACTAGTAGTACAGGTGAGTTTATGGTTATGGCAAAAAATCATGATGGTGGGATGTACTTGACAAGATAGACTCCCATCATCTTGGATGTAAGAAATGGTTAGAATGAGAGCACAAGGTTTTCAGGGAGTTTTATACCTTGATTCTTGCCCTGGCTGCTCTTATCTCAGGTAGTCAAAAGGTAGTTGCTTGAGGGAGGTATGTGACAAGAAAATTATCTCCTCTAAAAAGAGGAGACACCAACTTTTCTCTAGAATATGCAATGTCTTCCCAGGCCAGCAGCCCCTGCTGCATAACCACTGTGGGGAAAGGTAATCAGGTGCAGGATATAATTTGAAGCACTTGGAGGTGTTTGCTGAGGTACATGTTTGCTAGATTCTTGGAGTTGAATTTCCTTAGTCATGCTTCAGAGTTGCTCGATTTTTCAGGGAAATGAAAAGGCAGGGAATGTTGACTGGATTTTATGTAACTGAATTTTCTCCTCTTCTGTTCTCCAGCTCTGAAAAGCCAGGGTAGTTCAAGTACATACCAACTTTTGGAGCAAATTGGAGACTGCATACTGTGTCGTGGGAATTTACAAGTCAAGGTAGATATCAGCTACCAGTATCTGTGAGAGAGAAGCACTACAAGGAAATTTTTACCATGGAAGTCCTGTGGGTTGCTGCTGTCAGCAAATTCTTTGATAGAATTTGCAGCATTGCTTATGCTGTCCCTGACACAGAGGAAAAAAGTTGCAAGCAAACTTGGAAATCCTTTGACTTTGTTAAAGATACTAGCCTATGTTGGTCTTTGGAATTGGTCATGTTTTGTTTGACTAATAAAGTAGGTATTTTCTTCATTTCTGATCCACTATGAGCAGATCAGATCTTGCTTGGGACACTTGTCTTGCAGGTGGTGGTGGAAGAAAGACAGGGCCAGCGATCCTTGATAAAAGATACTTGGCAAGATTGTGAAACAGGCAAAGTATGTCTTTAGTTTCTCCCACATTTCCTTCCAGATTATCCCCTCCCTAATTTCAGCATCTGTCTTTTTCTCAGCCACTGGACCCAATTCTCTCCCATTACCTGGGGTCCACCCTATAATGAAGTAATGCACTCATAAACTCATTCACACTGAGGTACTCCTGGAGTTTTCCTCTCTAAGGAATGTTTTATTTTAAAAGAGGATCGATCCTTAGAAAAGTCAATGAGTAATTGAAATTCTACCACCTGTCTTTCAGTTTGTCATACTGTGCTGGCTTGCATTTTGCTATGATGCTGAAAGCTGTACTACCAGTGTTTCAAATACCAACAGGGTTGCCCATGCTGGACAGGATTCCCCAGTGCTTCCAGACAAAGACAGACAAGGGAGAAAGGCCTGGTGATCTACTCCCCAAAACTGTTCCTTTTGTGTCAATTCTGACTCATGGCGACCCTATGGGACAGAGTAGAACAGCCCCATAGAATTTCCAAGGCTGTAATCTTTATGGAAGCAGACTGCCACATCTTTCTCCTGCAGAGCGACTGGTGGATTCGAACGACTGACGTTTCGGTTAGCAGCTGAGTGCTTAACCACTGAGCAATCCAAAAATTAGCCAATGAAAGTCTTATGGATCACAGCAGAATACTGTACCATATAGAGTTGGAAGATGAGCCCCCTAGATTGGAAGGTATTACACAATAGGTGCAACGATGGACTCAAACATACCAACAATCATGAAGATGGTGCAAGACTGGGCAATGTTTTTTTTTTAATGTATTATTAGAAGACAGTGTCCATTTTAATACTTAACTTTTGTCAGTTTTTTTCTTTTTTTAATTATTGTACTTTAGATGAAGGTTTACAGAACAAACTAGCTTCTCATTAAAAAATTAGTATGCATATTGTTTTGTGACATTGGTTACCAACACCACGACATGTCAGCACTCTCCCTTCTCTACCTTGGGTTCCCTATTACCAGCTTTTCTGTCCCCTATGGGCTTCTAGTCCTTGTCCCTGGGCTGGTGTGCCCCTTTAGTCTCGTTCTGTTTTATGGGCCTATCTAATCTTTGGCTGAAGGGTGAACCTCAGGAGTGACTTCATTACTGAGCTAAAACAGTGTCCACGGGCCAGTCTCTTGGGGTTTCTCCAGTCTCTTTTAGGCCAGTAAGTCTGGTCTTTTTTGTGAGTTAGAAATGTGTTCTACATTTTTCTCCAGCTTTGTCCAGGACCCTCTATTGTGATCCCTGTCAGAGCAGTCAGTGGTGGTAGCCGGGCACCATCCAGTTGTGCTGAACTCAGTCTGGTGGAGGCTGTGGTAGCTGTGGTCCGTTAGTCCTTTGGACTACTATTTCCCTTGTGCCTTTAGTTTTCTTCATTCTCCCTTGCTCCTGACAGGGTGAGACAAGTGGAGTGTCTTAGATGGCCATTCACAAGCTTCTAAGACCCCAGATGCTACTCACCAAAGTAGAATGTAGAACGATTTCTTTACAAACTATGTTATGCCAATTAAGCTAGATGTTTCCCGAGATCATGGTCTCCACAGCCCTCAGCCCAAGACTGGGCAAAGTTTTGTTCTGTTCTACGTAAGATCACCATGAGTCAGAGCCAACTTGATGGCAATTAATAATAACAACAACAGCAACTGAAATTAGTTTAGACGTTGCTACACTCGGACCTGAGGTGGGGGCTAGCTCAGGGTGAGATTTTCAGTCTCCAAATCCTTGATTACATCATGGATGAGAAGAGCCTGGAATAAGCAGTGCCACCGGCTCTACATATTAATGATGCAGGAAGCAACAAAAGAAGATGGAATGAATATACAGAGTCATTATACCAAAAAGAATTGGTCGACGTCCAACCATTTCAAGAGGTAGCATATGATCAGGAACCGATGATATTGAAGGAAGAAGTCCAAGGTACACTGAAGACATTGGCAAGCAAAAAGCCTCCAAGAATTGACAGAACACCAACTGAGATGTTTCAACAAATGGATGCAGCACTGGAAGTGCTCACTTGTCTATGCCAGAAGATCTGGAAGACAGCTACCTGGCCAACTGACTGGAAGAGATTCATATTTATGCCTATTCCCAAGAAAGGTGATCCAACTGAATGTGGAAATTATGGGACAATATCATAATCATAATACATGCAGGTAAAATTTTGCTGAATATCATTAAAAAGCTACTGCAGCAGTATATCGACGGGGAACTGCCAGAAATTCAGGCCAGATTCAGAGAAGGATGTGGAACTGGGGATATCATTGCTAATATCAGATGGATCCTGGCTGAAAGCAGAGAATACCAGAAAGATGTTTGGCTGTGTTTATTGACTATACAAAGACATTCGACTGTGTAGATCATAACACATTATGAATAGCATTGTGAAGAATGGGAATCCCAGAACACTTAATTGTGCTCGTGAGGAATCTGTAGATAGATCAAGAGGCTGTCGTTCAAACAGAACAAGGGGATACTGAGTGGTTTAAAGTCAGGAAAGGTGTGCATCAGGGTTGCATCCTTTCGCCATATCTGTTCAATTTGTGTACTGACAGATAATCTGACAGGCTGGACTGAATGAAGAAAATTGGGTCATCAAGGCTCATTAACAACCTACGTTACGCAGATGACATAACCTTCCTTGCTGAAAGTGAAGAGGACTTGAAGTACTTACTGAACACATAAAACAAAAATCCTCACAAGTGGATTAACAAGCACATCATGATAAGCAGAGAAAAGACTGAAGTTGTTAAGGATTTTATTTTACTTGGTTCCACAGTCAACACCCATGGAAGCAGCAGTCAAGAAATCAAGAGATGCATTGTGTTGGGCAACTCTTTAAAGTGTTGAAAAGCAAAGATGTCACCTTAAAGACTAAGGTGTGCCTGACCCGAGCCATGGTATTTTCAATTTGCATCTTATGCATGCAAAAGCTGTACAGCAACTAAGGAAGACCGAAGAAGAACCGATGCCTTTGAACTGTGGTGTTGGGGAAGAATATTAAATATACCATGGGCTACCAAAAGAATGTACAAATCTGTCTTGGAGGAAGTACAACCAGAGTGCTCCTTAGAAGAAAGGATGGCGAGACTTCATCTTACATACTTTGGAGGGATCATTCCCTGGAGAAGGATATAATACTTGGTAAAGTACAGGGTCAGCGACAAAGAGGAAGACCTTCAATGAGATGGATTGACACAGTGGCTGCAACAATGGGCTTAAGCATAACAATGATTGTGAGCATGGTGAAGGACGGGGTGGTGTTTCATTCTGTGGTATGTAGGGTTGCCACGAGTTGGAACCGATTGGACGGCACCTAACAACGACATAACAACTGGCTCTACTTCTGTCACAGCCCTATTCTTTCTCGGCTCACCTTAGCTCTGGTGACAGCTAGGACACCTCACGCTGCTCCAACTCCCTCAGATCCCGCAGATGGAAAGTCACAGAAATAATGATTGTGGGTCTCAGTAAAATACTAAATAGATGAGTTCTGCTTGAAGCCAATTTAATTGACTATAAAATAATGTGAGATGTATGTTCATTATTTGTAGGTGGTTGCCTCTAGACATTGTCCAAATAGTTTCTGTGGTATTTTTGTATATTCAAAATATAAAATTTCTTCAGAGGGAATGCCATGATAACCCACATAGAAAAGCCAAGCAAAAGTAACCCACTTCTGTGGCTTCCCTCTGAAATCGTTTTAAGACTCTGCCCACATGAATGTTTCTAATTCTCTCTATTGAAATGAATCACAATGAATTCAGTTAGATCTGATCAGCAAATACAGGCAGATACTGTTTTATCACAGTAAAGTCAAAGTGAGTCTAGAGTGAAAGCTTCCCACGACCCCTGTGCTGGGAGGGTGTTATTGATTCTCAGCTGATAGAAAGGCACTTATTTTTCAGGTGGGGATACTGCCTGCTTAGTAACTGTCCTGCAATGAACATGTCTGTCCTCAGAGTTACTGGGTCATCATCCTCTTTTAGCTTTGCCAGAAGGGCCAAGCCGCAGCAGCACTGGCTTGCCAGCAGACGTGGGATTTGTTAGCTGTGGCAGCGTTAGTAAGCATGTGTGGGTGACCATGACTCATTAGTCAGTGATTGTGTCGTGGTGCCCATGAAGCGGTCGTCTCTGCCCTGAATGCAGGGCATGCACTCGGAAGCGATGTGGGGAGCCAATTAAAGAGCAGTCTCATGGAGATGTCAGTCCCCAGGGACCCCAGGGTTCCCTGGGTGGGCTTTAGGATGTGTGCTGTCATGCCCAGTGAGTTGGCCAGTCTATCTATTTGATGGTTCCCTTTCTGGCTGAGCTGGCTATTTCTTCCCTAATTAAATGCATGTGTTTTTCCTCCCCAGGTGAACGGGGAAATGGTCGCCTATTGGCTGGAAGGAAAGAAATTTGCTGCAGCCCCCAAGAGGTCTGTGGCACTGCTGTCCCCACTCAAGGACCAGAGAGAAGCTCTTTTAATTCCCATCCTCTAACTCAGCACAAAGTCATTTCTTTGTTCTCTGCATGATTTTTGACTTTTTCTAGCCTTGTTGATCAGCCTGTTGTGCTCTTCCTATGAAACATCGAGGAGCCTGAAGTTTTGGAATTTTAGTGACTTCTCTATGCAACATGGGAAGGGTGGTGTCTTACTTCCTTCAGACCATCTCAAACAATGGGGGGTTAAAACTGTACACACACTCTCTTTTTCCTCATCTTTCTCTTCCTAGGGAAAATGAACAAGTAGGGGTCTCTGGGAGGGGTGTACCCGCAGTGAAAAGTAAAGAGTGCTGAGTCAGTTGGTAGTGAGGACCCAGGTTGTCCAACTTGAGGGGCAGACTTAGGTTTCATTAAACATGTCAGGGCAGGGCTGGTTTTCAACAAAATTTTGGAATTGGCAAAGGTATTCTCTAATCACCTTCATGCCCCTTACTACTTACACTTCCTTTCTTAATGTGGCCTCCAGCCCCTCATTCCTCCAACCCTTTTATTCTCCATTGCTCCCTGCCACCCTTGGCCACATTCTCTCATCCAGGGTTCTAGATCATTTCCTCCTCTAGGCTCCCAGTAGAAGGACATCATGCTTGGTAAAGTAGAGGGTCATCAAAAAAGAGGAAGACTCTCAATGAGATGAATTGACACAGTGACGGCAATGATGGGCTCAAACATAGCAATGTTTCTAAGGATGGTGCAGGACTGGGCAGTGTTTTGTTCTGTTGTACATAGGGTTGCTATGATTTGGAATCAACTTGATAGCACCTAACAACAACAACGTCAGCCTTTTCATAGTAGTTTGAATGAGTATCGGCTGAAGGGATATAGCCAATTCACCTGCTGAGGGGTCCCTGGGAACATGCCCACATTATCTTCAGGCTCAGTCCCTCTTCTATAGCCCCAAGCCCTCTACTTGTGCTGTGTTCATAACCTCCCACCCCCATGTCATTCCATCCTTTGCACCTTGCTCAAAAACTAAAAAACTAAACCTGTTGCCATTGAGTTGATTCCTACTCATAGTGACCTATAGGACAGAGTAGAGCTGCTTTGAGTCAGAATCAACTTGACAGGGTTTGGTTTTGATTTTTGGTCAAAGTAGAGGGCTTGCCAAAGTTTGAGATGCCTACCCTAAGGGAAAATCAAATGGACTTCTTGGCTGTGTTCCACCTTCACTAGGTTCTGTGCCTTGTTTGTCTAAATGTGTCAGTATTGGAGGGTCATCATCTGGCAGGTGTTCTGTGACCTATTCAGATACCATGTTGTACACCAGCACACAGCCAGGACCTTAGGAAACTCACTAAGAAAGCCTTGATAAAATTCTGCACACTTCTTTTTCCTAGTCACCTTATCTCTGGCAGTCCTAACAATTCATGATTTTTTTTTGTGTGTAGGTAGCCTTGGTATCCTGTACTGTAAGAAGGAAGATAATACTGTTTTGCAGAGTTGTGTTAAAGTTCCTACACCCCACTGATGTACACACCAAGGACGTTATATTTTATTTTCTAATTAAAGAGAAATGTTGCAATTGTCTAGCACAAGTTGTAGGCTAAAGAATTGAGAGTAGCAAATGTCACAGAAACGTTACCGTGTTCAGTGTTCTGGGCCATGTCGGGGCTGGGAGAAAGGAATAACCAGGCTTGAGAATTGTTACTAAGGGAAAATTAAGAGAATTTGGCAAGTGATGAGATGAGAAAGCATGAAGAGGGTGGAGAAGTCAAAGGTAACAAGGTAATTGAGATTTCAAATCTGTGTAATTAGAAAAACAAATAGTGGAAATGTTGACCTGGAGCTGTGAGGTTAGGAGGGTTGGCGACACATGTTGGGGAGAGAGGTGGTTGCCTCAGAATTTTCCCTCAAAATTTTCTTTAATCCATGTTTACTCTGAAGTAGGAAGAGGAAACCACACAAGTGTATTGAGGCGTGCGGTTTTCTTTCTTTTTTAAATAATTATTTTAGGTTACACTTCAGATGGGAAAGTCAAGAGGTTCAAGGAGAGACAGACACAGCTGTAACAGTATTGATAA
This sequence comes from Elephas maximus indicus, assembly GCF_024166365.1. Taxonomy (NCBI): domain Eukaryota; kingdom Metazoa; phylum Chordata; class Mammalia; order Proboscidea; family Elephantidae; genus Elephas; species Elephas maximus. Next base: position 42,030,745 of record NC_064827.1, on the reverse strand, counting down.
TTATGACTATCTGCTATTCATTTTCCTCTGCCTCTGCCTTTCTCCTGGAGGGAAATAATGTCCTTCAACTGGCCATGTGTGTGTCTGTGAAGATGCTACTCTTGAGTGTCACAATGTGTTTTCTCTGCTGGGGGATGGTTCTGGGTTGAGAGAACATGCAGATTCTCCTCTGAAGTGATGTGACCCGATCTTCTGTCAGGGGTAATCAGCCAACATGGGAGAATGGCAGGCGGCATTTATATGAGGCTGGGGAAGGACCTTGTGACTGCACCTTTTGCTGACTGTGTATCAGCCATTGGGGAAAAACTAAAGGGGAGTTGGAGGGTGTCAGAAGCAGATACTCAGAGCTGATTGCTGTGTGCCAGGGATCTCTAAGATTTTGGGATGGAGGATGGTCAAGCATTGGAATTCTTCCCCGGGGGAAAGATACATATATGAACACATATATACAAATTTGTACACACACGATACATGTATACTTTTTTTATTGTTATAAAAATACATGTAACAAATTTGCATATATTTTATGGAGTTTGGTCATGGACTCCAATTTGAGAACTCATTATTTAGAACATGCTTTATAGAGTTGCATGGATTCGTAATAGCTTTCAGAGGGCAAAAAATGCTTTGTAGTAATCTCCATTCAGCTAAAATCAGTGATATTTTCTTCGGGGCAGAACCTGATTTTCCTCATTTACATTCTTACTAAAGCTTCCTTTGTTGAGTGTGGGGGCTGTAGTTTGGCAATGATCATTTGAAAACTAGATCCTGTAGATTCATCTGATGAGGAGAACTTACTTTAAAGCCTGTTACCCAGGGCCTTCTTCCTCCTGAGTCCATGCCAGAGCCAGTTCGAAGGGTTCAGAGCCCAGGGTGGACATGTCTCAAAACTCAAAACAAGTCCTGTTGTTGGTATTGGTCAGTCTGGAGGTCTACATGAATAGCTTTCCGTGATTCATAAGGTAAAAAAACTGCCACACGAGCATTTGCTTAAAACTAGATATTTTTTCAGTCTAAAAAGATACAGAGTGAGAGAAGACATCTTCAAAGATTCAAAAAGCATAGAAAATTCAGGTAGAAAATTGCTAACCAAATCCTGGTGAACCCTTGAGTTTTTTTTTTTTTTTAATAACTTTTATTGAGCTTCAAGTGAATGTTTACAAATCAAGTCAGTCTGTCACATATAAGTTTATATACACCTTACTCCGTACTCCCCCTTGTTCTCCCCCTAATGAATCAGCCCTTCCAGTCTCTCCTTTCGTGACAATTTTGCCAGCTTCCAACTCTCTCTATCCTCCCATCCCCCCTCCAGACAGGAGATGCCAACACAGTCTCAAGTGTCCACTTGATATAATTAGCTCACTCTTCATCAGCATCTCTCTCCTACCCACTGTCCAGTCCCTTCCATGTCTGATGAGTTGTCTTCAGGAATGGTTCCTGTCCTGGGCCAACAGAAGGTTTGGGTACCATGACCGCCGGGATTCCTCTAGTCTCAGTCAGACCATTAAGTCTGGTCTTTTTATGAGAATTTGGGGTCTGCATCCCACTGATCTCCTGCTCCCTCAGGGGTTCTCTGTTGTGTTCTCTGTCAGGGCAGTCATCGATTGTGGCCGGGCACCAGCTAGTTCTTCTGGTCTCAGGATGATGTAGGTCTCTGGTTCATGTGGCCCTTTCTGTCTCTTGGGCTCACAGCTATCGTGTGACCTTGGTGTTCTTCATTCTCCTTTGATCCGGGTGGGTTGAGACCAATTGATGCATCTTAGATGGCCGCTTGTTAGCATTTAAGACCCCAGACGCCACATTTCAAAGTGGGATGCAGAATGTTTTCATAATAGAATTATTTTGCCAATTGACTTAGAAGTCCCCTTAAACCATGGTCCCCAAACCCCCGCCCTTGCTCCGCTGACCTTTGAAGCATTCAGTTTATCCTGGAAACTTCTTTGCTTTTGGTCCAGTCCAGTTGAGCTGACCTTCCATGTATTGAGTATTGTCCTTCCCTTCACCTAAAGCAGTTCTTATCTACTAATTAATCAGTAAAAAACCCTCTTCCACCCTCCCTCCCTCCCCGCCTTGTAACCACAAAAGTATGTGTTCTTCTCAGTTTATACTATTTCTCAAGATCCTATAATAGTGGTCTTATACAATATTTGTCCTTTTGCCTCTGAGTAATTTCGCTCAGCATAATGCCTTCCAGGTTCCTCCATGTTATGAAATGTTTCAGAGATTCGTCACTGTTCTTTATCGATGTGTAGTATTCCGTTGTGTGAATATACCACAATTTATTTACCCATTCATCCGTTGATGGACACCTTGGTTGCTTCCAGCTTTTTGCTATTGTAAACAGAGCTGCACTAAACATGGGTGTGCATGTATCTGTTTGTGCGAAGGCTCTTATTTCTCTAAGGTATATTCCGAGGAGTGGGATTTCTGGGTTGTATGATAGTTCTATTTCTAACTGTTTAAGATAACGCCAGACAGATTTCCAAAGTCGTTGTACCATTTTACATTCCCACCAGCAGTGTATAAGAGTTCCAATCTCTCTGCAGCCTCTCCAACATTTATTATTTTGTGTTTTTTGGATTAATGCCAGCCTTGTAGGAGTGAGATGGAATCTCATCGTAGTTTTAATTTGCATTTCTCTAATGGCTAATGATCGAGAGCATTTTCTCATGTATCTGTTAGCTGCCTGAATATCTTCTTTAGTGAAGTGTGTGTTCATATCCTTTGCCCACTTCTTGATTGGGTTGTCTTTTTGTGGTTGAGTTTTGACAGAATCATATAGATTTTAGAGATCAGGAGCTGGTCGGAGATGTCATAGCTGAAAATTCTTTCCCAGTCTGTAGGTGGTCTTTTTACTCTTTTGGTGAAGTCTTTAGATGAGCATAGGTGTTTGATTTTTAGGAGCTCCCAGTTATCTGCTTTCTCTTCCTCATTTTTGGTAATGTTTTGTATTCTGTTTATGCCTTGTATTAGGGCTCGTAAGGTTGTCCCTATTTTTTCGTCCATGATCTTTATCGTTTTAGTCTTTATGTTCAGGTCTTTGAGCCACTTGGAGTTAGTTTTTGTGCATGGTGTGAGTTATGGGTCCTGTTTCATTTTTTTGCAAATGGATATCCAGTTATGCCAGCACCATTTGTTAAAAAGACTATCTTTTCCCCAATTAACTGACACTGGGCCTTTGTCAAATATCAGCTGCTCATATGTGGATGAATTTCTATCTGGGTTCTCAATTGTGTTCCACTGGTCTATGTGTCTGTTGTTGTACCAGTACCAGGCTGTTTTGACTACTGTGGCTGTATAATAGCTTCTGAAATCAGGTAGAGTGAGGCCTCCCACTTTCTTCTTCTTTTTCAGTAATGCTTTGCTTATCCGAGGCTTCTTTCCCTTCCATATGAAGTTGGTGATTTGTTTCTCTATCACCTTAAAAAATGACATTGGAATTTGGATCGGAAGTGCATTGTATGTATAGATGGCTTTTGGTAGAATAGACATTTTTACTATGTTAAGTCTTCCTATCCATGAGCAAGGTATGTTTTTTCACTTAAGTATGTCCTTTTGAATTTCTTGTAGTAGAGCTTTGTAGTTTTCTTTGTATAGGTCTTTTACATCCTTGGTAAGATTTATTCCTAAGTATTTTATCTTCTTGGGGGCTACTGTGAATGGTATTGATTTGGTTATTTCCTCTTCGGTGTTCTTTTTGTTGATGTAGAGGAATCTAAGTGATTTTTGTATGTTTATCTTATAACCTGAGACTCTGCCAAACTCTTCTATTAGTTTCAGTAGTTTTCTGGAGGATTCCTTGGGGTTTTCTGTGTATAAGATCATGTCATCTGCAAATAGAGATAATTTTACTTCCTCCTTGCCAATCCGGATGCCCTTTATTTCTTTGTCTAGCCTAATTGCTCTGGCTAGGACTTGTAGCACAATGTTGAATAAGAGCGGTGATAAAGGGCATCCTTGTCTGGTTCCTGTTCTCAAGGGAAATGCTTTCAGGCTCTCTCCATTTAGAGTGATGTTGGCTGTTGGCTGTTGGCTTTGCATAGATGCCCTTTATTATGTTGAGGAACTTTCCTTCAATTCCTATTTTGGTGAGAGTTTTTATCATAAATGGGTGTTGGACTTTGTCAAATGCCTTTTCTGCATCAATTGATAAGATCATGTGGTTTTTGTCTTTTGTTTTATTTATATGGTTGATTACATTAATGGTTTTTCTAATATTAAACCAGCCTTGCATACCTGGTATAAATCCCACCTGGTCGTGGTGAATTATTTTTTTGATATGTTGTTGAATTCTATTGGCTAGAATTTTGTTGAGGATTTTTGCATCTATGTTCATGAGGGATATAGGTCTGTAATTTTCTTTTTTTGTGGTGTCTTTACTGGCTTTGGTATCAGGGAGATGGTGGCTTCATAGAATGAGTTGGGTGGTATTCCGTCATTTTCTATGCTTTGAAATATCTTTAGTAGTAGTGGTGTTATCTCTTCCCTGAAAGTTTCGTAGAACTCTGCAGTATAGCCATCCGGGCCAGGGCTTTTTTTGGTTGGGAGTTTTTTGATTACCGTTTCAATCTCTTCTTTTGTTATGGGTCTATTTAGTTGTTCTACTTCTGATTGTGTTAGTTTAGGTAGGTAGTGTTTTTCCAGGAATTCATCCATTTCTTCTAGGTTTTCAAATTTGTTAGAGTACAATTTTTCGTAATAATCTGATATGATTCTTTTGATTTCAGTTGGGTCTGTTGTGATGTGGCCCTTCTCGTTTCTTATTCGGGTTATTTGTTTCCTTTCCTTTATTTCTTTAGTCAGTCTAGCCAATGGTTTATCAATTTTGTTAATTTTTTCAAAGAACCAGCTTTTGGCTTTGTTAATTCTTTCAATTGTTTTTTCTGTTCTCTAATTCATTTAGTTCAGCTCTAATTTTTATTATTTGTTTTCTTCTGGTGCCTGATGGATTCTTTTGTTGCTCACTTTCTATTTGTTCAAGTTGTAGGGACAGTTCTCTGCTTTTGGCTCTTTCTTCTTTTTGTATGTGTGCATTTATCGATATAAATTGGCCTCTGAGCACTGCTTTTGCCGTGTCCCAGAGGTTTTGATAGGAAGTATTTTCATTCTCGTTGCATTCTATGAATTTCCTTATTCCCTCCTTAATGTCTTCTATAACCCAGTCTTTTTTCAGGAGGGTATTGTTCAGTTTCCAAGTATTTGATTTCTTTTCCCTAGTTTTTCTGTTACTGATTTCTAGTTTTATTGTCTTGTGGTCTGAGAAGATGCTTTGTAATATTTCGATGTTTTGGATTCTGCAAAGGTTTGTTTTATGACCTAATATGTGGTCTATTCTAGAGAATGTTCCATGTGCGCTAGAAAAAAAAGTATACTTTGCAGCAGTTGGGTGGAGAGTTCTGTATAAGTCAATGAGGTCAAGTTGGTTGATTGTTGTAAGTAGGTCTTAGGTGTCTCTGTTGAGCTTCTTACTGGATGTCCTGTCCTTCTCCGAAAGTGGTGTGTTGAAGTCTCCTACTATAATTGTGGAGGTGTCTATCTCACTTTTCAGGTCTGTTAAAATTTGATTTATGTATCTTGCAGCCCTGTCATTGGGTGCATAAATATTTAATATGGTTATATCTTCCTGATCAATTGTCCCTTTTATCATTATGTAGTGTCCTTCTTTATCCTTTGTGGTGGATTTAAGTTTAAAGTCTATTTTGTCAGAAATTAATATTGCTACTCCTCTTCTTTTTTGCTTATTGTTTGCTTGATATATTTTTTTCCATCCTTTGAGTTTTAGTTTGTTTGTATCTCTAAGTCTAAGGTGTGTCTCTTGAAGGCAGCATATAGACGGATCGTGTTTCTTTATCCAGTCCGAGACTCTCTGTCTCTTTATTGGTGCATTTAGTCCATTTACATTCAGGGTAATTATAGATAAATAAGTGTTTAGTGTTGTCATTTTGATGCCTTTTTATGTGTGTTGTTGACAATTTCATTTTTCCACTTACTTTTTTGTGCTGAGACGTTTTTCTTTGTAAATTGTGAGGTCCTCATTTTCATAGTATTTGACTTTATGTTTGTTGAGTTGTTATGTTTTTCTTGGCTTTTATTTTGAGTTATGGAGTTGTTATACCTCTTTGTGGTTACCTTAATATTTACCCCTATTTTTCTAAGTAAAAACCTAACTTGTATTGTCCTATATCGCCTCGTATCCCTCTCCATATGGCAGTTCTATGCCACCTGTATTTAGTCCCTTTTTTTGATTATTGTGATCTTTTACATATTGACTTCAATGATTCCCTGTTTTGAGCATTTTTTTTTTAATTAATCTTAATTTGTTTTTGTGATTTCCCTATTTGAGTTGATATCAGGATGTTCTGTTCTGTGACCTTGTGTTGTGCTTGTATCTGATATTATTAGTTTTCTGACCAAACAATTTCCTTTAGTATTTCTTGTAGCTTTGGTTTGGTTTTTGCAAATTCTCTAAGCTTGTGTTTATCTGTAAATATCTTAATTTCGCCTTCATATTTCAGAGAGAGTTTTGCTGGATATATGATCCTTGGCTGGCAGTTTTTCTCCTTCAGTGCTCTGTATATGTCATCCCATTGCCTTCTTGCCTGCATGGTTTCTGCTGAGTAGTCTGAACTTATTCTTATTGATTCTGCCTTGAAGGAGACCTTTCTTTTCTCCCTGGCTGCTTTTAAAATTTTCTCTTTATCTTTGGTTTTGGCAAGTTTGATGATAATATGTCTTGGTGTTTTTCTTTTGGATCAATCTTAAATGGGGTTGGATGAGCATCTTGGATAGATATCCTTTCGTCTTTCATGATGTCAGGGAAGTTTTCTGTCAGGAGATCTTCAACTATTTTCTCTGTGTTTTCTGTCCTCCCTCCCTGTTCTGGGACTCCAATCACACACAAGTTATCCTTCTTGATAGAGTCCCACATGATTCTTAGGGTTTCTTCATTTTTTTAAACTCTTTTATCTGATTTTTTTTCAGCTATGTTGGTGTTAATTCCCTGGTCCTCCAGATTTCCCACTCTGCATTCTAATTGCTCGAGTCTGCTCCTCTGACTCCCTATTGCGTTGTCTAATTCTGTAATTTTATTGTTAATCTTTTGGATTTCTGCATGCTGTCTCTCTATGGATTCTTGCAACTTATTAATTTTTCCACTACGTTCTTGAATAATGTTTTTGAGTTCTTCAACTGTTTTATCAGTGTGTTCCTTGGCTTTTTCTGCAGTTTGCCTTATTTCATTTCTGAGGTCATCCCTGATGTCTTGAAGCATTCTGTAAATTAGTTTTTTATATTCTGTATCTGATAATTCCAGGATTGTATCTTTATTTGGGAAAGATTTTGATTCTTTTGTTTGGGGGGTTGTAGAAGCTGTCATGGTCTGTTTCTTTATGTGGTTTGATATCGACTGCTGTTTCCGAGCCATCACTAAGATATAAAAAAAAAAAAGATATAGTAGTGATTTATTCTATATTTGCTCACTGAGTCTTATCTTGTTTTGTTTTCTTTCAATATACGTGGATGGGCTACTAGATTGTGCTGTCTTGTTTGTTGTAGCCCTTGACTTACTTATGACCTATTACCAGCTGGTTTGGGCTGTTGCCAGATATATATGCCTGAGTCTATTCACTATTCTTGAGTAGAATCTGATTTTGGGTCATCAAGTGTGTGCTGCACCCTAATACCTATCCACCTCGAGAAGTAGTGGTGATAGTTGTGTGCACCAGATTCTATTAGCAGCTGGGGTTCACACTCCAGGGGGGGCAGGATGCTGACAGGCTTCCCCCAAGTGTCAGTGAGGTAGGTGTGTCTCTATTCCTATAGCATCTTGGTGGGAGGGCTCTGCAGCTGTACCTTAGGCCCCCAATGCAAGTACCTCTACTGATTGGTAGGTGTCACCCTCCTTAGACCCCTAAGGCAAGAGGCTAGGTGGTCTGGGGGGAGCTTCAGCCCTCAGTTCCTTGTTGTGGGTCAGTTAGGGCTCTGTTGAATAAGCAGAGATATCAGACCTGGGGAACGTGTTTTTCCAGTAAATCTGCTAAAAAAAATTCAGTCAGATCCCTATCAGAACTGCCTTTGCATTATAACAGCCACCTTGTTCCCTGTAAGGATGAAAGCCCAAGATTTGGATCATATATGCTTGGCTGGAGCTGGTTCTGTGTTTTTAGTCCAATTAGGGAAGGATTTTTCGTCCCTGGGTTTTTTGTGTTTGCTTCTCTCAGGCCGGAAGAATGGGTTAGGAAAAGACCAAAAAAAAAAAAAAAAAAAAGGGAAAAGCGAAGCCGCGGAGCCCGAGCCGTTCTCCCTCTGGGTCAGGAAATTCCAATGTTAATGAAGCCGCCTGGGAAGGGGAGGGGAGGGTTCAGAAAAACAGCAGAGAGTAGCACCCCGGAATATAGCCAAAGTAGCTTATCTTGCTTGGGATGACTATTTTATCTGAGATTCCTGAGGGGCGTGTCCCCTATGTGTGCTGGCTGTGTGGAGATTGTCCCCAAGGGTCTGGCCCGCAGAAGCCACAGTCAGTTCCTCCGCTGCTAGTCCAAAGCCCAGTGTCAAGGTTCCCCGGCTGGGACGCTGCACTCCCAGCTCGAAAATCAGTGGCTGCCTCCCGGGGATTTCTCGTCCCACCAGCTGCGTCACCGCGCTGCCCCCGCAGACCAGCTGGGCCCCCTCGTGGGGTTAGTTCAGGGGAGTAGGGCTGCGCCCCGTGTTTGCACTGTGACCAGATGCCGCGTTCAGCTCCCCTGTGCCCAGTCCAAAGCCTGGCGCCAAGGTTCCCCGGCTGGGACGCTGTACTCCCGGCTCCAAAACCAGTCACTGCCTCCCGGGGACTTCTCCTCCCACCAGCCGCGTGGCCGTGCCACCAACGCGGACTGGCTGGGCCCCCTCCCGGGGTCAGTTCAGGGGGCTAGGGCTGCGCCCCGTGTTTGCGCCGTCACAGATGTCGTGTTCAGCTCCCCTGCGCCCAGTCCTAAGCCCAGCGCCAAGGTTACCTGACTGGGACGCTGACTCCAGGCTCCGAAAACAGTCGCTGCTTCCCCGTAGTTGTTCGTTCTCTGTCTCTGTTACTCAGGTCAACTCTTTAAATCTGTGTTTGTTGTTCAGGGTTCGTAGATTGTCATGTATGTGATCGATTCACTTGTTTTTCCGAGTCTTTGTTGCAAGAGGGATCCGAGGTAGTGTCTACCTAGTCAGCCATCTTGGCCCCTATCTCAACCCTTGAGTTTTGAAAGAGAAGTTTAGGATGAGTAAAAGAAAGTACAATTTTTCATGACAGTAAGTAACTCTTCCCTAGAGTTTCTAGAACTCTTTTCCTACAAATAAGTGACAGGATGAAAATGCAACGGTTGTGTATTATTAAGAGAAACATTTAGAAATCAGTGACAAAGATGGTCACCATATTCTCCCACAAATCTTCTTGATGTTACTGACTTCTATTAAAAAGCACATAATTGGGTTATAGGATCTCACGGTATGCATTTTATGCATTAGCCTCACTCTGCTTCATCTATTTCCCTTAGCCTTGATTTGCTTACTTACTGTAGCAGATACAGTTGGACTCCATTCATCTCTCTTCCTCACCATTTCTGTACACATCAACTCTATAACCTTCCCAACACAGCACCTGCAACTCTTTCCTGAGGGCTTCCTCTGGCTGCTGTAGCCTGCTCAGCCTGTGTACAGGATAGTGCCTTGGAGTTAACGCCTTTCTGGAAGCAGCTCTCAAGTAAGGACTGGTGGGAGTTGGTAGGTAAGTACTCCAGTTTCCTCACCCCTCAGGAGGGGCCAATTTCAACGTGTGTTCTAAACAATCCCTTGGAGATCCCCAGCAGAGTAGAGTCCCAGTTGCCCACAGCAGTAACCTGCCCAATAACACACCCTGATTACTTTTTTTCATTCCCAGTCTCATTTCTAGGATCATGTTCCAAAGAAACTACTTGCACTCAAATCTTTGGCTCAGGGGCTACTTTTGGAAAAATGCAGCCCAAGACCCTTAATTAAAAAATTCTGTTGAAGAATAGGAAGGCTTGTAAATTGCCTTTAATCCTTTTTAGAAAGTTGCTGAATGTAAATGAATAAAAATAAATAAATGAGAATATTGCCTTTTATACATCTCAGTTTTTGGAACTTTTTTATTTTGAAATATTTGAATGATTTGACAGTAAGTTGCAGACATGATGCTCCTTTCCCTGTCAGTGTCAATTTCCAAAGAATAAGGACATTTTTTTTTTTTTTTACATAGTTGTAGTACAATTGTCAAAAGCAGAAAAGAAACACATTGACACAGCACCCTAGTAGATCTGCTCTACAAACTTCATTCGTGTGTTCATTAATGGCGATGTTAACTTTGATCACTTGGTTAAGGTTGTGTTTGCCATGTTTCTCCACTGTAAAGCTACTATTTTTCTTTTTTTAATTAAAAGTATTTTATGGAAATACCTTATGACAAAAAGTAAAGAAATATTTAAAGCAAGATGGGGACAGGAGCAAGCTTGAAGGGGATTCTAGTGGTTAAATCTGGGACAATTTGATGAGTAGAAAATGACAGTAACAGATTATAACCCATGAAATAAAATAATAATCTACGAGTTCATACTGATATAAATAAATAAGTGAATGAGTACATGAAAAAATGAGGGAGAAGTAGAAGCTCTTTTCTGGGTAGAATTCCAATTGATTAATGTAGAATGAATGAGGAAAAATGAATATTTAAAAATCACTGTAGTAACAACTGATTCTGGCAAGAATCATCATGAGATTATAAAACTTTCATCATTGGGTTTTAATAACATTCATCAATAATTACATAATCTAATTCATTTTTATCAAGCAAAGGGCTGTAGGAAATGCTTCCCTAGACTTTAAATAGACTAAGATCTAGCAGAGAAGATTTGTTTCCACAAATCATTACAGTACAAAGAAGAAATTGATGGTATGCCATATAAGATGAAGATGAAAAATGAAACTGTCCAAGAAGGAATTCTAGACTGAATATATAGTGTGTGTGACCAAGTGTGATATTGGTTTTATATTGTCTCCTAGACCTACTCCATCCCCCAACATAATGTTTTCAAAGAGGAAGGAAACAGGCTGAGACTGATAAGTGAGGAGGAAGAGAGATGTTTTTGCACGCAGCTGTTCCTTTGGTTTCCAAGGGAAACAGTGGTAGAAGCTGCGACAGAAAAGGAGTGGGAAGGCTGTGGTTTAGCCCAGTTGGGTCATTCTTCTATCAGATTCTATGCAGAGGCAGTTACCTGGACATCCTCAGTGATGCGGGATTATGGAGAGAATATGGAAGTGTTGGGATGGAGATAAATAACAGGTTTTTATTTTTCTTTCAGAATTTCTTGGGAAAGCATTCACTCTTTGAATTTACTCCCCTAGTAGTCCATCAAAGCTGGAATATATTCCTCTCCCAGGGTCATAGTACAGTCTCCTCTTTCACACAGTTCATAAATATAAGTCAAATACGAGTGAAGAAAGAAATTAGCCATTGGGGTCTGTGCACTTAGAGCATGATTAGAATAGTACAAGAATTAAGAAAATAATAAAGTAAATTCTTCTTTATTCTGGCTGATTGAGAAAGCTTCCAAGATCCTAGTTCAAGTCGCTATTTCAAAGTCACCACTGGAAGCTGGTTCAGATACCTGCCCTGCTATCCCAATTCAGCTGCAAAGCTTCAGCTAGGTTCTACTGGGAGCTCAAGAGTGGTTTGGCAGGGATAGGAGTCAACCAGGAACAGCTGGGAAAAGCTCAATAATGACGTGTTAGCTTTTATCAGGCAGATGAGGAGTCTAAATCCCAGAGTCCAAAGAAGGCCTCTCCCACTTGGGCCCCCTCCTACCTCCTGTTGCTAGTCAAAAGTTCTAATTTTGGGGCAGATGGTCCCTGCAAGGTCTAGAGTCTGGTAGGAGGTCATGAACCCAGTTGACCAAGTTGGGATAAAGAACTGAGTTTCAGTTCCATCAGGAAAGGTGAGGTACACTTAGATTCCCAGAGTAAAATCTCAGTTTTAAGGGATTAAATAATGATTCATTAATTTAGTTAGATTTTTTGCTGAGTGCCTATGATGTGCAGGGCCCTGGTGGTGCAGTGGTTAAGAGCTCAGCTGCTAACCAAAAGGTCAGCAGTTTGAATCCACCAGCCACTCCTTGGAAACTCTATGGGGCAGTTCTACTTGGTCTTATAGGGTTGCCATGAGTTGGAGTCAACTCGACAGCAACAGGTTTGGTTTTGGTTGGGTTTCTTAAGTGCCAGGCATTATCCAAATGCCGCCGCATGGTCATAGCTGGGCCCATGATCTACTCCAGTTTAGGACAATAAGACAAACTGAAAGCACACTTAGTGGTAGGGGACAGACATGGGACAAGCATCATTGGCATCAACTGGGAATGTCTTAGAAATGTAAATTCTACTGAATCAGAAAGTCTAGGGTTGGTGCCCTTAATCTGAATTTTAGCCAGCCCTACAGGTGACAGGTGATTCTGATGCATGCTAGAGTTTGATAACCACTGGCCTATCTTGATGAAATTGGCTCAGGTCATGAATAAGCCTGAGAATGCTGATTCATAAAGTCTTATGGGGTAGAACAAGTATATGCAGGGATTCCAATTTGCCATGGGTTCCTGGTTCCATAACATCCCTCTGCATCATAAAGCTTCTTAGAACTCTTATAAAACTCCTCACGAACTTTTGATGTCTCGGTGAAGGCAGGACCTGGCAATCCCTTGTTGGGCAAGCTTGCCGAAGTAAGTTAAAATCTGTAGGCAAAATATGCCCAGCAGGTACATTTTTGTCTGCTTACCCAAACTCTCCCTGCTGAGGAAAGAGTGGTTCTTTGGGAGGCTGAGACGGGGTCAATGGTAACTGTAAGAGCCAAGACAGTAAGGGTAATTGTGGGGGTTACGTAACTTCTCCCTCTTTCCTTTGACTTTTCAGTCTTTCTGAGTTCTAGAAATGTGGCTTCCTTGACACAACTGGGGTGTCCACATTTAGGAATTAGGGTTCACAAAGTATATTTCATTGAATGCTAGTCCTGAGAGAAGTCCTGTGGGAATACTGCACACTTGGACCCCTTCTTGGATGGTCACAGAGCACATTAATAAATGACTATGGAATTCTACATTTACTCATTCAACGAGCATTTATTTAGTGCCCATACGTACCTGGCTGGCTGTATTCTGAGTGCTGGAGATACAGACAGTTAAAAAAACAAAACAAAACAAAAAACTCCTGTTTATCTTGGTTTAACACAGCAATTCCCAAACCTATTTGACTATTCAAACCTTTTATTATATAACACATGTTCCCATCTCAAGGAACTAACATCCTGTGGACACTTTCTGAGCATGACAGATGTGTCTGTGCAGGAAAGAACCTGAGTTTCAGGCAGCTGAGGTAAGAGAGAAACTAAGGGACATTTTGGGGGACAGAAAACATTGACCATAGAGAGGTAAATCTGGTTATATCATAATTATTGTTGGGCTCGCCACAATGAAAAAAGATTTCCTGTGTATCGACCTGTCTGTTGTAATTATATGTACCACACAGACAGTGACTGTAGAAGTTGAGTTTGTATCAGATCTTTTCATTTAAAGGCCTCAAGTTATTTCGGTTCATGCAACAGCAAAACAACTGGTTGGAAAAGGGGGCTGCTTAGTCTGATTAGTTATTTGTCCCCAAGGAGAAAGGTACCTCACCCTGTGAACTAAACCAAACCGAACAGTTATTTGCTGAATGTTTTTCCTAAAATGGAATTCAGTTAAACCTGAAAGCCCTAGTCAGTGGGAATCTGATCTCCTTCCTGTGTTGTGCTGGAGGCAAGCAGGCTGGCCCGGACTCCTTCGCCCGTGGGATAAGAAGCCTGATTGGGTTCTCTCTAAGCTTCCTTCCATCTCTGACAGTGCCAGACAGAGTCTGCTTAACCAGCAAAGCCTTAATGTAGAAGTCTGAATCTTTTCACCTGGCTTTGAGAAGCCGGTAAGCTGCGGTTTGGCCCTTCCCTACTTGCCGGCCTCTCCCACCTGCTGCTGCCCTCTCCAGCCACGTGATGAGCCTTTGCATTTCCCCAAATGTGTGCCATGCTCCCTCGCCCTTCTTGGCATTCAAAGATACTGTTTTTTTCGGCTTGGAACACCGTTTCCCCAACTCCCCCATCTCTTTAGCCAGCTACCTCCTACACATTCTTCAGTCTCATACTGAATCTATGTGCCCTGTGAAGACTTTCCTCACCAGGTCAGGGTTAGGAGCCCTTCCAAAAATCAAACCAAACCCAGTGCCGTCTAGTCAATTTCGACTCAAAGAGACCCTATAGGACAGAGTAGAACTGCCCCATAGAGTTTCCAAGGAGCGCCTGGAGGATTTGAACTGCCGACCCTTTGGTTAGCAGCCGTAGCACTTAACCACTACGCCACCAGGGTTTTCTAGGAGCCCTTACCATGTGCTATTATGTAGCGCCCTCATGTCAGCCCTTGACACCATCTTTTCACTCATCAGTCTTCCCTGGTAGGCTGTGCATGCCAGGACGACAGAGGCTTTGTCTGTTCTGTTCACTGATGTATCCAGGGGCGGATTATCCAATAAGCAAGGTAAACACGGTGGTTACCCTTGCTTACCAGCTCATCCGTAGTGAACAATTTCAGAAATTCACCACACATGATGTGGCGAAACCCATGTGAAATTGTTCACTACAGATGATCTGGTAAGCAAGGTAAGCATGGTGTTTACCTTGCTTACAGGGTCATCTGCCCCTGTCAGGGATTGTAAATTTGAAAAGAGGCTTTGACTCTGTAGGAAGGTGCTGTGGGATTGGGAGACAGATGCCAGCCATACCTAGAAGCAGAATCTTTGATGTGGTGGAAAAATGGGAAATTGTTCACTACAGATGATCTGGTAAGCAAGGTAAGCACTGTGCTTACCTTGCCTACTGGATAATCTGCCCCTGGCTATATCCCAAGTCCAGCACAGTACCAGCTTTATACACCCCTTGTTGTTGTTGTATGCCTTCGAGTCTATTCTGACTCATGGTAACCGTATAGGACAGAGTAGAACTGCCCCCATAGTGTTTCCTAGCCTGAAATCTATGTGAGCAGATCACCAGGTCTTTTCTCCCGTAGGTGGCTGGTGGGTTCAAACCGCTGACCTTCTGGTTAGCAGCTAACCATTGCTCTCATCCACCAGGACTCCTTATATACCCTTTTAGCCAGTGCTTATTGAATGAAGGGATGGATGCTGGGCTGGCTTGTGGAAAGGGAAGATGACAGACATAGAGGCCATGCAGGGCTGACAAGAACATGATTGGCAACACTTCTCCTGTGTTTGGACCTCCATATGGCTACTTACCCTATTGCCCCAAACACATTTGCTGCTGGCCTCTATTCTAATGCTGGGAGAGAACTGAGCTTTGGAGTGACCATGGGTTTCTGGGGAAGTGTCAGTCTGGGCCTTGTATTCTTGCAGCCCAAAGAGTGAGAGTCTGCTTTGGGGGAATCTGCCTGGGAGGAGAATTGAGCATAGCCCCTGCCCATTGATGTTCTCCCCTCAGTCTAGAATACATTGCTGGGCTCTCAGTCGTGGCCTCTGTACTGCTGCTTGCAGTTAACACCCCACCCTTCTCTCAGTGGGAAATTTTAGCTGAATCGTGCATTTAAAATTATTCAATTTTACTATTGTTACCTTTCTAATTCTTTAGCCAATATTATTCACATAATACTGCTTCAACTCTCTAGTTTTTGTTGTACTTTGTTGGGGTTTTTTTTGGTCTATTATTGAGTTATGTCTTCATCTTATTTTTTGTATTTTTTTAAGTTTTGTTTTCCTTTTAACTCTGTTGTTGTTGTTAGATGCCATTGAGTTGGTCCCACCTCACAGCGACCCCATGTACAACGGAACAAAACATTGCCCGGTCCTGTGCCATCCTTACAATTGTTATGCTTGAGCCCATTGTTGCAGCCACTTTTAACTCTATCCAATAGGGTATTTTTAGCTAATTTTTGTCCTTATTTGAATACACTCTTAACTGTAACATTTATTTTCTTAGCCACATTAAGATTGTATCATAATTCCCTAGCATTTCGCTTTTATTCTTTAAACTTTTAGATTAAAGTGCCCATTTTATTTTGTATGCATATTCCATCTTGTCAGCTCTTTTCTAGCATCCTAAGTTAGAGATGAGAAGTGGTGATGTTAGGTGGGTGGACAGGGTGGGTGCTGCAGCACTGACTGGCTTTCCTCCTGCAAAGGCTCCTCTCCTTTTGCTACCCTTTTCACTCTCCACTTTCTGCCCCCACCCCACCCGTACACCCAAAGGAGATGCTTCTTGCTGTTGTTAAAGGGGAACCTGATATTTGCCATGGTCAAGAAAAAGAGTGACTCAAATTTAAGTTCCATTTTTACCTACTCAGATTGTTTGGGAAATCCACAGGACAAGTTATATGGGTCAGAAGTTATTTAGACTGGCCTCAAAGATCATTCAGGGGAATTGCTGAACAGCGCCATCATCTCTTTCCAGAAAAAGCCAGGGCCTCTCGAAATTACAAACCGTGATCTCCGAGCACTTCACAGCATCCAAGGAAAGTTTCACTGGGAACAGGGAGGGGTGGCCAGCAACTCTGCCTTCCAGGACTGACCTGAAAGAATTCCCATGCAGTCTTGAAGGTCCTGGTAAGAATTATTGGCGGGAAGCGTATTCAAAGGTAGGGAATTAAATTTTGTTGACCTACATTCAGAATTAACCTGAGTACATTGATTCACCTTCTTTCTGGCCAAGAATTTAAAGGATTGGTTGTAGTGGGATCCTAGTTCCTGGCACGTGTGAAGTGTGATGGCACTCATGGGGGGTTGGGGTGGCAGGGGGTGGGATAGAAAGCCAATCACGGAGGGAGGGGAAAACATTCTGGAAAAGTTTATCCTTTCTTATCTTGTTCTGTAAAATGCAGTTTACTCAAGGAAACAATATGCTAAACTAAATTTAGGCTCCCAACCCACACAGGCCTAACACGGGGTCAGGAGGAGGAATAAAGGGAAAAAATAAAGAATCTTTAGCAAGAGATAATTCATTGAAGAACCTGGAGATCTAATATCAGTGCCCACCTACTTGTGTGGGTGCTTGGGTAGCATCAGGTATAACCTTTTTCTGTTGGATGTCCTTGAACACCGGATGTCAAAGGCACAATCTCTGACTCAATGGTATTTACATGATTTTATACCATCGGACAAGAGGCTGAATGAGACATGTGGTTGAGTCACTCGTTTGTCCACATCTCCATTCTTGGTTTAGTTTTTCCAGTAAGGAACTGAAACACACAAAACTCATGGGTAGAGTCTGTTGAATTCCTGAATTTCCAGTTCATTTGTAAAAGTAACTATTAGGTAACGATATATATACATATTAAATATATTATAAAATATATGATGAGGTACTTCAAGGAAATGCTTTTGAAATATTACAAAGTAATTATTATTATTTTTTTTTTGTCTATTGATCACTTTGTTTATTGAACATTTATGCCCTTTAAGACTGGCACCACTGTAATTTGATATGGAGAAACACCCTCCTGGTATCTTAACTGGGGAAACGTTTCATCGTACTCTTCAAAATACTAGCTCTGGTCCTGACAGGAAGACCTTTTTGAGAAGCATTGTTCTATCTCCCACCCTATGTCTTGCCATTTGCGTGAGTGTAGAGAAAACCTGAACAACAATATGGAGAACTTGATCCTTTTACACATTTCTGCCCCTTCATCCCCACCTGTAAGAAGATAACTTTTCCATTGTAAAGTTTCATCCCTATGGACGTATGTCAAATAATATGGCAGCATTACTGATGATAGAAAAAAAAAAAATGAAACATACAGAGCCCTCCATAAAACTCAGTATTTGGCTCAAAATAAGGAATGGCATGATCAACTATGGCATATCACCAAGATAGCATAGTACTCAGTCATTAAACGGTAATTAGGAATACTGCATAGAAACATGAAAACATACTTGGGGTATAATTAAAAGAGAAAAGAAAAAACACACGATTATAATATGTAAGCCACATATGCATTTGGAGGAAGCCTGAAGATGATATGCTACAATGGGGAATATGAGGATAACTCAAAAAGTATTGCTACAAAATCATAGAAACCTTTATTAAACAAAAATGTCAAATTGTGAACCTATCGTTTCTTGACATGTCCTCCATCTAGGTCTATACACTTCCGAAGGTGGTGTTTCCATCTCTCTAAACCCTTCCCTGAAGAATTCTGCCCTCTTCAATTTGCATCAAGGATCAAAATGGCAGTTTTGGCATCCTCAAGGGACTCAAATTGTGTTCCTTTTAAATGTTCTTTGCGTTTTGGGAACAAAAAGAAGCCGAAAGGGCAAGGTCAGGGCTGTAGGGTAGATGGGGTAAGGTTTCCCAACGAAATTCTTTAGGACAGCCCTTGCTACCCTCATGATGGAAAAAAAATTCCTCAGTGCAACTTTCCTGGCCTTTTTCTCACTAATGTAGTTAAAAAAAAATTTTTTTTTTAATTCCTTCAAAATAACCCCTCACGATCATGCTGTGTCCTTCAAAAAAATTTATCAAGATTACCCATGTGATATCCCAAAAAACAGTCTGCATAACCTTCTGAGTGGTCTTCCCTCTCTTGGTTCATCTTTGATGTTTTCCCAACCTTTCTTAAAATGCTTAATCCATCTAAAAACAAGTTAATGGGGCAGCATTCCTATAAGCTTGTTGCAAAACTTCAGTGATTGGGGGAAATGTCCACTTGAATTTTGTTAAAAATTTCGTATTAGCTCTGACCTCAAAATCATTTTATTCCATGGCACAAAAACTATCCTTTTTTTCTGAAGGCATCCTAATGAGACTAAGACAAGTGTATTACTGAGAGATCTTGTCTGCAGCCATCCGCTGATTACAGAGACATGTTTAAACACATTTTGTTTGGAATAAACCCCGTGCATGTATGAACTGGAACCCTAGTAACGATACTTTTTTGACCTACCCTTGTAGTTCTGTTAGGATGGTGGAATTGTGGATTTTAAAAAATATTTTTATTGCTATAAAATAATTGTAACAACAGTAGTGAATTCACCAAACAAATGATGCTGTGGGTGTAGAAAGGAGATATTGATAAATAAGTAAGCAAAGGTTGGATCTTACAAAAGGGAAAAACATTTAAAATAATGAAAATTCCTTTCCTACATTTGCCATTATTAAGATCTATATAGCTCAATATTAAGATCTATATAGTATTTAAAACATTTTCAAAGGAACTGGTTAGTGGAGCTTGGAAGAGAGCCTGAACTTAATTATATCTGGATTTGTTTGCCGTGATGATTGCAGTAGGAACTACATTTTAAAACCGTTGTCTAAATATGCTTCAGCTTGGGAATCTTGGCTAAATTCACACTTAGAAATCAAGAAATAGTTTGGAAAAGGACCCACTTGCATAATAAGTAGGAATATAGAGCAAGAGAAATTGAATAGAGAAAATTTCAAAAATAAAATTATTTAAAATCAAGTTGAAATGGCTGTTCAGATTAACAACAAAATAAAGGGAACTGATGCCTACTTTAAATATGTATCTGTCTGGGAGCTCTTAAAGCTGCCGGGAACATATCCTCGTGTCTACCATGTTAATACTGACAATTTGCTGAAACTGTTGACTTCAAAGAGCTACACTGTTTTCCTTCAAAGGGCTCAGATGCTTTTCTCTCCTTGTTTTTCTTTTCTTCTACCTCTGTTCAAAAGAACGACAGTTTTACCTTGAATAGTGTCTAAAAGCATTGATATGGGGCATCAGGCCACCTTGCTTCATATTAGAAGAGAGTTACTTAATTTGAGATGTTAAGAAAAATCCACACATACGATCACTCATTTTATTCTTTCTGCTCAAAGTTAAGTCTCTCAGCCCAACGGTTGCAAACCATTTTTTTCTAACAGAACAGAATATTCCCGCAAATGCATACTTAGATACCTTAAAGATCTATCTGAAGTAGGTAGATGGAAGGAGAAAACTGAAATAGGTTTTTTCTGAAATAGCACTTGAAAATGATTAAATACCTTATATCCCTAAACTAGTAGTTGACCCTGGATTTGGAAAATTGGAGGGTGTGTGTATATGTGTCTGTGCGTGTGTGTATTATATATATGAAGAAGCTTGAGCTAGTTCCAAAAAATCGGAAAGCAACTTTCCAAACCCCAAACTATACCTGACACTAGGACCACCTCTCTTCGTATCTTGTATAAGATTTGATGAGCCTCTGTGAACATCTCTCTCTGAGGTCTGTCTTCTCACCTCTAAATATTCCCTCAGTGGTGAACACCTTAGAGGAAGTTTTTATTCCTAACAGTTATCCAATAATCTTCGCCTTCATAGAAATATGACTTTCCTCTTTGAAAATGCATTAGAATTGTTAAAAGGTATTGCAATTTCAGGAAACTTTTCTTCCCCCCATCTCAGAACCAAAGTAAATGTATTAGGTTACTTGGGGCTATACCAATGTTTAAAATTTTCTTCTAAAAAATATTTTACCCCTAACATCTTCATTCTATTCACAGAAATGTATTTTGGTGAATAAATAATATTTGGTAATAAAACATGTCTGCTTTCATACATTTACAAAGTTCTTTTGAGTAGTAGCAAGAATTCAATCCAATTCACATAAGTGTTATCACAAATTGCACAACTTTGGCATGCATTTTTTGATAATTCATTTCCTGGCAATATATAAAGTGCCTTTGACTTACTGTCAGAGAATATTCAAACTGGAATGAACTATAGAAATAATCTAATGTAGATTAGTCATCCTTCTCCCATTTGATAGAGTAGGAAACTGAGGTGTAAAAAGAGGAAATTTGCCAGGGTCACAGATCTCATTTTCTGACATTTAAGTCCTACTAAGAAAAAGCACACACTTTTGACGTTGATTTTAAATGTTGATCTTTTAAGGGCAGAACAATTTTCTACACTTGCATTCCTTAAGAAAGGATTGTAGAGTTGGACCTGAAATACACAAGAGAGGTATGCCCCAAATTTTTGTCCTTAATTCCCCTTTTCAGAAAATGGAGTTGAAACTATCTTTTAATTTACAGCAATCATTTTTTAAAGAATGCAAAATTATCCTTATCTTCAAGATGAAATCTACCATCATTTCTATGTATCATTCAATATTTCTCTTCAACAGAGATCAAATGGTGTTCTGGCTGATTGCCCTTTTTGTCTAGTTCAGTCAAGCATGTGAAATCGCAAATACTTTTTAGGATACTATTGTGCTGTTTTTTCCTTAATAGCAAAAAAGTAAGGATGAAACAAAGCAGACCACTGTCTTGTAATGTTCATTCATCAGATGAACTTAATCAAATCTAGGCTTTGGTTAAATCTAGTAAGATCAACTCTTGTTTCATTGGCATTTATAGTCTGTAAGGATGTTGAACAAATGTACAAATAATAACACTACCAAAGGTTTAACCATTGTATTTCATGTAAATTCTGCATAAAGTCCAGGACCACTGTATTGATTTTATGGTCTTCAGATTTTAAATGGCATATAGCCAAAAATAAAGACAAAACAAAACAAAAAAAAACCCCCAAACCCATTGCTGTTGAGCTGACTCCTACTCACAGCGACCCTGTAGGACGGACTAGAGCTGCCCCATAGGGTTTTATGGAAGCAGACTGCCACATCTTTCTCTCAAGGAGTGGCTGGTGCATTTGGACCACCGGCCTTTCAGTTAGCAGCCAAGCAGCTTTAACCACGGTGCTGCCAGGGCTCCTTAAACGGCATATAGGAATAGTAATTAC
Organism: Elephas maximus indicus; assembly: GCF_024166365.1. NCBI lineage: Eukaryota > Metazoa > Chordata > Mammalia > Proboscidea > Elephantidae > Elephas > Elephas maximus. The sequence continues at coordinate 42,008,948 of NC_064827.1, read as the reverse complement.
CAATCTATGTCTCCCAGAAATGGTAAAGACATTTGTATATTTATAGTCATCATTTTGACTTGATAAAAGCAAGTTCTAATCTACGAAAATAGTTCACTGAGTCATTTTGCACCTGATGAGGAAATTACACACGAATGATAGTAAATGTTAAAAAAAAAAACCACTTCCAATAAAAACTCAATAAATCAATATAAAGGAAGAGTCTAAGAAGTAATGTAGCCATCTAAAAATGGTTAATTTTTCACATAGCTGGTCACACTTTACTTAATTTGAAATCCCCAGTCTTGACAGAAGATAATGCCATAAACTCAATTACATCATTCGACTGTCTTTAACTCCCTCTCTCTCCAAAAATCATCCCACCTAAGGGATGTAACTATTCTCTCCTGATTTTTTTCTTTCAGCAAATATCAAGTGTGAAAAGCTTCTCACCAGGCAAACATCATTTCATATAATAGAACATTAGATTATTTTTTCTTTTCTTCAGACATAACGTAGCTCAGCATCCCTATAGCTAGCCCCTGTGTGGTTTGATACCTGATAGCTACAGTTCACTCTACATTTATCTTGCTTTCAGCAGGTGCTGGATAACACTTTTTGGGTGATTTTACAAAACGTTCAACATTGTTTAAGTTGTTAAAAAGCTATTGAAATTCCTGCTCCTTTTCCTCCCCACTGCCTGTCCCAGTGTCCCTGGCCCTCTTCATGCTTCCCTAAGATGTGTCCCCAACATGCCTATTTACATAACTTTCAGGCACTGGGGGTTTGCCCACCCATCACATACCAGGTCAATTTTTAACAGTGTAAAGGCTCTTGGAGCAGGGCAGTTTCCTTCCATTAGGAGCTGGGTGTAGTCAGGTTTCTATCCATATACTACCCTTGTATGCAAAGCTTAGACTATAGTCTCCTGGTCCCACCTGCCTTGGCTCTGATTGATGTAACAACAGTATCTGTCATAGGGCCTGTTCTGCTTGTAGGAGCAAACGATGATACTGTCCTGGGGCACAAAGAAGATGCTGTCCTCGGGCTCAGGGCAGTTGGCCTTGTCCCAGGCTGAGCACTTGGCCTCGAAGGCACTGTAGGCACGGGAACTGGCCGAAGGACAGTAGCCATCCAGGTATCTGGACGTCTCCTGACGTGCACTCTGGACCAGGCTCTGGCATTCTCCTTCCTCCGTGGGTGTGGGGGTGGTGATGGAGCTGGCGGTGGCCACCTCGCCCTGCCCCTGCGGGGGAGGCTTTCCCCTGAGGCCTGCCTTTTTAGCCAGCTCATCTGAGCTCCCCTTGCCTGACTCCAGGTCCGAAGGGGTTCTCAGCAGTTCCACCACCTCCTTGTCCTTAGGTTTCCGGAAGCAGGGCAGTTTGCGGACCCAGAGCAGCTCATTCTCAGGCCACTTGGTACACCCCTCTGTTTTCCTGGCCAGGGCAATGGCCGCGATGCCCGGTAGGCAGATGGCCGGCCCAATGGCCAGGAGGGGGATGTTGCCCAGCGTCTCCCCTTTCATCCCAGAGACGGTGAACATGAATCCAAAGACCAGGAAGACACTGACCAGGGCCACCACCAGTCCAGTCCTCGGGTTAATGTCATCGGGTCGCATCTTTCACTCCATCCAGGTGGGGGGCTGCTTGCTGGACAGAGAGCAGCGTTCCTCTCTTCTGTCAGAGGCGAAACCACAGTGGGTTAAAAAACAGAAAGAAAAACAAAACAAAACAAAAAATCCAAGTCAAATTCCCACCAGCCAACTCGGTTTCTCCCTTTCTATCAGCCTGGGTTTCTGTCTTTCTCTCTCTCTCTCTTTCTCCGTCTTTCAATTTCTCTCCCCACTTTCTGACTAGGGCAACCTCTGTCTTTCTCATATAAACATTCACCGACTGCGGGGGTCACCGTGGTACCTGAGGTTTCCTGCCGTCTCCCGGGCGCAGGGACAGAAGCCCGTCTGAGTCCCCTTAGAAACCCGCACAACAGCTGCCCCTCGGCTCGCTCCCTTGTTTCTGGACGGAAAGCCTGGCTCTCCCCACGATCTCTGCATCCAGAAGGCGGGACGCGGGCGCACGTAGTTCCCAGCAGTGCCCGTCAGTCCCGGGCAGGTGGAGAGGGCACAGCAAGCGCCAGCTGTGCGCGGAGCGGGGCAACGGCCGAGGAAGGGCTCAGTCTGGGAAGAGGGAAGGCGGCGCGCGAGCCTGGCCCTGTTACATCACATCCCGAACCAGCTCAGAAAAAAAAAGACTGGCGCGCGGGGGCAGCAGGGGGCCGGACCCTGGGGAGAAGCCGCCGGGGCGGAAGGGGCTGGGCAGGGTCTGTCCAGGGGCGCATCGGACAGCGTGCAGTGGTGGTCTCCTATACCCGGGAGGGCCGAGCAGGGCGCCGGACCCACTCCTGGGCTGGTGGAGAGTCTGGGACGAGAGGCTACCCCTGGAAGAGACCCGGACCCAGGTCGGGTTGCCCGCGGGGCAGCAGTTGGAACGTCCCAACCTGGGCTCCAGGTCCGGTTCGAGGGGCAGAGGTACCAGCTGGAGGTGTCCCTCGTGGGCCCGACCCCTTCTCCGGTTACAATCTGGGAGACTCGCACCGCACAGACAGTGGGTTCCTGGGGCGCTTCCCTCAAGCCCGCGGCTCTCGGGGAGCAGAAGGCTGCATCCCTCGAGGGGCTCCAGCCGTAGACCGCTGTTGGTCGTGGCCCGGCTGGGCGGCAGCTGCGCTCACTAGCGCCTTGGCCGCGGAGCCAGCAGCGCCAGCGGTGTGCACGGACTAGCTAGCGCCCAGGCACAGTTAATTGGCGAAGGGTGGACGTAGGTCTGGCCCAGGCCTTAGGGGAGTCACTAGAGACCCTCTCTCTGGCCTTCTAGCTCCCAACCCAAGGGGGGTGGCCCTGGAGCCCGGATTCCACTCCGCCGCGGCTGTGGCGATAGCCAGGGGGACTGGGACGACGGGGAAGGGCTTCCCGCCCTGAACCTCCACTTCGAGGAGACCGAGGGACCTTGGGTGGCTGAATCAGGCCCACCACCCCGCGATGCAGCGCAGGTTTTGAGTGATTCTCTTCTAATTGGCTGAAGCCGCCTTGGAGAACCCAAGTTTTCCTTCTCCCTCCGCCGTCCCGCAGCTGGCGATGGATTCTTCTGGCCTCAGGGGCAAGACTCTCATCAACCGTGGTTCTTCAACAGGGCTGCACATTTAGGCCAGAGAGGGAATGATGGGGGACTCCACGGTGGGAATACATTCTTTCACATCAAATCACTGCCTTGGTGGAAAGAATTTTTGACAAACCAGCCTTCTCCACTTAAACCAGGTCTGTGTTCTTGGGCAACTTAACCTCTCTGAGAATAGGTTGACTCATCCGTAAACTGTGAATATTAGTACCAAATACATGAGGGCGGGGGGAGCATTGTGAAGATTAAATAAGTGTAAAGTTCCTGGCACAATGGTTGGTACATGGTCCCTGCTCAAAAAAGGGTTGAAATATATAAATTCATAGCGCGTCTGAATCAATGTCCCCTTGAAGGAGGGAAGGAGGGAAGGAAGGGAGGGAGGGAGGGAGGAAGGAGGGAAGAAGGAAGGGACAGAAGGAAAAGGAAAGAAAACCAAGTTGCTGTCCGGGAATTCAGACTCATGGTGACTCCATGTGTATCAGAGTAGAACTGTGCTCCGCAGAGTTTCCAAAGCAAAAAAACCAAGGCTCTTAACCACTATTGCCACCAGTGTTTCCACAGGCATTCCAGAGACTCCTTTTTCCATAGGGTTTTCAAAAGGCAGATTTTTTGGAAGTAGATCGCTAGGCCTTTCTTCCCAGGCACCTCTAGGTGGATTGGAACCTCCAGTCTTTTGGTTAGCAGCCAAGCACTTTAACCATTTACACCACCCAGGGAAGCCTAATCAAAAAAAAAAAAAAAAAAAAATCAAAAAAAGCAGGAGCCAAATCATAAAAGCCCCATCAGGATAAGGATCTTTTATTTTATCTAATATACAATGAAGAAATGAGGCAGTATTTTAAACAGGGATTGCAACAAATATATTCCATTAAAATTTTTTTTATGGTGCTTTAAGTGAAAGTTTACAAATCAAGTCAGTCTCTCATACAAAAATTTATATACACTTTGCTTTATTCTCCTAGTCGCTCTCCCCCTAATGAGAGCATGCTCCTTCTCTCCACCCTGTATTTCTGTGTCCATTCAGTGAGCTTCTGCCGCCCTCTGCCTTCTCATCTCCTCTCCAGACAGGAGATGCCCACATAGTCTCATGTGTCTACTTGAGCCAAGAAGCTCACTCCTCACCAGTATCATTTTCTATCCTATAGTCCAGTCCGATCCCTGTCTGAAGAGTTGGCTTTGGGAATGGTTCCTGTCTTGGGCTAACAGAAGTTCTGGGAACCATGACCTCTGGGGTCCTTCTAGTCTCAGTCTGACCATTAAGTCTGGTCTTTTTACAAGAATTTAGGGTCTGCATCCCACTGCTCTCCTGGTCCCTCAGGGGTTCTCTGTTGTGTTCCCTGTCAGGGCAGTCATCGGTTGTAGCTGGGCACCATCTAGTTCTCTGGTCTCAGGCTGATGGGGTTTCCGGTTTATGTGGCCCTTTCTGTCTCTTGGGCTCATAATTACCTTGTGTCTTTGGTGTTCTTCATTGTCCTTTGCTCCAGGTGGGTTGAGATGAATTAGTGCATCTTAGATGACCACAGCCTTCAGTATGGATTACACCTCAACATAAAGAAAACAATAATCCTCACAACTGGACCAATGAGCAACATCATGATAAATGGAGAAAAGATTGAAGTTGTCAAGGATTTCATTTTACTTGGATCCACAATCAACAGCCATGGAAGCAGCAGTCAAGAAATCAAAAGACATATTGCATTGGGTAAATCTGCTGCAAAGGACCTCTTCAAAGTGTTGAAGAGCAAAGACGTCACCCTGATGACTAAGGTGCGCCTGACCCAAGCCATGGTATTTTCAATCACATCTTATGCATGTGAATGCTGGACAATGAATAAGTAAGACCGAAGTAGTGTTGGCAAAGAATACTGAATATACCATGGACTGCCAAAAGAATGAACAAATCTGTCTTGGAGGAAGTACTGCCAGAATGCTCCTTAGAGGCAAGGATGGCGAAACTGCGTCTTACATACTTTGGACATGTTGTCAGGAGGGATCAGTCCCTGGAGAAGGACATCATGCTTGGCAGAGTACAGGGTCAGCGGAAAAGAGGAAAACCCTCAACAAGGTGGATTGACACAGTGGCTGCAGCAATGAGCTCAAGCATAAGAACGATTGTAAGGATGGCGCAGGACCGGGCAGTGTTTCGTTCGGTTGTGCATAGGGTCGCTATGAGTCAGAAGTGACTCGATAGCACCTAACAACGACAACAACAACCTCTGTGTTAGCTTAGGTAGGTAGTGTGTTTCTAGGAATTCATCCATTTCTTCTAGGTTTTCAAATTTGTTAGAGTAAAATTTTTCAGAGTAATCCGCTTTGATTCTTTTAATTTCTGTTGCGTCTGTTGTAATATCGCCCATCTCATTTCTTATTCAGGTTATTTGCTTCCTCTCCTGTTTTTCTTTTGTCAGTTTGGCCAATGGTTTATCAATTTTGTTAATTTTTTCAAAGAACCAGCTTTCGGTCTTGTTAATTTTTTCAATTGTTTTTCTGTTTCCTGTTTCATTTAGTTCAGCTCTAATTTTTATCATTTGTTTTCTTCTGGTGCCTGAGTGTTTCTTTTGTTGCTCTCTATTTGTTTAAGTTGTAGGGATAATTCTTTTTTTGGCTCCTTTTCTTTTTGTATGTGTGCATTTATTGATATAAATTGACCTCTGAGTACTGCTTTCACTGTGTCCCAAAGGTTCTGATAGAAAGTGTTTTCATTCTCATTGGATTCTATGAATTTCTTTATTCCATTTTTGTTTTCTATAATCCAGTCTTTTTTGGGCAGGGTATTGTTTAGTTTCCAAGCGTTTGATTTTTTCCCCCTGCTTTTTCTGTTATTGTTTTCTACTTTTATGGCCTTATGGTCAGAGAAGATGCTTTATAATATGTCAATGTCTTAGATTCTGCTAAGGGTTGCTTTATGACCTAATATATGGTCTATTCTAGAGAATGTTCCATGTGTGCTGGAAAAGAAAGTATACTTCGTTGCTGTTGGTGGAGTGTTCTGTATGTCTATGAGGTCAAATTGGTTGATTGTGGCATTTAGATCTTCCGTGTCTTTATTGAGCTTCTTTCTGGATGTCCTGTCCTTCACCGAAAATGGCGTGTTGAAGTCTCCTACTATTATTGTGGAGGTGTCTATCTCACTTTTCAATGCTGATAGAGTTTGCTTTATGTATCTTGCAGCCCTGTCATTGGTGCATAAATATTTAATATGGTTGTATCCTCCTGGTATATTGTCTCTTTAATCATTATGTAGTGTCCTTCCTTATCCTTTCTGATGGATTTAACTTTACAGTCTATTTTGTCAGAAACTAATATTGCTATTTCTAGCTTTTTAAGGAAGCACCAAATTGATTTCCAAAGTGGTTGTGCCATTTTACATTCCCGCCAGCAGTTCATAAGTGTTCCAGTCTCTCTACAACCTCTCCAACATTTATTATTTTGTGTTTTTTGGATTAATGCTTGCCTTGTTGGGGTGAGATGGTGTCTCATTGTAGTTTTGATTGGCATTTCTCTAATGGCTAATGATCGTGAGCATTTCCTCATGTATCTGTTAGCCACCTGAATGTCTTTTTTGGTGAAGTGTCTGTTCATATCCTTTGCCCATTTTTTAATTGGGCTATTTGTCTTTTTGTTGTTGAGGTTTTACGGTATCTCGTAGATTTTAGAGATTAGACCCTGATTGGATATGTCATTGCCAAAATTTTTTTCCAGTCTGTAAGTTGTCTTTTTACTCTTTTGGTAAAGTCTTTTGATGAGCATAAATGTTTTATTTTTATGGGCTCCCCAGTAATTTAGTTCCTCCTCTGGTGTTTGTGCACCGTTAGTTATGTTTTGTATTGTGTTTATGCTACGTATAAGGGCTCCTAGTGTCGTCTCTATTTTTTCTTCCATGATTTTTATTGTTTTAGATTTTATATTAGGTCTTTGATCCATTCTGAGTTTGTTTTTGTGCATGGTGTGAGGTATGGGTCTTGTTTCATTTTTTTTTGCAGATAGATATCCAGTTATGCCAGCATCATTTGTTAAAGAGACTGTCTTTTCCCCATTTAACTGACTTTGGGCCTTTGTCAAACTTCAGCTGCTCATAGGTGAATGAATTTACGCCTGGATTCTCAATTCTGTTCCATTGGTTTGTGTATCTGTTGTGGTACCAGTACCAGGCTGTTCTGACTACCAAAGAAAAAAAATAGGTTCTAAAATCAGGTAGGGTGAGGCCTCTCACTTTGTTCTTCTTCAGAAATGTTTTACTTATCTGGGGCCTCTTCCCTTTCCATATGAAGTTGGCGATTTTTTTTTTCTCCATTTCGTTAAAAAATGTCATTGGAATTTGGATCTGGATTGAATTGTATCCATAGATCGCTTTGGGTAGAATTAACATTTTCCAATGTTGAGTCTTCCTATCCATGAGCAATGTATGTTTTTCCACTTATGTAGGTCTCTTTTGGTTTCTTGCAGTAGCATCTTGTAGTTTTTTTTTTTTTTATAGGTCTTTTACATCTCTAGGTAGATTTATGCCTAAGTATTTTATCTTCTTGGGAGTTATTGTAAATGGTATTGATTTGATGTCCTCTTCAAAGTTCTCTTTGTTGGTGTAGAGGGAGCCAACTGATTTTTGTATGTTTATCTGTATCCCAATAGTTTGCTGAAATTTTCTACTAGTTCCAGTAGTTTTCTTGTGCGTTCTTTGGGGTTTTCTCTGTATAAGATGATATCATCTGCAAATAGGGGTAGTTTTACTTCTTCCTTACCAATTTTGGTGCCCTTTATTTCTTTTACTTGGCTTATTACTCTGGCTGTGACGTCCAGCACAATGTTGAATAAGAGTGGTGATAAAGGGCATCCTTGTCTGGTTCCCGTTCTCAAGGAGAATGCTTTCAAACTCTCTCCATTTAGGACAATGTTGGCTGTTGGCTTTGTATAAATACCTTGTATTTTGTTGAGGAATTTTCCTTTTATTCCTATTTTGCTGAGGTTTTTATCAAGAAGGGTGTTGGACTTTGTCAAATGCGTTTTCTGCACCAATTGATAAGATCATATGGTCCTTACCTTTTATTTATGTGATGGATTAGATTGATTGTTTTTCTAATGTTGAAATATCCCTGGATATTTGGTATGAATCCCACTTGTTCATAGTGAATTATTTTTTTGTATATTGTTGAATTTTACTGGCTAGGATTTTGTTGAGGATTTTTGCATCTAAGTTCAAGAGGGGTATAGGTCTGTAATTTTCTTTTTTTTTTTTGTGGTGTCTTTACCTGGTTTTGGTATCAGGGATATGCCGCATCATAGGATGAGTTCGGGAACGTTCGATCCTTTTCTATGCTCTGAAATACCTTTAGTAGTACTGGTGTTAACTCTTCTCTGAAAGTTTGGTAGCGTTCTCCAGTGAAGCCGTCAGGGCCAAGGTTTTTTTTGTTGGGAGTTTTTTTAAATTAGCTCTTCAATCTCTTCTTTTGTTGTAGGATTATTTAGTTGTTCTACCTCTGTTTGTGTTAGTTTAGGTATGTAGTGTATTTCTGGAAATTTTTCCATTTCTTCTGGGTTTTCAAATTTGTTGGTGTACAGTTTTTCATAGTATCCTGTTATGATTCTTTTAATTTCAGTTGGGTCTGTTGTGATATGGTCCATCTCATATGTTATTCGTGTTTTGTCAGTTTGGCCAATGGTTTATCAATATTGTTGATCTTTTCAAAGAACCAGCTTTTAGTCTTCTTAACTCTTTGAATTGTTTTTCTATTCTCTATTTCGTTTATTTCTTCTCTAATTTTTTATTATTTCCTTTCTTCTGGTGCCCAAGGGCTCCTTTTGCTGCTCTTTTTCTATTTGCTCTAGTTGTAGGGTTAATGTTTTTGGCCCTTTCTTCTTTATGGGTGTGTGCATTAATTGCTGTAAATTGACCTCTGAACACTGCTTTTGCTGTGTCTCAAAGGTTCTGGTAGGATGTGTTTTCATTCTCAGTTGATTCTCTAAATTTCTTCATTCCATCCTTGATTTCTTCTATAATCTAGTAGTTTTTGAGCAAGGTATTGTTCAGTTTCTATGTACTTTTTTTTTTTTCCTTTGCTTTTTCTGGTATTGATTTCTACTTTTATGGCTTTATGGTCAGAAAAGATACTTTGTAATATGTTGATGATTTGGATTCTGTCAAGGCTTGCTTTGTGGCCTTATATGTGTTATATTCTGGAGAATGTTTCATTTGTGTTGAAAAAAGTATACCGGGCTGCTGTTGGGTGGAGTGTGCTGTATATGTTATGAGATCAAGCTGGTTGATTGTGGCATTTAGATCTTCTGTGTCTTGATTAAGCTTCTTTCTGGATGTTCTGTCCTTCACTGAAAGTGGTGTGTTAAATTCTCCTACTATTATTGTGGGGCTGTCTATTTCTCTTTTCCATGCTGTTAGAATTTGTTTTATGTATTTTGGAGCCCTGTCATTGGGTGCATAAATATTTATTATGGTTATGTCCTCCTGGTATATTGATGCTTTAATCGGTATATAGTGTCCTTCCTTATCCTTTGTGGTGGATTTTGCTTTAAAGTCTATTTTGTCAGAGATTAATATTGCCACTCCTGCTCTTTTTTAATTGCTGTTTGCTTGATATATGTTTTTCCATTCTTTGTGTTTTCGTTTGTTTGTGTCTTTGATTCTAAGATGTGTCTCTTGTAGGCAGCATATAGAAGGATTGTGTTTTTTTAATCCATTCTGCCACTCTCCGTCTCTTTATTGGTGCATTTAGTCTATTTATATTCAGTACAATTATTGATAGGTATGATTTTAGTGCTTTCATTTTGATGTGTTTTTTTTTTATGTGTGTGTGTAGTTGACAGCTTCTTTGTTCCACTTAATTTTCTGTGCTGAGTTGTTTTTCTTTACGTATTTTCTTTTCATCTTTTTTATTGTTGTCGACTTTTTATTTGCTGAGTCTTCATGTTTTTTTCTTTTGATGTGTGGGTTTGTTAGTTTTATTTGTGGTTGCCTTAATATTTACCTCTATTTTTCTATGTTTAAACCAATCTTTTATTTCTTTATATCACCTTGACTTCCTCTCCATGTGAAAGTTCTATGACTACATTATTTAGCCCCTCTTTTTTGTTTTAATGTTGTCATCTTTTACATATTGATGTTGCTGTTTCCCTATTTTCAGTGTTTTAGCTTTGGTTTATTTTTGTGACTTCCCTATTTGGATTGATATCTGGTTGTTCTGTCCTGTGTTCTAGTCTTGGATTGTTACCTGATGTTATTGATTTTCTAACTGGAGTACTCCCTTTAGTATTTCTTGTAATTTGGGGTTGGTTTTTACAAATTCCCTTAACTTCTGTTTATCTGGAAATGCCCTAATTTTGCCATCATATTTGAGAGACAGTTTTGCAAGATATATAATTCTTAGTTGGCAATTTTTTTCTGTTCAAGGGTTTATATATGTCACCCCATTGCCTTCTTGCCTGCATGGTTTCTGCTGTGTAGTCTGAGCTTAGTCTTATTGACTCTTCTTTGTAGATGCCTTTTTATTTATCCCTAGCTTCTCTTAAAATTCTCTGTTTATCTTTGGTTTTGGCAAGTTTGATTATAATATGTCTTGGTGACTTTCTTTTGGGACCTACCATGTGTGGGGTTCAATGAGCTTCTTTGATAGACACCTTCTCGTCTTCCATGATATCTGGGAAGATTCTGCCAGCAAATCTTCAACAATTCTCTTCATATTCTCTGTTATTTCTCCCTGTTCTGGTACTCCATAAGTTATTCCTCTTGATAGATTCCCACATAATTCTTAGGGTTTCTTCATTTTGAAAAAAATCTTTTATCTGATTTTTCCTCAAATAAATTGGTGTCAAGTACTTTACCTTCAGTCTCACTAATTCTGACTTCCATTGCCTCAATTCTACTATTGAGTTGTCTAATTCTGAAATTTTATTGTTAATCTTTTGGATTACTGTTTGCTGTCTCTCTATGGATTCTTGCAGCCTGTCAAGTTTGTTATTATGCTCTTGTATAACCTTCTTACGTTCCTCAGTTGCTTTGTCTGTGTGTTCCTTGGCTTGGTCTGTATTTTGACTGATCTTCCTGATCTCTCTCTTTTTTTTTTTTTTTAAATTTTTATTGTGGTTTAAGTGAAAGTTCCATCCTGATCTCTTGAAGAGCTCTGTATATTAACCTTTTGAATTCTACTTCTGGTAATTCTAAGAGTTTATCTTCCTCCAGGAGATTTCTTTGTTCTTTGTTCTTGGTTGCTCGCTGAAGCCATAATGGCCTGCCTCTTTATGTGATTTGATATTGACTGTTGTTTCCGAGCCATCAATAAGTTCTTACATTTATTTATTTTATGTTTGCTTACTGTGTCCTAGCTTCTTGTTTTGTTTTGTTTTGGTATGCCCAAATAGGCTGGTTGTGTGAGCTAGTTTGATTATTGGTGCCTTTGAAGCTCTAATGTCCTGTCACCACGTGGTTAGAGCTGTTACTAGGTTTGTTAGCCCAGGAGTCCATTTACTTTTCTTGTCTGAATTCAGATTAGGTGTCTAGGCCATTGGTCATCAAGTGGTTGGTGCATGCTCTCTACTACAGTCCTAGACAGGCAGGGCTACATAGGGATGATTAGAGTAGGCACAGGTATCTGGCTGCAGTAGGTGGTTATGTGCTGAGCAAGGTAGGGGACTGACGGTTGCCCCTGAGTGTCTGGGTGGAAGGCGTGTCCCTGTCCCTAGAGCATGTAGGTGGGTGGGTTTTGTAGCCAAACTTTGGGCACCCAATGTTGCTGGCTGTAAGGACTGGGAGGCACCACTTATTCTCAGACCCTTTTCATGGGTGGCTAGGTGGAGGAGGTGGAGCCAGCAGTTCTCAGGCCCCTGATGTGGGTAGGCAAGGACCCTGCTTAATGGGCAGGGTGGTGTCAAACGTCATGAATCTGCCACTCCCCTTTAGCTGTTGTAGTTGAAAATAGGCTTCAGGTATATACTTTGTTATACTATGCTAATGAGGGCCTATCCTGTTGAAATGGGCCACACAGGTCTAGGCCGGGTGAAAGGCATTCAAAGTCCATGGATCCCTTATGCCTGTGCCTAGGCAAAGGGGCTGTGTCTGCCCTAAGTTGCTGGCTTAGGGGAGGTGGCAGGTTATTTTTTTCCTGTTTGTTAATTTATTCCATCTCCAAAGCCAGGAGAATGGCTCAGGGTGCGTGAGGGTCCCACTTCCAGCCTGGGGGCATGGCAATTGCTGAAGCCAACTGGACTGGAGCAGAGTGGGGAAGGGGCGGATAAATGGGAGAGAGGTATTTCCCAGAGGGGGAAGTGTTTTTTTGATCCCGAGTGGTAGGTAGGTTAGATGCTTGCACTTAACTTTTGCAGACTCAGGGTTGCTTCTCCCTGGGTTTGGAGGCTTGTATAGACTCTCTGCCGCTTGGTTTCTTCCAGTGTGAAAAATGCATCCTGAGCACTACTGCTTGCCTCAGCCCACCCGTGCCAGCTGATTCAGCCTGCAGGGTGCCGGCTAGCTCAGGTTTGGCAAATCTTCACTGCTTCTGAACTGCCTCTCCCTCCCCTGCTATTCAGCTTGACTCCTCAACTTTGTCTTTGATGTTCAGGGCTCCTAAATTGTCACATATAATTGATTCACTTTTATTTTTTTCAGGTCTTTATTGTAAGAGAGCCCACAGGAAGCATATGACTACTCTGCTGTCTTGGCTCTACCTCACAATGCTTGATTCCTTGACGGCTGCTTCCATGGGTGTTGATTGTGGATTCCAGTAAAATGAAATCCTTGACAACTTCAATCTTTTCTCCATTTGTCATGATGTTCCTCATTAGTCCACTTGTGAGGGTTTTTGATTTCTTTATGTTGAGGTGTAATCCATACCGAAGGCTGTGTTCTTGGATCTTCATTAGTGCGTGCTTGAAGTCTTCCTCACTTTTAGCAAGCAAGGTTGTGTCATCTGCATATCGTAGGCTGTTAATGAGCCTTCCTCCAATGCTAATGCCACGTTCTTCTTCATATAGCCCAGCTTCTTGTATAATTTGCTCAGCATAGAGATTGAATAAGTACGGTGAAAGGATACAACCCTGATACACAGTGTTCGTGACTTTAAACCATGCAGTATCCCCTTGTTCTGTTTCAAAGACTGCCTCTAGTTCTATGTACAGGTTCCTCATGAGCACAATTAAGGGTTCTGGAATTTCCATTCTTCACAATGTTATCCATAATTTATGATCCACACTGTCGAATGCCTTTGCATAGTCAATAAAACATAGGTAAGGATCTTTCTGGTATTCTCTGCTTCAGCCAGCCAGGATCCATCCAACATCAGCAATGATATCCCTTCTTCCACGTCCTCTTCTGAATCTGGCTTGAATGTCTGGTAGTTCCCTCGTGGTGTATTCCTGCAATAGCTTTTGAATGATCTTCAGCAAAATTTTACTTGTGTGTGATATTAATGATATTGTCCAACAATTTCCACATTGGGTTGTACCACCTTTCTTTGGAATGGCACAGATATGGATCTCTTCCAGTCAGTTGGCCAGGTAGCTGTCTTCCAAATTTCTTGGCATAGAGAAATGAGCACCTCCACCTCTGTATCTGTTTTGTTGAAACATCTCAATTGGTATTCTGTCAATTACTGGAGCCTCGTTTTTCAGCAATACCTTCAGTGCAGCTTGGACTTCTTCCTTCAGTACCACTGGTTCTTGATTGTATGCTGCCTCCTGAAATGGTTGAATGTTGACCAGTTCTTTTTGGTACAGTGACTCTCTATATTCCTTCAATCTTCTTTTGATAATTCCTGTGTTGTTTAATATTTTCCCCGTAGAAGCCTTCATATTGCAACTCGAGGCTTGAATTGTTTCTTCAGTTCTTTCAGCTTGAGAAATGCTGAGTGTGTTCTTCCATTTTGGTTTTCCAACTTCAGGTCTTTGCACATTTCATTATAATACTTTACTTTGTTTTCTCCAGCCACCACTCGAAATCCCTTTGAAATGTTCAGCTTTTATGTCATCATTTCTTCCTTTTGCTTTAATCATTCCAATTCAAAAACAAGCTTCAAAGTCTCTTCTGACTTCTGTTTTGGCCTTTTCTTTCTTTCCCGTCTTTTCAATGATCTCTTGCTTTTTTCATGTATGAAGTCCTTGATGTCATTCCACAACTTGTTTTGTCTTTGGTCTTTAGTGTTCAACGCATCAAATCTACTCTTGAGATGGTCTCTAAATTCAGGTGGAATATACTCAAGGTCGTGCTTTGCATTACATAGACTTGTTTTAATTTTCTTCAGCTTTAACTTGAACTTGCATATGAGCAATTGATGGTCTGTTCCAAAGTCAGCCCCTGGCCTTGTTCTGACTAATGATACTTAGCTTTTCCATCATCTCTTTCCACAGAAGTAGTCGATTTGATTCCTGTGTATTCCATCTCTTGAGGTCTATGTGTAAAGCTGCCGTTGATGTTGTTACAAAATTCTATCATGTGATCTCTGGCATAGTTTCTATTGCCAATGCCTTATTTTCCAACTACAGATTCTTCTTCTTCTTTGTCTCCAAATTTCTCATTCCAATCACCAGTAATTATCAATGCATCTTGATTGCATGTTTGATTAATTTCAGACTGCAGAAGTTGATAAAAATCTTCAACTTCTTCATCATTGGCCTTAGTGGTTGGTTCATAAATTGGAATAATAGTATTAACGGTCTCCCTCGTAGGCTTATGGATATTATCCTATCACTGACAGTGCTGTACTTCAGGACAGATCTTGAAATGTTCTTTTTGATGATGAATATGACATCATTCCTCTTCAACTTGTCACCCCTGGCATAGTAGACCATATGATTGTCCAATTCAAAATGATCAATACCAGTCCATTTCAGCTCACTGTTGTTGTTGTTAGGTGCCATAGAGTTGGTTGTGACTCATAGCAGCCCTGTGTACAACAGAACGAAACACTGCTTGGTCCTGTGCCATCCTCGTGATTGTTGTTATGCTCGAGCCCATTGTCGCAGCCACTGTGTCAGTCCATCTTGTTGATGACCTTCCTCTTTTTTGCTGACGCTCTACTAATGAATGTCTTTCTCCAGGGACTGGTCCCTCCTGATAACATGTCCAAAGTTTGTGAGACAAAGTCTTGCCATCCTTGCTTCTAAAGAGCATTTTAGGCTCACTAATGTCTAGGATATCGATGTTTATGCATTCCATTTTATTTTTTGTGCATGGTGTGAGGTATGGGTCCTGTTTCATTTTTTTGCAAATGGATATCCAGTTATGCCAGCACCATTTGTTAAAAAGACTATCTTTTCCCCAATTAACTGACACTGGGCCTTTGTCAAATATCAGCTGCTCATATGTGGATGAATTTCTATCTGGGTTCTCAACTGTGTTCCACTGGTCTATGTGTCTGTTGTTGTACCAGTACCAGGCTGTTTTGACTACTGTGGCTGTATAATAGCTTCTGAAATCAGGTAGAGTGAGGCCTCCCACTTTCTTCTTCTTTTTCAGTAATGCTTTGCTTATCTGAGGCTTCTTTCCCTTCCATATGAAGTTGGTGATTTGTTTCTCTATCACCTTAAAAAATGACATTGGAATTTGGATCGGAAGTGCATTGTATGTATAGATGGCTTTTGGTAGAATAGACATTTTTACTATGTTAAGTCTTCCTATCCATGAGCAAGGTATGTTTTTTCACTTAAGTATGTCCTTTTGAATTTCTTGTAGTAGAGCTTTGTAGTTTTCTTTGTATAGGTCTTTTACATCCTTGGCAAGATTTATTCCTAAGTATTTTATCTTCTTGGGGGCTACTGTGAATGGTATTGATTTGGTTATTTCCTCTTCGGTGTTCTTTTTGTTGATGTAGAGGAATCCAAGTGATTTTTGTATGTTTATTTTATAACCTGAGACTCTGCCAAACTCTTCTATTAGTTTCAGTAGTTTTCTGGAGGATTCCTTGGGGTTTTCTGTGTATAAGATCATGTCATCTGCAAATAGAGATAATTTTACTTCCTCCTTGCCAATCCAGATGCCTTTTATTTCTTTGTCTAGCCTAATTGCCCTGGCTAGGACTTCTAGCACAATGTTGAATAAGAGCGGTGATAAAGGGCATCCTTGTCTGGTTCCCGTTCTCAAGGGAAATGCTTTCAGGTTCTCTCCATTTAGAGTGATGTTGGCTGTTGGCTTTGCATAGATGCCCTTTATTATGTTGAGGAATTTTCCTTCAATTCCTATTTTGGTGAGAGTTTTTATCATAAATGGGTGTTGGACTTTGTCAAATGCCTTTTCTGCATCAATTGATAAGATCATGTGGTTTTTGTCTTTTGTTTTATTTATATGGTGGATTACATTAATGGTTTTTCTGATATTAAACCAGCCTTGCATACCTGGTATAAATCCCACTTGATCGTGGTGAATTATTTTTTTGATATGTTGTTGAATTCTATTGGCTAGAATTTTGTTGAGGATTTTTGCATCTATGTTCATGAGGGATATAGGTCTATAATTTTCTTTTTTGGTAATGTCTTTACCTGGTTTTGGTATCAGGGAGATGGTGGCTTCATAGAATGAGTTGGGTAGTATTCCGTCATTTTCTATGCTTTGGAATACCTTTAGTAGTAGTGGTGTTAACTCTTCTCTGAAAGTTTGGTAGAACTCTGCAGTGAAGCCATCCGGGCCAGGGCTTTTTTTTGTTGGGAGTTTTTTGATTACCGTTTCAATCTGTTTTTTTGTTATGGGTCTATTTAGTTGTTCTACTTCTGAATGTGTTAGTTTAGGTAGGTAGTGTTTTTCCAGGAATTCATCCATTTCTTCTAGGTCTTCAAATTTGTTAGAGTACAATTTTTCATAATAATCTGATATGATTCTTTTAATTTCAGTTGGGTCTGTTGTGATGTGGTCCTTTTCGTTTCTTATTTGGGTTATTTGTTTCCTTTCCTGTATTTCTTTAGTCAGTCTAGCCAATGGTTTATCAATTTTGTTAATTTTTTCAAAGAACCAGCTTTTGGCTTTGTTAATTCTTTCAATTGTTTTTCTGTTCTCTAATTCATTTAGTTCAGCTCTAATTTTTATTATTTGTTTTCTTCTGGTGCCTGATGGATTCTTTTGTTGCTCACTTTCTATTTGTTCAAGTTGTAGGGACAGTTCTCTGCTTTTGGCTCTTTCTTCTTTTTGTTTGTGTGCGTTGATCTATATAAATTGGCCTCTGAGCACTGCTTTTGCCGTGTCCCAGAAGTTTTGATAGGAAGTATTTTCATTCTCGTTGCATTCTATGAATTTCCTTATTCCCTCCTTGATGTCTTCTATAACCCAGTCTTTTTTCAGGAGGGTATTGTTCAGTTTCCAAGTATTTGATTTCTTTTCCCCACTTTTTCTGTTATTGATTTCTAGTTTTATTGCCTTGTGGTCTGAGAAGATGCTTTGTAATATTTCGATGTTTTGGATTCTGCAAAGGTTTGTTTTATGACCTAATATGTGGTCTATTCTAGAGAATGTTCCATGTGCGCTAGAAAAAAAAGTATACTTTGCAGCAGTTGGGTGGAGAGTTCTGTATAAGTCAATGAGGTCAAGTTGGTTGATTGTTGTAATTAGGTCTTCCGTGTCTCTATTGAGCTTCTTACTGGATGTCCTGTCCTTCTCCGAAAGTGGTGTGTTGAAGTCTCCTACTATAATTGTGGAGGTGTCTATCTCACTTTTCAGTTCTGTTAAAATTTGATTTATGTATCTTGCAGCCCTGTCATTGGGTGCATAATATTTAATATGGTTATATCTTCCTGATCAATTGTCCCTTTTATCATTATGTAGTGTCCTTCTTTATCCTTTGTGGTGGATTTAAGTCTGAAGTCTATTTTGTCAGAAATTAATATTGCTACTCCTCTTCTTTTTTGCTTATTGTTTGCTTGATATATTTTTTTCCATCCTTTGAGTTTTAGTTTGTGTCTCTAAGTCTAAGGTGTGTCTCTTGAAGGCAGCATATAGACGGATTGTGTTTCTTTATGCAGTCTGAGACTCTCTGTCCCTTTATTGGTGCATTTAGTCCATTTACATTCAGGGTAATTATAGATAAATAAGTGTTTAGTGTTGTCATTTTGATGCCTTTTTTTGTGTGTTGTTGACAATTTCATTTTTCCACATACTTTTTTGTGCTGAGACGTTTTTCTTAGTAAATTGTGAGATCCTCATTTTCGTAGTGTTTGACTTTATGTTTGTTGAGTCGTTACGTTTTTCTTGGCTTTTATCTTGAGTTATGGAGTTGTTATACCTCTTTGTGGTTACCTTAATATTTACCCCTATTTTTCTAAGTAAAAACCTAACTTGTATTCTTCTGTATCGCCTTGTATCACTCTCCATATGGCAGTTCTATGTCTCCTGTATTTAGTCCCTCTTTTTGATTATTGTGATCTTTTACATATTGACTTCAATGATTCCCTGTTATGAGCATTTTTTTTTAATTAATCTTAATTTGTTTTTGTGATTTCCCTATTTGAGTTGATATCAGGATGTTCTGTTTTGTGACCTTGTGTTGTGCTGATATCTGATGTTATTGGTTTTCTGACCAAGCAATATCCTTTAGTATTTCTTGGTTTGGTTTTTGCAAAGTCTCTAAGCTTGTGTTTATCTGTAAATATCTTAAGTTCGCCTTCATATTTCAGAGAGAGTTTTGCTGGATATATGATCCTTGGCTGGCAGTTTTTCTCCTTCAGTGCTCTGTATATGTCTTCCCATTCCCTTCTTGCCTGCATGGTTTCTGCTGAGTAGTCTGAACTTATTCTTATTGATTCTCCCTTGAAGGAAACCTTTCTTTTCTCCCTAGCTGCTTTTAAAATTTTCTCTTTATCTTTGGTTTTGGCAAGTTTGATGATAATATGTCTTGGTGTCTTTCTTTTTGGATCAATCTTAAATGGGGTTCGGTGAGCATCTTGGATAGATATCCTTTCATCTTTCATGATGTCAGGGACGTTTTCTGTCAGCAGATCTTCAACTATTTTCTCTGTGTTTTCTGTCCTCCCTCCCTGTTCTGGGACTCCAATCACACACAAGTTATCCTTCTTGATAGAGTCCCACATGATTCTTAGGGTTTCTTCATTTTTTTAAATTCTTTTATCTGATTTTTTTTCAGCTATGTTGGTGTTAATTCCCTGGTGCTCCAGATTTCCCACTCTGCATTCTAATTGCTCGAGTCTGCTCCTCTGACTTCCTATTGCATTGTCTAATTCTGTAATTTTATTGTTAATCTTTTGGATTGCTGAATGCTGTCTCTCTATGGATTCTTGCAACTTATTAATTTTTCCACTATGTTCTTGAATAATCTCTTTGAGTTCTTCAACTGTTTTATCAGTGTGTTCCTTGGCTTTTTCTGCAGTTTGCCTTATTTCGTTTCTGATGTCTTGAAGCATTCTGTAAGTTAGTTTTTTATATTCTGTACCTGATAATTCCAGGATTGTATCTTCATTTGGGAAAGATTTTGATTCTTTTGTTTGGGGGGTTGTAGAAGCTGTCATGGTCTGTTTCTTTATGTGGTTTGATATGGACTGCTGTCTCCGAGCCATCCCTGGGAAACTAGTTTTTCCAGAAAATCTGCTAAAAAAATGCAGTCAGATCCCTATCAGAACTGCCTTTGGATTATAACTGCTACCTTGTTCCCTGTAAGGATGAAAGTCTGAGATTTGGATCATATATGCTTGGCTGTAGCTGGTTCTGTGTTTTTAGTCCAATTAGGGGTGGATTTTTGGTCCCTGGGTTTTTTGTGTTTCCTTCTCTCAGGCTGGAAGAGTGGGTTAGGAAAAGACCAAAAGAAAAAAAAAGGGGGGGGGGAAGCAAAGCCGCCGCGGAGCCGGAGCTGTTCTCCCTGTGGCTCAGGAAATTCCAATGTTAATGAAGCCGCGTGGGGAGGGTGGGGGCGGGATCAGAGAGATAGGAGAGTAGCACCTCAGAATATAGCCAGAGTTGCTTGTCTTGCTTGGAATGACTATTTTATCTGAGATTCCCAAGGGGCGTGTCGCCTATGTGTGCTGGCTGTGTGGAGATTGCCCCCAGGGATCTGGCCCACTGAAGCCGCGGTCAGATCCTCCGCTGCCAGTCCCATGCCCCGTGTCAAGGTTCCTCTGCTGGGACAGTGCACTCCCGACTCCAAAATCAGTCGCTGCCTCCCGGGGACTTCTCATCCTGCCAGCCGCGTCGCCGCACCGCCTCCGAGAACCGGCTGGGCCCCCTCCCGGGGTTAGTTCAGGGGAGTGGAGCAGCTCTCTGTGCTTGCGCCGTGACAGCGCCCAGCCAAATGCCCGGCGGCAAGATTCCCCAGCTGGGATGCTGCCCTCCCGGCTCCAAAATCAGTTGCTGCCTCCCGGGGACTTCTCCCACCGGCTGCGTTGCCATGCCGCCCGCGCGGACTGGCTGGGCCCCCTCCTGGGGTGAGTTCAGGGGGGTAGGGCTGCGCCCCTTGTTTGCGCCGTCAGCTCCCCTGGGCCCTGCCCTAAAACGGGCGCCAAAGTTACCTGACTGGGACGCTGGCTCCAGGCTCCGAAAACATCACTGCTTCCCCGTATTTGTTCGTTTTCCATCTCTAAATCTGTGTTTGTTGTTCAGGGTTTGTAGATTGTTATGTATGTGATCGATTCACTTGTTTTTCCGAGTCTTTGTTGGAAGAGGGATCCGAGGTAGTGTCTACCTAGTCCGCCATCTTGGCCCCGCCTCTCCATTTTATTTTTGATGATTTTCCTAGATTTATACTTTGTACATTCCAGCTTTGATTATTGACAGATGTATGCAGCTATTTCTTCTCATTCTGGGTCATGCCACATCAGCAAATGAAGGTCCCAAAAGCTTGACTTCATCCATGTCATTAAGGTCAACTCCACTTTGAGGAGGCAGCTCTTCCCCAGTTGTGTTTTCTGTGCCTTCCAACCTGAGGGGCTCATCTTTTGGCACTATATCAGACAAATTTCTGCTTCTCTTTATAAGGTTTTCACTGACTGATTCCTTTCAGAAGTAGACTGCCAGGTCCTTCTTCCTAGTCTGTCTTCCTGGAAGCTCCGCTGTAACCTGTCCACCAAGGGTGACCCTGTTGGTTTTTGAAATACCAGTGGCATAGTTTCCAGCATCACAGCAACATGCAAGCCCCTACAGTAAGACAAAGTGACAGATGTATGGGGTGTCCAATATAGTAGTCATTTATTTTTTTAAAAATATCTATGTTATTTAAATTTAAATTAGTGTTTAAATTAAGTAAAACTTAAAATGAAGTGTCTAAGTTGTACTAGCCACATTTCAAATGCTGAGTTGCTATATGTGGCAAGTGGGTACCATATTGAACAGAATAGATATAAAACATATACAATAGATACAAAAGTTCTATTGGACAGCCCTGAGCTGTAGGGTTCATTGTGCTCCATTTGGCCCTGGCGTTATGATTCTAGGAATCTTTCTTATGGGAATTATCAATGGCACAGAAAAATATTTATGTACAAAGCAATAATTTACAACACCACAATAGCAAAATTTTGGAAAAAATTAAATGTCCAATAGTAGAGGAATGGTTACATACATTATGGTGCATCCATTGTAGGAAATAGTGCATTTCCAGTGGAAGAAATATTATGTAGCCATAAAATTATATTTTCAAGACTTTTGAAGTGAGTATGAAAATGGTCCCAGTACAATGTTAAGTGAAAAAAAAAAATCTAAGAATAAAAAATTTTATATATAATAGGAGCCTGATTATTAAACTACAATAGAAAGAAGACTGAAGGAAAAACACTCTCAAAATATTAACCCATACAAAACCAAACCCATTGCCATCGAGTTGATTCAACTCATAATGACCCTCTAGGACAGGGTAGAACTGCCCCATAATGTGTCCCACGCTGTAATCTTTATGGAAGCAGATTGCCACATCTTCTTCCACAGATCGTCTGGTGGGTTAGAACCGCCAAGCTTTTGCTTAACAGTTGTGCTCTTCACTTAACCACTGTGTCATCAGGGCTCCTCTCAAAATATTAACAGTGAAAAAAAAATTTTTTTTTTAATTATTTCTAGGTGATGGGGCCTTAGGTAATTATTTTCTTTATGCTTTTCTGTATTTTTCAAAATTTCTATTGTCTTATAATAAGAAAAAGTTTATATTTTTAAATAAAAAAACGAATTCTTACACATATTAAGCACTCAGTAAGTGAATGTTAGTTGAATGAATGAGCACAAGAGATTGAATGAAAAAAAACAAATTTTCCTAACTTTTTATTTTCCTAAACCCATACTTCTCCCTTCTTTTTCCTTCCAATACTTCCTTGCAGGGGGGAATATGGTATGAAATGAATTGGGAAAAGATGAAAACTGATCAAATAGATTTTTCATGTTGAGCCTGGGTTGGACCTTGAAGTCCTTCCTAAGTCTACGCTAACCAATGTTTTGAGATTTCTTCTAGTCTTGTTTTCAATCTAGGAAATCATAATACCCTATTTTTCCCCCTTTTGGTTGAAAGATGATTTTTTGGTATGCCTAGAAGAGGTTTGATTTTTTTTTCTCCCTGGCTATAATTCATTTATTTAACAAATATTTATTGAGGGCCTCCTATGTACCCGATTGTGTTCATGCCTTCTCTGCATTGCCACCTCCTCCCACCTTATCTACCTCTTGAGCAATGACTCAGATCCTTGATAGGGGCTACATTTACCCATTAACTTTCTTTATTTCACTAGGGGCCTCCAGGGATGTAAAGTAGCTTTGATTGTTTTTCCAATGCCGAATTAATAGAATTTTAAAAACTCATGCAGATCATTAGAGTTCATTAGATTGTGCAGAACACGGTACAAGGTATTCAGGAAGCCTAGAATTTTCACAAATCTTTTAACTAAAAAAAAAAAAGCTGATATACATTGAAAGTGTTAATGTCTCCAAAGATGAAAACCTTTTACGCATCTGAGTAGTTCTGGCCAAACATCATTTGCCCTCTGTGACTGAACTTGTTCAACAGCTTAGATCTTTCTCCACGCTGTCTCTTTTGATTCTGTACAAAACTTTCAGTAAGGGAATAAAGAAAGGGCAAGAAAACGGTTTGCTAGGAATCATGAAAAGTTGAAAATAGAGAATTCTGATGTGGCTTGATCCCTAAACTAAAGATTAATCTGGTTTTCTTATTCTATTGTCCTTAAACATATCAGTGCGTTGACATACTAAACTTTTTCATAATATATGTACATTTATGAAAATCCAGAAACCAACTCATTTTACTATTCTATTCAATAGGGATTAAAAAGATTTCTTCAGGAACAATCAGAGTCATATGTCAAGATTTATACATAAGGATATTGATTACAATGTTAATTTTAATACGGAAAAATCTACATTGGTTATATAAATTACATTACATCAACATACTGGGATATTATACAGTCATAACAAATGAAGCTGTAGATTGGATCAAGATGACAGACCACACGTTCCTTCCCATCCTCAATCTCCGAAAATCTAGAAATGGGATTAAAAATTTGTATGAGTTTGTATTTTAAGATTAATTTTACCATAACCCTGGAATATAGGAAAGAAAATCACATTTCACATAGTCTTGACGATTTCAAAATTTCATGGCTGACTTCTTGACAGATTTGATTATCTTACCAGTTTTTACCTCATAATGTGGCAGACAAAGGGCTTGTACCAGAAGTAGAAGTGTCAGCCCTGTCATTTTCTTATTCACTTGTGGTTGTGTTTAGTATTATCTTCAATCTGAGATTTCTTGCAGGAATACTTTTTAGCCTCATTTTTTAAAAATTGTGCTTTAGATGAAGGTTTACAGGGAAAATTATTTTCTCATTAAACAACTAAACACATATTGTTTTGTGACATTGGTTGCCAGCCCTGTGATGTGTCAATACTCTCCCCTTCTAGACCTTGGGTTCCCCATTTACATTCGCCCAGCTTTCCTGTTCCCTCCTGCCTTCTTGTCCTTGGCCCTGGGCTGGTGTGCCCATTTAGTCTCATATACATGGTTGAGCTACGTGTATTATTGTTTGTTTTATAGGCCTGTCTAATCTTTGGCTAAAGAGTGAACCTCAAGAGTGACTTCCAAAACCAAAGCCCATTGCCATCAATTCCAACTCATAGCAACCGTATAGGACATAGTAGAACTGCCTCATAGTTTCCAAGGAGCGCCTGCTGGATTCAAACTGCCCACCTTTTGGTTAGCAGACATAGCTCTTAACCACTACGTCACTAGGATTTCCCAGGAGTGACTTTAGTACCGAGTTAAAAGGGTGTCTAGGAGCCATCCTCTTGGGGTTTCTCCAGTCTCTGTCAGACCAGTAAGTCTGGTCTTTTTTTTGTGAGTTTGAATTTTGTTCTACATTTTTCTCCAGCTCTGTCTGAGACCCTGTATTGTGATCGTGTCAGAGCAGTCGGTGGTAGCCGGGCACCATCTAGTTGTACTGGGCTCAGGCTGGTGGCGACTGTGGTAGTTGTGATCCATTAGTTCTTTGGACTAAACTTTCCCTTGTGTCTTTGGTTTTCACTTGCTCCAGATGGGATAGGACCAGTGGAGTATCTTAGATGGCCACTCACAAGCCTCTAAGACCCCAGACGCTACTCACCAAAGTAGGATGCAGAACATTTTCTTTATAAACTATGTTATGCCAATTGAGCTAGGTGGTCCCCAGTCCTCAGCTCAGTAATTTGGTCCCTCAGGGAGTCTGGATTTGTCTATGAAGCTTCCATGACCTTGCCTTGGTCAAGTTGTGCTGACTTTCCCAGTATTGTGTGCTGTCTTACCCTTCACCAAAGTCTTTTTAGGCTCTTGTCCAATTTGTGAGGTTAGTTTAATTAAAATTATATAATAAATCCCATATATACCTTTAACTGGGCACACATTAACTGCAGTGTGTTAGAATAAGGAGACAAGAGTAAGAAGACACAGTGGAACTTCCCATTATCCTCTTAGGCTACCTCACACTTGGACCTGATCTGCCCCTCTGAGGGAAGAAGACTCAGTTTCAATCCATTTTTTAATATTAGCAAAGCTTGACTTCTAATTTTTAAAGATAAGTATGAGTAGAAGCTCCAGCATTTTCCTTTTGTACTCTAGCTATTGACTTGAGCACCCTGGGGTGTGTGCATACTACTTGGGAGACCACTGATCTGGAGTCCAACATTACAGCAGCCTCTTTCTCTGTTCTTTACAGCTTGAGCATCGGAGAATAGCAGAACCTGAAAAAGAAAAGAAGATGTTTTTATTTTCTAGCAGCAAAATTTCAGAGTTTTCCCTTAGGACATTTACCTTTTCTGCTTTAGGTTACTGTCTTTCCCATGGTCAATCAAGTACTCTCTTCTTATTTCACGAGAATACTGAGTACCTACTGTGTGCTGGGCATTGTGATAGGCACTATATCTCATCTCCCAGACACTGTTGGGTGGGGTGGAAGAAGTCCTGTGGATTTTTGTCTGGGCTGTCCTGAGGACAAGCCAGGTGACCTTAGCCCAATCATTTGGTATCTTATTCCATTTTTCATCTAAATGGCTCATATGGGTGACTACACTTCATCCTGAACATTTGTTTTCCCCTCTGGCTCCTCCAGACAAAAGTCCTCTGAACTATGTAACGCTTTATTTTTGAAAATCATTTTATTGCACACCTTATATGTGCCAGGCACAAGCATTTATAGTTCTGGCATAGCACTTACCAGAGTGTATTATAATTTGTCTCTTTACATATCTGTCCTCCATACAGGTTGTGAGTTTTTCAAGCACGAGGATGTTTCATTCATTTGTGAGCTTCGACATGTGGCATGCTGTCTGGCCCAGGGTAAGCGGTCAACAAGTGTTTGGTGGAAGAATAAATGAGTCTTATTAGTAAATGGGATTGTAGCAGACACTGTTGATGCCTCGCTCAAAGTCCTGGGCATTTCGGTCCCTACTTAGGCTGCTTGCTGCAAGCACCTATAGCTCTCTGGCTGAGGTCTTTTCCTGGCTGAGAACAATGGTCTTGCAGGCAGCGAAAACAGGAAGTGCTAGACGGGTGACGTCCCCAAAGCAGGCCTGAATCAAGGATGGATGGGGAGTTGGTGGATAAAACCCTAGCTTCATCAGCTTGTGGTTGGGATAACTGAGGTCTCATGTTTCTCAGAGTTTTCCAGGGGACTTTAGCTCCTGTTTTGCACTGAGGTAACTGGTGAGATTTCACACCCTGTATTGGCTTCCTGGAGCCCTGGTGGTGCAGTGCTTAAGAGCTGGGCTGCTAACCAAAAGGTTAGCAGTTCAAATCTACCAGCTGCTCCTTGGAAACCCTACGGGGGCAGTTCTACTCTGTCCTATAGGGTCGCTATGAGTTGGAGTCTACTTGATGGCAACAGGTTTGTTTGTTTGTTTGTTTTTGATTGGCTTCCTTCTCCTCCCTGTCTCACTTTCGCACTCCCTGCCTGTGCTTCCTAAGATCACTGCCCCCTCCCCCGCCACCAAATAAATTACTTGCATTCAACTCCTTATCTCAGGGTTTGCTCCTGGAGGAACTCAAACCTTGCTACCTTGAAGGATTGTTGTGATAATCAAATGAAAAACGTATGTGAAAGTGTTTGTGTTTCAAAATATAAGCGGTGTTACTCTTGGAATGAGTTGTTCTTAAAAGGACTGTGGAAAGCTTAATAAATAAGTATACAGTAGTAAGTATCAGTTGCCGTCCAGTTAACTCTGGCTCATGGCGACCCCACACGTGTCAGAGGAGAACTGTGCTCCATAGGGTTTTCAATGGCTGATTTTTGGGAAGTAGATCACCAGGCCTTTCTTTTGAGGTGACTCTGGGTGGACTTGAATCTCCAACCTTTTATTAGCTGAGTACATTAACCATTTGCACCATCCGGAGACTTCCAGGCTGAATAATGGCCCCCAAAGGTGTCCAGGTCCACCTCCCCAAACCTGTGAATATACCTTACATGGCAAAAGTAACTTTGCAGATGTGATGAAGTTCAGGATCCTGAGATGTGGAGATTATCCTGGCATGCTCTAAATATAATCACAAGTGTCCTTATAAGAGGGAGGCAGAAGGGTATTTGACACAGAAGAAGGCAATGTGACTACCGAAGCAAGATGCTATGCTACTGGCTTTGAAGATGGAGGAAATGGCCATGAGCCAAGGAGTGCAAGGATTGAAGCTCTAGAAACTGGAAAAGACAAGAAAATGGATTCTCCCCTAGAGAGTATGGTCCTGCTGACACCTTGGTTTCACACTGAAACTGATTTCACACTTCTGACTTCCGTAACTGTAAGAGAACACCTGTGTGCTGTTTTAAGCCATCAGGTATGTGGTAATTTGTTACAGCAGACATAGGAAACTAATACAAAGGGGGTTCGACTTGTTGCCCCTAACCCACTCCAGTAGGTGGCAGTGTGGGATGAAGGACTGGCAGCAATTCCCACTGTTCTCCAAAGAATCCTGCTGTCCTCAAACAAAGTAAGACCAATTTGTGCTGTCTTCACCCCCATGGAGGGCAGTCCTTGACCACTGACTTATGAGAAATTTCAACTGCGTTTCAAGGACAACAGAAGGAAAAGAGTCAGGCTTTTTACAGGCTAATGGAAGTAAATCAACAAGCACTAAAATGAAATCATAAATATGCATTGAAAGAAAGGGGCCTAGGAACCCCGAAGGCTAGCCCTAGTGCCCTGCTGTTATTAAAATTAACTTTAATGATCAACCATGTTCCTTCTCATGTCAGGATTCATATCCCAAAACTCACAATAGATCTTAACTGTTGTGCTGTGCTGTGTGTTTTTCCTTTCATTTTCAGCCCAAACCACGAAAAGTTCCTGTGAAAAGTACCTGTCTGATTCACTTTAGGGTTCACACTATGCTGGGAAGAGTCAAGTCATCTTATTCAATGTCCAAAGTTGGGCATTTTAAAAGACTTAAAACATTTTTGTAATAATCAGAAAAATTTGAATATGAACTGATATCAAGGAATTACTGTTAATTTTTTAAAGTGTGTTAAGCATTGTGGTTATTTTTAAGAGCTTCACAATGAAATACATAGGGGATGAAATGATATGAGGAAACCCTGGTGGCGTAGTGGTTAAGAGCTATGGCTGCTAGCCAAAAGGTCGGCAGTTCGAATCCACCAGGCGCTCCTTGGAAACTCTATGGGGCAGTTCTACTCTGTCCTATAGAGTCGCTATGAGTTGGAATCGACTCGATGGCAACAGGTTTTTTTTTTTGGAAATTATATAATGGAAAGGAAGAAAAGAACGAAGGGAAGGGGAGAGAGAAAGAGAGAATGAAAGAAAAAAGGACATATGAATCAAGTATGGCAAAGTCTCGATAGTTATCGAGTTTAGGCGATGAGTATATAGATGCTGGTATAACAGAAATACCACAAGAGGATGGTTTTAACAAACAGAAATTTATTCTCTCACAGTCTGTTGCTGTTGTTAGGTGCTGTCAAGTCAGTTCCAACTCATAGTGACCCTGTGTACAACAGAACAAAACACTGCCTGGTCCTGTGCTATTCTCAGGATCTTGTTATGCTTGAGCCCATCATTGCAGCCACTGTGTCAATCCATCTCATTGAGGGTCTTCCTCTTTTTTGCTGACCCTCCACTTTACCAAGCATGATGTCCTTCTCCAGAGACTGATTTCTCCTGATAACATGTCCAAAATATGTGAGATGAAGTCTCATCATCCTCGCTTCTAAGGAACATTCTGGCTATACTTCTTCCAGGACAGATTTGTTCCTTCTTTTGACAGTCCATGGTACAGTCGATATTCTTTGCCAACACCACAACTCAAAGGTGTCAACTCTTCTTCAGTCTTCCTTATTCTTTGCCCAGCTTTCGCATGCATTTGAGGTGATTGAAAACACCATGGCTTAGACCAGGTTCACCTTAGTCCTCAAGGTGACATCTTTGCTTTTTAACACTTTAAAGTGATCTTTTGCAGCAGATTTGCCCAGTGCAATATGTTGTTTGATTTCTTGACTGCTGCTTCCATGAGTGTTGATTGTGAATCCAAGTAAAATGAAATCCTTGATGAGTTCAACCTTTTCTCCTTATCATGATGTTGCTTATTGGTCCTGTTGTGAGAATTTTTGTTTTCTTTACGTTGAGGTGCAATCCACACTGGAGTGCTTCAAGTCAGTAAGAGCTTCAAGTCCACTTCACTTTCAGCGAGCAAGGTTGTGTCATCTGGATAACGCAGGTTGCTAATGAGTTTTCCTCCAATCCTGATGCTCCATTCTTCTTCATATAGTCCCCCTTCTTGAATTATTTGCTCAGCATGCTGATTAGATTGAATAAATATGGTTAAAGGATACAATCCTGACACACACCTTGCCTGACTTTGAACCATGTAGTATTCCTTTGTTCTGTTCGAATGACTGCTTCTTGATCCATGTACAGGTTTCTCATGAGCATAATTAACTGTTCTGGGATTCCCATTCTTCCCAATGTTATGCATAATTTGTTACGATTCACACAGACGAATGCCTTTGCATAGTCAATAAAACATAGGTAAACATCTTTTTGGAATTCGCTGCTTTCAGCCAAGATCCATCTGATATCAGCAATGATATCCCTTGTTTCAGAACCTGGGTTGAATTTCTGGCAGTTCTCTGTTGATGTACTACTGCACCCATTTTTGAATGATCTTCAACAAAATTTTACTTGTGTGTGATATTAATGTCATTGTTTGATAATATCCACATTCAGTTGGATCACTTTTCTTTGGGATAGGCATAAATAGGGCTCTCTTCCAGTTGGTTGGCCAGATAGCTGCCTTCCAAATTTCTTGGCACAGATGAGTGAACACTTCCAGTGCTGCATCGGTTTGTTGAAACATTTCAATTGGTATTCTGTCAATTTCTGGAGCCTTGTTTTTTGCCAATGTCTTCAGTGCAGCTTGGACTTCTTCCTTCAGTACTGTCGGTCCTTGATCATATTTTACCTCCTGAAATGGTTGAATGTTGACCAATTCTTTTTGGTACAGTGACTCTGCATATTCCTTCCATCTTCTTTTGATGCTTCAAGTGTCGTTCAGTATTTTGCCCAAACAATCCTTGACTATTGCAACTTGAGGCTTGAATTTTTTCATGAGTTCTCTCAGCTTGAGAAAGGCCAAGTGTGTTCTTCCCTTTTGATTTTCTAACTCCAGTCTTTGCACATGTCATTATAATACTTTGTCTTCCTGAGGCACACTTGGAAATCTTCTGTTCTGCTCTTTTACTTCATCATTTCTTCCTTTTGCTTTAGCTACTCAATGTTCAAGAGCAACTTTCAGAGTCTCTTCTGACATTTATTTTGGTATTTTCTTTCTTTTCTGTCTTTTTAATGACCTCTTGCTTTCTTCATGTATGATGTCCTTGCACAACTTTTCTGATCTTTGGTCATTAGCATTCAATGAGTCAAATCTATTTTCTCACAGTCTAATAGGCTAGAAGTCCAAATCCAGGGGGGCAGCTCCAGGGGATGGCTTTCTCTGTCTGTCGGCTCTGAAGGAAGGTCCTTGTAATCAATCTTCCCCTGGTCTAAGAGCTTCTCAACAAAGGGACCCAGGGTCCAAAGGACACACTCTGCTCCCGGCACTATTTTTTTTGGTGGTATGAAGTCCCCGTGTCTCTGCTTGCTTCTCTCTTTTATATCTCAAAAGAGATTGACTCAAGATACAACCTAATCTTGCATATCGAGTCCTACCTCACTGACTGCCTCAAATCCTGCCTCGTTAACATCATAGAGTTAGCATTTGCAACTCATAGGAAAATCGTATCAGATGACAAAATGGTGACAATCACACAATACTGGGAATCATGGCCTAGCCAAGTTGACACACATTTTTGGAGGACACGATTCAATCCATAACAGATATTTATTGTATTATTGTGTGCTTTTGAAATTATTTTATAAGATTTACTGGTAAAAAATTAAATGACTAAAGAGCATCTTTTGAAAATCTTTCAGTGAGAGGCAGTGTAGAAAAATGATTGTGAGCACAGGCTCTGGAGTCACCTGGGTTGCAGTCTGGGCTCCTCCACTTTCTAGCTGTGTGACCTTGGGCAAGTTATTCATCCTCTCTGTGTCTCGGTTTCCTCATAGGTAAATGGATATCATAACCCACTTAAAGGATTATTGAGAAGAATTAACAATACTCCTGAAGCACGGGGAATAGTATTTTGCAGAGAATGCCGCAAGTCTTGACTATTATTATCATATTTAGTCTTATCTGTTACACTAGTGGAGCCCTGGTGGCGCAGTGGTTAAGGGATACAGCTGCTAACCAAAAGGTCGGCAGTTGAAATCCACCAGCTGCTCCTTGGAAAACCTATGGGGCAGTTGTATTCTGTCCTCTAGGGCACCCTGGGTTGGAATCAACTTGATGGCAACAGGTTATTAAACTAGTACAGTGGTTCTCAGTTGGGGATGATTTTGCCTTATGGGAGCTGCCTAGAGACATTTTTGGTTGTAGAGGATTGTTCACAGCTGTATTGTTTAAAATTGTGAACAATTGGAAGGACTTAAATTGGACCTAATTTGGCATCTGACCCAAACAATGGTCTTTTCAATTGCCTCATATGCATGTGAAAGTAGGGTAATAAAAAATAAGACAGAAGAAGAATTGATGCATTGGGACAGTGGTGTTGGTGAAGAATACTGAATATACCATGGACTGTCAAAAGAAAAAATAACTCAGTCTTAGAAGAAATACAACTACTAAGAAACATTCCTTAGAACTGAGAATTGTGAGACTTTGATTTACTTACTTTGGACATGTCATCAGGTAAGACCAATCACTAGAAAAGGCACCATGTTTGGTAAAGTAGAGGGCCAATGAAAATAAAGGAAACCCTGCAATGAGATGGATTGACACAACAGCTGCAATAATGGACTCAAACACACCAATAATCTGGAAAATGGCATAGAACTGAGCAACATTTTGTTCACTTTACGTAAGCTCACCATGGGTTGGAACCGACTTGATGACAACTAACAAAAAACTGGAAACAAAAAAGGGGGGTTAGTTGATTATATCCTCATGTAATTATGCAACAAAGTACCATGCAGACAATGTTTCTCTAAGTGTACTTAAGTGGAAAGATCCTGACAAGGTATTAAGTAAAAAATAAGCACAGGGAAATGTCTGGAAGGACATATGCATTGAAGTGTGTCATGAAAAGCGCAAGGGTGAATGCCAGCATGTGTTCCTGGCAGAGGTGGGACTCAGCAGGGGAAAAGGGTCAGAAGGCTCAGAAGCCTCACAAGTTCTTCAATCTCCTGGCATCCTGTGGAGAAGCAGGCTTGGGGCAAGGTGCACCTGGATGCACTTGGGGACTGTGCTTTAGTAGAGTGACCTGGCACCCTGTTACTCTTTCTTTTTAATGGGCGAGCATGAATGGCCTTGTCACTGGGTAACAAATATTTTGCGCTCAGGTGCCCTTATTGTCGTTAGGTGCCCGTGAGTGGATTTTGACTAATAGTGACCCCATGTGACAGAGAACTGCCCCATAAGGTTTTCTAGGCTGTAATCTTTACAGGAGCAGGTCTTTCTCCCATGGAGTGGCTGGATGGGTACAAATCACCAACCTTTTGGTTACAGTGGAGTGTTTAACCCTTGTAGCACCGTGGCTCCAAGTAGTTTGTGCTTAGGTGCAGTTTTTTGTCAGCTGTGAAGCACCTGGAGTCTTTGACCCTCCTAGTTCTGGGGAAGTTGGTTTGGGTATAGCCCCTCCTGCTGTGGGGACAGCAGTCAAATGTCCCAGCTAGCACATTGCCAGTAGCCCACAGAGTCCTGGGCTCATTCATTAGACAATCATGTTTGTATCCCCAGTAGGTGGTGACATTCTGAGTCATTCTAAATTTTACTATGTTTTGTGCTGTTTGGAAACCTCGGTGGCATAGTGCTTAAGAGCTATGGCTGCTAACCAAGAGGTGGGCAGTTCAAATCCACCAGGCACTACTTGGAAACTCTATGGGGCAGTTCTACTCTGCCCTATAGGGTCATTATGAATCAGAATCGACTCAATAGCAACCGGTTTGTTTGTTTTTTGGTTTGTGCTATTTGTATAATAAAAAATGCTGGTGAGAAAAAAGAAATCTTTTATTAGGAGAGGGATGAGGCAAGGACCCTTCATATTTTCAGGAGAAGCTCCACAGCACCAAGGACAGGCTCCAGGGGAGAAGTCAGCAGTTCTGTCTTCCTGGCTCACTCATTGAAGGGACTGGGTTTTTCAGTTCTAAAATGAGGGCCTGGTACTAGATAATCTCTGGGGGCCCTTTAAGCTCTAAGCACTTTATGATTCTGATATTTTAATCACTGTCAGTGGCAATTTCTGCTGTTATAAATGACATGTAATTTTCCCTGGAGGTTTCTTTGGTTGTGGTCATGAGGTTCACTCACTATAATATTATCTGACCACTGGGGAGGTTCATTTTAGTATCAGGCAACAGTTTCCCATCCTTCTCCCTCCTCTTCTAGGTTTCTCTCTGCCTCTCAGGAGGTTTATGTGGCTTAATTAACTCTCATCAGTCAAGTGCTTTTGATCTAAGAGTAGAGACGGTATCTTGTTATGAATAATAGCTCATTGGAAGCTCAAGTCACTCACAGCATTATTAGCAGAAGATATTAGTACCACTGCATGTATAACGTGAAGCCTATTAGGTCTAATGTACAACATCTGCTCCTTGGAGGAAAAAATGGCCCAGGGGAACCCATGTGAGCACTTTGCATAAATGCTCCAGGGATCTGGAGATGTGCTTGAGGCTGAGTGATGGAATTGGGGGAAATGAAATTCCTTACAGGTATAAAATGAAGTATTTATGGAGGAGCCGTACTCTAGTTCCCCTGTGTCTGTCAGTTTGTCGTACTGTGGGGGCTTGTGTGTTGCTGTGATGCTGGAAGTTATGCCACCGGTATTCAAATACCAGCAGGATGACCCATGGTGGACAGGTTTCAGCTGAGCTTCCAGAAATAAGACAGACTAGGAAGAAGGACCTGACAGTCTACTTCTGAAAAGAATTAGCCAGTGAAAATCTTCTGAATAGCAGTGGAACATTGTCTGATATAGTGCCTGAAGATGAGCCCCTCAGGTTGGAAGGCACTCAAACATGACTGGGGAAGAGCTGCCTCCTCAAAGCAGAATCGACCTTAATGAAGAGGATGGAGTCGATTTTTTGGGACCTTCATTTGCTGATGTGGCATGACTCAAAATGAGAAGAAATAGCTGCAAACTTTCATTAATAATCAGAACGTGGAATGTACAATGTATGAATCTAGGAAAATTGGAAATGAAGCACATAAACATTGATATCCTAGGCATTAGTGAGTTGAAATGGACTGGTACAGGCCATTTTGAATCAGACAATCATATGGTCTAGTATACCGGGAATGACAACTTGAAGAGGAATGGCTTCCCATTCATTGTAAAAAAGAACCTTTCAGATCTATCCTGAAGTACAATGCTGTCAGCGATAGGATAATATACATACACCTACAAGGAAGACCAGTTAATACCACTATTACTGAAATTTACACACCAACCATTAAGGCCAAAGATGAAGAAACTGAAGATTTTTACTAACTTCTATAGTCTGAAACTGATCGAACATGCAATCAGGATGCATTGATAATTACTGGTGATCGGAATGCAAAAGCTGGGAACAAATAAGAAAGATTGGTAGTTGGAAAATGTCGCCTTGGTGATAGAAATGATGCCAGAGATCACATGATAGAATTTTGCAAGATCAATGACTTCTTCATTGCAAATACCTTTTTCAACAACATAAACGGTGACTATACACGTGGACCTCACCAGATGGAATACACAGGAATCGAATCAACTACATCTGTGGAAAGAGATGATGAAAAAGCTCTATATTACCAGTCAGAACAAGGCCAGGGGCCGACTTTGAAACAGACCATGAATTGCTCATATGCAAATTCAAGCTGAAGCTGAAGAAAATTAGAACAAGTCGACACGAGCCAAAGTACAATCTTGAATATATCCCACCTGAATTTAGAGATCATCTCAAGAATAAATTTGACACATTGAACCCTAATGACCAAAGACCAGACAAGTTGTGGAATGACAGACATCAAGGACATCATACATGAAGAAAGCAAGGGGTCATTAAAAATACAGGAAAGAAGGAGGAGATCGGAATGGATATCAGAAGAGACTCTGAAACTTGCTCTTGAACTTCAAGTAGCTAAAGCCAATGGAAGAAATGAAAGTAAAAGAGCTGAACAAAAGATTTCGAAGGGAGGCTCGAGAAGACAAAGTAAAGTATAATGATGAAATGTGCAGAAACCTAGAGTTGGAAAACCAAAAGGGAAGAGCACACTTGGCGTTTCTCAAACTGAAATAACTAAAGAAAGAACTCAAGCCTCAAGTTGCAGTATTGGAGGATTCTATAGGGAAAATACTAAATGACACAGGAAGCATCAAAAGAAGACGGAAGGAATATACAGAGTCACTATACAAAAAAAATTGTTCTATGTTCAACCATTTCAGGAGGTAGTGTATGATCAGGAACCGATGGTAATAAAGGAAGAGGTTCAAGCTGCACTGAAGGCATTGGCTAAAAACCATGATAAACAGAGAAAAGACTGAAGTTGCCAAGAATTTCATTTTACTCGTATCCACAATCAACACCCATGGAAGCAGCAGTCAAGAAATCAAAAGACACACTGCATTGGGCAAATCTGCTGCAAAAGATCACTTTAGAGTGTTAAAAAGCAAAGATGTCACTTTGACGACTAAGGTGCGCCTGACCCAAGCTATGGTGTTTTCAATCACCTTATATGTATGTGAAAGCTGGACAATGAATACGGATGACTAAAAAAGAATTGACACCTTTGAATTATGGTGTTGGCGAAGAATGTTGAATATACCATGGATTGCCAAAAGAACGAACAAATCTGTTTTGGGAGAAGTACAGCCAGAATGCTCCTTAGAAGCAAGGATGGTGAGACTACATCTCACATACTTTGGATATGTTATCAGGAGGGACCAGTCACTGCAGAATGACATCATGCTTGGTAGAAAGTCATTGAAAAATATGAAAACCCTCAATGAGATGGATTGACACAGTGGCTGCAACAATGGGCTCAAGCATAACAACAGTTGAGATGATGGCAAAGGACGGGGCAGAATTTTGTTCTGTTGTATATAGGGTCGCTACGAATCAGAACAGACTCAACAGCACCTAACAACAACATACTCTAATTGGGCGACTTATTTTTCTAAATGCACAGTCTCTGTGAGCCATAGGAGAAGGCCCTCCTCCAATTTCTCTTCCCTGAGGAGTGTTTGAGGGCAGACGGTGGAAGAAGCCACTGGCCCCTCCAAGCCAGGCAGTTTAACCATCACTGACACATCTGGGCAGTAGAGAACACCAAGAGGATGGATCTGTGAGAGCATGAAGTTGCGAGTCTGTTGGGTAGAATGGGTGGGTGGAGGAGGCTCAGCTTGGATTTAAACCCTTGTTCAATGAATATTTGTTGAATTGCATCTAAGCTAATAATGTTATGTTTTGCTATCTGGAAGCAGTTCTGTTCAACCAAAATCTATATGCCTTCTGAGTGTGTACACACATTTTTCTGTCTCTAGAATCTATTCATCTTAGAGGATTCACTATATTTTAAGTGTCTCAAAGATGAACAAAATACACCCCAGGTATGGCCATTATTGTGTAGGTTGTGGTGCTTGAAATGAATGATAGGGTTAATTGAATTGCCATACTGCCTAAAAATATCTAAGCTTCCTAGAATTTCTAGTAATTCCATTAATTTGACAAACTCTATGGGGCAGTTCTACGCTGTCCTATAGGGTCGCTATGAGTCGGAACCGACTCAACGGCACTGGGTTTCTGGGTTATGTGAAGTATATTTCATTCTGTTGTACATAGGGTTGCTATGAGTTGGAAGTGACTTGATGGCACCTAACAAGAACAATGAAACCCTGGTGGGATAGTGGTTACGTGCTATGGCTGCTAACCAAAGAGTCAGCAGTTTGAACCCACCAGGCACTCCTTGGAAACTCTATAGGGCAGTTCTACTCTGTCCTATAGGGTCACTATGAATCAGAATCCACTCAGCGGCACTGGGTTTGGTTTTTTTTTTTTTGGAACAATAACAATGTGAAGTGGAGAGAAATACAAAACTCCACTGGATGTTGTTGTGTGTGTGTGTGTTCCAATAAAACTTTATGTATTTATTCATTTTATTGTACTTTAGTTGAAGGTTTTCAAAACGAATTAGCCTCTCATTAAACAGTACATACATTGTTTTACGACATTGTTTAACAACCCCAGGACATGTTAACACTCTCCCTTCTTGAACTTGGGTTCCCGATTACCAACTTTCCTGCCCTCTCCTGCCTTCTAGTCCTTGCCCCTGGGCTGGTGTGCCCTTTTAGTTTCATTTTGTTTTATGGGACTGTCTAATCTTTGGATGAAGATAAACCTCAGGAGTGACTTCATTACTGAGCTAAAAGGGTGTCCAGGGAATACACTCTTGGGGTTTCTTCAGTCTTTATCAGACCAGTAAGTCTGGTGTTTCTTGTGAGTTAGAATTTTGTTCTACATTTTTCTCCAGCTCTGTCTAGGATCCTGTATTGTGATCAGTTTCAGAGCAGTCAGTGGTAGTAGTCGGGCACCATGTAGTTGTACTGGACTCAGTCTGGTGGAGGCTTTGGTAGTTGTGGTCCTTTAGTCCTTTGGACTAATCTTTCCCTTGTGCCTTTAGTTCTCTTCATTCTCTCTTGTTCCTGACAGGGTGAGACCAGTGGAGTATCTTAGATGGCCGCTCACAGGCTTTTAAGACCCCAGGTGCTACTTACCAAAGTAGAATGTAGAACATTTTCTTTATAAACTATGTTATGCCAGCTGAGCTAGATGTTCCCCGAGACCATGGTCCCCACAGCCCTCAGGCCAGTAATTCGGTCCTTCGGGGAGTTTGGATGTGTCTATGGAACTTCCATGACCTTGCCTTGTACAAGTTGTGCTGGCTTGCTCAGTAGCTGACCCACAATTCTTATAATATCCCTCCCCCATTTTTCCGTTTTATTTTCTGAAATCCGGTGATCAGAGTCATGTTGAGGCAGTTTGTCGCAAAAACTCAATATTACAAATATCTGAAACATTGGAAAGCTGCATACATTACTTATTTTCCAGTTAAATATTACCAGCAAACTAATATTGACTATGGGTGTGAAAAAGAAAGAAAAAGCTAAGTTTATGCACATTATTTTATTCGTATCCAGCCTTGTTCCAGAAAGTCTTCTCCCTCATAAAGTTCATTACTTGAAATAGGAGCCTGGTGATGCAACGCTTAAGTGCTCTGTTGCTAACCAAAAGGTTGGTAGTTCAAACCCACCCAGAGGCTCCAAGGAAGAAAAGCCTGGAGTTCTGCTTTCAAAAGATTACAACCAAGAAAACCCTATGGAGCAGTTCAACTCTGTCAGCTGGGGTCACTATGAGTCTAAATCAACTTGATGACACCCAACAACAACAACATGAGTGAAGTGGCTAAGAGATGGGGAGGAGGTGAGGCTGAAACTGTAAGGGCAAATCTTCTTTTTTTCCAAAAGCTTTGGTGATGGGAACAATTTTGCTTCTCTCTTTGCCCTCTGTGTTCCTTTCTCCACTCCATTCCATTTTATGCAATGGAATATCAGATCTAAAGTGAGTGTAAATATTTGCAAGATCCTGAGATGATCCTTGAAGTATTTTTTCCCAGTAGGTAGGCCTGAAGGGATCCTCAAAGTTTTAAAGACTCCACCACACCACTTTAAGCCCAGCCACTTTGGTAACAAATCTGCTACATAACTCACAGCATATTGGTAGTGTTTCTTGTTTCTAAACACTGGAGACCCAACACTCTCCACAGTGCTTTGTCACTTCTATATATTCATACCAGTCAAAAAGATTACATGAGTTTTACTTTCAGTGGTGGATGTTGTTGTCGAATCAATTTTTGAGTCATAGTGACTCCATGTGACAGGGTAGAACCATCCCACAGGGTTTTCTAGGCTATAATCTTCACAGAAGCAGACCACTAGGTCTTTTCTCCTGTGGAGCTGCTGGGTAGGTTTGAACCAGCAACCTTTCGGCTAGCAGCCAAGTGTTTAACCACTGCGCCACCAGGGCTCCTTTAGGATACTGTGACAAAAAGGAGAATATGTCTTCTCAAAGTGCATAGACCTCCTCTCCTGCTATGGAAATAAATGAAGATCACCCAAATGGGAACAAAAAAGGCTATTTATTCAGAGCTTGCTATAGCAAGGAAGTCAGCCACCATCATTTGTGTTTGGCAGACTTAAAGGCAGGCAGAGGAGTGGGAAAGCTTCATAGCAGAAAAAGGGAAGGCTTAAGGTATTATTTTTCTTAAGGTATGCCCTGATGGGAGGCTGTTGGCATAGGGAGCATATTTGGCTTTTTAAGTTGGAAGCTGGGGTGGGGGTGGGGGGCAAAAATTAAGGAAACTGTCAGTTATTAATCTAGTCCTGGCCATTTTGGGCCCATTGTCACAGGGGTTGTTTGGCTTCCTGGGCTGGTTACTGCAGGTTATGGGTCAGAGTTCTATTTTTATATATGGTCTACCCATTTTCCATTTGTATACTTAGTCTCTCATTGTTCACCAGGTTCTGATAAGCCTCTGTCTCCAACCTCCCTACTGCCCGAGAGGTAAAGTGAAGATGCTTTAGAAATAGCTTTAGTTTCAACTATTGCTCTGTGTAATGGATTGAATTGTGTCCCTCTCCCCCCCCAAAAAATATGTATTGGAATCCTAACCCCTATACCTATGGTTGTAGTCCTGTTTAGAATAGGGTTTCTTTGTTATGTTAATAAGGCCATATAAATGTAGGGTGTGTTCTAAACCTAATCACTTCTGAGTCATATGAAGAGCAGATTAGACACAGAGGAGGGCACACACAGGGGAAGGCAGAGGCCAACAGAGGATTGCCAAGAAACCAAGGAATACATGGAGCAAGGAAGGAATCAATGGGTCAAGGCCCTGATATGGACTTTGAGCTTCTAGAACTGTGAGAAAATAAATTTCTGTTCTTTAAAACCACCCATTTGTGGTATTTCTCTAACAGCAGCATTAAGTAAGTAAGACACTCTGCCATTTAGGAACTCTGAAACGTTAGGCAGGTTACAAAACCTCAGATCTTCAGTTTTTCATCTGTAAAATGGGGGTAATAATATCTACTTCCCAAGTACTGTTGCTGGAACTGAATAAGGTTCTTGCCTCTCACTGGTCAAGAATGAGCAGGTAAGGCATGGAGAGTTTTCCACACAAGCAAAGCTTTATTGAAAAGGCTTGCAAGTAGAGACAAGGAGGGTCTAGGTAACGCTTACCCCCATCTCACAGAACAAAGGACTTGCATGGGCTTTTAAAAATTCTTGAGTGGGAAAAAGATTCATGTGGGGTTTTCCAGCAAGTAGCCTGTTTTAGGCGGGGATAGGTTAACTAAGATGCACAGGCAGCAGCTTTCTAAGATGGCTTTAACGTGGCTTCTGTCCCAGAGGCCTCTGGGAATCATAGCAGGACTTATTATGGGGTGTCACGCCTGTGCAGTCTCTCGCTCCCCCAAGTTCGATTCCCCAGCTGCGGCTGCAGCCCCTCACTGCCCCTGGTGGAAGGTAACATAGCGGTCACAGGTAGATGTTTTGCACATGTCCCCTGGGACTGGTTTCATCTGGCTGCTTCTGAAAGACAACTTTAAGGAAGTTTCTGGGCTGTTTTCTGATACCCTGCCCTACTGTTCTGAGGAATGGCTTTGTTTCTGTGCCCTGGCCCATTTCCTGTTACTTTATTACTTTAATTCATTTATGTGAATTGCAGATTTGGGGGCCCTTCTGTTCCCTGTCTTAGTACCGTGAAGATTAGCTGAGATATTAAATAGTCAATGTACGTGAAGCTTTTAGGAGAGTGCTGGCTTATCTCTTATGACGTGTGAAATGCCTCATGCAGACTGGTAATGATAATGGTTTTCATTTATTGAGTGCTTTCAACGTGCTGGGCTTTCAACGTGCTGGGCTTTGTAGTAAGTAAAAAATAACTTTACATCTATTAGCTCATGTAATTCTCTCAACAACCACAAGAGGCCTTAAGACCGAACCGTATGAGGTAGCAGTATTGTGTCTCCGTTTTAGAGAAGAGGAAATTGAGGCATGGAGTGGTTAAATAACTTGTACCAGGTCACAGGGTAAGTACGTTGGACACCAAAGTCCAAGCTCTTACTTTATTAGGTGTTACTTGCTTTCCCCTCTTCCTCTCTAACTTCCATTAAGAAAGCTTCCCATAGGTCTTTGAGTTAACTTCCTCCAACTATGATTTTAAATCAGAGGAGAAAGAACATTTGTAGATGGCCTGAAGAAAAAGTCCACACTGCCAAATTCTCAGTATCTTGTGATTCAAAATAGAGACGCTGCAAGACACCTTAATTCATCACTTTTTGTCCCCTTTTGCCCCTTTCCCTTTCTGACTGACAGTTTCCATTTGAGAGCTGAATTGAGGGCTTCGCAATACTATTCATGTCAGAGAACTAATTCAAGTGGTTCTGATTTAATTTTTATCAGAGTCTATTCTGAAAAGCCTGGGATACCTTGTGCTCTAGAAATTAACTTCTGGCAGAATGACAAACTGAAGCCAGTCAAGAGAAGTGCAGGGGTTACTGGACTCTCTCGTGGGAATCTACGTTTCTCCAAGTCACTTGGACAACATTTTGTGGAAGGTGTAATTCTTGTTATTTCCTTCATAAAGTTTTAATGATCCTAAAATAAGTACATATTTAATATAGAAAAATTGGAAAATTGTTGTTGTTAGTTGCCATCAAGTTGATTCCAACTCATGGTGACCCGATGTATGGAGTATAATCGCTCCAAAGGGTTTTCAAGGCTGTGACTTTTCAGAAGCAGATCACCAGGCCTGTCTTCTGAGGTGCCTCTGAGCACTTTCGAACCACCAACCTTGCAAATAGTAATCGAGCACTTAACCATATGCGCCACCCATGCATAAAAAGAAAATTTACATCAATCATAGTTTCACCACCACTCAGAAGAAACCACTGTGACTTGAAGGTTTATTTACTTCAGCTCTCTTTCTAAATTTTTGAGTCAGAGTTGGGATCTTTATAATATTCATATATATTTCTCTGTTTTGTACTTTATTTATTTCATGCCTATTAAGATGAATATATGATTTTTTCCCAATTTATTAATGTGATGAATTAATTGATTTTCAAATGACAAATCAATTTCATATTATTTAAATATTTTGCCTATATGTTCATGAGTGATGTTGGCCAGGACATTTTCTTTCTCATATTCTTCTCAGATTTGGGAACCATGGTTATGTAAGCTTTCTACATTCTGAAAAGCTTTGGGTATGATGCTATTACTGGCTTCATTGAAGTTTGGCAGAAGTCAAGTTGACCTGGGACTTGGAGGAGGGAGATTTTTGACTTCTGATTCACTATTAATGTGTCCTAGCTCTTTGTGAGTTAGTTTGGTAAATTACGCTTTTCAAGGAGTTGTTCCTTTTATATAAAGTTTCAAATTTCTTGGCATGATATAGTTAAAATAAACCTTTATTATTTTTAGAAGTCATATCCTCCTTTTTGGTACTGATACTGCTTGTTTGTGTTTTCTCTTTTTTGATCTTAATCATCTTGCCAAAGGCTTATCAAGTTTATTAATCTTTTCAAGGAACCAATGTTTGGCTTGGCTGATCCTTTCTAGTACATTTTTTTTTTTTCTCTGTCATTACTTTCTGCTATGACCTTTCTGTTTTTCTTTCTTCTACTTTCTTGATTGTGATAGACATCTCATTTCGACTAGTAGGCTCTACAGTACCTTGGGCAAAGCATTTATGTGCCTTTTCCTCAAGTTTGAGTTCGATTCTTTCCTTTTGTTTAGAAGGGCATAGGGCTCGTGCCTCTCTGCACCTAGTTGGGAGTCACCTCCCATACCCTCTTCTTAGGCTACTGGCCAACACTCTGATGCCACAGGTTATATGCATACACATTCATGCTCACTTTCAGTTTCTCCTTTGCAGTTCAGCAGTCGATCAGGGTGTGTTTTGGTCAGAGTATTGCTAATTTGACTGCTATAATAATGGCTCCACTGCCCGGTAGTCTAGGAGAGGGCCTTGTGTGGATATATTAGGGGTGATCTACAAAAGAAACGACTGAGTAGCTCTGTCCCCTTCACTTCATCATGGGACCTAGCCCAACTCTGGGGCTTCATCTCTGGGGCAATACCCACCCATATTATGTGACGCACCTATACCAAACGTGTTTCCTCCACCATCTCACAGAATGACAGAATGGTTAGGGAGTCTTTCTCATCCTACTTTCTGCCATGTGCTGAGTAAGAAATTCTTTTGGGCAATTTGAAATAACTTTGAAATATTACTGATGAGAGAGTGTGTATGGGGTTTGTGCCCCCACCAATAAAGCAATTATAGCACTGTCACATTTCCCTCAGCTTAAGTCCCCAGCCATAAATCAGGGAAAGGCCATTGTATTAGATATCCTACTGCAAGCCTTCTCAACTCGATGCTGAGGAAAGGGGTTAAGGAAAAGGAAGTTCCATCAGTCAGAATGATTTGAGCTGCAATAGGCAGAGAGAGAACCCTACTGTCCTTCAACCTCTCAGAGGTCTTTCTGGAGCACTGGACCTTGTAGTCACAGTCCTTGGAGCAGGCCCTTCTCATTCCAGAATCGAAGAGATCTTGCCACAAAGGCTTTCTCACATACTCTGTCTCCAATCCCTTTAATATTCTGTGACTCTGAGAACAAGAGGAAGCCATTTAATAGGAGACACTTTGAAGTAAAAAAAGGAAAGCTGTCCTACAGAAACTTCTGGAAGATTCAAATCAGTTACATGAATTTAGAGGTTGTAGTCACTTGTATTACAATCATGCACTTCTATCAAGAGGTTTGTTTGACCTGTCGCCTCATGGGCCTCAGCTTTGCAAGCACATGAATAGTACGATTTCCTCCATTCATCTCTTGTGGTTCTCTGGGAAAGGAGACATGTTCCAGGCCCCAGTGGGTCCCACAAACACTCAGCAGCATCAGCAAATGCCACTTAGGCAGGCCATATGGCACTTGTTTTTAAAAACGGTTGCCTCAAATTAAAACTCAACAAATATTTCTTAGGGATCTACATTGTGCTTGGTTTTGTGACTGCAGAAGTAAGCAGGTCATGGTTCTGTCCTTAGGGAACTCACATTGCAGAAGGGAGATAGAAGTGTCAGCAGATAGATCAGTCGAACATGAAAAGTGCTAGAAATAGGTAAGTACAGGGTGCTGTGGGAGCACAGCAAAGAAAGTGATGGTGCCAGGATCTCGTCTGCTTGGTTCTCCAGGCCCGCACTCCACCTTCCATCACCCTGCTCTCTGCCTGTTATGGATTGAATTGTGGCCCCCCCCCACAAAATGTGTGTCAACTTGATTAGTCCATGATTCCCAGTATTGTGTGATTGTCCACCATTTTGTCACCTGATGTGATTTTCCTAGGTGTTGTAAATCCTACCTCTGTGACGTTAATGAGGCAGGATTAGCAGCAGTTATGTTAATGAGGCAGGACTC
Organism: Elephas maximus indicus; assembly: GCF_024166365.1. NCBI lineage: Eukaryota > Metazoa > Chordata > Mammalia > Proboscidea > Elephantidae > Elephas > Elephas maximus. Next base: position 41,964,297 of record NC_064827.1, on the reverse strand, counting down.
AATTTACAAGAGTAGGATGTGTCTTAAGTCAATCTCCTTTGAGATATAAAAGAGAAAACCAGTGAAAAGACAGGGGGACCTCATATCACCAAGAAACAAGAGCCAGGAGAATAGCTCATCCTTTGGACCTGGGGTCCCTGCAGTGAGCAGCTCCTCAAACGGGGAACATTGATGACAAGGACCTTCTCTCAGAGCTGACAGAGTGAGAAAGCCTTTCCTTGGAGCTGGCACTCTGAATTCAGACTTCTAGCCTCCTAGACTGTGAGAGAATAAATTTCTCTTTGTTAAAGGCATCCACGTGAGGTATTTCTGTTATAGCAGCACTAGATAATTAAGACAGAATCTGGTTCCAAGAGAGTGGGGTGCTGCTCTAACAGACACCAAAAGTGTGGAAGGGGTTTTGAAACTGTGAATGGGTAGAGGCTGGAAGAGTTTTGAAGTGCCTGACAGTAAAAGCCTAGATTGATTTAAAGAGGCTGTTGGTGGAATTATGGACATCAGAGACAATTCTGGTGAGGACTCAGAAGGAGGTGAGGAGAGCTGTTATACTGGAGGTGACACAGATGGCAAGAAGCAGCAGCAGCAGCAGCAGCAGCAGCAGAGAAACAGCTGCAGCAGAACCAGGAGACCAGTGTGAGACAGCGCTGGTGCTGACCCACGGAGCGACAGAGCTGAGTGCGTTTGTGCAGCAGGCTCCCTGGTGTGGTGGGGTGCCTCCAGGCACTTTTCAGTGGAGTTAAAGAGCTTGGGAATACTCACCCCAGAAAGGCAGATGTGGTGGTGAGGCCCGAGGGGCTGAGAGGCCAAGGAACCAGGAAGCAGAAGCTGAAGAGACAAGGAACACAGGAAGCAGAGCTGCTTCAGTCTCAAAGGGTAGGGCCACCACCTCAGTGGCCTCAAATTGTAGAGCCATGGTCTCTGGAGTTTCTAAAGGTGGAGCCACAGCCTCCTAGGTTTCAAAGAGTCAGATCTTCACCAGCTCAATTTCAGAGTGTGGGGCTGCCTTTCACGAGTGTCAGCAAGATGGGGCCAGATCCACTGCCCAAAGCTGAGGGGGTGGGGCTGCCATACCCACGGGGCAGAAGTATGGGGCCTGCTGGGACCGTGGAGTTAGGATCACCACTCAGATGGACTAGGAGAATGGGGCTGACCACAGCAGAGAGAGTACAGTTGCCATTCCAATGGGCCTGGAAGGTAAAGTGAAGCTGAGGGGACTCCACTCAGAATCTGGAGAGTGTGGCCAATACCTAGAGTCTGGAGGGCAAGGCCATTGCCTAAATGGTCTCAGAGGACAGAAGGTTATTTTCAAGACTTCAGGGCTAATGTGTTCTGCTGACTTGCTTGTTGCCTGTTATCCTTTTTTTTTCCCTCCAGTTTCTCTCCTTTGTAATAGAAATGTCTAGCCTGTGCCTGTTCCACCATTGTACTTTGGAAGCAGATACTTACAGATTTCACAGATGAAGAGGAATTTTGCCCCACGATGGAATTTGCACTTGGAGTTGATTTAAGACTTTTGTTATGATATGATGGGGTGAATGGGTTTTACAGGTGGCAATGACATGAATTTTTGGGGGCCAGAGGGTGGGGTGTCATGGGTTGAATTTGTCTCCCCAAAATACATATCAACTTGGCTAGGCTATGCTTCCCAGTATTGTGATTGTCCACCATTTTGTCATCTGATGTGATTTTCTTATGTGTTGTAAATCCTACCTCTATGATGTTAATGAGGCAGGAGTAGAGGCAATTATGTTAATGAGGCAGGACTCAATCTATAGGGTTAGGTTGTGTCTGGAATCAATCTCTTTTGAGATACAAAAAAGAGAAGCAAGGAGAGAGACATGGGGACCTCATACAAAGAAACAAGAGCCAGGAAAATAGTGCATCCTTTGGGACCAGGGTTCCTGCAGTGAGAAGATCCTTAAACAGGGAAGATTGATGACAAGGACCTTCCCCCAGAGCCAAGAGAGAGAAAGACATCCCCTGGAGCTGGTGCCCTGAATTTGGGCTTCTAGTCTCCTAAACTGTGAGAGAATAAATCTGCTTGTTAAAGCCATCCACTTGAGGTATTTCTGTTATAGCAGCACTAGATAACTAAGACACCTCTATAAACAGTCCTTTATTAAATCTTTGTTAAATTGTTCTTATTTGAGTATGTCATTTTTCTTGCTGGGTCCCTGACTGATACTAACTCTAATCCTGCTGGTGGGGGCAGGCAATGTGGAGACCTAGGAGGGAGACTGTTAAGAAGCCTTGGTGGTGCAGTGGTTAATCCAAAGGTGGGTGGTTCGAAACTATCATCTGCTCTTTGGAAGAAAGATGTGGCAGTCTGCTTCCATAAATATTACTGTCTTGGAAACCCTATGGGGAAGTTCTACTCTGTCCTATAGGGTCACTGTTATAGATTAAATTATGTCTCCCCCAAAATAAGTATTGTAAATCCTAACCTCTATGACCATGGTTATAATCCCCTTTGGAAATAGGTTGTCTTTGTTACGTTAATGAAGCAGGATTAATGTAGAGTATATCTTGAGTCGTTCTTTTTTGAGATAGTCATGGATTGAATTGTGTCGCCCCAAAATATGTGTATCCATTTGGCTAGGCTGTGATTCCCAGTATGGTGTGATTGTCCACCATTTTGTCATCTGATGTGATTTTCCTATGTGTTGTAAATCCTATGTCTATGATGTTGATGAGATGGGATTAGCGGCAGTTAGGTTAATGAGGCAAGACTCAATCTACAAGATTGGCTTGTGTTTTGAGACATAAGAGAGAGAAGTGAGCAGAGAGACTTGGGGACCTCATACCACCAAGAAACAGTGCTTCCTTTGGACTAGAGGTTCCTGTGCAGAGAAACTCCTAGACCAGGGGAAGATTGATGACAAGGACCTTCCTCCAGAGCCGACAGAGAGAGAAAGCCTTCCCCTGGAGCTGATGCCCTGAATTTGGAGTTCTAGCCTTAGTAATGAAGATCAAAGACCATAGCCTTCAGTATGGATTGCACCTCAACATAAACCAAAAAACCAAACCCACTGCCGTTGAGTCGAACCTGACTCATAGCGACCCTATAGGACAGAGTAGAACTGTCCCGTAGAGTTTCCAAGGAGCGCCTGGCACATTCGAACTGCCGGTCTTTTGGTTAGCAGCCGTAGTACTTTACCACTAAGCCACCGGGGTTTCCCTCAACATAAAGAAAACAAAAATCCTCACAACTGGACCAATGAGCAACATCATGATAAATGGAGAAAAGATTGAAGTTGTCAAGGATTTCATTTTACTTGGATCCACAATCAACAGCCATGGAAGCAGCAGTCAAGAAATCAAATGACACATTGCATTGGGTAAATCTGCTGCAAAAGACCTCTTTGAAGTGTCGAAAAGTAAAGATGTCACCTTGAAGGTTAAGGTGCCCCTGACCCAAGCCATGGTATTTTCAATCCCATCATATGCATGTGAAAGCTGGACAATGAATAAGGAAGACCGAAGAATTGACACCTTTGAATTTTAGTGTTGGCGAAGAACATTGACTATACCATGGACTGCCAAAAGAAAGAACAAATCTGTCTTGGAAGAAGTACAACCAGAATGCTCCTTAGAAGCAAGGATGGCGAGACCGCATCTTACATTCTTTGGACATGTTGTGAGGAGGGATCAGTCCCTGGAGAAGGACATCATGCTTAGCAAAGTACAGGGTCAGTGGAAAAGAGGAAGACCCTCAATGAGGTGGATTGACACAGTGGCTGCAACAATGAGCTCAAGCATAACAACGATTGTAAGGATGGCACAGGACCAGGCAGTGTTTTGTTCTGTTGTGCATAGGGTCACTATGAGTTGGAACTGACTCAACGGCACCTAACAACAACAATAGCATCCTACACTGTGAGAGAATAAATTTCTGTTTGTTGAAGCCATCTGCTTGTGGTGTTTTTGTTATAGCAGCATTGGATAACTAAGACAGATATAAAAGAGATTAAACAAGTGAACAGAAGAGAGATGGGGTATGATAGATGCCAAGACACATGGAGATTTCCAAGTATCCAGGAAGCAGGATCTGAAGAGACAAGAAACTTCCTCCAGGGCCAACCAAGAGGGAAAGCTTCCCCTAGAGCTGGTGCTCTGAATTTGGACTTCTGGTCTCCTAAACTGTAAGAAAATAAATTTCTGCTTATTAAAGCCATCCACTTGTGGTATTTCTGTTATAGTAGCACTAGATAACTAAAGCAGTCGCTATGAGTAGGAACCGAGTGGATGGAAATGGGTTAGCAGGGAGAGCTTCACAAAGGAGGTAACATTGAGGTTACGTTTTAAAAGTTAAATAGGATTTTGTCTAAAATTAATTTAGCTTTAATTTCTCACAATCAAAAGGCAACAGTTAAGTTGACGCATTCTCAGGTACAATCTCTCTATACTGTAAAATTTCCTTCTCATGCATGTTTCTCCATTTTTAAGAAGTATTCATTATTAATAAGCAAACAAACAAGATTGCCTGTGATAGCTGTTGTTTTCTTGGTATCTGTTGATTGAAAATTTTTTTATAATGAGAAAAATTTCCCCTTACAATAAAGTCAATGTGTGAAATATTTTTTATTCAGCCTGCAGATAATGCTTGTCTTGTGTATGGATTTGAGAACTCTGCAAAAATCCTGTGTCCTCTCACCCAAGGGTCTAGGCCAAGGTCAGCAACCACAGATCTAGGTCAAGTCTCTCTACCCCTCCCTTCTACCCCTTCCTGTGCACAGGTACCCAAATTATCAAATGTTAGAGCTGGAAGGGGAATGTGCAATTTACTCGATCCAATCACTCTATCTTACAGATGAGGTAATTAGATGTGAAATTATGGTCCCAAGGTGACACAGCTAGTTAGTGGCTGAGCTCACAGTAAAACTTGGGTTTCTTGTCTGTCTCCCAGTCTTGAGTTTTTCTACTATTAAAAATCATCATTCTCCCATGGTAACATTTTATGCCAAAAGTTCAATCTCTCAGTGTCCTACAGATGGAACAGATGGTAAACATTTCCTTTCTCTACCCACTTTCCCACCCCCTGCTCATTCTAACGCAGCAAGTGCTGGAATGGCAGGGAGTCTGCTCCTAGCCAAGGACCAATTCCTAAGTCATGGGAACAGTGGGAGTGAATAGACTTAGCCCACATCAGATAAGTGCAAAAGTGGTCAGCTATTCCCCAATCCAAAGGGCCAGAGAGATTTAAGTGAGCCATGGGCCCCAAAATAGAGGGAGTTCTTGGGTGTGAGGCCAGCTGGGTTGGCCTGAGAAGTTCTGGAAGCTGCTTCAGCAAGGCCTACATTAACAGCCATCCTTATATATGCATGACATTTCACAGTTCAAGTGTGCCTGTTCATCCCCATTATCCTATCTGTGCCCTGTGAAGTAGAAAGGGCAGATACTGAATCCCTAAGTCTCAAGAGGAGCCCTGGTGGCACAGTGGTTAAGAGCTCGGCTGTTAACTAAAAGATCGGCAGTTTGAATCTAACAGGCACTCCTTGGAAACGCTATGGGGCAGTTCTACTCTGTCCTGTAGGATCACTATGAGTCGAAACCAACTTGACAGTAAAGGATAAGTCTCAAGAGAATTGACCTGGCCAACAGCATCTGGCCTGAGCAGACACAAGCTTGGGCCAGAGCTTGGATCTGTTGACTCCTTGTCATCCACAGGCTACCACTGTACCCATGTCCACTGGCTTGAAAGTGAAACTTTGCCCACCAGAGATAACTATGTCTGCTTATTATATTTCATTCCCAAGGCCAGAACGGCAATTTGACCCACTTAGTCCTCTTTGACCAGGAGGGCTCTAGCCTGATAGTAGACAAATTAAGAGGACAGAGGGGTCTTTACAATGAAAAGATCCAAACATTCCCTGCAATTAGAGGCATCTACATACTCTCGAAAAATGTTATCTCCCATTGAAAAACAAATAGCCCTTCCAGGAAATGCCTCCATCTTAGACTCTTCCACACGTTGAAGGAACTTGGTCTTATGGAAGTAGTTGTCGTTGTGTGCCATTGAGTTGATCCTGACTCATAGTAACCCTATAGGATAGAGTAGATCTGCTTCATAGGACATCCTAGGTGTACTTTTTGACTCCTTGTCATCCACAGGCTACCACTGCACCTGCATCCTCTAGGCATGTCTCTTCTCCCAATGAATGGCTGGTGGGTTTGAACCACGAACTTTCTGGTTAGCCACGAGGGCTCTTTATGGGGGAAAAAAAACAACCCCAAAACCGTTGCCACTGCGTTGATTCCAACTCAGAGACCCTGTAGGACAGGGCAGAACTGTCCCATAGGGTTTCCAGGGAATGGCTGGTGGATTAGAACTGTCGACCTTTTTGGTTAGCAGCCAGGCTCTTAACCATTGCACCACCAGGACTCCATGGAAGTAGTAGTACATGTTTATTATTTTGTCTTCCAAGAATTATTTTAGGTATATAATTTGAACAGGAGCTGCTGTGTTAGATTAGTCCAGAAATGGACATCTGATCCAAGGTGAGCCAATTATACTAGCATTCCATTGGCCAGAGCTGATTGGTCTTGGATGAGCACCTGACCTGAGATGGGTCAATAAAAACAATCCTGGGATTGTTTTACCTTGGGTCATATCTGGTGACAAAGCTGGGTGATATGGGCCTAGGGTTGCTAACAGTCATGCTTCAAGCAACTTGCAGAAAGCTGACGTGCAGAGAGGAGCTAAGATGAGTGCTGAAGAGGGAGTCCTGGTAGCATTCTACTGGTTTTAGTTGACTTTCGAGCCATAAATTTTCAGTTAGTTATGTAAGTTAAAAAAAAAATCCATTTATCACTTGAAACCAAAAGAATTCTAATTCTGATGTAGTACAAAAGTGATACATGTCTTGAAAATAAGCTATAAATCTTATCTTAAAATCTCTAGTGTCTGGTGCCATGAAGTGATTTTCTCTGAAAAGACCTAGAGGAATTTATTAATAAATATTATTAATTAACCCTCCATTATGCCAAGCCCTAAATGCATGTTAAATGTCTGTCTTTGGATCTACCAAAAAAAAAAAAAAAAAAAAATTTTTTTTTTTTTTTTTTTTTTTGGATCTACCAAGAGAAAGGTACATAATGAAAACTCCTAGAGAACTGAGTGTAACTCCAGGCAACATTTTGTGTTTAAGGAATGTCTTCGATTCCTTCGAATTCTAGATCTGGAACTGCTATTGAGAAGACAGGGTAAGTCTTGGGTTGGATCAAAGCCAAATCAAGAGAACAGTAAAAAACAAGTCCCAGAAATGAGGATCTTGGAGTTCTCTCAGACCCAGGAGGCATGAAGGTCATGACATTTATAAGGCAACTAAACCGCAGGATGAAAAATCATAGAGGTCTGAAAGATTTTTATCAGACAGAAGTTTGGGAGTGAAGAGGGGAATAGGGGCAGCTGGCGAAGTACTCAGGTCCTGAGTTCCACTGCCTCTTTTGCCTCTTCTCACTTCATTTGTTTCATTCATTCATTCAGATGCTCTTTGGGTACCTATTGTGTGCCGAGTATTGTTCCAGTGCTCCCTGGCTTCTCTTTATATCTCTGGTTCTGGAATGAGGACCCTTGAGGCTCCAGTTGGATGGGCTGAGTGTGGCAAGGGGCCCACGAAGGGCAGGCAGTCATCCTGTAGTGGGGGAGGTGGAGATGGGTTGGGGAAGTAGTGGATCTGTGCAAAGGCAGCAGGGTCCCAGCCCCTAGCTGAGCCCCTGGGAAGGCCAACTGGTCAGAGAAAGGCAAGGGGTTGGCATTATAACATTTTGGATCTTTCAAACACTTGAGAAAAACATGTGTTCTGCCCTCAGCCTTATTTTCTAGAATGTACCTCTCCTCAGGACACATTCTGTAGAAATTTTCTCCTACTTGTTTAAGTTACCTTTCCTCTCAATCTGCTGATTTTCAAGTACTTAAAAGAGACAAAGAGAGGCTTGTGTGTAATACATCTCCTACAAAAAATCTCTGAAGTGCCTATCCAAATTCCAAAAACCCAAAACCAAACCTATTGCCATCGAGTTGATTCTGACTCATAGTAACCCTATAGGACAAAGTAGAACTGCCTCATAGAGTTTCCAGGGAGTGGCTGGTGGATTCAAACTGCTGACCTTTTGGTTAGCAGCTGAGCTCTTAATGACTACGCCACCAGTGCTCCGCCTGTCCAAAAAGGAGAGGTCAAATAAATTTAAAGTAGATCCACAATAATCATGAAAAGATACATTATCATAGACTGTGGAAAAAATAAAAAGCTCGTTTAAAGAGAAACAACCCTTACATAATTCACAAAGGAAGCAGAGGGCCATATGAACCCACCATCATGATATTCTTATGTTGGCTAACACAGTCAGAAAGAAAACGTCACTCATATGGGTAGGTTTCTCTAGACTACAGTTCTAGAAATGAGCTTTATTCAAGGTTAAAGAGGTCTATTGCGTTATATTTACAGTCTTATTTAATAATAGAAAAAGAAACATAATATTAGAAAAAATATTTATTGGGTTAGAATAAGTATTTAGATACTAGGTATAAAGAGCCTTTTTCTTAAAAAATATCTTGGCAACATCGTGTTAAATTAGGTATTTAATATATGATTATGATAACCAAATATTTCTAGATATTCTACATCAGTGGTGCTTAACTCATTTTGTTTTGTGGGTCCCTTTGAAGACATTTACACACATTCACACAATTTTATATATAATTTCAAGACTTCCTGGGCCTGCTTAACTCCATCTAGGTCAAGAACCTTTGATCTAGGGATCCTACAGTGTTAGTCACTTGGAAAATGTAATGTAAAAGACTTAGTTTGGGATTCTGCTTGTGGTAATGGCAGTCTAGTTAATAGACAACCAAACGTTCTACTGAGTGGTGGGGAGACGGGGTGGGGGGAGGAACTAGAGAAGCTGAATAAAATGTGAGGAAGATATATTTGAAGGGTGGGCAGGTTCAAACTCTCAACCTTTAGGTTAGCAGTTGAGTCTAACCATCTGTACCACCTAGGGACCCACCCAGTTGTACCATGGAAGAAAAGGCCTGGTGATCTGCTTCCATTAAGATTACAGCCAAGAAAACCCTATGGAGCAGTTCTACTTTGTAACACATGGGTCGCCATGAGTTGGAGCTGACTTGATGGTAACTAATAACAACAATTATATTTGAAGGCATTGGAGAACTATGCAGGTAGCCAGGACTGGAGAGAGTCCTGCAGAGAAGAGAAACTCATTGAGGTGAGCCTGATGTTCTAAACTGATTTTCCCTTCAAGACATTTCTCTTTGATTCTTAAGCAGCAAGGAATGAGCCTGAGAAAACAAGCAGACAGTGATTGCTAAAAGGCAGAGAATCTGAGCAGAGCTTTCATCAGTTTGTCATGGCTGGGTAGACAAAATTGGAGTTCAGGGCTATGATGACAGCAAAAATTCAAGAGACCAAAGTCCTGCAAAGAAGTTTGAACCACTTGTGCTCTTGAGGCATTCACTGATCAGAAACAGGTAGCTAAGAGATGGAGTTGCTAAACAGCTTTCTCATGGTGCTGGGGAGGTAAAAATTCGATTTCAGTGTCTGTCAAGGGGGAGAGGCCTTGATAAACATTCCAAGATGCTATTTTGGCTCTTCAAGGACTATATCCAGGGAGTAATAACATCAAATCGAGGCGCCCTGGTGGCAGAATGGTTAAGCACTCAACTGGAAGGTTAGCGGTTTGAACCCACCTGCCGCTCCTCGGCAGAAAGATGTGGCAGTCTGCTTCTGTAAAGATTATAGCCTTGGAAACCCTATGGGGCAGTTCTCCTCTGACCTATAGTATCACCATGAGTTGGAATTGATTAGACAGCAATGGGTTTTTGGGTAAGGGCAAACCCAAAGTAGATCAGACCTTATAAAGACTGAAACTCAGGCTTAATGTAGACTAAGGTGATCTGCCAGAAGTTAAAGTCTTATCCAGAGCCTCTACAATTTTGTATACACAATATCCAGAATTAAATAAAAAACTACTGGGTACACTCAGAGACAAGACCCAGAAGGAAAAAAAAAAAAAGAGAGAGAGGGACAAAGTAAACATACCTATGGATAATCAAGATAGTGGAGTTATCAGGCACAAGCTTTAAAATAAATATGATTAATATTTTAAGATAGATCACAAGACGGAAAATTTTACCAGAGAACTGGAATCTCTATAAAAGAATTAAGTGGAAGTTGTAGGGCTTACCTCTCTTAGCCATCTCCCTAAATTCCCTGAAATTAAGAACACAGTAGATAGGTTTAACAGCATGTCAGAGCCAGCTAAAGAAAGGATTAGTCATCTGGTAGACAGATTAATAGAAAATACCCAGACTGAAGCATAGAGAGAAAAAAAGATACAAAAAAAATACAGAAAAGAACATAGGAGACATATGTGACAGACCTAGATTGTCTATTTTCCCTCTTAGTACTGTCACATTTAATTGGAGTACCTGAAGGAAAGGACAGAGAGAAGGATGCAGAAGCAATATTTCAAGAGATAAGGGATGGAAGGTCCAAAACTGATGAAAGACATCAAACCACAGATTCAAGGCATATGATAAAACACAAGTAGTATAAATACAAAAACAAAACAAAAACCAAATAAATACATCTAGGCACATCATAATAAAACCTCTATTAGAGGGGAAAAATGGAATAAAAATATTTGAATAATTCAAAAGAAGGCAAAAGAGGGGTGGAGGAAGAAGAAAGAACACAGAAGGGACAATTAAAAAACAAGTAGTAAGAAGGTAGATAAAAGCCAAGATAGGAGTAATTACATTAAATGTAAGCTGATGTAACACCCCAACTGGACACAGAGGAAAGACAGTTATGCGAAAATGGAAGCTGAGACTGTCACGTCGCAGCTGCAAGCCACGGAACACCTTGGCTACAAGAAGCTAGAAGAGGCAAAGAAAGATCTTCCCCTAGGGCCTTCAGAGACAGCATGGCCTTGCCAACACCTTGATTTTGGAATTCTAGCATCCAGAACTGTGAGAGAATAAATTTTTTTTGTTTAAAGCCACCCAGTTGTGGAACTTTGGTATGGCAGCCCTAGGAAACTAATATAGTAGGCAATCCTTCAAATACAAAATTTCTTTTACATATACTATCATTTGTACAAAAATGTTGTTGTTTTTAGGTGCCATCAAGTTGGTTCCAACTCATAGTGACCCTAGGTACAGCAAAACGAAACACTGCCCGATCCTGTGCCATCCTCACGATTGTTGTTATGCTTGAGCCCATTGTTGCGCCACTGTGTCAATCCATCCTGTTGAGGGTCTCTTTTTCGCTGACCCTTTACTTTACAGAGCATGATGTCCTTCTCCAGGGATTGATTCCTCCTGATAACATGTCCAAAGTATGTGAGACGTAGTCTTGCCGTCATTGCTTCCATGGAGCATTCTGGCTGGACTTCTTCCGAGACAGAAATAAAGAGAAAATGGAAAACAGAAAATAGAAAGAATATATATATGTTCTTTTTGCCGGATCCAGGCCCAGGTTGCTTATATATATGTAAAGAATACACACACAGAAAACTAATAACATTAGTTGGTTTGGCAGAGAGGAAATACGTGGCTGGGAGTCAGGATAAACTTTTTTTTTCACGTTTCTGGACTTTGAACCATATTGATTCATTATCTGGTCAAAAATTTTTTTTTAAAAAATGAGAAAAAAGGATAATAAAGCTTTACGAATGAAAGTTAATATTTTGGTCAATTTCTGAACCGTAAATTTTAATTAGATGCACAGATGGATAGAGAGATGCTGTAGAGTCAACTCCAACTCATCATGACTCCATGTACAACAGAATGAAACATTGCCTAGTCCTGCATCATCTTCATGATTGCTGGCATGTTTGAGTCCATCATTGTGGCTACTGTGCCAATCCATTTCACCCGAGAGTCTCTCTTGCCCTTGCTAGCTCTCTACTTCACCAAAAACAATGTCCTCCTCTATGGTTTGATCCCTCCTGATGACTTGTCCAAAGCAATTAAGTCAGACAATGTCCTATTGTGATTCATAAGGTTTTTATTGGCTAATTTTTGGAAGTAGATTTCCAGGCCTTTCTTCCTAGTCTGTCTTAGTCTGGAAGCTCTGCGAAAGCTGTTCACTATGGATGACCTTGCTGGTATTTGAGATACCAGTGGCACAGCTTCCAGTGTTACAGCAACATGCAAGCCACCCCAGTACGACAAGCTGACAGATAAATTTTAATTACTGTACTGAATTGGCCAATTTAGACCAAAAAAAAAAAAAAAAAGGCTAAAATAAATATCAGGGTCATGAGCAGAGACCTAAACAACTTTGAAGAATTACTGGAGCTTGCTAATTTCTTCATTCCCAGTATTTCAGTTCTTCTAGTATTACAGATTGGCCATAGGTTTGGGTCTAATCACCTTGGGTGGCTTTAAGAACAACCTTGAAGACCCGCAATTGCGTTGGAGCTTAATAGCAATACATCTGAGTCCACGTTGGATGTCTGCTGGGATTGGTCCTAAACCCCAGGCATTCAACATATGCCCTCGGGCCAGCCACCTCCTTGCTCTAGGATGCAGCCTACCTGAGATATTAGGTCTTAAGTTTTGCTTAATTAATGTGTTTAATGTTTGTCACACAGAAGCAGAAAGAAGCCTTGTTCAGGAAGCATTCTGTTAGGGGGCTGCCTGCTTGGACTTACTCAATCTGGCTGAGCACTGGCAACTTAACCATAATAGTCAAGTATGGTGTTCTCAGGTCAGAAGCTTCTACCTGAAAGGGGTTTTTCATCTGGAGTTTTATGAAAACATGAATGGGTTTACTCAGAATGACTGAGCTCTGACTCTTTAATTAGAACTTCATGAAGCATTGATGTATTATAAAGTATACACTATGGATTCTTATATCAATTTTTAGTGGCTTCTCAGTAGGAAACTGGTGACAATGCCGGAACTAAGGTTTGGCTATTTTTCTTCTTTTATATTTGGGGATTCTCTTGGGTCCTGCAAGAACTTGCTCTGTGCCATTTTATGCTGGGATGTTTGGTTCTTTCTTCATTGTCCTTATTACTTAATTTTTAATCCTTACCTATAATTTGCTTAAATACCATCTTCTTCAATAGAGTCGTTATGAATTGGCTGCTCCTACTGTCCACCCTTACCCTAGTATCCTCCAGAAAATGCCGTGTGGCTTCTAGTCCCTCTAATGGGGATGTCCAAAAGGTGCCTCTGCTTCTGGTTCTGTGTGTTCTCTTGGACAGCTACCTTCTCTTTGCAGCCCTTCACTTTCCATGTTGTTAGTGGAAGGGACACTTCAAATCTCTCTAGGGGAAAAGAGCCACTTTTTGTTAGAATCTGAAGAGAAAACTGATCCTTCACTGCACATTTGCGGTGCAGTATAATTAAACATCCCTCTGGTCGTGGGAGGCCAGGGTTACCTGAAGGGCTTATTGCCTAATCACCTTATGCTCAATACTGTGAACCTAGAGGCTGGGAATTCCATCCTCTGCTGACTGCCCTGATTACCACCAGGGTCCCCTTAACAGGCTTGCCTCTTCAGTGATTGTCCTTGTAACGTAATCCAAATGTAACCAATTCTATAATTCTGAACTGTTAAACATTTAACTCCACTAAAACGACATCATGAATCTGGGCCACTGTGAAGGATTCCTAACAAAAGAAAAATAGATTTGACTAAAGCCTCCATAGTCCTTGACTCATCCTTGAATCACATCCAATACCTGCCCTTCAAGTTTGTATTCTCTCAACTCAGCATTATTAATGGATTCCGGATCACGGGGTGAGTACTGAGAAAATGTGGACACCCAATCCTAAACTCTCGGGAACCAGAGTTCTTCTTGCTCTTTATTTGCTTCTATCTTCTCAAATGCATACATTGCATGAGCATGACTTGGTTAGGGGCACAGATAATTTGCATGTTAATTCTTCCATAAGAAACCCAAGTGGTTGGCTCAAGTCATCCTGTGCAGGATCTTCTTCAGAGATTTTATTTCTACTAAAACATTCAGAAACTACAGAAATATTCCTTTTGCCAACTTGCAAATGGCATGCCCCTCAGCACAATGGAGCATCCACAAGTCCCTTAGAAAGAGCCCTCTTAGGCTGGAGGTTTGAACTATTCCATTGCAGTTGGCAGGGAACTCAGATGATGAAATCTTTAGTCCAATGTTGAGACTCTCACATACTAGGAACTTTTGGGAAAATGTATAGAAAATGGTATTTATTTTGCAGTCCCTAAAGAGCTCTTGTGGAGTCAAGAGGAAAACCACCAAATTTTTGGCTTTTGGTTGAGTAAGTTTCTGGCACTGGGGAAGATTCCACCCATCATTTGACATCACAAGTTTCCATCACTGCAGTTATCCACAAAGTCTACAATGCCAGAACCTTATGAGCCTCATTTAATGGAGACAGTATTTACGAGTATATATGCAGGTATTTGAAAGAGGAATTACAGCTTATGAAGGGCCTGAATGAAGCGTGGATATTCACTCTATCATGCACACACGTAGTTTCAACTCTCTTAGGATTTTCTCTCTCTATGTTCTAGAAAATAGTAAGTAGCCATATGTAGTACAACAAACACTGCAGCCAGACATGCCAGCTCTGGGATTCAGTTACTCCCTCAACTTGGCAAGTAACTTAACATCTCTGAGCCTCCATTTTCTCATCTGTAAGATGGGAATAATTAGACCCACCTCAAAAAGATTCCAAGATTTAAATGTAAAGTAGATGGGAGAGTTCTTGGGTGGTGCAAATGATTAACAAGCTCAGCTACTAACCGAAAGGTTGGCAGTTTAAGTCCACCCAGGGGCAACGTGGAAGAAAGGCCTAGTGATCTACTTCTGGAAAATCAGCCATTAAAAGCCATTATTGAGTACAGTTCTCTCCACATTGAGTCCCCATGAGTTGGAATCAACTTGATGGCAACCTGTTAAAGGCTAGCACTATCTGCATTTTAACTCAGGGACCTTACCTCCTGGTGAATGTGGACTAGTGGAGTCAGGACCTCCCCATCTCATCAATCAGACAAGTGAGTCTTCCTCCCACATCAAGGAAACAGTGTAAGGTGGACATAACTTACAGTACTTTCTTCATAATGGCTTCCTCTTGGGAAGATCTTCACTTGGAAACAAGAGAATAGAATTCTTATTAGTCCTAACAGTGGTTCATATTATTGGTGATGCTTCAAAGGAGTTGAGGTGAGGACCAAAAGGAGAACAGTGTAAGCACCTACCTCAGAATATGGCGCCTAAGATGAGAAGTTATTTCAAACCCTTGGCAATCCGTCTTCTTCCATCCTTGAATCTTTGGAGCTCTCTAAACGTGCACATGTCCCTGTCTATGAATGGGGCCATCCTGTCATAATCTGCCTTCTCATTATAGTGATTGAACAGTCTAGATCAGTGTACTTCGACTGGGTTTTATTTGCACATGGAAACCAGACATGAAAATCTGATAAAAGCAGAACTTCTGTAGTTGACATGGACATATTTGATATGTGTCAAAATGTCAGGAAAGTCTGAATTCTTCTGGGGACACTTCCAATGTCAAGGCAGGATGTTGAGTGGGCCAAGGTGCCAGACACTCACAAAAAGAGTTATTGGATGTGCCTCCTTCACATTTGGGAGCAACGTTTACAGCTTTAACTCTCCTTTTTCTGCTGCTCTTTGCTACTTATTAAAGCATGAGGATTATAATTGTTCAAGGGGGTTGGATTGGGAGGGGAGAATGGTCATTACAGAATATGTTTTGTTTTTAAAATGGGAGAAGATTGAATTATAACATGATTGTGCAACGTGAAGGGAAGCTTCACCTGTATAAATCTTTGTAAAAAATTTTGTGCGTGTGTGTATGTGAACTGAGTTTAAACTGCTTGCTCCCCTGACGTTGACAGTCTTTCATGTTATGTCTAAGATTCTGCAAGTCAAGTTGGTCTCTGCGTTCTCCATACGACCTTTCTTACAGCTTAACATAAGTTAATAGAAATGATCATGTCCCAGCACTTGCTTTCAGAGTTTGAAATAGATTGTTGTTTTGAGCCCTACCGGAAACGGACAACAGGTTCAAATACAGAGAGAAAGAAGTCACTTGGTATTCCCTTGATAACCAGCAGATTTATTTTATTTTATTTTTACCAAACAACACTATCAAAATGATCTTTCAGGTCCCTTCTCTCTCTGTTGTTGTTGTGTGCCATTGAGTTGATTTGGACTCACAGCAACACTATAGGACAGAGTAGAACTGCTCCATAGGGTTTCCTAGGCTGTAATTTTTTTACAGAAGCAGATCACCAGGTCTCCTTTCTCTCATGGAGCTGCTGGTGGTTTCAAATTCCTGACCTTTCAGTTAGCAGCTGAAGGCTTAACCACTGGGCCACCAGGGCTCTTTCTAGCTGTAATATTCTACAACACGCCACCCAATGCTTTGAGGAATACAATTAGATTTCATCAGATGAAAGTTAAGAGACAAAAAGCAAAATATGCACCTATGCATTAGAGTTGGGATTGATATTATTTATGATGTTAAACTCAATCAGAAGAATAAAGTAAAACTCTAGTGAAGTTTAATATGTGCCACCAGTCTCTTTCCACATTTTTCACACTTCCATCTCTTTACCACCTTTTGTTCTAGGAATCCAACTGCTGTATTTAGATTAAAATGCTGAAATACTCTGCTAAATGAAGCCAGAGCTGCTCTGTCAGAAACATCGCAGTAAAATGTGTTCTGAAACCATTTGGCAATGTTTTGAGGAGGTTCTCGTTTCATGAGCTACAAAACCAGTTCTGGGCAGTGTGAAGACTTTGAGCAGCCCCTGCAGTTCTTGAAGGAGGGCCAGGGAAGCTGGAGGGAGGGCATTAATGGAGGCCAGCGATGGCTGAGCCAAGTGGAATAGCCAAAAGAGAGTCAAAATTGATTTTTTAGACTCAATTTTATTTCTTCATATTTTCATGGTTCAAAGTTGTTCACATGATTCAAGACTTTAAAGTTACAAAAGACAATGAAGTCTCCCTTTCTTCCCAGTCTCTCTACCACCCAGCTTCCCATAAGCAACGTTACCATTTACTGTTCTCTTTGCTACTTTTAGTAGCTCACTACATATACTATTATAGTATATATAGTATATATGCTATATACTAAGTGATGTCTGAGTATATTTTAAATTGCATTTCTTTTATTATGAATGAGGTTGATTATGTTTTCTGATGTTTATGAGACACTTGTATTTGCTTTCCTGTAATCATGTTTTATACACTTTTTTCTATGGCGTTGTTGGTCTTTGTCTCATTGACTCTGTAGGACCTTTTTTATATTAGAGATTTTATGACACGAGTTGCAAACATTTTTCCTAGTTTGTTGGCTTTGTTCATATTGGGTTTTGCCATATAGAACCTTTAATTTTTTTCTGTAGTCAAATTTATCATTCTTTTCTTGTACAGTTTTGGGGTTTTCATTACAGTTATCATAGCTCATATGATATATGGTTGCTATGCGTCAGAATCGACTCAACGGCACTGGGTTTGGTTTTGTTTTAGGTTTATTACAGTTAGGCTGTTCACGCTCAAAGATTATAAAATAATTCTTCCATTATTTCTTCCAGAACTTTTATGGTTTCAGTTTTTATACTTGAATCTTTTGTCCATTTGGAATTTATTTTGGTGTAAGATGTTGTCTTAGTCGTCTAGTGCTGCTATAACAGAAATACCACAAGTGGATGGCTTTAACAAAAAGAAATTAATTTTCTCACAGTCTAGTAGGTTACAAGTCCAAATTCAGGGGATCGGCTCCAGGGGAAGGCTTTCTCTCTCTCTGTCGGCTCTGGCTCTTGTCCTCAATCTTCCCCTGGTCAAGGAGCTTCTCAGCCACAGGGACCCTGTGTCCAAAGGACGTGCTCTGCTCCTGGTGCTGCTTTCTTGGTGGTATGAGGTCCCCAACTCTCTGCTTGCTTCCCCGTGGCCTGCGGTGCAGGCCACACTCCAGGGAAACTCCCTTTACCTTGAATCAGGGAGGTGACCTGAGTAAGAGTTGTGTTACAATCCTACCCTAGTCCTCTCAACATAAAATTACAATCACAAGATGGAGGAAACCACACAATACTGGGAATCATGGCCTAACCAAGTTGACACATATTTTTGGGGGGATGCAATTCAATCCATGACAGATGTTAAGTATGGATCCAACTTTATTTTTGTCTAGATGGCTAACCAGTGATCCAACTCTATTGCATGACTCACCTTTTCCCTGCTGATTTCAAGTTCCTGTGCATATTGGATCCGTTTCTGGGCTTTCTATACTGTTCCATTGATCACTTCATCTGTTCCTACACCAGTATTATGCAGTCTTAGTTATTATACCTTTATGTTTTGATATCTGATGGTTATAGACTTCTTCCCCCAACTCTTTATCTTACCACTATTTTTGTTTGTTGTTTTTTTTCCCATATAGGCACTAGAACATCTCAACTATTAAAAAAATTTTTCTGTTGCTATATTTTATTTGTATTTCATTAAGTAACTTAGGGAGAAGCTTTTCCTCCACTGGAAAGGAAATCACTTGATAAAGCAAGGGAAGAGGAGATCCACTTACATGCTGAAACTATCTATAGGAGAAATTAAAACAAAACAAAATAATCAGAACTTTGTTTTAGGAAGCCTTTCTCAAGTGTCTATCAAAGACCCTTGGAATGGTAATAACCGAACCAAAACCAAACTCAGTGCTGTCGAGTCGATTCCCACTCATAGTGACCCTATAGGACAGAGTAGAACTGCCTCCATAGAGTTTCCAAGGAACGCCTGGTGGATATGAACTGCCAACCCTTTGGTTAGCAGCTGTAGCACTTGACCACTATGCCACCAGGGTTTCCAAGGAATGGTAATAGGAGAAACTAAAAAAAATAAAAGGGGGATCTTATGGTCAAAAAAGCTGGGAAATGTTGTCCACTATATTGCCCCCTTGGAGATTCACATGAACCATATAGCCCTATAAAGACATGAGAAGTCCTGCAGTAAAGATGCCTGCTGATCTCTGTTCACTGTGTTATTTCCCAGACTTGTTTCAACGTAGAACCCTTCTCCAAGTAAAAACTCTAATATTTTACAACACACTTAGGAAAACTCAGCCTGGGTGCATTCGGGGTCACTTGTGGATATTTGAAAGACAATTTCTGCATGTAAAGTCCTTTCCAATGCTGACATTCATTGATTCTAGTGGAGCTAAGTATCTAGAAAAATAATCCTTAGGCTATTATTTTTGAAACCTCAGATTGATCCCCAAAGGAACAACAAACATGCAATTTCATTCATTAAAATGGAATGAAATTGTCTGTTTCATGCCATCACTCTAGTCATTCCTTCACTCATTTGGCAGTTAGTAAGTATCTACCATGTGCTGGGCCCTGCCTATTCCTCTTTCATAAGTGAGAAGGGGCCTCTGTATCAGGGCAAGAGGACCCCCGAAGCTGAGCCTTCAGGCCTTTCTCTTGCCTTATCATCACCTTTTCATGTTCACTTTGAGGTGGATATTTCTAACAGCAGTTGCCCTGAAAACTCTCTTGTTATGTTTGGAAAAATCAGAACCGTGGGCCTATGGCAGCACTGTCTGTGTTCTTGAAAATGACTACAGCATAACAAGTTCTGACTCCAGACGGGATGAAGCAGCAGGAAAAGAGAGAGACCGAAATCCCTACAAGCAGTAGGGGCTCAATTTAAAACACAGATGTTTCGATGATATCATTTACAAATAGAAAAGGCACAAAGGTAGCTTAATAAAACCACAGAAAAAAGAACAGGGGTTCCTACTTAAACACCATTTAAAAATCATCTGCTTTGCTGGTAATCTTCCTCTATTATGAAATCTCTTTGAAATAAGTACAAGGAAAATGAGTTGAGGCAGCATCACACGGAAGCGGAGCTTCTGACTTGACTAGCTGGGTGACTCAGCACCAACCCTCCTCCGTACCCTGAGATGCTGGAGTAACAGCCTTTGTCAAAGAAAATCAGATCCTACACTGATCAGCAGAATTGGGATTCAGGCTTCATCCCTGATTTTGATGTGTTTCCACACTCGTGATAGTAATATGGATTTACGAATGGTTCCCTGTAGGGTGTGAAAAATTCAGAGACATTCCAGGAGTCAACATTTGTTGTTGTTAGCTGCCATGGAGTCAGCCCCCATGGGGGCCCAAGTGCAACGAAACAAAATGCTGCCTGGTCCTACACCATCCCCACTGTGGGTCAAACTGTTGTGATCCGTGGGTTTTCATTCTAATTTTCAGAAGTAGATCTCTTCCCAGTCCATCTTAGTCTGGAAGCTCCGCTGAAACCTGTTTAGCACCATGCCACATGCAAGCTTCCACTGACAGACAGCTGGTGGCCGCACATGGGGCGCACTGGCTGAGAATCTAATCGGATTTCCTGCAAGGAAGGTGAGAATTCTACCACTGAACCACCACTGCCCCAGGAGTCAACATAAAACCTGTTGCTGTAGAGTCAATTCTGACTCATACTGACCCCACAGGACAGAGTAGAACCACCCTATTGCACTTCCAAGATGTAATCTTAATAGAAGCAGATTGCCACATCCTTCTCCTGAGGAGTGGCTGGTGGGTTTGAACCTCTGAACTTTTGTTTAGCAGGCGAGTGCTTAACCACTGGGAGTCAACATAGGAGGGCTAAAAAGCTTCAGGGATTGCTCCCAGTCCCTAAAGCATGTCTAGAAATGCCTGAGAGGTCACCCTTCTGTGGAGCTATGAGCTGGGTTTTGCTAAGAGAATGGCAGATGCCAGCACACCTAGCTGATCAGATTTGGTTGGTCAGTCTCTTTCTTTTCTTCTGTCCAAATGGGGGTTCTACCTTATTCCCTGCTCCTCCCACTTCACAATTGACAACATTTTTAAAAGCCTGTTGATGTGGTTCTTCCTATAGCAGACATATCACTTTTCAGTATAGAGTTGATGTGTTAACAGTTTCCTGTCCACAAAGCGCAATTCTTGCTCCGGATGAGAAATGGAGAGTCCAGGTTGCCTTCAAGCAAATGTCAAATGTCAATCATAAGTGAGCTTCTGTACATCCGTAGTCACTTTCCTGGTGTCCTCTGTGGTCACCAGATACTCTGTAATTTCAGAGAAACCAATGCATTTTCCGTTACTGTGCTACAGGAGCAAAAGGTGAGAAGCCGAAGGATCTGCGTAAAAGGGCAAGGGGCCTTAGAGAGCATCTACTACAGAGGTTTTCAAACTATGTTTCCATAGAACCCTGTCATGAGTCTTTCAATTAAAAACAGCATAAGTATGTTTCAAACTATCCAGAAAAATCCAGGGGTAAGATTAGCATCAGGTATTTCTGGATCCAGCGCTCAAATCATGTTATCAGTCACTTCCTCCCTGTTCCCCTTACCCTTGTCTTTTAATTCATCTCTCCTGTGTTTTGGAGCTTTATTCTCAATCGGGCTATCCCTATAAGGCAGCAAAAATGGCCAACAGCAGCTCCAGGCTTTATCTCTCCTAATTTAGCAACCTTGAACCAAGAGCAGCCTCTTTCCTGATATTTTCAGTAAAAAGTTTGATTGGCCCTGACTTAGTGCTGTGCTCATTCCTGAACCATTCACGGTGACTCTGCTTGGCCATATCTGGGTCACATTCCCATCTCTAGAGCTGGAGGCTGGAGTTAGGCCCTGTGTGTGTGTGTGTGTTCAGTTGTCCCCCAGAAGAAGAGGTAGATTCCGTCATCAGAAGAGACTCTGGACAAATTAAAAATAGAAGATGGCTACCATCTCCCATGAGGCTGTATCAGGGTTGGCCATGCTAGTGAAGGGGCAGGGAGGAGGAGAGATGTGGTTAATTCTCCAGTCCTTTTACACCTGCTTCAAACAGAAGAGCTCTCTTTTTAAAATCTGTTTTATATGTTTGGATTCTGTATTAGATAAGTTTTTCAATTTAATTTACTGTGCTTTAAGTGAAAGTTTACAGCTCAAGTTAGTTTCTTGTGCAAAAATTTATATATACTTTCTTATCTGACCCTAGTGGCTATCCCTATGATGTGACAACACACTCCTCCTTTCCACCCTGGATTTCCCATATCCATTCAACCAGTTCCTGTCCCTTCCTGCCTTCTCATCTCACCTCTGGACAGGTGCTACCCAATTAGTCTTATGTATCTACTCAAGCTAAGAAGCACACTCTTCACAAGCATTATTTTATGTCTTATAGTCCAGTCTAATCTTTGAAGAGCTGGCTTTGGGAATGGTTTTAGTTTTTGGCTAACAGAGAGTTTAGGGGACGTGTCTTCTGGGGTCCCTCCAGTCTCAGTCAGACCATTAAGTTTGGTCTTTTTATTAGAATTTGAGTTCTGCACACCACTTTTCTCCTGCTCCGTCAAGGACTCTGTTGTGTTCCCTGTCAGGGTGGTCATTCTTGGTAGCCGGGCACCGTCTAGTTCTTCTGGTCTCAGGCTGATGGACTCTCTGGTTTATGTAGCCCTTTCAGTCCCTTGGGCTGGTATTTTCCTAGTGCCTTTGGTGCTCTTCATTCTCTTTTGCTCCAGGTGGGTTGGGACAAATTGATGCATCTTAGATGGGTGCTCGCTAGCTTTTCAGACCCCAGACACCACTCACCAAAGTGGGATGCAGAACATTTTCTTAATAAACTTTGTTATGCCAATTGGCCTGGGTGTCCCCTGAAACCATGGTCCCCAGACCACTCAGCTCTGTTACTCTGTCCCTCAAAGTGTTTGGGTGTATTCAGGAAACTTCTTAGCTCTTGGCTGAGTCCAGCTGTGCTGACTTCCCCTATATCGTGTATTGTCCTTCCCTTCACCTAAGATAATTCTTGTCTACTATCTAGTTAGTGAATACTCCTCTCCCTCCATCTCCACCCTCATAACCATTAAAGAATGTTTTCTTCTGCGTTTAAACCTTTTCTTGAGTTCTTATAATAGTGGTCTCATACAATATTTGTCCTTTTGTGACTGACTAATTTCACTCAGCATAATGCCTTCCAGATTCATCCTTGTTATGAGGTGTTTCTCAGATTCATCATTGTTGTTTATCGATGCATAGTATTCCATTGTGTGAATACATGGTAATTCATTTATTCATTCGTCTGTTGATGGTCACCTAGGTTATTTCCATCTTTTTGCTATTGTGAATAGTGCTGCAATGAACATGGGTATGCATATATCTATTCGTGTGATGGCTCTTATTTCTCTAGGGTATATACCAAGAAGTCAGATTGCTGAATTGTATGGTACTTATATTTCTAGCTTTTTAATGGAAGTGCCAGATCAATTTCCAAAGTGGTTGTACAATTTTACATTCCCATCAGCAGCGTATAAGTGTTCCAGTCTCTCCACGATCTCTCCAGCATTTACTATTTTGTGTTTTTTGGATTAATGCTTGCCTTGTTGGGGTGAGATGGTATCTCATTGTGGTTTTGATTTCTCTAATGGCTAATGATTGTGAACATTTCCTCATGTGTCTGTTAGCTGCCTGAACGTCTTCTTTGGTGAAGTGCCTGTTCATATCCTTTGCCCATTTTTTAAATGGGCTGTCTTTTTGTTGTTGAGGTTTTGCAGTATCTTGTAGATTTTAGAGATTAGGCCCTAACTGGATATGTTGTAGCCACAATTTTTTTCCCAGTTTGTAGGTTGTCTTTTTACTCTTTTGGCGAAGTCTTTAGGAGCTCCCACTTATCTAGTTTCTCTTCTGGTGTTTGTGCATTGTTAGTAATGTTTTGTATTCAGTTTATGCCATGTATTAGGGCTCCTAGTGTTGTCCCTATTTTTTCTTCCATGATCTTTATCTTTTTAGATTTTATATTTTGGTGTGAGGTATGGGTCTTGTTTCATTTTTTTGCTGACGAATATCCAATTATGGCAGCACCATTTGTTAAAGAGACTGTCTTTTACCCATTTAATGGGCTTTGGGCCTTTGTCAAATACCAGCTGCTCATAGGTAGATGAATTTATGTTTGGATTTTCAATTCTGTTCCATTGATCTATGATTTGTTGTTGTACCAGTACCAGGCTGTTTTGACTACCATGGCAGTATAATAGGTTCTAAAATCAGGCAGTGCAAGGCCTCCCACTTTGTTCTTCTTCTTTGGTAATGCTTTACTTACCCAGGGCCTCTTCCCTTTCCATATGAAGTTGGTGATTTGTTTCTCCATCTCATTAAAGATGCCTTTGGAATTTGGATCGGGATTGCATTTTATCTGTAGATTCCTTTGAGTAGAATCAACATTTTCACAATGTTCAGTCTTACTACCCATGAGCAAGGTATGTTTTTTTCCACTTATGTAGGTCTCTTTTGGTTTCTTGCAGTAGTGTCTTGTAGTTTTCTTTGTATAGTTCTTTTACATCTCTGGTTAGATTTATTCCTAAGTATTTTATCTTCTTGGGGGCTATTGTAAATGGTATTGATTTGATGATTTCCTCTTGGAAGTTCTCTTTGTTGGTGTAGAAGAATCCAACTGACTTTTCTATGTTTATCTTTTATCCTGATACTTTGCTGAACTCTTCTATTAGTTCCAGTAGTTTTCATATTAATTTTTTAGGGTTTTCTGTTTATAAGATCATATCATCTGCAAGTAGAGATAGTTCTATTTCTTCCTTACCAATTTGGATGCCCTTTATTTCTTTTTCTAGCCTAACTGCTCTGGCTAGGACCTCCAGCACGATGTTGAATAAGCGTGGTAAAAAAGGGCATCCTTGTCTGTTTCTCGTTCTCAAGGGGAATGCTTTTGGACTCTCTCCATTTAGGATGATGTTGGCTGTTGGCTTTGTATAACTGCCCTTTATTATGTTGAGAAATTTCCCTTCTATTCCTATTTTGCTGAGAGTTTTTATCATGAATAAGTGTTGGACTTTGTCAAATGCCTTTTCTGCATCAATTGATAAGATCATGTGGTTCTTGTGTTTTAATTATTTGATGGATTACACTGATTGTTTTTGCAATGTTGAACCATCTGTGCATATCTAGTATGAATTCCACTTGGTCATGGTGAATTATTTTTTTGATATGTTGTTGAATTCTATTGGCTAGAATTTTGTTGAGGATTTTTGTGTCTATGTTCATGAGGGATATTGGTCTGTAATTTTCTTTTTTTGTGGTGTCTTTACTTGGTTTTGTTATCAGGGTTATGCTGGCTTCAAAGAATAAGTTTGGGAGTATTCCATCCTTTTCTATGCTCTGAAATATCTTTAGTAGTATTGGTGTTAACTATTCTCTGAAAGTTTGGTAGAATTCTCCAGTGAAGCTATCAGGGCCAGGGCTTTTTTTTTTTTTTTTTAATTGAGAGTTTTAAAATTACCTTTTCAATCTCTTCTTTGGTTGTGGGTTTATTTAGTTGTTCTACCTCTGTGTTAGTGTAGGTAGGTAGTGTGTTTCTAGAAATTTGTCCACTTCCTCTAGGTTTTCAAATTTGTTAGAGTACATTTTTTCATAGTATTCTGTTATGATTCTTTTAATTTCAGTTGGGTCTGTTGTGATATCGCTCATCTCATTTCTTATTCGGGTTATTTCCTGCCTCTCCTGTTTTTCTTTTTTCCATTTGGCCAGTGGTTTATCGATGTTGCTGATCTTTTCAAAGAACCAGCTTTTGGTCTTGTTAACTCTTTGAATTGTTTTTCTATTCTCTATTTCATTTAATTCTGCTCTAATTTTTATTATTTGCTTTCTTCTGGTGCCTGAGGTCCTCTTTTGTTACTCTCTTTCTATTTGTTCGAGTCATAGGGTTGATGTTTTGATTTTGACCCTTCTTTTTGGATGTGTGCATTTATTGCTATAAATTGACCTCTGAGCACTAGTTTTGCTGTGTCCCAAAGGTTCTGGTAGGATGCGTTTTCATTCTCATTTAATTCTATGAATTTCTTTATTCTATCCTTAATTTCTTCTATAACCTAGTAGTTTTTGAGCAAGGTGTTGTTCAGTTTCCATGTGTTTGATTTTTTTCCCTTGCTTTTTCTGTTATTGATTTCCACTTTTATGGCTTTATGATCAGAGAAAATGCTTTGTAATATTTTCATGTTCTAGATTCTGCTAAGGCTTACTTTATGACTTAATATGTGGTGTAATCTGGAGAATGTTCCATGTGTGTTGGAAAAGAAGGTATACTTCGCTGCTGATGGTGGGGTGTTCCGTATATGTCTATGAGATCAAGTTGGTTGATTGTAGCATTTAGATATACTGTGTCTTTATTGAGCTTCTTTCTGGATGTTCTGTCCTTCACCAAAAGTGGTATGTTGAAGTCTCCTACTGTTATTGTGGAGCTGTCTATTTCTTTTCAATGCTGTTAGAGTTTGTTTTATGTATTTTGAAGCCCTGCCATTGGGTGCATAAATATTTATTATGGTTATGTCCTCCTGGTGTATTGACCCTTTAATCATTAAATAGTGTTCTTTCTTATATTTTGTGGTAGAATTTGCTTTAAAGACTATTTTGTCAGAGATTAATATTGCCACTCCTGCTCTTTTTTGATTGTTGTTTGCTTGATATTATTTTTTCCCATTCTTGAGTTTTAGTTTGTGTCTTTGATTCTAAGGTGTATCTCTTGTAGGCAGCATTTAGATGGATCATGTTTTTTTAATCCATTCTGCCACTCTCTTGTCTTTTTCTTGGCGCATTTAGTCTATTTACATTCATTGTAATTATTGATAGGTATGAGTTTTTTTTTTTATGAGTTTAGTGCTGTCATTTTGATGTATTTTTTATGTGTGTGTTGTTGACAGTTTCTTTGTTCCACTTAATTTTGTGCTGAGTCATTTTTCTTTATGTATTTTCTTTTCATCTTCTTCATTGTTGTTGACTTTTTATTTGCTGAGTCTTCACATTTTTCTTTTGATGTGTAGGATTGTTAGTTTCTTTTGTGGTTACTTTAATTTACCTCTGTTTTTCTATGTTTAAACCAGTCTTTGATTTCTTTATATCATCTTGACTTCATCTCCATATGAGAGAATGTACATTATTTAGTCCCTCTGTTTTGTTTTAATGTTGTCATCTTTTACATGTTGATGTTCCCCTATTTTCAGTGTTTTAGCTTTGATTTATTTGTGACTTCCCCATCTGGGTTGATATCTGGTTGTTCTGTCCTGTGTTCTAGTCTGGGGTTGTTATCTGATGTTACTGATTTTCTAACTGGAGGACTCCCTTTAGTATTTCTTGTAGTTTTTTTTTAATTCCCTAAACTTCTGTTTATCTGGAAATGCCCTAGTTTCGCCATCATATTTGAGAGACAGTTTTGCTGGATATATAATTCTTGGCTGGCAGTTTTTTTTTCCCTTCAAGGCTTTCCATATGTCATATCATTGCCTTCTTGCCTTCATGGCTTCTGCTGAGTAGTCCCAGCTTAGTCTTATTAACTCTTCTTTGTAGATGACTTTTAGTTTATCCCTACCTACTCTTAAATTCTCTCTTTATCTTTGGTTTTGGCAAGTTTGATTATGGTATGTCTTGGTGACTTTCTTTTTTAATTAACTTTTATTGAGCTTCAAGTGAACATTTACAAATCAAGTCAGACTGTCACATGTAAGTTTATATACACCTTATTCCATACTCCCACTTGCTCTCCCCCTAATGAGTCAGCCCTTCCAGTCTCTCCTTTCGTGACAATTTTGCCAGCTTCCAACTCTCTCTATCCTCCCATCCCCCCTCCAGACAGGAGATGCCAACACAGTCTCAAGTGACCACTTGATATAATTAGCTCACTCTTCGTCAGCATCTCTCACCTACCCACTGTCCAGTCCCTTTCATGTCTGATGAGTTGTCTTCGGGGATGGTTCCTGTCCTGTGCCAACAGAAGGTTTGGGGACCATGACCGCCGGGATTCCTCTAGTCTCAGTCAGACCATTAAGTCTGGTCTTTTTATGAGAATTTGGGGTCTGCATCCCACTGATCTCCTGCTCCCTCAGGGGTTCTCTGTTGTGCTCCCTGTCAGGGCAGTCGTCGATTGTGGCCGGGCACCAACTAGTTCTTCTGATCTCAGGATGATGTAGGTCTCTGGTTCACGTGGCCCTTTCTGTCTCTTGGGCTCTTAGTTGTCGTGTGACCTTGGTGTTCTTCGTTCTCCTTTGATCCAGGTGGGTTGAGACCAATTGATGCATCTTAGATGGCCGCTTGTTAGCATTTAAGACCCCAGACGCCACATTTCAAAGTGGGATGCAGAATGTTTTCATAATAGAATTATTTTGCCAGTTGACTTAGAAGTCCCCTTAAACCATGTTCCCCAAACCCCCGCCCTTGCTCCGCTGACCTTTAAAGCTTCATTTTATCCCTGAAACTTCTTTGCTTTTGGTCCAGTCCAGTTAAGCTGACCTTCCATGTATTAAAAATATGGAATGCTTCACGAATTTGCGTGTCATCCTTGCGCAGGGGCCATGCTGACCTTCTCTGTATTGTTCCAATTTTAGTATATGTGCTGCCGAAGCGAGCACCTTGGTGACTTTTGAGATCTACCTTGTGTGGGGTTTGATGAGCTTCTTGGATAGATATTTTCTCATCTTTCATGATATCAAGGAAGACTTCTGCCAACAAATCTTCAACAATTCTCTCTGTATTTTCTGATATACCCCCCGTTCTGGTACTTCAATTACTCGTAGGTTATTCCTCTTGATAGAGTCCCACATAGTTCTTAGGGATTTGTCATTTTTTAAAAATTCTTTTATCTGATTTTTCCTCAAATAAATTGGTGTCAAGTGCTTTACCTTCAATCTCACTAATTCTGGCTTCCATTGCCTCAATTCTGCTCCTACGACTTTCTATCGAGTTGTCTAATTCTGAAATTTTATTGTTAATCTTTTGGATTCCTGTTTGCTGTTTCTCTGTGAATTCCTGCAGCCTTTTAAATTTGTTATTACGCTCTTGTATAACCTTCTTAAGTTCCTCTATTGCTTTTTCCATGTGTTCCTTGGCTTGTTCTCCATTTTGCCTGATCTCCCTCCTGATCTCAAGAGCTTTGTGTATTAATCTTTTGAATTCTACCTCTGGTAATTCCACAAAATTATCTTTTTCCAGAACGTTTCTTGATTCTTTGTTTTGGGTGCTTGCTGAAGCCATCATGGTTTGCCTCTTTATGTGATTTGATATTGACTGTTGTCTCCGAGCCATCCATGTTATTATATTTATTTACGTTTGCTTACTGTGTCTTGGCTTCTTGTTTTGATACGCCCAAATAGGCTGGTCGTGTGAGCTAGTTTGATTATTGGTGGCTTTGAAGCTGTAAAGCCCTGTCACCAGGTGGTTAGAACTGTTACTAGGTATGTGAGCCCAGGAGTTTGTTTACTTTTCTTGTATGGATTCATCTCAGGTGTCCAGGTAGTTGGTCACCAAGTGTGTGGTGTAGTCTCTTACCTACAGTTCTAGATGAGCATGGGTGATTGGAGTAGGCACAGGTACCTGGCTGCAGTAGGAGGTCATGGCTGAGCAGGGGAGGGGGCTGACAGCTGCCCCTGAGTATCTGAGAGGAAAGCATGTTCCTGTTCCCTAAAGAGCGTAGGTGGATGGGTTTTGCAGCCAGACTATGGGCACCCAATGCTGTTGGCTGTAAGGACTGGGAGGTACCACTTATTCTTGGACCCCTGTTGTGGGTGGCTAGGTGGCATGTGTGGAGCCATTAGTCCTCAGGCCCCTGCAGCTAATGCTGTGAACTGTCCGGAATGCTTTTCTCCCCCCGCACCCCTCACTCCTTGTGGTAACAGCCCAGCTTCCTTGGCCTGGTGGGGCCTAATACTCTACTGTCTTGGACTCTGTGACTAGAGAAGGGGTAAGCTCATGAGTGAAACAAGGCCAATCAAAGCCCTTCCATGTGTTGAAAAATACACGGTGAGAGAGACGTCTTGGACTGCTGAAGTTATTAAACTGGGAGGATGTAAGGTGAAAGGTTAAGGTAGAGAGAGAATTCTAGCTGCATTAAGTCCTTCTTTTAGGCCCTGGCTACCACAGCTCCCCCTTCAAACACATAAGCCATTGCCATATTCTTCTCAACCAGACAAACCAATACAATTCCTTCCCTGTATTTAGATTTCTTCCCTTGCCTCCGAGAGTTCTGCCTAACTTATCTAACTAATTTAAACAGCTTTGAGGGGAGGATATGGCATTTGAACCAGGCCTTGGAAAATGGTAGGGCAATGATGTTCTGAAATGATGGAAGAGGCTTTAGAAGAAGAATGTCTGTGGAGGCAGAATCTCACAGTGTCTAAAAGCACTGCCCCTGCAGTCGCCCAAACCTGGGTCCAAATCCCAGCTCCATCTCTTACTTGCTTAGAGAACTTGGACTTTACCTCATCAGGATGCAGTTTCTTTACCTGTGAAAAAAAGAAACTAGCACCTAAGGCTTGGAGATATTGTTAGGATTAAATGATAGCCATAACCCATACTAGGAGGCCTGGTGGCACCGTGGTTAAGAGCTACAGCTACTAATCAAAAAGGTTGACAGTTTGAATCTACCAGACACTCCTTGGAAACCCCATGGGGGCAGTTCTAATCTGTCTAATCTGTCCTATAGGATCCCTATGAGTCACCGGCAACTGGTTAACCTCTATCAGCCCCGCGCCTGGAGCACATTAAAGTTTAGTTGGTGGCTACTGTGCAAAGACAGTATGGGGTGTGGATGGGCAGCAGCATGTGGCAGGTGTTTGGTCAAATAAAGCTGGAAGGAAAGGCTGGAGCGAGATTGTAGAGGATCTGGAATACCTGCATGTGTTATGTGGGCAATGAGGAGCCATGGATGTTTTATTAGCAGAAATGATCAGAGATGTGAGTACATGCACCTACCACATGAAAAGCAAGATCTGATGTCAGAAATTCCATTTTGATATTGCATCAGTAGTATAACTTCACTCGTATGCACAATATCTTTGGAAATGAGTTCCAGTGTTCCCCATTCTCTGCACCCACAGGCATAGTCTCTGCTTTTACCAACTGCAGATCTGACCTGGATGTGTATGCCAGTTTCTCATTTATTATCATGAAGGATTGACTTATACAAAGCATTGGTGAGCAAATGTAGACTTATTAAAGATTTTTCCAGGGGACAGTATCAATGTTCTACCAGATCTCAGGTCACCTTTTACCATTCTGTGCTCCTTCCTACCTCCCTCTCTTCTTTGACTTATAAAGGTTAGCACCCAAAAGCTCTTCTCCAGAGGTCTGCCCTCAGGCCAAGGAAGCCTGGGAGTTTATCTCATTGCTCTGCCTCCTCCCCTACCGCACCCCTGACCACTGACTGAGAAGTTCAGGAGTATGGAATCCCAGCTCCTGGGCCCCTAACTGGGACATCCCTGAGGTGTCTTACACTACAGAGCTCCCCTTCAGGATCAGGCTGAAGGACTTTGTCTGCAATCACAAGTTTGTTTGAGTCTTTCCTCTTCCCTGTCCTGTCTCCGCCACTCCTTACTGGTCTCCCTTGGGAGAACTTCCTTAGTAACCCCGTTGCACACAAATTCTAGTCTCAGGGTCTGCTTCTGGGGTGTAGGGAAGATGGAGGGAGGAATTTTTCTCCAGCAAATAACTTCAAAATCCCATTAGACACCTCTGTTTCCTTCTCCTAAGATATGCCTTTCCTTTCCACCATCCAAGGCCCCATCCAAGGCTTTATTTTCTCATCCCTTTCTCCGTGAATCTTTCACCCCCAGTTTCAAATTTTTAACCCTTTCTTTTGCAGAGGAATTCTACTCCAGGAGTGTCAAAGAAACTTATTTACCAAACAACAACAGAATCCTGAAATCAGCAGGCCTCTCTCTCCCTAAAAAGCAGTTTGGGGACCATCTTTTAATCATAAGAGTGTGTCTGTTGGGCTCTTACCTCTTACTCCAAGTAACTTATCAATTATCAAATACTATGCTCCATTAGGGGTCCTGGTGGTACAGTGGTTAAGAGGCTTGGCTGCTAAGCAAAATGTCAGCAGTTTGAAACCACCAGCCACTACTTGGGAAGCCTATGGGGCAGTTGTACTCTGTCCTATAGGGTTGCTATGAGTCGAAATTGACTCAATGGCAACTTTAAAATTTTTTTTTTAATGCTCCATTAGAGAGGAATTGTCTTATCAGCTGGGCTAATAACATTTTTGCCCTCTCATTTTATATACCTCTTATCTATCTATTCATCTACCTATCAATCAGTTAATCTATCTACATCTAAATGGGACACTATAAACATCTTCTTACTAGTCTGGGACACGTGTTTACCAAGCATCTGATTTCTCCACACTTAAAAAATTGCCACTGGGATGATCTGAAAACTGAAATGCCTTTTTGGGCAGGCAAAGAGCTTTATAAACAGCAAAGCGTGGAGTGGGCAGCAGGGGCTGGTACGGGGTTTCCAAAAGTTCTTTTGTCCCCAGACACTGTTGGTCGGTTACGTGTGGCTTCCCTCACCACCCACGTCTGCTTGTTTTCACTGCCCCCAAAATTCTGCTCCAAGCAACTTGATCTACACCTTGGAAGCAGTATGCTTCCAAGGCCCTTCACAGGAAGCCTCTGGCTGGTGCAAACTCATGAGTATTTTCCCATACAAAGCCTCCAATTGAGATTCTGAAGTAATTTATTAGGTTCCTACTGCAGTGAGCACACACAGTTCTGCTTGGAATAGACTAATTAAAAACCTCCCCACCATGTACAATTTCAATTGCTTTGAAAAAAAAAAAAAATGAACAATATGTCTGTGGTAATTTTTCATAGCAAGGAAATGATAATGATTTCTAAAAAAAATAAAAGCATGGAAGCCTTACATTGCTTAAATAGACAAAACCAGCATCTGTGGGTTTTAGTGTGTAACTCAGTGCACTACCTTCTTTATGCGGAATAGAGCCAATTTCCCACCTCTAATTCTCATGTGATGTTTTCCTTGAGTTCAGCTGATACAAAGGCAGAGTCAATATCACGAGTTCTAAGGAAGAACTGGATTTAGAGGTTAACTGCAACTTTTTGGGAGGATGATGGTAACATTTACGTAACCCCAAGCTGTCCTATAGGGTCGCTATGAGTTGGAATCGACTCGATGGCACTGGGTTTTCTTGTTTAAGATCTCTAGTTGTTCCAGGTTCAGGTGTCTTTCTCCTTTAATAGCCAAATATCTGTCAACTGAGCCCTTAGGATTCTATTAGGCTGCCCTGGAATCTCTCAGGACCACTGGCACATTTCAAAATTCACCCTGGTTGTGGCTTGCCACCTTGGCCTCAGACTGTGGCCATTTTCTATCTGTGTCAAAACCCATACGGTTATAAGCTACCTGTGTACTGCTTTACTCCAACGGGGATGTTAAGGAAAACTTTCACCAAGCCTTGAGCATGCTCATTCAAATTTTCTCACTGTGCGACACGGGCACCTCCACAGCCTTCTGCAGCCCTTTCCAGACCTGTTTGAGAACCATGCTCCAGTGATGCAAAACCAGAAATGTAGCCGATCTTAAGAGAGACTTTACAATCCACTTTTGAACCAGTCAGGAATTTGGAAAAAATTTCCCGTTCTCCATGTTACATCTGCCCCTTTCATTTTCAATTTGGGGGAGGCTCACTGATGTTTCTTAAGGAGTACACATTTCCTTTGCCAGGTGGGTAATAAATTCTGCCTGCGTTTTAGACTATTTTGGAGGACAGTGTGCTTACTCTGTGACAGTGGGCACTGGTCACTGTATTAACTCCCGAAAGCTCCACTAAGATGGGGCTGTGGCATTTAAGAAAGTTTACTGAAGGATAGGGTAACAAGGGGAATGACACAGAAGTTGGGGGCACCTTAAAACTGGACCTCAAATGTGTCAGGTCCTTTGGCCATGCTCTTCCACAAGGATCCCTCTTGGCCATCCCTCTCCTGACCACCTGCCTGGGGCCCTGCTGCTGGGCTGGTTTGCTTCCCCACAAGAGGAGTGGTCTTGTCCAGTTCATCCCTCCCACAGGTCCAGACCCTTACTCTGCTAACACCCAGGGGAACACCCATTCCTCCTCACTCTCAGTCTCTGAATACCATATTAATCTTGGGTATGCCTCTTTGTCATCAGTAAATCTACCACTACCACCAGTTGCCATCAAGTCAATTCTGATGTGTATCAGGGTAGAAATGGGCTCCAAAGTTCAATGGTTTATTTTTTTTTTTGGAAGTAGATTGCCAGGCCTTTCTTTTGTGGTTCCTCTGGGTGGACTTGAACCTCCAAACTTTCTGTTAGCAGCCAAGCTCATTAACTGTTTGCATCACCCAGAGACTCAATAAAGTCTACCTTTTATATTTTCC
This sequence comes from Elephas maximus indicus, assembly GCF_024166365.1. Classification (NCBI taxonomy): domain Eukaryota; kingdom Metazoa; phylum Chordata; class Mammalia; order Proboscidea; family Elephantidae; genus Elephas; species Elephas maximus. The sequence continues at coordinate 41,930,091 of NC_064827.1, read as the reverse complement.
TACAGAGCAGTTCAGCTTCTCATTGCCTCTATAAGTTTTCCATTGCAGTCAAAGATCATAGCTTCACTTTGCATAAAGGCTCATTTAACTTTTTCAGAAAAAAGTTCCAGTGTACCTTCAGAGGTGACTCCAAATCTCCACCTTTGAAGGACTAGAAAAGTTGTCGATGGTTTAAAAAAAAGCCTTCCTGCCCCCATTCCTCCCCCTTGCAAGCCTAGTTTACATTTTTACTCTTTGTAAACTTTACGTTTTCAAAGAGTCATCTCAACAAGCACTTACGGAGCTCCCACTGTATGCCAGGCACAGTGCCCAAAACTGAGGAGGTAGAGAAAAATAAGACAAAATCCCTGCCTTCAACAAGTTCATGGTTTAATAGGGAAGTCCTAGTGACAATAATGAAATAAGATTAATAGAAGATGGAAGTATAACATGCAGCAAAACCAAGGGTCAGGAGAGGCTTCTAGAAGGACGATGCACGTGAAGTTGGTTTTGACACACAGATAAGAGTTCATAGGATTTACAAAGTGGAAAAGATTTCAGGCAGAGAAGACAATAAGGGCAAAGATAGGGTGGCAATAACTAATATGATACATAGGAATTACTAAAGATGGGTAGACCTAAAGCATAGATTAAATGCAGTGGGAGGAAGAAAATACAGCTGCAGTGTTAAAACAGGAGTCAGATCCCTCCAAAGACTGGGTTTTATTCCAGAGGTGATGAAGGATTTTGAGTAAGGTTTGAGCGTGATTCAATTTGTGTTTTAGAAAGCTCATGCAGGGGTTGTTTAGCTGGAGGTCAAGATCCCAACCAGTGAAATAGTCTAGCTGAGAGTTGCTGAGGTCTCAGTGGTGACTCTGGGAATGAAAGGAAAAAAAAGTTGTAAGGACTCTTTGGGAAGTTCAGTCAATGGGATTTGCTGTCTGATGTAATGAGGAAGATGAAGGAAAAGGGCTCCTATGGGGTAGCAATGTTTCTGATGGGCAGATGGTGGTACCACCAACTAAGACTGGGGGTACGTGGAGGGGAGCAGGTTTGTTGGTGGGTGTGGGAATAAAAAAAAAATTTTTTTTTTTTTGAATAGGGGAAGGTAAATAGGAGGGGCCAGGGGTTGTCAAATGATGAAGTCTGGTTTGGGGCATCATGAATCTGATTTCTTGCCAGACTTCTGAAGGTGATGACCTGTTAGAAGTTAGACATACAGGTCTGAAATTCAGCACAGATATACAGACTCATGATGTAGATTTTAGGTGGCAATTATAATCATAAAAGTGCATTTTATATTCTAGGTAGAAGTTTAGAGTGAAAAAGAGAGAAGGAAAAAAGGGTTGGTTGCAGGATCTTGGGATATATTACCTTCGTTTTCATAATTTTTATGGAGCCTTTGTCTCTACATTTATTTGGAAATAGTTGGTAAATAACATATCCATACGCAAATGCGATTTTTTATGTAAGTAAAATCAATTTGAGAAACCAAGAAAGCACATATTCGGGCTCAATAAAGGTTTTTTGAATGCATAAACCAAAAAAACCCAAACCCGTTGCTGTCGAGCTGATTCTGACTCACAGTGATCCTATAGGACAGAGTAGAACTGCTCCAAAGGGTTTCCAAGGAGCGCCTGGTGGATTCGAACTGCTGACCTTTTGGTTAGCAACTGTAGCGCTTAACCACTACACCACCAGGGCTTCCTTTGAATGCATAAGGAGGTTAAACTTCATTTTACTCAGTTTTACAGAAGGAACTGCCATGAGAGTAAGCCAACTTTAATTTGCACAAGGGTGGATGGCACAGATAAGTGTTTGATGATCAAGTTGCTGCTTCAGAAGGTTAAAAAGAGAAGAGCAGTGCATACTACAACCATAGCACCAAGGTTGGGGGGTGGGGTTGCACCAACCAGAAGGTTATAGATCTTTTAAGAAGAGTGTTTGCTCCCATGAACCCTTGCAACCAAGCAGCAATGACGCTTCTTCCTCCTGTATAGTAGAAAAAATGACCTTGGTGATGTGAAGACAGGGGTGGTGGTGGCAGGAAAGTATGAGTTTGTTTCTTTGTGATTTTTGATGAAGATCAAGTCCTGCTTTTCCACATCTTTCTGTACATTGACCCAATCTCCAAATGCCCTTGGTGTCCCAAAGAATCATTCAGTTTTATAATTTAACTTGAGCTTTGACCTAGAATTCATCACAAATCCTATAGTATGAAATAGAACATTTCCACTCACAAGGACTTTGATGGTCATGAAAATATGCAATGGGCAGCTAGCGCAGCTCCTGCGGCCATGAAGATCTGAAATTGGAGAGGCCCTTCTAGCATTTTCAGAGAAGATAGGAACTTTCCAGTTTCTGTAATATCCGATTTGGTGTTGCACAATCTCACAGCATTTCTGATTTAAAACGGCTTTGTTGCTAGAGGCTGGTAATGCAAAATGTCATTTCTGTCTCAGAGCTCAGTTAGCAGACAGAGATGATCCTTTACAAAAAGAGCTATCTCAACTGGTACTTATTCAGACAAGAGAGGTCACGATTGCTTTGCACAATGTGTTACCACTTCCCCAGGCGGTTCTAGTGTGACATGTAAAGTCCATTTCATTTTAACCTTTGGTTGTGTGTAGGCTTCTGATCCCCCACGGGATTGTCAGAAGAAAACAGTACCTGTCATCTTTGCCAGAATTCCCGTGTGTAGATTAGTAAAGGCCCCACACACAGGTGCTCTAGCCCACGATATTTTAGGGTTAGACTCAGTGGCATCGCTAGGGTGTCACCCAGCGTGATAACACATGGTGTCACCCTCCCATGCTAGTTAGCACAATACTGTAGCTAAAACACCAGAAAGTTTGACAAAATCAGTGACTATGTTGTTGGCAGAAGCAACAACAACAGCGCGTGCTTGTAACACATGCAGGCAAAATCATGTTATCCAAAGCGTCATTGTAATTGACTAATAATGACAGCTCTGACTGGAGCACATTAAACCCCCCAAAAAACCAAACCTAATGCCGTCGAATCGATTCCAACTCATAGCGAGCCTATAGAACAGCGTAGAACTGCCCCATAGGGTTTCCATGGAATGGCTGGTGGATTCAAACTGCCAACCTTTTGGTTAGCAGCCAAGCTCTTAACCACTGTGCCACCAGGGCTAACTACAACTACAGGGATATTTTTATAAAAAATAATATATTTCTGCTGAAACACTGCACAAAAATTTTATGGACAGTCATCTTGGTGTCACCCCCTCTGACAGTATCACCTGATGCAGTCCAAACCTCCCTGCACCACCGTAGTGATGCCACTGGTTAGGCTGATCTTTTGGTTGGACAAACCTTAGCAACCGTCTAGCACAACGCCTTAGGCCAGCAGTTCTTAACCAAGAGGTTACTTGTTTTGACAAAACTATTGCATTATCAATAAAGTATGGAAGTTGGTTAAAGGTTTCCTTTGTAAGTTAGAACATAATTAAGACTATCCTACGTAAAGTTCCTCTCGCTATTATTCTGACAGGTTTTTTGAGTGGAAGAGAAAGAAGTCTGTCTCCACTCTCCAGTTATTCTAATAAAAATTGAGTACAATTTACAACCTATTCCCTCTATGTAATCTTTGTTAGCAGTATGTCAAGAACTTGAATTTCATCCATTGTGTTTTAATTCAGAATGTTTGACAGGCTAAGCTTCCACCCTCTTCAGAATCCCTAGTGTGTGCTTGCACACCTCCAGCAGTGGGGAACTCATGATCATGCCAGATGATTCATTCTGATATTAGACATTGTTTATTTTACTGTGCTAGACTTTTCTCAAGTGTTTTTAGTTCCTCCGTCAGACCTGGTTCTGCCCATTTAGGCAACATAGAATAATTCCAAGTCTACTTGTGGGTGATGGTTTTCTATACATGAGGAGAACAATTACTTGTCTCCTTTGTTTTTTTTTTTTTTTTTGAGTATTTTCCCAGTCATGAAGAGTTTTGTTGCTTTTTCAATTACCTTGTACAGTGTTATAGCTCAACATTCTCATGCACATTTTCTCCTAAACCTTTGTCTAGTGAGATTTTCTAAAGCAACGAGATTAGTATGTAAGCACCGGTAAGCAACCCAGTTTGGTTTTCACTTATGTCACCATTTACAGCTTTGTACTGAAGCAATCTGTCCTTGCTATTGTGTTCCTAATAGTCTCCCTCATTAGACCGAGAGTTTCTCCAGTGAAGAGACCTTGTCTGTCTCATCTTGTGTCCTCAGTGCACATGGGAAGTGCTCGGTTGTGTGCACAGGCTTCTCTCAAAAGTGGCCCCTTGCTGCTATGGACTTTTGAGGCTGGCTGAGTTGCCAGGAAAGCGTATTTCCGTGGCCCAGTGGACATCCTTGTGGACTTATAGCATGCCTTTAAATTTTTTTCATTCAGAAGACATTCACAGAGCATGTACTAAGCACTGAACATTGTCTCTGGGGATTCTGGCTCTTGTGGCACTCACAGACAAGTAAATAACAATACAGTGTAGTCTGATAAGTGCTAGGATGGGGGAAACAGAAACAGGGAGTGTTATGGGAGTAAATAGGAGTCTTTGGATGGCACAAAGTTAAACATTTGGCTACCTGAAAGGTTGGCATTTGGAATCTGTCCAGAGGTGCCCAGGAGGAAAGCCCTGGAGACCACAGACATTGAAAGATCACAGCCATTAAAAACCCTATGAAGTACAGCTCTACTCTGAAATGCATGGGGCTGCCACGAGTTGGGATAGACAGGATGACAACTGTTTTTTTTTAATGAGAATAAAAACGAAGTTTCTTGATTGGAGGGAATCAGAGAAAACTTCCTGGAAGAAGCAACATTGAAGCTGAAGCCTAAAGGGTGAGTTGGAATTAGCCAGGCAATGAGCAGGGAAGAGAGCCTCCCAGTCAAAGGGAACGGCAAGTGCCAGTGGGTGGCTGGGACAAGGGAGCAGGCATGCTTGGGAGCTGGGAGTGGCGCAGACTGGCTGCAGTGCACTTGTAGATGGGGGTGCCACTTTGAGGGCTCTGACTCTGCTTCTGCTTCTGTTCCTCCAGAGCAGTGACCCCTTCCACAGCCCAGCCAGGCCATGCCCTTCTTTGCCTTATCCTGTGGTTCTCTCCGCTATACCTATTAGCTTCAAACGATGCCAGGTGACTGGCCATGGTGTGCCTGACTGCACTGGGTGGAGGGTCTGGCTGGAGTCCTTCCTTTCATCCTCTTTGGGATTTAGCGACTAACTTCTTGGGAGGGATTTCAAGCCTTAAGCAGAGTGCAGGCTGGCCTACCTAGCTTAGAAGCAGGTCCGAGATGATTGCGACCACTTCAAAGATGATTCTTGCTGTTTTTATGAAAAAAACAAAAAACTAGGACTTAGGGGAAGTAAGGTCTTGGAGTGGGAGGGGTAAGGACAAGAAGTGGTGTGGCTGGGGAGGATGCAGGGGTGCTGGCTCATTCATTCAGTGACAGATTCTTATCTCTACACTGAACAGCTTCGGAAATCTTTGGAGAGCCTCAGAGGGTAAGGGATCTTGGCAACCCATGGACTTATGTAATAAGCAGTCCCTTCAGTGATGAGTATTCAAAGTGTCTGGCAGCAAAAAACGATCACCATAACTCCCTACTTTTTTTATAACAAGCCATTCCTTCCTCCTCCATTTGGGGGCGCCATTCCTGAGTGCCATTTGGGCTGAATCTGAGGACCTACTTATTGTTCTGCTTTTAAATCTCTCATGGCAGAGAAGAGTGGCAGGACCTGTGGGGGTGTGGGGCAAAGCCAGAAGTAGCCCTCAAAAAGTGTGAACTTTTTAGTTTCATATTTAAGTTTTGTGCAAATTTGTATTCGCCCTATAATAAATTCACATTTGCTCTAATAAAAACAGTGTTTTAAAGTATTTACCATTGAATAAAATTGGCACCTCAGAGGATGCGTCATGTTTAACCATGTGGCCTCTCACGACTCTGAGCACAGTCTCTTGTAACAATCCCCACGTTGAGAAACTGAAGTTTTGGTGTCATACTGATCTGGTGGTGGTGGTTGTTGTTGCCATCAAGTTGGCTTCCATGGTGATCTTAGTAAATCAGAATAAAAAGTTGTTGGGTCCTGTGCCATCTTCATAATCATTAGTATGCTTGAATCCATTGTGTCAATCTATTTGATTGAGGGTTTCTCTTGTTTTTGTTGGCCCTCTACTTCACCAAATAGGAAGTCTTTTTCTAGCAATTGGTCTTTCCTGATGATATGTCCAAAGTAAGCAAGTCAAAGTTTTGCCATCCTCACTTCTAAAGGACATTCTAGTCATATTTTTTCCAAGACTCATTTGTTTGTTCTTTTAGCAGTCCAAAAAAAACGACACTATAGGACAGAGTAGAACTGCCCCATAGAGTTTCCAAGGAGCGCCTGGTGGATTCAAACTGCCAGCCCTTTGGTTAGCAGCTGTAGCGCTTAACCACTAAGCAGTCCACATATTTAATATTCTTTGCCAACACCACAGTTTGATGCACCAATTCTTCTCCCTTCCTTTTTCGGTATCCCATATTCACATGCAACGTTGGCAGTTGAAAAGACCATGGCTTTGGTCAGGCATACCTTAGTCAACAAAGTAATATCTTTGCTCCTTTAAACTTTAAAGAGGTCTTTTGCAGTAGGCTTGGCCAATGCAATAGGTCATTTGATTTCTTGACTTCTGTTTCCACGGACATTGATTGTTGATACACGTAGAATAAAGTCATTGACAACTTCAATTTTTTCTCCGACTGATCTGGTTACTAAATGTGTAACCTTGGGCAGCTCACTTCATTTTCCCAACCTCAGATTTCTCATCTAAAATATAAGAACGATTATACCTACACATCAGGGTTAGTGTGAGAGTTAAACAAAAACAAAAAAAGTGGCTGGCTCACAGTAGGCACCTGAGAAATGTTAACACATCTCCCATTATTAGGAAGATCTCTCAATCGACTGGAGGGCACTGGGTTTTTTTTGGTTTTTCTGTTAACTTTACATTCCAGAATTCTGTGATTCTGGCTCAGCTGGTGGAGAAGGTGATCCCATGGCACATTTGTTCCCAGAGGGCTTTTGAGGAGAAACATGAATGTCACTGCCTGATGACAAAGCCAATGATATCAGCAACTGAAAATAAACAGTATGGAGTAGGGAGATGTGATGTGGTTTTAGGGCTTATCATGATCTGTTTACCCATTTCTATGTCCTTCTGAAATGTGAAAATTGGTAATGGGGTGATGTTCACAGTGTTTCATCTACTGCCTGGGTCCCCCTGTCATGTGGCAGCTGTAGGTAAGTCACTGGCCAAGAGATAAAGTCAGAGCAGCTTCCTGCATTGAGTTGCCTAGCAGCTGTCCTCTTCTCCCTCCTTACTTTTCAGTCCTGCTGCTGAAAATATATTTAGACTATGGTCACTGCCTAGACTCATAAGTAAATCTCAGGGTGTGTTATAGTAGTTTGAGGAAATTTGCTTCTAAATTCCAAGATGATTAATGGGATATCCACCTCCCAATTAAATGGGAAATATTACATACAAATTCCAAACATTAATGTAAAAGTGTAAGCATTACCTTTATTTCTGAATACCCAACTGCTTTCTGGAAAAAAGACTTCTCTAAACATATCATAAGTATTTCTCTGACTCATAAGCCTCAAAGTCCAGTGGGAGCAGGAAGGCAGGTAGGAAGATGCACAACCAATGAGGAGTATGATAAAAACCCAGAATGGAGGTATGTACAGGTACACAGGCATGGTAGTTCAGTGTTAGAATTCCTGGCTCCCATGCAGGGTACCCAGGTTCAATTCCTGGCTAATGGTTTTCATGTATAGTCACCACCTGTCAGTGGAGGCTTGTGTGTTGCTATGATGCTGAACAGGTTTCAATGGAGATTCCAGACTAAGATAGACTAGGAAGAAAGGCCTGGGAATCTACTTCTGAAAATCAGCCAATGAAAACTGTAAGGATCACAATGGTTCCATCTGCAGCCAATCATAGGAATGGCACAGGACCAGGCAAATTTTGCTCCATTGTGCATGCGGTCACCATGAATCAGGGGGTGACTGGACAGAAGTTAACAGCAACAGGTACACAGGGAAGGGAGCCACGTTGTCTGAAGGCTTCAGGAGGTAATATCTGAGCTCGAGATTCCTATTCAGAAGACCTGGGAAGGATTACCCCAAAAAACCAAACCCCTTGCCATTGAGTTGATTCTGACTCATAGAAACCCTATAGGACAGAGTAGAACTGCCCCATAGGGTTTCCAAGGAGAGACTAGTAGATTTGAACTGCTAACCTTTTGGTTAGAAGCCGAGTTCCTAACCACTGCATCACCGGGGCTCCAGCATTTAAATATGTCTCCAGAAGTTCTAATACACAGAGTCATAGTTGAATCCCTTGGCAGATTTTTATATCTTTGTGTTAGAGTTCTCCTTCTTCAGGGTGGTGAGCCTCTTGATGGTAGTGTTTTCTTCCATCTCCTCTCAGTGTCATCTTCAAGGCAGTGGAAGTCATCTAGGGCCTGACTCCAAGTCCAGGGCTCTGTCTCCTCCTTGGATGCCGAGAGAGTGTGGTGAGGAAATTCAACACTCCAGAATTCCGAAGGACTTGATGTCATGTGTTCTTCAAGTTAAAAATTCAACTAATACAAATATCTGTAGTGTTTTACTGCCTCAGTGTTATACCCCCATTGTTCTTCTGAAGGAATTCTACCACTCTCTTTCTTTCTAAATGTGTATCTGAATCCCTTTTCAGATGCATATTTTATCTTTGTTTACTCTTATTTCCCTAGTGTTTAAAATCCTTTTATGAGTAATGGGATATATGTTTGTCCACCTATGTTTTCTACCTCTCAGTTTTCTTGGGAACTTGCTTTTTCATTTTTAGTGTGTTCTGCTGCCAGGCGGAGACCTGTGTAATTGTTTGAAAGGGAAGAAATGGGCATGTGCCGCAAATTACTGTTTTTACAGTATTGTATGAGGTGTTGCATCCTGGAAGTGTGATTTTGCAAAACTTGTCTCTTTTGGCATTTGTACAGTGAGATAAACCTTGTAAGCATATTTCTGGATTCCTGTATGTTATTTGAAAGTTGTGTTTCTTGCAATGATTCCATGTTCATATAATACCTCGTTTTTAAGTGCCATACATTGTACCCACCTAACAAGGGAACTAGAAGGCAATGCAGAGTCTGGGGGGACATATGTGTCCCACATAATCCTACCCCTAGAGTCCAGAGGGACATAGATGCCCCACATAATAGGTATAAAAATCCACATTCCATAATAAAACTTCAGAAATGTTCCTTGATTCAGCATGCCTTCCATTAATGAGAACACATGCCATCAACAACAAAAAATTAACTCTTGCGTGAAAGGGTTAAAATGTACTCCCGAGTCAACTTTTCCAATGCAATGTACAAATTTGTTTACTTCTGAATACAAGGGACCCTCTTCCCTGTGGGTCCCAAAACAATTTCTGGAAAGGAGGAAGGGGTAGACTTGGGGTAATACTCATGAATAAAAAGAGAATCTAGGAAACTAGTGTGTGAGAACTGAACTGAGCCGAAGCACTTACCCAGCTTCAGCCTGGCACGTGTTCCTCTCATTTCTTCCAGCCCCTTTCAGTAAATGAAAAAGCCATGTTTCAAAGACTTTTGAATCTGTGATCTTATTTCTACCATGATTGTTCTGCTTATAAGTAGGAACCCCAAAGTGTTGTAATTGCCACTATTTTCTAATGTGTAGGGAGGGTATAACGAGCCCTTGTGGCGCAGCAGTTAAAGTGCTCTGCTGCTAACTGAAAAGCCCGTGATTCCAACCCAGCAGCTGCTCCATGGGAGAAGGATGTGGCAGTCTACTTCTATAAAGATTTACAGCCTTGGAAACCCTATGGGGCAGTTCTATCTACTCTGTCCTATAGGGTTGCTATGAGTTGAAATCGGCTTGATGGCAGTGGGTTAGTAGTTGGTTAGGGAGGATATCCGTTTGACATCTTTGCGTCTCAGTGTCTTCTGTTACAAAATGTGGGCAACTATTGCATTTGTGTTTCAGTCTGCTCAGCATACCTGCCCCATTCTTTAGATAGTTCTAGCCCACTTCCTTCAGAGAAAGGTAGCTCTTACATGCCAGATTGTTCTGGTGAGGTTGCCAATCAAATACTCTTTCCCTTTGGACATCAAGTGGGTACTTGACCCAAAGCATGACAATCAAGAACTCCTCTGGCAATTTGCTCTTTTTTTTGGAGCTAAGCTGTGATTCTACAAGCCTATAACTCCCTGCCTGTGGTTGCACCCTCTTCATGGATAAAACCAATTTGCACTGGAAGCAAATGAGCCCAATAAACTAGTTGAAGCAGATGATAGCGAGAGGGAAAATTTGAGCTGATGGTCATTTGAGTTCTAGGAACCAGATTTACCTCTGTATTTCCCAGTTACATGAGTTAGTAAATTTCCTTTATTTACTAAAGCCACACAAAGACTTCTGATTAATACTCACAGCTCTTACTGGTGAGATTAATACACATTAATGTTGAACAAGCACATATAATCATATAATTATAAAGTAACTTTGGGATACAATCATAAAGTAACTTTGGGATACAATCATAAAGTAACTTTGTCTTCACCGTCTCTTTAATCCAGACCGTGGAATGAATTTTCCCCCTGCCATGAGATGAAAACTCAAGCAGTTTCATGAGATTTCTGGCTCTCAGAGGTACTACCTATAGCTGTGGCACTGGTGCTGTCCGGGTTTGGTAGGCTTGACACAGACCCTTCTCCTCAGGTGCTTTCCCCTTGTTGGCGCCCCTCCCCTTCCCATTCCTATGGCTAGTGATCTCTCACCTGCAGTTTCCTTTACAAAAGTAAATGGCCATTTCCTCCTTCCTTAAAACCCAAAAAACCGATTGCCATTGAGTTGACTCCGACTCATAGTGACCCTACAGGACAGAGTAGAACTGACCCCTAGGGTTTGTCATGCTGTAATCTTTATAGCCAGTAATTATCAATGCATTTTGATTGCATGTTCGATCAATTTCAGATTGCAGCAGCTGATAAAAATCTTCTATTTCTTCAAAGTCTCCAGGAATTGACAGAATATCAATTGAGATGTTTCAACAAACAGATGCAACGCTGGAGGTGCTTACTCATCTATGCCAAGAAATATGGAAGACAGCTTCCTGGCCAACTGATTGGAAGAGATCCATATTTATGCCTATTCCCAAGGAAGGTGATCCAACTGAATGTGGAAATTATAGAACAATATCGTTAATATCACATGCAAGCAAAATTTTGCTGAAGATCTTTCAAAAATGGCTGCAGCAGTATATCAACAGGGAACTGCCAGAAATTCAGGCCAGTTTCAGAAGAAGCCGTGGAACCAGGGATATCATTGCTGATGCCAGGTGGATCCTGGCTGAAAGCAGAAAATACCAGAAGGATGTTTACCTGTGTTTTATTGACTATGCAAAGGCATTCGACTGTGTGGATCATAATAAATTATGGATAACATTGTGAAGAATGGAAATTCCAGAACAGTTGATTGTGCTCATGAGGAACCTTTACATAGATCCAGAAGCAGTTGTTCAGACAGAACAAGGGGATACTGATTGGTTAAAATCAGGAAAGGTGTGCATCAGGGTTGTATTCTTCCACCATACCAATTTAATCCGTATGCTGAACAAATAATAAGAGAAGTTGGACCATAGGAAGAAGAACGGGGCATCAGGATTGGAGGAAGACTCATTAACAACCTGTGTTATGCAGATGACACAACCTTGCTTGCTGAAAATGAAGAGGACTTGAAGCACTTACTAATGAAGATCAAAGACCACAGCCTTCAGTATGGACTGCACCTCGACATAAAGAAAACAAAAATCCTCACAACTGGACCAATGAGCAACATTATGATAAACGGAGAAAAGATTGAAGTTGTGAAGGATTTCATTTTACTTGGATCCACAATCAACAGCCATGGAAGCAGCAGTCAAGAAATCAAGAGACACATTGCATTGGGTAAATCTGCTGCAAAGGACCTCTTCAAAGTGTTGAAGAGCAAAGATGTCACCCTGAAGACTAAGGTGCGCCTCACCCAAGCCATGGTATTTTCAATCACATCTTATGCATGTGAAAGCTGGACAATGAATAAGGAAGACCGAAGACTTGACGCCTTTGAATTGTGGTGTTGGCGAAGAATATTGAATATACCACGGACTGCCAAAAGAACGAACAAATCTGTCTTGGAAGAAGTGCGGCCAGAATGCTCCTTGGAGGCAAGGATGACGAGACTGCATCTTACGTACTTTGGGCATGTTGTCAGGAGGGATCAATCACTGGAGAAGGACATCATGCTTGGCAGAGTACAGGGTCAGCGGAAAAGAGGAAGACCCTCGAAGAGGTGGATTGACACAGTGGATGCAGCAATGAGCTCAAACATAACAACGATTGTAAGGATGGCGCGGGACCGGGCAGTGTTTCGTTCTGTTGTGCACAGGGTCGCTATGAGTCGGAACTGACTCGACGGCACCTAACAATAACAACAATAATCTTTATGGAAGCTGACTGCCGCATCTTTCTCCTGAAGAGTAGCTGGTGGGTTCAAACCGATGACCATTTGGTTAACAGCTGAGTGCTTTAACCACTCCCCTACCAGGTTGCCTTTTCTCCTTCCTTAAGCCCTGGGAACCCAGCCACACATTCAGCTTCTCTCTGCCCTTCTGGGGGGTCTTCTTGGGAACAACCTAAGATAACTGAATGTCTGCTCTCTCCCATGCGAGGCCCACATGTGGTCTGTGGAGAACACTGACATCATTTTTGCCCCACATGCTGGGGGAGCCTTTTATTTTTCCTTTGTTCTCCTGTTGAAGCAGCTAGCTGCCTAATTTTAGGCAGAAGGCACACACCAGACCTCTGTGTTTTCCACACCCTGGGGCATATCAATTATCTCCTCAAAACCTACCTTTCTTGAATTGAGATGAGGAAAAGATATCCCCCACCTTATCCCCTTAATGTAAGTGTGGTAAGGGGAGTCTAACAGCACATCAACAGCTCTCCCAATTTCCTTGAAGTTACTCTTACCAGGGTTGGGAGGTGGCACCCTCACCCTTCCCTTTGGGGGTAGGGTTCATACTACAGCTCCCTCCAAAGAAATCCTCATCCTTCAATGCCCACCCTCATTACCTTCATTGTGGAGGAGGAGTCTAAAGGCTCTATAACCAGTTCTCCAGTACATATTTTGAAAATTCTGTAACAGCTTTGGCTCCTCATTTGGAATGTATTTCCCATTGTCTTTGCACCTCACTGAAACTTCCATTTAACATCCTGTTCCATAAACCTGCTGTGTTTGGTCATTGTAAGGATCCAGTTAGTTAAATATCTAAGGTAACATATAAATGCAAGGAAAAAAAAAAAACCTGATGGGAGATGACATTTAAAAAATAGGGTTATGAGGAGTTGCGAGGAGCTGTGATTGTTAGGTTGAGGGAATGGGAACTGACAATTTCTAAGAGGGAAATAATAAGATAGGAGCTGTGCTTGAAACACAGAATTCAGGCAGCCATGGGTAGGATGGGTTGGAGAGAGGAAGGGCTTGAGGCAGAGGCATTATACTCATCTGGGTGATCGAAGGGAAGGCTCCAACCAGAGCAGGGACAAAGCTGTGTGGCAAGAGCCAGGACATCATGTTGCATCAGCTCATGAGTTCAGACTCTGCCTTCTAGGTCTCTGGTATTGGGAGATGAAACAGCAACTGTAGAATAAACCTATGGTTTCTAAACTGGTGTGAGTCATCCTGGAACCCCATGCAGGAGCTTCAGGGCCCCAACAGGAAAATGGAGGGAAGCCAGGTTGCAAAGGTCCTGGCTCTTTCCCCTGCTTCCTTCAGAATAGCTCCCCTACTGTGCTTTATGGAATGGGGATTCAAGGTGAGATTTCACTGGGAAGGAACAGGGTTCTGCTGCTATAAGATACCTGAAAACCACTGAACTAGATCAATCAAATGCGTGGCTGGAATGAATACTTATTACTCCAAATACGCAATTACTCTACCGCTGCTGCTACTATTATAAACCAATTGCCATTGAATCAATTCTGACGCATGGTGATTCCATGTGTGTCAGAGTATGTGATGTTTCAGATTGTGTGTCAGCTTGGCTGGGCCATGATTCTCTGTTTATATTTGATCATCCCCATGATCGAATCTGCTGTGAGTAGCCAATCAGTTGAAAGGTAGTTTCCTTGGGGGTGGGCCTGCATCCGAATATAAGCAGACATTCTGGTGTTTTTGCTCACTCTGGATTCTGCAGCTGTCTCCTGTTCATCTGACCTCTGGTTCTTGGGACTTGAGCTAGCCGCTTAACTGCCAATCTTGGGATTCGTCGATCTTCACAGCCTGTGAGCAAGAGCCCTCCTCTTCGACCTGCCAATCTTGGGTTCGCCAGCTCTTGTGGCTATGTGAATCAAGAGAAGCCTCTATCCTAATCCACAGACTTGGGATGTTCCAGACTTTACAATCGTGTGAGCTGTTCCTTTGATATAAATCTCTCTCTATATTTATACTCTTTACTGGTTTTGCTTCTTTAGAAAACCGAGCCTAAGACAGAGTAGAAGAGTGCTCCATAGAGTTTTCAGTGACTGTTTTTTTTCCTGAAAGTAGATTGCCACACCTTTCTTCTGAGGCACCTTGGGGTGGCCCCAAACCACCAACTTTTTGGTTAATAGCTTAGCACTTAACTGTTTGTGCCACCCAGGGACTCCACTACTAATGTCATTGTTGTTAGGTGCTATTGAGTCGGTTCCAACTCATAGCGCAATCATATGTACAATAGAATAAAACACTGCCTGGTCGTGTGCCATCCCCACAATCATTGCTATGTTTGAGCCCACTGTTGCAGCCATTGTGTCATTCTATCTCATTGTCTTTCTCTTTTTCAAGCATATTGTCCTTCTCCAGGGACTTATCCCTCCTGATAACATTTCCAAATTACATGAGATGAAGTCTTGCCATTCTTGCTTCCAAGGAGCACTCTGGCTGTACTTCTTCTAAGACAGACTTGTTCATTCTTCTGGCAATCTATGGTATATTCAATATTCTTTACTGAAGCCATAATTCAAATGGATCAATTCTTCTTCAGTCTTCCGTATTCATTGTCCAGCTTTCACATGCATGTGAGGCGATTGAAAATACCATGTCTTGGGTCAGGTGCACCTTAGTTCTCAAAGTGACATCTTTGCTTTTCAACACTTTAAAGAGGTCTTCTGTAGCAAATTTTCCCAGTGTGACATGTCCACTAATAGACACCATTTATTCAAAACCTCCTATATGGCAGGGTCCTTTGCTGACATTAAGTCTAATATTCACCACAACACACCAAGAGACATAATAGTATTGAATTTCACAGAGATCCAGAGAGGTTAAGACTTGTCCAAGGTCACAAGCCAATATTTAAACAATGCAGGTAGATGTTGACTCCTGAGACTTAAAAGTATTGGCTAGACTTCAAGGTGGGCAGGTAACACAGTGCATGTTCTGGCGGGGGGGGGAGGGTAGAGATGGTCTGGCACTGTCCTGAGATGAAACTACCTAGGTGGGGCCAAACGGAGCTCCCTGAGGAACAAAGGTGCTGCTACACAGCATCTTGTCTGTGTATAGGTTTGGGCTACCCCAGGAACCCGGTGGTTTCTATCAGAGGAAATGTGGGTAGCAACTGAATGATTATATTTAGTCTGTGGAAGTTAGTTTGTGTTTAAATGGGGGTTGCTGCGTCAATCAGCATGTCGCCAAGTGGCCCCCCAGTCTAGGAATAATTCCAAATTCCAGAAATAAACAGCTGATTCCTATTAGTGTCTCCACCTTGGGGTTCATGAAAAAAGCCCTTTTCACTGCCAGAAGGCCTCCCCAAAAGCCATCGTTCAAGGATGAAACTGTGACACAACATCCCCTAGATGGGAGCTGGAGTCCTAGTCTCGTGGCCAGTGCCCACCAAAGAGAAGTCATCTGACTCCTCAGAGGTATCTCTCTAAGCACGAGCCAAGGTCGAAGGTGTCAGCACCACCCTGACTAGAGCCTGGGGGTGGCTCAGAGGACCAGGTGTTTCTAGCAGCCTATTGCCAAGTGTACAGAAATGGACTCCCTATTGAGTCTCTCTGTTCCAGTGACTGGAGGGTCTCATTAGCCTGTGCACACTAATGGCTTTCTTTAGGGACAATTAGGTCCTTGGGGGATGTGGAGGCTCAAGAGAACCTAGAAAAGCTGATGGAACTTCCCAGGTTTCATGGTGTGCGTCTTGAATTTATCCCTCGTCCTGGTGCAATCCCAGCTGTCTTAACTGCTTCTTTCTGTGCTCAGTTTTTTTCTGGAAGCCCTGACAATAGGACATTTTACTTTGTTATTAAGAATGTGAACCCAGACATAAGTGCGTTAAAGGGAGAACAGTGAACGCAGGCGGGAGCTTGGAAAGAATAACTCACGCCTACAACCAGGAAGCCAACAAAACGTGCAAACTTAAACAGAACGAGTCCGGTCAGCAGTTTCTGTCACTGAAATATATCAAGCTGTCAGGAAGGCACGCAGGCCTCCCACCGGTAGAGCCCCTAGGGCCCCTCTCAGTCTCTCAGGCTCTTTCCCCGTGCACCTCCTTTTTTCTTTCTACCAGCCCCAGGGAAGTTTTAAAGACCCACCCCTTTTAAAGCAGGTTCCCTTCCTTTTAATACTGAGGGTGGAGTTCAGCATCTCGGCCTCCTTTGAAAAGAGCCCTTCGGCACCCTGGCCTGAACACCATTTAAATTGCAAAATAGGATATAGCTGCACAATTTTCCTCTGGCTTAATTATTATTATTATTATTTTTAATTATTAAGCCAGACCCATCTGTTTATTTTAGACGGTTTCTCTTCAGTTATAAGGTAAAACTCCAAGATGTCTTTGGGACGACACATGTAGGGTGTGGTGGGCTTAGCCTCAAAGTGAGTAGGTACCTCACTGGCACAAGCTAGTGAGGGAGGGGTATGTGTGTGTGTGGACGGGGTGTTGGTGGTATTGGGGAGCGGGGGGTTATGGGGTAAGGCAGCCAGCCCGGCAGGGCAGCTGGAATCCAAAGGACAAATAACACTTGAATTAGTGTGGGGCAGCGTCATGGTCCTGGGTCATCTATCTATAGATAATACTCATCTATAGATTAATTCAGGGCAAGACCACAGTCTGAGGTGGAAGCATGAGCGGGAAGCAGAACCATATTGGGGGAAGAAGCAAACTGACGTTTGGAAGGGATTAGAGGCAGGGCTTTTTTCTTCAGCAGGTACTCATTGAGCAACTACCACGCATCTGGCCATATGAGACGACTTCCATACCTGCTCTTGTTTAATCCTACACTACCCCAAGAGATTGGCAGCATCGGAGGCTGAGGTTCTAAGAGATTAAATTTCTTGCCCCAGATGACATAACTCAGTAAGAGGCAGGATTGGGATTTGAACCTAGGACCTCTGACTCAAATGCAGGGCTCTATCCACCAGGCTGTACTGCCTTTTTCCTTAGCTGAAGTGGGTCTCACAAAGTTACACCTTAATTTCATATAAATAGTGTAAATCTACTTCCTTGGCTATCTATATTGTGTCTTACTTCTATCTTCTTTTTCTGCCATTTCTAGGAAGCTATCAATCTAAGACGGAGCCCTGGTGGTGCAATGGTTAAGCACTTGGCTGCTAATTGAAAGGTTCGTGGTTTGAACCCATCAGCAGTGCCACAGAAGAAAAGACTTGGTAATCTGCTCTCATAAAGATTACAGCCTAGGAAACCCTATGGTGCAGTTCTACTCTGTCCTATAGGGTCACTATCTTAGGCTGGGTTCTCTAGAGAAGTAAAGCCAGTGGAATATATATATATATATATATATATAGAGAGAGAGAGAGAGAGAGAGAGAGAGAGAGAGAGAGAGAGAGATTTATCTAAACTCAAGGAAATGGCTCACATGATTGTAGAGGCTGGCAAGTCCCAACTCCGTGAGTCAGGTGTCAGGCTGGAGGCTTTTCCTGACTCATGTAGCTACAGCGCCTGATGAACCCAAGATTGGTAGGTCGGGTGGCAGGCCACTGGCTCAGAGGCTGTGGAGGCTGACAAATCCCCAGATCAGCTGGCTCAAGTCCCAAGAACAGAAGGTCAGATGATAATGAGCTGGATGCAGGATCCAGAGAGTGAGCTGGAACATATGTTTTTATACTGGAGGCAGGTTGCACCCCGCAAGAAACTCCCTTTCAGCTGATTGGCTGCTCATAGCAGCTTTGATCATGGAGTTCATTACATCATTACACAACTGCCAAATTGTCAAACTACATCATAGCTGCCAAACGACCAAGAATAATGGCCCAGCCAAGTTGAGACACAACTTTACCACAATTAGTATGAGTCAGAAGCGACTCGACAACAAGAGCGCCAATCCAGGAGATTTATTTCTTCATAAAGAAAAGTGGCAATATCCAAGACTGCCTAAGCAGAATTCCCAATGTCTTCTTGGGATGTCTGTGGGGCACTGCTTACTCAGTTTGTAGAGTACTCTTGAACAAGAGTCCTAGCCATTTCCATTCTCTGGCAAGTTAGCAAGTGTGAATTTTCAGTCCCCATGCTCTTTGTTTTTCTGCAACTCAAGTTATTCTCTATTTCAAGCCCTATTTTGCTTCCTGGCAGAAAATTTAATCTTAGTTAATTTCAGGTAAAGTCATTCATTTCAGGCTTATATTTGAGCTAATTCAGGATTTTTGTCTTTTTTGACCACCAATCTCACCCCCACCTGCCCCACTCCAGGTTTAGCATCTAAAATCCAGGGTCATTGGCACTTCCATACTGGTATCCACTGAGATGTACAAGACTCCTTTTTTTTTTTTTAATTTTTATTGTGCTTTAAGTGAAAGTTTACAAATCAAGTCGGACTCTCGTACAAAAATTTATAAACACCTTGTTATATACTCCTAATTGCTCTCCCCCTAATGAGACAGCACACTCCTCCCCTTCACTCTCTCTTTTCGTGTCCATTTGGCCAGCTTCTGACCCCCATACCCTCTCATCTCCCCTTCAGACAGGAGATGCCAACATAGTCTCATGTGTCTACTTGATCCAAGAAGCTCATTCTTCACCAGTATCATTGTCTATCCCATAGTCCAGTCCAATCCCTGTCTGAAGAGTTAGCTTTAGGAATGGTTTCTGTCTTGGGCTAACAGAAGGTCTGGGGACCGTGACCTGCGGGGTCATTCTAGTCTCAGTCAGACCATTATGTCTGGTCTTTTTATGAGAATTGGGGTCTGCATCTCACTGATCTCCTGCTCTCTCAGGGGTTCTTTGTTTTTTTTTTTATCCCACTGCTCTCCTGCTCTCTCAGCGGCTCTTTGTTATGTTCCCTGTCAAGACAGTCATTGGTTGTAGCCGGGCACCATCTAGTTCTTCTGGTCTCAGGCTAATGTAGTCTCTGCTTTATGTGGCCCTTTCTGCCTCTTGGGCTTATAATTACCTTATGTCTTTGGTGTTCTTTTTTAAAAAAATTTTTATAATTTTTATTGTGCTTTAAGTGAAAGTTTACAAATCAAGTCAGTCTCTCTCACAAAAACCCTTATACACCTTGCTACACACTCCCAATTACTCTCCCCCTAATGAGACAGCCCACTCTCTCCCTCCACTCTCTCTTTTCGTGTCCATTTTGCCAGCTTCCAACCCCCTCCTCCCTCTCATCTCCCCTCCAGGCAGGAGATGCCAATATAGTCTCAAGTGTCCACCTGATCCAAGAAGCTCACTCCTCACCAGCATCCCTCTTGTCTTTGGTGTTCTTAATTCTCCTTTACTCCAGGTGGGTTGAGACCAAGTGATGCCTCTTAGATGGCCGCTTGCTAGCGTTTAAGACCCCAGATGCCACTCTCCAAAGTGGGATGCCGAATGTTTTCTTAATAGGTTTTATTAAGCCAGTTGACTTAGATATCCCCTGAAACCATGGTCCCCAAGCCCCTGCCCCTGCTACGCTGGCCTTCAAAACGTTCAGTTTATTCAGAAAACTTCTTTGCTTTTGGTTTAGTCCAGTTGTGCTGACCTCTCCTGTATTGTGTGTTGACAAGACTCCTTCTTGTGCTCAGGCATTGCCATCCCTGCACAGAGACATCTACTGCAGCACCAAGGTTCTAACTGGTCTTTAGCCATGTAATGCTCTCCAGTTTTGCTATGGTGTCCCTTAATCAGGGCTGCAATACTGCTCTAGGTTGGCTTTCTCTTTTTCCCAGAGAAATATCCCCACACTCCTCCTGGGAGTAAAGAAAGTATACTGCTCCCCATACTTTTGTGAGCAGGGGGAAACCCAGTATGGGTATATTGGGTCTTCTCTGCCTCAGCCCCATCTGCAGCCACCTCTGCCCAACTGCTCCTATGTTGTGGTGGGGCAGGACATTCTATGAGCTTGACAGCACCCAAAGTCCAGTTGGGATGCAGGACAGATATTTCTTCTCTTCTTAGGATCCTGCTCTGGTTGGGGGCTCTAATGCTTATCCATTTAAAACAAATCTTGGGGGAGTGGGAAATACATTGTAACTCAAGGACCCTCTTCAGGTACCATCACCAGCCTCTCCTCTCTTGCTTCCCTTCTAACTCTTCTTCAACTTGAGGTCAGAGAAACTTTTTGATCCTCTCTCAGGTATCAGGGGAGAAAGCTGGCTCTGCAAGTGTTCTTCCCAAGGAATCAAGGCTAATGTCAACCCCTCCTCTTGGCAATGGTGGCCCTGTGAGTGAAAGGGGAAAGGGTGACAGATTAGAATTATGTGTAGTTGTGGGGTGGTAAGGGATAATAGTTGAAATTCAAAAAAATTATCCTGTCCCAGTAATAGTTTAAGCAATGACATAATAACAGCAAGTACTTTTATAGTGCATACCATGTATAAGGTACAAGGTGCTACCCATAAGCAACTCATTTATTTTTTATGCATCCTATTTATTCCTCATATTATTATTACCATCTCCATTTTACCAATGAGAAAATTGAGACAAAAAGAGGTTCAATAACTTAACTGAGGTCATACATATAGCAACTGTTGGAGCTAGGAGTCAAAGCCAGCCACTCTGCCTCCAGCTTCTGAACTCTTAACCACGATATAGCTCCTCGGCTTACATACATAAATGGTGGTTTATTCTTCCTCTAGGCTTGGGCTGGGGCTGGTTCCACTTTTACAGTGCCCTGGGGATTGGGACAGGAAGAGAATGGCATAGCTTTCACCGAAACCTTCTGTTTTCTAATTTTCCACCCTTCTTCCCTCCTTCAAAAACAGTTTGGCACTTTGTCCTTGGTTGTGGAGCCTGTTCTCCATCCACGTTGGTCTTGTAATCATTTGTCCAATCTGGTAAAAAAAAAAAAAAAAAAAAGTAGGATGCCTTGGAATGAAGCAGGTGAAGGAGGGTGTGTGTGGGTGTATTGGTAGGGAATTCCAGGCAGGTGGAATGTAATGGCCCTTTTCTTGGGGTCTGAAGGAACTATGCACTTCATGGGTATTGTGTTCTATATAATACACTGAACACATTGTGGAAACTCAATAATACAAACGAAAGTTACTAGTTTCATTCTTTAAAAAAACAAACATTAGGAACAAAAACATTTTGCCAAAATCATTTTTCTGTACCTATCAGATATTTTAGGAGGCAAGTGAGCACAATGACTTTTATGTGAGACTTTCCCTTGTACAAGTTCCTCTTCCAGTTTCTCTCCAAGGATCCAACAAAATTCTCTTTTCTCTCTAATACATGAAATGGAGTAATTTTTGGTGACATTTTGCAATATGGTATGACAACTGGTGAGTTTGGGAAGTGATGATGTCATGGAATTAGGTGAAACTGCTGAAATTCTTACTTTTCCCCTTTGACATTCTGCCAACATTTTGTTTTCTATGATTCTGCAGAAATAACATGAAACAAAATTGGACTTTTCTTTCTCCTGGGGAAATTGCAACTTATGTTTATCTAGTAGTTATGATATGTAAAATATTTTCTCAGAAGTCAGAAGAAATTTTGATGCTTTGTTGAGATTTTTGAAAAGGCCCTTGAATTTTACACAAATGCAAGTGGTATGTAAACAGCCAATAGGAAATCAGGTAGAGGGGAGTTCCCAGAAAATGAAGGATCTGGGGGAAACTGGAGTGGTTATTAGTAACAGAGAGATTGAAGCACACATAGCAATGGTGGTAATTAAGCAGCAATGATACTCCTGCCCAAATACTCTCCCACATCTTTGATGGTATGGATTGATCTGCGCATTGATAACATTCAAGTATGAGAAATGTTTAACTCTAGGCTTAACCTCTTAATACAAACCCCAGTTCCACAAGTCCCACTCGGACCAATTGCCAGCACCTCAAAAGCCCTTAAAGCCTTCATTGTCTTAATGGCACCAATTTTCCTCTCATCCCAGACACCTATTCGTGACTCACATCTCCAGTCAAGCCAGATCAATTTTTTCATGTCTCTCCTGGAAAGGATCATTTAGAATCATCCTACCCTCCTCCAACCCACTTCCACGCCACCTTCTAAATCTGTGGGCAGTTCAATAATAATCTCAGAGACCACCTGGAGATAAAGGGCCACCTGGGAAACCAGAATCTGGCCTGTCTTCCTGGAGCAGCCAGAACTGTGCATGTGGGTATAGTGATAAGAGAGGGTCTAAGTTTTCCTACAGAGGGCTAGGAAGGCTTTCATCTGAGATACACTGGCTGATCCAAGGAACAGTATTCTGTACTGAGCTGAGAGCTGGGCACGCTAGGGAAGTCCACGGCAAAACTCCTCAGGAAACAGAGGAGGAATAGGTTTCAGAGGCTGGATGATATTTTGGGGTAGTGGCTGGGTGTCATCTTCTTTAATAATGTTTTCAGGATCATAAAAATAAAATGTTTCATTCACACCCAGACTCATGCCTAGTCAATGCCCATATATAGACAGGTCTCTTAAACTAAGATCCCTGACATTTCACACAAAGCTCTCTCTCTCATTCTCTCTCTCTGTGCGCATATATGCATTTTCCAGAAAAGAGAATTCATAGCTTCCATTGGATTCTCAAAGGAGTCTGTAACTTCTCCCCCTACACACACCAAATTTAAAAACCAATGACTTAAAGATATCATAGAGTTTTGAGCTTAAAGGGATCTTGAAGAGTATTTAGTTTATTTTTTGCTCCCCTTTTGATTTTTCTGATTAAAAAATTTGGGCCTGATTAACATGAAATATTTCATGACTATCAAAGTCCTCCCAGCCATTTTTCTTTTCAAACACCTTCCAGATGGGTCTTGGAAAATGCATCATGATGACACTGAGTAGGGCTGTGAGTGGTGGGATGGTCATGTACTCATATGTGCCAGGATACTGGATGAGGGGGTGGCAAGCACAGTCCTGTCCTCTGGTTTAACTGCACATCTCACTTGAAGCACAGAGAACCCCAAACTCCTCCTACTTTAAAGGGAACTGGTGAGATTCATTCTTATTAGAAGAACTGGTATGGTCATACCAGATGACTTCACTGTAAGAATTCTGATGGCCCAACCTTTCCCTGAATATTTACACATTTATTTCTTTTACTTTTCTGCTTAAAGCATATCAAAGGTGCATAATTCAAGATGATTATAGTTTGAAAAACTCCATTTGTTCAACATAAATATTGAAAAAGAAATCAGCCTGACACTTGGCACTCTTCACTGCAGCTGGGTTCACTCTTCCAAAGTCAAATGTTTTAATTCAGTGCATGTGAGATATGTATGAAGAGCAGCAGGAGAAAATCACAAATTCCAGTTTCCACATAAGATTTCTCTGGAGTGAGACGAGAAACAGAAAAATGGTCAGTTGATTCTTTTAATGGGTAAGTTAGAAATGAGGTCTTTTTATTTAAGAGTAGAAAGAACTTGGCAACTATTGGCTGTAAGGGTGGTAGAGGGAGGGTGAGAAGTTAAGCATGATTCTCAACTTGGATGACAGGGCACACAGAAGGAAGAGCTTTTGGGATAAATAGATGAGACTTGTTTTGGATATGCTACATTTGGACCCAGGGAGAAAATTTGGTGTGCAGTTTCGATATGAGGGTCTGGAACTCCTAGAAGAGGATTGGTACAAGAGATATGACTTGGGAATCATCATCATACATCTCGCAGAAGTTAGAGAAGGGGGTCTCAAAAAGGAGAACAGACAACAATGCCAAATATCTCAGAGAGGTCAAGTACAAAAAACTGACTGCCCACTGGCTTTGACAATGAAGTCACTGATGACTTTAGGACAAGCAGTTTCTTTGGATTTGTAGGGGCAGAAGTCAAATCATATTTGATGGAGGATTAGATGGACAGCAAAGTGACAAAGCTGAATGAGGCCATTCCGGAAGCCTGGATAAGAAGGAAAAACAAAGGGTGATAGTTGGAGGAGGAATGCAGGATGGAGGGAGTTTTCTTATTTTTTAGGTTTGAAGAGACTTGTGCATGAGGTAATTGAGGGAAGCCAGAAGGAGGGAGAAGTTGAAGAAACAGGAGAACAAATGGATCATTGATGGAACAAATTCTCTGAAGGAGATGAGGAAGAGTGAATTCAAGGGCACTGGGGTGATATTGGAACCCTGGTGGCTCAGCGGTTAAGAGTTTGGTTGCTAACCAAAAGGTCAGCAGTTCGAATCCACCTGGTGTTCCCTGGAAACCCTATGAGGCAGTTCTACTCTGTCCTATACTGTCACTATGAGTGAGAATTGACCCGACATTAACCGGTTTGGTACGGGATTGGGAGCCCTGGTGGTGCAGTGGTTAAGTGCTCATCTGCTAACTGAAAGGTTGGTGGTTTGGTGGTTCGAACCCACAGCCACTCTGCAGGAGAAAGATGTAGCGGCCTGCTCCCGCAAAGATTAAACAAACAAAGAACCACTGCCATCCAGTCAATTCCGACTCATAGCTACTCTGTAGGACAGAGCAGAAGCACCCCATAGAATATCCAAGTAAGCGGCTGGTGGATTTGAACTGCTGACCTTTATGGCTAGGAGGCAAGCTCTTAGCCACTGTACCACCAGGGTTCCCTGCAAAGATTACAGCCTTGGAAACCCTACAGGGCAGTTCTACTCTCCCTGTTAGGGTCGCTATGAGTCAGAATTGACACAAAGGCAACCGGTTTTGTTTTGTTTTGGGGATGATACTGGCCGTGAAACACCCATCCTCAAGACATCAGGAAAGGGAGGTTATGAGTGCCGATGAACCTGAGTGTTGGGGTAGGTAACTGTCTTAGTTATCTAGTGCTGCGAGAACAGAAATACCACAAGTGGATGGCTTTAACAAAGAGAAACTCATTCTCTCACAGTCTAGGAGGCTAGAAGTCCAAATTCAGGTGTCAGCTCCAGAGGAAGAGTTCTCCCTCTGTCTACTCTGGAGGAAGATCTTTTGTCATCAATCTTCCCCTGGACTAGGAGCTTACTCAGTGTATGAACCCCGGGTCCAAAGGACAGGCTCTTCTCCTGGCACTACTTTCTTGGTCGTATGCAGGCCCCCTGTCTCTCTTCTCACTTCTCTCTTTTATATCTCAAAAGAGATTGGCTTAAGACACAACCTAATCTTGTAGACTGAGTCCTGCCTCATTAATATAACTGCCGCTAATTCTACCTTATTAACATCATAGAGGTAGGATTTACAACACATAGGAAAATCACATCAGATGACAAAATGGTGGACAATCACACAAATTGGGAATCTTGGACACACCAAGTTGACACACGTTTTGGGGGGACACAATTCAATCCATGACAGGAACTAAGGAGTTCATGCCTGGTCCTCTCGATTTTATCAGTGAAGCAATGTGGGTATTCTTGAGGTGGGCTAGGAAGCATGAGAGGAGTGGCAAAATTTGGAGCAGAGAGAAAAAGAAAACTAAGTGTAGAGCAAAAGATGGCTAGAAGCACAGAGACTCCAGATCAGAATGGAAATCCTAAAAGTACGGTAGCATTAATCCACCTAGCTGTGTGTATTTCTCTAGTGCTTAGCTGCCAGTGTGTAGAATTGGAGAAGGCAGATGTGTTCGAGTTGATTTAAGGTGGGGATTTATAAGACAGGAGTAATAGAAGGACACAGGGATACAGAAGCTAGGTTTCCTAGATAGGGAACAGTTGAAGTAATGGACCAAGGGATCTGGGCAGCAAAGGGAAGAAGGAGAAGCAAGAAAGTACTGATACAAAATGAGGACTGAGATAAAGTGGAGTGCTCAAGTTGTTGTAGATCTTATCAAGATTAAAAAACAGGTGGGTCAGAGTAAGAGCCCTGGTGGCGCAGTGGTTACGAGCTCGGCTGCTAACCAAAACGTCGGCAGTTTGAATCCACCAGCCGCGCCTTGGAAACCCTATGGGGCAGTTCTACTCTGTCCTATAGGGTCGCTATGAGTCAGAATCCATGTGACAGCAAAGGGCTGGTTTGGGTTTTGGTTTAGGGTCAGAATAGGGCTGGAAAGATCTGTAAAGACAGGATAGTGTGGTCAGAGAATGCATAAACTAATGTGTCTTCCAAAACACTTTATCCCTAATTCCATATTGTGCTGTAAATATTAAAAATGCCTCACATAGGAAAGTGCAAATGTTGTTACTTTTGTATTATCTGTGCCCTTGGCTCCCTTCAATATGATAATCCCAAGCTCTTTTTGTCAAAATTGGAAAATGTGGATCAAGGCTTAAGAGTATTATTTTTCTAATGCTTTGTGCATTTTATATATCAAATTATAACATTATTATTTTAAATATAAGCTCATGGAAAAAGAAGCCAGTGTATTCTGTCTCAGCAGTTGTAGCAGCTGTTATAAGCATTAAGCAAAACTTCAATACATCTGCTTTCTCTGGCTTTGTCCTTTCCCCTAAATTTAAGTTGATTATAGGAGAACTTTAACCTATAAACCTCAAGAGGGCAGATCACGTCAATAGAACCCACATGACAAGTGACTAATGGTAACAATGTGAACCCAAGGGATGACGGGGAATGTCAGGGAGGCTGTGTGCACAGTTGTGACCTAGATTAGAAGCTGAGCCTGAAACCCAGTCGGATATGTATGGGGTAGATGTGCCTTGCTTCCAGGGCTTCGAACTGGTTTGTTGCGGTTTGAACCCCTGCTGAGAATTTGCATTTCCACCTCATAGATACTGAATCAGTATCTACATTTAAAAAGATCCCCAGGTGATTCTTATGTATAATAAATTTTGAGAACCACTGCTCTACTAGTGGATCTCAGAACTGGTCCCTAACCACAGTATTAGTATAGTCTGGGAACTTGTTAGATATGCAAATTCTCAGCAGGGGTTTGAACAGGAACTATCCAGTTCAAAGCCCTGCTAGCATCTAAATAAATAAGGTACAGGTCACTTCCACTCCATTTAAGGTTGCTTCTGCTGTATTTTTTTGAAGCGAAGTTAAGAATTCAGGGTGTGCATAATTTTTTTTTTATAATTTGAACATAGCTCAGTCGGGACAAAAATATTTTGTGTTATATCTCATTTTGCTAAAATATGTGTTTAGCAATTATGATATTAGATGAAACTGCAAGTAGAATTAGAGGCAATGGATTAGAATCCAATTTGCAGAGGAGACTCTCTAAGAGATTAGTCCATGGGACTAGGATGCTTCTCAAGAATCCTACTCAATTGCCTTACAGCTAGGCAGAAGTAAGATGGGATTGACACTGTGTAGGAATCCCTGGATGGTGTAAACAGTTAAGCTCTCGCCTACTAGTCAAAAGGCTGGCGATTCGAATCCACCCAGAGGTGCCGTGAAAGATGGTCCTGGCAATCTGCTTCTAAAAGGTCACATCGTTGAAAACCTTATGGACCAGTTCTACTCTGCCCACATGGGGTCACCATGAGTCAAAACTGACTCAACAACAACTAATAACAACATCTGCCACCAGGGTCCAGAAAAAAAAAGAGCAAGGATTTATCATTGGGTCACCACACAAAAGATGCTAAGATGAACTAGCAAAAAGATTCTTGTCCCTTTGCCAAGTTTGTTCCTATAAGATCAAAAACAGGGATGGGGTCTGGTCCATAGGAAGTGCTTTGTTAAATGGCAGGTCCTTTCTCTTCTCCCTTTCCTTTGCTGGATATTGTGTAACTGGTTGCCACATCTGGCAATTTTAAAATAATCAAATTTCCACGTTCTTAGTTCATGCTCATTGAACCACCTGCTAATGGTAATTTGCCTTTTATGTAGACTTTTTTTGGTTTTTTGTTTTCTAAAAAAAGCAACTCCCCAGTATGCTGACATGAATATTCCAGTTTGCTTAGCAGTTTTGTCTTTTTTTTTTGTAATTAGTGAAATAACATTCTAGTTTGTCTACCAGTCTCTTGTGAGATGGCTAATTAGGGTGAGTTGCTGCCCCTAACTCTAATGAATCTGAGAAGGAAAATGTAAACTTCTCCACCTTGACAGAAGCTGAGCAGGCCTAGATTCCACAAAAACACTGACACCCCACATGAACTACTGCCAGCCTCTCTCTTTGACGTCTTTTTCTGTTTCAACAAATGCCATATATGCCTTCTCATATCATACATTGTTACTCCTTACACTGGTTTCCATGCCCACTGTTCTAGTAAATTACCTATAACTCAAGTACCACCCCGCCCCAGCTTAATGAGGGCCCTCTTTTTGAGACAGTGGGGCTCGAACTTCAGCATCCATCAGTCTCATCCAGAATGCTTGTGAAAGTGCATATTCTAGAGCTTCCCCATGGAGGTCCTGCCTCAGTGTGTCCAGGTAGGACCAAGGACTCTACACTTTTAGAAACGGCTTTAGACCAAGGTGCTAGCTGTTTTTGACTTTGGGCTCTTGCAAGGGATATTTTCTCATTCCTGAGAGCCATGGGCCCTGCCTTTAACCCATCAAGGGTGAAGTTTGATGCATCCAGAGGAGGGGCAGTGGGAGAAAATGAAGCCGTGTGGAGTGACAAAGGAGAGAAAGAAATGATGGTGGCTCTGGGAAGGAGCTGTAAGGCTTTCCACAGGGACTTGAGCTGTTTGCCTAAGGGACTGGTTCTGGCCATGGGGTGAGACTATTTGGTCTGCCTGGCAAGTCAGCCCTGTTGTCTCATTTCCTCACGTGGAAGCAGATTTCAGTTTTAAAGCGATGTTTAATTTGTCAAAAGCTTCTTTGACAAAGGGTAGAGACCTCTGCAAGCTGCCTCAAATAATGGCTGCATCATGTTGTTGTCAGGCACCGTCCAGTTGATTCTGACTCATAGAGACCCTATGTACAACAGAACAAAACACTACCCGGTCCTGCGCCATCCTCATGATCATTGTTATGCTTTAGCCCATTGTTGCAGCCACTGTGTCAATCCATCTTATTGAGTGCCTTCCTCTTTTTCGATGACCCTCTACTTTACCAAGCATGATGCCCTTCTCCAGGGACTGATCCCTCCTGATAACATGTCCAAAGTATGTGAGAAGTGCTGAAAATGCATATGTGGCAATAAGGATTATTTCTCTTGTCCTAGAGGCCAACAACATTGGAAGTTATCAGCCATAGTTAATGCATCTTTATCAATTGCCACAGGCATCCTTATCTAGAGAACGGTAGAATGCTAGAACTGGGGCTAATTCACAGACCCTGGGTGAGCCCCTCTTGTTTTACAGATACAGAAACCCAGGCAGAGGGAGGATGCGTGATTCACCAAAGTCCAACAGCCTTAGAGGAAGAGCTGAAACTAGCAGTAGGTCCTCTGACATCAGGACAGAGCTTCCCAGTACCACAACCTCAGCACCTCCAAGCTCTTCAAGTACCTTCTGAATCAGCACAGGAAAAAAGAAGAAAAAAAAAAAAAAAAACAACTGATTATATTAGATTGATAACTGTTTGAATATATCTTATCGTACAGAGAGCAGCAACTATTAGCTGATTTGCATTTCGATTTTGTGCATTTAACTCTATATATATTCCTCACTGACTTAAGCAGTTTTTTTGTTCTAAGTTAGCATTCTTTCTAAACTAAGTACAATTGCCATCTAGTGGCTCCAAAGTGTAAAAGCTTTGTATGTAGGCCAAATGGAATCAGAGAATTTTTTACCACTGGGGAAGAGAATCATTATGTTCAACACTCTTATATTAAAAGTGAGCAAAATGAGGCTGGGGCGGAGGAGTAGTGACTTGATGAAGGCCTCACAGTAGGTCAGAGGGGCCAGAAGGAGACCTTGCCCACACCAAGTGCACTATGCAGAGGGTAGGAGGTGTCCTGTGCACCTGGGACTCCTGAATGCCTGGCCCAGTGCCTGACACACTGTGGTGCCCAATGCACATGTGACAATGAATGGGTCCTCTGTGGCCATTTCTCCAGCCTCCATTGTTAGAAGTCAACTGTCACCAGGCTAAAGCAGTTCTCTGAACAAAGGAGGCTTCATCCATGTGGTGTAGGTGACTGAATGGACACCCGCTCTGAAGGCGTCTACTGAACGGTGTGCTGTGGGGATGCTTTCTTTTTCACACATCTCCTCACCTTCAGCCACACGCGTCTGCACCCTTTCTATGCAGCCCTTGCCCAGGATACTTTCTGTGTTCATGGCGAATTTCCTGACATGCAGCAGATCTAAGCGTCCCCAGCCAAAAGGGGTGGGGGTGGGGGCATGCAGGGCCTCCTCCTCTTCTATTTATAACATGTCAGGCAGGCCTGGAAAAGGGCTCTGGGCAGAGCTCAGGAATCACTAGCCCCACAGAAAAAAGCCTGCAGCAGGAGGCTGGAGGATGGATGGGAATGGGTGAGGGCTTTGAAAGGCTGCAGATGGCCAGGGTGCTGGGGTGACAGACGGTAGGTGGCAGTTTTCTTTGTATTCAAAATTTTCTTTTTTCACTGAAATCCCCTGGAAGAAAATGGGGACAGGAAGAGTGGGAGGCAGAGGCAGCCCCTGTGGGAAGGTTTCTTGGCCTGGGGCGTATGGATGGGCTTCAGAGAGGGTAGAAGTTCTGAAGCCCCTGAAACTGCACACACTAATTCTATGTCTGCGCATGTTTTTCTAGCCAGATGATCTCTAGCTTTTACCAGCTCCTCAAATGAGTCATTGACCCAAACATGTCAAGAACCAGTGGTAGAAAGGTCAAACCCATCTCCAAACTCTTTGGAACAACCAATTTTTTGTCTCATTCTGGAAAAGAAGATTCAGTCACGGTTGTCATTTTCTCTTACCACCTTTATCATCCAAACATGATGTCATTTTAAAAAGGGCGTGTGCTCACAAAAAACAAGCATATAAGTAAAATACTCCTTTCTGTTATAGTGGGTAGATGTCTAAGTCTAAAACTGAGGCATGCAGAAAATATAGCTTTCTTTTAGTTTTAAATAATTCAAATTAATTTCTCCTTTAAGCCTGCATTCCACACATGTGGCAGAGACTTAATCTCTATGTTAGGGATTTTCCATTCCACTCTTGGTGGTGAAATAGTTATTGCGCCGAGCTGCTAACTGAAAGGTTGGAGGTTCAAGTCCATCCAGAGGCCCTGGGGAAGAAAGTCTTGGCAAAACCAGCCATTGAAAACCCTATGGAGTACAGTTCTACTCTGACACACATAGGGTTGTGATGAGTAGGAATCAACTCCATGGGAACTGTTTTTTTACCTAGGACCAAAGGGCACATTGCCTTCTATATCATTTGTCCACAAAGTCATCTGCTAAGACACCTTATCCTTTATTCCATTGGGTCCTTGACCATGAAGTACACATTGTCACTACTGGACTGTCCCTATTCTGGTCTGCTGGGCCCTGGCAGGTCTCCTCACTGTCTTCAATTCATGATGAATCTCTGGAGCTGCCTATGGGCTCTGTCTACCCAAACTAAGGCACAGACATTCCTTCGTGGTGGTCTTATTTCCTTCCCAGGACTGCAGATGACACAATCTTCCTTGCTGAAAGTGAAGAGGATTTTAAGCACTTGGTGATGAAGATCAAAGACAATAGCCTTCAGTATGCATTACACCTCAACATAAAGAAAACAAAAATCCTCACAACTGGACCAAAAAGCAACATCATGATAGACAGAGAAAAGATTGAAGTTGTTAAGGATTTCATTTTACTTGGATCCATAATCAACACCCATGGAAGCAGCAGTCAAGAATCAAAGGATGTATTGCATTGGGCAAATCTGCTGCAAAAGACCTCTTTAATGTTTTCAAAAGCAAGGCTGTCACTTTGAAGACTAAGGTGTACCTGACCTAAGCTATGGTATTTTCAATCTCCTCATATGCATGGGAAAGCTGGATAATGAAAAAGGAAGATCAAAGAAGAACTGATGCCTTTGAATTATGGTGTTGGCAAAGAATAATGAATATACAATGGAGTTCCAGGAGAATGAACAAATCTGTCTTGGAAGAAGTAAAGCCATAATGCTCCTGATGAGCGAGGGTGGCAAGACTTTGTGTCATATACTTTGGACATGTTATCAGGAGGGACCAGTCTCTGGAGAAGGACATTATGCTTAGTAAAGTAGAGCATCAGTGAAAAAGAAAAAGGCCCTCAATGAGATGGACTGACACAGTGGCTGCAACAATGGGCAATGATTGTGAGGATGGTGCAGAACTGGGCAGTATTTCGTTCTGTTGTACGTAGGGTCGCTGTGGGTCAGAGCTGACAAGATGGCACCTAGCAACAATAACAATATAGGATTAAAGTGACAACAACAACTCAAAAGATTAGATATGAACTTTAGTGGGCAGAGAGTTTATGTTACTGAGGAGGAACAACTCAGAAAAGGAGGGTGAGAATGGTTACACAACTCAAAGAATGGAATCAATGTCGCTGAATTTTACATGCAGAAATGGCTGAATTGTCAGTTTTGGTCCCTGCTGAAAGATACTAGTGCCTATGAAGGTACCTAGACAGTAAGGACCAGATTGAATGAGAAGTCCCCAGATATGCAAACGGCTAATGCTCTCTGCTGCTAACCAAAAGGTTGGAAGTTCGAGTCTACCCAGAGGCGTCTATAAAGAAAGGTCTGACAATCTACTTCCAAAAGAGCCAACCACTGAAAATCTCATGGGAACATCTAGGTCAACTGGCATAACATAGTTCATAAAGAAAATGTTCTACATTCTACTTTGGTGGGCGGTGTCTGGAGTCTTAAAAGCCTGTGAGTGGCCATTTAGGAT
This sequence comes from Elephas maximus indicus, assembly GCF_024166365.1. Lineage (NCBI taxonomy): Eukaryota > Metazoa > Chordata > Mammalia > Proboscidea > Elephantidae > Elephas > Elephas maximus. Next base: position 41,897,010 of record NC_064827.1, on the reverse strand, counting down.
ACTTCACTGGTCTTATCCCCTCGGGAGCAAGGAAGAGTGAAGAAAACTAAAGATACAAGGGAAAGATTAGTCCAAAGGACTAATGGACCACATCTACCACGGCCTCCACCACACTGAGTCCAGTACAACCAGATGGTGCCTGGCTACCACCACCAACTGCTCTGACAGGGATCACAATAGACGGTCCCAGACATTGCTGGAGAAACATGTAGAACAAAATTCTGTCTCAAAAAGAAAGACCAGACTTGCTGGCCTGACTGACTGCAGAAACCCTGAGAATATGGCCCCAGAACATCCTTTTAGCTCAGTAATGAAGTTACTCCTGAGATTCACCCTTCGGCCAAAGATTGGACAGGCCCATAAAACAAAATGAGACTAAAGGGGCAGAACAGCCCAGGAGCAAGGACTAGAAGGCAGGAGGGGGCAGAAAAGCTGGTAATAGGGAATCCAAGGTTGAGAAGGGAGAGTGGTGACATGTCGTGGGGTTGTTAACCAATGTCATAAAACAATATGTGTACTTACTGTTTAATGAGAAACTAGTTTGTTCCGTAAACCTTCATCTAAAGTACAATAAAAAAAAAAAAAAAAAGAAAGAAAATCTCATGTACTCTGACACATATGGGGTTGCCAGGAGTTGGAATCGACTTTGACAGCAACTGGTTTAGATTGAATGAATGGATGTTGAATGATGATTGAAAGACAGTTCCCCCCTCCCCCCCTTTTTAAATTGTGCTTTATGTGAAGGTTTACAGAGCAAATTAGTTTCTCAGTAAACAAAACACATATTATTTTGTGTCATTGGTTGCCAACTCTGCAACGTGTCAACACTTTCCCCTTCTAGACCCTGGATTCCCCATTTACATTTTTCTAGCTTTCCTGTCCCCTCCTGCCTTCTCATTCTTGCCCCTGGGCTGGTGTGTCCATTTAGTCTCAAATACATGGTTTAGCTATGTGCATTATTGTTTTATAGGCCTGACTAATCTTTGGCTGAAGGGTGAACCTCAGGAGTGACTTGAGTACTAAGTTAAAAATGGTATCTTACATGGCCGCTTACAAGCTTTCAGAGCCCAGACGCTACTCACCAAAGCAGGATGTAGAACATTTTCCTTATAAACTGTTACGTCAGCTGAGCTAGATGTCCCCCGAGACCATGGTCCCCAGCCCAGTAACCCAGTCCCCAAGAGAGTTTGGATGTGTCTATAAAGTTTTACGTCTTTGCCTTGGTCAAACTGCACTGGCTTCCCCAGTATTGTGTACTGGAAAGGCAGTTTCCTTTTATCCTCCTCCTTTTCCGGTTATGATTCACTCCAATAAGGCTGGGTTCTCAGTGAATGTTGTGTAGTTATTTTTATCTTATCCCAAGACAGTAATCACGAGGAACTTCCTCTAATGATATTCTGGCTTTTGAAATTTGTTGACCCTGACCAGGGTATATGCAGGCAAAGTGTGAATTGATCTCTGGTAATATCTTAAGTGCTTAGAGACATGGCCATCTTTTAGACTGAGCATAATATAGTCATTATCAAGAGGATCTTATTAAGTCATCTTGTACTATTTACCCACACTAGTCCCAACACACATACACACATCGAAGAACCCAAGTTACACCAAGTTATTACAGACTGAGCATCATTTAGGTTTGGTAACTGGGATTCCACACTGTGTTCTGTACTTAAGAACTCAGAAAGAAGCACCTCTTGCCCAGGGGGCTGAATCAACACTGAATTTGATGAACTCTTGATGACTGCCTGTCTTACTGAATCACTGACAAGAGTTTTCAAGCTGGAAGGGATCTTAGAGATCATCTGGTTTAACCCCACACATTTGATGGATGAGGAGGCTGAGATCCAGAGACATGTCACTTGCCCAAAGTCATACAGCTCATTAGTTGCTAATTAACAGTGCCAGTTAGTGCCCTAGCTTCCAGTCACCAGCATTTTCTGTTTACCTTATTACCGGCTATAGAATCTGCCTTATGCTGGGTCTGAATTATTTAATGTAGGAATGGCATGTCATTCTCTGTTCCTGATGCCAAAAGAAGGACTTCAACGAGAGTTATGGTCCCTTAAAAATCAACCTGTTCAGGTTACAAATGAGGTTAGAAATGCATTAGTCTCAGCTTGAAAGAACAGATAGTGATTTTTTTCCTTTTTTTTGCTCTTCAACTGAAAGCATTAGCCTCCATTAAGGTTTTTCTTGAAACTGATTTCTTTTTCCAGACTTAGAAATTCACAAAGGAAAAAAACCTAAAACACTTATGTCTTAACCAGTAGATTAACCAGTAAGCAAGGTATGAGCCACTTACACTAACTGAGCTACACAGGGGCTTACTTATGTTTATTTACTAATCCGTAGTGGACAATTTCACCTGTTTTTCACATCGACAATGGGGTGAAACCCATGTGAAATTGTCTACTATGGATTAGTGAGTATGCGTAAGCAAGCCCGTGTATACCTTGCTTATTGGGTAATCTTGCTGTGGTTAACCAAGCTGAGTTATTCATTACCCCCTGAATACGCTTTATATATTTGGGATATCTTCTGCCCCCTAATAAATACCTCGGTCCTGGTTGATATGGCTTTCAGACCCAGTTAAATTTTATCTCCTCCCTAAATGTTCTTTGACCATCCCCCTTCCCTGAAATAATATCTTCTTCTGAACTCTTTAGCATTTGTTAAAAAATTTAATACTTAAATGTTCATTTATTGTGTATTAGGAAAATATATTGTTAGCATATTAGAGTCATGATTTCACAATTTTTTTTACTAAAGGTAATTTAATTGAAGGTTGCATCATTTGTTATTGTTGTAAAACAAACAGCCCCAAAACTTAAAAGCTTAAAACAATATTTAGCTTATGAAGCTACAGGTTGGTAATTTAGGCTGGGTTCAGTGAGTAGGTCTTTTGGTTTCAGCTGAGCTCCCCAGGAGTCTGCAGTCAGCTGCAGGTTAGCTAAGCGGCTCTCCTTCGGGGGTTGGCTGACTGTCATCTGGGATTCCTTCCTTCTCCTCCAGCAGGCTTACAGCCTTTTTCTATGGCAGAGACAGGGTCCAAGAGATACAGCAGAAGAACGCAAGGCCCCATGAGGCTGCTCAGAACTGGCACACCCTCACTTCTCCTGCTCTCTGTTGGCTCAAGCAAGTCACAAGGCTGGTCCCTCCCTCTAAGTGAGGACAAAGTCATATTTCGAGGGGCACAGATGTGAGATGGGGTGAGGAGATGGGAACATGTTACAATTGATCTACCACAAAAGTTGATTGAAAAGAAAAATACAGGCATAGGAGAATACATAAAAACTGTGGCATTGTTACCTAAATGGCTGAAAACAGATCTGTACAATCTTTTTACTGCCTTGTAATAACTCTGGTGTGACCATCCAGTAACACTGGTCTTGGGGTACAGTGGAGCAAGGCAGTTTCCTATATCTTGACCTCTACTACCTGGATTTCTAGAGCTCTGTTGTTGTTGTGTGCCTTTGAGCCAATTCCAGCTCACAGAAATCCTATATAACAGACCAGAACTGCCCCATAGGGCTTCCTAGGCTATAATCTTTTGCCAGGTCTTTTCTCTTGCAGAGCTGCTGGGTGAGTTCAATCCACCAACCTTCTGGTTGGCAGCTGAGTGGTTAACCATTGAGCCTGCAGGGCTCTCATTCTAGAGCTCCAGTCCCATCCAAAGCACTCCTTCAACTCTCAGAGCTAGTGTGTGTGTGTGTGTGTGTGTGTGTGTGTATGTGTGGGTGGGGCGGGGGGAGTATATGCGAGGACATAGGAAGATACCAAAGAGCATCTCAAAAAATGTTGCCTTCCTCAATGGCCTTCAGGCAGCTGGTGTCATGAGGTGGAAACTGGATCACTCTGAATGTGTCTAGACACTGGGTGTTGCTATCCTGTCACTGCTCTGCTAGTTTGGGGCAGGCGTTTGACACATTGATGCAGCTATTCTGACTTAGCCATTGTTACACAGCCACTTTGCAGCCAGGGATATTTTACTAGGCTTAAATGACAACAATTAAATTTTTAACTTAAGAAAAAATTAGTAATTAAGAATGGACACTTTCACCCTATTCCTGGACCCTGCCCCAGAGTTGAGGCAAGGGGTACAGGTGAACCAAGCGATGTTAAGAGATTGACAATGAGCTGGGAGGCTAACTTGGGCTTCAAGATGAAATACTAAAATTAAATATGAATGCGTTAGGAATACGTTTCCTATTAACTCATGATTCCGTAAGCAACTCCTTATATAACTGGAAAAGTGCAGACAGATCCACTCTTGCCGAGCGAGACAGCATGATCAAGTTGAACTTAAAAAATAAGGAATGAAAGATAAGGAGGAAGGAAGGAATGAAAGAAAAAAAAGGAAGAAAGGAAGGGAAGAAGGGAGGGAGGGAGGAAAGAAAGAAAACGGGAGTACATCTTTAATAAATAGTAAATGTTCTTTCTGCCTAGCTCCTTCTCCCACTCACACACACACACGCACAACACACACACACACGTATCTGTGAGTAGCTTCTGCAATAAATGATTCCTCTATTTTCTCCACCAAACGCTCTTCCAACCCAACCATTGTGACTGGTCTCCTTCTCTCTCCTTCCCTTTCTGCCTCAGCCCTTTATTGTGAAGAATAATTACACATGCCTGGCTTTAGTCTTCTTTCCACCGTACCCATTTCTCAGATGTTGCAGAGTGAAGAAGAGTCTGGAAGCTGGTCCAGCAAGGAAGAATCCTTTTTTGAAGAGGAAGCGGGAGAGTCTGTGAAAACACAGACATTAATATTTTGTCATTTACTGTACTTTAACAATTTTTTACTGTTACATTTTTAACATAAAGCAAGTGGCAAACTGTTTTATTAATATAAGACAGTACCTTCCTGTAGTCATTAAATGAACACTGAACTAATACTAAAAATATCCATTTGACTGGGCACTGAATTATTAGCCCCCTTAGTGCACCCACATGTATCTGAAAAAGGTCTTGAGAAGAAGTGCTTTTGTGATCAAAGGCAATAGGGTGTTGGTGAAAGAGAATATGTTTGAGTAGCTTGGAATTCAAAATGAAAAGATGATGAGAGAGGATGTAATGAAAATCAATAAAATCATTAAAGGAATGGAAAGTACATGGTTGAGTATAGTCTTCTAATCCCAGGATATTTGAATGAAAGAGGTGTGTTTAGAACCAAAGAGGAGGTATAATTCCACATAATTTCAAAGTTTAGTTTGTGTTATATAATGTTTTAGCCTGACGAAAAAGGGTTTAAAAGGAACTCCTGAGTTTCCATGATCATATACTAGTAGTACTTCCTACGACCATGCGTGTGTCAGTTTGTCATACTGTGGTGGTTTGTGTATTGCTGTGATGCTGAAAGCTATGCCACTGGTATTTCACATACCAGCAGAGTCACCCATGGTGGACAGTTTCCAGACTAAGACAGACTAAGAAGAAGGACCTGGCAGTCTACTTCTGAAAAAATTGGCCGGTGAAAACCTTAGGAATAGCCACAGGACATTGTCTGATACAGTGCCAGAAGATGAGCCCCTCAGGTTGGAAGGCACTCAAAATACCACTGAGGAAGAGCTGCCTCCTCAAAGTAGAGTCAATCTTAATGATGCGGATGGAGTCAAGCTTTTGAGATCTTCTTTTGCTGATGTGGCACGATTCAAAATGAGAAGAAACAGCTGCGAACATCCATTGGTGATTGGAACGTGGAATGTATGAGTATGAATCCAGGAATTTTGGAAGTTATCAAAAATGAAACAGAATGCATAAAGATTGATAACCTAGGCATTAGTAGCTAGTATTGGCCATTTTTGAATGGGACAATCAAATGGTCTACTAAGCCAGTAATGACAAATTGAAGAGGAACGGCATCGCATCCGTTGTTAAAAGAACATTTTAAGATCTATCCTGAAGTACAATGCTGTCAGTGATAGGATAATATCCACATGCCTACAAGGAAAGACCAGTTAATATGACTATTATTCAAATTTATGCACCAACCACTAAGGCCAAAGATGAGGAAATTGAAGACTTTTACCAACTTCTGCAGTCTGAAACTGATCAAACATGCAATCAAGATGCATTGATAATTACTGGTAATTGAATGCGAAAGTTGGAAACAAAGAAAGATTAGTAGTTGGAAAATATGTCCTTGGTGAAAAAAAGAGAGATTGTAAGACCAACGATTTATTCACTGGAAATACCTTTTATCAGCAACATAAACAGCGACTATACACGTGGACCTTGCCAGATGGAATACACGGGAATCAAATCGACTACATCTGTGGAAAGTGGATGTAGAAGCTCAATATCATCAGTCAGAACAAGGCCAGGAACAGACTGTGGAACAGACCATCAATTGCTCATATGCAAGTTCAAGTTGAAGCTGAAGAAAATTAGAGCAAGTCTATGAGGACCAAAATACCACCTTAAGTATATGCCACTTGAATTTGAAGTAAAAGGGAAGAACACGATCAGCAATTCTCAAGCTGAAAGAATGGAAGAAAATAATCAAGACTCAAGTTGCAATACTGAAGGATTCTATAGGGAAAATACTGAATGACGCAGGAAGTAACAAAAGAAGATGGAAGGAATACACAGAGTAATTGTACAAAAAAAAAAAAACTGGTCAACGTTCAACCATTTCAGGAGGTAGCATATGATCAAGAATAAATGGTACTGAAGGAAGAAGTCCAAGCTGCACTGAAGGCACTGACAAAAAACAAGGTGCCAGGAATTGACAGAGTACCTACTAAGATGTTTCAACAAACGGATACAGCCCTGGAGGTGCTCACTCGTCTATGCCAAGATACTTTGAAGACAGCTACCTGGCCAACCGACTGGAAGAGATCGATATTTTTGCCCATTTCAAAGAAAGGGGATCCAACCGAATGCAGAAATTATCAAACAATATCATTAATATTACACACAAGTAAAATTTTGCTGAAGATCATTCAAAAGCGGCTACAGCAGTACATCGATAGGGAACTACCAGGAAGTCAAACTGGATTCAGAAGAGGATGTGGAATAAGGGATATCATTCCTGATGTCAGGTGGATCTTGGCTGAAAGCAGAGAATACCAGAAGGATGCTTACCTGTGTTTTATTGACTGCACAAAGACATTTGACTGTGTGGATCATAACAAATTATGGATAACACTGCAAAGAATGAGAATTCCAGAACACTTAATTGTGCTCATGAGGAATCCATACAGAGACCAAGAGGCAGTCTTTCCAACAGGACAAGGGAATACTGAGTGGTTTAAAATGAGAAAAGGTGTGCATCAGGGTTGTATCCTTTCATTATACTTATTTATCTGTATACTGAGCAAATAATCCGAGAAACCAGACTATGTGAAGAAGAACGTGATATCAAAATTGGACGAAGACTCATTAACAATCTGCAATATGCAGATGACACAACCTTGCTTGCAGAAACTGAAGAGGACTTGAAGCACTTACTGATGAATATTGAAGATTATAAAGCGTTCAGTATGGATTACACCTCAAGATAAAACAAAAATCCTCACAACCAGACCAATAAGCAGCATCATGATAAAAGGAGGAAAGATTGAAGTTGTCAAGGATTTCATTTTACTTGGATCCACAATGAACACCCATGGAAGCAGCAGTCAAAAAATCAAATGATGTGTTACATTGGGCAAATCTGCTTCCAAAGACCTCTTTAAAGTGTTAAAAAGCAAGGATGTCAGTTTGAGGACTAAGGTCCACCTGATATTTGTCATGGTATTCTTAATCGCCTCATATGCATGTGAAAGCTGGAGAATGAATAAGGAAGACCAAACAAGAATTGATGCCTTTTAATTATGGTGTTGGCAAAGAATATTGAATATACCATAGACGGTCAGGAGAACAAACAAATCTGTCTTGGAAGTACAGCCAGGATGTTCCTTAGAAGTGAGGATGGTGAGACTCCATCTTGGGTACTTTGGACATGTTATCAGGAGGGACTAGTCCCTGGAGAAGGACATTATGCTTGGTAAAGTAGAGGGTCATCAGAAATGAGGAGGGCCCTCAATGAGATGGATTGACACAGTGGAGCAACAATGGGCTAAAGTATAACAACGACTGTGAGGATGGTGCAGGACTGGGCAGAGTTTCGTTCTGTTATACATAGCGTTGCTATAAGTCAGAACTGACTCTACCGCACCTAACCACAACAACAGTACTTGATATGCCCTCCCAAAGCTTCCCAATAAAATGCCTAAGAAAATGCAACAAAAAGACAGCAACAGAAAATAAAGAATTGTTCTCTTTGGGCAAGAGAACTAAAGATATATTCTCCTCTTCTTCTTTATTCTCCTTGGTACTTTTCAATTTTTTTTTTTTTTTTTGCAGGAACATGTACTTCTTATATTACCAGAACCATTACCAGGTACCACATACTGGATTATAAGTCTGGCCCTTGGGGAAAATTAAAATATTTTTAATATTCAGAAATAAGTAACCTTACTTCCTCTGCATTGTGAGAAAGGAGATTTTTAGAACGCTTGTTGTTGTTGTTAGGTGCCATCTAGTCAATTCCGACTCACAGCAACCCTATGTACCACAGAACGAAACACTGCCCAGTCCTGCACCATCCTTACAGTTGTTGCTATGCTCGAGCCCATTGTGGAAGCCACTGTGTCAATCCATCTCATTGAGGGTCTTCCTCTTTTCTGCTGATCTTGTACTTTGCCAAGCATGATGTCCTTCTTCAGTGACTGATCCCTCCTGACAACATGTCCAAAGTATGTAAGACACAGTCTCGCCATCCTTGTTTCTAAGGAGTATTCTGGTTGTACTTTTTCCAAGGCAGATTTGTTCATTCTTTTGGCAGTCCATGGTATATTCAATATTCTTCGCCAACACTATAATTCAAAGGCATCAATTCTTCAGTCTTCCTTATTCATTGTCCAGCTTTCACATGCATATGATATGATTGAAAATACCACAGCTTGGGTCAGGCACACCTTAGTCTTCAAGGTGACATCTTTGCTTTTCAACACTTTAAAGGGGTCCTTTGCAACAGATTTGCCCAACGCAACGCGTCTTTTAATTTCTTTACTGCTGCTTCCATGGGTGTTGATTGTGGATCCAAGTAAAATGAAATCCTTCACAACTTCAATCTTTTCTCCATTTATCATGATGTTGCTCATTGGTCCAGTTGTGAAGATTTTTGTTTTCTTTATGTTGCGGTGTAATCCACACTGAAGGCTGTGGTCTTTGGTCTTCATTAGTAAGTGCTTCAAGTCCTCTTCACTTTCAGCAAGCAAGGTTGTGCCATCTGCATAACGCAGGTTGTTAATGAGTCTTCCTCCAGTCCTGATGCCCTGTTCTTCTTCATATAGTCCAGCTTGTCAGATTTTGCTCAGCATACAGATTGAATAGGTATGTGAAAGGATACAACCCTGATGCACACCTTTCCTGACTTTAAACCATTCAGTATCCCCTTGTTCTGTCCGAACAACTGCCTCTTGATCTATGTATAGGTTCCTCATAAGCACAATTAAGTGTTCTGAAATTCCCATTCTTTGCAATGCTATCCATAATTTGTTATAATTCACACAGTCAAATGCCTTTGCATAGTCAATAAAACACAGGTAAATATCCTTCTGGTATTCTCTGGTTTCAGCCAGGATCTATCTGACGTCAGCAATGATATCCCTGTTTCCACAGCCTCTTCTGAATCCAGCCAGAATTTCTGGCAGTTCCCTGTCAATATACTGCTGTAGCCACTTTTGAATGATCTTCAGCAAAATAATGCTTGTGTCTGATATTAACGATATTGTTCAATTATTTCCGCATTTGGTTGGATCACCTTTCTTGGGAATAGGCATAAATATGGATCTCTTCCTGTCAGTTGGCCAGGTAACTGTCTTTCAGGTTTCTTGGCACAGACGAGTGAGCACTTCCAGAGCTGCATCCGTTTGTTGAAACATCTGACTTGATATTCTGTCAATTCCCGGAGCCTTGTTTTTCACCAATGCCTTCAGTGCATCTTGGACTTCTTCCTTCAGTACCATTGGTTCTTGATCATATGCTACCTCTTGAAATGGTTGAACATTGACTAATTCTTTTTGGTATAATGACTCTGTGTATTCCTTCCATCTTCTTTTGATGCTTCCTGTGCCATTTAATATTTAATATTAGAATACATAGATGTTCTAATTTAAACAGACTTGGATCATTTTTGCATAAAAGTTGAGATCTGTAACTGAATGACAATTTAGAAAATTCTGCCCTTTCCCCAAAACAAATATTCATTCTTAATCCATGGGTGGTACATTGGGTGGGGTGGGGTATGGACATTCACACATTTTGGATTCATATTGTCTGAAATTCTCCAACTTTATGTCTATGGGCTTAATCTGAAAAACAACCATGTGTCTGTCAGTTTGTCATACTGTGGTGGCTTGCACGTTGCTGTGATACTAGTATTTCAAATACTAACATGGTCACCCTTGGCGGACAGGTTTCAGTGAAGTTTCCAGACTGTCTTAGAAGAAGTACAACTAGGACGTTCATTAGAAACAAGGATGGCAAGACTTTGTCTCACATACTTTGGACGTATTATTAGGAGGGAACAGTCGCTGGAGAAGGACGTTATGATTGGTAAAGTATATGGTCAGCAAAAAAGAGGAAAACCCTCAATGAGGTGGATTGACACAGTGGGTGCAACAATGGGCTCAAATACAGCAACGATTGTGAGGATGGTGCAGGGCTGGGCAGCATTTCGTTCTAGGAGTCAGAACTGACTCAACGGCACCTAACAACAATCTGGAAAAACGAGCCCTAGTGGCTTAAGTGCACTTTCGAGTAAGTGCTTGGTTGCTAACTGGAAGGTTGGCAGTTCAAACCCACCTAGTGCCTCCATGGGAGAAAGATCTGGCAACCTGCTTCTGTAAAGATTACAGCCAAGGAAATCCTATGGAGCAGTTCTACTCTGTTATACAGGGCTGCTATGAATCAAAAACTACTTGAAGGCACCTAACAACAACAATCTGAAAAAGAAGCGTATGGAAAATACATAAATATTTCTTGTCTGATTATTGCTATTGTACTGACTCTCCAAAACATTTACAATTACCTACCATAATGTAAATTCCTGGGCTAAACTCTTCAGCCCCTCTTTGGAGTAATGCTGATGTTAGGACAGCAAATTTTTGTTGGGGGGCACCCTAAACATAATGTCTAAGTATTGGAATGCTGATGCGTATTTTATAATTTTAGGAGTTTATGAGGTTATATTTGGTGCCTATAATCCCTGGGGTGCCATCTGGAGAAAAGAAAACGGAATTTAACCAAAGGCAATGTAGAAATTTTGTAGAAGTAAATGGAAGGTTTGCAATTACAATGGGAAAGGATCCTCTTAAAGTTCAAACCCAAATTTTATGCCACTATATTAACATATATACATAGAATGACAATTTTAAAAGTTGTCATTTTTATGTAGGAAAAGAAATTTTTCCCTAAAACTGTTGTTTAATATTTTTTAAATAACATTTATTTTTCTTTTCAATTTAAAAAGTAATATCTGCTTACTATAGAAGAACTTAAAAAAATAATGTGGTACCACTGTAAAAATTTAAAAAAAATACAGCACAATACTAACAGCTAACACTTGTATAGTAGTCCCTGGGTGATGCAAATAGTTAAAGTGCTCAGCTGCTAACCAAAAGGTTGGTGGTTTGAGTCCACCAGGGGCACCTTTGAAGAAAGGCCTGGCTATCTACTTCTGAAAATTCAATCATTGAAAACCCTATGGAGCAAAGCTCTACTCTGACATACATGGAATCATCATGAGTGGGAATTGACTCAAGTGCAACTGGTTTTAACACTTGTATAGTACTTGCAATGTGCCGGACTTTGTTCTAAACACTTGATATACATTAAGCATTTTGATTTTCACAACTCCTGAGCTAGGCATTATTAGTTCCATTTATAAACAGGAAACTGAGTCACAGAGAGGTTAATTAATTTGTGTAATTTGTCATACAACCAGTAAGTAGTAAAGAAGGGATTCATCTAGGCAATCTAGCTTTAGAGTCCACAGTCTTAACCACTGTGTGAAAATCACATTCAGTCTTTAAACAAATATTTACTGAGCACCGCTTTTTGTTTGAGACAGTGTACTTCTGGTGTTCTTGTATCTTATAAGTTCCCTTGATCATCTTCTGTTTTTTAAGACCACTAGTTCTCTTTTAAAAATTTCGAAAATATTGTTAACTTGAATTTTTAACTAGAAGTAGGGAAAATCTTTTAGATAATCAAACTCTTTTCCATTTTATTTTAGTTTCTAAAAGACTAGAATTTATTTGATGCTATTTTTATGGTACATTTTTACTCTCACCTGTATTGTTTTTGATAGGGCAGTGTCTAGTTTTCTTTCCACAAAAAAAACAAAAGATTTTATTTTTCAAGCATTGTTCAGCTCAAAAATGAAAACAATCCCAATCTAGACATAGCTTTCATGACTCTGATACCTCCATATAGTCACTGTCCTGAAAACTTTCTTATGAGTCAACATAGCTTACTACCTAAGAATGTGGGTTCTGGAATCAGGAAAACCGGGGTTCAAAATCTGGCTCTGCCATTTACTAGATGTGTCACCTTAGACAAGTTATGTTAACCTTTTGTACCTCAATTTCTTCATGTGTAATATAGGAATAACAAGAATATCCACCTATAGGGTTATGAATGTTCAATGAAAGAATGCATGTAAAGTGCTTAATACCCTGCCTTACATATTGTAACCAAACCAAAAAACCCATTGCCATCGGGCCGATTCTGACTCGTAGTGACTTTATAGGACAGAGTAGAACTGCCCCATAGGGTTTTCAAGGAGCAAGTGGTGGATTTGAACTGCTGACCTTTTGGTTAGCAGCCTTAGCTCTTAACCACTGCACCACCAGGGCTCTCATATATATTGTAAGCACTCTATAAATGTACAGTTGTAATAATAATCATCTTCATAATTATTATTACTGGCCTAAGGAGGAGAGCTTTGAGAAGGAGGGACCACTAAGTGTAGCATAAATGTCAAATATGATAAAGACTGGAAGGTACCCAATAGATTTAGCAACTGGAAGGTCACTGGTGATCATAGTAAGAGCTGATGGGAGAGAGGCTGAAGCTGTACAGCAGTGGGCTGCACAAGGAATAGGAAGGTAGGGAGAGAAAGCTGAAGGGAAGAGGTGGTTCTGGCAGGAGAAACTCTGAAGGAGGGACAACTAGGCCACATCTACTATACGGCCTTTGTCTCTACGTGCAATTGGTAACAAGGTGCCATCTTACAAAGGCTATGGTACATCTGGAACCTTGTGTAGGAGAGTCAGTCTTTTCCTTCTCTGGGTTGGTGCATTTCTAACCCTTCATTACAAGAAAAAAAATTAAAACTCCAAGTTCTATTTCTGTCTTCTACGTTGTTTGCTAAATTACAGCTTTAAATATTTAAAGGTTTCCAGCATGCATAGCAAGCTGATGCAATAAATACAAAAAAAAAAAAAAGCTGATCTGTAAGATGCAAGGGAGATTAGTAAAGAGTTACCTATTCCCACCTGGCCCAGGAATCATGGTAGAGCTTTCAAGCATTTGGGGGAATCAAATGCAAGCCAAATATGGTTGATTCATAAGTTTTAATATTGCATACTAAATTGCAAACCAGTTTGGCACTTGACTATCAATCTGGTAAAATGCAGCAACTGATGGCTTACATTTTTCCTGACTGTTTTTATCTGTATACCTAGGATTTATCTGTATAGCAATAAGCTTTTCAAGCTGGGACAGTACGGAGGATGCTTGAGGTTGTAATTTATTATTATTCCACTTAACATTGTATTTTGGGTCAGTAGTCTCACTTTACCCAAGATCTTTCTGAATAATTTCAATTAATCTGTCAGAAGGAGGAATAATTCCTCAAGGGTAAGGATAATAGTTTTTGCTGTTGTTAGGTGCCGTTGAGTTGGTTCCAACTCAGCAACCCTGTGAGAAGCCAGAAACGTACAATAGAATGAAACACTGCCTGGACCTCCACCATCCTCACAATCATTGCTATGTTTGAGTCCATCGTTGCAGCCACTGTGTCAGTCCATCTCATTGAGGGTTTTCCTCTTTTTTGCTGACCCTCTACCAAGCATAATGTCCTTCTCCAGGGACTGGGCCCTCCTAATAACTTGTCCAAAGTACATGACACGAAGTCTCGCCATCCTTGCTTTTAAGGAGAATTCTGGCTGTACTTCTTCCAAGACAGATTTGTTTGTTCTTCTGGCAGTCCATGGAATATTCAGTACTCTTCGCCAACACCGTAATTCAAAGGCATCAATTCTTCTTCGGTCTTCCTTATTCAATGTCCAGCTTTTGCCTGTGTATGAGGCAATTGAAAATACCATGGCTTTCGTCAGGCTCACCTTAGTCCTCAAAGTGACATCCTTGCTTTTTAACACTTTAAAGAGGTCTTAGGCAGCAGATCTGCCCAATGCAATACATCATTTGATTTCTTGACTGCTGCCTAATTGTGGATCCAAGTAAAATGAAATCCTTAACAACCTCAATACTTCCTCTGTCTATCATGATGTTGCTTATTGGTCCAATTGTGAGGATTTTTGTTTTCTTTATGTTGAGGTGTAAACCATACTGAAGGCTGTAGTCTTTGATCTTCATCAGTAAGTGCTTCAAATTCTCTTTGCTTTCAGCAAGCAAGGCTGTTAATGAGTCTTCCTCCAACCCTGATGCCACTTTCTTCTTCATATAGTCCAGCTTCTCGGATCATTTGCTCAGCATACGGATTGAATAAGTATGGTGAAGGGATAAAACTGTGACACACAACTTTTCTGATTTTAAGCCACTCAGTATCCCCTTGTTTTGTTGGAACAACTGCCCCTTGGTCTATTTGTAGGTTCCTCATGAGTACGAGTGTGTGTTCTGGAATTCCTATTCTTTGCATTGTTATCCATAATTTTTGATGATCCACACAGTCAAATGCCTTTTCATAGTCAATAAAACACAGATCCCCCATGTGTCTGTCAGTTTTCCATACCGTGGGGGCTTGTGTGTTGCTGTGATGCTGGAAGCTATGCCACTGGTATTCAGATACCAGCAGGGTCACCCATGGAGGACAGGTTTCAGCTGAGCTTCCAGACTAAGACAGACTAGGAAGAAGGACCCGGCAGCCTACTTCTGAAAAGCATTAGCCAGTGAAAACCTTATGAATAGCAGCGGAACACTGTCTGATATACTGCTGGGAGATGAGCCCCCCAGGTTGGAAGGCACTCAAAAGATGACTGGGGAAGAGCTGCCTCCTCAAAGTGGAGTTGACTTTAATGACGTGGATGGAGTAAAGCTTTCGGGACCTTCATTTGCTGATGTGCCACGACTCAAAATGAGAAGAAACAGCTGCAAACATCCATTAATAATCGGAACTTGGAATGTATGAAGTATGAATCTAGGAATATTGGAAATAGTCAAAAATGAAATGGAATGCATAAACATCGATATCCTAGGCATTAGTGAGCTGAAATGGACTGGTATTGGCCATTTTGAATTGGACAATCATATAGTCTACTATGCTGGGAATGACAACTTGAAGAGGAATGGTGTTGCATTCATTGTCAAAAAGAACGTTTCAAGATCCATCTGAAAGTACAACTCTGTCAGTGATAGGATAATATCCATACGCCTACAAGGAAGACCAGTTAATACGACTACTATTCAATTTACCCACCAACCACTAGGGCCAAAGATGAAGAAATAGAAGATTTTTATCAGCTGGTGCAATCTGAAATTTATCGAACATGCAATCAAGATGCATTGATAATTACTGGCGATTGGAACGTGAAAGTTGGAAACAAAGAAGAAGGACCAGCAGTTGGAAAATATGGCCTTGGTGATAGAAACAATGCCGGAGATCAAATAATAGAATTTTGCAAGACCAGCAACTTCTTCATTGCAAATACCTTCTTTCACCAACATAAACGGCGACTATACACATGGAGCTCACCAGATGGAATACACAGAAATCAAATTGACTACATCTGTGGAAAGAGACGATGGAAAAGCTCAATATCATCAGTCAGAACAAGGCCAGGGGCCGACTGTGGAACAGACCATCAATTGCTCCTATGCAAGTTCAAGCTGAAACTGAAGAAAATCAGAGCAAGTCCACGAGAGCCAAAATACAACCTTGAGTATATCCCACCTGAATCTAGAGACCATCTCAAGAAGAGATTTGACACACTGAACACTAGTGACCAAAGACCAGACGAGTTCTGAAATGACATCAAGGACATCATCCATGAAGAAAGGAAGAGGTCACTGAAAACACAGGAAAGAAGGAAAAGACCAAGGTGGATGTCAGAGGAGACTCTGAAACTTGCTCTTGAGCGTCGAGCAGCTAAAGCAAAAGGAAGAATTGATGAAGTAAAAGAACTGAACAGAAGATTTCAAAGGGCCTCTCGAGAAGACAAAGTAAAGTATTATGATGACATGTGTAAAGAGCTGGAGATGGAAAACAAAAAGGGAAGAACATGCTTGGCGTTTCTCAAGCTGAAAGAACTGAAGAAAAAATTCAAGCCTTGAGTTGCAATAGTGAAGGATTCCATGGGGAAAATATTAAATGATGCAGGAAGCATCAAAAGAGGATGGAAAGAATACACAGAGTCGTTATACCAGAAAGAATTAGTCGATATTCTACCATTTCAAGAGGTGGCATATGATCAGGAACTGATGGTACTGAAGGAAGAAGTCCAAGCTGCTCTGAAGGCATTGGCGAAAAACAAGGCTCCAGGAACTGATGGAATATCAATTGAGATGTTTCAAGAAACAGATGCAGCACTGGAGGTGCTCATTCGTCTATGCCAAGAAATATGGAAGACAGCTTCCTGGCCAACTGATTGGAAGAGATCCATATTTACGCCTATTCCCAAGGTGATCCAACTGAATGTGGAAATTATAGAACAATATCATTAATATCACATGCAAGCAAAATTCTGCTGAAGATAATTCAAAAATGGCTGTAGCAGTATATCAACAGGGAACTGCCAGAAATTCAGGCCAGTTTCAGAAGAGGCTGTGGAAACAGGGATATCATTGCTGATGTCAGATGGATCCTGGCTGAAAGCAGAGAATACCAGAAGAATGTTTACCTGTGTTTTATTGATTATGCAAAGGCATTTGACTGTGCGGATCATAACAAACTATGGACAACACTGCGAAGAATGGGAATTCCAGAACACTCATTTGTGCTCGTGAGGAACCTTTACATAGATCAAGAGGCAGTTGTTCAGACAGAACAAGGGGATACTGATTGGTTTAAAGTCAGGAAAGGTGTGCGTCAGGGCTGTATTCTTTCACCATACTTATTTAATCTGTATGCTGAACAAATAATATGAGAAGATGGACTATATGAAGAAGAACAGGGCACCAACATTGGAGGAAGACTCATTAACAACCTGTGTTATGCAGATGACACAATCTTGCTTGCTGAAAGTGAAGAGGACTTGAAGCACTTACTAATGAAGATCAAAGACCACAGCCTTCAGTGTGGATTACACCTCAACATAAAGAAAACAAAAATCCTCACAACTGGACCAATAAGCAACATCGTGATTAATGGAGAAAAGATTGAAGTTGTCAAGGATTTCATTTTACTGGGATCCACAATCAACAGCCATGGAAGCAGCAGTCAAGAAATCAAAACATGCATTGCATTGGGCAAATCTGCTGCAAAGGGCCTCTTCAAGGTGTTGAAGAGCAAAGATGTCACCCTGAAGACTAAGGTGCGCCTCACCCAAGCCATGGTATTTTCAATCGCATCATATGCATGTGAAAGCTGGACAATGAATAAGGAAGACCGAAGAAGACTTGACACCTTTGAATCGAGGTGTTGGCGAAGAATATTGAATATACCATCATGGACTGCCAAAAGAATGAACAAATCTGTCTTAGAAGAAGTACAACCAGAATGCTCCTTAGAAGCAAGGATGGCGAGACTGCGTCTTACATACTTTGGACATGTTGTCAGGAGGGATCAGTCCCTGGAGAAGGACATCATACTTGGCAGACTACAGGGTCAGCGGAAAAGAGGAAGACCCTCAACGAGGTGGACTGACATATTGGCTGCAACAATGAGCTCAAGCATAACAACGATTGTAAGGATGGTGCAGGAACGGGCAGTGTTTCATTTGTTGTGCATAGGGTCGCTATGAGTCGGAACCAACTCAACGGCACCTAACAACAACAACAAAACACAGATAAACATCTTTCTGGTGTTCTCTGCTTTTAGCTAAAATCCACCTGACAGCAGCAATGATATCCCTCATTCCATGTCCTCTTCTGAATCTGGCTTGAATTTCTGGCAGTTCCCTCTCGATGTACTGCTGCAACAGTCTTTTAATTATCTTCAGCAAAGTTTTACTTGTGTGTGATATCAGTGATATTGTTTGATAATTTCTGCGTTCTGTTGGATCACCTATCTTTGGAATGGGCGAAAATATGGATCTCTTCCAGTCGATTGGCCAGGAAGTTGTCTTCCAAATTTCTTGGCATAGATGAATGAGCACTTCCAGAGTTGCATTCCTTTGTTGAAACATCTCAGTCAGTATTCTGTCAATTCCTGGAGCCTTGTTTTTCACCAATGTCTTCAGTGCAGCTTGGACTTCTTCCTTCAGTACCACAGGTTCTTGGTCATATGCTAGCTCCTGAAATGGCTGAATTTTGACCAATTCTTTTTTGGTATAGTGACTCTGTGTATTCTTTCCATCTTCTTTTGACACTTTCTGCGACATTTAATTTTTTGCCCGTAGAATCCTTCAGTATTGAAACTCAGGGCCTAATTTTTTTCTTCAGTTCTTTCAGCTTGAGAACCGCTGAGTGTGTTCTTCCCTTTTGGTTTTCTAACTCCAAGTCTTTGCACATTTCATTGTAATACTTTACCGTGTCTTCTCGTGCTACACTTTGAAATCTTCCGTTCAGCTCTTTTACTGCATCATTTCTTTGTGGGCTCATTTTAATTTTCTTCAGCTTCAACTTGAACTTACATATGAGCAATGGATGATCTGTTCCAACGTCACCCTGGTCTTGTTCTGACTGATGATACTGAGCTTCTCTTTCCACAGATGTGATCTCCTGCATCATTTCTATTACCAAGGCCATGTTTCCAACTATAGATCTTTCTTTCCAACTTTCGAATTCCAATCACCAGCGATTATCAATGTGTCTTGATTGCCTGTTTGATCAATTTCAGACTCCAGATGTTGGTTAAAATCTTCAATTTCTTTATGTTTGGCTAATGGTTGGTGAGCAAATTTGAATAACAGTCATATTAACTGGTCTTCCTTGTAGGTATTTATATATTATCCTATTACTGACAGCATTGTACTTCAGGATAGATCTTGAAAAATTCTTTCTGATGAATGTGACACTGGTCTTTTTCAATTTGTCATTCCTGGCATAGTAGAAGATATGATTGTCTAATTCAAAATGGCCAATACCAGTCAATTTCAGCTTCCTAATACCTTGGATATTGATCTTTACGTGTTGTGTTTCATTTTTGACGACTTCCAATTTTCCTGGAGTCCTGATGGCGAAGTGGTTAAGAGCTCAGGCTGCTAACTAAAAGGTTGGCAGTTTGAATCCACCAGCCACTCCTTGGGAACCCTATGGGGTAGTACTATAGGGTTTCTGTGAATTGGCAATGGGCCCCCCTCCATTTTTCCTAGATTCATACTTTGTACATTCCATGTTCCAATTATTAATGGATATTTGCACCTGTTTCTTCTCATTTTGAGTTGCACCACATCAGTAAATGAATACCCTGAAAGTTTGACTCCATCCATGTCATTAAGGTTGACTCTATTTTGAGTGCCTTCCAACATGAGGGGCTCATCTTCCGGCACTATATCAGACAATGTTCCTCTGTTATTCACAACACTTTCACTGACCAATTTTTTCAGAAGTAGATAGCCAGGTCCTTCTTCCTGTTAAATGCTGTGCCTTTATCAAACAGGGGTACTGGAAATATTGCCTGACAGAGTATCTGGGAATTTATAGGTCCAAGGAGATCCTAAATTCTCCCTCTGGTGTGCTTATGGAATCTTTGATATATTGTTATTGTGGGGAAGCAGAAAGGGCCTGCACTAGTATGACAAAGTCCAATAACAAGTCTAAGCTCTGTTACTTAGCTGTGTGAACAGGTTTACTTCATCTTGTCTCTAAGCTCCATTTCCTTATCTGTGAAGTTGGGTGATTGTGATAACCTCATGGATTGTTGTCCAAATGAGACGAGTTGTTGGGTTTCTGGCATGCCGAGGGTTCAATAAATTCCTCCTGGATTTGGATTCCTAGCATACCTCTACTTTCTATTCAATAAATATTTTGAATTCTTCCTGTGACTACTATCAGTACCAGTTGCTGCTGAATTTACTCTGACTCATGGTGACCCCATGCTCCACAGGGTTTTCAGCATGTAACTATAACCTGTATGATAACCTCCAAACTCCATCCCAAAGATGGGTAGGGAGCTACCTGTTCACAGTTACTGCTAGAATTGTATGACAGGTTGGTGAAGTAATGTGACTTCACTATCCTGGAGGTTAGGACCCCTGGCCCAGCCTTTAACCCATTAATGTACTGGAAAACCACATCAACTCTCTGAGCCTGCTTCCTGATTTGTAAATGATGCTGGGAGGCCAGGGGCAGACAGTGATGTAGAATAAATAAATTCTAAGTTTCTTCTGTCTTGAATGTTCTAGATCTAGATTGGAAATTTCTTTCCATCCTGGGCTATTCAGTCATACTTCTTGCTCACGGTAATTCATTAAGAAGCATTATTACTAGTCATTATTACTTCCAGTAACTTTAAATGATTCCCGTGGAAGAATTTAGCAGCTAATGAAACCATTCGCAATAAATGAATTTGCTAACGAAAATGTGGTGCAGTCCTATGAAGAAAGGAATTTGTTTTATAATTAAAATTTATTAAAAGAAAGTCATTACCATTCAGTTCCTGAATTGCAGATGTATGAATATTTCTTGATATAACAAATAAATAGATTCGGTAGCCTATATAAGCCATCTATTAAATAAGGTCAAACACGAGCACAAGCTATTTGCACATTTGAAGAAATGTGGAAGGGGCTGTGTTCTGATCACTTGCCATTCTGTGATGCTGTTCAGTACTGGTGGCTTAAAATATTATCTTTGCCTACAAGGATCCTGCAGGCTAATTTCAGCAGCTGGGAACCTGCCCAGAATGTCATTGGCTTTTGGGTAAGCTGCTTCAGGCGGTCACCAGCAGGCATCTGTCTCCAGATCTAGAGGGAGTTTGCAGTGGCACAGTTCCCAGTTTCGGAGCCAAACATTTTTGTTAGAATAAATGTGAGATTTGTTTAAAAGTTGTTTAAAAGTTGCATACACACAAAAAGGAGAGTTACTTTGACCATTCAGGGATCAACGCTGATATTACTCAGGACCAACTACTGAAACAGAATAGAAGGGAAGTTACATATAAGGGGTCCCTGCGAAGTGCTCAGTGCATCTGCTGTAACATGGGGTCCTCCTGTACAGCGACCAAGCACCATAGGCTTGCGATCGGCCAGACCCAGATTTAATTCCCAGTTCTGCTGTTCGTTAGCTATGCAACTTTGGACACAACGTGTAAAATGAGGATAATAAAACTACCTACCTCATATGGTGAATGAAATGAGATAATGCGTATTATATGCTTTGTAAAGCGTTTTTTGTTATAATAATATTATATATAATATCCACTGCCGTTGAGTTGATTCCGACTCATAGTGACCCTATAGGACAGAGTAGAACTGCCCCATAGAGTTTCCAAGGAGCGCCTGGCGGATTTGAACTGCTGCCCTGTTGGTTAGCAGCCGTAGCACTTAACCACTACTCCACCAGGATTTCCTATTTTAGCATTACTTATTACTTTTACTGTTATTTTGATAATAAAAAACTAAAATAAAAATAAAGTCTACAAACTATTATTATTAATAATAATATTACTAGTGATGACATTGATAATAATTATTAACACCTATTATTTGGGATTATTGATAATGATGTCCCCTGGTGGCACAGTAGTTAAGTGCTTGGCTGCTAGTACAAAGGTCAGTGGTTCAAACTCGACAACAGCTCCATGGGAGAAAGTTGTGGCAGTCTGCTTTTGTAAAGATTTATAGCCTTAAAACCCTATGGGGCATCTCTACTCTGTCATAAAGGGTCACTATGAGTAGGAATTGATTTGACGGGATACAACAACAACATTATTGATAGTAATAATTATTAAAATAATTAAAAAATATAATAATAACCGAGAAAGTTTAAGAAACTTGCCCAAGGTCACAAAGCTAACAGCCGGCAGGGCCAATGTGAGAACCTTAACCAAAAAAAACCAAACCCAGTGCCCTCGAGTCGATTCCAACCCATAGCAAACCTTATAGGGTACTATATAAGGTCTATCTGCGTATGATTACACCACGAGGCAACAAAAGAGGAAGGGCGATGGTTATTCCAAGAGCACCAACAGCAAAGGCAAAATCTGCTGACTAACACTTGTTGTGGAACAGTTGATTCTGGGCAGAATCCTGTCAGTCAGGGATAGAAAGCAGTGGAAGTCAGCCACAGCCGCAGCAATGGGCCTTCCCACTTTTCTTTCCACAGGCTGCGCTGCTGCCACAGAAAGACTCTGTAAACCTCAGGACATTCCTGAAACCAGACAAACCTAAGCTGACCTACTTGTGAATTAACAGTAAGATTTAACAAAATAAATACTGAGAAGTGCAATCACTGTAGCGTCTTCGTTTTCTATCATTTCTCTTGTCTTCCTCTACACTGCTGTTACCTATGTTGACAGGGTGCAATGCCTCAGAGTGCAGTCTCATTCTAGATCCCAAACTGTGAGAAGTGGACAAAATGCCCTTTGGTTTTTCCTTCCCCCAAAGTTTCTGGAGTTTTTCTTTTGCACTCCCCTTAAGCAAAGATGTGGAGGGGGAAGCCAGGACCCTAACATCTGACCTCTTACCCTTCTCACCTTTTGGCAAAAGACCTTTTCTTTTTCATGCTTGTCTTGTGGAAATTTTCCTTGAGACATTGTCCTGAGTCCACTCTACCATGGCTTAGAGGAGAACTACACTTTCAGTCATGTAAGCACTGCTTCTTACTTGTAAAAATAAGATTTTGGAATTTATAGAAATGCTTTATCTCTCAACAACATCCAGCTTTCAAGTCTGTCTTGCTATGGAATAAGAAAAGGAAAAAGACGTTTGGTCAAGGTTGTACCCATTTTCTTCTTCCCTAGGACAATACATCTCTTGGCTTACCTTTAAGGCAGATGGATGCATGGGTGGAAGAAATAAAAACCTGAGAAATTACCGAGGAAATAATGGAAGATATTTTAAAAATCATTCCCCATTACACTGGTAAAGATCCACAGTTGTGCCATTGGGATGGATCTTTCCTTCACTCATTCCTGAATATTTATAGAGAGCCAGCCTGTGCTGTTAACTGAACCTTCCCACTTTTCACAGCCCAGATAAAAACACTGAGGTTATCCATAGAATGGTCTGATTTTCATAGAGCTTTGGAAAAGTCTCATAGGAAATGAGTTGGTGCTTTTTCTGGACTATTTCTGATGAGAATCAAGATATGTGCTTTTGGGGGACTACTGTAACAAGCCCTCTGTTAGGGGTGCTATATCCAACCCCATGTGAATTTTGTATCAGTTATCTACCACTGTGTAACAAATTATGCCCAAAGTTAGCAGATTAAAACAACCAACAAGATCTCCAGTGAGGTTCCAGTCAAGCTGTCAGCCAATTCTGCCATCATCTCAAGACTTGACTGGGGAGGGAGTATCTACTTCTAAGCTCACTCACATGATTACTGACAGACCTCAGAAGATCTGCTTCCAGCTGTGCCTCTCCATGGGGTTACCTTATGACATGGCAGATGGCTTCCTCCAAGGTGAACAATTCAAGAAAGACTGAAAAAGAGTGCCAGAGATGGAAGCCACAGTCTTTTTATAACCTAATATCAGAACTGATATCCTTTCACTTCTGCCATATTTTGTTTGTTAGGAGTAAGTCAATAGGTCAAACTCACGCTCAGGGTGAGGAGATTACACATGATAGGAAAGTAAGAAGTGGGGATTATTAGGTGTCATATTAGAGGCCATTTAGCACAACATTCTTTTCCAGCCATAAACGCCTCTTGGCTTGCAGGTCATACATAAATTTCCATGATTTCCCCCAATTTTTTTCACATAAATGTCCACAAGCATTTAAATAATTATTTCACATTTTGTGCCTTATCTCAAATGAGTTTGTGTAAACCTGCCATAATAGTGACAGTTTGCAGGGTGCACAGAATGGAGCGTTCTTTCTAAGGTGGCGTTTTGTAACCATGTGCTCTCTGTTTGCTAGTGAGAGGATATATTGTGATATAATCATGGAATTTCAAATGAGTGGTTAATGGGATGACTTAGAAATACAGGAGGCTTTACCCATGTTCATTCATGTCCTGCCATTTCAGGAATTGCTTTAACTGTAAAAGCACCTGAACTCATCAGGTCATGAAATGAAGAGTCAAGAAATCTGGTTTTTAACCCCAGCCTTGACATGGGACAATTTACTTTATCTCTCAGAGGTTTTGTTTCTTTATTGGGAAAATTCAGAGTTGGACTGAATGGTCTCTAAGAGCCCTTTCAGCTCTAGCATCCTATGCTTCTTCAGTCATAGCTGTTTTTAGTCTAGGTGTGGAGCCAGGTGAATGGTTTTGTTGCAAACTTGCTCTGGTTGTATAGATTGCTGGGAATGAATAAAGTGTTACCATTTGGCAGTTCCTAGAAGGAGAGAGGCCCTGGAAACATATTCCCACTAGTCTTGTATGGGGGAAGCATAACAATGAACATTTATTGAAATCTTACCATATGTCAGGTACTATGCTAAGCACTTTACAGGCATTCTCGTTTGATCCTAAAAACAATCCTTCGAAGTAGATTTTATTTAAATCCATAGTTAACAGAAGAAAAAACTGAGGCTTAGGGAGTAATTTGTCAAGATCATAGGCTAGTAATGAGCAGGGCCAAAATTCTAACCGAGGTCTGCCTGGCTCAAAGCCAGTTTCTTGACCTCTAAATTATCTATTTTGTGTACCAGTTCCTTGGGTGAGGCCTGATTAGCCAAGGATCCAGGACCCTGAGCAATGGAACTCTGGCCAGTGTGGTATCGTAGAAACCCTTTAGCAATCCATGGGAATGAACAATATTGTGTGACTTAAAGGGAGTTGGGTCCTATGAACACATACCATTATGTGTTGCTGAGCAGGGACAGCCAATAAACCCAGTGCTTCTTTTTTTCCCCCTTTCTGCTGTATTTTTTTTTTTTTTAATTCATCATGAATATACATTTATTTGAAAACCTCTCCTGTTTTTTCGTGAGTAAGAAAACTACAAAATGGAAATGCCTGTTTTGGACCCTCTGGCCCTCCTGGATGTATAGCCGTAAGTGTTAGCAGCATCCCCACTGAAACGTTGCTGCTTCTTGTTGCCAGAAGGTCTTTCAAAATAGGCAGCACTTTGAGGCTGTGGTTTTTTTTTTTTTTTTTTTGCTCCTTTAGGCTTTTAGTCACACATATAAAGCCGAGAATTGAATTGGAGTGTTGGGTTCAGCCACAGCACACTGTGGAATAGTCTGGAGGAATCTCATTGGGAGCCCCCTGGCAAGGAATGTGTCTGGTCACTGGTTCCTCCTGGTTCATGCTGATGCTGCTATATAAGCCAGTTCCTGCTATGGCTGAAGATGGGATAACCTCAATCACTTTTCAGGAACTCTTGTTCCTAACTGACTGTTTTGAGAAGGAGCCCTTCGTAGTTGGAAGGACTATTTTATTTAGCCATTAATTTGGCCGTGCTCTAAAGAAAATTTCCACTAGCATGAGGAAGCCACTCCAAAGATTTTACTAGATGGGAATGGCTGTACTAGAATTACCAGAACTGTAAAGTGACAAGGTATGATCTCTACAATTTATGGGGAATTTTCCAAGAACTTTGTGTATTACCTCATTAAATAATTTTACCTTTCTTGGGTGATTTTTTTTTTTTGGGTGATAGGTACTATTATTATCTCCATCATGCAGGCGATATTTACAGGGATTAAGAGACTCATTCAAAGTTACATTACTTGCATGTGTGTATATATAGGTGTATGCATGCATATATATCCATATATAATAAGGAATATAGGGACACAGTTATGGGCACTTTTAAGCTTAACCAAACACTTCTCAGGATTGGTTTTCTGAGTTTGAGGGCTTAGCACCATAGTCTCATGGGACAACACAGTCAATTGGCATAATATAGTTCATAAAGTTTATGTTCTATATCCTAGTTTGGTGACTAGTATCTGGGGTCTTAAAAGCTTACAAGTGGCCATCGAAGATACAACTACTGGTCTGTACTCACCCAGAGGAAAAGGGAAGAAGGAAAACAAAGACTCAGAGAAGAAAAGTAGTCTACAGGACTGATAGTCTACATGAACCACAGATTCGTCCACCCTGAGAACAGAAGAACTAAATGGTGCCTGGCTATCAAACCAACCATTCTGATCGGGGCCACAATAGATGAATCCAGATAGAATGGGAGAAAAATGTGGACCAGAACCTCAAATTCTTAAAAAAAATGCAGACTTTCTGGACCTGTTGAGACTGGAGGACTCCATGAGACTATTGCCCTGAGATATTCTTTAAACCTCCAACCGAAACTAATCCCTGAGGTCACCGCTTAGCTAAATAACAAATTGGGTCACAAAATAAAGGATACCACCAGTGAGTACTGTGCTCCTTTAAAAAAATCATCTCTATGAGACCAAATGGTCAACAATTACTTTAAAACAAAGATGAAAATGTAAGGGGGCAAGAAAACTAGATTAATGGAAACAGAGCAACCAGAACGGAAATAATGAGAATGTTCACGCATTCTGAAGAATGTAACCAATGTCACCGAACAATTTCTGTAGAAATTGTTGAATGGGAACCTAAAGTGCTGTGTAAATCTTCACCAAAAACACAATCAATTATTATTAAAAAGAAAAAGTTATAATACTTGTAACTAGGAGAGATGAACTAGAACTTGGGTTTCCGAATCCAAAGCCAGTTTTCTAAGCCACTATGCAAACTACCTCCAAATAAGTAAAGGCCTTCTTTAATTTGAACCCCAGAAACTTGGATCTATGCTCATCTGGTTGGGGTAGGATTGGCATTTAAATTTTGCATTTCCTAAATCTGTAGCATAGGCAAAATTTAAGGTTGAACAGTTAAATTATTTAAAAAGAATAAACATTTGTAAAGCATTTCAAAATTATTCAATTACAAAATTGATTTGAAATATGGAATCATAAAACCTCAGGGTTAGGAAGAACCTCAGAAGTAACAGATCACGACTCCATCCTTCTCAATGTTGCTCATCATTCTCACTGATTCATTTAACAATCCTCATGGGCAGCATACTCTTAATTTGTAAAGCTCTATGCCGTTAAGACACTCTATGACTCAGGTTTCTTCCTCATTCGATTTCTACTTCCCTCAAGATTAGACCAAAATGGTGTGGATTAGTTACTACCGAATCTCTTACATGCCTTATCATAGAGCAAAATTTATGCAACTTTGACCCAAAAAAAAAAAAAAAACCAAACCCATTGCTGTCGATTCCAACTCGGGGTGATCCCATGTGTTACAGAGTAGAACTACTCCGTAGGGTTTTCTTGGTATAATCTTTATGGAAGCAGATCGCCAGGCTTTTCTTCCATAATGCCACTGGGTTGATTAAACTGCCTACCTTTAGGTTAGTAGTCAAGTGCAAACTGTTTGTGCCACCCAGGGAGGGACCTATAATGCTTTAACTCTCTCTATGTTTACCTTCTTTGGAGAACTTGAATATTTGATGATACAAAAACCAGCCAAGCCCATTGCCGTCAAGTCAATTCTGACTCAGAGGGACCCTGTAGGACAGAATACAACTGCCCTGTAGGGTTTTCAAGGAGCAGCTTGTAGATTCAAACTGCCGACATTTTGGTTAGCAGCTGAGCTCTTAACCACTATGCAATCCAGGGCTCCCCACTTGATAATACTGCTTGTTTATTTGCTTATTCTTCCAGCTTGTTTGACTAGAGCTCTAGAGCTGTGTTTCACAAAATGCAGCCACTGGCCACATGTGGCTATTGAGCATTTGAAATGTAGTTAGTGCAAATTGAGAAGTGCTGAGAAAGTGTAAAATACAACAGATTTTGAAGACTTAGTACCAAAAAAAAAAGGGGGGGGGGTGGGTAGGTATGTAACACATTTCATTAACAAATATTTTTATATTGATTACATGCTGAAATAAAATTTTCGATAGATGGAGCTAAGTAATGTATATTAGAAAAATTAATTTTATGTTTTTTAAAATGTTCTTAAGCTGGTTACCAGAAAATTTAAAATTACATACGTGACTCACATTATATTTCTATTGGGCAATGGCGGACTAAAGCATAGACAGATTCAATAATAAAGGAGATATAACTAGAAAAGTTGACTGAGTCCCAAGCTTGGAAGGTCTTGCATAACATTTATGAATCACTCTGTGTGCCAAATATTGCCCACAAATTACAGAAAGATACAATATCTTCCCTCAGGGTTTACATCTTTTATACAGTAAGTATATCTTTGCCATGCAAATATTCACAATTGTCTGAGCCAGTCACCCTTCTCAGTTCCTTGCTTGTTGTATTTCTTAAGATAGTCGAGAAGCTGGAAAAAAAATAGCAAGAATGGAGGTGAGAAAAGAAGAGGGTACAGTCCTGTAAGGAAGTTAGGAGACAGTTTGTGTAATTTCCATTTTAGAGTGATGAAAAAGAAGGTACACCAAGTCATTAACCCAAGGTGCTGTCTCTGGCAGGCCTTTCGCAAGAGTTATAATACCTACTTAAGTGGGTCACAGCCTGATTGTTAATTTCCATTCATGAAGTTTGTTTCATTTTTTGGTGTCTCAGTTAGCTCCAAGGTGGTGCTTTAAACAGTCATGAAGGCATCCATGGAGGTAGTCAAAGTTTCTGGAGTGGTCATCATTAACTTCCTTTGTCAGTATTTCTCTACCTTCCGATAAGTCTTCAGCAGAATTTGAACTCTACCCCTGGAATCCAACCAGCAAGCTATTATCAGAATTTTCCAGCCACTCCTGGATGCTATTGCCAACGAGCTGTAAAGACTTATATAGAAGGAAATGCCAGCCTTGCTGAGTAAGGAAACTCCTTCAACCCAAGGTTGACTGGTAATTAGCATGATGGCATTCATGGGATCACAGGAGGTACAGTTAGCCCAGACCCAGCTCCATCTGAGCTGTTCAGCCAAGGAAAGGCACTGTTAGGGTGCTGAAATGTTCCAGTTCCATGCAGAGCATGGCTGGCAGGGTCAACGTGTAGGCAGCAAGTGTGGTTACCAGCCCTCTAAATTCTGGAGTTCCTTTGGTGTGGTGAGAGTGTGAATGAAAGAGAATAAAAGTTGATGACTGATAAAATTTGTGCTACCCACAAGCTTATGTTTTTGATTCAGATTTAGGTTGGGTGAGGGTGGGATGCCCAGTTTGAATAGACCCCAAAGTGACTCAAATTTGGAGATTTAATTGAAAGAGGATGGGCTTTGGAGACAAACAAATTGAGTTTGTGTAGTGGTTCTACCAGTTACCAGCTGCATGGTCTTGGCCAAATTACACAATCCCTTTGATCTTCAATTTCATCACCTATAAAATGGAGTTACACTACCTACTTCCTGGGGTTGTTGTCAGGCTTAACTGAGATGCGTATGCAAAAACACTGGGTGTTCACTACAAGGAATGCAATGAATCCTCCCTCCTTTTCTCCCCAAAATCAAGAAACCAAAACCATTGCTATCGAGTAGATTCTGACTCTGAGCGACCCTATAAGACAGAGTGTTTTATTGTTAAATCCTTAATATAAACCCTCAATAAGGTGGATTGACCTAATAACTACAACAGTGAGCTCGAACATACTGACAATTGTGAGGATGGTGCAGGACTGGGTAATATTTTGTTCTGTTATGCATATGGTTGTCATGAGTTGAAGCTGACTCAATGGCAACTAACAACAACCTCTTGAAATAGAATTTTGACTTTTGGTAATAAAAGCATGTTTTTAAAAATGTCTTCTCTTTGAAGTTAGTTGAATTATAATGATGATATTGATGATGATGAATAGTTTAAAAAATATTTATTGTGGTAAAATAAATACAACATTTGTCATTTTTACCATTTTTAAGTATACAATTCAATGACATTAATTACACTTACCACGTTGTGCAACCTCATCACTATCCATTTCCAAATGTTCCTCACCCTTAACAGAAATCCAGAGCCCATTATGCAAGAATTCCCCATTTCCTTCTCCCACCAGTTCCTGGTAATCATCATTAATCATGTCTCCATGCATTTGCTTATTGTAGATATTTCATATAAGTTGTTGTTGTTAGTGGGTGTTGAGCCAGGTCTAGTTTATGGCAATCTTACATATAACAGTAGAAAATGTTGTCCAATCCTGTGTACGATCCATGATCTTTGATGTGTTTGAGCCCATTGTTGCAGATATTTGTCAATCCATCTCATCGAGGGTTTCCTAATTTTCGCTGACCCTCTACTTCACCAAACATGATGTCCTTTTCTAGCAACTGGTCTTTCCTGATGATGTGTCTAAAGTGAGAAAGATTAAGTCTCACCATCCTTGCTTATTTTTTCTAAGACTTTTTTGTTGGTTATTCTGGAAGCCCATGATATATTCAATATTCTTCTCCAACACCACAGTTCAAATGCGTTGGTTCTTCTTTTGTCATTGTCCAGCTTTCACATGTATATGAGGCAGTTGAAAAGACCATGACTTGGGTCAGGCACACCTTAGTCATCAAAGTGACATCTTTGCTTTTTAAAACATTAAAGTTTTTAAAAAAGAGATCTTTTGCAGAAGATTTGCCCAGTGCAATACATTGTTTGATTTCTTGACTGTTGCTTCCATGGACACTGCTTGTTGAACCAAGTGGAATGAAATCATCGACAACTTCAATTTCTTCTGCATTTATCATGTTCATTGGTCCAGGTGTGAGAATTTTTGTTTTCTTTACATTCAGGTGTAATCCATACTGAAGGCAGTGGTATTTGACCTTTATCAGTAAGTGCTTCAAGTCATCTTCATTTTCTGAAAGCAAGGTATGTCATCTTCACACTACATCTACGCTAAGTGAAGAGGAATTCAAGCAGAATGATTTTAAATTTTAGGAGAGTAGAGAAGGCACTGACGAGTCATAACTGAGAAGGTTCCTCTGTGGGGCTACCACTTTACCTTAAACAGATACCACTATAGCACTTTAATACCCTGGAGAGCAGTTATTCTCCACATGCCTGTCAGTTTGTTGTGCTGTGGGGGCTTTCATGTTGCTGTGATGCTGGAAGCTATGCCACCAGTATTTCAAATACTAGCAGGGTCACCCATGGTGGACAGGTTTCAGTGGAGCTTCCAGACTAAGACAGATAAGGAAGAAGGACCTGACAGTCTGCTTCTGATAAAACTGGCCAGTGAGCTTCTTATGAATAGCAGCAGAACATTGTCTGCTATAGTGCCAGAAGATGAGCCCCTCAGTTGGAAGGCACTCTAAATATGACAGGAGAAGAGCTGCCTCCTCTAAGTAGAGTTGGGCTTAATGACATGGATAAAGTCAAGCTTTCCGGACCTTCATTTGCTGATGTGGCATGACCCAAAATGAGAAGAAACAACTGAAAACATCCATTAATAATTGGAATGTATGAAGTATGAATCTAGAAAAATTGGAAGTCATCAAAAATTAAATGGAACACATAAAGATCGATATTCTAGGCATTAGTGAGCTGAAATGGACTGGTGTTAGCCATTTTGAATCAGATAATCATATAGTCTATTATGCCTGGAATGACAAATTGAAAAGGAATGGCATTGCATTCATCATCAAAAGGACATTTCAAGATCTATCCTGAATACAACACTACCAATGATAGAATAATATCCATATAGCTATCCCTGAAGGAAAAAAAAGAACCTTTGCCATCGAGTCAATTCCATCCCATAGCAACCCTACAAGACAGAGTAGAACTGCCTCATAATGTTTCCAAGGAGCAGATGGTAGATTTGAACTGCTGACCTTTTGGTTAGCAGCCATTTCACTTAACCACTGCACCACCAGGGCACCAATATGGCTACAGGAAGACCAGTTAATACGACTATTCTTCAAATACATGCACCAAACATTAATGCCAAAGATAAGCAATTGAAGATTTTTACAACTTCTGTAGTCTGAAACTGATCACATATACAATCAAGATGCATTGATAATTACTGGTGATTGGAACGCAAAAGTTGGAAACGAAGAAAGAACATATGGCCTTGGTGACAGAAACAACACTGGAGATCACATGACAGAATTTTGCAAGATCAACAACTTATTCATTGCAAATATCTTTTTCAACAACATAAATGGCAACTACACACTTGGACCTCACCAGGTGGAATACGAAGGAATCAAATCGACTACATTTGTGGAAAGAGACAGGGAAAAGGTCAGTATGATCAGTCAGAACAAGGCCAGGGGCTGACTGTGGAACAGATCATGAATTGTTAACAGGCAAGTTCAAGTTGAAGCTAAAGAAAATTAGAACAAGTCCATGAGAGCCAAAATACAACCCGGAGTATATCCCACCTGAATTTAGAGACCATCTCAAGAATAGATTCGATGCATTGAATACTAATGACCAAAGACCAGATGAGCTGTGGAATGAAATCAAGGATATTATACATGAAGAAAGCAAAGGTCATTAAAAAGACAGCAAAGAAAGAAAAGACCAAAATGGTTGCCAGAAGAGTCTCTGAAACTTGTTCTTGAACTTGGTGTAGGTAAAACGAAAGCAAAAAATGAGGAAGTCAAAGGGCTGAACGGAAGATTTCAAAGGGTGGCACAAGAAGACAGAGTAAAGCATTATAATGAAATGTGCAAAGACCTGCAATTAGAAAACCAAAAGGGAAGAACATGCTCAGCATTTCTCAAGCT
Organism: Elephas maximus indicus; assembly: GCF_024166365.1. Classification (NCBI taxonomy): domain Eukaryota; kingdom Metazoa; phylum Chordata; class Mammalia; order Proboscidea; family Elephantidae; genus Elephas; species Elephas maximus. Next base: position 41,863,896 of record NC_064827.1, on the reverse strand, counting down.
GAAAGAACTGAAGAAAAAATTCAAGCCTCTAGTTGCAACATTGGAATCTACAGGAAAAATACTGAACAATGCAGGAAGCATCAAAAGAAGATGGAAGGAATATACAGAGTCACTATATCAAAAAAATTGATCAGAATTCAACCATTTCAGGAAGTAGCATATGATTGAGAACCAATGGTACTGAAGGAAGAGGTCCAAACTGCACTGAAGGGAATGGCGAAAAACAAGGCTCCAGGAATTGAGGAAATAACAGTTGAAATATTTCAACAAAGAGATGCAGTGCCAGAGGTGCTCACTCGCCTATGTCAAGAAATTTGGAAGACAGCTACCTGACCAACTGAGTGGAAGTGATCCATATTTGTGTCCATTCCAAAGAAAGGTGATCTAACAGAATGTGGAAATTATCAAACAATATCATTAATATCACACATAAGTAAAATTTTACTGAAGATCATTCAAAAGCGGTTGCTGCAGTACATCAACAGGGAGCAGCCAGAAGTTCAAGCCAGATTCAGAAGAGGATGTGGAATGAGGAATATCATTGAGATGTCAGATGGATCCTATCTGAAAGCAGAGAATACCAGAAAGATGTTTACCTGTGTTTTATGGACTATGCAAAGGCATTTGACAATGTCGATCAGGACAAATTATGGATGACACTGCAAAGAAAGGGAATTGCAGAACACTTAATTGTGCTCATTGGGAACCTGTACATAGACCAGGAGGCAGTCCTTCAAACAGAACAAGGGGATACTGCATGGTTTAAAGTCAGTAAAGGTGTGCATCAGGGTTGTATTCCTTCACCATACTTATTCATTCTGTATGCTGGGCAAATAATCCAAGAAGCTGGACTATATGAAGAAGAATGTGGCACCAGGATTGGTAGAAGACTCATTAACAACCTGCAATACGCAGATGACACAACCTTGGTTGCAGACAGTGAAGAGGACTTAAAGCACTTGTTGATGAAGATTGAAGGCCACAACCTTCAGTATGGATTGCACCTCAACATAAAGAAAACAAAAATCCTCACAGCTGGACTAACACGCAACATCTTGATAGATGGAGAAAAGATTGAAGTTGTTATGGATTTCATTTTACTTGGATCCACAATCAAAGCCCATGGGAGCAGAGGTCAGGAAATCAAGAGATGCGTTGCACTGGGCAAATCTGGTGCAAAAGATCTCTTTAAAGTGTTGAAAAGCAAATATGTCACTTTGAGGACTAAGGTGAGCCTGACCCAAGCCATGGTACTGTCAATTGCCCCATATGCATGTGAAATCAGGACAATGAATAAGGAAGACCGAATAAAAATGGAAGCCTTTGAATTATGGTGTTGGCAAAGAATATTGAATAACCAGTGGACTGCCAGAAGAACAAACAAATCTGTTTTGGAAGAAGTACAGCCAGATTGCTCCTTAGAAGTGAAGATGACAAGACTTCGTGTCAGTGAAAAAGAGGAAGACCCTCAACGAGATGGATTGACACAGTGGCTGCAACAATGGGCTCAAGCATAACAATGACTGTGAGGATGGCTAAGGACTGAGCAGTGTTTTGTTCTGTTGTACATTGGGTCACTATGTGTCAGAACTGACTCGACTGCACCTAAGCACAACAGAGAAATCATTTATGTAAACCTTTCTCCTTAACGAGGCTATGAGCACCTTGTAGGGAAAGATTCAGTCTTCCTCATCTTTGCAACTTCAATATCTGGCTCAGTTACTGCTGCATAGTAGAAATGCAATAAATGGTTAAAGGTAAGATGAATGAATGAGTGATCGCTTGAGTAAAGAATCATTATAAAACAGTACCAATGTATAAATGTCTGGTTGATCATATTCTACATCGGCTACTTTCTGAGAGATAACAAACCTCTAGAGAATTTGCCACTGGTGAGCACTGATCTTCTCAGGGACGGTAATGTCAAGAAGAGCATAAATCCATTGAAGCCAAATACATCTGAGTCAGTGAAGTAGTTATTGGAAGGGCTTCTTCCTCTGACAGGTATATTCCTAAAACTTGGAACATGACAGAATACTTCCTTCCATTTCCCCAGCAGAGCCAAAGCCTAGTTTTAAGGATGGAAGAAACTTTACTTCTCCTAGCCTCATCCTCACATCTCTTCCCAGTCCCTGATTGGCCAGATTCCAGGACAAAGACTGGGCCACATTTACCAGTGGGAGGAGTCATTGTGTATTAAACAGTTGCATATGCAAGTTTGGCATCCTCTTCTTCTCCCTGCCTCCATGTGGCTGGGACAGTAAGTGAACCCAGAGCTAGGCACCCATCTGGCTTTCTCTTCCATTCTAAGTTCAGGCACTCTCATCTCTTTAAGCTTAGGAGGAAAGAGTTGCCTCTTCATGCTCGGGCCCAAGCTACCTGCGTGTCTTAGGCTTTGTTTTCTAGAGAAGCAAAGACAGTAAAGCATGTGTGTGTGTGTATGTATATGTGTGTGTGTGTGTGTGTATATACATATATATATATACAGAGAGAGAGGGAGAGAGAGATTTATATCAAGGAAATAGCTCATGCTATTGTAGATGCTGGAACAGCCCAAGTCTGTGGGTCAGGATAGAGTAGCTGCAGGGGCTGGCAAACCCAATACTGGCAAGTCAGAGAGCTGGTCTCTGACTCACAGGCTTTGAAGGCCGATGTATACCAAGATAAGCAGGCAAGACAGCAGGTAAGCTGTTAGCTCAAGTCCCAAGAACCAGAGGTCAGACGAACAGGATCCAGCTGCAGGATCCAGAGTGAGCAAAAGCCCATGAGCCTTGCCAGAAAGTCCACTTATATTTGATGCAGGCCACACCCCCAAGGAAACTCCCTTTCTACTGATTGGCTACTCGCAGCAGATTCCATCACAGAGGTTATCACATTATGTCAAATCTCTCATCATGGAAGTGATCACATCATCATATGACTGTCAAACTACATCATAACTGTCAAACCACTGACAATCATGGCCCAGCCAAGTTGACACACACCCTCAGCCATCACAGTCCCCCCCTTGTCAACTTGGCACCTGTACACATCTCCTTAAACCATATATAATCTCAGAATAAAGACAATTATAAAGTCATACCTGTGCCTAACATGATACAATGAACACACACACATCCAAATATGCACTAGCCTTGTTTATATATTATAAGTGAATAAAAGAAAAATATTTGATGAACACATACAAGGCAGAAATACTCACCAATTACAGTCCTTGTTTCTGCAACTGGTCACAATTGTAGCTGGTATTTAGAACTACCTTCTTCCACCACTCACTCCATATTCCCTTTGCCTTCAGCAAGCACCTTAGCTGGCCGTGGTTCCTTGCCTGGTAGGGTGACCCAACCTTCATTCCTGAAGGATCTGGACCATTAGTAGACATGTCAGAATGGGGTTGTTGTAGTTTTCCATTGACTTTAATCACAGGGCATAGTAGTACTAAAAGACACCCTAAGGGATCTCCTGCATTCCAGACACACCCTTCTTTACCTCCATTATGTAATGCCAATCCAATTTCCTCTTGGTAATCAGGATCAACCACATCAGCCCATATGGTAACTCCCTTCTTTGCCTGTTGATCAGAGGCATAAAGAGCCCAAAGTGGCCAGGTGGCATTTTTAGCTTCCAGTTCAATGGAATCAGTGATGTGCCTCCAGGAAGGAGCATTATTCCGTTTGGAACTAAGACCTCTGGACCAACAGAGCATAAGGTTGTGGGGACAGGAAGCAAAAATTTGGAAGTGGGCCACTAGGGGTGATAGTGAGTGGTGTCACTTCCATTTCCACCCTTGATTCCTGGACCCATGAATCTTGGCTATGGGAGAAACAGTACCATATATTGGATGCTGGTTTAAAGTGTCCCAACCCTGCAGAGTATTGTCACCTAGCTGGAGCTGTAACTGTGTCTTTAGAAGACCATCCCATCGTTCTATCAAGCCAGCTGCTTCAGGATGAAGGGGAACATGGTAAGACCAGTGAATTCATACCACCAAGTAAGAAGTGCTAGGAGCAGAGTGTGTCTTTTGGACCCAAGGTCCCTGCACTGAGAAGGTCCTAGACCAGGGGAAGATTGATGACAAGGACCTTCTCCCAGGACTGACAAGAGAAAAGCCTTCCCCTGGAGCTGGTGCTTTGAATTTGGACTTCCAGCCTCCTAGACGGTGAGAGAATAAATTTCTGTTTGTTAAAGCCATCTACTTGTGGTATTTCTGTTACAGCAGCACTAGATAGCTAAGACAATGCACAAACCCAGTTTATCAGAAAACATACACAAGCCCAGCTTTTCTGTACTTTGCTATGGCATCTGGGTGTGTACCTTCCTCAGGAACATAAGAGGCAGGAAGAGAGGATAGATGAAGGCAGAATTCAGTATTCCTAGGTCCACCTTCGCTATGGATTACACCTCAACATAAAGAAAACAAAAATCCTCACAACTGGACTGGTAAGTAACATCATGATAAATGGAGAAAATATTGAAGGTGTCAAGGATTTCATTTTACTTGGATCCATAATCAATGCAGTCAAGAAATCAAATAATGTATTATTGCATTGGGCAAATCTGCTGCAAAAGACCTCTTTAAAGTGTTGAAAAGCAAAGATGTCACCTTGAACACTAAGGTGTACCTGGCCCAAGCCTCGGTGTTTTCAATAGCCTCATATACATGTGAAAGCTGAACAATGAATAAGGAAGGCTGAAGAAAAATTGATTCCTTTGAATTATGGTGCTGGTGAAGAAAATTGAACATACCATGGACTGCCAGAAGAACAAACAAATCTGTCTTGGAGGAAGTGCAGCCAGAATGCTCCTTGGAGGCGAGGGTGGTGAGACTTTGTCTCATATACTTCAGACATGTTATCAGGAGGGACCAATCCCTGGAGAAGGACTAGTAAATTATAGGGTCAGCTCAGCAGAGGAAGACTGTCAATGAGATGGATTGACACAGTGGCTGCACAAATGGGCTAAAGTTAACAACAATTGTGAGGATGGCTCAGGACTGGGCAGTGCTTCTTTCTGTTGTAGTTAGGGTCTCTGTGCATGGAAACTGACTCAAGGGCACCTGACAACAACAAGGTCCTCAAATTCAATAGTTCTCAAACTTTAGCATGCATAATAATCACCTGGAGAACTTCTTAAAATGCAGATTGCTGGGCCCCTCCCCGTATTTAGTAGGTTTAGGGTGGGTCCCAAGAATTTACCTTTCTAACACGTTCCAGAGGGATGCTGATAACTGTGGTCTGGGGACCACTGTGGTCTGGGGACCACATTTTGAATAGCATTGCTCTAACTAAATGTTCTCTAACAATACCCAAAATAATGATTAAGAAAATTTTCCATAAAATCTTTTGCTCCATTGACTTCAATTTCTGCTATTTCCCATATTATTTTTTTAATTATTATCAATATTATCCTATTTTACAAGTTTGAGAAATAGGGAACATTATTACCTATAACTTCACCTCACATCTTACCATTTTTAAGTGTTTCATTATATTTACGTTGTTGTTGGGTGCTGTTCAGTCAGTTCCAACTTAGAGCAACCCTATATACAACAGAAGGAAACACTGCCCAGTCCTGCGCCATTTTCGTGACTGTTGCCATGCTTGAGCCCATTGTTGCAGACACTGTGTCAGTTTATCTTGTTGAAAGTCTTCCTCTTTTTCACTAACCCTCAACTTTACCAAGCATGATGTCCTTCTCCAGTGACTGATCCCTCCTGACAACATGTCCAAAGTATATAAGACGTAGTTTCGCCATCCTTGCTTCAAAGGAGCATTCTGGCTGTATTTCTTCCAAGACAGATTTGTTCGTTCTTTTGGCAGTCCATGGTATATTCAATATTCTTCACCAACACCATAATTCAAAGGCGTCAATTCTTCTGGTCTTCCTTACTCATTGTTCAGCTTTTGCACACATATGAGGCAACTGAAAACACCATGGCTTGGGTCAGGTGCACCTTTGCTTTTTAACACTTTAAAGAGGTCTTTTGCAGCAGATTCGCCCATCGTTTGATTTCTTTACTGCGGTTTCCACGGGTGTTGATTGTGGATCCAAGTAAAATGAAATCCTTGACAATGTCAATCTTTTCTCTATTTATCATGATGTTCCTTATTGGTCCACTTGTGAGGATTTTTATCTTCTTTATGTTGAGGTGTAATCCATACTGAAGGCTGTGGTCTTTGATCTTTATCACTAAGTGCTTCAAGTCCTTTTCACTTTGAGCAAGCAAGGTTGTGTCATCTGCATAACGCAGGTTGTTAATGAATCTTCCTCCAATTCCGATGCCCTATTCTTCTTCACAGAGTCTAGCTTCTTGAATTATTTGCTCAGCATACAGACTGTATAAGTATGGTGAAAGTTTACAACCCTGACGCGTACCTTTCCTGACTTAGAACCACACAGTATCCCCTTGTGTTTGAACGACTGCCTCTTGATCTATATATGGGTTCCTCATGAGCACAATTAAGTGTTCAGGAATTCCCATTCTTCGCAATGTTATCCATCATTTGTTATGATCCACACAGTCAAATGCCTTTGCACTGTCAATAAAATACAGGTGATCATCTTTCTGATATTCTCTGCTTTCAGCCAAGATCCATCTGACATCCCCTGGTTCCACGTCTTCTTCTGGATTCAGCTTGAATTTCTGGCAGTTTCCTTTCGATGTGCTGCTGCAGCCACTTTTGAATGATTTTCAGCAAAATTTTACTTGCATGTGATATTAGTGATATTGTTTGATAATTTCTGCATTCGGTTAGATCACCTTTCTTGGGAATAGGCAAAAATATGGATCTCTTCCAGTCAGCTGGCCAGGTATCTGTCTCCAAATTTCTTGGCATAGAAGAGTGAGCACTTCCAGTGCTGCACCCATTTTTTGAAACATCTCAGTTGGTATTCTGTTAACTCCTGGAGCCTTGTTTTGTTCAAAAGAAGATGGAAGGAATACACAGTCACTACATCAAGCAGAACTGGTCAACATCAAACCATTTCAGGAGGCAGCATATGATCAGGAACCAATGGTACTGAAGGAAGAGGTCCAAGTTGCACTGGAGGCACTGGCAAAAAACAAGGCTCCAGGAATCGATGGGAATTGATGGAAATATTTATATATATTTATACATATAATAAAATGTATACTATATATATACATATATAAAGCTTGTTATACAAAGACCTACGTATGATGTTTTTTTTCCCACTTCAATTACTTTGTGTGAAAGCTACAGTAATTAAGACAGTGTGGTATTGGTGAAAGGACAGACATATAGATTGATGGAACAGAAAGAGAGTAAAGAAATATGGCCAACTGATTTCAACAAAAGTGCTAAGGCAATTTGATGGAAAACAAATGGTGCTTAAATAATTGAACATCCATATGCCAAAAAAATTAATAAACTTGACCCATAACTCACACTATATACAAAAATTAACCTGAAATGGATTATATGCCTAAATATAAAATCTAAAACTATAAAACTTCTAGGAAGAGGAAAAAAAAAAAACCAAGGAAAAAGACTTTGTGACTTTAGAGTAGGGAAAGATTTCTTAGGACACAGAAAGTATGAAACATGAAGGAAAAATTGGTAAATTAAAAGCATTTGCTCTTTGAAAGACATTGTTAACAAAACGAAAAGCCAAGTCACAGACTGGGAAGAAATATTTACAAAATGCATATCTGATAAAGGACTTGCAGTAGTTAAGAGCTTGGCTGCTAAGCAAAAGGTCAGCAGTTTGAATCCACCAGCTGCTCCTTGGAAACCCTATGGGGCAGTTCTACTCTGTCGTGTAGGGTTGCTATGACTAGGAATTGACTCAAATGCAATGGGTTTGGTTTTTTTGATCTAGAATACTTAAAGAATTCTCATAGCTCAATAATAAGAAAACAACCCAATTCAAAAGATCTGAACAGACATTTCATCAAAGGTGAGTTATGCACGGCAAATAGGCATATGAAAAGATACTTCATGTGATTAGTCATCAGGGAAATGCAAATTAAACCTACAAAAACACACCACATCTACTAGAAAGTCTAAAATTTTTTCTTTAAAAAAACAACAGACAATACCAACCACTGATGGGAATGCAAAGCAACTGGAACTGACACTCAGCGAGTGGAATGCAAAATGGTACAGCCACTTTGGAAAGCAGTTTGACAGTTATTAAAAAGTGAAACATACACTTACCATATGGCGGAGTGATACCACTTTTATATATTTACCCAAGTGAAGATAAATGTCTACACAAAAGCCTGTTCATAAATGTTTATAAATGGCTTTATTCATAATCATAAAAAATTGGAAATCTTTATCAGTTGGTAAATGCATAAACAAACTGAATACTACCCAGTGATATTTGCGTAGAAGAATCACTTTTTGAAGAGCCTACACTGACCCTTTCAGAACCAGTCTGACATTTCAGTCGCCTCTGTGAATTGGTGACAGAACATGTGGGAGAGCTCTTGAGAACAGGGTGATAATGAACCTTAAGCTCAGTGAAGGGCAGGCGGCCCTATCACTTTATATTTCTCCCTTCCACTTGGCTCTCTGTTCATCTGACTTTGGTGCTCCTTCAGTTGTCTCTGCAGTCATCCCTGCTGTTGTCCGTGGTTTGGCTCACGGGCCCCTGTGACATGGCCAGGCAGCCAAGGATGCTCTCTCAGGAAGGACATTTGCTGGGAGGCTCAGCTGCCTAGTTAATTCGGGCAGTGTTTCACATCACCCAGACCAGAAGGGAGGAATAGACTTGTAACAGGACAGGACCTTGTGTTTTTTTGTAGTGACCCATCACCACCAAAGCAGTGCTATATGTGTGTGTGTGTCTCTCTCGCTCTATATATGGTAGGTGCATGATACAAGTTTGCTGACTTTGTTTCTTTTAAGATGTTATATTTAGTTCCTAGTATACTTTCTCTATACTCAAGTATATGAAACGCAAACTAAAAATGCTGTGGCAGGAGCCATACTTAGTTCACCGAGAGGAAAAATAATACCCTTGATTTCCTCAGTGTAAGGATATTGATTATGTAACATTTTTATTCATTCATGTACTTGAGAAATATTTATTGAACACCTAGGATGTGCTAGATACTATTTGCCAAAATTATTTACGTGATACCAAATTATTTAGGTGTATACTCAAGGACAAAAATGAATTGTTAAATTACAGATTTCAAAGATGTGCATTGGTCGTCACATACTTTGCTTCCCAGTTAATTTTTTTTCCTTTTTTCAGTAAGAAAATAGATGTTATTATGTACAGATGCTCTTGATCAGTGATTAGCAACTTTCTTTTCTGTCCCATCAGGAATAGTAGCTCTCCACTGTGGAGATTCTTAACAGGGGCAGGATTGGTGAGGGTGGGGAGTGAGAGCTGAATACGGAAAGTTTAGGGAAGCATATGTAGTTTGAATGCACCTATCAACTCTCCTTGTTGTGGCTATCAGCTATATAATATCTGTTTTGTCCAGAGGGAAGAAGATTCTTGCATTTATTTCTTCTTTCTCAATGAGAAAAACTCTATTGTTGACTCCTTCTGGTTTTCTACTTTAAAAAAATTCTTACATTTACTTCTTCTTTCTCAATGAGAAAAACTCTATTGTTGACTCTTTCTGGTTTTCTACTTTAAGCTATCATTAAAAAATAACTGTATTGGGATATTAGAGTTTCCTTATTAATCTATTACCCACAGTTTGTTTCCTTCTTCCCTCCCCCTTCTTCTCAACCTAATACCCTGTATTCTCCTTGCCTCCACTCCTCTGTTCTCCTCCCCTCCCTCTCTCCTTTCTTTTCTTCCTTCCTGCCTCTCTCCCTTCATTCGTTCCTCCTTTTCTTCTTTTCCTCCTGCCTTCCTTCCTGTATTTCTTTTTGTGTTTCAATGATTTTTATTTTTGGCTTAGTTTTGGGTATTGGTATTGATTTATAAATTAGTGGTAGGAATAAACAGAAAATAAAACATCTAATAATGTTTGCAGAATTATATATGGATAATTGAATTATATTCTTTTTTTATTAATACTAAGTGATGACTTCAAAACATTTGGGAGAATATTTTTGTATTTAGTGATTGTGATCTTCTTAAGGGCAGGAGACCCGTTTCCTGTATCTTTATACTGTGGTGTAGCACACGCTGGGTGTTCAGTTAATGTTGGCTGATGACATCGGTGGACTGAGAGGCCCTCACCTTTGCTCAATTTCAGGCTCTAGCTTTCCTCCATCTCTTCCACATGTTGTTTCTTCTTCTTGGAACATGCTCCCTTGCTCCCATTCTCCCATCTCTTAACCTCAGCCCAGACAAATCCTACTCTTTCTTTGGGTCTCATGTTAAATGCCATTTACTCAGGGACACCTTCCTTACACATCCCCTAATTTGGCCACCACTTATATGATATACCCTCAGCGTACCCTGTACTTCTCTTTCTTAGCCCTGCAGAGGTGGGTTGTGAGGGATCAGAACAGAGGACTCAACCCAGACTGAAAACCACAGTCCTCTTTCTTTTTGCTGTATCTTGCAAGCCAGAGGATATTCCATCATTCTAAGGATAAGCAGCCCTCCCTCAAATGACTGATAACAACTTCTCAGCCTTAGAGAATGAAGCTCTTGGGGTCAATTTATCTTGATTTAAAAGAATAAGGAAATGTGACACTCTTGCTGGTTACATTTCTTGGTCTCAAACTAATGCATAGCACAGGTTCTATTCAGAAATTTAATCAATGGAAGTCACACATGGGGCAGTTAGACTTTTTTATATGACCCAACCAACAATTGCTTGTTATCCTAAAGGAATCTCAGTGTTCCATAAAAACATTAGCATATAGAAGAGAAATGGGCCACGTACAATTAAACAGAGGGGTATTTTATTGCTGAAAGAACTGATCAGTTAAAATTACATTTGGAGGTGTGTAGGCTTCTATTTTATTAAGAGAAAAAAGCAGTTCTGCTATTCTATCCTCAAGATTTCTCTACCAGGCTGATTTACTTGCCTGGAAGGTAAGCTTTCTGAACCTTCCTCAAACATGGAGGCTACTTCTCTTGTCTACCTCACGTTTGAGCCTTTGAACTATTCTAGGTGTTTAGGCTTTCTCTGAGTTTTTATCTTTTAAAATAATACTTTCAATTAGTTTGCCATTGAGAAATCAGAACACAGAGTTCTGCAATTCCAGAAGAAAACTTAATGTCCTAAATGATAAAAAAAAAGCATTAATTCTAAAAACTCTTTAGCAGCCTACAGTCAGTTACTATTAATAATTCTGTTTTACTGTGTTAAAAAAAATGAATACTCGTTTAAGAAAAAGCAGCATGCCTCATTAATAATATGCCTGAGTTTTATTTTCCTGCATACTCCATGTCCAATAACCCAGAGAAGGTTTCTCTGACTTTTTTTTTTTATCTCAATACAGTTCATACTCTCTTCATATTGTCCTTGCTGTTTTTAATAGCAAATGTCTCCTATGTAGGAACAAAAAAACAGATACCAACTGAGCATAAAATTAGATACTACTTCTTGTTTATCAATTTAAACTAGAAATTGCTTGCTATTCTGTATTTACATAGATGATTATTACACATATATCAATTGTTGTTGTTGTTAGGTGCCGTCGAGTCGGTTCTGACTCATAGCAACCCTATGCACAACAGAATGAAACATTGCCCGGTCCAGAGCCATCCTTACAATCGTTGTATGCTTGAGCTCATTGTTGCTGCCACTGTGTCAATCTACCTCATTGAGGGTTTTCCTCTTTTCCACTGACCCTGTACTCTGCCAAGCATGAGTCCTTCTCCAGGGACTGATCCCTCCTGACAACATGTCCAAAGTATGTAAGATGCAGTTTCGCCATCCTTGTCTCTAAGGAGCATTCTGGCTGTACTGCTTCTAAGACAGATTTCTTCGTTCTTTTGGCAGTCCATGGTATATTCCGATATTCTTCACCAACACCACAATTCAAAGGCATCAATTCTTCTTCAGTCTTCCTTATTCATTGTCCAGCTTTCACATGCATATGATGCGATTGAAAATACCATGGCTTGGGTCAGGCGCACCTTAGTCTTCAAGGTGACATCTTTGCTCTTCAACACTTTGAAGAGGTCCTTTGCAGCAGATTTACCCAATGCAATGCGTCTTTTGATTTCTTGACTGCTGCTTCCATGGCTGTTGATTGTGGATCCAAGTAAAATGAAATCCTTCACAACTTCAATCTTTTCTCCATTTATCATGATGTTGTTCATTGGTCCAGTTGTGAGGATTTTTGTTTTCTCTATGTTGAGGTGCAATCCATACTGAAGGCTGTGGTCTTTGATCTTCATTAGTAAGTGCTTCAAGTCCTCTTCACTTTCAGCAAGCAAGGTGTGTCATTTGTATAACACAGGTTGTTAATGAGTCTTCCTCCAATCCTGATGCCTCATGCTTCATATAGTCCAGCTTCTCGTATTATTTGTTCAGCATACAGATTGAATAGGTATGGTGAAAGAATACAACCCTGACGCACACCTTTCCTGACTTTAAGCCAATCAGTATCCCCTTGTTCTGTCCGAACAACCGCCTTGTAAAGGTTCCTCATGAGCACAATTAAGTGTTCTGGAATTCCCATTCTTCTCAGTGTTATCCATAGTTTGTTATGATCCACACAGTCGAATGCCTTTGCAAGGTCAATAAAACACAGGTAAACATCCTTCTGGTATTCTCTGCTTTCAGCCAGGATCCATCTGACATCAGCAATGATATTTCTGGTTCCACGTCCTCTTCTGAAATCGGCCTGAATTTCTGGCAGTTCCCTGTCGATATACTACTGCAGCCGTTTTTGAATGATCTTCAGCAAAATTTTGCTTGCATGTGATATTAATGATATTGTTCTATAATTTCCACATTCGGTTGGATCACCTTTCTTGGGAATAGGCACAAATATGGATCACTTCCAGTCAGTTGGGCAGGAAGCTGTCTTCCATATTTCTTGGCATAGATGAGTGAGCACCTCCAGGGCCGCATCTGTTAGTTGAAACATCTCAATTGATATTCCATCAATTCCTGGAGCCTTGTTTTTCGCCAATGCCTTCAGGGCAGCTTGGACTTCTTCCTTCAGTACCATCAGTTCCTGATCGTATGCCACCTCTTGAAATGGTTGAACATCGACTAATTCTTTTTGGTATAATGACTCTGTGTATTCCTTCCATCTCTTTTTGCTGCTTCCAGCATTGTTTAATATTTTCCCCATGGAATCCTTCACTATTGCAACTCGAGGCTTGAATTTTTTCTTCAGTTCTTTCAGCTTGAGAAACGCCAAGTGTGTTCTTCCCTTTTGGTTTTCCATCTCCAGCTCTTTGCACATGTCATTATAACACTTTACTTTGTCTTCTCGAGAGGCCCTTTGGAATCTTCTGTTCAGTTCTTTTACTTCATCAAATCTTCCTTTTGCTTCAGCTGCTTGACATTTGAGAGCAAGTTTCAGAGTCTCCTCTGACATCCATCTTGGTCTTTTCTTTCTTTCCTGTCCTTGACATCATTCCACAACTCGTCTGGTCTTCGGTCACTAGTGCTCAATGCATCAAATCTCTTCTTGAGATAGTCTCTAGATTCAGGTGGGATATACTCAAGGTTGTATTTTGGCTCTCGTGGACTTGCTCTGATTTTCTTCAGTTTCAGCTTGAACTTGCATAGGAGCAATTGATGGTCTGTTCCACAGTCGGCCCCTGGCCTTGTTCTGACTGATGATATTGAGCTTTTCCATCATCTCTTTCCACAGATGTAGTCAATTTGATTTCTGTGTGTTCCATCTGGTGAGGTCCATGTGTATAGTCGCCATTTATGTTGGTGAAAGAAGGTATTTGCAATGAAGAAGTCGCTGGTGTTGCAAAATTCTATCATTTGATCTCCGGCATGGTTTCTATCACCAAGCCCGTATTTTCCAACTACTGATGCTTCTTCTTTGTTTCCAACTTTCACATTCCAATCACCAGTAATTATCAATGCATTTTGATTGCATGTTCTATCAATTTCAGACTGCACCAGCTGATAAAAATCTTCTATTTCTTCATCTTTGGCCCTAGTGGTTGCTGTATAAATTTGAATAATAGTTGTATTAACTGGTCTTCCTTGTAGGCATATGGCTATTATCCTATCACTGACAGCGCTGTACTTCAGGATAGATCTTGAAACGTTCTTTTTGATGAAGAATGTAACACCATTCTCTTCAAGTTGTCATTCCCAGCATAGTAGGCTATATGATTGTCCAATTCAAAATGGCCAATACCAGTCCATTTCAGCTCACTAATGCCTAGGATATCGGTGTTTATGCGTTCCATTTCATTTTTGACTATTTCCAATTTTCCTAGATTCATACTTCGTACATTCCAGGTTCTGATTATTAATGGATGTTTGCAGCTGTTTCTTCTCATTTTGAGTTGTGCCCCACCAGCAAATGAAGGTCCCAAAAGCTTTACTCCATCCACATCATTAAGGTCGACTCTACTTTGAGGAGCCAGCTCTTCCCCAGTCATCTTTTGAGTGCCTTCCAACCTGGGAGGCTCATTTTCAAGCACTGTATCAGACAATGTTCTGCTGTTATTCATAAGGTTTTCACTAGCTAATGCTTTTCAGAAGCAGACTGCCAGGTCCTTCTTCCTAGTCTGTCTTAGTGTGGAAGCTCAGCTGAAACCTGTCCTCCATGGGTGACCCTGCTGGTATCTGAATACCGGTGGCACAGCTTCCAGCATCACAGCAACACAAAAGCCCCCACAGTATGACAAACTGACAGGTACGTGGGGGATACATCAATTAGCCATCCCAAAATATTTGCTCATGGCATACAAGCACATAGTCATCAATAATGCATATATATGTTTTAGAAGATAATTCTAAATAATCTGGAAATGCTCCAATTATACTGATTAGGAAGCTAATGTAGAATTTCACACAGCTTTGAGCTGAGCTGAATAAGATCATTTTAAAAATCAATCATCCCCCAAAGTAGAAATGAAAATTTTATTTAAAATATATATTCAACCTACATGTGAATACTTGTAAATTATGTGTGACTTAGGAAGAATAAATTCTATTTTTAGATAACAAATACCACTCTAATTGACAATATTTACATCTTTAAATAGAATTTTGCAATAAAAAAAATAGTGAGAAATAAGATTGTTCAGAATAACAGAAGAATACCAGAGAGAATCCCCTATGAATTCCCATTATGAAAAATTCCTTACACGTGGGGTAAGGAATTACTTAATAGATGAAGACACGGATTTGATAAAAGTCAACACCCATTCATGATTAAAACCTCTTAGCAAACTAAGGATAGACACTTATTAAATTTAATAGAGGCTTTATGCCAAATTTTTATAGCAAAAATTACATTTAATGATGAAGTTTTAGGATAATATCCTTTAACTTCAAGAAAAAGAAAGGGGTGTCTGTTAACATTGTTCTGGAGGTCCTAGTCATTGCCATAAGATAAGAAATAAGGTCTCTTGTTATTACGTGCCTTTGAGTCAGTTCTGACTCATAGCGACCCCATGCACAAAGGGACAAAACAATGCCCTGTCCTTCGCCATCCTCACAATCATTGTTATGTTTGACCCCATTGTTGCAGCCACTGTATCATTCCATCTTGTTGAGGGTCTTCCCCTTTTTTCGATGACTCTCTTCCCAGCATGATGTCCTTCTCCAGGGACTGATCCCTCTTGATAACATGTCCAAAGTACCTGACACAAAGTCTCACCATCCTTGCTCTTGAGAAGCATTCTTGCCATACTTCTTCCAAGACAGACTTGTTTGTTCTTCTGGCAGTTCATGGTATACCCAATATCCTTCGCCAACACCATAATTCAAAGGCATCAATTCTTCTTCGATCTTCCTTATTCATTGTCCAGCTTTTGCATACATATGTGGCAATTGAAAATACATTGGCTTGGGTCAGGCACACCTTAGTTCTCAAAGTGACATCTTTGCTTTTTAACACTTTAAAGAGGTCTTTTGCAGCAGATTTGCCCAATGTAATACGTCATTTGATTTCCTGACTGCACCTTCCCTGGGCGTTAATTGTGGATCCAAGTAAAATGAAATGCTTGACAACTTCAATATTTTGTCTGTTTATCATGATGTTGGTTATTGGTTCAGCTCTGAGGATTTTTGTCTTCTTTATGTTGAGGTGTAGTCCATACTGAAGGCTGTAGTCTTAATCTTTATCACTAAGTGCTTCAATTCCTCTTCACTTTCAGCAAGCAAGTTTGTGTTATCTGCATATCTCAGGCTGTTAATGAGTCTTCCTCCAATCCTGATGCCATATTCTTCTTCGTAATACTCCAGTTTCTCGGGATTATTTGCTCAGCATATGGACTGAATAAGTGTGGTGAAAGAATACAACTCTGACACACACCTTTCCTGATTTTAAACCATGTAGTATTTTTTAGTATCATCTTATTCTGTTTGAATGACTGCCCCTTGTTCTATGTACAGGTTCCACATGAGCACAAGTATGTATTCTAGAATTCTCATTCTTTGCAATGTTATCCATAATTTGTTATGATCCACACAGTCAAATGCCTTTGCATAGTCAATAAAACACAGATAAAAATCTTGCTGGTATCCTCTGCTTTTAGCCAAGACGATCTGACATCAGCAATGGTATCTCTCATTCCATGTCCCCTTCTGAATTCAGCTTGAATTTCTGGTATTTCCCTCTGAATGCACTGCTGCAACGGTTTTTGAATTATCTTCAGCATAATTTTACTTGCATTTGATGTTAGTGATATTGTTTGATAATTTTCACATTCTGTTGGATCACCTTTCTTTGGAATGGGCACAAATATGGATCAGTTGGTCAGGTAACTGTCTTCCAAATTTCTTGGCATAGGAGAGTGCATTCCTTTGTTGAAACACCTCAATTGGTATTCTATCAATTCTTGGAGCCTTTTTTTTTTTTTTTTTGCCATTCCCTTCAGTGCAGCTTGGACTTCTTCCTTCAGTACCATTGGTTCTTTATCATATGCTATCTCCTGAAATGGTTGAATGTTGACCAATTCTTTTTGGTACAGTGACTTTGTGTATTCTTTCCACCTTCTTCTGATGCTTCCTGTGTTGTTCAATATTTTACCCATAGGATCCTTCAATATTGCAACTTGAGGTTTGAATTTTTTCTTCCATTCTTTCAGCTTGAGAAATGCCGAGTGTAGTGTTCTCTTTTGGTTTTCTAACTCCAGGTCTTTGCCTATTTCATTATAATACTTTGTTTTCTTGAGCCACTCTTTGAAATTTTCTGTTCAGCTCTTTTACCTCATCATTTCCTCCTTTTGCTTTAGCAAAAAAAAAAAAAAAAAAAAAGTTCGAGAGCAAGTTTCAGAGTCTCTTCTGACATCCATTTTGGTCTTTTCTTTCTTTCCTGTCTTTTTAATAACCTTTTGCTCTCTTCATGTATGATGTCCTTGATGTCATCCCACAACTCATCTGGTCTTCAGTCATTAGCGTTCAATGCATCAAATCTATTCCTGAGATGGTCTCTAAATTCAGGTGCGATATACTGAAAATTGTACTTTGGTTCTCATGGACTTATTTTAATTTTCTTCAGCTTCAACTTGAACTTACATATAAGCAATTGATAGTCCATTCTGCAGTCTGCCCCTGGCCTTGCTCTGATGATACTGAGCACCTTCACTGTCTCTTTCCACAAAAGTAGTCAATTTGATTCATGTGTATTCAATCCAGCGAGGTCCATGTGTATAGTCACCGTTTATGCTGGTGAAAAAGGGTATTTGCAATGAAGAAGTCATTGGTCTTGCAATATTTGATTATGGGATTTCCAGCGTCTTGTCCCTGGTGAAGTGCAGGCATGTAGCCAGAGGCTCCAGAACAGCGTCGAATGCAGAGGGACTGGTAGTGCCCAAAAGGGAACAAAAATCACCAAGACAGTGGCATAGAAGAGTTTCTTGCACCTGGTGGGACCCTTGCTCCACACAGGTGGTGTCATCATGCACAGGTGTATCTCATCTCAGGGAACTTTGGAGACCTGGGAAACCGTACCTCCATTGCAGAGCATATGGAGTGGTTTCTGGCTTTAATTGCCATCTTATACCTTTCTATTTTAGTTGCCATCAAAGAAGGTTGAGATCCTCTAATTATGATTGTTGGAATCTTTCCATGAATCACTTAATAACCCCCTTGGGGCAACCCTGCCTCCGTCAGTGTCAGCCCTTTGACAGACGTTCTTTGTTTTTAATTACTTTTAATCAAGTAGTTTGTATGTTCATATCCAATATTTCTCCAGTTCAATTTTCTATTTTAAACCAATTTTTATATTTTAAAAATACATATTAATGTTAAGAAAACAGTATAACATGGAGTAAATGTAAGCATATGCAGTAAAACCATGTGATACAGTGCCCAGGAGAGCTCAGGTTCAGACACAAAGCAATTAGCAATGGGCTTTTTGTCCTCTACTTGGCCCCAGCTCTCAGGCAGGGATGTGGGACATGATGGGTATGAGGGGGTGGGGACATGATATGCTACCCTATCTGGGGAAATGAGGAGTTGAAAGGTGGGCTCCCATATTCTTATTCTCTCAACCCAATCTCCCTAGATTGGGAGCAGATAAAATGGGAGCCAATTAATCTGGATTTCTGGAAGCACTGCCATTGTTCTAGAAGCCCCACCCCCAATAATATTTAAACAGGAGTGGATTACTGCTACAAGGTGGCAAAACTGCAATCAGGACAAGGTCAGATTTCAATCTCAAAACTGGACCCCTCTGAACTCCTGAGGTCCCTGGGTGGCACAAATTGTTTGCTCTTGGCTACTAACCTAAAGGTTGGCAGTTTGTACCCACCCAGCAGCACTGCATAAGACAAAAGTCCTGGCAATCTGTGTCCATAAAGATTACAGTCAAGAAAACCCTATGGAGCTCAGTCCTACTCTGTAACACATGGGGTTGCCATGAGTCAGAATTGGCTCCATGGCAACAGGTTTCTTGGTTTTTCTGAACTCCTGGTCTGGGTCATTTTATTAACCTCATTCACAGTAAAGGAAACTCACATTTTGGGCTGCTAAAATTTTTGGATTCTACTTACATATTATGATGGACTTATACTAAATGTGATTGTGTGTGTGTGTGTGTAAACACAAAAGGGATAATATTATGCATATTGCATTGACTCTTATCCTTTTCCCCTCAATATACATCTTGAATATCTTTCCATAGTTGCACATGCGGGACAATAATTTTTAATGGCTATGTTGTATCTCATTGCATAAATGTAGCATAGTTTATTTAACTACTCACCTGCTGAAAGATGGATTTTTTTTTTCTAGCTCTTTGTTATTTTTGCTATTATTACAAATAATGTTGTAACGAGAATTCTGGAATCTATATCTTTGGGACATTGCAAAGCGTATCTGTAGAACAAATACCTAGAAGTGGGTTAAAGATAATGTGCTTGATGGACAGGTTAGGACTCAAGCACAAAGAGATGTGATTTGATGCTTCAGAAGTTGACAAGAGAGGGTTCCAGTCAGAGTCTTGAAGAGTCCTATACATAAAGGGAAGGAAAGGAAGACAGCTTCTAATAAGTGTACGTTAAGCCGAACTGAACAGAAATTCAGAAATGTTAAGAGAAGTAAGAAGAAAACCAGAAGTTAGTGGTATTGTGGAAGCTACTTTCCATGTCTTTCATGTATAAAGAGTATAAAATGCCTTTTTGGGGGAAAAAAAAAAAACTGGGATACCCATCAATATGGGTTCAGTTAAACCAGATATGGCATAGTCATGCAATGGAATACTATACAGCCATTAAAAATGAAAATGTCCACAATACATTAAAATGGGAAAAAGCAGATTACAGAATATTATGAATAACGTGACACTGACAGAGGATGTTAGTTGTCTACCAACTAGCTATCTTCACTTTTTCCCTCAAATTAAAGGAACTCTGTTTTTTAGATGGGTTTTATCACGCCACTCAGCTAAAAATTGCATTTTTGCCTTTCTTGTAAAGATGTGGCCATGTGACTAAATTCTGGCCAATGAAGTATATAATCAGAAGTTTCCTTAAAAGGGGAGGGCTGTGTCCTACTTCCTCCAACCTACTACTTGAAACAGGGATGTGATGGCTAGAGCTTGGACCATCTTGAACCAAGGGCAATTGTCTTGGACCACAAAGATAAATACCACACAGTAGAATTGTAGAGTGAAAAATCAGAAGGTTCTGGATCCCTGATGACTATGGAGCCACCCTATCAGCCTGGACTACCTACCTCCTATTATTATTTTTCTCCTGTGAGACAGAAGTCAAGTCTATCTTGTTCAAGCCATATTTTTAGTCTCGTAGCCAAATCTAATTCTGATAAAGACTCCATTTGTGTTTAAAAATAAAATATGCATATATAAATGCATATATACATATATGTACACCCACAAATATGTGTGTGCTTAAACCCTATTAGCATAAAACATCTATAAGTGCATATAGAAAGCTGGTAACAGTGATTATCTCTGGGGGTATGGGATTAGAAGCAGGAGGTGAGAGGAAGCTTTTCCTTCCTTTTAATTATTTGAATTTTTAGCAATAAACCTGGGTTTTCAGAAAAATTAAGATATTTTGATTTTATAAAGAAAATGAAACAACCCTTGACTGATAATTCCTTAAAGTCAAAATACTGGATAATTCCCTTACTCATCTTGGTTATTTCCAGAAGAACTGTCATCACAATATCAGTCTCTCACCTATTTTTATACTTCCAGTTTTCACCTAGGAGGCTTACTTTCTCTTCTCATTACGAATATTCTACATCTCTTTTAAATATGAGCCCTGGTGGCTCAGTGGTTAAGAGCTCAGCTGCTAACCAAAAGGTCAGCAGTTCAAATCTACCAGCTGCTCATTGGAAACCCTATGGAGCAGTTCTATTCTGTCCTATAGGGTCACTATGAGTTCGAATCGACTCAATGGCAATGGGTTTTGTTCTTCTTTTAAATATGCATCAGCTTGCTTCCAGTGCTACAGTTAAGAGGAAGCTCCATATAATAAAGGAATGATTAATTGACTCAAGTGGATAAGAAAGCACATACACAGCAGCTTTAATCAGAGGCAGATTATCTAATATGTAAGGTAAGCATGGTGCTTACCTTGCTTACCAGATCATCTGTAGTGAACAATTTCACACCTCTGATGTGGTAAAATCCATGTGAAATTGTTCTCTACAGATTAGTAAGTAAACACAAGTAAGGCCATGCTTACATTGCTTATTGCATCATCTGCCCTGCCAGAGTTTGTAAATTTGAAAAGAGACTCTGATGCTGTGGAAGGAAAAAAAAAAGAGGAAGGTGCTGTGGGGTTGGGAGAGAGACAGATGCCAGCCATATCTAGAAGCAGAATCTTTGATGTGGTGAAAAAATGTGAAATTGTTCACTACAGGTGATCTGATAAGCAAGGTAAGCACCGTGCCTATCTTGCCAATTGGATAATCCACCCCTGGCTTTGATGATAAAAGCATTTTCCTCCAAATAAGACTTCTTTTTATCACCAACAACTGTTGCCATGGCTACATGTTAATTTAAAAGCCAATCACAATAAGAAAGAATGGTCCAGTTCTCCAGCTGACTGGGTTGGGTTAAACAAGATTTGAAGAGGAGCTTGGAATGCTTGGAGGCCCGGGAAGCAAAGGGACTCCTGGTTCTGAGCATTACACTGTCCTGAATCTCAGTAGTTCTGCCCTAATTGTGTTCAATTTCAGGAGTAACCCTAAGAAACAAGCACATGGGACATAGAGTTAAGGGACTAGGGAACTGGCACCCTAATAGAAATCAAATCAAGAAGCTAGAAGTGGGATGGTGAAGGCATTGGTTAAAGATCAGATGAGGATTCAAAAATTAAGTAAAGAGAAAGGTCTTCATATTATGTTGTTAATTCCAGGCCTGCCTAAGAGGTGTGAAATTATTCTGCTCACAAACTCTAACAGTAGATGGTACGTATACACATATAGTTATATCTCAGAGTGCCAATGGATATTTATAAACTATGAGGCAGATGGCCAGGACATTGGATCCTGAACACTCGAATCTTGTCCTCTACCAAATACCCATCCCTGCATGATCCTGAGATGAAATCGCATATATATACACAGAAGACAAGCCAGGACAGTGGGGACTTCTGATTACTCTGTGGATCGGATTGAAACTCCAGGGCAGAACTCCACTTAGGTTGAATCGCAAGGAAGACTCCTTTTAAATACAGTATCTTCATTGTTTTTTTTAATTTAAATGTTGTATCTTTATTCTTTTATAAAAGTAATACAGGCTCAGAAAAAGAAAAAAACAAACACGAGAAATGTAAAGCAGATAAGGAACCGGAAATTTAGGTTAAATACTTTGCCTTAGCATTCAATTTGTTAGTGGTGGATTTGAATTCCTGAGTCCAGGGAACAGGTGCTTAATCACTTCTACCCTGCCTCCACAGCTATGACTAACTCATTATTGTGAAGTGAACCAGAAAAGCAACAGTAACGACTATTGGCCCATATGGTTTCTACAACCACTGTGATTAGGAGGCATTATTATATTTTAGAATGAACAAACAAGTCTTCCTGATTTGCTCACTAGGCTAAGGTGACATGTGGAGCAATCATTGTGAATCATCCAAGGAATACCAGGAGAATTAAGTTAATTCTCCTGCCAAATGCTGAAAAGAAGAAAAGCAGCCCTCAAGAGCCTGTGACCCAGCAACACCGATCCCTGGACTCTGAGGACCAAGCCTCCTGAGCTTGGCAGGCAGCTGCAGGCCAAGGGGGGCAGGTGCCAGGAAGGGCTGTTTCCTGCCCATTGCACTTCGCAGAGGCCCATCAGAGACCTTAACCCTGATGGACTCTAAACACTGGTTGTTCTTTTTTTTTTTTTCTTCCCCCTGGCAACAAAATTAAAACTGCACCTAGGGATTCATCCACTCTTTTGCTGATCTGGATGTGAGCTGTGCAGCTAAATCCCTGTACACAGCACTGGCTCTGTCTCCCAGGGTGTTGCTTAAAATGTAGCTGAGCACAAATGGAAAACATCAAGTCTTGTTGAAGTCAGCACACAGAATTAGTCTCTAAAAGTAATGAAAGAATTAGTTTCACTGTGTAAGATAAATAAATGTGAAGTATGGTAAGGTCAGAGATGTTGGGCTCAGCTGCTTTTAGAAGGAGACAGACATCTTGGGGAAAAAGGTATTGTGTACTTGGGACACAATTTAATGTCACTCTGGTTTTGGTGTGATTATGGGAATGCTTTGGGATTTAAAAAAAATCTGTTTAATATATGAGATTTTTATACTGAATGCTTTTTAACATTGGGAAAGGTTGGAATTTCAAAGTGTCTTTGCCTTTTTTAGCTCTTGGAAGCATAAGGATATGATTTTAGTAAATATAAAATTAAAGAGCATCCTAGTCTTTAAGCCAATGTGAAATAAAGCTCTCTGCTTTCCACCTCAACGTGATGGATTGACACAGTGGCTACAACAATGGGTTCAAACACAGCAACGATTGTGAGGATGGCACAGGATCGGGCAGTGTTTCATTGTGTCGTACATAGGGTTGCTAGGAGTTGGAAATGACTCAACGGCACCTAACAACAACAGCTTTACACCACCTCCTTCATTTTATTTTTATCTTGACTCTGAATTTTATGCTTTGTTTTTTTCTAAGTGTGCTCCATGAACCTGCCTGGGAATCACCACCAATGCTTGTTAAAAGTTATTCTGAAAGTTTAAAGGGCATCAGATCATCAAGCATCTCTCTTCTGGTACCTAATGAAATGGACAAAAATACAGTTTTTCAAAAGGCCCGAAACTCATCAGCAGCAATCAAGATTGAAAGGAGATAAAACCTCATGTTGTACAGTTCAGAAAGCAGAGCCTAACCTGGCTCACCACACTCACAGGAAGAGAACTGAGGGAAGGTGAGCCACCAAAGTTTTGATAATTCTCCTGACTTCACCTCAACTTGAAGATCAGTGGACTGAGCGATGAGCAGGTGGGAATAATGCCAAGCAGAGAAGGTGCTCTCTGTAGCCCTGCAGATCCTTGGCGAGGCAAGAGGGGTTGACAGGGCTGGCCATTCTCCAGGGTCCTTGCCGAGTTGGGGAACTAACCAAAGCCCATACATTAGGAAATGCTGGCCCCTACCTGGAAAGACTGGCCTAGTAAAGCCATTTACTGGGACTCCGAAGACTGAATGCAGCCTAGGAGCCCAGCAAGGGTTACAGGCAGCTCTGAATGATTTTTCCTCCTTCCCACTTACAAGTCCTCAGGCTACAGAAAATGGCACCCAGTCCTCAAACTCTTGTCCACAGAAGTTGATAAATAGTTTCCAGGGAAGGTCAAGGTTCTCCCTCACTAGATCAGAGCAACTGAAGCGTTATACAGAACTGTCCAACTTTAACTTGGACAAAAGGAAAACAGATGGCACATCAACCTTATAATGTAACAGTGAAAACAGAATGAGGAGAGAAAGAGGAAGAAAACAGCTAAACACGAAGGATACAATCTGGAAGAAAACAAAACCCAAAAGACAGAAAATTCCTTACAGTGCCTTGTGCTAAAGAAGAGCTTAATAAAAATACATCAGTAAAACAAGAGCTCAAAATGTTAAAACAGAAAGAGATGAAAAGAGAAACTGAAGGCTAAGGAAATGGATTGGAGCCAAAACAATACCGTTAAAGATGTAACAAATAAATTAGAAATAAAAAAAAATCTAGACACAATTGAAGAGTTACCAGCATTAAAGACTTAAAATAATCATTATGAACACACAAAACTTTCCGAAGAAATAAAACAACTATAAGCAAATAAGGTATACATATCTAGACGATACAAAATATAGACAATTATTGTCCCTTAAATAGCATACTCAACAACAGAAGATAAAAATTATGCAGAAAACAACTGGACTGGACCAAAAGCAAAGAGGTTTCTGGGATAAACTGAATGCTTCAAAGGCCAGCGGAGCAAGGGCGGGGGTTTGGGGACTACGGCTTAAGGGGACTTCTAAGTCAATTGGCAAAATAATTCTATTAGGAAAACATTCTGCATCCCACTTTGAAATGTGGCGTCTGGGGCCTTAAATGCTAACAAGCGGCCATCTAAGATGCATCAATTGGTCTCAACCCACCTGGATCAAAGGAGAATGAAGAACACCAAGGTCACACGATAACTACAAGCTCAAGAGACAGAAAGGGCCACATGAACCAGAGACTTACATCATCCTGAGACCAGAAGAACTAGATGGTGCCCGGCCACAACTGACAACTGCCCTGACAGGGAGCACAACAGAGAACCCCTGAGGGAGCAGGAGATCAGTGGGATGCAGACCCCAAATTCTCATAAAAAGACCATACTTAATGGTCTGACTGAGACTAGAGGAATCCCGGCGGTCATGGTCCCCAAACCTTCTGTTGGCACAGGACAGGAACCATTCCCGAAGACAACTCATCAGACATGGAAGGGACTGGACAATGGGTAGGAAAGAGAAACTGATGAAGAGTGAGCTACTTGTATCAGGTGGACACTTGAGACTGTGTTGGCATCTCAGGTCTGGAGGGGAGATAGGAGGGTAGAGAGGGTTAGAAACTGGCAAAATTGTCACGAAAGGAGAGACTGGAAGGGCTGACTCATTAGGGGGAGAGTAAGTGGGAGTATGGAGTAAGGTGTATATAAGCTTATATGTGATAGACTGACTTGATTTGTAAATGTTCACTTAAAGCTCAATAAAAATTATTTTAAAAAATTACGCAGAAATATAATGAAGGAAAATTTCTCTGAAATGAAGGAAGAACAAAACCAGCAATGGAAAGGGTACACCATAAACCAAGAAAACTTTTGACATAAAACAATAGACATGATTACACTATTTAACTTTAGGGATAAAGAAAGATTTCTTGAGACATCCAGGCAGAAAAAGGGAGCTACCTACAAGGGGTAATGATCAGGCTGACCTACTACTTTTCCACAAAAGACATGCAAACAGGATCTACAATTTCTGAGGGAAGCAAGTGGGAGTGGATGATATTACGTCAAGTTGTCATTCAAGTTGGAAGGCAGAAACCTGGCTTTTTTAAATAAACAAAGCAAAATAACCAAAGGAAAAATGGATAGGAAGGAAGGAAAAAAGGAAGGGGGAAATGAAAGCAGAGGAGAAGGAAGGAAGGGAGGGAGGGAGGGAGAGAGTAAGGAAGGATGGATGGAAGGAAGGAAGGATGGACACAATGCCTACTTTAAACACACACACAAAATTCCTTGACAATAATATCAAGCCAATCAGGAGATGAATTTGAATAATACAATTTTTCCATTAACTTTTTTCTGAGATTGTCAAGAATTAGATTTTCAGATTTCAAAAGAAACCTTACCTACTTGAGAGCATTGAAATGCTGGAGACAGGTGAGTGGGAAATGGGTAAAATGAAACAAAAACATAAAAGTCAAACCTTATTAAGTTGACAATTTGCATCACATTAACCCTGTTTGTGCTCATTGGTAACATGAAAATAATAATCCGTGTTTCACAGCGTTGTTGGGAGGAGTAAAAGAGAAAACAGTATGCAAAGACGGGACCACAGAACCTGATACATTCTAAGGACTCAATAATTGTAGTCTTTCCTCCAACCCCATCTCTTACTCATAGCCCTCTGTCCTTTTGTTTATTTGATTTGTTTTGTTTGCCTCAGGCTCACTTTATATTCCTATGTCATTGTAGTTTTTCAGGTTGAGTAGTTTATGGCTTAAAGCTAAATACTTGCTAGCAAACCATTCTTAAAAATATATAGCAGCATGAGGAACATCATGGACTTCAGCATTAGAACTAGATGTCAATCCTGGGTTCAGTTTTTGATTTTTGTTAGTTACATATTTAATCTCTTCAAGTTTAGTCTCCTTCTTTACTGAATGGTATTAATAATCCTAAATTTGCTGTACCTATGTATATATTAGTGCCTGACACAAACAACCAGAACGGAAATAATGAGAATATTCACGCTTTGTGAACAATGTAACCAATGTCACTGAAAATTTTGTGTAGAAGGAATTGTTGAGCAGGAACTTAAACAGCTGTGTAAACCTTCACTGAAAATACAATAAAATATTATTAAAAAACAAAATAAAATAAAGTGCCTGACACAAAGGAGGTGCTCCATGAGGTAAAATGGATAATATCATTTTACTTTTGGAGATTTTCATACTTACATGAAACAGTAACAATCTTACTTACCTCGACTCCTTCCACAGGAGGTTGGGGGGAGGCCTTGTCAACTGTAGGGCACCTTGTTTTGTGGAGCGCCATGATGTATTTGGGTCTGTAAGTTTTTGAGTTAGAGCTGGGGGTGGAGCTAAGTTGCTTGCATAAGAAAGGGAAGAAAAAAATGAAAACGGAGGGAGGGGATGGGGGTCAAGAATCCTAGAAAGGAAAGCAGGGGAGGCTGGGAAGAGTCTGGAGGGAAACCCCTGGAGAAAGCACAACCAAGAGCGGATTTTGAAGGCAGAAATGTAGAATATAAATTTTTACATTGTATTCCGCAAGTTGTACACTATAACTACCCTTTCCGCCCCCTCCAGGACAAACAAAATCTTCAGTGAAATAGACATTGTTTACTAATGCTTTTTGTTTGATTGGGTTTGGCAGGGGGACTAAGAGGTGTGAGCTCTGCTTCCTGGTTGATGCACTGATACTGACGAGTGTGAGCAGAAGCAGGAATCAGATGACATGGGGGAGAAGTGACATCTGGATTTTGTGTATATTTTCACAGGTATTTTCCATCTGTCAAACTTTATGCAGGCAGCCCCAAGTCTGCGTACATATGAAATCTTTCAACTTGTAGAATTTTCAACACTTCTTTCCACAGTAGCAGAAACGTAGAAGCAAAGGGTGCAGAGGACAGTACCAGGACCATGCTATTTCTTGGTGTCTTACTGTAACCCTGCTCTACCACCCGGGTCCCAGCTCCATCAATGTCAGAAATAGGCCAGATCTGTTTTGCTCATTAGTTCAAGATCTCTGGCCAAAAGGACTGGAGCCCACTCTTTGAGTCCCCTGCCCACCAAGACCCTGACTTAATTCTTCCAAGAGGAACACTGTTTTACATTCCTAAACACCGAAGTGTATGTATAACTCTCAGTCCTCCAGGGGAGTTTCTTCCTTTTGGCTGCTTTTCAAATCCCACCCCCCCCGCCCCGCCCCACTTCCCTTAGTGACAGTGTTCTTGTGCAGTGACCACCAGCCTTCTGGGTTGCTAGGAAGTGGGAAGTGTTTTATGTTTTATAGGAACACTGCTTGGCAGCCCTGGTTGGTACCCTCTGTGTCAGTGAATGGATCCACCATCTACCTAGTCATACAGGCTACAGTCTAACATTGTTCCTTTCATCACCTGTGGTTTAGCACCCAAGAAGTTCAGGGGCAAAATGGACTTCATAGGATCACAGATTTTGACAATCCTATAACCTAACTTCATGAGGTGATCTCATCTAGTGAGAGTTCATGATTCCGCTCTGATTCCTGCCGCAACCTATTCATAAATTATGCTTATCACCGGATGTGTGTCTATCTCTTTTATCCTGGCTCTCTAGGGCTCTGGATTCCCTCGTAATTCCTTTCTCTCTTAGTTGTCTAGTGCTGCTGTAACAGAAATACCACAGCAGATGGTTTTAACAAATTTATTCTCTCACAGTCTAGGAGGCTAGAAGTCTGAATTCAGGGTACCAACTCCCAGGGAATGCTTTCTCTCTCTGTCGGTACTAGGGGAAGGTCCTTGTCATCAATCTTCCCCTGGTCTAGAAGCTTCTAAGCTCAGAGACCCCGTGTCCAAAAGGACGTACTCTGCTCCGCTCCGTTCTCTCTTTTTTAATCTCAAAAGAGAGATTGTATCTTGACTCAAGATACAACCTAATCTTGTAGATTGAGTCCTGTCTCATTGACATAACTGCTTCTAATCCTGCCTCATTAACATCATAGAGGTTAGGATTTACAACACAGGATAACCACATCCGATCACAAAATAACAGACAACCACACAATACTGGGAATCATGGTCTAGCCAAATTGACACACATTTTGGGGGGACACAATTCAATCCATAACACTCCGTAACAGTCAGTTCATCACCAAGTCTTACTGATTCTATTTCTGCAATATCTCACAGGCGTGTTCCCTGCCACCGCCTTAGATGAACCCTTACTGCCTTGTGGTTACACTGTTGCAGTAGCCTCCTGACTAATTTCCCTGCGTCCAAGCTCTTCCCTCTCTAGGCAGACTTCTACGTTGTTGGACAAGTTTTCTTCCTACAAACTAACTCAATTACTCCTCTGATTCTAAAGCTTCATGAGCTGCTTACAGGAAAATAAAAAATCCTTGTTATACAAGATCACTCGGTGTCTACTTTATCAGCTTCAGCACCCATCACTCTCGGGCACCCTCCAGCCTCACTGAGCATCTCATTTTTCCCAGAATATTCCTGTTGTTTTAGGCCTCTTTTCTGCTGATCACTCTGTCAAAATGCCCTTTCCTTCCATTTCCATCTGGAGATTACTCATAGCTTCAAATCTCATCATGAATTTTCTACTCTGATATGCCCAGAAAGCCCAGTCCAGGAGTTCCTCAATGCTCTGCCCTAGACTCTGCAACCTTTTCTCTGTATACTTGTTCCCTAGGTAATGTCATCCATACCATGGCTTCACTTATTATTAACATGCATATGATCCACAAATTTACATTCCCAGCACAGACTTTTCTTCCAAGTTCCAGTCTCATATATCTAACAATCTACTTGACATTGCCTTTTGGATGTCTCAAGACACCTGAAATTAAACAGGTCCAATATTAAAACTGATTATCTTTGCCTAACCGGCCTTCTTCCAGTGTTCCTTATCCCAAGTGATTGGCACCACCATTTGTCTAGTAGTGCAAGTTGGAAATTTAGGAGTCATCCTAGAGCCACCCTTCTCTCACACCTCTCACATAGAACTATTTTCACGTTCTGTCCCATATACCTTCTAAATAGCTCTTGATGCCCTCTGTGTGAATTTCTCCACTTCTACTTAGTCAAGGATACCATTTAACTCTTGCCTGGACCTTTGGAATAGCCCAGTATCTCCCTGCTTCCATTTCTTGTCCCTTCCATTTGTTCTCCAGAGTGCAAGGTCATCTTTTTGACACAAAAATTCAATTATTTTACTCCCTGCTTAACACCCCACAATGGCTAAAGTTGAAACCCCCTACATGGCCTTCAAGGTGCTGCATGATTCATCCTACTTTCAGTCACTGAGGCCCATCTTGCTCCTTCCCACCATGGGATCTGCAGACATGTAGTTATCTCTGCTTCGAACACTCTTCCCTCTCCTTTTCACTTAGTTAAGCAAGACTCTGCCTCCTACTACAAAAACTCAAGGGGTGAGGGAAGCCATTTCCTCCCTCCATGTCTAGGCAAGCACATGACCTAAGTCTAGACAAGGGAATGCTGCAAAAGCACAGGGCTGATTAGAAACTACTCTTGGCTGTAGCAGGGTTGAGAGTCCAGTGTCATGGCAGCAAGTATTCAGGGGTGGGGTGGCAGTGGTGAATGTCCAAAGGTGGTATCACCATCAGGGCAGGCATTAGTTCCTGTGGCAGATTCTTGGCTGTGCCTAGCCTTCCTTGGTTCCTGCCTGTCTTAGTCATCTAGTGCTGCTATGACAGAAATACCACAAATGGACGGCTTTAGGAAACCCTGGTGGCATAGTAGTTAAATGCTACGGCTGCTAACCAAGAGGTCAGCAGTTTGAATCCGCCAGGCGCTCCTTGGAAACTCTATGCGGCAGTTCTACTCTGCCCCATAGGGTTGCTATGAGTCGAAATCGACTCGACGGCAGTGGGTTTGGTTTGGTTTGGACAGCTTTAAGAAAGAGAAGTATATTCTCTCACAGTCTAGTGGGCTAGAAGTTTGAATTCAGGGAGTCAGCTCCAGGGGAAGTCTTTCTCTCTCCGTTGTCTATGGAGGAAGGTCCTTCTTGTTAATTTTCCGCTGGACCAGGAGCTTCTCTGTGCAGGAACCCCAGGTCCAAAGGATGCACTCTGCTCCCGGCACTGCTTTCTTGGCGGTATGAGGTCCCCTGCTCTCTGCTCACTTCCCTTTCCTTGTACACCTGGACTCTCTGTTAACCCAGAACTAAAGCCATTCCTGAAGCCAACTCTTCTGACAAAGATTAGACTGGACTGTAAAACATAAAATAATACTTGTGAAAAGTGTGCTTCTTACTGTAAGTAGATAAATGAGACTAAATGGGCAGCTCCTGACTAGAGGTGGGACGAGAAGGCAGAAAGGGATAGGAACTGCTTGAATGGACATGGAAAACCCCAGGTGGAAAGGGAGAGTGTACTGTCACATTACAGGGATTGCAACTAGGGTCACATAACAATACGTGTATAAATTTTTGTATGAGAAACTAATTTGAACTGTAAACTTTCACCTAAAGCACAATTAAAAAAAAATTCTTAAAAAACAAACAAAATCTAAGTCAACTGGCATAATAAAATCTATTAAGAAAACGTTCTGCATCTCACTTTGGAGCGCGGCATCTGGGATCTTAAACGCTAGCAAGAGACCATCTAAGATGCATCAATTGGTCTCAACCTACCTGGAGCAAAGGAGAATGAAGAACACCAAAGACACAAGGTAATTATGAGCCCAAGAGACAGAAAGGGCCACAGAAATCAGAGCCTATATCAGCCTGAGACCAGAAGAACTAGATAGTGCCCAGCTACAACACCCACCTCTCTACCACACAGCCGAAATGGTTGGAGTTTGCCAACAAGGGCCTATTCTCCTGAAATAGGCCCACACAGGTCCATGCAGAAGGGAAAGGTGCTCAAGGTCCACAGACAGTTTATGCCTGGACAGGAGCCGCTTCTGTCCTGAGCTCCCCCAGTTAATGGAGCTAGCAAATTATCTTTTCCCCCCAGTTGTAAATTTTTTCCTTCCCCAAGGCCAGGAGGAGGGCTCCAGGTGCTCACCAGGGTCTAGACAAGGGAAAAATACAAACTCAGCATAAATAAACAAACTCAACAACAACAAATATGAGGAAAGGACAATATATAAAGAAAATCTACTCAGCACATAAAATCAAGTGAGAAAAAGAAGCTGTCAACACACAAAAAAAGACATCAAAATGATAGCACTAAATTCATACCTATCCATAATTACCCTGAATGAAAATGGACTAAATGCACCAATAAAGAGAGAGTGGCAGAATGGATTAAAAAACACGATCCATCTATACGCTGGCTACAAGAGACACACCTTAGACTTAGAGACACAAAAAAACTAAAACTCAAAGGATGGAAAAAAATATATCAAGCAAACAACAATCAAAAAAGAGCAGGAGTGGCAATATTAATTTCTGACAAAATAGACTTTAAAGTTAAATCCATCAGAAAGGATAAGGAAGGACACTATATATTGATTAAAGAGACAATACACCAAGAAGTTATAACCATATGAAATATTTATGCACGCAATGACAGGGCTACAAGATACATAAAACAAACTCTATCAGCATTGAAAACCAAGATAGACAGCTCCACAATACTGGTAGGAGACTTCAACACATCACTTTCGGTGAAGGACAGGACATTTACAAAGAAGCTCAGTAAAGACATGGAAGATCTAAATGCCACAATCAACCAATTGACCTCATAGACATATACAGAACACTCCACCCAACAGCAACCAAGTATACTTTCTTTTCTAGTGCACATGGAACATTCTCTAGAATAGACCACATATTAGGTCATAAAGCAAGCCTTAGCAGAATCCAAAACATTGAAATATTACAAAGCATCTTCTCTGACCATAAGGCCATAAAAGTGGAAAACAATAACAGGAAAAGCAGGAAAAAGAAATCAAACACTTGGAAACTG
Organism: Elephas maximus indicus; assembly: GCF_024166365.1. Taxonomy (NCBI): domain Eukaryota; kingdom Metazoa; phylum Chordata; class Mammalia; order Proboscidea; family Elephantidae; genus Elephas; species Elephas maximus. The sequence goes on along the minus strand of NC_064827.1, from coordinate 41,831,010 downwards.
AACAATACCCTGCTCAAAAAAGAATGGATTATAGAACACATTAAGGATGGAATAAAGAAATTCAGAGAATCCAATGAGAATGAAAACACCTCCTATTAGAATCTTTGGGACACAACAAAAGCGGTGCTCAGAGGCCAGTTTATATCAATAAATGCACACATCCAAAAGAAGAAAGGGCCAAAATCAAAGAACTATCCCTACAACTTGAGCAAATAGAAAGAGAGCAACAAAAGAAACCCACAGGCACCAGAAGAAAACAAATTATAAAAATTAGAGCTGAACTAAATGAAACAGAAAACAGAAAAACAACTGAAAGAATTAACAAGACCAAAAGCTGGTTTTTTGAAAAACTCAACAAAATTGATAAACCATTGGCCAAACTGACAAAACAAAAACAGGAGAGGAAGGAAATAGCCCAAATAAGAAATGAAATGAGCGATGTTACAACAGACCCAACTGAAATTAAAAGAATCATATCAGATTACTATGAAAAACTATACTCAAACAAATTTGAAAACCTAGAAGAAATGGATGAATTCCTAGGAACACACTACCTACCTAAACTAACACAGAGGTAGAACAACTAAATAGACCCATAACAAAAGAAGAGATGGAAAAGGTAATCAAAAAACTCCCAACAGAAAAAAGCCCTGATCCGGACGCCTTCACTGCAGAGTTCTACCAAACTTTCAGAGAAGAGTTAACACCACTACTACCAAAGGTATTTCAAAGCATAGAAAATGATGGAATACTACCTAACTCATTCTATGAAGCCACCATATCCCTGATACCAAAACCAGGTAAAGACACCACAAGAAAAGAAAATTATAGACCTATATCCCTCATGAATGTAGATGCAAAAATCCTCAACAAAATTCTAGCCAATAGAATTCAACAACATATCAAAAAAATAATTCACCTTGACCAAGTGGGATTCAAACCAGGTATGCAGGGATGGTTCAACACTAGACAAACAATTAATGTAATCCACCACATAAATAAAACAACAGACAAGAATCACATGATTTTATCAATTGACGCAGAAAAGGCATTTGACAAAGTTCAACACTCGTTCATGATAAAAACTTTCAGCAAAATAGGAATAGAAGGAAAATTCCTCATCCTAATAAAGGGCATTTATACAAAGCCAACAGCCAACACCACCCTAAACGGAGAGAACCTGAAAGCATTCCCACTGAGATCGGGAACCAGACAAGGATGCCCTTTATCACCACTCTTATTCAATATTGTGTTGGAGGTCCTAGCCAGAGCAATTAGGCTAGAAAAAGAAATAAAGGGCATCCAGATTGACAAGGAAGAAGTCAAAGTATCTCTATTTGCAGATGACATGATCTTATACACAGAAAACCCTAAGGAATCCTTCAGAAAACTACTGAAACTAACAGAAGAGTTCAGCAGAGTATCGGGATACAAAATAAACATACAAAAATCAGTTGGATTCCTCTACACCAACAAAAAGAACATCGAAGAGGAAATCACCAAATCAATGCCATTTACAGTAGGCCCAAGAAGATAAAATACTTAGGAATAAATCTTGCCAGATATGTAAAAGCCTTATACAAAGAAAACTACAGTACACTTCTGCAAGAAACCAAAAGAGACTTACATAAGTGGAAGAACATACCTTGCTCGTGGATAGGACGACTTAACAGTATAAAAATGTCTATTCTACCAAAAGCGATCTATACATTTAATGCAATTCCAATCCAAATCCCAAGGACATTCTTTAATGAGATGGAGAAACAAATCAACAATTTCATATGGAAGGGAAAGAGGCCCCGGATAAATAAGGCATTACTGAAAAAGAAGAACAAAGTGGGAGGCCTTACTTCACCTGATTTTAGAACCTATTATACCGCCACAGTAGTCAAAACAGCCTGATACTGGTACAGCAACAGATACATGGACCAATGGAACAGAATTGAGAATCCAGACATAAATCCATCCACAAAATGAGCAGTTGGTATTTGACACAGGCCCCAAAGCAGTTCAATGGTGAAAAGACAGCCTTTTTAACAAATGGTGCTGGCATAACTGGATATCCATCTGCAAAAAAATGAAACAAGACCCCTACCTCACTCCCTGCACAAAAACTAACTCAAAATGGATCAAAGACCTAAATATAAAATCTAAAATGATAAAGATCATAGAAGAAAAAATAGGGACAATGTTAGGAGCCCGAATACGTGGCATAAACAGCATAGAAAGCATTATAAAGAACGTAGAAGAAAAACTAGATAATGGGGAGCTCCTAAAAATTAAACACTTATGCTCATCCAAAGACTTCACCAAAAGAGTAAAAAGACCACCTACGGACTGGGAAAGAGTTTTTAGCTATGACATTTCTGATCAGCGCCTGATCTCTAAATCTACATGATGCTGCAAAAACTCAACTGCAAAAAGACAAATAACTCAATTAAAAAATGGGCAAAAGATATAAATAGACACTTCACTAAAGAAGATATTCAGGTAGCTAACAGATCCATGAGAAAATGCTCTCGATCGTTAGCCATTAGAGAAATGCAAATTAAAACTACGATGAGATTCCATCTCACTCCAACAAGGCTGACATTAATCCAAAAAACACAAAATAATAAATGTTGGAGAGGCTGCAGAGAGATTGGAACTCCTATACACTGCTGGTGGGAATGTAAAATGGTACAACCACCTTGGAAATCTATCTGGCGTTATCTTAAACAGTTAGAAATAGAACTACCATACAACCCAGAAATCCCACTCCTCGGAATATACCTTAGAGAAATGAGAGCCTTCACACAAACAGATACATGCACACCCATGTTTATGGCAGCTCTGTTTACAATAGCAAAAAGCTGGAAGCAACCAAGGTGTCCATCAACGGATGAATGGATAAATAAATTGTGGTATATTCACACAATGGAATACTACGCATCGATAAAGAACAGTGAGGAATCTGTGAAACATTTCATAACATGGAGGAACCTGGAAGGCATTATGCTGAGTGAAATTAGTCAGAGGCGAAAGGACAAATATTGTATAAGACCACTATTATAAGATCTTGAGAAATAGTATAAACTGAGAAGGACACATACTTTTGTGGTTACGAGAGGGGGAGGGAGGGAGGGTGGGAGAGGGTTTTTTACAGATTAGTTAGTAGATAAGAACTGCTTTAGGTGAAGGGAAGGACAATACTCAATACATAGGTCAGCTCAACTGGACTGGACCAAAAGCAAAGAAGTTTCCAGGATAAACTGAATGCTTCAAAGGTCAGCGGAGCAAGGGCGGGGGTTTGGGGAACATGGTTTAAGGGGACTTCTAAGTCAATTGGCAAAATAATTCTATTATGAAAACATTCTGCAGCCCACTTTGAAATGTGGCGTCTGGGGTCTTAAATGCTAACAAGCGGCCATCTAAGATGCATCAATTGGTCTCAACCCACCTGGATCAAAGGAGAATGAAGAACACCAAGATCACACGATAACTATGAGCTCAAGAGACAGAAAGGGCCACACGAACCAGATACCTACATCATCCTGAGACCAGAAGAACTAGTTGGTGCCCGGCCACAACCGATGACTGCCCTGACAGGGAGCACAACAGAGAACCCCTGAGGGAGCAGGAGATCAGTGGGATGCAGACCCCAAATTCTCATAAAAAGACCAGACTTAATGGTCTGAGACTAGAGGAATCCCGGCGGTCATGGTACCCAAACCTTCTGTTGGCACAGGACAGGAACCATTCCCGAAGACAACTCATCAGACATGAAAGGGACTGGACAGTGGGTAGGAGAGAGATGCTGATGAAGAGTGAGCTATTTGTATCAGGTGGACACTTGAGACTGTGTTGGCATCTCCTGTCTGGAGGGGGGATGGGAGGATAGAGAGAGTTGGAAGCTGGCAAAATTGTCATGAAAGGAGAGACTGGAAGGGCTGACTCATTAGGGGGAGAGCAAGTGGGAGTACAGAGTAAGGTGTATATAAACTTATATGTGACAGTTTGACTTGATTTGTACACGTTCACTTGAAGCTCATTAAAAGTTAAAAAAAAAAAAATTAAAAAAAAAAGTTAGAAATAGAACACCATACGATCCAGCAATCCCACTCCTCGGAATATATCCTAGGGAAATAAGAGCCTTTATAGGAACAGATACATGCACACCCGTTTACTGCAGCACTGTTTACAATAGCAAAAAGCTGGAAGCAACCAAGGTGCCCATCAACGGATAAATGGTTAAATAAATTGTGGTATATTCACACAATGGAATACTATGCATCGATAAAGAACAGTGAGGAATCTGTGAAACATTTCATAACATGGAGGAATCTGGAAGGCATTACGCTAAGCGAAATTAGTCTGTTGCAAAAGGACAAATATTGTATAAGACCATTATTATAAGGACTTGAGAAATAGTTTAAACTGAGAAGAAAACATTCTTTTGTGGTTCGGAGAGAGGGGAGGGAGGGAGGGTGGGAGAGGGGTATTCACTAACTAGACAGTAGATAAGAACTACTTTAGGTGAAAGGAAAGACAGCACGCAACACAGGGGAGGTCAGCACAATTGGACTAAACCAAAAGCAAAGCAGTTTCCTGAATAAACTGAATGCTTCGAAGGCCAGTGTAGCAGGGGCAGGGGTCTGGGGACCATGGTTTCAGGGGACATCTAAGTCAACTGGCATAATAAAATCTATTAAGAAAACATTCTGCATCCCACTTTGAAGAGTGGTGTCTGGGGTCTTAAACGCTAGTAAGCAGCCATCTAAGATGCATCAATTCCTTTCGACCCACCTGGATCAAAGGAGAATGAAGAACGTCAAGGACACATGGTGATTACGAGCCCACGGGACAGAAAGGGCCACATAAACCAGTGACTACATCATCCTGAGACCAGAAGAACTAGATGGTGCCCAGCTACAATCGATGACTGCCCTGACAGGGAACACAACAGAGAACCCCTGAGGGAACAGGAGAGCAGTGGGATGCAGACCCCAAATTCTCATAAGACCAGACCTAATGGTCTGACTGAGACTGGAAGGAACCCGGTGGTCATAGCCCACAGACCTTCTGTTGCCCCAGGACAGGAACCATTCCCGAAGCCCACTCTTCAGACATGGATTGGACTGGACAATGGGTTGGAGAGGGATGCTGGTGAGGAGTGAGCTTCTTGGATCAGGTGGACACTTGAGACTATGTTGGAATCTCCTGCCTGGAGGGGAGATAAGAGGGTGGAGGGGGTTAGAAGCTGGCAAAAAGGACAGGAAAAGAGAGAGTGGAGGGAGAGAGCAGGCTGTCTCATTAGGGGGAGAGTAATTGGGAGTGTGTAGCAAGGTATATATGGGTTTTTGTGTGAGAGTCTGACTTGATTTGTAAACTCACTTAAAGCACAGTAAAAATTGTTTTTTTAAAAAGAGATTGACTCAAGATACAACAATGTTGTAGATTGAATCCTGCCTCATTAATGTACACTGCCTCTAATCCTGCAGCATTAACATCATAGAGGTTAGGATTTACAACACATGGGATAATCACATCAGATCTCAAAATGGTGGACAACCACACAATACTGGCAATCATGGCCTAGACAAATTGACACACAGTTTTGGCAGACACAATTCAATCTATTAACACCTAGGGACTCACACTCTACCTGTCTTATAATAGGTGTTCTAGAGGTGCATGTTGATTGAATGTGAACCACATATTAAGTTACTTTGTAGAGCTGGCTAGGAGATCTTCATCTTTGCATCAGGTGCCAAATTCACATTTCTCTTCTCCCCCATCTCCCCACCCCCGCAATTCCAAGCTCCTGAAGTAGGTCATACGCTTGGGTATTTCTTTTACCTCAGTTATTCAGTTCACTCTAAACTTTCCTGACTAAAGGTAACTACCTATGTTTGCCACATTAAAGACTCCAATTCCATAGGGCACTCAGAATTGGAATTCCAAAGAATGTGTACATATATTCTGTCATCATTCTATGAATGGATGATGGATTGTAATTATTTTTTCTTATAATTTCATTATATGGTTCCTCATACAATGACTTCAGAAGTGTTCCCTCTTCTATTTCCTGAAGAATTTGTGTAGAACTGGTATTTTTATATTTGATAGAATTCATCAGTGAAGCCATCTGGGCCTGAAGTTTTCTTTGTGGGAGATTTTTAAAATAATTTTTTTAAATAACTTTTATTGTGCTTTAAGTGAAAGTTTACAAATCAAGTCAGACTCTCACATAAAAACTTATATACACCTTGCTACACACTCCCAATTACTCTCCCCCTAATGAGACAGTCTACTCCATCCCTCCACTGCCTCTTTTCATGTCCGTTTTGCCAGCTTCTAAGCCCCTCTACCCTCTCTTCTCCCCTCCAGGGAGGAGATGCCAACATAGTCTCAAGTGTCCACCTGATCCAAGAAGCTCACTCCACACCAGCATCTTTCTCCAACCCATTGTCCAGTCCAATCCATGTCTGAAGAGTTGGCTTTGGGAGTGGTTCCTGTCCTGGGGCAACAGAAGGTCTGTGGGCCATGACCACTGGGGTCCTTCTAGTCTCAGACCATTAAGTTCTCATCTTTTTATGAGAATTTGTAAAATTCTCGTTCTCCTGTTCCCTCAGGGGTTCTCTGTTGTGTTCCCTGTCAGGGCAGTCATCGGTCGTGACCAGGCACCATCTAGTTCTTCTAGTCTCAGGATGATGTAGTCTCTGGTTCTGTGGCCCTTTCTGTTTCTCAGGCTCATAATTACCTTGTGTCCTTGGTGTTCTTCATTCTCCTTTGATCCAGGTTGGTTGAGACCAATTGATGCATCTTAGATGGCCACTTGCTAGCGTTTAAGACCCCAGATGCCACTCTTCAAAGTGGGAAGCAGAACGTTTTCTTAATAGATTTCATTTTGCCAATTGACTTAGATGTCCCTTGAAACCATGGTCCCCAAACCCTTGCCCCTGCTACACTGGCCTTTGAAGCATTCGGTTTATTCAGGAAACTTCTTTGCTTTTGGTTTAGTCCAGTTGTGCTGACCTACCTTGTATTGAGTGTTGTCTTTCCCATCACCTGAAGTCGTTCTTCTCTACTATCTAATTCGTGAATACCCCCCTCTCCCACCCTCCCTCCCTCGCCTCTCTCGTAACCGCAAAAGAATGTTTTCTTCTCAGTTTAAACTATTTCTCAAGTCCTTATAATAATGGTCTTATACAATATTTGTCCTTTTGCCTCTGACTAATTTCACTCAGCATAATGCCTTCCAGATTCTTCCATGTTATGGAATGTTTCACAGATTCCTCACTGTTCTTTATCAATGCATAGTATTCCATTGTGTGAATATACCATAGTTTATTTATCCATTCATCCGTTGATGGGCACCGTGGTTGCTTCCATGTTTTTGCTATTGTAAACAGTGCTGCAGTAAACATGGGTGTGCACATATCTGTTCGTGTAAAGGCTCTTATTTCTCTAGGATATATTCCAAGGAGTGGGATTGCTGGATCATATGGTAGTTCTATTTCTAACTTTTTAAGGAAGCGCCAAATCGATTTCCAAAGTGGTTGTACCATTTGACATTCCCATCAGCGGTGTAGAAGTGTTCCAATCTCTCCATAGCCTCTCCAACATTTATTGTTTTGTGTTTTTTGTATTAATGCCAGCCTTGTTGGAGTGAGATGGAATCTCATTGCAGTTTTGATTTGCATTTCTCTAATGGCTAATGATTGTGAGCATTTCCTCATGTGTCTGTAAGCTACCTGAATGTCTTCTTTAGTGAAGTGTCTGTTCATATCTTTTGCCCATTTTTTAATTGGGTTGTCTTTTTGTTGTTGAGTTTTTGCCATATCATGTAGATTTTAGAGATCAGGTGCTGGTCGGAGATGTCATAGCTGAAAACTTTTTCCCAGTCTGTAGGTGGTCTTTTTACTCTTCTGGTGAAGTCTTTAGATGAGCACAGGTGTTTGATTTTGAGGAGCTCCCAGTTATCTGGTTTCCTTTGGCATTTTTAGTTAATGTTTTGTATTCTGTTTATGCCATGTATTAGGGCTCCTAATGTTGTCCCTATTTTTTCTTCCATGATCTTTATCGTTTTAGACTTTATGTTTAGGTCTTTGATCCATTTGGAGTTAGTTTTTGTTCATGGTGTGAGGTATGGGTCTTGTTTCATTTTTTTGCAGATGGATATCCAGTTATGCCAGCACCATTTGTTAAAAAGACTATCTTTTTCCCAATAAACTGACACTGGGCCTTTGTCAAATATCAGCTGTTCATATGTGGATGGATTTATATCTGGATTCTCGATTCTGTTCCATTGGTCTTTGTGTCTGCTGTCATACCAGCACCAGGCTGTTTTGACTACTGCGACGGTGTAATAGGTTCTAAAATCAGGTAGAGTGAGGTCTCTGTGGGAGATTTTTAAACTACTGATTTCTTTAATAGATAAAGGGCTATTTGTGCTATCTACTTCTTATTGTGTTAGCTTTGTGAGTATGTGTCGTGCAAGGAATTTGTCCATTTCATCCAAGTTGTTGAATTTATTGGCATGCCATTGCTCATAACATTCCCTTTGAATGTCTGCAAGATCTGTAGTGATGTCCTTTTTTCATTGCTGATATTGGTAATACATGGCCTCTATTTTTTCCTGATCAGTCTGGCTAGAAATTTATGATTTCAAATAGCCACCTGCTAGTTTCACTGATTTTTCTCCATTATTTTTCCCCCTGTCACTGATTTCTGTTCTTACCTTTATTGCTTTCCTTTTGCTTCCTTTAGGCATCATTTGCTTTTCTTTTTCTAGTTTCTTAAAGTGGAAGTTTAGGCCATTTATTTGAGGCCTTCTTTTTAAATATTATTATTTAATGCTATAGCTTTCCTTTTCAGCACCACTTTTAACTTCATTCCACAAATTTTGATGTGTTTTGTTTTTATTTTACTTTTAGCTCAAAATATTTTCTAATTTTCCTTGTGATTCCATGCTTGACCCACGGAATATTTAGAAATGTGTTGTTTAATTTCCAACTAGTTGCGAATTTTCCAGTATTTTTTCTGTTATTAATATCTACTTTAACTCTGCTGTGGCTAGAGAACAAATTTTGCATGCTTTCAGTTTTCTTAAATATGATATTTACTGTCCAGAATGTGGTCTATCTTGGTGAATTCTCCTTATGCATTTGAAAAAAAACTCAACTTCTGCTGTTGTGTGATGCGTTCTATCAACACAAATTTTGAGGTCTTTCCTCTCTGGCTGGTAGGAATATGAACTATCCCCAGCCTTGTGTGAACTCTAGACATTGTTTGGTATGCTGCTTTCTCATGCTTCTTTCCTTGGCTTCAGGTAGTTTTCTTTCACTCACGCAGAGATATTTACTCAGCCAAAGACTTCAGAGCTCCTTCTCTGTGTAGCTCTCCCTTTTCTCCAAGGGAAATTCTAGGTGCCTTGGTCTCTTCAAACTCCCATCTCTATCTTCTCAACTCAGTGAGACTGCTGTGTACTGTTTGAGTTCTTTCTTCCTACACTGCAACCTGGAAACTTCCTCTTGGCAGAAAGACAGAGAAATTGTAGGACTCACCTCATTTGTTTCCCTTCTCTCAGGGATCACAGTCTTATATAGCCTACCATCCAATGTCTGAAAATCATTACTTCATATATTTTGTCTGATTTTCTAGTTATTTAAGGCAAGAGGGTAAATCTAGTCTCTGTTACTTCATCATGGCCAGAAATAGAATTATCCATACACTTTTTTGGGGCCTGGTCAGACTTAATCCCTCAACTCTCTGGACTTCTAGCCCTACCACCCACACATAGACAAAATCACTCACAAGCATGCAATCTTTGTGTTCTGGGTTTTAATGGACAAGGAAATATATGGCTGCCATAAATTTGGACGAACCATCATGAGAGGTGTTTTCAGTGTAATATCCAAGATAACTCAGGTGGCCACAGTACTGGTGGGAGAGTATTTTAGCCTCTGAATGTAGCACTCTGATTTCTGTTCTCACCTACAGCTACAGATGTGTATTAGAACTGTTTGATGGTGTTCAGTATAACATGTGGGCTCCACTGAAATACAGTTAAGAATCCTGAGGATAAGTGAGAATAGTAGGAGTGGAAGAAGGCACTGGTATTGACTTCCTTTGTTTCTGAGAATAAACCAATGTTGTTATGATCAAATTTGCTGAAGGAATGATAAGAGCAGAAGGATAGGAGATCCACCATTGGTCTCCTTTGAGCAGAGACTAAAGGTCGGGAAAGGGAAGGAAGGATAGAGTCAGGGCCCACTATCCATTTCCTTGACTTTCTTCATCTTCAATCAGGTGAACTCCCTCCTTGCTTTGAGAGCCAATACCTGATACGAAGGATGCCAGTACTGATGGATGCATGGATAGGAAAAAAAGGCATTAGTGTCTTCTATTCTATCTTGTCAGCAATTCTGGAGATGCCTTATAATGGCAACTACCAGGCTCTGGTTACTAAATACTGTGCTTACAGCTTTTTATTATAATTGTCTCATGTTAGTTTCTCAGAATATTTTAATTCAGTGGTTTTGACTTATTTAGAGTTGTCAGAACCCATGTAACATAGCAAAATAACCTTAGGGGTTTTGAAATGGGTGTCTCAAAATAGAGCTGAACAAAGGGGAGAGAATCTGTGTTGGCTTTAAAATCCACTCAGAGCAAGGGAAATTCACAGCATGGGCTGCTTTCTGGACTCTAGTGACATCACTGCTGATTCTGCACTTTGGGGGATGGGCTGTCATTTCAGTGTTGCCAGGCTGTTCGTTTTAAATGATCTGTTCAGAACAAAATAGTCTCTGTTAAGAAAATTTGGGGCTAAATTCATTAACGAAAACATTTTGCATGTCAAACTAAAAGATGAAATTTGCCACAGCAATAGTATTTTATAAAAACCAGCTGCAATTGATAATGAAGTGCCGTAAATACTTGAAAAGGTGTAAGAGTTGCAGTTCATCAGAAAGTTCTGTTTATCTCCAGCTTTGAAAGACTTTGAAACAGAGCCATCTAGTGGAATCTTAAAGTATGAAGCCATGAGCACACCTACTAGATCTTCCATTTGGGTATTAAAAATATCCTTTTAAATTCCTCTAAATCCAAATTAACTGTCCCTGACATAAATATAGTCAGCTCATAAATAAATATCTTTCCACTTAAATTTACACACTGATTTATTTGATGACATCTTATTCTGTGAGTACACATTCAATTAAGTTTCTAAAAATTCTAAATTTTTTTTTCTGTTTCTTTGAAAAATAGCCCTTTTCAGCTTGCCTTCTCTCCTACTGCTGCCCCCACCAGCATTAAATCTTATTGAAGAATTAAGAAATGTGTATGTAAGACAATCTGAGAATTACACAAGACAGTGTATGATACAGGATCAAGATGTATGTTACAGATTAAGTAGACTATACATAAGCCATAAAACCCACTGTTGGCACACATTTTGAGGTGTCAAAGAGTGTTTCCATGGACTGATTGGAGAGGACAGGCCTCTAAGGAAGAGTATATGTGAATCTCTCCCTTGCCAAACCAGATGGAGTTTGTTTTCACAAAATTAATTTTATTCTCTTCCCAGAAACATAGCTAAACTGTATTTCCCAGCACACCCTGCAGTTAGATGGGGCCCTGTGATTCAGTTTGACAAACGGAATTTGGATGGAAGAGATAAACACCCATTCCAATCCTGGCTCCTAAAATATCCTGTATCAGCCTCCAGGTTTTCTTTTGTCTTCCTTCCCCAAGCCCCACCTGGTAGATATTAGGCACCTGCTTATTGCAAGTATTTGCTTTGCTCAGGCAGAACATGGGATCCTCTATCAGCCTAGGTACTTAGACGACTGTGTGGAGCCCACTCCCACCCTGTGGTCTCCACAACTGGCAATGGACAGTTGCTAGAAGGGTCCCTACATATTCACATGTAGTAAGACACAAACACAAAAGTAAAATTATGGTGGGTTATTATTATCATGTATTGTTTCAAGTAAACAAATTACAGAAAACCTTGCATTGGCCACATGAATGTTTTGGGTTTTGATATTGAAATATTTTCCCCCTGAATAAGATAAACCAAACTTAGCCAATCATAATCAGGGTCCTGCTTCTCTGAGTAGTTCTTAAAAACTGCTGTTGTTGTTAGGTGCCATTGAGTTGGTTCCAACTCACAGTAACCCTATGTACAACAGAACAAAACTCTGCCTGGCCCTGTGCCATCCTTACAATTGTTATGCTTAAGCCCATCACTGCAATCACTGTGTCATTCCATCTCATTGAGGGTCTTCCTTTTTTTCACTGACCCTCTACCAAGCATGATGTCCTTCTCCAGGAACTGTTCCCTCCTGAAAACATGTTCAAAGTATGTGAGACATAGTCTCACCAACCTTGCTTCTAGGCAGCATTCTGGTTGTACTTCTTCCAAGGCAGATTTGTTCATTCTTTTGGCTGTCCATGGTATATTCAATATTCTTCTCTAACACCACAGTTCAAAGGCATCAATTCTTCTTCAGTCTTACTTATCCATTGTCCAGCTTTCACCTGCATAGGAGGCCACTGAAAGCACCAAGGCTTGGGACAGGTGCACCTTAGTCTTCAAGGTGACATCTTTGCTTTTCAACACTTTAAAAGGTCTTTTGCAGCAGATTTGCCCAATGTAATGCATCTTTTGATTTCCCGACTGCTGCTTCCATGGGTGTTGATTGTGGATCCAAGTAAAATGAAATCCTTGACAATTTCAATCTTTTCTCCATTTATTATGATGTTGCTTCATGGTTCAGTCGTGAGGATTTTTGTTTTCTTTATGTTGAGGTGTAATCCATACTGAAGGTTGTGGTCTTTGATCTTCATCAGTAAGTGCTTCAAGTCTTCTTCATTTTCAGCAAGCAAGGTTGTGTCATCTATATAACGCGACTGTTAATGAGTCTTCCTCCAATCCTCACTCCACTTTCTTCTTCTATAGTCCAGCTTCTTGGATTATTTGCTCAGCATACAGATTGAATACGTATGGTGAAAGGATACAACCCTGATGCACACACTTCCTAACTTTAAACCGTGCAGTATACCCTTGTTCTGTCTGAACAACTGCCTCTTGATCTATATACAGGTTCCTCACGAGCACATTTAAGTGTTCTGGAATTCCCATTGTTCATAATGTTATCCATAATTTGTTATGATCCACACAGTCGAATGCCTTTGCATAGTCAATAAAACACAGGTAAACATCTTTCTTCTGTTCTCTGCTTTCAGCCAGGATCCATCTGACATTAGCAATGATATCCCTGGTTCCACGTCCTCTTCTGAATCCAGCTTGAAGTTCTGGCAGTTCCCTGTCAATATACTGCTGCAGCCACTTTCGAACGATCTTCACCAATATTTTACTTGCATGTATTATTAATGATATTGTTGAATAATAATTTCCATATTTGGTGGGATCACCTTTCTTTGGAACAGGCATAAATATAGATCTCTTCCAGTCGGTTGGCCAGGTAGCTGTCTTCCAAATTTCTTGGCATAGACAAGTGACCACTTCCAGTGCTGCATCCATTTGTTGAAACATCTCAATTGGTATTCCATCAGTTCCTGGAGCCTTGTTTTTCACCAACGCCTTCAGTGCAGCTTTGACTTCTTCCTTCAGTACCATTGGTTCCTGCCCATACGGTACCTCCTGAAATGGCTGAATGTTGACCAATGGGTAAATGTGAATACCATAGCTGAATAGTAGGTTTTGAGGTCAGGTACCAGGAGCTTACTTTTTAGTAGCTTACAAGTAAATAGGCCAATGAAAACTAAGCCACCTGACCTCAGAACCTACTATACAGCTCTGGTAGTCAAAACAGCCTAGTACTGGTACAATGACAGACACATTGACCAATGGAACAGAATCGAGAACCAAGATGTAAACTCATCCACCTATGGTCACCTGATCTTCGACAAAAGACTAAAGTCCATTAAAAGGGGAAAAGGCAGTCTTTTTAACAAATGATGCTGGCAAAATGGATGTTTATCTGTAAATAAATGAAATAGGATCCATACCTCATACCATGCACAAAAACTAATTCAAAATGGATCAAAGACCTAAATGTAAAGCTGAAGATTATAAAGAGCTTAGAAGAAAAAACAGGATCAACACTAAAGGCCCTAATACACAGCATAAAAAGCATATAAACCATAACTAACAATACACAAACACCAGAAGTTAAGCTAGATGACTGGAATCTTCTAAAAATTAAACATTTATGCTCATCAAAAGACTTCACCAAAAGACTAAAAAGACAACTGACAGACTGGGAAAAAATTTTTGGCTATGACAAATTTGATAAAGGTGTAATCTCTAAAATCTGTAGGAAAATCCAATACTTTCACAACAAAAAGATAAATAATTCAATTAAAAAATGAGCAAAGGATATGAACAAACACCTCACCAAAGAAGACATTCAGGAACAGACACATAAGGAAATTCTTGAGATCACTAGCCATTAGAGAAATGCAAATCAAAACTACAATGAGATGCCATCTCACCCTGACATTACTGGCACAAAAAAAAACCCCAGAAAATAATGAATGTTGGAGAGGCTGCAGGGAGCTTGGAGCTCTTATGCACTGCTGGTGGGACTATAAAATGGTACAACCATTCTGGAAAACGATATGGTGCTTTCTTAAAAAACTAGAAATAGAAATATCATATGATCCAGCAAGCCCACTGCTAGGAATATATCCTAGGGAAATAAGAGCCATCACATGAAGGGACATATGCACACCTATGTTCATTACAGCATTGTTCACAATAGCGAAAAGATGGAAACAACCTAAGTGTCCATCAACAGATGAATGGATAAACAAGCTATGGTATACACATACAATGGAATACTACAGAACAATAAAGAACAATGATGAATCTATAGAACATCTCACAACATGGATGAATCTGGAGGGCATTATACTGAGTGTAATAAGTCGATCACAGAAGGACAAATATTGTATGAGACCACTATTATAAAAACTAATGGTTTACACACAGAAAGAAACAATCTTTGATGGTTACTAGGGAGGGGAGAGGTGGGAAGGAAAAAACACTAAATTTTTTAGACTATAGATAAATGGTACCTTTGATGAAGGGTAAGACAGTACACAATTCTGGGAAGTCAGTGCAACATGACCAGGGCAAGATCATGAAAGCTTCATAGGCATATCCAAACTCCCTGAGGGACTGAATTACTGGGCTGAGGGTTGGGGACCATGGTCTCCGAGGATATCTAGCTCAACTGGCATAACATAGTTTGTCTTGGTTATCTAGTGCTGCTATAACAGAAATACCACAAGTGGATGGCTTCAATAAACAGAAGTTTCTTCTCTTACAGTCTAGTAGGCTAGAAGTGCAAATTCAGGGTGTGCCAGCTCCTGGGGAAGGCTTCCTCTGTTGGCTCTGGAGGAAGGTCCTTGTCATCTGTATTCCCCTGGTCTAGGAACTTCTCCATGCAGGAACCCCAAGTCCAAAGGATGCACTTTACTCCCAGCACTGCTTTTTGGGTGGTATGAGGTCCCCCCCGCCCCGGTCACTTCTCTTTCCTTTTATCTCTTCTAAAATAAAGGGTGATACAGACCCCAACTCAGGGGAACTCCCTTTACATTGGATCAGAGATGTGACCCGAGTAAGGGTGTTACAACGCACCCTAATCCTCTTTAACATAACTCAATGTTGCCTCATTAACCACAGGCAGAGATTAGGGTTTACATCACATAGGAAGATTACATCAATCACGAAATGGAGAACAACCACACAATACGGGTAATAACTGCCTAAGTTGTCACAAATTTTGGGGGGACACAATTCAATCCATGACATAGTTTATAAAAAAAATGTTCTAAATCCTACTTTGGTGAGTAGCATCTGGGAACTTAAAAGCTTTTGAGCATCCAGCCATCTAAGATAGTTCACTGGTCCGACCCCATCTGGAGCAAGGAAGAATGAAGAAAGCCAGACACAGGGGAAAGATTAGTCCAAAGAACTAATGGACCACAACTACCACAGCTTCCACCAGGCTGAGTCCAGCACAATTAGATGGTGCCCAGCTACCACCACTGACTGCTCTGACAGGGATCACAATAGAGGGTCCCGGACAGAGCTGGAGAAAAACGTAGAACAAAATTCTAACTCATAAAAAAAGACCAGACTTACTGGTCTGACAGAGGCTAGAGAAACCCTGAGAGCATGGTCCCTGGGCACACTTTTAATTCAGTATTGAAGACACTCCTGAGGTTTGCCTTTCAGCCAAAGATCAGACAGGTCCGTTAAAAAAAAAAAAGAGAGACTAAATGGGCACACCAGCTCAGAGCAGAGATGAGAAGGCAGGGGGTGGGGGCGGGGAGGGGACAGGAAAAGTAGTAATGGGGAACCCAAGATGGAGATGGGGAGAGTGTTGACATGTTGAGGGGTTGGCAATCAATGTCACAAAACAATATGTGTATTAATTGTTTAATGAGAAACTTATTTGCTCTGTAAACCTTCACCTAAAGTACATTAAAAAAAATTTCAACTGTAAAGAATTAAAAAAAAAAAAGTAAGCTACTGTTTCTGATGTAATAGCCTTGGGAGACATGGACCAATGAGGAGCTGACCTCCATGTGACAGACAGGGGCAAATGTGCTGAGTCCAGCCAGGGCATCCCACTAGTTCAGATGATACTTCGAGGCCCCTTTTGAAGTTGTAACTTTCACTTTCTACCATGTCAAGAGGAGTCACTGATAGTACATTGATAACCAGCCATATCCAAGCACAGTAGAAAATGTCTAGGTAGGTGGTTTCTTTTCATTCTTGGTGACACAAATAAACAGCCCTATCTCCCTCACTTTTAAGGGCCTGGTGCTTCATTGATCAGGAGTAGCTCAGGAAGAAGTAATACACACCATTTCCTCCTACCCTAATTCCTATAGGGTCACTATGAGTGGGAATCCACTTGACAGCAACGGGTTTTTTGTTTTTTTTTTAATTTCTCTAGCTAACTCAGGGTCAACAAAAACACAGACTCAAAAGGTTGTTGTGAGCATTAAATAAGATATGTACATGCAAGTGCTCTAGAAATTAAAGTTTTATGCCAACAATAGGTAACATAATTAAGGTTTATCCACAAAGTATCTGAACATTGTCTTCAATAAATATTTGTATAATCAGTGTGTGACATGCTCCTTCCCTGAAGGCACAGCTAAAAAGTTTAGGCAACATCAACAAATTGAGAAATGATAACAAGCATTGGTATAATTCTAGCTAAAATAAATATTAAGGAAAGGATTTTACATCTAAATTATTTGGTTTTGTGTCTCAACTTTCCATTTTATTTGGCCCAGTCTAGACATATTGCTTTTTTATTTTAAATTTGCCAAATAAATAATGATACTGGTTGTGGTGTTATCTGAAGTAGGCAGAACCTGTGTGTGTGTGTCTGTGTGTGAATAATAACCCTTCAGGATTATGGCCACGGCATCATCATGCTACTGAAATGCGTAAGTACAGAAAAGAGAACAAAGAAGCCTTTCAAATGTTCTCATCACTCATTATCATTACAAAAGCCAATATATTCTTCAAAGCAGATATGTAGCGATCAAAGATGAAAATTGCCAACAGCAAAGAAACAAAATATTATTTCAAAAACACAAACATAAGTTAGTTACCTTCATATAATAATAAAGGGTTTTAATATTAGTTTAAAAAAGTAAACAATACTTTTTTTTTTACTAATAAATCTTATGTCGGATCTACTTTTTTTTTAAATTATGCTTTAAGTGAAAGTTTACAGCTCAAGTTAGTTTCTCATACAAAAACTTACACACACATTGTTAACTGGCCCTAGATACTATCCCTAAAATGTGACAGCATACTCCTCCTTTTTACCCAGGATTTCCCGTGTCCATTGAACCAGTTCCTACCCCTCTCTACCTTCTTTTGCTTCTGGACAGGAGCTGCCCATTTGGTCCTGTGTACCTGAATAAACTTAAGGAGCACACTCTTCACGAGTATCATTTTATGTCTTATAGTCCAGTCTAATCTTTGTCTAAAGAGTTGGCATTGGGAATGGTTTTAGTTCTGGGTTAATAGAGAGTTTGGGAGCCATGTCTTCTGGGGTTCCTCCAGTCTCAGTCAGATCATTAAGCCTGATCTTTTTACTAGAATTTGAGTTCTGTACCCCACTTTTCTCCTGCTCCATCAGGGACTCACTGTTGTGTTCCGTCAGGGTGGTCATTGGTGGTAGCTGGGAACCATCTAGTTCTTCTGGTCTCAGGCTGATGGAGTCTCTGGGTTATGTGGTCCTTTTTGTCTCTTGGGCTAATATTTTCCTTGTGTCTTTGGCATTCTTCATTCCTCTTTGCTCCAGGTGGTTTGGGACCAGTTGATGCATCTTATATGGCTGCTCACTAGGTTTTTTTTTTTTTTTTCTTAATTGTGCTTTAAGTGAAAGTTTACAAATCAAATCAGTCTCTCACATAAAAACTTATATACACCTTACTACATACGCCCAATTGCTCTCGCCCTAAAGAGATAGCCCGCTCCCTCCCTCCACTCTCTTTTTGTGTCCATTTTGCCAGCGTCTAACCCCCTCTACCCTCTCATCTCCCCTCCAGGGAGGAGATGCCAACATAGTCTCAAGTGTCCACCTGATCCAAGAAGCTCGCTCCTCACCAGCATCCTCTCCGTCCCATTGTCCAGTCCAATCCCTGTCTGAAGAGTGGGCTTTGGGAATGGTTCCTGTCCTGGGCCAGCAGAAAGACTGGGGGCCATGACCACCGGGATCCTTCTAGTCTCAGTCAGACCATTAAGTCTGGGCTTTTTAAGAGCACTTGGGGTCTGCATCCCACTACACTCCTGTTCCCGCAGGGGTTCTCTGTTATGTTCCCTGTCAGGGCAGTCATTGGTTGTAGCCAGGCACCATCTAGTTCTTCTGGTCGCAGGCTGATGTAGGCTCTGCTTTATGTGGCCCTTTCTGTCTCTTGGGCCCGTAATTACCTTCTGTCCTTGGTGTTCTTCATTCTCCTTTGGTCCAGCTGGGTTGAGACCAATTGATGCTTCTTAGATGGCCACTTGCTAGCGTTTAAGACCCCAGACGCCACTCTCCAAAGTGGGATGCAGAATGTTATCTTAATATATTTTATTATGCCAATTGACTTAGATGTCCCCTGAAACCATGGTTCCCAAACCTCCGCCCCTGCTATGCTGGCCTTTGAAGCATTCAGTTTATTCAGGAAACTTCTTTGCTTCTGGTTTAGTCCAGTTGTGCTGACTTCACCTGTATTATGTGTTATCTTTCCCTTCACCTAAAGTTGTTCTTATCTACTACCTAATTAGTGAATACCCCTCTCCCACCCTCCCTCCCTCCCCCCTCTTGTAATCATCAAAGAATATTTTCTTCTCTGTTTAAACTGTTTCCTGAGTTGTTTTTATAATAGTGGTCTTATATAATATTTGTCCTTTTGCAACTAATTTCACTCAGCATAATGCCTTCCAGATTCCTCCATGTTATGAAATGTTTCACAGATTCCTCACTGTTCTTTATCGATGCTTAGTATTCCATTGTGTGAATATACCATAATTTATTTATCCATTCATCTGTTGGTTGCTTCCATCTTTTTGCTATTGTAAACAGTGCTGCAGTAAACATGGGTGTGCATATGTCTGTTCATGTAAAGGCTCTTATTTCTCTAGGATATATTCCAAGGAGTGGGATTGCTGGATCATATGGTAGTTCTATTTCTAGCTTTTTAAGGAAGCGCCAAATCGATTTCCAAAGTGCTTGTACCATTTGGCATTCCCACCAGCAGTGAAGAAGTGTTCCAATCTCTCCATGGCCTCTCCAACATTTATTATTTTGTGTGTTTTGATTAATGCCAGCCTTGTTGGAGTGAGATGAAATCTCAGTGTAGTTTTGATTTCCATTTCTCTAATGGCTAATGATCATGTGTATTTCCTCATGTATCTGTAAGCTACCTGAATGTCTTCTTTAGTGAAGTGTCTGTTCATATCTTTTGCCCATTTTTTAATTGGGTTATTTGTCTTTTTGTTGTTGAGTTTTTGCAGTATCATGTAGACTTTAGAGATCAGGCGCTGATCGGAAATGTCATAGCTAAGAACTTTTTCCCAGTCTGTAGGTAATCTTTCTACTCTTTTGGTGAAGTCTTTAGATGAGCATAGGTGTTTGATTTTCAGGACCTCCCAGTTATCTAGTTTTTCTTCTGCATTGTCAGTAATGTTTTGTATACTGCTTATGTCATGTATTAAGGCTCCTAACGTTGTCCCTATTTTTTCTTCCATGATCTTTATTGCTTTAGATTTTATACTTATGTCTTTGATCCATTTTGAGCTTATTTTTGTACATGATGTGAGATATGGGTCTTATTTCATTTTTTTTTTTTTTTTTGCAGATGGATATCCAGTTATGCCAGCACCTTTGTTAAAAAGAAAGTATACTTGGCTACTGTTGGGTGGAGCGTTCTGTATATCTCTATGAGGTCAAGTTGGTTGATTGTGGCATTTAGATCTTCAGTGTCTTTATTGAGTTTCTTTCTGGATCTCTAGTCCTTCACTGAAAGTGGTGTGTTGAAGTCTCCTACTATTATTGTGGAGCTGTCTATCTCACTTTTCAATGCTGATAGAGTTCGTTTTATGTATCTTGTAGCCCTGTCACCGGGCATGTAAATATTTAATATGGCTATATCTTCTTGGTATATTGTTCCTTTAATCACTATATAGTGTCCTTCATTATCCTTTATGATGGATTTAACTTTAAAGTCTATTATGTCAGAAATTAATATTGCTACTCCTGCTCTTTTTTGATCAGTTTTCTTGACATATTTTTTCCCCATCCTTTGAGTTTTCATTTTTTTGTGTCTCTAAGTCTAAGGTGTGTCTTTGTAGCCAGCATATAGACGGATCATGTTTTTTAATCCATTCTGCCACTCTGTCTCTTTATTGGCGCATTTAGTCCATTTACATTCAGGGTAATTGTGGATAGGTATGAATTTAGTGCTATCTTGGATATCTTCTCCTCTTTCACAATATCAGGGAAGTCTTCTGCCAACAAATCTTCAACAATTGTCTCTGTATTTACTGTTATTCCTCCCTGTTCTGGTACTCCAATCACTCGTAGGTTAATTCTCTTCATAGAGTCCCACATGATTCTTAAGATTTCTTCATTTTTTTAAATTCTTTTGTCTGATTTTTCTTCAAATATATTAGTGCCAAGTGCTTTATCTTCAAGTTCAGAAATTCTGCCTTCCACTTGCTCAGTTCTTCTCCTCTGGCTTTCTATTGTCTACTTCTGTAATATTATTGTTAATCTTCTGAATTTCTGATTGTTGTCTGTCCATGGATTTTTTCAGCTTATTAAATTTTTCTTTATGCTCCTGAATTTCTTCAATTGCTTTATTTGGTGTTCCTTGGCTTGTTCTGTGTATTGCCTCATTTCCTTCCTGGTGTCTTGAACGGTTCTGTATATTAATCTTTTGTATTCTGCTTCTGGTAATTCCAGGAAGGTACTTTCATCTAGAACATCCCTTGATTCTTTGTTTTGAGAGCTTGTTGGGGCAATCATGGTTTGTTTCTTTATGTGACTTGATATTGACTATTGCTCCAAGCCATGTATAAGTTATTGTATTAGTTTATTTTATGTTTGCTTACTGTGTCATAGCTTCTTGCTTTGTTTTGTTTTGATATGCCCAGATGGATTGCTTGAGTGAGCTAGCTTGATTATTTTCACCTTTGGAGCTCTGACGTCCTGTCCCCAGGTGGCAAGAGCTGTTATCAGGTATTTCAGTCTAGGAGTCCATTCACTGTTCTTGTATGACTTTAGTTCAGGTGTCCAGGTAGCTGATCATCAAGTGTGTGGTACAGGCTCTGTCCTACAGTCTTAGAGGGGCAAGGGTGATTGATGTAGGTACTGGTATCTGGTTGCAGCAGGGGGTCACACTCTGAACAAGGCAGGGGGCTGAGATTTGTCCCCCACGTGTCTCTGAGAAAACTGTGTCTCTGTTCCCTAGAGCACACAGGTGGGTGGGTTCTGCAGATGGACCATGGGCACTGAATGCTTTTGGTTGTAAGGACTGGGAGGTACCAGATATCTTTGGATCCCTGTCACGGGTGGCTGGGTGACCTGAGTGAAGTCACCAGTCTTTAGGCCCCTGATGTGGGTAGGCGATGACAGTGTTTTATAGGCAAAACAATGTCAAACATCAAACACCCACCTCTCTGCCGCACAGCTGAAATGGTTGGAGTCTGCCAACAAGGGCCTATTCTCCTGAAATAGGCCCACACAGTTCCATGCAGGGGGGAAAGTTACTCAAAGTCCATGGACTGTTTATCCCTGGACAGGAGTCACTTCTCCTGAGCTCCCCAGGTTAGTGGAGCTGACAAATTGTCTTTTCCCCCAATTGCAAATTTATTCCTTCTCCAAGGCCGGGAGGATGGCTCTAGGCGCTCGACAGGACCTATCTCAGCCCCAGCCAAATCAGCCGCTGAAGCTGGCTTGGGAGCAGGGTTGGGGGGGGGGTGGCGGGGTGGTAAAATATACGGAAGTATGTAGCTTTTGCCAAGAGCGCTGTTCTTCTCTCGTTCCAGAGGTGTGAGTAGGCTGCATGGCTGGCTGTTTCTCTGTGAGGAAACTGTGGCCGAATGCTAGTAGTAGCCTGCTGCTCCCAGGAATGGTGCCTGAGGGCTCCCTGTGATTCAGGTCCGGTAACTCCTCTCTGCTTCTGAACCATCTCTTCCTTCCCCTGCCCCTCAGTTCATTTCTAAGCTTGCCTTTGATGTTCAGGGCTCCCAGCTTGTCATAAATGTACTCGTTTCACTTGTTTTTTTCGAGTCTTTGTTGTAAGAGGGCTTGCTGGCAGTGTCTCTCTATTCCGCCATCTTAGCTGTGCTTCTTGTATAAGTCTTTTACGTCTCTGGTTAGATTTATTCCTAAGTATTTCATCTTCTTGGGGCTATTGTAAATGGTATTGATTTGGTGATTTCCTCTTCAACGTTCTCACTGTTTGTGTAGAGGAATCCAACTGACTTTTGTATGTTTATCTTGTATCCTAATACTCTGCTGAAATTTTCTATTAGTTTCGGTAGTTTTCTTGAGGATTCTTAAGGGTTTTCTGTGTATAAGGTGATATCATCTGCAAACAGAGGTCCTTGTACTTCTTCCTTACCAATTTGGATGCCCTTTATTTCTTTTTCTAGCCTACTTGCTTTAGCTAGGACCTCCAGCACAATGTTAAATAAGAGTGGTCATACAGGGCTTTCTTGTCTGGTTCCTGTTCTCAAGGGGAATTCTTTCCAACTCTCTCCATTTAGGATGATGCTGGCTGTTGGCTTTCTATAAATGCCTTTTATCATGTTAAGGAATTTCTCTTCTATTCCTATTTTGCTGAGAGTTTTTCTCATGCATGGGTGTTGGACTTTGTCAAATACCTACTCTGCATCAATTGATAAGATCATGTGCTTCTTGTCTTTTGTTTTATTTATGTGATAGATTACACTGATTGTTTTTCTAATGCTAAACCATCCCTGCATACCTGGTATGAATCCCACTTGGTCACGGTGAATTATTTTTTTGATACGTCATTGAATTCTATTGGCTAGAATTTTGTTGAGGATTTTTGCATCTAAGTTTATGAGGGCTATTGGTCTGTAATTTTGTGTGTGTGTGTGTGTGTGTGTGTTGTCTTTCCCGGTTTTGGTATCAGGGTTATGTTGGCTTCATAGATTGAGTTTGCGAGTATTCCATCCTTTTCTATGCTCTGAAATACCTTTAGTAGTGGTGGTGTTCACTGTTCTCTGAAAGTTTGGTGGAATTCTCCAGAGAAGCCGTCAGGGCCAGGGCTTTTTTTTGTTGGGAGTTTTTAAATTACATTTTCAATCTCTTCTTTTGGTATAGGTTTATTTAGTTGTTCTACCTCTGTTTGTATTAGTTTTGATAGGTACTGTGTTTCTAGACATTTTTCCATTTCCTCTAGGTTTTCAAATTTGTTAGAGTACAATTTTTCATAGCATTCTGTTAAACCAAGACCAAACCAAACCCATTGCCATCAAGTCGATTCTGACTCATGGCGACCCTATAGGATAGAACCACCCCACAGGGTTTCCAAGGAGTGCCTGGTGGATTTAAACTGCCAACCTATTGGTTAGGCAGCTGTAGCACTTAACCAGTACGCCACCAGGGTTTCCAGTATTCTGATTCTTTCAATTTCAGTTGGGTCTGTTGTGATACTGCCCATCTCATTTCTTATTTCAGTTACTTGCTTCCTCTCCTGTTTTTCTTTTGTCAGTTTGGCCAATGGTTTATGGTTTTGTTGATTTCTTAAGAAAGAATCAGCTTTTGTTCTTGCTAATGTTTTCAATTGTTTTTCTGTTCTCTATTTCATTTAATTCTGCTCTAAGTTTTATTATTTGCTTTCTTCCGGTGCCTGAGGGCTTCTTTTGCTGTTCTCTTTCTATTTGTTCGAGTTATAGGGATAACTCTTTGATTTTGGCCCCTTCTTTTTGGATGTGTGTTTATTGCTATAAATTGACCTCTGAGCACTGCTTTTGCTGTGTCCAAAAGTTTCTGGTAGGAAGTGTTTTCATTCTCATTTGATTCTATGAATTCCTTTATTCCATCCTTAATTTCTTCTATAACCCAGTAGTTTTTGAGCAAGGTGTTTTTCAGTTTCCATGTGTTTCATTTTTTTCCTTGCTTTTTCTATTACTGATTTCTACTTTTATGGCTTTATGGTCAGAAAAGATGCTTTGTAATATTTCGATGTTTTGAATTCTGTTAAGGCTTGCTTTATGACCTAATATGTGGTCTATTCTGGAGAATGTTCCATATGCGTTGGAAAAGAAAGTGTACTTGGCTGTTGATGGGTGGAGTGTTCTGTATATGTCTATGAGGTCAAGTTGGTTGACTGTGGCGTTTAGATCTTCCGTGTCTTTACTGACCTTCTTTCTGGATGTTCTGTCCTGCACTGAAAGTAGCATGTTCAAGTCTCCTACTATTATTGTGGAGCTGTGTATCTCTCTTGTCAATGTGGTTAGAGTTTTTTTTTTTTAAATGTATTTTGGAGCCCTGTCATTGGGTGTGCAAATGTTTATTACGGTTATATCCTCCTGGTATATTGACCCTTTAATCGTTCTGTACTGTCCTTCCTTATCCTTTGTGGTGGATTTTAAAGTCTATTTTGTCAGAAATTAATATTGCCATTCCTGCTCTGTTTTGATTGTTGTTTGCTTGACATATTTTTTTTCCATCCTTTGAGTTTTAGTTTGCTTGTTTGTTTAAGTCTAAGGTGTGCCTCTTGTAGGCAGCATATAAATGGATCGTGTTTTTATATCCATTCTTCCACTCTCTGTCCCTTTATTGGTGCATTTAGTCCATTTACATTCACCGTACTTACTCATATGAGTTTAGTGCTCTCATTTTGATGTCTTTTTGTGTGTGTGTGTGTTGTTGACAGTTTCCTCGTTCCACTTAATGTTCTGTGCTGAGTAGTTTTTCTTTATATATTGTCTTCTTTTTCATTGTTGTTGTTTTTGTATTTGCCGAGTCTTTATGATTTTCTTGTTTTTTATTTTGATGTGTAGGATTGTTAGTTTCCTTTGTGGTTACCTTAATATTTACCCCTATTTTTCTAAGTTTAAACCTAACTTTTATTTCTTTATATCACCTTGACTTCTTCTGCGTATGAAAGATTTATGACTACACTTCTTAGTCCCTCTTTATTGTTTTAATGTTGTCATTTTTTACATAATGACATCTCTGTTTTCTTGTTTTGAGCATTTTAGCTTTATTTATGTGATTTCCATATCTGAGTTGATATCTGGTGGCTCTATCCTGTGTTCTAGTCTTGTGTTCTTATCTGATATTGATTTTCTAACCAGAGGACTCGAGTTGTATTTCTTGTAATTTTGATTTGGTTTTTCCAAATTCCCTAAACTTCTCTTTATCTGGAAATGTCCTAATTTCACCTTCATATTTGAGAGACAGTTTTGCTGGATATATAACTCTTGGCTGGCAGTTTTTTCCTTCAAGGGTTTATATATCTCATCCATTGCCTTCTTGCCTGCACGGTTTCTGCTGAGTAGTCCAAGCTTAGTCTTATTGACTCTCCTTTGTAGGTGACTTTTTGTTTATCCCTTGCTGCTCTTAAAATTCTCTCTTTATCTTTGTTTTTGGCAAGAGTGATTATAATATGTCTTGGCGACTTTGTTTTGGGATCTACCTTGTGTGGGGTTCAATGAGCATCTTGGACAGACATCTTCTCATCTTTCACAGTACCAGGGAAGTTTTCTGTCAACAAATCTTCAACAATTCTATCTGGATTTTCTATTTCTCCTCCCCCCGCCCCAACCCATTCTGTTACTCCAATCACTCATAGGTTATTTCTCTTGATGGAGTCCCACATAATTCTTGGGGTTTCTTCATTTTAATTCTTTTATCTGATTTTTCCTCAAATAAGTTGTTGTCAAGTGCTTTATCTTCAGTCTCACTAATCTGACTTCCATTTCCTCAGTTCTGCTCTCATGACTTCCTATTGAGTTGTCTAATTCTGAAATTTTATTGTTAATCTTCTGAATTTCTATTTGCTGTCTCTCTATGGATCTTGCAGCCTGTTCAATTTGTCATTATGCTCTTCCCTAATCTCCTTAAATTCCTCTAATGCTATGTCTGTGTGTTCCTTGGCTTGTTCTGCATTTTGCTTGATCTCCTTCCTGATCGCCTGAAGAGGTCTATATATTAATCTTCTGTGTTCTACCTCTGGTAGTTCCAGGAAGTTCTCTTTTTCTGGAATATTTCCTGATTCTTTGTGTTGGGAGCTTACTGCAGCCATCATGGTCTGCCTCTTTATGTGATTTGATATTGACTGCTGTCTCCAAGCCATCAATAAGTCATTGTATTTATTTATTTTATGTTTGCTTACTGTGTCCTAGCTTCTTGTTTTGTTTTGATATTCGAAGTAGGCTGCTCGAGTGAGCTAGTATGATTATTGGCACCTTTGAAGCTCTAACGTCCTGCCATTAGATGGTTAGAGCTGTTACTAGGTATATGAGCCCAGGAGTCCGTTTACTTTTCTTGTATGGATTCAGCTCAGGTGTCGAGGTAGTTGGTGTGTGGTGCAGGCTCTCACCTACAGTCTTAGACGAGCAAGGGTGATTGGTAAGGCACAGGTACCTGGCTGCAGTAGGGGGTCATGCACTGAGAAAGGCAGGGGACTGACAACCGCCCCTGAGTGTCTGTGAGGAAAGCATGTCCTTGTTCCCCAGAGTGCCTAGGTGGGTGGGTTCGGCAGCTAATTACGGACACCCAATGCTGTTGGCTGTTACGGACTGGGAGGCACCACTTATCCTTGGATGACTCCTGTTGAGGGTGGCTAGGTGACATGGGTGAAGCCACCAGTCCTCAGGCCCCTGAAATGGGAAGGTTAGGACCCTGCTTAACAGGCAGAGTGGTGTCAAACTTCACAAATCTGCCTCTCCACTATATAGCTGAAACAGGTGAAGTTAGCTTCAGGTATATACCATGTTGTACTGTGCTAAGGAGGGCCTATGCTTTTGAAATGAGCCCACATAGGTCTGTGCAGGGGTGAGAGGCATTCAAAGTCTGTGGAACACTTATGCCTGTGCCTGCCTAGGCAAAGAAGCTATTTCTGCCTTAAGTTCCCAGTTTAGGGGAGCTGACAGATTATTATTTCCTGTTTGTTAATTTTTTCCTTCTCCAAGGCTGGGAGGATGCCTCACGGAATGCAACAGGTCCTACTTCCAGCACAGGGAAAGTGGTTATCATGGAAGCCGGCTCAGGACCCAGTACAGAGCAGTGAAGGGTCAGTTAAATTGGGAATTTCTTCCAAAGTGGTGTTTTAGGATTACGCAGTAGATAAGACACAAGTACTTATTTTAGGCAGAGAACGCCACTTTTCATTGATTCCAGAGGCGTGAGTGAACTCTCCGCCGCTTGCTCTGTCTCTCCTGATGTGGAAAACACTTTCCGTATGCCACTGCTTGTCCCATCACACTTGCACCAGTGGATCCGGTCTGTGCGGTGCCAGTTCCCGCCGGGTCAGGTCTCACAACCCCTCACTGCTTCTGAACTGTCTCTTCCTCCCCCTGCCACTTAGTCCAATTCTTTAACTTTGCCTTTGATGTTCAGGGCTCCTAGATTGTCATATATAATCAATTCACTTGTTTTGGGGGGTCTTTGTTCTAAGAGGGACTAAGAGTCTGACTATCCATAATCTTGGCTCTGCCCCCCGGACTAGATTTCTTAATAATTTAATTACCTTTAAAAGATAATCTTACTTTTAAAGAAAAAATAACATTGTATTGTGGAATTTATAATGTATGTAGAAGTCAAAATATGGGAACAATACCAAAAGGCTGGCACAAAGGTTCTTCTGCATGTGAAGTGGCACAATATCACTTGAAGGTAAACTTTGATAACTGGAACACACATCCAGTGCATTCTATAAGGCCAAAATCACCTTGATACTAAAACCAAAGACATCACAAGAAAATTATAACCCTCATGTATACAGATGCAAAAATTCTTTTTTATTTTGCTTTTGTTGCTGTTAATATACACAGAAGAACATACACCAGTTCAACAATTTCTACATGTACAATTCAGTAACACTGATTGCATTCTTCAAGTTGTGCAACCATTCTCATTCTCTTTTCCAAGTTGTTTCTCCTCCGCTAACATAAATTCACTGCCTTCTAAGTCTCCCATGTAATCTTTTGAGTTGCTGCTGTCAATTTGATCCCAGGGCTCAAGGCGGACATTCTTTACTATTGTTTGGTTTTAAGAAGGCTTCAGGGGATATTTTTTGTTTTAGGTTTAAGGTCTAAAGATTATCTCAGGGCAAGAGTTTCAGGGGTTCATCCAGCCTTCATGGCTCCAAAAACTATGGATTCCAAGAAAATTTGAAATGCTATCCTGCATTTCTGCCCCTTTGATAGGAATTCTTCTACAGAATCTTTGATCAAAATGTTTAGTGATGGTAGCCAGGCACCATCCAGTTCTTCTGATCTCATGGCAAAGGAGGCAGCTGTTGGACCTTGTATGTCTGACTGCAAGCTTTTAAGACCACAGGCACTATGCAGTGAACTTGGGCGTACGACAGAAGCACTAACCACGTTCTCAGGCCAATTAACTGAGATGTCCCATGAAACCATGACCCTAAACCTCCAAGCCAAGGAACCAAATCCCATAAGGTATTTGGTTGTACATAAGCAGCTTCAGCAGCTACACTTTTTTTTTTTCTGGTCATTGTTGTAAATATACCTATCACTCAATTTTTGCCAGTTCTGCTTTTAACAGGTGTAGAAGTTACTGACAGCAATTGCATTAATAGGTTGTGCAATCCGACAGTTGCTGCAAAAATTCTTGACAAAATTTTAGCCAATAAAATTAATGACTAAACAAGTGTCTTAGGCTGTGTTCTCTAGAGAAGCTTTATACCAATAAAACATATAAATCTATACAGAGAGAGATTTATATCAAGGAAATGGCTCATGCAGTTGTAGAGGCTACAAGGTCCCAAACCAGGACAGAGGGGTCCCCTAATTCACATAGCCACAGGGGCTGATGAATCCAAGACCAGCAGGACTGAGAGCAGGGCTCTTGCTCACAGGCTGCAAAAATCGACAAATCCCAAGATCGCCAGACAAGACCGCAGGAAAGCAGCTAGCTCAAGTCCAGAGAACCGGAGGTCAGAGCAACAGGAGCCAGCTGCAGGATCCAGAGCAAAGAAAAGTGTACGAGCTCTGCCAGAATGTCCACTTATATTCAATGCAGGCCACATGCCAAAGGAAACTCCCTTTCAACTGACTGGCTACTCACAACAGATCCCATCACGGAGGTGATCACATTATATCAGATCTCATCATGGAAGTGATCACAACATCATACGGCTGCCAAACCACTGAGAATCATGGTCTAGCCAAGTTGACACACAACCTTAACCATCACAACAGGGTTTATTGCAGAAATGCAGGTTCTTTTAACATTTGAAAATAAACGTTCACCATGCCTGCTGGTGGAGGACTGGAGGCTGGCAGAAGAACAAATACCCTCTTCAGAGATTATCAGCCCAAGACTTGTTTGGCTGTCAGACCAGTCTCACTGAAAGACCTTTTCAAGGAAGCACAGAAATCCTGGGGTGTTAGAAGCATATCACAACATTGACAGAAGCCAAGCAGGTAACATAAATATGTAAAATAAGGGTGGATAGTAGAAATGCTGGGTCCTGGGACTGAATTGGGAAACACCTACCCTGCCTAAAGATTTCCAAAATCCAGGTTTAAAACAAAACAGAACAAAAAACTTCTCCAAACAGCATGCATCCAGAGTAGATGAGTAGATCTAACCATGAGCAACTAGTTTGTGGCCCTTAGTTGAAAGTGGCCACCACCCCATCTCTGCAGGTAGTCATCTTCTTGAGGAGGCAAAGGCTGTTAACATCTGTAAGGGACAGCTCTGGAAAACCAGGCCTTGGACAGGCCTCCAGAGGTGAGGCTCATTCCTCTGCCTCCATAGAAGAAGTGTTTACAATCTCTTCTCATGCACACAGCCTGGAGGCATCCCTTTCTTGTTCCCACAGTGTCATTTAAAGATAGTGCTGCTTTGGTCTTTTCCTGTCACATCAGCCTTGATCCCCTTCCTGCACCTCTGATTACCAATCACCCATTACTTGTAACATCAAAGCTCCCCGTTGCCAAGGCTTAACCCGACTCTGCCTGCCCTCACCTCTTGTGTACTTTTCAGGTAAGTTTCTAGTACAGGTGAAGGAGTTGGTGGAGGGTCCTCTGCTCTGGCTACTCTTTCTTATAAGGTGCCCTGTGTGCTTAAACACTCAGTTTGTGGGGAGTTTCAGACTGTTGTAAGAGAGAGAGCTGAGTCATCAGGCTGGTGCAGAGTGTGGAGAGTGGAGAGAGAATGGGAGTGTAGACACTGCCTGAGGCCTGGTCATGGCATCTTTAGTTGTAAGCTCTGAAACCCTCAGAGATAACCAGATGCTCTCGTCTACAGACTGAGTCACCACATAAACTTCCCTAAGGCAGCTACAGGGCTTTGATACCACACCTGGTTTATGACACGGAAGGGCTTTGTGATGCTGTCGATGACTCTGAGGTGGAGATGACAAGGCTTAGCACTGAGAATCATTAGGCACCAGTATCCTGGATGCCTAGATAGAGGGAAGACTGGTCTCCTCATGCTAATGAGGCGAGACCATGTTGTGCCCTACTCTCCTGTGCTGCCATGCGGGATATCCCTTATACGAATATGCCTCTATTTTCTGCCTTATAATAAATACTTGGCAAATGAAAAAGAAATACCAAGGATTCAGGCTGGAATCTAAGAGCAGCAGCTGTAAGGTAGGGAAATACTCTCTGAACACTACTGAACTGTTAAGTCTCAGACAAGAAGCTTTTAAACCCCCAGCTTCTCTCCTTATACCCCCTGCCCCAGAGTTTTTTTTGTATCAAACCTTCAGTTATTCTTGTATAGTCATTTCCTTCTTAGAGCCTAGAACAATTCCTTACCAGCCCTCCATGCAAGGTACTCTAACTGAAGAGCCAAGGACATTGACTGACTTGGGTTGAGGCCTCAAAGATAAAAAGTCTACCTTACTGACCTCCCAGTTTGGGTGATTTTTCTAGTTGGTGGTTCTTTAAGGCCTTTGTAAGCTGAACCATTCACCCTTTAATCTGTTCCACTCTTCCTCCTGTGTCATCCTAAGACCCCCCACAAAACTTCTGCTAGAAATGGGGTATAAGGCATGCAGTCTGGAAGAGCCTAGAAGTGAGTCAAATAAGCAGAGAAGAGAAATGTTGGGGTAAAAAAGGGGGACTAGGGAAAGGAAATGTAGGAAAAGTATAACATATAGAAAGATATATAAAAGGGATTGGAAAACGTTTACTGGTTTTGTCTTATTCTGGGCATGAAAAGAAATTTGTGTCAAAGCTTCACATTCTAACCTGTTTTGTCTTCAAGCAACGCCAAAGAGTCGGCCAAAGGGCTAGAGATGTTCCTTCAAGAGGTAAGGTCCCAATCTCTCCTCTGACTCCCCTTTCATTGTCAGCGAGGTTTCCACGGATACTAACCCTAACCCTGGGTGCCAGGAGTGAGGTACTCTAACCACTAAAGGCCGAAGTTCCCCAAATTGACAATTTCTCACAGAAACTTCCTTGGATGGGAAATCAGAGCCTGGGAATGTCCAAATTTCTCCACCTTAACCTGCTGGGGATGAAGAAATAGGCCAGAAGTCCCTAACTGTGTTATGTACTAGTTTTTTTTGACACTGTGGAAGTCATTCCATGTCTCAGTCTTATTATCCATAAAATGGGCATAACACTGATGATCCTGCCTCACTCACACTGTGATTGTGAACATCAAATGAGATTAGGTATGAGGTACACAGTGTAAATGTTTAAGTTATACACAGACATGCCTTAGAGCCTGACTCTTGAAGCCTTTAGTCTCCTTTACTGAGAGTCAAAGGCCTCACTACTAAGCTTCCCATAGAATATCCCTACCCTCTCCTGTCCATGTAACACTGTTTCCTGGTTTTTCAGCTAGGAGACCTTCCAAGGAAGAAGCTGAGAAGCTCCAAGAGCATCTCTCTGTCACAAAAAGGTGATCTCTTGCTCTCTGTTCTTTGTTGTCTCTCAAGTCCCAGCCTGGCCTGTGATGATTTCTCAGTTTGGCCAAGGACAAGGATGAGGAGAGTGATAATGCACAGGAGGGAACCATACACGAGAGAGGCTGGTTCACTGGTTGAGAGAGTTGCCAGGACAGAAATGATCAGACATCACAGGAGAGAAGAGTCTCCCAATCTGCACCGTGCTAGAGTCACATTACTACTGGACTTCAGGTCTGACTAGTATCTAATTTATAAAAGAGTCTACTGAAGTGGAACTCAGCAAGGAGACAAGTTATCCAGCCTAGTGTCTGGATTTTCCATAAATAAGTCACCACTGTCATATTCCTGTTGCTTCTACACTCTTTCAAAGGCAGACTGCTCTGAGTCTGGCTTGGCCTTGAAACATAGGGAGGTCACTCACTAGGACAGTCTTCAGATAGTAGCCTACCATCTTATCCTCTTAATAAGACCTCCAGAGGACAGGACTAGTCCCCAAGAGATGCTGTATATAGCACCAGGGACAATCCACAGTCCCTGGGATACAGTGTTCCCACAAAGATGTCATTATCCACACAGTATGGATAACAGACATTGCCTTCATAGCCCCAAATGAGACTGACTCTAGGTTATACCTAGTGATGTGCCTGGTGATGGCCACTCTGCTAACTACCTGACATCCTCACCTGCTTGGTTCCCTTCTAGTTTAGCTTCTCAACAGAGTTCAGTAGAGAACTGACCCTACCTCCCAGTGCTCTCTGAGGGCCCTGCCCACCCAGCAGTTGTCTGAGACCTTGCCCGACAAGACCAAGACCCTCAGCTCAGCCAGGCCTAACAAGCAAAGTGGTAGATTCCCAGGGGTAGGCCCAGGGCTTACAGGCCTAGGGGAAAAGAAGGGCCAGTCCCCAGACCACACTCTCCCAAGGAGGCAGATGACACTGGATCAGTAACGGTTGCCATGCTTCCCTTTCCAGGCAGGGCTGGCTTCCTCAGGAAGGACGTGAGTTGCAGCTCCTACATGCAGACCTCTACTATCAGATCTCCAATGACACGGCTCTGGACATTCAACAATTGGTGGCAGGTAAAAACACCCTGATCACCCCCCCTTCAGCAGGGACCTCACAACACTCCTCTTGCCTAGAGATTCTGTCCATCTCTGGAGTGTCTAAGCAGAGTCTGCAACTTCGTTCCCAGAACTCCAGAGAACTTTTACTGGCATCCGTAACCTCCATACTGTTAAAATTAATGGATCAGAAATCCTTAACCCAGATGGCTGACCCATCAACGGGTATGGTCAGCATCCAAGATCACTGGGATGAACACTTGCAGCTAGGGAAGGGGTTTCAACTGCCAGATGTGCCCAGGGATACAGGAACTAGATCCTCTTCAAGCCTTGAGGAGACTAGAGTTCCTGTGAACCAGCAAGAGATGATGTATAGCAGCCACAAATTTTTCCATGGGAACCAAGGCAAGCAGCCCTTGAGATTCCGTGTCTCTCTGCTGTTCCTGACCACGGACCGCACGAATCTGACATGATACAGCCATGCATATGGTCACTATCTTCCCTGCCCACTTTCCATCCCTCAGTCCTGAAGTTCTCAGGCTTCTTGAGGTCCATATAAAAAAACGGATTCATTTCCAGAGGTGGGGACTCCCCAGACGTGGAAGAGTCCCTGATGCAGCTTATGCCACACACACAAGTAGCTTTCACCAAGAATGATAATTTGAATGCTTGTGTTGAAACAATTGGGACCATTTCCCACAAGACCTGGGGTCCATGTATGCTCAGCCAGCCTACTCGGGCCTCCTGGCTTTTTAAATGGTCCACCAGGGACCAAGAACAAAGTTGCCACTGCCAGAAAACCCCAAACCCTCTGGCTCTGGCCTTGCCCTCTCCAGCCCTTAAAGTTCTAAATGGCCTCTATCCACAACCTGAGAGACAGGCCGAAGACTCAGGTGATCGTCTGAAGCAGAAGCACAGCGAGCTATTCTGTGGCTTCTCTTGTCTAACCAGTGAGTCCCTGGTTGTCACTTACTTTGAGTTTCAAGGCATTTCCGCAAACAGTGGCATACCCCCATTTCCCTTGAATGTTTCTTTTTTCTTCAGTGAGCACTTCTTCCTCCCGCTCTTGCCTAATAATCCACCCCAGTCAGCTTCACATTCTTCCACATCTACCCCAAATTCGGTCTCTCCAACTGACCATCAACGAAGCCAGATCAATATCCCATTTTGGGCTCTGGCCCAGTTCAAAGCGTTGGTGTGGAACCTACTGCAGAGGCAGCTCCAGGTTAGGTGGGAGTTGCCAGCTGCTTTCCAGAGATCTCAGTATGTCCAGACTCTCATGCAGTACAAGCCCTGTGACACAGCCCAGTCTCCTGAGACCATGGGATCTTCCTGGTCCGGGAAGCCCATCTCAATCCTCTTGGGGGGACCACCCTTCTTCCTGGACCATGCCCAGAGGCTGCTGGACTTCTACCTCCAGAAGCAGTTATTTCACCATCACTGGGGCGTGTCTCAGAAGATCAAGTGGTCCACTGGATTGCTCCTATCCCCTGCTGACCAACAGCCTCTGTCCTCGAGCAGTAAGGCCTTGGACAATGTGAATGTCCCCTGGTCTGCACCCCTAGAGGTCAGTGGGGTTAGTGACCTGATCTCAGTCACACTGGCCCCAGTGTCAGACTCCATGCCGCACTTGCTCACCAAGACCAAAGCAATACTGCAGAGCCACATCGACTCCGAATGTTGTCAGATCCTCCAGGGCACTGTCGTTGCCCATATATTTATCTCCCGGGACTGCAGAATTCCTGGGAGCATGGTAGTAGCTCAGTTCCACTGCATTCCAGAAAACAAGCTCCTAGAGCTGCAGGCAGCAACTGCTCCTGAGCTATATCAGAAAGTTATGCCCTCACAGACCTCGCCAGGTGCTGTCATTGAACACACTAAGCTGTCCAGATCCCTGCCCGAGGGAGCCATGGAGAAACTGGGAACTAATTTCTGGGATAAACATCTAGCCTTCCTGTCAGGGCTGCCTGCTCTCTATCATTTGGCTCCCTCTAAGGCCTTTTTTTTTTTTTTTTAAGGCCATGGGCCCGGCAATCACTAGCCAATCTGCAGTCGCAGAGATAATGCCTGATAAGCCTGTTGAAATCACACCAGAGCCTCTGACTGAAACGATCTCATATGAAGAACAGCACATAAGTCGCAGGCCAGGCCTTCAAGACGACGAGACTCGTGCAGACAGTGCACAAGAGTTCCTCACTGAAGTGCAGGAGGAAGAAACAAAGGAGATGGTGCATCTAGAAAGTCAGACAGATGCTGCTATTCCAAAGGCACTCAAATCATCCATCTTGACCAAACTAAATTTCCATCTGAGAAAAAAGGTCCTAGACATACAGTTGGGAATTCCCATAAAGGCAAGGGAGTCCCAGAACCAGTCTGTAGCAGTTTCAGAGAACATACCCACACAGGAGGTGCTTGGGAGTCTAAACAACCAAGGGAAAACATCTCTCCAGGAACTCCCCATCCCAATAGACAGTCCACACGCCCCAGAACAACAATTAATCTGCCTTAAAATACAGCTGATTACCGAGCTAAAGGCAGTACTTCAGAGCAGGAAACAAGCTAGTTCCAGAGCAGAGCCCCATGGTTCTGCCCACCGGGTCTCCAAGATCTCACAACTCAGCGAGGACACAGCAGATGCCCAGATGCTTTGTGTTCACCTAGAAGCCCGAGTGAACAGCTGCAGCCTGGAAGAGGCCTGGTGCCCAGAGTCCCAAGGCCCTGGCAAGACCAATGACTCAGCCCAAGTACCCACAATGGCAGTGAATAAAGAGTACCCACAGAAACCAAAACTACAAGGGGACCCTGGAGAACGGAATGCAGGGTTTGGGCTGCCCTCAACCACAGAAAACAGACACCCTGCTGAAGACCAGAAGCCAGCAGGAATATCTGTGCACAGGACACCCCGAGGTCCGTGGCGAAGAAGTCAGAGCTTTGATATTACAGCCTCCTGTCAGCAGAGTCCTAAGTACTGCCCCCAGTTTAAGCTCCCAAAACTACCTCCAGGGGCTTCTGGGAATAAACACTCTGAGAAGAATGACCTGGAGGACAGTGAAACCAAGGTGAATCTCATTACAGAACCTGCCGGGATTCCTGGGACTACCCAGCCTGTGGTGCCCCAGGCTTCACAGGGCCAGTCTTTGTTGGGCCCGCTAATTCAGGGTAAGCTTTTGCAGGACAAAATTTTGCAGAAGGAGACTCCACAGGAGCAAGTAAGGGTAGTCCACACTCAGAAGAGTCCCGGCCTTAGAGATTTTGGCTTAAGAAATAAGATGAAGTGCATTTTCACCGAATTAATCCTAAGACAGTAGATGAGGAATCCATGTTCTCTCCAGGGAAAAAAGCGACCAAAACACGAAAAAAAAATCATAAGAAGAGCCTGGCCCCAGCCAAAGGACCTGTGTCCCATGCCCAGAGCCGCACGCAGAACGAGCCCTGTGAGACAGCCCAGTCTCCTGAGACCGTGGAAACTTCCTGGTCCGGGAAGATGGTCTCAGTCTTCGTGAGGGAACTACCCTTCTTCCCGGACCATGCCCAGAGGGTGCTGGGGTTCCACCTCCAGAAGCAGTTAATTCACCATCACTGGGGCCTGTCTCAGAGGATCAAGCGGTCCACTGGATTGCTCCTATCCCCTGTTGACCAACAGCCTCTGTCCTCAAGCAGTAAAGCCTTGGACAATGTGAATGTCCCCTGGTCTGAAGCCCCAGAGGTCAGTGGGGTTAGTGACCTGATCTCAGTCACACTGTCAGACTCCATGCTGCACTTGCTCACCCAGACCAAGGCAATACTGCAGAGCCACATTGACTCCAGAGGAGAAAGCGACCAAAACACGAGAAAAAAAAATCGTAAGAAGAGCCTGGCCCCAGCCAAAGGCCCTGTGGGGCAAGCTAAGACAGAGAAGGTAACAGAAGATCCAAAGACCCAATCTCTCGCCACTGAGAAAGAGGTGAGCCTGGCCTTCTCAGATGGCCTGGAGGCCCCGGACCATCACCTCTGGCACTACTCTCCTCATCTTTGCTCTGGCTCTATGCTGCGCCACCTCCACTGCTGCTTTGGCACCGTCCTCAAGAGGCTTGTGCCACCCACCCAGGGAACCCACTGTACGTCCCAACCCTCACTTTGGAGAAAAACATTGCTTTCTTCAAGAAGAAGACACAGTTCATTAAAATAGTTTGTGGGATATCAAATCCCTGTACCTTTTAAAGAGGACTCGTATTTTCATTTTCATTAATGCACAGGTTGTGCAAAGCATAGCGCAAATATATATCTAGGCAAAGATACACGCCTGCTTGCTCCTTCTTGTCTCCTTGTGATATGTTAAAGAGTTTGTGGGGAGATATATGGTCTTTTCTATTAGAGAATAACCTTAAACCCACAGTTCAGGTGTGTTAGCATTCCACATAACTCCTCCCAGCCCTATCCTGGACTGTGGATAAAGGGACTTGAGTAGAGAAGGCAAGGTCCTGTCTAAGGTACACTGAGGGTCAAGGTCAGGCTGGAATTCAGTCATGGCTTCCCACGATGATCTTGAATCCCAGGACAAAAGTACTGACAAGAAGGAGTGGTCTGGAAATCAACGCATTGTTGGCCCACCCATAGGCAAAAACCATTAATTGATGGCTGATATATACATATGCCTACAATCTGGAAGGTTTTTAGGGAGATGCCAACAGTGCTCCATCCCTGAAGAGGTGCTTCTGTGATTCGAAAAAGCAGTTTGTATGACAGATGTCGAAACCAAAATACAGAATCTCCCCTCTCTGCTCCCCAGTTGGTACTAACAAGATCTTTCAAACAATCTGGGAGCCTGCTGTGGCCCTGTTGCCTGTTTCCCACCTCCACTGCCTCTCAGCTACGTGGAAGGAATGCCTCCTAGAATGAAGATCAGAGTAGAGGGTGGAGAGGTCTGTCCCCCAGCCCTAAGACTGGCAGGGAAGGAAGCCGGTAGGGAAAGAATGTAAATGGTAGTATGAATACTTGGGACAGCATGCCATGCTCCTGACCAGGGCATGATAACGGAGAAAAGCTGGGTTTTTCGGCATTAAGAAAAGTCCAGAGCCAGAAAGTCAACCCACAGCCTAAGTGCTCCTGGTGGAGGGAGGTAAGCAAACTCTGAGATTTATGAGCCTGAGAAAGAACATGGGCCTAGCGATGCAGAAACAGGGCAGATGTGGCATCCTAGCCTTCAGGGACCAGTGAGGTTTGGGGCTGGGAAGAAAGAACTGGGAAACAAAAAGACAAAGAAGTTGCCCTGAGCATGTGGGATGGACTACTATTTTGGCCACCACCTAGAAGCCTTCAAAAGGTACCATCCCTGCATCTTCCTCTGACCTACCACAGAGAAGCCAAGAGCTGGAGAAAGAACAGGAAATGTGGCTTCTTTATGATGTGGTTCCGGGGACTGTGGGATACCCCTGCCTCAGTGGTTCCTAAGGAGATCCAGGATCACTCACCATCCCATCAAACCAGGAGGAGGTGGTGGCTGGACTCACTTCCCCTATAGGATTCCACTGCTTAGCACAATGTGTCCACTGAGAGGATGCAGAAAAACCAGGATGGGAGGAAGCACGGATATATTCCTGTTCAGAATGGTAATTCTGTGCCTAAAGAGTGGGGACCCAGCCCCTATTGTGGCCACCAGAGGAGGCAGTTACAAGCCCTAGGCCTGCCATGCTAACATTCTCTACATGTTTTCTTAATGCCTCCCCAAAGGAGGTCTTGTGGCAGGCACATCCTCCCTGCCTGGTGGGAGCTGGGCAGAGAGCCACGGAACAGAGTGAGAAATAGAGGAAGGCCAGAGTGGAGAGAAGTGACTCAAAAGGGTCAAAACAGCATGAGGTGGGAAGCAAGGGTTAGCAGTGTGCACACATCCTGACTTATGGTGGAGCAGGTCCTTCCCGTGGTCCCCACAGGCTCCTACCTGCCCCAACCCAGCATGGGCTCATGCTGCTGACCAAAGTCCTGTGCCAAAGGGCTGGAGCAGTGAGAGGAGCTGGAATGAATGCCTTCAGGATTATGAGTTCTTGGCAAAATCAGGAGCTGAGAAGAGACAGGGTGAGAGCCTATGAGCTCATGCAGGATGTTGTTGAGGGGATGAAGCCTTGCTCATCATATCCCATAATCTTAGCACAACCCTTACCTTCCTCCTCCCCCACAGAGCTCGAGAGAGTTAATATAAGAGCAAAATAAATGCTTCAGGGCAGGGCACGAACTCCAAAAATGTAATATACCCCAGAGTTGGTGGTAGATGCTAGGAATACATCACTACTTGCTCCGAATCTTTGGAGTTCACCTCCGGGCCTTTGAGGTAACATGTCATGGTGAACAGCCCTGACCTTCTACAGCCCTTCCTTTGGGCTCTCTGGGTGGGTACTTGAGAATTCTATAAACGTAACTTAGGGGACTGACTAACACCAGTAAGAGAAGAAGGTCTTCTCCAAACATCACTTTGCCTGTTAATCGCTGAGTCCTTGAGGACAGGGACCATGCCTGCCTAGTTTTGTACATGCTCACGCCATCCCATCCAGGGAAGGCACAAAACACACTGAGCACAGGAGTGAGAGGGCAAGACCCCACTGAGATGCTCTTTCCTGTACCATGGGAGAGGTCGGTGGGCCTCTGCTGCTTTACTGGCCATCAAGGCCTAATGCTCTACTTGTGCTCAGGTGCCTATGGCACTAGCCAGGGCTGTCATGAAAGGACAAGAAGGTTCCTGTGTCCACCGTAGGGTTAGAAAAGGAGGATGGACAATCTTGAGCTGGAGTGGAGAGATGGAGAAAGGGCACCATGCAGGCAGTAAGGTGCTGGGAGACAGTACCAAATCCCTAACACATCTGGCTGGGCTTGCAAAGAGATGTCCATTCCCATCCCCAGAGACAGTGAGGTCAGGCCCCTGAATACTTGGTCTGCATGAGAGCACAGGGGAAGAAAGGGCCCTGAGAAGGAAACAGAGAAAGATATCCATTCCCAGAAGGAGGGATGGGTTCTGCCAACGGCCTCCCTTCCCCAGTTTGTCCCTCTCCTCTACTGTAACTTCTCTGGGTCCATGGCTAGGCAAAGGTAAGGAGCATGCTGGGGGCTTTCCAGAATGTATTACTTTCAAGGTCTAGCCTGTACAGAGGCCACAGGGTCAGGGTCCTGGGCAGATAGCCTGACCCATGGGAATCCAGACCATGGGAAGGGAAACCTATCTTTGTGGTAAATACTGCTGGCAGCCGTGGTACATTGGGGGGCAGGAAGGATGATTAAAGGCAGATGTCAGACTAGGATCTCACTACACACAGTGAATAACGCACAGATACATAGACACCCAGTCACGCATGTACATAAAGAGGAAGACACAGATCCAAAAATGCCACACAGAAATACTACAGAGTATGAAGAGACATGACCAGAAATATACACCTACATAGACCCGGGAACACGCTGGGTCAGAAATGCTCAAGCAGACACAGGCACAAATACACAAGCACATACAAAGCTGACTTGCGCACATAACAAAAAGATACAGCCCATCTTGTAGACTCACAAACACAAATGCAGTCCAAATTCATCCTCAAAAGCCCTTTTCCTCTATAAAGCCTCCTAGGTCACCTCAGAACCAGGCCTGCCTCTCCCTCCTCTAAACTCTGGTTTGTAATTTCTGGTTCACTGCTTGTTCTTTAATAGGGACAGTCTTGGATTCAGGTGCATACCCCTGGTCTCAACAACTTGGCTGTGTGTTCTTAAAAAAATGTCAAGGGCTTGCAGTAGATCGACTGCCCACATCCTTCACCTATGCACCCATCTCCACAAGGGCCCTCAATTTACTCCTGGCTCCATCCCTGCAGGGCCCTGGCCCCCAGCCCCTTCAACACAGCAGAAAGACACACCAAGGGAAGAACAAAAAACACAGACATACCCTCCAAGGGTGGTCTCAAGAAACCATGAAGATGCAGGTCTTGGTTCCCTAGGAGGGAGACCAGGACACATGGCATGACTACATGTGTAGTTCTAGCCCAAATTTTAATGTTAACCACAATCCCACACCTGTCAACCCTAGCTCAGCCCTAGCCCCTACTCCAAACCTATTCCCAGAGACAACTCTAAACCAGCAGTGCTTTTAAGTGCAACCTTTGGAACAATTGTACCTCAGGAAGGTAAGAAATGAATTCTTCCAGAAGTCTGAGTGAACTTGGAAGTAGATTCTTCCACAGTCAAGCCTCCAGATGAGAATGCATCCCAGTCAACAGCTTGACTGCAGCCTCGTGAGACCATAAGCAAAGGGCTAAGCTAAGCCACGCCTGTACTCCCGACCACAGAAAATAGGGCATAAGAAATGAGTGTGGTTTTAAGCCACCAAGTTTGCGGTACTTTCTCATGCAGCAATATATTTGTTATATAACAAAGCAATACTTTATTACACAACAGTGCTAATAGGCTGTTTTAGCCACGAAGGCAAGGGAAGAGGATCTTGATGTGTCTTTCAGGCAGCTTGGAATGTGTACATATGCAAAGCAAACTCAACCTCTGTAAAGTACTTGCTTAAAGTGCAGTGGGATTACTTACAAGGGCAAGTGTTGGTAGGAGGAAGAGGAGGGTTCTCCACAGCAGGAGATACGGAAAAAATAGGGAAACAGAACGCATCTAGGGAACCCTTCTCCTTCAGCTCTCTATAAAGATAAGCAGCTATGGAGGGTCTGCGGCCCTCCGATATAGGCCAGGGCTCCCTCATCCTGCATGTTAAATGTAAAGTAACCTTGAGTGCCTTCACCTGATCGATATGAGAGTGGCATATGTTGGAAAAAGCTAAAA
Source organism: Elephas maximus indicus (assembly GCF_024166365.1). Lineage (NCBI taxonomy): Eukaryota > Metazoa > Chordata > Mammalia > Proboscidea > Elephantidae > Elephas > Elephas maximus. The sequence goes on along the minus strand of NC_064827.1, from coordinate 41,788,526 downwards.
ACAACAACAACAAGAACAAAACTGACAGTGATCTTGTAGAAGGTGGGAGGGTTTTCCCAGGCAGTAATAAAGTAACGAAAACTCGAAAAAAATCGGTAGGTTTCACAGGCAGCTCCAGATTTTCTTTGAGCTCAGGAGGGAGAAACAATCTAAACAGGATTACAAGGAGCAAACGTTCAATAAATATTTGTTGAATAAATTTTGCAAAGATGATTGGAGAAAACAAAGGGTTTACTTGAGATCACAGTGCCAGTATCCCCAAAGGGGCTCATCAGACCAAATCTTCAGAACTTGTTTCTAGAAACTACACAGTCACCAGCTCATCACATCCACTCTGCTTCCTCAGAGGTGGAACCTAAATAGTGAGTCAAGACTAGCAGGGATGAGAACAGGTAATCTGTACAGTAGCTATGGGTGATTTCTCTGACCATAGGAAGAGCTGCTAAATTTTGGGATTGAGCCAGTTTTCACAACCACAATGATAAGAAGAGATCAACATCACCTGCACTTATGCTATGTCCTGTAGCACTCTGTCCCGGCTCAGAGGAAAGCAGTTGGCCTATAGGTGCTGTTAGGGATTGAATTCTGACCCTCCAAAATGGGTGTCAACTTGGCTAGGCCGTGATTCCCAGTATTGTGTGATTGTCCTCCATTGTGTGATCTGATGTAATTACCTGTGTATGTTACAAATCCTAACCTCCATGATGTTAATGAGGTAGGACACAATCTATGGGAGTAGGTTTGTATCTTGAGTCAATTTTTTTTGAGATATAAAAGAGAGAAGCAAGCAGAGAGGAGGGGGACCTCATCACTATCAAGCAAGAAGAGCAGGAGGGAAGCATGTTCTTTGGACCTGGGGTCCCTGCACTGAGAAGCTCCTAGGCCAGGGGAAGATTTATGACAAGGACCTTCCCCCAAAGCCGACAGGGAGAGAAGCCTTCCCCTGGAGCTGGCACCCTGAATTTGGACTTCTAGCCTCCTCAACTGTGCGAGAATAAATTTTTCTTTGTTAAAGCCATCCACTTGTAATATTTCTGTTATATAGCAGCACTAAATAACTAAGACAGGCACTAACCAAAAACTTCAAAATGCATCTCCTCTGTCTCTCCTGGATTTGATCTGGAAGAATGTAGCACAAGCAGCACTTGTATATAAGGGTAAAAGTTTGCAAGGTAGCAGAGTTGGCTTCTAGAAGCATATGTCTCAGGAATAGCAACTTAATCGAACACAGAAGACGAAAGGGCTTTGGAAAATCAGCATATCTGGGGCCTCTAAAAAATTTAGCATACACATGCACACATTCTCAGTGCACAGCACACATTTGATTTAGATCAAATGAAGCTAGACGTGCGGCCAGTTTACCCAAAGGTTATGGACAAAAGTAATCTGGTAGAGTAATGGCAGGGGGGCTAAGAATGTGGCTGCCAGATGAGGGAAAAACAGTAACTGAGTTTCAGTGTCACCTTTGAAAAGGCATAAAACCAAACCAGCTGCCATCAAGTGGATTCCCACTTATGGTGAACCCATGTGTTTCAGAGTAGAACTGTACTCCATAGAGTTTTCAAAGGCTGTGACCTTGCAGGAGGACATCACCGGGTCTTTCTTCTGAGGTGCCTCTAGGTGGATTTGAACCGCCAACCTTTCGGTTAGTACCTGAGCATTTAACCATCTGAGCTACCCAACCTGTTGCCATTGATTCTGACTCATAGTGACCCTACAGAACACAATAGAACCATCCCATAGAGTTTCCGAGAAGCAGCTGGTGGATTTGAACTGCCCATCTTTTGGTTAGCAGTCGAGCCCTTACCCACTGCAGCACCAGGGTCCTTGAGCCACCCTGGGACTCCATAATATACGTTAACTCCTATAAGTACACTGCAAAGCTATAATTTTCCCCTTATGGCTCAATAACTGGTAGTATATGAACTCAAGAGCATAAAACATTTATTTATTTAGCATAGTGCCTGGCAGGTTGGTAAACAAACAAACAAACAAAAAGCACTTAGTAAATACATCTGGGTCTCTGAGGTGATTACTGGGAAGGGGGATGGGGATGAAGGAGGAAGTTGTAATGGGAAAGATGATCATGTCTCCAGATGGACACTGATGGGTCTTGGTTTTTTGGTCCAAAGCTTGTGAGCAATTTCTGACAGAATCTGGCCATTGAGATCAAAGCATGGAGTGGATAAGGATATTCCTATTGGGATTGAGAGTAAATCAATCTGGGAAATGGGGATAACAGAAAGCAAGCAGCTCTGCTGGAAGACAGACACGTGAGACTGGGAGAAAGAAATTCTGAAACTGAAGAGAAAGGAAACTTTTTGCGTAAATAAGATCCATTTAGGAGCCGATATGGGGAAAAAAACGTAAAAAGTGCAAGAAATGGGCCTAGGGAGGTCCTCTTGTTTATGTTGGGGGCGGGGGTGTCATATATATAAGTGACAAAGTGGAAGAATAAGAATGTGACCAGAGAAGATGTGGAATATCAGAGGCTGAGAAGTCCAGGCAGTAAGGCTACCGGTCAGCTTTGAAATGAATATATTCAAATGAAACCGGGGTGAGCTATTCTCTCCACATTTATTTCCTTTTCAGATAGTGTTTTTGAGAAGATTTACAGCAACCTGCTGACATCCTTCACTTCCATCTGGGAACTATTTGCAGAATTTTTTGTGACTGGGCTAGAATTAAACCGTATTCTTAGGACCTGTATGATCTTAATATTCACCTAACAGACCTGGTTTGGTTTTTCCTCTCACTGCTTAATCCCCAGGAAGGCCACTGCTCCTGAGGAGGGTGTATTAGTTATCTAACGCTGCTTAAGAAATTGCCGCAAAACTTAGTGGTCTACAACAAATAGTACGTGGCTCAGGAATTTTTCTGGCTTTCATGAGGTTGCAGTCAAAACATCCGCCAGGGCACCAGTCATCTGAAAGCTTGACCGGAGCTACAGGGTCTGCTTCCAAGTTCACTCACATGGCTGATGGCCAGAGTCTTCAGGACCCCAACACGTGGGCCCATCCATTGAGCAGGCTGAATATCCTCACAACAGGGCGCTCTCTTCCATAGAGGCAAGTCCAGAGACCACCCCTGGGGGTCTGTAGGTACACTGGGGCGCCCACGGGGCAAAGACAGAGAGAGCCCTGGGGAGGCTCCATTCACACAGGGGTGCTCCATGGGGGCGACTCTCCACGCCTCCTCAGGAACTCTCTCGAGGGGCCAGAAGCAGCAGACACTTAGGGTCATTCTCCTACACAGGGGCACCCTGGGGGCGGCTCCCACACAAACACCTCAGAGTCCCCGGAGGGCCGCCCGCAGCCCTGCCCCTTGGGGTGCCCGCCGCCCCCGCTCCCGCTTACCGGGACCGTCCGGGTGCGGGACGCGGCTTCGGGGCTGGCGGGCTCTACACCGCGGGCCCCGCGCCGCCCTTGGCCGCTCGGCCGGCCGGCGTGCTGGGGCCCAACGCCGGCGGCGGGCGGCGGCGGCGGGCGGCGGCGGCGGGCGGCGGCGGCGGGCGGCGGCGGCGGGCGGCGGCGGCGGGCGGCGGCGGCGGCGGGGCGCGCTCCCGCCCGCACACCCACCCTCCCGGCCCCACACCCACCCTCCCCGCCCCCCGCTGCGAGCGACTGCGGCTCGCGCGCCCGTCCGCCTCCCCCCTCCCCGGCCCGCCCAGCGGGCCACCGGCGCGGGAGAGCGAGGTGCGGCGGGACCGCGGGTTAGCGGCGGCCCGGCCGGGACTTGGCGTCCGGCTCACACGAGCCGTCGGCTCAGGTGCCAATGGGCGTCCTCCGCCAGCGCCCGGCATTGCGGCGGGGGGACTGCGCCAGCCCGGCCGCCCGCGGCAAGGTCAGTGTCGGTCCCGAGGAGGTGGCCCGGGAGGGGGCGCCGCAGGGGGCCGCGGCCGCTCACAACTCCTGCCGGCGCCGAGGCGAGGGCGGGGGCCCGGTGGGTCTCGCCGCCGGCATCCGGGGGGGGTGGGGGGGAGGGCGAGAATGATTCTCTCAGCCGCCCCGGCCGGGGCCCTACTTCCGTTCCCCCACCAGGCTCTGCTGCCCAGCCAGGCCTCCGGCCCCGTGGTCGTGGGGCGCTTACCTTCGCGCTATGCCACCCCCGCCCCCGGAGTGCCCAAGAGTGCGCTGTTTTCTCAGACTATTGGTCTTCCATCTCCAGCAGTAAAGCTGTACCCTATTGTAACCCACTTTTTTTTTTTTTTTTCTTGCTGCAGCAACCTTGTCCCTCTGATTATCCAGTCAGAAGTCTGAGCGGTATAAAGTGCATTATGTTAAACTAGATGCTTTGTAAAAAGTGAGGGTAACAAAAAGAATATTAAAAGTTTTAAGCCCCTAACACTAATTATAAAGCGGTAAGTGAAGAAATACAAATGATATGCTGAGGACCTTTTTATTAAAATTATTTTTTATTTAAATTAAAAAATTTTTTTATTGTGCTTTAAGTGAAAGTTTACAAATCAAATCAGTCTCTCACACAAAAACTTATATACACCTTGCTACGTACTCCCAATTGCTCTCCCCCTAATGAGATAGCCTGCTCCCTCCCTCCACTCTCTCTTTTTGTGCCCGTTTCACCAGCTTCTAACCCCCTCTACCCTCTCATCTCCCCTCCAGGGAGGAGATGCCAATATAGTCTCAAGTGTCCACCTGATCCAAGCAGCTCACTCCTCACCAGCATCCCTCTCCCACCCATCGTCCAGTCCAATCCACGTCTGAAGAGTTGGCCTTGGGAATGGTTCCTGTCCTGGGCCAACAGAAGGTCTGGGGGCCATGACCACCGGGGTCCTTCTAGTCTCAGTCAGACCATTAAGTCTGGGCTTTTTAAGAGCACTTGGGGTCTGCATCCCACTGCTCTCCTGCTCCCTCAGGGGTTTTCTGTTGTGTTCCCTGTCAGGGCAGTCATTGGTTGTAGCTGGGCACCATCTAGTTCTTCTGGTCGCAGGCTGATGGAGTCTCTGGTTTATGTGGCCCTTTCTGTCCGGTGGGCTCGTAATTACCTTGTGTCCTTGGTGTTTATTCTTCTTTGATTCAGGTGGGTTGAGACCAATTGATGCATCTTAGATGGCCACTTGCTAGTGTTTAAGACCCCAGACATCACCCTCCACAGTGGGATGCAGAATGTTTTCTTAATAGATTTTATTATGCCAATTGACTTAGATGTCCCCTGAAACCATGGTCCCCAAACCTCCGCCCCTGCTACGCTGGCCTTCGAAGCATTCAGTTTATTCAGGAAACCTCTTTGCTTTTGGTTTAGTTCAGTTGTGCTGACTTCACCTGTATTGTGTGTTGTCTTTCCCGTCACCTAAAGTAGTTCTTATCTACCATCCAATTAGTGAATACCCCTCTACACCCCTCCCTCCCTTCCCCCTCTCGTAACCATCAAAGAATATCTTCTTCTCTGTTTAAACTATTTCCTGAGTTCTTATAATAGTGGTCTTATACAATATTTGTCCTTTTGCAACTAATTTCACTCAGCATAATACCTTCCAGATTCCTCCATGTTATGAAATGTTTCACAGATTCCTCACTGTTCTTTATCGATGCTTAGTATTCCATTGTGTGAATATACCATAATTTATCCATTTATCCATTGGTTGCTTTGATCTTTTTGCTGTTGTAAACAGTGCTGCAGTAAACATGGGTGTGCATATGTCTGTTTGTGTAAAGGCTCTTATTTCTCTAGGATAGATTCCAATAAGTGGGATTGCTGGATCATATGGTAGTTCTATTTCTAGCTTTTTAAGTGCCAAATCGATTTCCAAAGTGCTTGTACCATTTGACGTTGCCACCAGCAGTGTATAAGTGTTCTAACCTCTCCACAGCCTCTCTAACATTTATTATTTTGTGTTTTTTTGATTAATGCTAGCCTTGTTGGAGTGAGATGAAATCTCACTGTAGTTTTGATTTCCATTTCTCTAATGGCTAATGATCGTATTTCCTCATGTGTCTGTAAGCCACCTGAATGTCTTCTTTAATGAAGTGTCTGTTCATATCTTTTGCCCATTTTTTAATTGGGTTATTTGTCTTTTTGTTGTTGAGTTTTTGCAGTATCATGTAGATTTTAGAGATCAAGTACTGATTGGAAACGTCATAGCTAAAAACTTTTTCCCAGTCTGTAGGTAATCTTTCTACTAGATGAGCATAGGTATTTGATTTTCAGGAGCTCCCAGTTACCTAGTTTTTCTTCTGCATTGTTAGTAATGTTTTGTATACTGTTTATGCCATGTATTAGGGTGCCTAACATTGTCCCTATTTTTTCTTCCATGATCTTTATCGTTTTAGATTTTATATTTATGTCTTTGATCCATTTTGAGCCCATTTTTGTGCATGATGTGAGGTATGGGTCTTATTTCTTTTTTTTTGCAGATGGATATCCAGTTATGTCAGCACCATTTGTTAAAAAGACTGTGTTTTCCCCATTTAACTGTTTTGGGGCCTTTCTCAAATATCAACTGTTCATATGTAGATGGATTTATATCTGGATTCTCAATTCTGTTCCATTGGTCTATGTATCTGTTGCTGTACCAGTACCACAGTGTTTTGACTACTGTGGCGGTATAATAGGTTCTAAAATCAGGTAGAGTGAGGCCTCCCAGTTTGTTCTTCTTTTCTGTAATGCTTTACTTATCCAGGACCTCTTTCCCTTCCATATGAAGTTGGTGATGTACTTCTCCATCTCATTAAAAAATGTCATTGGAATTTGGATCAGAATTGCATTAAATCTATGCATAGCTTTTCGTAGAACAGACATACTGTTAAGTCTTCCTATTCATGAGCAAGTATGTTTTTCCACTTATTTAGGTCTTTTTTGGTTTCTTGCAGAAGTGTTTTGTAGTTTTCTTTGTATAAGTCTTTTACATCTCTGGTACAAGGTTTATTCCGAAGTATTTTATCTTCTTGGGGGCTACTGTAAATGATATTGATTTGGTGATTTCCTCTTCGATGTTCTTTTTGTTGGTATAGAGGAATCCAGCTGATTTTTGTATGTTAATCTTGTACCCTGATACTGTGATGAACTATTAGTTTCAGTAGTTTTCTGGAGGATTCCTTAGGGTTTTCTGTGTATAGGATCATGTCATCTGCAAATAGAGATACTTATACTTCTTCCTTGCCAATCTGGATGCCGTTTATTTCTTTTTCTAGCCTAATTGCTCTGGCTAGGACCTCCAGCACAATGGTGGATAAGAGCCATGATAAAAGGCATCCTTGTCTGGTTCCCGATGTCAATGGGAATGCTTTCAGGCTGTCTCCATTTAGGGTGATGTTGGCTATTGGCTTTGTATAAATGCCCTTTATTATGTTGAGGAATTTTCCTTCTATTCCTATTTTGCTGACGGTTTTTAAAATGAATGGGTGTTGAAGTTTGTCAAATGCCTTTTCTGCATCAGTTGATAAGATCATGTGGTTCTTGTCTTTTGTTTTATTTATATGATGGATTACATTAATTGTTTTTCTTGTGTTGAACCATCCCTGCATACCAAACCAAGCCAAACCCAGTGCCGTCAAGTTGATTCCAACTCATAGTCATGGTGAATTATTTTTTTTGTATGTTGTTCAATTCTACTGGCTAGAATTTTGTTGAGGATTTTTGCATCTAAGTTTATAAGGGATATAGGTCTGTAATTTTCTTTTTTTGTGGTGTCTTTACCTGGTTTTGGTATCAGGGATATTCTGGCTTCATAGAAGGAGTTTGGGAGTATTTTGTCCTGTTCTATGCTCTGAAATACTTTTAGTACTAGTGGTGTTACCTTTTCTCTGAAAGTTTGGTTGAACTCTGCAGTGAAGCCCTCCAGGCCAGGGCTTTGTTTTGTTCAGAGTTTTTTGATTACCTGTTCAATCTTTTCTTTTGTTATGGGTTTATTTAGTTGTTCTACCTCTGTTTGTGTTAGTTTAGGTAGGTAATATGTTTCTAGGAATTCACCCATTTCTTCTAGGTTTTCAAATTTGTGAGAGTACAATTTTTCATACTAATCTGATACGGGTCTTTTCATTTCAGTTGGTCTGTTGTAAAATCACCCATCTCATTCCTTATTGGGGTTATTTGCTTCCTCTCCCATTTTTCTTTTGTCAGTTTGGCCAATGGTTTATCAATTTTGTTGATTTTTTCAAAGAGCCTGCTTTTGGTGGTGTTAATTCTTTCAATTGTTTTTCTGTTTTCTATTTCATTTAGTCCTGCTGTAATTTTTATTATTTGTTTTCTTCTGGTGCCTGTGGGTTTCTTTTGTTGCTCTCTTTGTATTTCTTCAAGTTATATGGAAATTCTTTGATTTTGGCCCCCTTTTTTTTTTATATGTGTGCATTTATTGATATAAATTGACCTCTGAGCACTGCTTTTGCTAGGTCCCAAAGGTACTGATAGGAGGTGTTTTCATTCTCATTGGATTCTATGAATTTCTTTATTCCTTCCTAATGTCTTCTATAATCCAGTCTTTTTTGAGCAGGGTATTGTCCAGTTTCCGAGTGTTTGATTTCTTTTCCCTGCTTCTTCTGCTTTTGATTTCCACTTTTATGTCCTTATGGTCAGAGAAGATGCTTTGTAATATTTCAATGTTTTGCATTCTGCTAAGGCTTCCTTTATGACCTAATATGTGGTCTATTCTAGAGAATGTTCCATGTGCACTAGAAAAGAAAGTATACTTGGCTGCTGTTGGGTGGAGTGTTCTGTATGTCTATGAGGTCAAGTTGGTTGATTGTGGCATTTAGGTCTTCCATGTCTTTATTGAATTTCTTTCTGGAATGTCCTGTCCTTCAACAAACATTGTGTGTTGAAGTCTCCTACTATTATTGTGGAGCTGTCTATCTCACTTTTCAATGCAGATAGAGTTTGTTTCATGTTATCTTGCAGCCCTGTCATTGGGTGCATAAATATTTAACATGGTTATGTCTTCTTGGTTTATTGTCCCTTTAGTGTCCTTCCTTATCCTTTATGATGGATTTAACTTTAAAGTCTATTTTGTTGGAAATTAATATTGCCACTCCTGCTCTTTTTTGATTGTTATTTGCTTGATATTTTTTTTTCCTTCCTTTGAGTGTTAGTTTGTTTTTTTCTCTAAGTCTAAGGTGTGTCTCTTGTAAACAGGCATACAGGCAGATCATGTTTTTTAATGCATTCTGCCACTCTCTGTCTCTTTATTGGTGCATTTAGTCCATTTACATTCAGCATAATTATGGCTACGTATGAATTTAGTGCTATCATTTTGATGTCATTTTTTGTGTTGACAGTTTTCTTTCCCCACTTAATTTTATGTGCTGAGTAGATTATCTACACATTGTCATTTCTTCATATTTGTTGTTGTTGATTTTGTTTCTACTGAGTCTCTATTTTTTTTTTGTTTTTGTATTTTATTTTGATGTGTAGGATAGTTTGTCTCCTTTGTGGTTATCGGATTATTTACTGCTATTTTTCTAAATTTAATCGTAAGTTTTATTTCTTTGTATCACCTTGTTTTCCTCTCCATATGGAAGATCTATGACTACATTTCTTACTCCCTATTGTCTGCTTTTACATAATAACATCGCTGTTTCCCTGTTTTGAGTGTTTTTTTAATCTTGGTTTATTTTTGGGATTTCCCTGTCTGGGTTGACTTCTGATTGCCCTGCCCAGTGTTATAGTCTTGGTTTAATGCCTGATATTATTGATTTTCTAACCAAAGAACTCCCTTTAGTATTTCTTGTAGTTCTGGTTTGGTTTTTACGAGTTCCCTAAACTTCTGTTTATCTGGAAATGTCCTAATTTCACCTTCATATTTGAGAGACAGTTTTGCTGGATATAAGATTCTTGGCTGGCAATATTTTTCCTTCATTTTTTTATATAAGTCATCCCATTGCCTTCTTGCCTGCACGGTTTCTGCCAAGTAGTCTGAGCTTATTCTTATTGACTCTCCTTTGTAGGTGACTTTTCGTTTATCCCTAGTTGCTCTTAAAATTCTCTCTTTACCTTTGGTTTTGGCAAGTTTGATTATAATATGTCCTGGTGACTTTCTTTTAAAACCTGTCTTATGTGGAGTTCAATGAGCATCTTGTATATCTTCTCCTCTTTCACAATATCAGGGAAGTCTTCTGCCAACAAATCTCTAACAATTGTCTCTGTATTTTCTGTTATCCCTCCCTGTTCTGGTACTCCAATCACTTGTAGGTTATTTCTCTTCATAAAGTCCCACATGATTCTTAAGGTTTCTCCATTTTTTTAAATTCTTTTATCTGATTTTTCTTCAAATATATTAGTGCCAAGTGCTTTATCTTCAAGTTCAGAAATTCTGGCTTCCACTTTCTCAGTTCTGCTCCTCTTTCTATTGAGTTGTCTACTTCTGTAGTTTTATTGTTAATCTTCTTGATTTCTGGTTGCTGTCTATGGATTTTTCCACCTTATTAAATTTTTCATTATGTTCCTGAATAATCTTTCTAATTTCTTCAGTTGCTTTATCTGTGTGTTCCTTGGCTTGTTCTGTGTGGTGCCTCATTTCCTTCCTGATATCTTGAAGGATTCTGTATGTCAATCTTTTGTATTCTGCTTCTGGTAATTCCAGTAAGGTACTTTCATCTAGAAGATCCCTTGATTCTTTATTTTGAGAGCTTGTTGACGCAATCATGGTCTGTTTCTTTATGTGACTTGATATTGCCTGTTGTCTCCAAGGCTTCTATAAGTTATTGTATTAGTTTATTTTATGTTTGCTTACTATGTCATAGCTTCTTGCTTTGTTTGATATGCCCAAATGGGTTGCCTGAGTGAGCTATCTCGATTATTTTCGCCTTTGGAGCTCTGACGTCCTGTCCCTAGATGGTTAGAGCTGTTATCAGGTATATCAGTCTAGGAGTCCATTCACATTTCTTGTATAACTTTAGCTCAGGTGTCCAGGTAGCTGATCATCAAGTGTGTGGTACTCTCTCTGTACTATAGTCTTAGAGCGGCAGGGGTGATTGATGTAGGTACTGGTATCTGGTTGCAGCAGGGGGTCACACTCTGAATAAGGCAGGGGGCTGAGAATCGTCCCCCACATGTCTCTGAGGAAACCATGTCCCTGTTCCCTAGAGTGTACAGGTCGCTGTGTTCTGCAGACGGACCACGGGCACCGAATGTTTTTGGTTGTAAGGACTGGGAGGTACGAGTTATCCTTGGACCCCCGTTGTGGGTTGGCTGGGTGACCTAAGTGAAGCTACCAGTCCTTAGGCCCCTGATGTGGGTAGGTGAGGACCCTGTTTGATAGGCAAAACAATGTCAAACACCAAACACCCACCTCTCCGCCACACTGCTGAAACGGTTGGGGTCTGCCAACAAGGGCCTATTCTCATGAGTTAGGCCCACACAGGTCCATGCAGAGGGGAAAGGTACTCAAAGTCCACGGACCGTTTATGCCTGGACAGGAGCCACTTCTGTCCTGGGCTCCCCCAGTTAGTGGAGCTCGCAAATTATCTTTTCCCCCAATTCCAAATTTATTCCTTCTCTGAGGCCTGGAGGATGGCTCTAGGTGCTCAGCGGGGCCTATCTCAGGCCCAGGGAAATCAGCTGCTGAAGCTGGCTTGCAGGTGAATGGAGGAGTGTGGTAAAATATACACAATTACTTAGCTTTTGCCGAGAGCCCGTTCTTTTCTGGTTCCGGAGGTATGAGTAGGCTGTGTGGCTGGCTGCTTCTCCTTGCAGACACTGCAGCTGAATGTTAGTACCAGCCTGCCGCCGCCGCTCCCAGGAATGGTGCCTGAGGGCTCCCCACGATTCAGTTCCGGCAACTCCTACCTGCTTCTGAACCGTCTCTTCCTCCGTGTCCCTCGGTTCATTTTCTAAGCTTGCCTTTGATGTTCAGGGCTCCTAGCTTATCATAAATATACTTGTTTCACTTGTTTTTTTTTGGTCTTTGTTGTAAGAGGGCTCGCCAGAAGCATCTGTCTATTCTGCCATCTTGACTCCGCCCTGCTTGCTAGGTTTTAAGACCCCAGATGCCACTCACCAAAGTGGGATGCAGAACATTTTCTTAATAAAATTTGTTATGTTAGTTTGTTGACCTAGATGTCCCTGGAAACTATAGTCCACAGACCCCCCCCCCCCCGCCGCCCCGCTACCCTGCCCTTTGAAATGTTTGGTTGTATTCAAACTTCTCAGCTTTTGGTTTAGTTCAATTTTTCTGACTTGCCCTGTATTGTGTGTTGTCCTTCCCTTTACCTAAGCTAGTTCTTCTCTACTGTCTAGTTAGGTAATTCCCCTGTCCCTTCCTCCCCACTCCCCATAACCATCAAAGGTTTTCTTCTGTGTTTAAAACTTTTCTTGAGTTCTTATAATAATGTTCTCATACAATATTTGTCCTTTTATGACTAATTTCAGTCAGCATTATGCCCTCCAAACTCATCCGTGTTGTGAGATGCTTTGCGGATTCATCGTTCTTTATTGCTGTGTAGTATTCCATTATGTGAATATACCATAATTTGTTTACCCATTTGTCCGTTGATGGGCATCTAGGTTGTTTCCATCTTTTTGCTGTTGTGAAGAGTGCTGCAGTGAACATGGGTGTCCATGTATCTATTTGTTTGAGGCTTTTATTTCTGTAGGATACATTCCAAAGAGTGGGATTGCTGGATCATATGGCACTTTTATTTCTAGCTTTTTAAGGAAGTGCCAAATTGATTTCCAAAGTGGTTGTACCATTTTACATTTGCACCAGCAGTGTATAAGTGTTCCAGTCTCTCCACAACCTCTCCAACATTTAATATATATATATATATATATATATATATATATATATATTTTTAATTAATGTTAGCCTTGTTGGGGTGAGATGGTATCTCATTGTAGTTTTGAGTGGCACTTCTCTAATGGCCAGTGATCATTTGTTCATATATTTGTTAGTCACTTGGGTTTCTTCTTTGGTAAAGTGTCTGTTCATATCCTTTGCCCATTTTTTAATTGGGTTATTTGTCTTTTTCTTGTTGAGTTTTTGCAGTATCTTGTAGATTTTAGAGATTAGACCCTGATTGGCTATGTCATAGCCAAAACTTTATTGCCAGTCTGTAGGTTGTCTTTTTATTCTTTTGGTAAAGTCTTTTAATGAGCATAAGTGTTTGATTTTTAAGTGCTCCCAGTTATCAAGTTTCTATTCTGATGTTTGTGCATTGTTAGTAATATTTTGTATTCTGTTTATGCCATGTATTAGGGCTCCTAGTGTTGTTGCTATTTTTTTCTTCCATGATCTTTATTGTTTTAGAGTTTATATTTAGGTCTTTGATCCATTTTGAGTTAGTTTCTGTGTATGGTGTGAGACATGGGTCTTGTTTCATTTTTTTGTGGATGGATATCCAGTTATGCCAGCATCATTTGTTAAAGAGACTGTCTTTTCCCCATTTAATGGACTTTGGGCTTTTATCAAATATTGGATCTAATTTTACTTTTTTTTTTTTTTTAAATAAGTCTCACGTCAGATCCATCATGTAAAGAATGAAGGCAAAGTCTATCAATTATTATGTTAACTTGTTACAAAAGATCATTCAAATCACACCTCCCTACCCATCCAAATGCCAATCTAATTCCATCTCCTTCATCCAAGAAAACCAACTAAAACTAAAGTGAAAAAACACAAAATTAGCTGTTCATGACAAAAGAAAACAAAAGGAAAAAAGAAAGAAAAAAAGAATAATTGTTCTTCTGGAAGACTTTAGAATATTTTAGGTTTAAACACTGATGTTTTCATGAGATACATGGCTTCTGCGGTGTAATTTACAAGGTTGAAATTAAATAATGATTGCTTAAATTTAAGAATACTAGATCGTCTCTAAAATCTATATGATTCTGTTAAAACTCAACCACAAAAAGACAAACAACCCAATCAAAAAGTGGGCAAAGGATACGAACACACACTTCACTAAAGAAGATATTCAGGCAGCTAACAGATACATGAGAAAATGTTCTCCATCATTAGCCATTAGAGAAATGCAGATTAAAACTATGATGAGATTCCATCTCACTCCAACAAGGCCGGCATTAATCCAAAAAACACAAAATAATAAATGTTGGAGAGGCTGCAGAGAGATTGGAACTCTTATAAACTGCTGGTGGGAATGTAAAATGGTATAACCACTTTGGAAATCTCTCTGGCATTTTCTTAAAAAGTTAGCAATAGAACTACCATACAACCCAGAAATCCCACTCCTCGGAATATACCCTAGAGAAATAAGAGCCTTTACACGAACAGATATATGCACACCCATGTTTATTGCAGCTCTGTTTACAATGGCAAAAAGCTGGAAGCAACCAAGGTGTCCATCAACAGATGAATGGTTAAATAAATTGTGGTATATTCACACAATGGAATACTACGCATCGATAAAGAACAGTGAGGAATCTGTGAAACATTTCATAACATGGAGGAACCTGGAAGGCATTATGCTGAGTGAAATTAGTCAGAGGCAAAAGGACAAATGTTGTATAAGACCACTATTATAAGATCTTGAGAAATAGTATAAACTGAGAAGAACACATACTTTTGTGGTTACGAGGGGGGGAAGGAGGGGGGCGAGAGAGGGTTATTTACTGATTGGTTAGTAGTTAAGAACTACTTTAGGTGAAGGGAAGGACAATACTCAATACACGGAAGGTCAGCTCAACTGGACTGGACCAAAAGCAAAGAAGTTTCCGGGATAAACTGAATGCTTCAAAGGTCAGCGGAGCAAGGGCGGGGGTTTGGGGACTATGGCTTAAGGGGACTTCTAAGTCAATTGGCAAAATAATTCTATTATGAAAACATTCTGCATCCCACTTTGAAATGTGGCGTCTGGGGTCTTAAATGCTAACAAGCGGCCATCTAAGATGCATCAATTGGTCTCAACCCACCTGGATCAAAGGAGAATGAAGAACACCAAGGTCACACGATAACTGTGAGCCCAAGAGACAGAAAGGGCCACATGAACCAGAGACTTACATCATCCTGAGACCAGAAGAACTAGATGGTGCCTGGCCACAACTGATGACTGCCCTGACAGGGAGCACAACAGAGAACCCCTGGGGAAGCAGGAGATCAGTAGGATGCAGCCCCCAAATTCTCATAAAAAGACCAGACTTAATGGTCTGACTGAGACTAGAGGAATCCTGGCAGTCATGGTCCCCAAACCTTCTGTTGGCCCAGGACAAGAACCACTCCCAAAGACAACTCATCAGACATGGAAGGGACTGGACAATGGGTTGGAGAGAGATGCTGATGAAGAGTGAGCTACTTGTATCAGGTGGACACTTGAGGCTGTGTTGGCATCTCCTGTCTGGAGGGGAGATGGGGGGGTAGAGAGGGTTAGAAACTGGCAAAATTGTCACGAAAGGAGAGACTGAAAGGAGGGAGCGGGCTGACTTATTAGGGGGAGAGTAAGTGGGAGTATGGAGTAAGATGTATATAAGCTTATATGTGACAGACTGACTTGATCTGTAAACTTTCACTTAAAGCACAAAAATTATTTAAAAAAAAAAGAATACTAGATCTTATAAAGCTACCTAGATGTCATTCTAGTCCCCCAAAAGCAGTGCAGCGTGGTTATGACTACATGCCCACTCTGTTTTTCCTTAGTTTATTCCCTGTGGGTCATTACTAATCACTTTATGGAATATAAATTAAGCTGCATGATGTTGCAACAGTGTTTTTCAAACTTAAATAATGTAATAATGCATTTGAAAGGAGAAAAAAGAAATTCTTGCATATTCCCAGTGTTAAATTATTTTCATTATAACTTAAGTATTCACAAACATCAAATTATATATAAACTCACTATGTTCACATTTGCTTTCAACTATAAAACCAAAATTAACTTACAAATTAAATGCAAATAAAAATATAAAACTGGTAAAATTCAAATAATGGATATCTTTTAATAAAACAAAAACAATGATTTTGGGTTAAATAATGGAAAGATGTATTTTGAGGTTTTGTTTCATTGTGCATTTCCTTGATTTTGAACATGGTGGAAGATATCTGAATCATTGAGTGTTGTTTTTCTTTTTCCCTTTAAAAGTGACCTCAATTGTAACTAATCCATCATTTTGATTGGCTGAGCTGTTTAATAGCATTCCCCAAATTACAATAGTAACAAAATATTTTGTTTCAACAACAAAAAGACAAAATAAAAACCTTTTCATTTTACCTATTCATTACTCTCATTACTGAATAAATTGTTGAAAAAAAATTTTTTTTTTAGTCATTAAATACAAAGATAGAATCTGTGTGAAACAGTCACTGGCAACCTAAATATGGTATGATTGCATAACTATACTACCTTGTGCCATGAGGTGACTCCACTAACCCACTTCCCTATATGTGAATGACTGTGAGACCTTTATTCACATAGTGTGCCCTAACATCATATGGCCTCCACTTGGCTTCCATATGACAAATGCAAACTTGGGTATTTGGTTATATGATGGTTATCCAGGTGATCTAGAATACACTCACACTATTTTTTAAAAATTATAATTGAAATAAAAACACAAAATTCCAAAATTCTTATAGAGAACTCAAAGACTCCTTCTGTGTTACTGATTTTCATCAACTGCTTTTTCCAGAATATCTTTGATTGGAATCGCTTGTCATGTAAAGTGTAGGGATTCACCAGAACTAGATGGTGCCCAGCTACCACCAATGACCACCCTGACAGGGAACACAACAGAGAGTCCCTGATGGAGCAGGAGAAAACTGGTGTGCAGAACTCAAATTCTAGTAAAAAGACCAGACTTAATGGTCTAAGACTAGAGGAACCCCAGAAAAAATGGTCCCTGGACTCTCTGTTAACCCAGAACTAAAACCATTCCTGAAGCCAACTCTTCAGACAAAGAATAGACTGGACTATAAGACATAAAATGATAACTTGTGAAGAGTGCGCTTCTTAGTTCAAGTAGATACACGAGACTAAATGGGCAGCTCCTGTCTGGACGTGAGATGAGAAGGCAGAAAGGGATAGGAGCAGATTGAATGGACATAGAAAATTTGGGGAGGAAAAGAGGAATGTAAGGTCACATTACAGGGATAGCAACTAGGGTCACATAACAAAGTATGTATAAATTTTTGTATGAGAAACTAACTTGAGCTGTAAATTTTCACCTAAAGCAAAATAAATAAATAAAATGCAGGGATTCAACTAAAAGTAAAATCTTGAGAAATGGACATTGTTTTGGACTACTAAATGCTTAAAAGGTCAGACAGCTTATTCTTCTCTACTAATCCCAGAAGGATATTATTTGGCTAGTTGCCAGTCATGCCAGCTGTGATCCCCAGCTGGAAACCATAAACTATAAACCGAACTGAGGGTTCTGCTTAAAACTTCATCTCTGTAAGTAATGGACTTCACCATGAAGTTGCGATCATATTTATTTCTGTAGATCTCTAAAACACCAAAAACTTTCAAAGTAGGAACAGGTAGGAGAATGCCTTCTCTTAAGCAGCTTCACATATTTTTCTGGTCAACATGAGCAAGTATCCTTGTTCCCTTTACCCCCTTGTAAACAATGATGTCATGCGTGGTGAGGTGATACAATTGTTTTAAAAACAAAAGAACAAGATGGAAGACTCTTAAAGGAAGATAAAGGAATTTGTAGGGAAATTAAATATTTTTCAACTATTAGGGTTAAGCAGTGCTTAAAATTAAGATAGCACAATGGTGTTTAATTTTTTGGCTGGAAGAGGAAAGGGGAACTTTGGTGTGGAACTCCCAGCTCAATTCTTGGTTGCAGACTCAGTCTAGTGGCAGGTCCCTGAACTTAGTTCAGCCTTCTGTCCCACACCACCTGAAATCCATGGGCTCAATCTCATGTCTGCCCCAACTAGTGGACTTTGCTAAGCCCCCAACTGGCTTTTAAAAACATAGCTAGGAATGTGGACCTTCATTAGACCCAAAGTTCGAGAGGCAAGTTTGCTAACAGAAGACACTCTTTCATCTCATATCCTCGTCCCTTCTTTTCCCTCCCCACTATGCCCTAGTTCCAGGCACCTGGGTATATATATGGCTTCCAAGTTATGTGAGCTGGTTACTCAAACCTTATATAAAACCCAATTTAATTTTATAATTTTTCAGCAAGCTAGAGTGCCCTCTTGTGAGAACAACCAGTAGTAATCCAGATACTGGTAAACCACTGAAGACCATCTGAATTTAAGTCCACGTTTTCCAGGTATGCTAAGCTGTTTGAACACACTCTCTTATTGTGCTTTATTTTTATTCAATTCAGCCTCATAAGTTTCACAGCCATAGGTAAATGACAAGAGGTAGAAATATAGTAAGTAACTGTCATTAGGTGCCGTCAAGTCGATTAATAGGTAGCAGCCCGTGGTACAAGAATATACTTTTCTAAACAACATTTATTTCATTTCTCTCTGTGTGTTTCTTTTCAAACAGGGGTAAAGGGGAAATGGTAGCAATATCCCAGAATAAGCCAGGATGATGGCCCCAAGTTAAAAATTTACTATCTTTAACTCCACCCACAAAGGAAACATTTATTTGGGTTATCAAATGCCTCTTGAGGGACTGAAATACAATCCTATCTGGAGTAATTAAGCACTCAGGGACTTATACACACGTGAGTATCAAGTGCTAGATCTCACCATAACAGTTTAGGGCCCTAGCTTGGGTAAGCTACAGAACTTTAGAACAAAATGTAGCTGTTATAAGGCAGAAAAAGGACTAATAATAGCTTAAATGCAGTTCACTTACTCCTTCAAGGAATTTTTTTTTTAATTTTTAATTTTGAAGAATTTCAGACATATACAAAATAATATATGGGAGAAGAGTATGACAGACCCCCATATACCTATTAGCCAACTTCAATAACTACCAATTCCTTACTAATCTTATTTTTTTTTTTGATCCCCTGCTTGACCTACCCCCCTGCCATTATTTATATGTAAATTCCAGGCATCATATCCTTTCATCTATAAATATTTCAGGATGTACTTCTAAAAGATAAGAACTTCCCTTTAAAAATATAACCACAAAAACATCACAAAAAATGAACAATAATTCCTTAACATCATAAATACCCAGACAGTGCTCAAATTTCAGATTGTCTCTTTTACTCGATAAGTTCTCCCTTCTTTTTTTCCTGTCAATATTTTTGTTGCATGAAGTGAATTACTTGTCTGCAGTTTCTACAGTCTGGATTTTGCTAAACATGTCTTTTTGGTGTTGTATAAGGAGTTTCTCTGTTCCTCATACTTCCTTTAAATTAGTAGATTTAGAAACTTGATCAGATTGAGGTTCAATTTTTTTATTTGGCAAAGCTAATTCACAGGCACTACTCATCTGTCAGTTTGTCATACTGTAGTGGCTTGCTTGCTGCTGTGAAGCTGGAAGCAATGCCAATGGTATTTCACATACCAGCAGGGTCACCCATAGTGGACAGGTTTCAGGCTTAGACAGACTAGGAAGAGGGACCTGGTGGTCTATTTCTGAAAAAATTGGCCACTGAAAACCTTATGAGTAGCAGTGGAATGTTGATACAGGGCCAGAATATGAACCCCTCAGGTTGAAAGGGACTCAAAAGATGACTGGGGAAGTGCTGCCTCCTCAAAGTAGAGTTGATCTTAATGACATGGATGAAGATCTGGACCTTCATTTGCCAATGTGACACTATTTAAAATGAGAAGAAACAGCTGCAAACATTCATTAATAATCAGAATGTGGAATGTATGAAGTATGAATCTAAGAAAGTTGGAAGCCATCAAAAATGAAATGGAACTCATAAAGATGGATATCCTAAGCATCAGAGAGCTGAAATGGACTGGTATTGGCCATTCAGACAATCATATGGTCTATGTCAGGAATGACAAATTGAAGAGGAATGGTGTCGCATTCATCGTCACAAAGAGTATTTTAAAATCTATCCTGAAGCACAACACTGTCAGTGATAGGATAATATCTATATGCCTATAAGGAAGACCAGTTAATACAACTATTGTTCAAACTTGTGTACCAACCACTAAGGCTAAAGATTAAGAAATAGATTTTTACCAACTTCTGCAGTCTGAAATTGATCAAATGTGCAATCAAGATGCACTGATTCACTGGTGATTTGCATGTGAAAGTTGGAAACGAAGAAGGAATGGCAGTTGGAAATACGGCCTTGGTGAAAAAAACGAAAGTGGAGATCACATGGTAGAATTTTGCAAGACCAATGATTTATTCATGGAAATAGCTTTTTTCAACAACATGAATGGAGACTATATATGTAGACCTTGCCAGATGGAATACACAGGAATCAAATCAACTTCATCTGTGGAAACAGACATGGAAGAGCTCAATATCATCAGTCAAAACAAGGCCAGGGGCCGAATGCACAACAGACCACCAATTGCTCATATACATGTGCAAGCTGAAGCTGGAGAAAATTAAAACAAGTCCATGAAAGCCAAAATATGGCCTTGGCTACATTCCACCTTAATTTAGAGACCATGTGAAGAATAGATTTGACACACTGAACACTAATGACCAGACTAGATAAGTTGTGGGATGACATCAAGGACATCATACATGAAGAAAGCAAAAGGTTATTAAAAAATAGGAAAGAAAGAAAAGACCACAATGGATGTCAGAAGAGACTCTGAACCTTGCTCTTGAACCTAGAGTAGCTAAAACAAAAGGAAGAAATTATGAAGTAAAAAAGCTGAATAGAAGATTTCAAAGGGAGGCTCTAGAAGACAATGTAAAGTATTATAAAGAAATGTCCAAATACCTGGAGTTAGAAAACCAAAAGGAAAGAACATGCTTGGCATTTCTCATGCTGAAAGAACTGAAGGAAAAATTCAAGCCTCAAGTTGCAATTCTGAAGGATTCTATAGGCAAAATGTTGAACAAGGCAGGAAGCATCAAAACCAGTTGGAAAGAACACACAGAGTCAATGTACCAAAAAAAAAATTGGTCGAAGATCAACCATTTCAGGAGGTAACATATGATCAAGAACCAATGGTTCTGAAGGAAGAAGTCCAAGCTGCCCTGAAAGAAATGTCGAAAAACAAGGTTCCTGGAATTGACAGAATACCAACTGAGATGTTTTGACACAAGGATGCAGCACTGGAGGTGCTTATTGGTCTATGCCAAGAAATTTGGAAGACAGCTGTCAGGGATTGAATTGTGTCCCCCCAAAATATGTGTCAATTTGGTTAGGCCGTGATTCTCCATATTGTGTGGTTGTCCTCCCTTTCATGATTGTAATTTTATGTTAAAGAAGATTAGGGTGGGATTGTAACACCCTTACTAAGGTCATATCCCTGATCCAATGTAAAGGGAGTTTCCCTGAGGTGTGGCCTGCACCACATTTTATAAGAGGTAAATGGAAAGGAAAGCAAGCAGAGAGTAGGAGACTTCATACCACCAAGAAAGCAGTGCTGGGAGCAGAGCGTGTCCTCTGGACCCGGGGTCCCTGCGTTGAGAAGCTCCTAGTCTGGGGGAAGGCTGACAGAGAGACAAAGTCTTCCACTGGACCTGATGCCCTGAATTTGGACTTCTGGCCTACTTTACTGTGAGGAAATAAACTTCTCTTTGTTAGAGCTGTCTACTTGTGGTATTTCTGTTATAGCAGCACTAGATGACCAAGACAAAAGCTTTCTGGCCAGCTGACTGGAAGAGATCCATGTTTATGCCCATTCCAAAGGTGATTCAAAAGAATGTGGAAATTACTGAGCAATATCATTAATATCGCACACAAGTAAAATTTTGCTGAAGATTATTCAGAAGCAGTTGCAGCAGTACATCAATAGGGAACTGCTGGAATTTCAGGCCGGATTCAGTAGAGGACATGGAATGAGGGATATCATTGCTGATGTCACATGGATCTTGGCTAAAAGCAGAGAATACCAGAAAGATGTGTTGTGTTGACTATGCAAAGGCATTTGGCTGTGTGGATCATAAAAAATTATGGATAGTATTGTGAAGAATGTGAATTCCAGAACACTTAATTGTGCTCATGCGGAGCCTGTACGTAGACCAAGAGGCAGTCGTTCGAACAGAACAAGGTTTAAAATCAGGAAAGGTGTGTGTCGGGGTTGTATTTTTTGATCCCACTTATTCAATTCATATGATGAGCAAATAATCTGAGAAGATGGACTACATGCAGAAGAACGTGGTATCAGGAGTGGAGGACTCATTAATAACCTGTGATATGCAGATTATACAACCTTGCTTGCTAGCAAAGAGAATTTGAAGCACTTACTGATAAATATCAAATACTACAGCCTTCAGTATGGATTACAACTCAACATAAAGGAAACAAAAATTCTCAAAACTAGGCCAGTAAGCATCATCATGATAAATGAGAAAAGACTGACGTTGTCAAGGATTTCATTTTACTTGGATGCACAATCAATACTCATAGAAGCTGCAGTCAAAAAACTAAACGATGTGTTACATTGGACAAATTTGCTGCAAAAAAAGTCTTTAAAGGTGTTAAAACTTAAACACCTTAAAGATTTTAAAAAGCAGAGATGTCACTAGGAAGACTAAGGTGTGCCTGACCCAAGCCATGGTATTTTCAATCACCTTGTATGCATGCAAAAGTTGGACAATGAATAAGGAAGACCAAAGAAGAATGGATGCCTTTGAATTATGGTGTTGGAAAAGAATACTGAATATGCCATGGACTGCCAGAAGAATGAACAAATCTGCCTTTCAAGAAGTACAGCCAAAATGCTCCTTGGAAGTGAGGATGGCAAGACTTTGTCTCACATACTTAGTACATGTTATCAGAAGGGACAAGTCCCTGGAGAAGGATATCATGCTTGTTAAGGTAGAATGTCAGAGAAGAAGAGGAAGACCCTCGCCAAGATAGACTGATACAGTGGCTGAAACAGTGGGCTCAAACATAACAACAATTGTGAGGATGGCGTAGGACCGGGTAGTGTTTGGTTCTGTTGTACACAGGTCCCTATGAGTTGGAACTGACTGGCACTAACAATAAATTCACAGGCAATGAGGCAGCTTTCCACAAGGCGGCGCAGTTGCTTTCTTTTGAGATGTCAGTAGCTATTGTTGGATGATTACTGTGTTTATTCATTAATGAATTAATGGTTGCATAATGTGATATTCTAACTTTGCCATCCTTTCTCCTTTTACGAGTTTTTTATACTTTGAAGAAATTTCCCCTCATCAACTATTTCGTTACTTTAAGATGCAATTTTTATACAGACCAAAAAATACTTATTTTTCCTTTACTTCCCAGCATTCAGAATGGTCGTTCCCATCCAAAAGTGACAAATGAGTTTCTTTTCAATCATTATGAACTAAGGATATTTGACATTTTTCAGTTTATTGAAGCCATTATGTTTATTGATGCTCAAATTGTTCCATCTTTGAAGGCCTATTTGAGTTAGCTCCTAAATTCTTCTGACATAACCTTAATAGCCTTTGTAAACTTTCCTTATTTCTGGCATGAAAGGTGTTCCAGGCTCATCTTTTGCATTTCCTAACCCAGACTTGGAATTAGCCATTTCTCCAAGGCAGTTATTCTCAAAGTTTTATCTGGGGAGATCCTTCCATGGGGTCTGTGAGGTAAAAATTATCTTCATAATAATACTAAAACACTATTCCTTTTTTAATCTCATTCTCTTACAATGTACATGGAATTTTCCAGAGGCTGTTACAATCGACTGAATGCAGAAACAGTTTTTTTTTTGCTGTCGTTATTATGCCAGACATTAAAGAGACTTTTTTAAAAAGGTAAAACAGTGGCACTCTTCTCACCAAATAATTTTTGTTTTGGAAACTATACTTATTTTTCATAAAAATGTTATTTATATCAATATGTAATGGTTATAATATTGTTATTTTTAGATTTCTGTTTAAATTTCTAATACAGTAAATATCAATGGATATAATTTACAGAAACAGAAGCTCTTTGGGGTCCTCAACAATTTTTAAGAGTGTAAAGAAGTCTTGGGAGCAAAACATTTCAGAACTGCTGCTTCAAGGAGTCCTGGTTCCATTCAGTGGAAAATGGCACGTAGAGATCACAATCTAGGAGCCAGAGATAATCATGGCTGCTAGGCTTGCCATTGTTTTTAGGCCATTTCATTGAGCAGAGCAAAGACAAATGAATATATATTTTTAAAGGTAAAACACATCATGACTACATACTAATTCTTTCAATTCAGATTCAGAACTAGAGGGTTTTTACTCACACAATTTACATTTGTATCTCCTTTCCATCACACCAAAAATCTCAGCTCTTGACAATACTAACATTTTTTTCCTCAGGCTAACAATACTACCACCACTACTATCAACAGTATGATTACTAAAAAGTTTGTTTGTTTTACAGTTCTTTCTATCCTTGAGGTATATTTTTCTATGGATGTACAGTAATCTGATTATTGCCAGGTGGAAACCTCAGGTTCTGCTTGGTGTGACTTGTTTCAAACAATAAAAGAGAGACTGAGGTGGGAGAGTTATTTCTTTGCACAAGGCGAGGAACAGTTGGGGCTGCTGCTGCCAAGACTGCTTGAATACAGCTTGGGGAGATGGGCTTTTACAGAGAGCAGACAAGAGAAGTGTAAATTTACTGTGCATATTGTGGACTGACCTTCTTGCAGGTGTCTAGAGCTTGGGGATGACAATGCATTTTCTCTAGACAAGGGGTCCACTCCCTGGAATAGAGGAAGAGGTCAACTTTCCCTCATTAGCATGTTAAGTCTCTACCCAGAGGTGGGGTGCTTATATGTATTTTGCACTTAAAGTGCTAAAATGGCATTGAAAACCTGCTAAAACTGGTTGAGGCCAGCTATGGTCAGTCTGTGGTTATTTTATCAAGGACAATATCAGAAGAATGTGTATCCTATTCTGCTTAGTGTAGGAGGATAAGCCAGAGCAGGTGTCTCCTTGAAGGGCTGAGCTCTGAGACTGCCTGTTTCATGGTGGTTTAAAATTACTTGGAATGGCATCTGTCTGTGCGCTTATGCCACGAAGCTGATCATTTAGATCCATTTGTTTCATTTTATTTTGACTTTTTTTCTTGGTAAATTTAATTTTTACAATGCTTGGAATATTTACAGGGTTCTAAAATCAAATCTATGAAACAAAGTATATTCAGAGAAGTCTAACTTCTATTATTCCTTTTCTTCCCCTGTAGGCAACCTTAAAAAAATCATTTTCCTTTCTATTACTTTAAAAATTTAAGCAAATGTGTCAGTTTGTCATACTGTGGTGCCTTGCATGTTGTTATAATACTGGAAGCTATGCCACTGGTATTTCAAATACTAGCAGGGTCACCCGTGGTGGACAGGTTTCTGTGGAACTTCCAGACTAAGACTAGGAAGAAAGGCCTGGTGATCTACTTACAAAAATTAGTCAGTGAAAACCTTAAAGGTAACAACAGAACATTGACTCACTTGCTTTGGACCCATCAGGAGGGATCAATTGCTAGAGGACATCACGTTTGGTGAAGTAGAGGGCCAACGACAGTCTCCCTCAGTGAGATGGATTGGCATAAGGGACGCAACAATGAACTTGATCCTGCTGGAGATTGTGAGGATGATACAGGACTGGGCAATGTCCTTTTCTGTTGTCCCATAAGGTCACCATGAGCCAGAGTTGACTCCACAGCAGCTAACAACAACAAAATATGTATATTTAGCTTTACCACCATTGCCACTCCTTTTTGGACAAAAGGCAGCTTATTATATACACTTCTCACCACCTAGCTTTTTAAACTTAAAATATATTCTGGAGATTGCTCCACAGTTGTATGTACAGTCCTTTATAACTTTTTACAGCTGCCTCAGCTTGCGTAGGAGTACCATAATTTATTTAACCAGTTCTCTATTGAGGGATTTTTGGGTAATTTTCAGTGTTTTGCTGTTATAAATAGCGCTGCAACGAACAGACATATACATTCCTTTCCTATATCCACATCTTTGGGATAGTCCTTGAAGTGAGACTGCTGGGTCAAAGGGTGACTGCATCTATGTAATCCTGGTAGAGGTTAAACTACTCTTTTTACTTCCTTCCGTAAAAGTTGCCCAAGGTCACTTTACCAGTTACTGAACTTGGATCTAACTGCCTCCAGAGTCTCTCTAGGTCATGGGAAGAGGAACGCCACAGTGGGAGAGGCAAGCGAAGAATCTTGCACTCGGACATCACATTCATCGGAACATATATTCTCATCCTTCCAGCTGTCAACGTACCAGTTTTTCCTTATCAGAACCTCCAGGCTTCTGACCTCTCGTATCTTCTCTTTATCCATCACTTCTCTCATCCTGCATCTGAAGTGTCCTACCGTCCTCCAGCGCGTGATCTGAGCCCGTAAAGCAGGGTGGAGGCTGTTGCGCATGCACGGCCATGGCTTCCCTCGCACCGGGGTTGGGCGCCGTCGCAGAGGCAGGACGTGTGACGTTATAGCCCCGCGCCACTCCCAGGTGTCCTCGCAAGGTCGCTTTGCCGAGCGCGAGCGCGCGTAAGGGACAAGCCCGTGCGTCGGGGACGGGCCATCCTTGTCCCTTGATACCAGCGGTGACATGTCGGGGTACACGCCAGACGAGAAATTGCGGCTGCAGCAGCTGCGAGAGCTGAGGAGGCGATGGTTGAAGGACCAGGAGCTGAGCCCTCGGGAGCCGGTGCTGCCTCCGCAGAGGGTTTGGCCTGTTCAGGTGTTCTGGAATAAATTTTTGCAGAAGCCGTCCCGCTGGAGGCACGCGGTGAGTGACGGGCCGCCCTCTCCCCTATACACACCTCGCGTTGGGGTCCAGCCTGACCAACGGACGTTGGCTCCTTGCAGCCACATTAGGGGCTGACTTCGCTCTACAGTGAACACGCCGTAGTCCCCCGAGGGAGAATCAGGTTTAACGGAGACTACAGTTTAGCAGGGACTAAAGAGTCTTGGGCTAGAAGTCAGGAATCCCAGGTGTATGTATGGCTTTGGGAGAGTCATTCCCTGGTGCTGTCAAGTGTGATAGGGAGATGAATCTTTGCTTTGGTTTTACAGGACACTGCACATTTGGTTCTCTTTCTACTATAGACGTCTTCACTCACAATGATTGCCAAGGATTCTCTAGAGTTAAAATGTTGTAATTTTAGTATTTGGGGACACTTGTCTAACTTTTAAGGTTGAGGTTATACAGACCAGCACTACACCCAACTACTAGAAGAAACAGTGAGCCCCTAGCTGATGGTACAGTCCTATGCCATTACCATGAAAGACTGTCCTTTTGGTATTTTTAGTGAATTATCTTCAAGGCGGTGTTTCTAAACTACCACTGTACTTCTAACACTTTTTTCTTTAAAAATTACATGCCTGGGCTTTGCAGAAAATCATTTCAGGACTGTCTTTATTTTCAGGGTCTCTGAATATTTTCTTGAGTTCTATTAATTAAATCATACCAGTTATGGATAATGAACACTACACCTCAGAATTACTTTCAGTTATTTGGTAAATTCAGTTACATTGGCTAATAATAATAGTGATATTACAAATAAGTAAAAGTTGGGTGCTTACTATGTGTCTGACACTTGGCTGAGGGTTTTACATGTGTTGCTTCATTTAATCCTTTACACCTATAAGGTAGAAGCTGTTTCTAATCCTCATTTTAAATATGAAAAAACTAAGGCCTACAAAATTCAGTGACTTACCTATGGTCACAGAGCTGGGAATTAAAGGAGCTCGCATTGAAATCCACTTGCATTGCCTTCCTTATTGTGCTACGAAGGCAATTCATCAGATCTTCTTCATCAGTAGGTACTTCAAGTCCTCTTCACTTTCAGCAGAGTATTTATTTAGCATACAGATTGAATAAGTATGGTGAAAGGATACAACCTTGACACACATCTGTCCTTACTTTGAGGACAGATGTGTGTCAAGGTTGTATCCTTTGAACCATGCAGAACCCCTTTGTTCTGTTTGAATGACCGCCTCTTGATCTATGTACAGGTTCCTCAAAAGCACAATTAAGTGTTCTGGAATTCCCATTCTTTGCAATGTTATCCATAATTTGTTAAGATCTACACAGTCAAATGCTTTTGCATGGTCAATAAAACACAGGTAAACATCTTTCTGGTAGTCTCTGCTTTCAGCCAGGGTTCATCTGACATCAGCAATGATATCCCTTGTTCCACGTCCTTTCTGAATCCAGCTTGAATTTCTGGCAGTTCCCTGTTAATGTACTGTTGCAGCCACTTTTTAAATTTATTTTTATTGTGCTTTAAGTGAAAGTTTACAAATCGAGTCAGTTTCTCACATATAAAATTATATACACCTTACTACATACTCCCACTTACTCTCCCCGCAATGAGTCAGCCCGCTCCCTCCTTCCAGTTTCTCCTTTCGTGACCGTTTTGCCAGTTTCTAACCCCCTCTACACTCCCATCTCCCCTCCAGTCAGGAGGTGCCAACATAGTCTCAAGCGTCCACCTGATGCAAGTAGCTCACTCCTCATCAGCATCTCTCTCCAACCCATTGTCCAGTCCAATCCATGTCTGATGAATTGGCTTCGGGAGTGGTTCCTGTCCTGGGCCAACAGAAGGTTTGGGGACCATGACCGCCAGGATCCTTCTAGTCTCAGTCAGACCATTAAGTCTGTTCTTGCTATGAGAATTTGGGGTCTGCGTCCCTCTGTTCTCTTGCTCCCTCAGGGGTTCTCTGTTGTGCTCCCTGTCAGGGCAGTCATCGGTTGTGGCCGGGCACCGTCTAGTTCTTCTGGTCTCAGGATGATGTAAGTCTCTAGTTCATGTGGCCCTTTCTGTCTCTTGGGCTCATAATTACTTTGTGACCTTGGTGTTCTTCATTCTCCTTTGATCCAGGTGGGTTGAGACCAATTGATGCATCTTAGATGGCTGCTTGTTAGCATTTAAGACCCCAGACACCATACTTCAAAGTGGGATGCAGAATGTTTTCTTCATAGAATTTATTTTGCCATTTGACTTAGATGTCCTGTGAAGCCATAGCCCCAAACCCCCACCCTTGCTCCGCTGATCTTTGAAGCATTCAGTTAATTCAGGAAGCTTCTTTGCTTTCGGTCCAGTCCAGTTGTGCTGACCTCGCCTGTATTGTGTGTTGTCCTTCCTTTCACCTGAAGTAGTTCTTACCTACTATCTAATCAGTAAATAATCCTCTCCCATCCTCCCTCCCTCCCCCGTCTCGTAAACACAAAAGAATGTGTTCTTCTCAGTTTAAATTATTTCTCAAGATCTTATAATAGTGGTCTTATACAATATTTGTCCTTTTGCATCTGACTAATTTCACTCAGCATAATGCCTTCCAGGTTCCTCCACGTTACAAAATGTTTCATGGATTCATCATTGGTCTTTATTGATGCGTAGTATTCCATTGTGTGAATATACCATAATTTATCTATCCCTTTGTCTGTTGATGGACATCTTGGTTGCTTCCAGCTTTTTGCTAGGGTAAACTGTGCAGCCACCTTTGAATGATCTTCAGTAAAATTTTACTTTCATGTGATATTAATGATATTTTTTGATAATTTCCGCATTTTGTTGGATCATGTTTTTTTTGAAAAGGTATAAATATGGCTCTCTTCCAGTTGGTTGGCCAGGTAGCTGTCTTCTATATTTCTTGACATAGACAAGTGAGCACTTCCAGCACTGTATCTGTTTGTTGAAACATCTCAGTTGGTATTTCATCAATTCCTGGAGCCTTGTTTTTCGCCCAAGCCTTCAGTGCAGCTTGGACCTCTTCCTCTGTCGGATCCTGATCATATGCTACCTCCTGAAATGGTTGAACATCGACCAAATTTTTTTGGTATAGTGACTCTGTGTATTCCTTCCATCTGCTTTTGATGCTTCCTGCGTCGTTTAATATTTTCCCTGTAGAATCCTTCGGTATTGCATCTTGAGGCTTGAATTTTTTTCTTGAGTTCTTTAAGCTTGAGAAATGCCGAGCATGTTCTTGCCTTTTGGTCTTCTGCACATTTCATTATAATACTATATTTGTCTTCTACAGCTGCCCTTTGAAATCTTCCGGTCAGCTCTTTTACTGCATCATTTCTCCCGTTTGCTTTAGCTACTCAAAGTTCAAGAGCAAGTTTCAGAGACTCTTCTGACGTCCACTTTGGTCTTTTTTTTCTTCCCTGTCTTTTTAATGGCCTCTTGCTTTCTTCATGCATCATTTCCTTCCACAGCTTGTCTGGTCTTCGGTCATTAGTGTTCAACGCATCAAATCTATCCTTGAGATGGTCTCTAAATTCACGTGGGGTATACTCAAGGTCGGACTTTGGCTCTGGTGGACTTGTTCTCATTTTGTTTAGCTTGAGCTTGAGCTTGCATATGAGCAATTGATGGTCTGTTCCTCATTCGGCCCCTAGTCTTGTTCTGACTGATGATATTGAGGTTTTCCATTGTCTCTTTCCACAGGTTTAGTCGATTTAATTCCTGTGTATTCCATCTGGTGAAGTCCATGTGTATAGTCGCTGTTTATGTTGTTGAAAAAGTATTTGCCGTGAGTAAGTTGTTGATCTTGCAAAATCCTATCATGCGACCTCCAGCGTCATTTCTAACATCAAGGCCTTATTTTCCAACTGCTGATCCTTCTTTGTTTCTAGCCTTCGCATTTCCAATCACCAGTAATTATCAATGCATCCTGATTGCATGTTCGATCAATTTCAAACTGCAGAAGTTGGTAAAAATCTTCAATTTCTTCATCTTTGGCCTCAGTGGTTAGTGTGTAAATTTGAATAATAGTTGTATTAACTAGGTATTATCCTATCATTGACAGCATTGTTCCTTAGGATAGAGCTTGAAGCGTTCTTTTTGATGATGAATGCAATGCCATTCCCCTTCCAAGTTGTCATTCCTGGTGTAGTAGACCATATGATTGTCCGGTTCAAGATGGCCGATACCAGTCCATTTCAGCTCACTAATCCCTAGGGTATTTATGTTTACGTGTTCCATTTCAGTTTTTTTTTTTTTTTTTTATAATAACTTTTATTAAGCTTCAAGTGAACGTTTACAAATCCAATCAGTCTGTCACATATAAGTTTACATACATCTCACTCCCTACTCCCACTTACTCTCCCCGTCTTGAGTCAGCCCTTTCAGTCTCTCCTTTCTTGACAATTTTGCCGGCTTCCCTCTCTCTCTATCCTCCCATCCCCCCTCCAGACAAGAGTTGCCAACACAATCTCAAGTGTACACCTGATATAATTAGCTCACTCTTCATCAGCGTCTCTCTCCCACCCCCTGACCAGTCCCTTTCATGTCTGATGAGTTGTCTTCAGGGATGGTTCCTGTCCTGTGTCAACAGAAGGTCTGGAGAGCATGACCGCCGGGATTCCTCCAGTCTCAGTCAGACCATTAAGTTTGGTCTTCTTATGAGAATTTGGGGTCTGCATCCCACTGCTCTCCTGCTCCCTCAGGGGTCCTCTGCTGAGCTCCCTGTCAGGGCAGTCATCGATTGTGGCCGGGCACCAACTAGTTCTTCTGGTCTCAGGATGATGTAGGTCTCTGGTTCATGTGGCCCTTTCTGTCTCTTGGGCTCTTAGTTGTCATGTGGGCTTGGTGTTCTTCATTTTCCTTTGCTCCAGGTGGGTTGAGACCAATTGCTGCATCTTAGATGGCTGCTTGTTAGCATTTAAGACCCCAGACGCCACATTTCAAAGTGGGATGCAGAATGATTTCATAATAGAATTATTTTGCCAATTGACTTAGAAGTCCCCGCAAACCATGTTCCCCAGACCCCCGCGCTTGCTCCGCTGAGCTTTGAAGCATTCATTTTATCCCGGAAACTTCTTTGCTTTTGGTCCAGTCCAATTGAGCTGACCTTCCATGTATTGAGTGTTGTCTTTCCCTTCACCTAAAGCAGTTCTTATCTACTGATTAATCAATAAAAAAACCCTCTCCCACCCTCCCTCCCTCCCCCCCTCGTAACCACAAAAGTATGTGTTCTTCTCAGGTTTACTATTTCTCAAGATCTTATAATAGTGGTCTTATACAGTATTTGTCCTTTTGCCTCTGACTCATTTCGCTCAGCATAATGCCTTCCAGGTTCCTCCATGTTATGAAATGTTTCAGAGATTCGTCACTGTTCTTTATCGATGCGTAGTATTCCATTGTGTGAATATACCACAATTTATTTACCCATTCATCCGTTGATGGACACCTTGGTTGCTTCCAACTTTTTGCTATTGTAAACAGAGCTGCAATAAACATGGGTGTGCATATATCTGTTTGTATGAAGGCTCTTGTATCTCTAGGGTATATTCCGAGGAGTGGGATTTCTGGGTTGTATGGTAGTTCTATTTCTAACTGTTTAAGATAACGCCAGATAGATTTCCAAAGTGGTTGTACCATTTTACATTCCCACCAGCAGTGTATGAGAGTTCCAATCTCTCCGCAGCCTCTCCAACATTTATTATTTTGTGTTTTTTGGATTAATGCCAGCCTTGCTGGTGTGAGATGGAATCTCATCGTAGTTTTAATTTGCATTTCTCTAATGGCTAATGATCGAGAGCATTTTCTCATGTATCTGTTGGCTGCCTGAATATCTTCTTTAGAGAAATGTGTGTTCATATCCTTTGCCCACTTCTTGATTGGGTTGTTTGTCTTTTTGTGGTTGAGTTTTGACAGAATCATGTAGATTTTAGAGATCAGGCGCTGGTCGGAGATGTCATAGCTGAAAATTCTTTCCCAATCTGTAGGTGGTCTTTTTACTCTTTTGGTGAAGTCTTTAGATGAGCATAGGTGTTTGATTTTTAGGAGCTCCCAATTATCGGGTTTCTCTTCATCATTTTTGGTAATGTTTTGTATTCTGTTTATACCTTGTATTAGGGCTCCTAGGGTTGTCCCAATTTTTTCTTCCATGATCTTTATCGTTTTAGTCTTTATGTTTAGGTCTTTGATCCACTTGGAGTTAGTTTTTGTGCATGGTGTGAGGTATGGGTCCTGTTTCATTTTTTTGCAAATGGATATCCAGTTATGCCAGCACCATTTGTTAAAAAGGCTGTCTTTTCCCCAGTTAATTGACACTGGTCCTTTGTCAAATATCAGCTGCTCATACGTGGATGGATCTATGTCTGGGTTCTCAATTCTGTTCCGTTGGTCTATGTGTCTGTTGTTGTACCAATACCAGGCTGTTTTGACTACTGTGGCTGTATAATAGGTTCTGAAGTCAGGTAAGGTGAGGCCTCCCACTTTCTTCTTCTTTTTCAGTAGTGCTTTGCTTATCCGGGGCTTTTTTCCCTTCCATATGAAATTGGTGATTTGTTTCTCTATCCCCTTAAAATATGACATTGGAATTTGGATCGGAAGTGCGTTAAATGTATAGATGGCTTTTGGTAGAATAGACATTTTTACTATGTTAAGTCTTCCTATCCATGAGCAAGGTATGTTTTTCCACTTAAGTATGTCCTTTTGAATTTCTTGTAGTAGAGCTTTGTAGTTTTCTTTGTATAGGTCTTTTACATCCTTGGTAAGATTTATTCCTAAGTATCTTATCTTCTTGGGGGCTACCGTGAATGGTATTGATTTGGTTATTTCCTCTTCGGTGTTCTTTTTGTTGATGTAGAGGAATCCAAGTGATTTTTGTATGTTTATTTTATAACCTGAGACTCTGCCAAACTCTTCTATTAGTTTCAGTAGTTTTCTGGAGGATTCCTTAGGGTTTTCTGTGTATATAATCATGTCATCTGCAAATAGTGATAACTTTACTTCTTCCTTGCCAATCCGGATACCTTTTATTTCTTTGTCTAGCCTGATTGCCCTGGCTAAGACTTCCAACACGATGTTGAATAAGAGCGGTGATAAAGGGCATCCTTGTCTGGTTCCCGTTCTCAAGGGAAATGCTTTCAGGTTCTCTCCATTTAGAGTGATATTGGCTGTTGGCTTTGCATAGATGCCCTTTATTATGTTGAGGAATTTTCCTTCAATTCCTATTTTGGTAAGAGTTTTTATCATAAATGGGTGTTGGACTTTGTCAAATGCCTTTTCTGCATCAATTGATAAGATCATGTGGTTTTTGTCTTTTGTTTTATTTATGTGATGGATTACATTAATGGTTTTTCTGATATTAAACCAGCCTTGCATACCTGGTATAAATCCCACTTGATCAGGGTGAATTATTTTTTTGATGTGTTGTTGGATTCTATTGGCTAGAATTTTGTTGAGGATTTTTGCATCAATGTTCATGAGGGATATAGGTCTATAATTTTCTTTTTTTGTAATGTCTTTACCTGGTTTTGGTATCAGGGAGATGGTGGCTTCATAGAATGAGTTGGGTAGTATTCTGTCATTTTCTATGCTTTGGAATACCTTTAGTAGTAGTGGTGTTAACTCTTCTCTGAAAATTTGGTAGAACTCTGCAGTGAAGCCGTCCGGGCCAGGACTTTTTTTTGTTGGGAGTTTTTTGATTACCGTTTCAATCTCTTTTTTTGTTATGGGTCTATTTAGTTGTTCTGCTTCTGAATGTGTTAGTTTAGGTAGGTAGTGTTTTTCAAGGAATTCATCCATTTCTTCTAGGTTTTCAAATTTGTTAGAGTACAATTTTTCATAATAATCTGAAATGATTCTTTTAATTTCATTTGGTTCTGTTGTGATGTGGTCCTTCTCATTTCTTATTCGGGTTATTTGTTTCCTTTCCTGTATTTCTTTAGTCAGTCTCGCCAATGGTTTATCAATTTTGTTAATTTTTTCAAAGAACCAGCTTTTGGCTTTGTTAATTCTTTCAATTGTTTTTCTGTTCTCTAATTCATTTAGTTCAGCTCTAATTTTTATTATTTGTTTTCTTCTGGTGCCTGATGGATTCTTTTGTTGCTCACTTTCTATTTGTTCAAGTTGTAGGGACAGTTCTCTGATTTTGGCTCTTTCTTCTTTTTGTATGTGTGCATTTATTGATATAAATTGACCTCTGAGCACTGCTTTTGCTGTGTCCCAGAGGTTTTGATAGGAAGTATTTTCATTCTCGTTGCTGTCTATGAATTTCCTTATTCCCTCCTTGATGTCTTCTATAACCCAGTCTTTTTTCAGGAGGGTATTGTTCATTTTCCAAGTATTTGATTTCTTTTCCCTCGTTCTTCTGTTATTGATCTCTAGTTTTATTGCCTTGTGGTCTGAGAAGATGCTTTGTAATATTTCGATGTTTTGGACTCTGCAAAGGTTTGTTTTATGACCTAATATGTGGTCTATTCTAGAGAATGTTCCATGTGCGCTAGAAAAAAAAGTATATTTTGCAGCAGTTGGGTGGAGAGTTCTGTATAAGTCAATGAGGTCAAGTTGGTTGATTGTTGTAATTAGATCTTCCGTGTCTCTGTTGAGCTTCTTACTGGATGTCCTGTCCTTCTCCGAAAGGGGTGTGTTGAAGTCTCCTACTATAATTGTGGAGGTATCTATCTCGCTTTTCAGTTCTGTTAAAATTTGATTTATATATCTTGCAGCCCTGTCATTGGGTGCGTAAATATTTAATATGGTTATGTCTTCCTGATCAATTGTCCCTTTTATCATTATATAGTGTCCTTCTTTATCCTTTGTGGTGGATTTAAGTCTAAAGTCTATTTTGTCAGAAATTAATATTGCTACTCCTCTTCTTTTTTGCTTATTGTTTGCTTGATATACTTTTTTCCATCCTTTGAGTTTTAGTTTGTTTGTGTCTCTAAGTCTAAGGTGTGTCTCTTGTAGGCAGCATATAGATGGATCGTGTTTCTTTATCCAGTCTGTGACTCTCTGTCTCTTTATTGGTGCATTTAGTCCATTTACATTCAGGGTAATTATAGATAAATAAGTTTTTAGTGCTGTCATTTTGATGCCTTTTTATGTGTGTTGTTGACAATTTCATT
This sequence comes from Elephas maximus indicus, assembly GCF_024166365.1. Lineage (NCBI taxonomy): Eukaryota > Metazoa > Chordata > Mammalia > Proboscidea > Elephantidae > Elephas > Elephas maximus. The sequence goes on along the minus strand of NC_064827.1, from coordinate 41,752,813 downwards.
TTTCCACATACTTTTTTGTGCTGAGGCGTTTTTCTTAGTAAATTGTGAGATCCTCACTTTCATAGTGTTTGACTTTATGTTAGTTGAGTCGTTACGTTTTTCTTGGTTTTTGTCTTGAGTTATAGAGTTGTTATACCTTTTTGTGGTTACCTCATTATATACCCCTATTTTTCTAAGTAAAAACCTAACTTGTATTGTTCTATATCGCCTTGTATCACTCTCCATATGGCAGTTCAATGCCTCCTGTATTTAGTCCCTCTTTTTGATTATTGTGATCTTTTACCTATTGACTTCCATGATTCCCTGTTATGTGTATTTTTTTTTAATTAATCTTAATTTGTTTGTTTTTGTGATTTCCCTATTTGAGTTGATATCAGGACGTTCTGTTTTGTGACCTTGTGTTGTGCTGATATCTGATATTATTGGTTCTCTGACCAAACAATATCCTTTAGTATTTCTTGTAGCTTTGGTTTGGTTTTTGCAAATTCTCTAAACTTGTGTTTGTCTGTAAATATCTTAATTTCGCCTTCATATTTCAGAGAGAGTTTTGCTGGATATATGATCCTTGGTTGGCAGTTCTTCTCCTTCAGTGTTCTGTATATGTCGTCCCATTCCCTTCTTGCCTGCATGGTTTCTGCTGAGTAGTCAGAACATATTCTTATTGATTCTCCCTTGAAGGAAACCTTTCTTTTCTCCCTGGCTGCTTTTAAAATTTTCTGTTTATCTTTGGTTTTGGTGAGTTTGATGATAATATGTCTTGGTGTTTTTCTTTTTGGATCAATCTTAAATGGGGTTCGATGAGCATCTTGGATAGATATCCTTTCGTTTTTCATGATGTCAGGGAAGTTTTCTGTCAGAAGTTCTTCAACTATTTTCTCTGTGTTTTCTGTCCCCCCTCCCTGTTCTGGGACTCCAATCACCCGCAGGTTATCCTTCTTGATAGAGTCCCACATAATTCTTAGGGTTTCTTCATTTTTTTTAATTCTTTTATCTGATTTTTTTTCAGCTATGTTGGTGTTGATTCCCTGGTCCTCCAGATGTCCCAGTCTGCATTCTAATTGCTCGAGTCTGCTCCTCTGACTTCCTAGTGTGTTGTCTAATTCTGTTATTTTATTGTTAATCTTTTGGATTTCTACATGTTGTCTCTCTATGGATTCTTGCAACTTATTAATTTTTCCAGTATGTTCTTGAATAATCTTTTTGAGTTCTTCAACAGTTTTATCAGTGTGTTCCTTGGCTTTTTCTGCAGATATCCTAATTTCATTTGTGATATCATTAAGCATTCTGTAAATTAGTTTTTTATATTCTGTATCTGATAATTCCAAAATTGTATCTTCATTTGGGAAAGATTTTGATTCTTTTGTTTGGGGAGTTGGAGAAGCTGTCACGGTCTGCTTCTTTAAGTGGTTTGATATGGATTGTTGTCTCCGAGCCATCACTGGGAAACTAGTTTTTCCAGAAAATCCGCTGCGTGCAGTCCAAATCCCTGTGGGACGGTTCCCCGGCTCGGGTGCTGCTCTTTCTGCTCCAAGATCAGTCACTGCCTCCCGGGGACTTCTCCTAACGGCTGCGTCCCACGCCGCCCGTGGAACCGGCTAGTCCCCCTCCCGGGGTTAGTTCAGGGGGGTGGAGCAGGTCTCTGTGCTTGTGCCGTACCTGACTGGTATGCTGGCTCCAGGCTCTGGAAACAATCGCTGCTTCCCCGTATTAGTTCGTTCTCCGTCTCTAAATCTGTGTTTGTTGTTCAGGGTTCGTAGATTGTTATGTATGTGATCGATTCACTTGTTTTTCCGTGTCTTTGTTGTAAGAGGGATCCGAGGTAGCGTCTGCCTAGTCCGCCATCTTGGCTCCGCCTCTCCATTTCAGTTTTGATGATTTCCAATTTTCCTGGATTCATACTTCGTACATTTCACGTTCCGATTGTTAATGGATATTTGCAGCTGTTTCTTTTCTTTTGAATCATGCCACATCAGCAAATAAAGGTCCCGAAAGCTTGACTCCATCCAGGTGATTAAGGTCTACTCTGAGAAGCAGCTCTTCCCCAGTTGTATTTTGAGTGCCTTCCAACCTGAGGGGCTCATTTTCTGGCACTATAACAGACAATGTTCTGCTATTCATAAGGTTTTCACTGTCTAATTCTTTCAGAAGTAGACTGCCGGGTTCTTCTTCCTAGTTTGTCTTAGTCTGGAAGCTCAGCTGAAACCTGTCTGCCATGGGTGACCCCGCTGGTATTTGAATACTGGTGGCATAGCTTCCACCATCACAGCAATACGCAAGCCCCACAGTATGACACACACATGCATGGTGGATGCCTTGCTATAGTTTTGCAAAAATGCTACACATTTGCCTTAAGCCTGGACTTTGTAGGTATCGCCTAGCAGGCCTTAGAAAAAAAACTTTAGTAAAAAATATTTAGGTCGGTGAAGCTAGCTACGGACTATAAGGAAATGTGGCATTTAGAGATTTGTAAAAATAATCATGACATTGTTATATCATTAATGCTTTTTTTTCCTGCCACACACATAAAAATGGGATATATGTTTATTTTATGCATTTTTTTTTCTTTTTTTCCCCCAGCTGTTTAAGGTATACCGACACAGCGTTTTTGCTTTTACTTATGTACTTATACCGGCCTGGATTATTCATTATCATGTCAAATATCATGTGAACGTAAGTATGTTTTAAGTACATGTTTTCCAGAATTAATTTTTAATATTGTCCGAAATTATTTCGTACTCGGGTGTGCTGGTGGGGCAGTGGTTAATAGCTCAGCTGCTAACCAAAGGGTCTGCAGTTTGAATCCACCAGCTCCTCCTTGGAAACCCTATGGGGCAGTTTTACTCTGTCCTATATGGTAGCTGTTAGTCAGAATTGACTCAATGGCAATGGTATATGTGGGTATGCCTTGCCCTGCTTTATGTAGTGAAAATGATAAACCACTTATAAATTAGTTTTGAACTACTTCAAATCCTTTTAGCTAAAAGCATAAATGAAAATTAACTATGGTTGTTCAAGATGTTAATATTCATATTAGTTTACAACTTGGAATGCATTTCCCTTAGAAATTGTGTTTAAATGATTGGAATGTAGTTGATCTAATAATAAAGCCCAGACCCAGTGCCATCTTGATCTAATAATAGTCATCTAAACTTGAGGTCCTCATTAGGAGGAAAAAGAATTTCTGCTCCTTTTTTTGAGTATAGATCTGGTATAAGATAAAATTCTGAGTAGACAAAGGTTGTCTTTGTCATTGTCCTATTTCTCTTTTATTCATTCTGTCTGATTTTTCACAAATTTTATTTAGAATCCACGGTTTCCAAAAGCTTGAAATTTTTTCACTGGAAGATCTTGAAAGGCCTGATTGAACTGAGCCAGATGCCGTATTTTTAAAGCTAGGGATAGCACAGTCTGGTGCTGGGTGTTGGATCCCAAGCAGATGGAAGAGGGCACCCATTCTGGAGGGTAGTCTAGAAGGAGAGGCAGTGGTAGCTGCCCAGCATGGAGTTTCAGAACCCAGATAGCTAAGAGGGCATTCTTCTGGCCCAGTGAGTGGTGTAAGATCCCTAGTGGTTGTGAGAGAATGTACCTGTTCAGGGGGCCAGCAGCAGCGGTCGCCTGATATAGGATATCTAATAGACTGCCTTTTGGAGGGTTATCTGGTGGAGGAGGGCATCCGAAGGTAAGGATGGGCTGAGGCACTGATGAAGGTGGCAACCCATAGTAAGATGTCAGAACCGGAATGAGGTGAGGAGGGTGTTCATTCTGGGGTGTGGTGGTGGTGACAAAAGATTGGTTATAAACAGCGAGATTGACCAAATAAGAATATATATTGATAATAATGGGACCAGGATTCTCACTGTTGGACAAAGGAGTTACACATATGGAAAAGTGGAAAGCCCTGTGGTGCTGGAATGGAACTGGGGGTGTTAGTATGAACTCATGGTTTTTCATATATATTAATACCAAACTAAACCAGTTGCTGTAGAGTTGATTTTGACTCATAGCAACCCCAGTGTTTCAGGGAACTGAGCTTCGTAGGATTCTCAGTGGCTGTGATCTTAGGAAGTGGATCACCAGGCCTTTCTTCTAAGGTGCCTCTGGGAGAATTTGAACTGACAACCTTTCAGTTAGTAGCTGAGCATTTAACCATATGTGCTGCCCAGAGACTCCTTAGAGAACGGCAACAGCTACTATTTTAGTTAGACTTCTATGAGGAGGTGATATTTGAGTGGAGACACAAATGAAATGAGGATATGGGCCAAGCAGATATCCAAGGGAAGAGCATTTCAGGTAGAGGAATCATTAAGAACAAAGGCCCTGAGGCTCAACGAGGCTTGACTGATTGGACTGATGGCAAGGAAGCCACTGTGGCTATAATATAGTGAGTGAAGGAGAGTATTAGGAGGTCAGAGAGGTGGCCGAGGGTGAGATCATATAGGGTCTCAGGGATCACAGTAAGGACCTTGGCTTTTTCTCTAAGAATTATAGCACTTTGAGCAGAGGACTGTAAGAGGAGTGATTCATCTTAAAGGGATTGCTCTACTCTGCATGCTGTGTGAAAATAGGCTGAGTGTAGTAAAACAAGGAAACCCTGGTGGTGTAGTGGTTAAGAGCTACAGCTGCTAACCAAAAGGTTGGCAGTTTGAATCCACCAGGAGCTCCTTGGAAACTCTGTGGAGCAGTTCTACTCTTATAAGGTCGCTATGAGTCAGAATCGACTCAGCGGCAACAGGTTGGTTGGTAGTAAGACAAGAATGGAAGCAGGGAGACTAGTAGGTGCTATTGTAGTTGTACAGGTAAAAAAAATGATAAGAGGCTTGGACAAGGGTGGTGTACTAGTGGTGATAAGAAGCAGTTGGATTCAGAATGTAATTTCAAAGTATAGCCAACAGGATCTGTTGAGGAGTCAAGGTTTTTGGTCTTTACAACTGGGGAAATGAAAGTGCCATTTACTGAGATGGGGAGGATGAGGAAGAGCAGTTTATGGGGGAAGTTAAGTGTTGGTCCTGGTAAGTTTGAGATGTCTATTTGATAGACAAATAGAGATGTTGAGTAAACAGCTGGATATATGAGTCTGGGGTTTGGTGAAAGTGTGGGGCTTAAGTTAAAAATTTGGGAAACGATCTTTTTTTTTTCCCAGAAGAAACCCTAAAGCCGTAATTAATACAGCTTTACTTTTATTGCAGGTAAAACCATATGCCTTTGTTGAAGGGAAGCCCAGAATATTCCCAGTAAGTCCTTAAAACTTCTCTGATTTTTCTTTTGTTTATTATTTTTCTCTCTCCATTTCTTCCCCTATATTCCTTTCTTTCATTGTCAATTTAAGTGCCTGTTTAGTGTATTGTTAAAAAAAAAAAAAAAAAAGGAAATAGTATGAGGTAGCATTTACAGTTGAAAATGGGAGATGTACACATTTATTTTATTTTCAACCTGACCATAAAATTTGTTGTTATGACCTTGATAGTCCTAAAGTGAATTAAAGGCACCAGACTTTTTCAACTGGTATGCTATTTCATGTAGGGTGAAGGACTTAGGGAACTATCCTGAGCAGACTCCTGAGTATAGTGACAGCAACTGAATTTTCCCCTCTATCTGTGATTTTAAAATCTATTAATATGTGTCTTAAATTTTGTATCTTGAAAATGTAAGGCATCATACTAATTTACAATGAGTCCTTTCAGCATTAAAAATTACCCAGTAGTCAGTTGGTATTTTTACCGAATGTTTTTGAGGTTGTCTAGCATAGTAAAAAACGTGTTAGGTTCTTATCCTATTTCTAGTCACATAATATAACTACCATCGGTCTCTAAATTCTACAGTTTTCAAAAACAAAGCTCAGTGTTAATTCTTGCTTCAATCAAATAACATAGTTACAATAATCCAATATTTATTGCAATGGAATGCCATTTTATGGGAGAACCACCAAAATTGGCTAATCCTCCCAGTTGGGAACTCAACTTTAGAAAATAATAGAGGATTTCTTCTATATTTCATGATGTATAACTGATTTGTGTCAGGGCTTAGGTAGTCTCAAAATACAAATTTCTCTCGCTGGTTTTACCAACTGGGTAATTTATTTTCTCTTCCATTTGTTTGTTTATTATTTATTTTGCCATCACTGTTCAAAGGAGAAGAAGGAGAGCTTTCTTCGGAAGACCACATCATTGATTCTTTCCTGTTTCTGTACAGTGGATCCCTTTGGGGATCTTCCCTTTGGGGACCTGAAGAATACCCATTTGAACTTATGTTAGTTAGCATAGGATGGGCAGTAACAAACAAACCCCCAAATCTCAGTGGCTTAACAAAGATTTTTTATTGACATCACAGATTGGTGTGGGTCATTTGGCCTTCCTCTATTTTATAGCTATGCTTTCTTCAATTATGAGGCTTCCAAGATCACCAGCATAGGGGAAGAGAAGGCTGGATATCTCAGGGATGATTTTTAAGGTCTAATCTTGGAAGCAGCTTATGTCACTGTCCTCAAATGATATTGACCAGAACTAAGTCTCACGGTCCTAAATATCTTCTGTACTTTTATAAATGTATGTAAGTGTACTTTTTTTCCCCCAGCCTCCCATGCATGGATATTTAGTGAATACTAATAGTTTCTGCCACAAATAGCTCTCTGTTGCCTTCTCTCCACGTATATAACACAGTGTCTCCCCAAAGTCCCATACTGTCACTGCAAGCAGCCAAGATCCGAGATCTCCAGATGATGCACAGTAGTGTCTGTCAGGTTTAGACGTGACTTGTCTTGGTTTGAGGATCAATAAAGATAGCAAATTTTTGGATGATGTGTGGGATCATCCTGAGCTACACCCAGTGCTTAGTGATGGGGTATAAATAGCACAGTAGTCACTGGTTCTTGGCAATCCCGAAATCTTAGTGGTCGAACATTGTAAAGACCCCTGATCTCTATGTGTGGGAAGTTACTTGAGTGGGCATTTATTTTGTTTTCTGGAAGGAACACCTTTGTCCATTGTTTTCTCTGACCTCTGGGTCTGTCTTGGAGGGTCTTTTCTTTTTTTAAATTGTGCTTTAGGTGAAGGCTTACAGAGCAAATTAGTTTCCCATTCAATAGTTTATACACTGATTGTTCTTTGACATTGGTTGTACTCCCCGTCCCCTGTGTGCTCTATATGAATATACGTGCAACACGTACAAATATGTATGTAGAAATATCCACACCCAAATCTACATATGCACTTTGGTGTACTCCCATATGCCCTCCCACACCTATTCAGCATACATATCTACCTATGTATCTGCTCATAGTTATTGCTGTTGTTGCAAAATTGTATATATTATTTACCGTCATTGCCTTTTATTCTTGTGTACTTCTCAGTGTCTTTCTTTGCTGTGCTGACTTCCCACATATTGTGTATTGTTTTTTCCCCTTCATCAAAATTAACTCGTCTACTCTATTTAGTTGGGATTTTCCCTCCCTCTCATCCCTGGAAACCATCAAGAAATGTTTCTTTCTAATCCTGAAAGTATGCCCCCAGACACGCTTTCAGCTCAGTAATGGTGCCACTCCTGAGGTTCATCCTTCAGCCAAAGATTGAACAGGCCCATGGAACAAAACAAGATAAAACAAGCCCTGGGGCAGGGACTGGAAGGTAGGAGGGTACAGGAAAGGTGGTAATAGGGAACTGAGGGTTGAGAAGGGAGAGTGTTGACTTGTTGTGGGGTTGTCAACCAGTGTCATACAACAGTGTGTGTACTATTTGATCAGAAACTACTTTGTTCTGTAAACCTTCATCTAAAGTTCAATTAAAAAAAAGAGTAAAAAGATATATATATTTCTTTCTGTGTGTAAACCTTTTCTTGACTGTTTACAATAGTGGTCTCATATAATATTTGTCCATTTGTGATTGACTTATTTCACTCAGCATGATGTCCTCTAGATTCGGTCACATTGTGAGATGTTTTGCAGGTTTGTCATTATTCTTTACTGTTGTGTAGTATTCCATCGTGTGTACCAGTTTGTTTACTCATTCATCCGTTGGTGGGCATTTAGGTTGTTTCCATCTTTTTGCTATTGTGAACACTGTTGCAAGGAACAAGGTTCTTTTCCATTATCAACCTAGACTAGATCTAAAATGGGCACTAGGAAGCATGCCTTCCTTGGGGGAGTTGCACAGCCTTCAAAGCCTGCCTTCTGCTTATAGAAGGTTGATTGCCAGAGGTCATTTTAAGCTAAAACATTCACAGACTTTTATAGTTTTGTGTATTTGTTTTCTTTAACCATCTAATTCCCTCAAACATTTGGTAAGCGTAGAAAGAAAAATACTTGGTAAGCATCTAATCTGTTTGCTTCTAGCCAGTTCCATATGCTAGTATTTGTTCTTTCTACACATCATTATCATCAAGTTCTCTGATTTCTTTGCTGCTTTACCCTTACAGGTATCTCTGTTAACTTAGTGGCAGCTATGTGGAGGCCATCTGAAACAGACTGCTTCAAAGGCTACATTCCCTTTAATCTGCTCTTTTCCATAGGGCTGAGTCCCTCTGTTTACTGATTTTTTTTTTTTTTTTCTGTTACTCAGGATATTTTTAGTGTTAACTCTTACTGTTTAGGGATTCAGAAGCAGTCAGATTTTTCAGTACTGCAAGGTCTTGAATTTTTGGATTCTCTCCATTTTTATTTCTGCTCTTAAATCAGCCACTTCTTGATTGAGGTCATCTTTCCTAAAGTGCATTGCCAAGGCAGCCAGTAGTAGCCAAACACATACCATAACTTTTTTTAAGCTACTTCTAGAGCAGTCTGCTTCCGTTATTATAGGAGACATTTTGCCAAATACTTTGCCGCTAACTCTTTGTTTCCATTTTTTAGCTCTCAGTGCCATTGCCCTTGCTGCTAGACTGCTAAGCTAGTGCAGTGTAGTTTGATTTTTATTATGGCATCATTTGTACCACATCAAGGTACTAACTTCTGCATTAGGGTAATGCTAGGTGTAGTAGCAACATGTCCCCAAAATGTGTAATGGCTTAAACATAATAAAAGTTTATTTCTTCATTAGGCAACAGTCCTGAACATTTCCAGGTCAGGGAATGGGGAATTGGGGGAGAAATAATTCATTCAGGGATCCAGGCTGACAGAATCAGCTATCTTAAACACAGGGCTTCCAAAGTCTCCAGACTCCAATACACTTCTACTCACATTCCATTGGGTTGAACTCATTCACACTGCTACGCTTAACCTCAATAGGAAGATTAAAACTGCAGAAAAAGAGAAAAATATGGATTTTGGTGAGCAACCTAAAATCTCTTCCATAACCCTCTTTAAAAAAAAAAAACCTTGATGGCTTTTCACTTCCTTTGGGATAAATGTGTTCACATTCCATTTAAGGCTCTCTAGTTTGTTCAGAAAGGAGCCCAGGTAGCGCAGTGGTTAAGCACTTAGCTGCTAACCAAAAGGCTCGTGGTTTGAACCCACCAGCCGCTCCACAGGAGAAAGATGTGGCCGTCTGCTTACGTAAAGATTACAGCCTTGGGAACCGTATGGGGCAGTTCTGCTCTATGCTGTAGGGTCAGTATGAGTCGGAACTGACTCTATGGCAATGGTTTTTTTTTTTTTTAAACTTATTCAAGCCTTTCATTCTACCGTTATCTCTTCCTTTATGTAAATACTTTATTCCAGTAAAAATGGTCCCTTAACTGTTCCCTTCAAACATGCTACATTCCACCATCTTTTTGACACATCCTGTTTTATTTTTATTGTGCTTTAAGTGAAAGTTTACAAACCAAGTCAGTCTCTCATACATACAAAAACTTATATACACCTTGCTATATATTCCTAGTTGCTCACTCTCTGATGAGAGAGCACACCCCTTCCCTTCACTCAGTTTTCGTGTCCATTTGGCCAACTTATGACTCCCTCTATCCTCTCATCTTTTTTTCCAAACAGGAGCTGCCCACATAGTCTCATGTATCTACTTGATCCAAGAAGCTCACTCTTCACCAGTATCATTTTCTATCCCATAGTCCAGTCCAATCCCTGGCTGAGGAGTTGGCTTTGGGAATGGTTCCTGCCTTGGGCTAACAGGTCTGCGGACCATGACCTCTGTAGTCTCAGTCAGACCATTAAGTCTGGTCTTTTTATAAGAATTTGGGGTTTGCATCCCACTGCTCTCCTGCTCCCTCAGGGGTTCTCTGTTCTGTTCCCTGTCAAGGCAGTCATCAGTTGTAGCCGGGCGCCATCTAGTTCTTCTGGTCTTAGGCTGATGTAAATGATTAAAAATCAAAATTCACAATTCTAGAGTTTTTATTGAGTTCTTGAATTTTTATTGAGTTCTCTTTAATTTCAGATGGAATGACTAAGTGTGGTAGAAATTCAAGTATATAGAAAAAATCCCTGTTTCCTTTTGGAAAACTCTTCTCATCCTTCGAAATGCAAATCTCTATCAGTGTGGAGTAAAATGGCCCAGGTTGCTAAAAGCACTTGGTACATCTATGGGTCAAGTGTTTTGTTTCCCTCTCTTTTTTGCCTCTCTCAGCATTATCAAATTTATATGACTAGCTTAGTTTCAACACTTTGTGATTTGTCTTATCTTTTGTACAACTAGAGCATGCTGATATAAAATATTTAGAATCAATTTCATGGTCAGAAGATATACAAGTATAAAAAAAAATAAAAAGTATATTAATAGTTATTATTTGTTGATTGTTCACAATATGCGAAGTACTGAATCAATGCTTTATGAGATAGGGATTGTTATCCCCATTATACAGATGATGACTGAAGCTCAGAGAAGCTAAATAATTTGCCTAAAATTTTACAGCTTGTCCATGAAACGGCCATGATTCTCACCACATGGTTCTGTATCCAAAGCCCACGCCCTTTCTTCCACACACACTGTATCCAGGTTTGAAGACACCTGGACCAGCTGCCCAGCCAATGTCTACATTGTATCTCTAATATCTAAGCCAAGCATTAAACTGGCAATTGCTTAATATCAATTATTGAGAATACATTGATTACGTCCTTATATTGAACCGAAGATGTTTTCCTGCACCTTGTTTTTAGGGATTCTCTTATTTCTTGGGGCTGTTCAAAGTAAGGATTATCTGTTTTTCACTTGGTGAAAACTTTCATGCCCCCTCTGGTTGTTTCTGAATGAAGCTTCCCCTTTAATTTGTACCTTAAGATTTTGAGTACTTGTTCATCTTTAAACAGCTTACACTTTTAAGTCCCTCTTAAGTGTGAATGTCAGAGCTGAACTAGATTTTCCATGTGAGGAATGACCAACACATAGAACAAAGTGGAACTATCACCCCCACAAGATTTTTCTACTAACACATCTTTGTTTTCCTAGGGTGATACAATTCTGGAGACTGGAGAAGTAATTCCACCAATGAAAGACTTTCCTGATCAACATCATTGAAGATTACTTAAACATTTCAAAGATTTATGAGCCCAAGTCCTATAATACCATATTTACTGAGTAATATTTTCTGGAAAAGTAACTTTAATAAAGTAAACTTACAAGTTTACTCCCAGAAATGTGTTGTCATATCTCTACCAAAACATTGTACAGTTTGAGACCCTTTAAATCATTTAAAAATTGTAAAAATTGAACATGCAAAACAAATGATATGAGTGACTGCTCCAGTTGTTCTGGTCATTCCTGAATTGGAAAACAGGATGTAGAAAAGTATTTAGTCACATGATAGAATTTTTCTTATACAGTAACTCTAGTTTGGTCTGAGGGAATGCACCAGAATTAGATACTGCAGTATAACAAATACAAGAAAAAAATCCCGCCCACTTCTGTTTTAAAGAAATCTTTCTGAGCTATTTTAAAGGAAGTATTTTAGAAACTCTAGATTGAAATGCATGGGTTCCATCAATGATCTGATACTCAAAGGCTGTCAGATCTAGGTTACTGATCTGAGTTTTATCATATGAGACTGTAAGACTAAAATCTCTCCAAGCTTTTGAAAAATTAGTGTCTATTAGTGGTTATTATAAAAGGCGATCCAAAAATAAAGTTCAAAATTTTACATTATGGATTTTATTTTTTAATCTAAACAGGTATCAGATAAGGATGAGGTAAAGAATTGTATTTGCAGAGAATTAAATCCAAAGGAATTACAAATTTTCATTCATCTCGAAGATTCTGTCTGGGTATTCCTTCGTTAGCTGTCGTCGTGCAGCTACTGTTGATGCATAAATGACATATCCCCAGGAGAGTAATACGATCGCAACGAGCAACTAAAAAAAAATGTCAGAGGGAGAAAAAGCAAAAAAAAAAAAAATTACTCCTTTGAAGTTACCGTGTACCACTGCAGAAATGGGAATTATAGTGATAAAATAATAAATGGGATTCCGGAGACAAGTACACCCAGCGGCCCTTACGTAAGAAGCGGAAGATCGTGTCCTCCAGGAAGAGGCGGAGTCGAGGTGGAGGGGGGGAGTGCTTAATTCAGTAATGGATTTTGGAGTTTGCGGATGTTGAAGAAATAGAGAACCTCCCGCCTGTGGGCCCAAGGAGTCGACACCGTGGAGCCCCGCCAGACCCGGGACCTACCATTGAATAAATCCAGTCCAGGGTGCGGCGATTCACTGGCTTCATGGTAAGGAGGCGGCGGCGGTCCGCGGGAACCGGCGGAAGATGTGGGCCTAGACTAACCTGCGGGGCGGTGGCTACTGGGCGGCAGCGGCCATCTTTCAGCCGGGTACGAACGCCCTCCCACTAGCCCCCGGGAGCTTTTCCCATTGGCCAGGCCTGCCTCTTCCGCCCTGAGCCGGAGGCGGAGTCAGGTGAAGGGGGCCTAGCCCGCCTGGCAGGGAAGGGATGGAATAAATGAGAAAATAGATTAAAAAATTGCCGCTTAAAGAGGTGTTTTTCGCCAGCCGGTTTTCTTTCCAGTTGGGATGCAGTGCTAATGTAGGATAATGTACTGTCGTGTGCACTTAAACGTTTATTTGAAAAATATCTGCCTTTTAAATATTGCACCGGTATCTAACGCTGGAAGAAAACGTTTTTCCCGCATCTGTTTTTACATAATATAAACGTTTGTATATTCAGCTGCGACGCATACGAGAATACTGTGTACTATTTTATGTAACAGTCATCAGTTAGGCGGGAATCACTGTTAATTGGGCCCTTTAAGAAACGTATAGTCTCTGAGAACGCAATAGGTTTTTAATGTAAATGATACTCGTAAGAAGAAATACGTGGCAAGAACTATCCGGCATAATGCACCAGTGAATCAACAAGTGTTGAGCGTTACGGCCGGTTGTGCTAAGTTTACCTGTAAAATGGGACGCTCACGTTGAGGCCTGAGTGGTGTAGTCTGGCCATGGGCCGTTCTAGGCTGACGTTCTTTATTCATAAATCTCGGATATTAACTTAGACTTTAATCCAAATTTTGGGGAGAGGGTAGGGGGAAAGAAGTTCTTTGAGAGAAAAACCTATCTGTTTTGGAGAGAATTCAGAGCCTATTCTGTGTTAGGCCTTGACTGTTTCTCCTCAAGCTGGAGTAGATCTCTCTCGAGACTATATAAGATACTGATTGGAGTCTGGCTTTGGATCCCATTCGAATCCCGATGTTATTTCCTAGCTGTGCAACCGATGGTCAAGTCACTTTCGGGTAACACTGTGTACCTATATACAATGGAGATAGTTTTTGTAACTTCTCCCAAGTTTCTTGATATTTAAATGAGACCAAGCTAAGGTTTTGTCTAGTTATTTTGTTTTCCGATAATTTAGGAGCGAACATTAAGTTAGTACCCTGTAATCCCTACGATTAATAATAGGAATGATCATGATAGTGATTTCTGCCCGGGATGGTCAGATTGCTCTCACTCCCGGAACGGAGTGGTGGGGGAAGGGCCCAGTCTCGGGCCGGAGCGCATTAAGTGCCGCCCTCAGTGCTGGCGGCTTTCTAACGCGCATGCGTTAAAAAGGCTGGTATAGTGTTTTGACGCGCTGGAGGGGTGGGGTCTCGCTTTCTGACACCGCCTCCAAGCTGCCATTGGTGATGAGCGCTTTACGTCACAGGGGTCGCAGCAGCCGCCAGGGTCTCCGCTGTCTCGCGAGGAGGGTGAAGCGCCCCCGCCCGCTCCGGCTCCTGAGAGTAGGCGGAGAAGTCGCCGGGTACGCCTTCGCGGGTCCTGCCGTCACCGACCCAGCTTTCTGAGCCGTAGGGAGCTAGCCACGAGCGCCCCGGCCGGGTCTGCGCAGGCATCCTCTGGGGTGAGTGGGATCGGAAACAATGGGGCACGGGGGTCGGAAGGGCTGGGCGAACCGGAGGTCCCTCCGGGAGCGAGGCCCAAGGACTTGGGGCCGTGGTCTTGGCCTGCGGGGCCGCCCGGGCCTCAACCGGGCAGGGGTCCGGGCGGGCGGGCGGACTGGCGACTCTGCGGCGCACCTGTGGATTTGCGCCGGTGGGAGGGTGAAGGCTGCGTTTCGAAGGCTCCCAAGGGGCGAGGGGCGCGAGCCTAGCTGTGTACTGGAAAGAGCCTGGTCTCTAGAAAAATAACCGCTGGAGTCTGAATCTTGGCATCGCCACTGACGGGTGTGACCTTGGCCAGGTCCCTTAACCTCTCCGAGCCTGTCTGTAAAATGGGAATAACTATTTTAGTTCGTTGTGATTATGTCCAGAATCCCTGGTAGCGCAGTGGTTAAGCGCTCGGCTGCCAACCGAGAGGTCGGCGATCCCACCGGCTACTCCGCGGGAGAAAGATGTGGCTGGCAGTCTGCTTCCGTAAAGGTTTACTTCTTGAAAACCCTCTGGGGCAGGGTCGCTATGAGTCAGCAGTGGGGTGTGGGATTATGTAATGCATGCGCTGCTTACCTTAGATCCTGGCCCATCGCAGCTCTCACCTAAAGGAAGCGGCTATCACCTTGAATATTGGAGCTGTCTGTTCAGTGGTGTGTATTCTGGGCTGAGCTCGCCTGCCTGTGACTTCTTCAGTCAGTGCAGCTTTCCTTATGGGCAGGAAGGGGACAGTACTGAGATGAGGCAGATAGTGATTTAAAAGTTAAGAGAAAAAATGAATAGAGTTCATAGTAGGTAATTTTCAAGATTATATAAAGTAAGAAACAGCTTCCCAAGAGTTGAGCTAGTATGTGATGAGATTTTTTTTTTTCTCTTTAAACCACTGTAAAGGCTTTACAGTCAGCTAGAACAATCATGCTTATCTGGAATGAATGGCTTTAGAGGGAAAACGGTTCCCAACCAATTCTTTTTATTGCTAGAATTGGCATTAAATGTGGTAGAATCTGGTCAGCAAACCCTGTAACTTCCGTATGATCTTTTGGAATCTGTGATTAAACTGCAGTTCAGAGACTCCTTGAGGTGACAAGAGGTAGGGCCCACATTATTTTTTATACATGGAGGTGCCTTTCTATTTTATCTACTTGTGAACCCTTTTTAGCTACTTTGCCTAGATATATTAAGTACAATAATTATATTATGTATGAAGATTATTTAGCTGTCAACAGCCTATCATCTTGATCCAGTCATTGAAATCAGCTCAGTTATTTTCACATAACATGGGGGAGAGTGTTGAATTCTTCCTGTGCACCAAGCACTGTGCTAAGTGTTCAAATAGAATATATCTCTTAACACAACAACCTTTTTAGATGGGTATTGTTATTCACCCCATTTTAGCATTGAGAAAATTTAAGGTTTTGAGAGATGAATTTTCCCCAGGTCACACAACTAATAAGTCATGGTGATTCTCAACTCTGGCTCTACATTAGAATTAACACCGCTCTCCCAAATATAATCAGGTGATTAAATTTTATATACAGTGATACTTTAAGGAATGCCATGGAAGATAGCTTTTATAGGAGGTCGGTCTTTATAAAAAATTTGCTTCTGCAAAGCAGTTATACTTTGTTGTTACCACTGTGCAGTTTTTTTAATGACTGGTCTATGTCTGTCTTTATCCTTCTGATTTTTTTATCCTTCCTCTTCCATTTTCCCTAGATGTGTATGCTTATTAATTATCTGAAATTCTCCTAAATTGTGACAATGAAGGATTCTTATTCTTGTTCAAGCCAGCAGATAAGAAAATTTGGGGAAACGAGGTTTTGTCTTACTCAGTTCATTGTAAAGGTGGTAAACTTTATTTCACATTTGGGAGTCAGTTTAGGAAGTTGAATCACAAAAACTCATTTTCTCCCTTGTGGGGAAATTAATTTGTCATCCCAATTGCTAGAGTGCTAAGGTATAATAAGGTTGTTATGATTTGGAATTGACTCAGAGGCAATGGGTTAGGGTAGAGAAACTTTTATCACAGCCTTCTTCCAGACCCTGAAGCACAAAACATGTATACCATCAGGTCTGGCATTCCTGCAAATCGCTAATCTTAATCTCTCTGATAGTCATTCCTGTTTTATGCCTTAATTTGTATTTTTTTAAGTAGTTTTGAGATTATAATTTACATTCCATAAAGTTCACCTGTTTCCATTTTTTAAAAACCGTACTTAAGATTTTGTTTTATATGAACTTTGAGTTTACTACTTAATTATATCCTTCAATAAATTCATTCTGTGAACTGAAATGTTGAGTAAACACTAAAATTCTACACTCCAAAGAAACAAATTAAGATAAAATGTAATAACTTAAAATTCACTAGCCTTGTTTCATGGGTATAGTTTTTTATTTCAACTGAATTTAATTGATGTTTGCTACTCTCCATGACCTAGGAGAAAACTTGAACATTTTAAACTCTAATAATAATCTCTCTGGTTTGCAGAGTTTTAGGTGAAGCCTGGTCGTCAGTCCAGGCCTTCCGATAACCTATCCATTTCCCTCCCCCCAGCACATGCATACTGTCTCTGATCCTAAAGGTTTGCATGTATGTATGTATATTTTTACTGAGTCATGAGATAAAATATTAGAAAGTAGGGGAAATGCTGAGAAACATATACACTACCAAGATTTCAGAGTCTAAGTATATTAAAAATTCAATTAATATTATATATTTATAATTCTGATGATCTACTTCCGTAAGATCACAGCCATTGAAGATCCTACAGAACACAGTTCTACTGTGAAGTACATGGGGTCACCAGGAATTGGAATTGATTCAACAGGAACTGGTTTTCCAGGCATGTTAAATATTTAAGACAGTGGTGACTTTTTGCATTTCCAGCCTAGAAAACAGAAGACTAGAAGTATCTTAACCCTTTAAAGAAACATTTGTCAAGCATTAATTGATTCCTTATTAAGTTATGGCTCTGAGAAAGCAAAGGTGCCCTAGATGAACAAATTTTATTTGAAATCTACAATCATATACCTGTATTTCACAACCATAGATTTTTGCTGTAACTTTTTGTTATAATTTGGTAAGACCAAATGTACATTGTTTAGAAAATGACAATTCTGTTATGTGACTAACTTGACAGCAGTTGCCCAGTGATGGAACCTCCTGTGATAGAGGAGGTACAGAAGGATGAGTAGTTAAACCAACCCACTGCCATCGAGTTGGTTCCGACTCATAGTGACCCCATAGGATTTCCAAGGCTGTTAAATTTTATGGAAGCAGGCTGCCACATCTTCTCCCCGGAGCCACTGGTGGTTTCCATAACTGCTGACCAAAAGGTTAGCAGTCCAATGCTTTAACCGCTGCACCACCAGGAGTCCTTATGAGTAGTAGGCCTAGGGAAACATAAAGGAGGAAGTTAATGTTTAATATATATAAAATGATATACAAGTTTTTTTTAATAAGATGATATTGTTAGTTGCTATCAAGTTTATTCCAACTTGCGGCGACCTCTTGTGTACAGAGCAGAACTGCTCCATAGGGTTTTCAAGGCTGTGAACTTTTGGAAGCAGATAGCCAGACCTGGTTTCCAAGGCGCCTCTGGGTGGGTTTGAACCCCAACCTTTCAGCTAGTAGCTGAGTGCTTAACTGTTTGTGCTACCCAGGGACTCCTCAAGGCCCAAATGTAATGTACGTTAGATTTCAGCTCTGGCAAATTCATTTTGTAAGTTCAGGGACAATGAAACACTATGAGATCCTTATTGGAAAAGATAATAGGGAAGGGACTGAAAGCATGATCTCGAGATATTTGATTTGCTGATTAAATAAGGAAGCTAAGGAGGGGTTCTTAGGGATGATTAAAGGAATTCAGGATGAACTGATTATAATACTGTAGTAATAATGTAGTTACTGTAAGTCAGGCACTACACTTGAGTGCTTTTACATTTATTATTTAATCTTAACTAAATGAAAAAAACTTTCACTAAAACCACAGCATTGAACAGGTAAAGTTTGTGGTATATAAAAGATATCTCTGTAACGCTGTTGAAAGCTTTTTAAAATGCATACATACAATATTTATCACAAATAAAACAAATTGGTAGTCTGTATCGTAGGGGACAGATGTGTATGAAAGGTATATACCATAAATAGGAATGACACCAACTGAGGACTGTGATATTCTTGTTTTCTGTTTTTTAAGAGTGTGACAGGAGAGAAGGACATAGGATAGTGGGATATTAGCTAAACCTCTGATATTTAATTTCTTTAAAAAAAAATCTGGAATAAACATGAGAAATGTTAATTAAATCTGAGTGGCAAGTACATGGGTGCTTTGTATATTTTCTTTTGTATTTTTTTGTATATTTGAAATGTTTCTCAATTAAAATATGTTCTAAAAGAATAATAGAATATTGTATTTGAGAGTTTACTATGTTATGTATTCAGCACTCTCTCTAAGGGCCTATTATATCTTCACAAACTCTGTGAGGCATGTTCTGTTATCGGAATGTAATCATTCTTCTTTTATCAGGTTACTGATACGTTTCTTTCCCTTTTACAGATAATGGCATCAGCTGCTAAGGAATTTAAAATGGACAACTTTTCACCTAAAGCTGGCACTAGCAAATTGCAACAGACAGTACCAGCTGATGCATCTCCTGATTCCAAGTGTCCTATATGCTTGGATAGATTTGATAATGTGTCTTACTTAGATCGCTGCCTACATAAGTTCTGTTTTCGCTGTGTACAGGAGTGGTCAAAAAACAAAGCTGAGTGTCCACTATGTAAACAGCCCTTTGATTCTATTTTCCATTCTGTGAGGGCAGAAGATGACTTCAAGGAATATGTCCTAAGGCCTTCATATAATTTTGCCACCCCTGATGTTCGACGATTTCGCTACCGAACAACTCTGACAAGGGACCGAAATACTTCTGTTTATTCACCTAGTGGTACCATGAATAGAAGAACAACAACTCCACCGGATAGTGGAGTACTATTTGAAGGGTTAGGCATTTCAACAAGACCTAGAGATGGTGAAATTCCTCAACTTACGAGGCAGATTGCAATGAGGAGGCCAGCTACTGCAGATGAAAGATCTATGCGGAAAATTCAAGAGCAGGATATTATTAATTTTAGGCGAACTCTCTATCGTGCTGGTGCTCGTGTTAGAAACATTGAAGATGGTGGCCGCTACAGGGATATTTCAGCTGAATTTTTCCGTAGAAATCCAGCTTGCCTTCACAGATTAGTCCCCTGGTTAAAACGTGAACTAACAGTTCTTTTTGGAGCTCATGGATCTTTAGTGAATATTGTTCAACACATCATCATGAGTAATGTCACTCGTTATGACTTAGAAAGTCAGGCATTTGTGTCTGATTTAAGGCCATTTTTACTTAATCGGACTGAGCATTTTATACATGAATTTATCAGTTTTGCTAGATCTCCTTTTAACATGGCTGCTTTTGACCAGCATGCTAATTATGATTGCCCTGCTCCTTCGTATGAAGAAGGCAGCCATTCTGATTCTTCAGTCATAACAATATCTCCAGATGAGGCTGAGACCCAAGAGCTGGATATTAATGTAGCCACTGTTAGTCAGGCACCATGGGATGATGAAACTCCAGGGCCATCTTATTCAAGCTCAGAGCAGGTACATGCTGCCATGTCTTCCCTTTTAAATACTTCTGACAGTTCAGATGAGGAACTTGTAACAAGTGGAACCACATCTCAGATACAAGGAGCACAAACCAACGAGGACCTCAATAATGACAGCGATTCCTCCTCAGATAATTGTGTCATTGTTGGGTTTGTTAAACCACTAGCCGAGAGGACCCCAGAACTTGTTGAACTGTCCTCTGATTCTGAGGAGTTAGGCTCTTATGAGAAAATGGAGACAGTGAAGACACAAGAACAAGAGCAGTCTTACAGTTCTGGTGATAGTGATGTTAGTAGATGTTCGTCTCCACACTCTGTCCTTGGGAAGGATGAACACATAAATAAAAGTCATTGTGATTCTGGTACAAGAATCAGATCAAAGAAGGAAGAGAAACGATCCACATCATCATCTCCCAGAGACCTGAGCTCGTCTCTGAGAGACAGAGTATATTCCCCACATAACCGTGGACACAGAAAGAGGGGAAGATCAAGAAGTTCAGATTCATGTTCCCAGAGTAGAAGTGGGCATGACCAGAAGAATCGTAGAAAGCACCATGGTAAGAAAAGAATGAAAAGTAAACGATCCAGAAGCAGAGAGAGTAGCAGACCTAGAGGTAGACGAGACAAAAAGAGATCAAGAACTAGAGATAGCAGTTGGTCGAGAAGAAGCCAAACTCTCTCTCTAAGTAGTGAAAGCACAAGCAGATCAAGGTCTTGTAGCAGTGATCATGGTAAAAGAAGGTCACGGAGCAGAAATAGAGATCGTTATTATTTAAGAAATAATTATGGAAGCAGATATAAGTGGGAATATACTTATTACAGTAGAAACAAGGACAGGGATGGTTATGAATCATCATATCGGAGGAGGACTCTGTCCAGAGCTCATTATTCCAGACAATCTTCAAGTCCAGAATTTAGAATTCAGTCGTTCTCTGAAAGGACAAATGCCAGGAAAAAAAATAATCACAGCGAAAGGAAATATTACTACTATGAAAGGCACAGATCAAGGAGCCTGTCTAGTAGTAGATCAAGGACTGCATCGACAGGGCCTGATCGGGTGAGAAGTGAAAAGCCTGGAGGGAAACGGAAATATAAAACACGGCATTTGGAGGGTACTAACGAAGTGGCTCAACCATCCCGTGAATTTGCTTCTAAAGTAAAGGACAGTCACTACCAAAAATCTTCATCAAAATTGGATGGGAACTACAAAAATGAGAGTGACAGCTTCTCAGACAGCCGATCATCAGACAGAGAGACAAAACACAAGAGGAGAAAAAGGAGGACCCGGAGCTTAAGTGTGGAGATAGTTTATGAAGGGAAAGCTACTGATACAACTAGACATCATAAAAAGAAAAAGAAGAAGCACAAGAAGAAGCATAAGAAACACCATGGAGATAATACTTCACGTTCCCCGGTTGTAATTACCATTGACAGTGATAGTGATAAGGATTCTGAAGTAAAGGAAGGTAGAGGATATGACAATAGTGGTCCTCAAAACCCTGTACAAAATGAGTTTTTGGCTCCTTCTTTGGACCCATTTGAAACTAAAGATGTAGTTACAATAGAAGATGAATTTGGTGTCCTGGACAAGGACTGTGATATTACCATACTCGCTAACAACTTGGATAATGCCAACAAAACTGTAAATAATATTCCACCCCAGGCATCTTCAGTTGAACAAACTCTTGATGTAAGAGAAGAGAGCACCTTTGCCTCTGACTTGGAGAACCAGCCCAGTAATGTGTCTCTTCAAACTGAGCCATCAAGGCAAGTGCCATCTCCACGGACATCATTAATGTCAGTGTCTCTGGGTAGAGACCATGCTATGTCTTAAAACTGCCAAAGCATCTAATTGAGAATCCTGATGGTATAAAAAGAAGAAAAAAGGAACAATGTCATCTACTGCAGTCTGCTTAAAGATGACTCTTGGTGAAAACTGTTTTCCCTTAAAATATTTGAAGTGTTTTTTTGTGTTAAAAAATTTGTTAAAAAGAAAAAAAAAATTTTGTTTGTCCAAGAGGTATGTAAGTCCCACCCTCAGAGATATGCACTTTTAAGTGAAGAAAATGATACTGCTAGCAGTTTATTTAAAATTTGGGGTCCTTTTTAAATAAAAAAATGTACATTTTAGAAGTTATTTCATAAAGCCATATGGTATTGACATATTTTTAGTCAATGAGTATTTTTGAAATTTTTTTTTTTCCTCCTGAGAGTTATTCTGAAAATGTGTTATAAGCTAGGGGAGTCCCTTTGGACTATCTTTATTTTTCTTCTTAGAGAAAAATTTGTATGGATTCAAAACCATTTCTTCAGGTTACATTGAGGCATTTTAATCTGCACACTTTATCTTGACATCTGCCAACAGAAAAATTTAAACATTTCCTTTATATACTTGTTTATCTGGACTGCCAGTAAAACAAATGTGTACGTATATTCAACTAAAGAAAAAAAATAAAACAGTAACACATTAAAACAAGAATCCAAAAATTTTTCTATTCAGTATTGGCTTTTTTTTTTTTTTAAATCAAATACTTTAGTGGAGCTAAAACCTAAAGGGGGGTAAGGATATAACTGTTTCATAAATACTGAATTTCAGGTGATCTCCATTTAACCTCAGTTAATGATTGTGCTTTAGTTCTTCAGTATGATTATGAGGAGTATCTCATTTGCTTTCTGTCTTCAGCAAAATGCAATTATATAACATTGAGCTTACTAAAAACAAAAAAACCCTTTGTTCTTTTACATTCGTAGTTCTTTTACACAGAGTGGCTATGTTTTATGCTGTTTTAGAGATGACAACGTTGCTCTATATCAAGCCTGATGTAAGATCACCAGTGAACAGGTGAGCTTGAATTAAATCTAAATTTGGCCTTCGCTTTGCCTGCTACCATACCCATACAGTATTCCACAGATACTGGAATGCCTGCAGTGTGGCAGGTTCTATACTAGGTTTTCAGGGATTCAATGATAGAGCAAAGCAGACATGGTCCCTGCCCTTATGGGACTTAGAGACCGTTGTGTAAGACAGACAATACCCCTATAGTTACGACATTACAAACTATAATAAGTTCTCTGGAGAGAGTATAATTTGCTACAAGAGGCCAAGGTCTCATATAATGAGAGCCTGGTCTCAGGTGGAATTGATGGTTGACCTGGAATCCAGAAGACAAGTAGACATTAATTAGAGGAGTAGAGCCGCTGCACAGTTCTCCACAGGAAAAGATGTGCAAAGATCCCCAAAGGCAAAAGAGGAGCCTAGCATATTCTAGGAGCTAAAGAAGGCAGGGTTAGCCAGAGGACAAGGAGTATAGGACCAAACTTCGTAGGACCTGTGTAGAGTTTGCGTTTATCCTTAGAGCAGTAGGAAACTGGCTTAAAATAAGAATCTAAAATTGATGTAGGTGGTTTTTAGTAAGCTCGGACATTGGGAGATTGTAGGAAGACCATATTCGATTAAGGAATATACTCACAGATTATGATCACTTGTACTTACAATATGATTTTTCTTAATATTAAAACTTGACAGTGCTATTTTATTCCACATCAGATTTTACATCGTGCTCTCAGTTAAACATTTATTGAAAACCTATCTTAATTCACATCACCATCCTCTTAGGTGTTCAAACCAAAAATTTCCAAGCCTTTGATTTCTCTCCCCGTTCAGTCCCGTCCAAATCCTGGTCATTAATTTTTTTTTGTTAAATATATTTTCATTGTGTCTGTATCATTACCCAGTTTAGGCAGCCATGATTTCTCATCTGTATTATACTGGGGCTGGCTGCATCCACTATCTTTTGCTCTACTCCCACTCCTTTGCCCAGTCTATTCTTGAGGTAGTATTCAGAAGAACTTAAAAAAAAAAAAAAAATTTTTTTTTTCATTTCCCTACTTAAAATACTTAAGTAGTTTCTCTAAACATGCACACACAACCCAACAACTTGATATGGTCTATAAATCTTTGCCGAATCAGGCTCTGGTCTGTCTCCAGCTTTCCTCACCTCACTAGCTGTAGCCACACTATGGAGGTGCTGCTCCATACTACTTCAGAGCCTTCATTGTGGCTTATTTCTTCAGCTGGGCACTGAATTCCATCCTGCTAAACAAGGTTTTTAAGTTTGCCCCTTCTCCCCACTATTTCCCCCTTAAATGCTCATTTAACACCAGACTCTCAGTACAACTTGAATTGATTACTAAATGCTTTATTCTCTACTGGTGTGATAGTTTAGGAGTCCTGGCCGCAGAGTGGTTAAGCACTCCGCTGCTAACCGAAGGTTGGCAGTGGGAAGCCACTGACCGCTTCACAGAGAAAAATGTGTGAGTCTGCTTCCATAAAGATTTACAGCCTTGGGGACCCTGTGGGGCGGTTCTACTCTGTCATATATGGTCACTATGAGTAAGAATCAACTCAAGGGCCGTGGGTTTGGTTTTGGTTTTGGGGTCTGACAGTTCTTTGACAGCTATATGCAGGTGGACTACTATATCGCCATTCACTATTTAACATAGGAAGTGCTTAAAAAGACTCATTGGATGAATAAGTACTAGGGATTTCAGAAATTGGCCAAGACCTTTGTGCTTTTGGGCAGCTCGTCTATAAACTTTTTTAGCCTAGTATATTCTTTTCCTCTGAATTGAATGTTATGAGACTTTTTTTAATTCAGGTTTTAGTGTTTTTGTGACTTGTATAAAGGAAACAGCCTTGCTCATTAATACCTTCCTTCACCTCACTTGGTGAAATCTTGTTAGGATTTTTACTTCCTAGTCTAAGTAGTAGAGCCCTGGTGGTTTAGTGGTTAAAGAGTTCAGCTGCTAACCAAAAGGTAGGCAGTTCAAATCCATCAGCTGCTCTTTGGAAACCCTGTGGGGCAGTTCTACTCTGTCCAATAGGGTCACTGTGAGTCCAGAGTCGATTCCACGGCAGTGGGATGTGGGTAGTCTAGGTAGTCAAGTTCCACCTTAGCTCTCCGGGGGGGCTTCACTAAACCATCGGATCTCTAGTTATGGTGGGTGGTGTATACTAGGGAGGGACTTAAAGGCCAGGGGAATAACCACAAGTCCTAGAAATTCTTCCATCATGGGGAATCATTTCAGTCCCCTGCCAGTGCAGGGTTGGCACACAATGAGCCAACCAACACCGCACCTCTGGACTTGGAAATTTTTTTGGAAGGTGCTTGGGCTACCAGAATCCATGCATGACTTGGTCTGGGCTGTTGTCAGCCCAGGGGTGGGGAGGGCTGCAGGTGGGAGTTCCTCCACATCACACAGGCTCAGAATCGCAATTTTACCCATTCAGAGCATGGATTTCTAACATGAACCTCATTAGACTTATATACCGTCAAAATGGTAGTAGATTAATTTACCATGATAAATGTAGTCATTGAGACCAGAATATGTATAGATAACGTCCAGTGCATTTCCAATGCCTTGGTAAAACCTACATGGGAAGCTGTGTCATTCATAAGGTTGCTTCTGAGCATGGAATCAAGGGTAGTGGGTAATTAACTGTATGATCTAAGAGCCTATGTCCACAGGCCCAGCCTTACAAATGGGACTAGAATACTTATCCAGGGACTTGGCCTCTTAGAGAAAGGGATTCTGATGTATGTTTGCCTTTGTGATTTTCCCCCTTTTGTTGACTGTACATTGCTGGTAACTCATTGACAAACTGATGCAGGCAAGCTTGCAGGCCTGTAGGGACTCTTTTTTTTTTTTTTTTTTTAATGATTTCAAACTTACAGAAAAATCGCAAGAACAGTACAAAGAATTCCTGTATCTGCCTTACCCTGAGCCACCAATTTTTAACATTTGGTTTATCTTTCTGTCCATCTATATATGTAGTATTTTTTCTGAACCATTTGAGACTAGGTATCATACACAATGTCCCTTTATCCTCTAATATTTCAGTGTCTGTTTTCTAAAAACAAGGATATACATGACAATAGTACAGTTATCAAATTGAGGAAATCCAAGATTGATACAATAATCTAAAGCCTGTATTTTAATGTTGCAACTGCCCTTCTAATAATGTCCTTTATAGCAATTTCCTCCCACCCCACTCTGATAGGATCCCAGCCAGGATTGCATTTTGTTGTCTTTTTTTTTTTTTTTTTAAATCTTCTTTAATGTGGAACAGTTCCTTACTTTTTGTGTCTTTTGTGACATTGACACTTTTGAAGAAGATATTTTATACAATGTTCTTCAATTTGGGTTTATCTGATGTTTCTTCATGATTAGATTTAGATCGTGCATTTTTGGCTAGGCTACTACATACATGGTGTTGTGTCTTCAGGGTGTCATACCTGGAGGCACATGATATTCATTTGTCTCTTATTGGTAATACTGATAACCTAATATGGCTATTTAAACAAAATTAAGGGTTTAGTTCCTTAGTTGTACTAGCTACTTTTCAAGTGCTCTTATCCACATGTGGCTACTATAATGGACAGTACAAGGATAAAACATTTCCATCATCATAGAAAATTCTGTGGGACAGCATGGGCTAGAGTATGCCCATCTGCGTGAAGATTTCCAGCGGGCAGCTGAAAGAGGAGTATGAATCTCGTAGGAGATTTGAGATAGATAATTGAGGAGTCACTGGGGGCTAGAGTAGTAATGAGGCTGTGGGAGTGAATAAAATCTCCCTGAGAAAGGAAGTAGAGCAAGAAGAGAAGCAGACAGAGGAGAATTCTAGGGAACAAAACATTAAGGAGGCCGACTTTAAAAAGAGACCAAGAAGAAATTCCCTTTAGTCCCATATTCCTTAATTATCTCTTCCACTTATATTTCCTGTATCTAACACAGTGCCCTGCACACAGTAGGACACGTTTTTTGAGAGGTTAATCTTGTTTTTAAGTTCTGGGGAGCACCTCATTGTTAACCTGTGTGTTACTTGTGATCAGTGTATTAGGAAATGTTGCCCTGGTTAAAGCAAGATAGGCTGTATCCAAGGATATCTTGGAGGATTTTCAGGGGAATATAGGACTAGGGGAAACCCTGGTAGCATAGTGGTTAAGTGCTGTGTCTGCTATCCAAAAGGTCGGCAGTTCGAATTCGCCAGGTGCTCCTTGGAAACGACAGGGCAGTTCTACTCTGTCCTATAGGGTCGCTATGAGTCAGAATCGACTCAACGGCAGGGTTTTTTTTTTTTTTTTAATAGGACCAGGAAGTGCAATCTTTTGACCCCATCGTTTCTATCAATCACCGTCCTCTTCACTTCCTTTCATACTGCAGCTGTGATTTCCTGGGTTATGTGTAAATCACTCCCTTGTCATTTCCTTACTCATTCACCGAGTCTGTTGCTGGTTGCCACTGAGTCTCCTCATCCATCTCCACTCCTTCCCCCAACTAAAAAACATCCTGTACATCTCTCCAGATAGTTTCTGTTCAGTACAAGCCTGTGTATGTGTGTGAATACATATATAATACACATGGGGTCTTTTTGCACATAATGCTTTTCACCCTTCCTTTTTTACTTGTATTTCAGACATCTTTCCAACTTATTTTTGTCTAATATAAATATAGTGTGAGCCACATGTGGAATTTAAAATTTTCTAGTAGCCATATTAAAAAGGTGGAAACCCTGGTGGCATAGTGGTTAAGAGTTCGGCTGCTAACCAAAAAGGTCAGCAGTTCGAATCCACCAGGTGCACCTTGTAAACCCTATGAAGTAGTTCTACTCTGTCCTATAGGGTCGCTATGAGTCGAAATCAATGGCAATGAGTTTAGGTTTTTTTTTTTATATTAAAAAGGTAAAAAGAAACAGTAATATTAATTTCAGTAATATATTTTATTTGACCCAGTATCTAAAAATATCAACTCAACGTGTAATCAGTATAAAATTAGCATATTTTACTTTTTTTTTTTTCCATACAAAGTCTTTGGAATGAATGTATTTTACACTTCCGGCACATATTGATGTGGACTAGTTACATGTCAAGTGCTTAATAGCCACCTATGGTAGTGGCTATGGTACAGGGTAACACCTCTGAGTCATTACTTCAGTATCTACTACATCCTTTATGAAGGCTGATAATATACACTGTATAGCTGTACATACCCTACTAATGGACATTTAACTCATTTCCATTTTTTAGAAATTTTGAATAGTGCTGCATTGTTCATTCCACTTTAAGTAGTAAATGAAGAGCAAATTAAATCCAAAGGGAATAGGAGAGAGGCATTAATAATGATAAAACCAGAAATCAATGAAATAGAATAACAAATTATCAAAACCCAAAATTGGCTCTTTGGAAAGATTAATAAAATCAGTAAATATCTAGAAAGACTGATGTAAAAAAATGAGCATCATCATGAACTCTGTCATTAAACTTGACAATTTAGATGAAATGGTCAAATTCCTTGAAAAACAAGAAAACTGATTCAAGATGAAATACAAAATCAGAATAATACATCTGTTGAAAAAATTGAATTTGTTATAAAGACTCTTAAAGAAAACTCTAGGCCTAAATGTTTCACTGGTGAATTCTGTTAAACACTGAAGAAAGAAATGATACCAGTTTTACACAAACTATCTGAAAATAGAGGAGGAAGACACTTCCCAACTTGTTTCATGAGGCCAGCATAACCCTGACACGAAATCTTGAAAAAGGCATCTCACACACACAGACGCATACGCATACAAAGAAAATTACAGACCAATAGCCTTCATGAATGTAGACACAAATATATTTATGAAAATAAGACAGATTGAATCCAGAATTGTAAAAATGGCATGGAGGTGGCATCTGACTTCCTCTAACTTCACGAGGAGGAAGGGTAATCAAGATCAACAGCCCAAGACTGATTCCTATGAGGTGGAGGTTAGACATGCCTCATCTCTCCGCCATTTTTACCAATTCTGACACTAACCGTCCCTCCCAGTGTCCTCCCATTGCATTCTCTACTTCTCTACTGGGTTCGACAGTGTATTACAGTAGCCACACAGAACTCACAGGCAACACTCAACGATTATTGGGTTTATTAGGGAAGTAACAGGTTGCAATTCAGGTTCAGGAATGCTCAGGATACAGTTTTTCCATCAGGAAAGCTTTTTCCCACTCTTGCCGCAGGCACGCCTCTCTCTGGCCCCTTGGCCTCTGCCCTGCTCTGGCAACTGTTACAAAGCTTTTTTAGCTCTGCCAGTAAGTGCCCAGATGCACCCTACTCCACCAGTAAGCCTCGGCCCAAAAGCACTCGGCTTTCTCACCCCATGGGCTGGGAAGCACACTGCGCCATCTCCTGCCTGTCTCTCCTGCTGCGTTCCAGGAGCTCCTCAGTGCAGGGATCCTGGGTTCAAATGGCATGCTCCACTCTTGGGCTGTCCATTATTGGTGGTGGATTCTTCTCTTTGCTCTGGAATTGGCTCTCTTTTAAGCCTAGTGGAATGGCAAAACTGACCAATCCTCTTGATAGGCCACAATTACCTCATTTGCATAGTCCCACCCCATCACTTGGATGGGAATTACAAGGCCACAGCGAGAAAGGCCATAGAAAAGCTATCCATCACACTGCAAGAACATGTAACAAGGATGCTACATCATGGCCAAATGGGGCTTATCCCTGGAATACATTCAAAAAATCAGTGAAATTCAGCATATTAACGGGATATCTGATCACCTTAATAGTGCAGAACAATAATTTGGAACATTCAACACCCATTCATGCTTTAAAAAAAAAAAAAAGAAAAAAACAAGCCAGGAATAAAAGAACTTCATCAGTTTATAAAGGGCATCTAACAAATGCCTAGAGCTAACATAATAACTAAGGTGAAACATTCATCATTTTTCCCCTGAGATCAGTAATACGGGTAAGCCTGTCAGCTGGAGGTTCTACACAGTGTAGTTAGTAAAGGAAAAGAAATAAAAGGCATTAAGTTTGGAAAGTAATACTGTGTATTTATAGGTGACATGATTGTTACCTACAATACCCTAAGGAATCTACATAACAATTACTAGATCTAATAAGTGAATTTAGCAATGTTAGGTGCCTCAAGGTCAATATTAAAAAAATCACTTGTATTTCTATATACTATCAACAAACAATTTGGAAATGAAACTTTAAAAACAATTTTACTTAAAATAGAAACATAAAATCATTAAGAATAAATTAGCAGAATGTGTAAGACCTGTATTCTGAAAACCCTAAATATTGCTGAAAGATCTAGAAATCCCTGGGCAGTGCACACGTTAAGCACTCAACTACTAGCTGAAAGGTTGGTGGTTGGAACCTCCCTTGGAAGACAGGCCTGGAGATCTACCTCCGAAAGGTCACAGCCTTGAAAATCCTATGGGGCAGCCCTACTCTGCACACACTGGGTAGCCCATGAGTCAGAATCAACTTTACAGCAACCAAAAACAAAAGAAGACCTAAGTAAATGGAAAGAGGTACCATGCTTATAGATTAGAAGATTCAGTATTGTTAAAATGTCAGTTCTCCCCAAATTCATCTATAGTTTCAAGGCAATCCTGATCAAAATCCCAGTAGGTTTTTTTTTTGTAAAAATTAAAAAGTTGGTTCTTATTTCATATGGAAATGAAAAGAACCTGGAACAGCCAAAACAATCCTTCCAGAGAGGAACACAGTTGAAGGATTCACACTGATTTCCAAGACCTCCTTGAAAGTTAACAGTAATCAAGAGAGTATGGCACTGGTACAAAGATCAGCAAATAGATAAATGGAACAGAATAGTCAAATAAATCTGCACATATATACAGTCAATTGATATTTCTGACAACAGTGTCAAGACTATTCAATGGAAGGAAACATTTTAAAAAATGGTGCTGGAACCACTGGATATATGGAAAAAATGAGCCCTGACCGCTACTTTGAGATTTGCATAGACCTAAACGTAAAAGCTAAAAGCATAAAAGATTCTAAAAGAAAACAGTATATCTTCATGATCCTGAGGTAGACTAAAACTTATTAAAGAGGGCACACACACACACAAAACCCTGAAATTTGATTTCATCAAAATAAACCTTTGCTCACCAAAAGAATCCTTTATGAAAATGGAACATGAAGACACAGACTGGGATATTTGCAATACATCTATTTGATAATGGGCTTGTATACAGAATAAATACCAGTTAAACCAGCTGCCCCTTATTCCTACTCATGGGGAGCACTTGTATGTCAGAGTAGAACTGTAGGATTTTCAATGGCTGATATTTGAGCAGATTGCCAGGCCTTTCTTCCTGGCTACCACTGGGTGGATTCCAACCTTCAACTCCTCCAATCTTATGGTTAGCAGCTAAGCCCGTTAACCATTGCACCACCTAGGTTCTCTGAATAAATAACTTCTGTAAATCTATAATAAAAATAACTCCAAAAAAATAGGCAAAAGGCCTGAGCAGACCCTTCACAAAAGAGAATACTTGAATGGCTAATATACGCACATACAAATGTGCCCAATATTATTAATCATATGAGAAATTCAAATTAAAACCGCAATGACATGCCATTTGACACCCACCAAGATAGCTGAGAGGAAAAAAAAAAAAGTCTGCCTGACCAAGGAGAAGATGTGTATCAACTGAAAACTCTCACACCGCTGGTGGGAATGCAAAATGGTACAGCCATTTTGTAAAGCAAGTGGCAGTCTTCCGTAAACATACCTTACCATAGGACCCAGCCGTCTCTGGAGAAGGGGTTACATCCGCGTGGCTGTTTTTCAAAACTCATCGAACTGTACACTTAAAATCGGTGCATTTTAGTGTAGATAAAAAGTCTAGATAGACTTTACGGCTATAAAAACAAAATAAAAAATAGGCTAAATAACAAAAATTAAAAGCCATTACCAAGGGTCCTCTTCGGTCCCTCAGGGTCAGTGAGCCCCCTAGGCATGGCACACTAGGCAGCAAGTCGGGAACGAAACTGCGGAGAAGGTGTCGCGACCGGATCCCCAAACGCAGCGGCCGCAGAGCCTCGGTCCCGGCCCGCCCTGGCCGGCGGCTAGTTGCAGTTTCGATTTTCCCTCTGATCGCTTGGGTTCCCAGACAGCTCCGCCCCTCAGCCTCTGTCGAGCACTCGGAAAACCTCTCCCGGCTTGCCGCGCTCCTCCAGCCGGGCTTTAAAGGGAGTCGGGGGCCGGGCGAGGCGGGGACCTCGCCGGAGCCGAGACGCAGGCATGACGGCCGAGGAGCGCAGGAATCTGCGCACCTTCGGAGACTACGTCAGGAAAACCCTGGACCCTACCTACATCCTGGGTTATATGACCCCCTGGTTGAGGGAAGGTGAGTGGTCCCCAGCGGCGCCCCTTCGCCCGGGTCTCCGGAGTTCCCGCGCGCTCCTCAGGGGCGTGGAGCTGGAGGACAATTTTTATTTTCTTTTTAAAAATCAATACAGGTAGGTTGCTAGGAACGCCGGTTTTAGGGCAAGATCTCCACAGCATTTTAGACCAGAGATTGCCAGAGTTTGAGGAGACTTTGGAGGCCCAGATGGAGAAACTGAGGCTCAGCCAAGTGAAATGACTTGCTCAGGAGCACGTATCTATTTAGGTTCAGAGCTGGGGAAAGAAATCGCTGTCCGCGTCATTTATTTTCACCAGTAGTTACCTCGACTTTTGCTGACATCGGAGAACCAGAAGATGGGTGCGGTGGAGTGGATGCCAACTCATAGTCATTCCATAGGACAGAATGCCCTATTTTTTTCTAGGTTTTTAGGCTGTGATCTTTACTGCAGCAGATCGCC
Source organism: Elephas maximus indicus (assembly GCF_024166365.1). Lineage (NCBI taxonomy): Eukaryota > Metazoa > Chordata > Mammalia > Proboscidea > Elephantidae > Elephas > Elephas maximus. Next base: position 41,720,247 of record NC_064827.1, on the reverse strand, counting down.
TGGTTTTTTCTCCTGCTGCGCGGCTGCTGGGTCCACAACCACCAACCTTTTGGTCAAGGAAGTGTTTAACTGTTGCACCACCGCGGTTCCTTAGAAGATATTGTTTACAGGCCCTTAAAAAATTTTACAGCTCAAGGTTGGAGTGAGGGGGAAGGAGTGAGGGGGAAGGAGTGAGGGGGAAGGAGTGAGGGGGAAGGAGTGAGGGGGAAGGAGTGAGGACTGTTCTTGTTTTTAGGCGCCATGAAGTGGTTTCCGACTCATAATGACCCTGTCTGCGTACAACAGAACAGAACACTGCGCAGAACACTGCCTGGTCCTGTGGCCGTCCTCGCAGTTGCTGCTGTGCTTGAGCCCGTGGTTGCAGCCACTCTGTCAATCCATCTCGTGTAGGGTCTTCCTCTTTTTTGCTGTCGCTCTAACTTTACCAAGCATGATGTCCTTCTCCAGGGACTGGTCCCTCTTGATAACATATCCAGAGTATGTGAGACAAAGTCTCACCATCCTTGTTTCTAAGGAGGGTTCTTGCTGTACTTCTTCCAAGGCAGATTTGTTCCTTCTTCTGGCAGCCCATGGTATATTCAATATTCTTCACGAACACCATAATTCAAATGCATCATTTCTTCTCTGGTCTTTTTTATTCATTGTCCGGCTTTCGCAGGCATCTGAGGCGATTGAAAACACCACGACTTGGGTTAGGTGGGCCTTAGTCCTCAAAGTGACATCTTTGCTTTTCAATGCTTTAAAAAGATCTTTTGCAGCAGATTTGCCCAATGCAATATGTCATTTGATTTCTTGACTGCTGCTTCCATGGGCATTGATTGTGGATCCAAGTAAAATGAAATCCTTGACAACTTCAGTATTTTCTCTGAAGTTGTCGAGGATAGGACTGTACAAATGATTACAGTGTCATGGTACAAAGTGCTCTTGAGCTCAAAGGAGGTTGACTGCTTACTCTGCTGGGCCTTATCTGCACTTTCAAACAACTTGAGAGAAGCAAGACTTTTTCCAGAGTGAATGGCTTTAGCCTTCAGTACAGACCCAGAGGTGTTTCCCTCTGGCTTCTCAGCCAGATGATCATGGATAACGTCCATTCTGTAAATTGGTGTTGAACTTTTTTGTGCTGGAGATGAGGGTAGCCTTCTGGGAAAGAAAGAGGAGGGGAAGAGAGGGAGTACTTGATACAAGAGCAGAGATGAGAGAGGGGGTCTGGCAATTTCTCTTCAGTCTCTTAAGTACCTAAATATCTTTTCTGATGTTAGAAAGTTTTTGAAAATTACATTAAAGTAGAGAGGTAACTAGGGTGCTAATTGCTATGTGGAAACCAAACCACAAGTTGTGAAGTGAGGACTGAAAGAATTCCACAGAAAAAAGTGGACCTCTCCTTTTTAGTTGTGCCCATAGGGAAGTAAAAAAAATGGCGTCTTAATGACCATAGTATCTTGGGCCTCTGAAGCATGTAAGCACATGCAAGATGTCTCTTTTGGCAATCCATGGAATGAATGAAACTGACACATTTTAAAGATCCAAAGATACAAATAGAATGGGTGCAAAAGGATGGAAAAAGATATATCGTGCAAACAGCAACAGTGAGAAAGTTGGAGTGTCTGTACTAGTATCAGACTAGATAGACTTTAAAACAAATACAGATAATAGAGATAAGGAGGAACATTTTATAATGATAATAAGGTCACTCCATCAGGAAGACATGACAGTTATAAACATATATGCATCTAATAACACCATCAAATTACATGAAGCAAAAAGTGACAGAAATGAAGGGAGAAATAGACAATTTGAGAATAATCTTTGGAGACTAAAATACCTCATGTTCCATAATGAATAGGAAAACGAGACAGGAAATAAACTAGGAAATAGAAGACTTGAAGAACACTATAAACCATCTCAACCTCACAGACATCTATAGAGCATTCCACCCAATAATAGCAGAATATACATTCTTCTGAAATGAACATAGAACTCATATGCTAGGCCATAAAACAAACCTCTGTACATTTGAAAGAGTAGAAATAATATAAAATATGTTCTCTGACCACCTTTAAAAAAAAAACAAAACACCTAGACCAGTTGCCATCGAGTAAATATTAACTCTGGTGACCCCATGTGTATCAGAGTAGAACTGTGCTCCATAGGATCTTCTTTTCTTTCTTTCCTTTTTTTTTTTTTTTGAACATTTTATTGTTGTTTGGGTGAAAGTTTATAGAGCAAATTAGTTTCCCATTCAACAATTTATGCATAGCTTGTTTTGTGACATTGGTTGCAAACCCCCGAATGTCTTATCACTTTCTCCCCTTCCTCCCTGGGCTCCCTGTGTCCATTCGCCCAGCTTTCCTGCCCCTATTTTCCTTCCAAACTTTGCTTTTGGGCATCTGTTGCTCTTTAGGTCTCATATGGTTGATTGTTCTGAGGTGTACATTCCTTACTGGTGTTATTGTTCATTTTATAGGCCTGTCTATTGTATAGGAGCCCTGGGGACACAGTGGTTAAGAGCTCAGCTGCTAATCTAAAGGTCGGCAGTTTGAATTCACCAGCTACTCCTTGGAAACTCTATGGGGCAGTTCTACTCTTTCCTATAGGGTCGCTATGAGTCGGAATCAACTCAACAGCAACAGGTTTTTTTTTTTTTTTTTGGTCTGTTGTTTGGCTGTAAAGTGATCTCTGAGAGTGATTTCAATTCCACGTTTGAAGGATGTCTAAGGGCCATAGTCTCGTGGATTCCACTAGTCTCTATCAGACAAGTAAGTCTGGTCTTTGTTATGAGTTTGAATTTTGTTCTGCATTTCTCTTTCGTCCTGACCATGACCTACTATTATGGCTCCAGTCAGAATGGTCAGAAGTGGTAGTTGGGCACCATCTAGTTCTTCTGGTCTCAGGCTATTGGAGGCAGTGGTACATGTGGTCCATTAGCCCTTTGGACCAGTTGCTTCCTTGAGTCTTTGGTTTTCTTCACTGTTCTTTGCCCTGGATGGGAAGAGACCAATTGTTGTATCTCAGATGGCCACTCATAAGCTATCCAGCTTACGAACTAACCAGTTGCTACTCACCAAGGTAGGATGTAGAACGTTGTCTGTATGGATTTTGTGACATGCCAGGTGACCTAGATTTCCACTGAGACTATGGTCTCTAGCTCTCAAGCTCAATATCTCAGTTCCGGGAAGTGTATGGTTATGGCTAAGAAGTTTTCATGACTCTGTCTCCTATGTGTACTGTTGCATACATAGGTATATCTGCAGCATGTATACATATATATTTTGTTATACATATATATGTATGTGGGTATAATACCGTATGCCCTCCCACCACTGTTCAGCTTGCTTATCTACCTGTGTATCTGCTTGTACATTGTTATTTTTACTGTTGTTGCATGATTGTTTATGTATTAGTATTTACTGTTGCCGTTTACTCTTGTGTACCTTTCAGTGTCTTCCTTTACTTTATGTTGTGCTGACTTCCCCCATTTTGTGTATTATCTCTCCCTTTACCAAAGTTAGTACATGTCCTCTATCTAGTTAGTGGTTTTCCCTCCCCCCTCTCTTCCCTAGTAACCATCAAAAAATGTTCCTGTCTGTGTGAAAACCTTTTCTTGAGTTTTTATGATAGTGGCCTCATACAGTGTTTTTCTTTTTGTGATTGACTCATTTCACTGTGCATAATGTCTCCAGGTTAATGCACCCTGTAAGATGTTTTGCGGATTTGTCATTATTCTTTAATGTTGTCTGGTATTCCATTGTGTGTATGTACCACAGTTTGTTTATCCATTTATCCATTGATAGGCACTTAGGCTGTTTCCATCTTTTTGCTATAGTAAATAATGCTGCAGTGAACATGGACGTGCATGTGTCTATTTGTGTCACAGTTCTTACTATATATACCTAGGAGTGGGCTTGCTGGATCATATAGTATTTCTATTTCTAGCTTTTGAGGAAGCACATACCATTTTACAGAGTGGTTGTACCATTTTACATTCCCACCAGCAGTGTATGAGAGTTCCAATCTTCCCACACTTCTCCAGCATTTCTTGTTTTCTGTTTTTTGGATCATTGTCATTATTACTGGTATAAGATGGTATCTCATTGTAGTTTTGATTTGGATCTCTCTAATGGCTAACGATTGCAAGTATCTCTTCATGTATTTGTTGGCCACCTGGATGTCTTTGGTGAAGTGTCTGTTCATGTCCTTTGCCCATTTTTTAATTGGGTTGTTTGTCTTTTCGTTGTTGTGTTGTTAGAGTTTTCTACAGTTTAGAGATTAAACCCTTGTCAGATATGTCAGAGCCAAAATTTTTTCCCCAGTCTGTGGGTTCTGTTTTTACCCTTTTGGAAAAGTCTTTTGATGAGCATAAGTATTTGATTTTCAGGAGGTCCCAATCGTCTAGTTTATCTTCTGCTCTTTGTGCCTTTTAAGTTATGTTTGATAATCTATTTATGCCGTAAATTAGGGATTCTAGGTCCTATTTTTTCTTCTATGATTTTTAGGGTTTTAGTTTTACATTAAGGTCTTTGAACCATCTTGAGTTAGTTTTTGTGTATGGTGTGAAGTACGAATCCTGGTTGATTTCTCTGCAGATAAATATCCAGTTTTGCCAGCACCATTTGTTAAAGAGAGTATCTCTTCCCCATTTAATGGATTTTGACCCTTTGTTGAAGATTAACTGTCCATAGGTGGATGGATTTGTTCCTGGGTTCTCAATTCTGTTCCATTCTGTGTATCAGTTGTTGTACCAGTACCAGGCCGTTTTGATTACTATGGCCGTATATAGTAGGTTCTAAGATTGGGAAATATGAGGCCTCATACTCTGTTCTTCTTCTTCATAGGATTTCCAATCACTAATTTTTTGGAAGCAGATCACCAGGCCTTTCTTCTGAGGTGCATCTGGGTGGATTTGAACCTTTTGGTTAGCAGCCAAGGGTGTTAACTCTTTGTACCACAAAGGATCTCCCCTCTGAACATAGTGGAATGAAATTAAAAATCAGTAAAAGGAAGAAATTTGGAGAGCTCACATATATGTGGAAATTAAGGAACACACTCCTAAATAACCAGTGGGTCAAAGAAGAAATCAAAAGGGAAAATGGAGTGAATGAAACACTAACAGACTGGTGTGAATCCCATTCTTTATGCACTCATGTATTGATTCAATAAATTAAAGTGCCTCATTTGTGTCAGGCATTATGCTAGCATGGGAGATAATTAACTAAGCACATATTATCTAATAAAACCTAACCAAACCTGCTGCCATTGAGTATATTTCGACTTGTGGCAACCCCATGTGTTGCAGAGTAGAACTGAGCTTTATAGAGTTTTCTTGGCTGTAATCTTATGGAAACAGATCACCAGGCCTTTCTTCATAGTCTGTCAGCTCCGCAGAAACCTGTTCAGCATCACAGCAACACCCAAGCCTCTGCTGACAGAGGGGTGTGGCTGTGCTTAAGATGCATTGACCAGGATTTGAACCTGGGCCTCCTGCATGTAGGCAAGAATTTATCAGTGAACCACTACTGCCCCCTTTCACTTTCTGATTTTGCTGTAATTTTTACTGATGCCATGAAGTGGCCCTATTTTCGCACCCTTAGTTTTACAGTAAATTCTCAATTAATGAATTAATTCTGAATGAATAAATTTTGCACAAAACTTGTTGCTGTTGAGTCGATTCTGACTCATAGCGACCCTGTAGGACACAGTAGAACTGTCCCATAGGGTTTCCAAGGAGTAGCTGGTGGATTCAGACTTCTGACCTTTTGGTTAGGAGGTGAGCTCTTAACCACTATGCCACCAGGGAATAAAAGATTATCAGGAAAGCCATTGTTCGTCCATTTACCCCAGTGTTACCATGACTTCTCCCTTGTTGTGAGGCACCTTTTCCAAGCATTTTTTTTAGAAACTTCTTTTCTTAAGGCCTGCCCTAGACTGTGCTCCAAACTAGGAGAAGTTTCAAGAGACGATAGCAGAGTGGATTGGTGAACAATGGATGTAGTCTGGCTCGGCAGAGAATTTGGTGCCTTCCTGAAGTCCCTTCCAATGCATGATTTGTTACGGTCCCCATCTCTATTCGGCAAGGTCTGACAGGTTTTTTTTTTTTTAATGATTAGTGGTTCTGCATTCATAAGTCTCTCTTGCTTTTGTTTGTAGATGAGATGCAATATATTCAGGCTGAGAAAAACAACAAGGGCACTGTGGAGGCTGCCTCAGCTTTTTTCAACTTCCTTGTGGAGCTCAAGGAGGAAGGCTGGTTCCGTGGCTTTTTGGATGCCCTGCAACGTGCAGGTTAGTTTATTTTTCTTAAAAATCAAAGTATGTCACTTGGCTCTTCCAAAATGCTGTAAAGTGAAAAGCTGTTACTTTTGAGGTATCTATGTAGTTCATGTTTCTTGATCTGAGGCTGTGTAAAGACTATTTTCAGGCAGATGATATCATTATCTACCTGAAATATCCAAAGGAATCTACAGAAAGATTATTATAATTAACAGGAGAGCTTAGGAAGTTTCTTGGCTAGATGATCAGCATATGAGAATTATTTTTATATTCATCCATTGGAAACAGACCGAATTTGTAGTCTAAAATGAAATACCATTTATAATAGTAACAAAAACAGTAAGGCGTTTAGGAATAAATCTGACAAAAAGAAGTCTAAAATCTGAATGAAGAAAATGATAAAATGTTATTGAAAGATATTAAAGAAGTTCAAACTAAACAGAGATATATACTCATGCACATGAAGAGGAATACTTGATACCATGAAAATGCCTCTTCTCCCTATATTGATCTGTATACTCAAGACGATTCTAATAAAAATCTTACAGACTTTTTCAATTAATTTGAAAAGCTGATTCTAAATTGTGTAGGGAAAAATTATAACCCAAGACTGGTCAAGACACTCATTGTCATGGATTGAATTGTGTTCCCCCAAAATATGTGTCAACTAGGTTAGGCCATGATTCTCAGTATTGTGTGGCTGTCCTCCATTTTGTGATTGTAATTATATGTTAAAGGGGCTTAGGGTGGGATTGTAACACCTTACTAAGGTCACATCTCTGATCCAATGGGAAGGGAGTTTCCCTGGAGTGTGACCTGCACCACCTTTTATCTTAGAAGAGATAAAAGGAAAGGGAAGCAAGCAGAGAGGGGGGACCTCATACCACCAAGAAAGAAGCACTGGGAGCAGAGTGCGTCCTTTGGACCCAGGGTTCCTGCATGGAGAAACTCCTAGGCCAGGGGAAGATTGATGAGAGGGACCTTCCTCCAGAGCTGACAGAGAGAGAAAGCCTTCCCCTGGAGCTGACACCCTGAATTTGGACTTATAGCTTACTAGACTGTGAGAAAATAAATTTCTCTTTGTTAAAGCTATCCAGTTGTGGTATTTCTGTTATTTCTGTTATAGCAGCACTGGATAACTAAGATACCCATCAAGAAGAAGAATTCAGTAGGTTGGGGCATCCCCTTCTAGATATCAAGTTTTATTATAAAGCTTCAGCCATTGAGACAATGTAGTGTTTGTTCTGGAATCAACAAATTGACGAACGGAATGGAATGGAGTGGAATGGGGTGGGGTGGAGTGGAGTGAAGTGGAGTGGAATGGAATGGAGTGGAATGGAGAGCCTCCAAATAGACCCATATATTTATGGAAACCTGGGAAAAAAAGTCTATTTGATAAGTTGCAATGGGCCATTACAAACTGGGTAACATAAATAGGTTAATATTTAAAACCAAAGAAATCCTAAATTTTTATACAAGTAAATTTTGTTCCTTACATTATTCCATTCACAAAGATTGAATTTCAAAAGAATTAAAGACAATTATAAAAAGCAAAATTTTAATAATTTTAGAAAAAAATATAGAATAATATTTTTGTGACCTTGGGGTCGCAGGATTTTTGAAACAAGACATTAAAGCATTAACCATAAAATAAAGGTTGATAAATTTGACATTAAAATTAAGACATCTGTTTATTTAAAAACACCATAAGAAAAGTGAAAAAACAAGTTACAACTGAGAGAGGATATGTATAAAATATATAATCACTAAAAGGATTAGTATCCAGAATATCTGAAAAAGACTTAAAAATCAATCTAATATTGAGAATGTTCATGTATTGTGAAGAATTGACTTGACGGCACCCAACAGCAACAATAACAAAGACAAAAATCAAGGGCTGTAAGTGAAATCTGTGGATTACTTTGGAAAGAAGATTTTATGCCAAGATCAAATATATGACTTGTAATTTGTCATTAGTACTTTCTCCTAGGAGCCCTGGTAGCACAGAGGCTAAAAGATTGGCTGCTAACCAAAAGGTCAGCAATTTGAATCCACCAATTGCTCCTTGGAAGCTCTATGGGGCAGTTCTACGCTGTCCCATAGGGTTGCTATGAGTCAGAGTTGGCTGGACAGCAATGGGTTTCTTGGGACTTCCTCCTAAGGATTCAGAAGAGGATGTGGAATGAGGGGTATCATTGCTCATGTCAGATGATTCTTGGCTGAAAGCAGAGAATACCAGAAAGATGTTTACCTGATTTTTATTGATCGTACTAAGGCATTTGACTGTGTGGGTCATAAGAAATTATGGATAACACTGCAAAGAATGGAAATTCCAGAACATTTAATTGTGGTCACGTGGAACCTGTACATAGACCAAGAGACAGTTTTTCGAACAGAACAAGAGGATATTCCATGGTTTAAAATCAGGAAAGGTGTGTGTCAGAGTTGTATCCTTTCACCATACTTACTTCAGTTTGTATGTTGAGCAAATAATTTGAGAAGCTGTACTATGTGAAGAATGTGGCATCAGGATTAGAGAAAGACTCATTAACAGCCTGCAATATGCAGATGATACAACCTTGCTTGCAGAAATTGAAGAGCACTTGAAGCACTTACTGATGAAGATCAAAGACCACACCTTCAGTATGGATTATACCTCAACATAAAGAAAACAAAAATGCCCACAAGTAAATCAATAAGCCATCATGATAAACGGAGAAAAGATTGAAATTGTTAAGGATTTCATTTTACTTGGATCCACAGTCAACACCCATGGAAGCAGCAGTCAAGAAATCAAATGATGCATTCATTGCATTGGGCAAATCTGATGCAAAAGACCTCTTAAAGGGTTAAAATGCAAAGATGTCACTTTGAGGACTAAGGTGTGCCTGACCCAAGCCATGATACTTTTAACTGCCTCATATGCATGTGAAAGCTGGACAATGAATGAGGAAGATCAGAGAAGAATTGATGTCTTTGAATTATGGTGTTGCCGAAGAATATTGAATATACCATGGACTAAAAAAAAAAAAAAATTTTTATCAGAAGAATGAACAAATCTGTCTTGGAAGAAGTACAGCCAGAGTGCTCCTTAGAAGTTAGAATGATGAGACTTTGTTTTACGTACTTTGGACATGTTATCAGGAGAGACCAGTCCCTGGAGAAAGACATCATGCTTGGTAAGGCAGAGCGTCAGCGAAAGAGAGGAAGACCCTCAATGAGATGGGTTGACATTGTGGCTGCAGGAATGGGCTGAAGCATAGCAATGATTGTGAGGATGGCGCAGGACTGGGCAATGTTTCATTCTGTTGTACATGGGGTCACTGCCATGGATTGAATTGTGTCCCCTCAAAATACCTGTTAACTTGGTTAGGTCATCATTCCCAGTATTGTATGATTGTCTACCATTTTTTCATCTGGTGTGATTTCCCTATGTGTTGTAAATCCTGTCACTATGATGTTAATGAGATGAATTATCGGCAGTTATATTAATGAGATCTACAAGATTAAATAGTGTCTTAAGCCAATCTCTTTTGAGATACAACAGAGAGAAGCCAGCAGAGAGACAGGGAGACCTCATACCATTAAGAAAGCAGCACCAGGAGCAGAGTGCGTCCTTCGGATCTGGGGTCCCCGTGCCTGAGAAGCTCCTTGACCAGTGGAAGATTGATGACAAGGGTCTTCCTTGAGAGGTGACAGAGAGAGAAAGCCTTCTCCTGGAGCTGATGCCCTGAATTTGGACTTGTAGGCTACTAGACTGTGAGAGAATACATTTCTCTTTGCTAAAGCCATCCAATATAATACAACAATACTTGTGGTATTCTGTTAGAGCAGCACTAGATGACTAAGATGGTCACTATGAGTCGGCACCTGACAACAACAACAATGTTCTCCTAAAGGACACTAAACATTTTTTAGAGTACATAAAAGGTTGGGTGCTTAAAGTAAACATTAATTTTTCTTTTTGAAAAATCATTATTAGTTCAGGTAATTCATAGATTTTTTTTCAAGGGTTCTCTTGCTGTATATACAAACATGATTCTTATGATTTTTTTTCAGTTGATGTCATAAATGTTCCCATTTTCTTCTTTATTTTCAGGTTATACTGGACTTTATGAAGCCTTTGAAAGCTGGGATTTCCAAAAAATTGAAAAATTGGAGGAGCATAGATTGCTTTTAAGACGTTTACAACCAGAATTCAAAACCAGTATTAATCCATTAGATATTCTTCCTGAAATATCCCAGTGTTTAATTAATCAGGAATGTGAAGAAATTAGACAGGCAAGTTAATTAATATAAAAATACTAATATTTGGGAAAATAACTTGAAAATGGAAAAATTTTTTAAATTTCTATGCTGTTTGAGACCTGAGAAAAATATCTGAACTTCACAAAATTTCTCAAATTCAAGATATAATTACATAATAGTACTTTTAATGTGAACTGGGTAATTTTTATGTCAATTTTTTTTATATTTGCCCTCTTATCAGTTAAAATTACTTTATTACTCTTGTGAAAAATGTTTCATGTCAATTTAAATAAAATTGAACAGTTCAGCAAATAAAAAGATAAAAGGAAAAAGGCTGTAGACTAGTAGTCAAGCGCTCAGGTTCTAGGCACACAATTTTGTTAGATTCCTTGCTCAGCCACTTACTAGTGGTGTGATCTTGGGCTAGTTAGTTAGCCTCTCTAAGCCTCTGTTCCTTCATATGTAAATGGGATTAATAATAACCCACTACCCACTGCTGTCGAGTCGATTCCGACTCATAGTGATTAATAATAGTGCCTTATTAATATGATATTTTCATAGGGATTCAATGAGATAATATATGTGAAGTGCTTACATATGTCTGCACACAATAACAAGTGCTTAATAAATTTTAATTTGTATAATTGTAATGATGGTTAATAATAACAGTCATATAAATCCCACTACCCAGAAAAAATATTAGTCAATATTTTGTTGTATTCTTCCGAATATCTCTCTATGCCAATATACCTATATTCTGAATGGTTGGTGGATGGCTTAATTCTTTTCCTCATATTGCTGATGATAGGTCTAAGTGCTCAGAATAAATGGGGAGGCTTGGCTTAACATAGTGATATCAAGTATAGAGGACAAGGATGAAGGAAAAGGTATTTTAAAAGACTGTTAGCTGGCACAAAAGTGGTCCTGAGTAAGACCCACTGAACCATAGTGTACAATGAGTTTTAAGTCAGATAGTACTTAAATTGATGTTTTTTCTGTAAAAACTCATGAAAGGAAAACTTTTGAAATGATTGATCAACAAACTGCAGTTGCCTTGCTTAGGTTTGTTTCAACAAGGGGTCGATGGCAGGTGCGGAGAAAATGGTTGAATGCCTTGTCAGATCAGACAAGGAGAACTGGCCCAAAGCTTTGAAACTTGCTTTGGAGAAAGAAGAGTGCAACTTCAATGAACTGTGGATTGTAGAGAAAGGTAGGACATTCTAAGGAAGAACTCTGAAAAGAGAAGTGGGAAGGTCTGAAAACATGCTCTCCATTCCTCATGGGTCTACTTAGGGCTTCCTCATTCCTTCCTGTTTTTCACTTTCTGTTCGGTATGTGTCTAGATTATCAGAGAGATAGCTTGAGAATTCTAAAGGTTCAAATTCCAGGACTCACTCCCTTTAGAAGTAGAACCAGCATAGGCCTTGCCTGGTTTTTTCACCTGGAACCCATCTGAAACTGGCTCAGACCAAGAGTGGAAAAAAAAAAAAAAAAGGGGGAAGAAGAGTCTGTGGTGATTAAGTACCTGAGCTCATTTGGCTTCCGGAAGCTAACATCTTCTCAGAGCATTGTTTTAAAGGCTGAAGGTGAACCATCTGAGTGGTCTTAGCTTTCCTTAGGCTTCTTAGTTGTTCTAGAAATTTTTGGGTTGGGGCAGTTAGAAATGGAAGACATGAATGCCTCCTGAAGGAGTGCTTCTCTTCTTTAATGTACAAATGAATCACCTGGGGACCTTGTTTAAATGAAGATTCTGATTCAGTAGGAGCTCAAGATTCTGCATTTCTAATAACCTTTGGAAGCTGCAGGTCCATGCTCCACACTGCTTTGAGTAATAAAAGTGCTAAACGGCATTGGAGTTCAAACTCCAAATTGAGATTTCAAAGTCAAAACGATTCTTTTAGTTGTTTTCAAAGGTGAAAGGAGTGGTGGTGGGGAAGTCGTAATGAAAGTTTAAAATTTCAGTGTTATGACCTCTTTGTAAAAAGGAGCCCTGGTGGCTGCTAACCGAAAGGTTGGAAGTTAGAACCCACCAGCTGCTCCTTGGGAGAAAGATGTGACAATCTGCTGCCTTAAAGATTTACACCGTTAGAAACCCTATGGGGCAGTTCTACTCTGTCCTGTAAGGTTTCTATGAGTCGAAATTGACTCAATGGCAGTGGGTTTGTTTGTCTTCTTTGTGGGGCCTACCCCTTCAAAACTATTATCAGGTTATGTTAAAGATTCTAAGATGTTTTTTGGTCTCATAAAGGTGCAGAAGATGTTGAAATTAAAGATCTTGAGGATGGTGAAATGGAAACTTCTGAAGTACAAATATTCTACCAGGAAGAACCAGAATACCAGAATCTTAGTCAGAGTTCATGTCCACCTTCAGGTACCTGGCATTGTTTGTTCTTTTCTATAATGGTGCTCTTCAGGTAATTTCTGTGGGGACATGTTTTATAGTGCCAAAAGTCACAGCCTTGTGAAAAGGTTTTTGAGGAAAATTGGAAAAGAGAATTTTTGTTAAAATAGGTTTTTTTTTTTCAATAATTACAAATGCCATTCTTTCCCTTCCATACCTGTCATCTACTTCTTCTCATCCTTTTATCACTAAGAAATAAGGTGCATGTCTATGTTAAAAATGCAAATAAGAGTCCTCCCCAAACCTCAACTTACTCAACTTCTATGAAATCCAAAATCAGTTGTAAAGAAATGCTTCTACTATTTGTTAGCCAGTGGCTGAGTTTTCTTTTCAGGTCCCAGGGCTGCCATGTAAGTTAATGAAGTTTGTACACTGCACAAGTTGTGCCTGGTTGAGGGAATGAACGGGGGCTGAGGTCCAGCCCGGGCTGCAAGAGGGGCTCCTTTTTCTAATTCTCACAAAGGCACTGTATAAGGCCCACCTTATCTTTCTTTCTTTCTTTTAATATTTTATTGTATTTTTGGTGAAAGTATATACAACCAAATAGATTCCCATTCAACAACTTCTACATATGATATTCAGTGACATTGGTTACATTCTTCACATTATGTTAATATTCTCATTATTTCCATTCCAGTTAACTTAGTCCATTCCGATTAACTTAGTCTCACTGCCCCTCAACCTTCTCTGTGCTTTAGAGTAATTTTTGTCCATTTGGTCTCATACAGATGATTTTTTAAAAGAGTACAACACTCAAGGGTGGCATTCTTTGCTTTTTGAGCTAACCTGCTGTTTAGTTAAAAGGTAACTTGAGGGGATAGTTTCGGTTCAAGACCTCAGGGAGTCCTCCAGTCACAATCGGTCCAGTAAGTCTGGATTCCTTGAGAATTTGAAGTTCTATTCCACATTTTTCTCCCTTTCTGTCAGAATCCATCAGTTGTGGCCCTCATCAGAACATTTGGTAGTGGCAGCTGGGCAACCACCTTATCTTTCTTGAAGCATAGTTTTGTGTTACATTAGGAGACCAGAAGGTTGCATGAGGAGGCATTATAAAAAGTTACTTATAAAAGGGCATCAGGAAGGAAATTATGATTAATGATAAGTAGCGTTAAAGGAAGGAGCCCTGGTGGCACAATGGTTAACCATTCGACTGCCAACCAAAAGGTCAGTGGGTTGAACCTATCAGTCACTCCATGGGAGAAAGAGGTGCAGCCTGTTTCTGTATAGATTTACAGCTTTGGAAACCCTATGGGGCAGTTCTCCCCTGTCCTGCAGGGTTGCTATGAGTCAGAATCGACTTGATAGCAGAAGGTTTGGTTTTGGTTGGCTAGTGTTAAAGGAAGATGTGATTTTGGCATAACAAGATAAGAAAATGTGCAGATTACTTCTGCAACCAGATGATGCACCTTTTTTTTTTTGTCATTCCATAATAAAAATCCATGAATATTAGTTCTTAGCTATAAAGTTTTCTCTGACACTTGAAGTTCCTTAGCCTTTCAGAAATTCTCCGTTTCTTTAAAATGGGTAAGTTGGACTCACTAGGTGATTTCCAAAATCTTTTTTAGCTTTTAACATTTTATATGACTATTTTTTAGTGAGATAGTCTCTGACTTTTTTTTTTGTTTAATTTTGGTCTGTTGGGAGAGAATACCATGTGAGAGCCTGAAGAATTATAAAGCATGGGGTTGCTCTTCAATAAGAGATTGCTCTGGGACTCCGATGTTAACAGTTTAGTTTTCTTCGAAGATTTTGGAGGGACTTGTCGTAGCGTTTCCTTTAACCTGTGATCATCTGCCTTGACCTGAATTAGGCCATTCTTGCTTTAATTCTCCCTTTCTAAGTGCCCATGATTTTTTAAGAAAGAATTCTTCGTGTTTTTGTTTGTTCGTTTCTTGTTTTTCTTTTTTTGCAGTCGATCCTTTGTCACTGAGGGAAACTTCTGAACTTCAGATCAGTGGAGAAGCTGAAATGGTCAACAAAAGACGAGGATTCTAGTTTCTTTAAAGGACACCTTTCTTGCCAGAGTCGGAATTCATGTCCATTGGACTGTAGCTATTGTTGTGATTTCACAGATCCATAACTATTTGGTAATTTTGTTTCATTTGTATTACAGAAGTATCTCATACTAACTTGTACAGCCCCTTGAAGCCAAGAAATTACCAATTAGAGCTCGCTTTGCCTGCTCAGAATGGAAAAAATACAATCATATGTGCTCCTACTGGTAAGCTGATTGCCATTACTTACAGTTTGTTTCTCTGTTTGCTTCCTTTTTTTTTTCTTTTATTGAATACCTGGAAAAAATAGGCAAGTTTCAGTTTTTTTCCTTATTCCATTTGTCTTTTGAAAAAAACACCCTATTAATACAGTCTCAAGATATTTTAAGGGACATGAGAAAGAAAGGAAAAATGACCTCTTTTAGTCCAATTTGGGCCCTGTTTGAGTGCATATTGCTGTTGTTGTTAGGTGCCGTTGAGTCGGTTCCGACTCATAGCGACCCGTGCACAACAGAACGAAACACTGCCCGGTCCTGTGCCATCCTCACAATTGTTGCTATGCTTGAGCCCATTGTTGCAGCCACTGTGTCAGTCCATCTTGTTGAGTGTCTTCCTCTTTTTTGCTGACCTTCTGCTTTACTGAGCAAGGTGTCCTTCTCCAGGGACTGATCCCTCCTGATAACATGTCCAAAGTATGTGAGATATAGTCTCATCATCTTTGCTTCTAAGAGCATTCTGGTTGTACTTCTTCTAAGACAGATTTGTTCATTTTGAGTGCATATGTTTCAGTCACTTTGTAAATTCTGCAGTTCTTATTAGCACTTCCCCGTTATCAATTTAAGAGTCAGCCTAGTGGTTTTAGGGAAGCCAAGACTAAATGCATAATGTTAGTAATGTGTTTTCTGTTTTCTTTACATGTTAAAAGGTTGTGGAAAAACCTTTGTTTCCATTCTTATATGTGAACATCATCTTAAAAAATTTCCACAAGGACAAAAAGGGAAGATTGTCTTTTTTGCAGTTCAAATCCCAGTATATGAACAGCAGAAATCCGTGTTCTCAAAATATTTTGAAAGGCTTGGGTAAGTATAATGGTTGGTCCAACTTCTTTTTTTTCTAACTCCATGTATGTTAAAAAAAACTTATACGTTCTTTTAATTTTGGTTTTTGAAAAAAAAGATTTAAAAGTCTACATGTAATGGATTCAGTTCGTATATAATCTAATGTGATTTCTTCATGGATTCTTTTTGGTTAGGTATACTAAGAAATTCTAAATTGCAGTGGCTAGCTCCTGTAGAGTGAATAAATGCCTTTTTAAATTTGACATTTAATGGCACATTTAACTTTAGTGATTTTGTAGTTTATTTAATAATTCTCTTTTCTTTAAGTACTCTTTTCTTCCTTACCCACCAAAACCCAGTGCCATCGAGTCGATTCCAACTCATGGCGTTCTTCCTTAGTGACCTGAAATAACTAACATATAAAAAAAACTACTAACATATACTATTATCAATTACAAGGAGGCCTATTAGTGCAATGGTTAAGTGCTCATCTGCTAACCAAAAGGTCGACAGTTCAAACCCACTGGTGGTTCTGTGGGAGAATAGACCTGGCAATCTGTTTCCATAAAGATTACAGCTTAGGGAAACTCTATGGGGCAGTTCTACTCTGTCCTGTAGGGTTGCTATGAGTCAGAATTGACTTGGCGGCATACAATACAACAAGTATCAATTATAACTAACTTGCATTTATTGATCACTTACTATGTTTTAGGCTCTGTGATAAGTGTTTGACATGTGTCCAGCTATGCTCCTGTTAGAGTTAGGGAGAACTTAATCAATTGTTGTTCTGACCCAGTGTTTCGTGTCTTTGTGGCTTGTCGTTCACACTGTGGTTGCTAATAGGGAATTTCTGTCATTTTCCAGGTACACAGTCGCAGGCATTTCTGGAGCAACATCTGAAGAGGTCCCAGTGAGACAGATTGTTGAGAACAATGACATCATCGTTTTAACTCCACAGATTCTTGTGAACAACCTTAAAGATGGGATTATTCCATCACTCTCTGTCTTTACTTTGATGATATTCGATGAATGCCACAACACCAGTAAACACCACCCATACAATATGATCATGTTTAATTATCTAGATCAGAAGCTTGGAGGATCTTCAGACCCACTGCCCCAGGTATTTCCAAAGTCAGATGGCTTTCTCAGAAAAGCGACAATCTTCCTAAATCCTGTTTATTTACTTTTGTGGCCACATTGAGGGTGGCCTTCTCAGGTCCTAAGTTTATGTCGTATTGATTAATTTAAATACTCTGTATGTAAATTGGAGCCCTGGTGGCACAGTGGTTAAGAGCTCCGCTGCTAAGCAAAAGGTTGGCAGTTCGAATCCACCAGCCCCTCCTGAAAACCGTATGGGGTAGTTCTATTCTGTCCTTTAGGGTTGCTGTGAGCTGGAATTGACTCAATGATACCGAGTTTGGTTTGGGTTTGGTATATATAATTTTCATTCATTCATTCTGTTAACATTTATGTATTATGTGGCTACATGTGCCATGCACTGTGCTAAGCACTGGGGATACAAATATAAAAAGACATAGTCCTTACACTAAAAGAACTTAAAGTCTTGTGGGGAGGCAGATATGTAAGAATTCTGTGACAATTCATCATAATGGCATGCTGTGGTGATGAGAACAAGGTGCAGTCAGAACATAAGTGAAAGAGCTCCTAAGTGCTATGAAAATCAGGCCAGACCGAACAGGAATTTTATCAGGTAGACGGACAAATGGTTGAGATTCAGTAAGAGGCTGCTATGTGTCCAGAGGCACAGAGGCATGAAAGAGCATGGTATGCTCAAGAACCTGAAGCCCTTCAGTACTGCTGGAGTGTACAGTGTGAGGTAGGGAATAGCGGTAGGTGAGGCAGGATGGGAAAGACAGAGGGAATGCCAGAAGAGACCAGAGGGTATGGGGTAAGTAGCAAGTAGGTGGATTAGTATGGGAGAGGAGATGGAACAGCACTACTGGTGTCACCAGGTGGAAGACAGTAAGATGAGGCAAAACAGAGATGTTCTTCGATGGGGGCAGCACTCAGCTACTAACTGAAAGGTTGGTGGTTCAAATCCACCCAGCAGCTCCTTAGATGAAAATCCTGGTGATCTGCTTTCAAAAGGTCACAGCCATTTAAAACCCTATGAAATCCCTGTCCCACATCCTCTCTTTTCTTTTAAATGTAGAAGGAGTGATAGGTCATTTGCTGAGAATAGTCAAGGTGGGAATGGGACAGTGTGCTTGGGGAGGGTGGGAAGGGTTTGAAATGGAAGAGGGAACTGAGAGAATACGAAGGAGAATTGCCTGTCATATGGAGGCCCAATTGAGGTTGAAAACCATGAATTTATATTAACACCACTCTGCACACTTGTGCATAGTTCCCCAGCCTTGATAACTACCCTTTTTGGAAGTATAGTTTAAAAGAAATTCAGTGTGGTGCATACAGACAAAAAAGTACCCTTCAGTAGCAACCATATTTCTACTTTTTCTTCTAGAATAAAATTGGTAGTTAACTAGATTCCTTGCTGGTGAGTCAATTTTTCAATATTTATTGAGTGGCTTTTGGAGGAAGAAATGAATATTTATTAGGTAACTATTAAGCTAAATTCTTTGTGGGTGTTATTTTATTGAATCCACCTTTTAAATAGCTAATGTTCCCCAACTTTACATTTAGCTGAAGATTCTTGTCCAAGGATGCACAGTCCGTGGGCATGGCTGAGATTGCAATGGAAATGTGTCTGATTTCAGTCCTTGACCTTTTTAGTATATTGTTCTGCGTCACAGGGGTAATGGGGGTGAAGAAGAGAGAAGTCCTACCATGAAAGAGTTTCTTGTTTCAGCTTCTATGCTGCTTAGTGTTCTGCTTATCAGTTGCTGCTCCTGCATTTATTCAGTGCTTAGCCTAATGGAGGGAGTCGCTGGGTGGGGCAAATGGTAAGCACTGCTACTAACTGAAAGGCTGCTGATTCGAATCCCCCCAGCGACTTCTTGGAAGAAAGGCCTGGTGATTTGTTTCTGAAAGGTCACAGCCATTGAAAACCCTATGGAGTGCAATTCTACTCTGTACACGTGGGGTCTTCATGAGTTGGCATACAGTCGATGGCAGCTGTTTTGGTTGTTTGGTTTAGCCTCATGGGGACCTTTCGGCTTTGAATGTCATAGAGAATGTCAGTTAAAAAAAAAATGTTTTTGCTTTTTATCTGAAGTTAGTAAACACACACACGAAAACTGCTCCAGCAGGACAGAGTTACGTGTGTGTGTGTGTGTTACATGGAAGTGATATGCTATTTCCCAGACATCTGTTGATTTGGGCTGCTCCTCACAGGTCATTGGGCTAACTGCTTCAGTTGGCGTCGGGGATGCCAAAGACATAACTGATGCCAAGATGTATATCTGCAAGCTGTGTGCTGCTCTTGACACATCAGTGATAGCAACAGTCAAAGACAACTTGGAGGAACTGGAGGAAATTGTTAATAAGCCCCAGAAGTGTAAGTGGCATCCAGTAACAAGCCCTTAGGACTTCGTTACCCGTTTCTACATCTAGCTCGGAGCCATGTAGATGATATCTAGATGAATGTTGGATTTTTACCCTTTCTCTGTTTAGTTGAAAATACTTAACACCAAACTTGGGAAATAATCACATTTCCAACTTTCTCCCCAACTAAGTTCTCTCCCTAAGCAATGGATGAAATGTAGGAGCGGCTTCTAGAGATCAAACATTCTTGCTTTTTGGTTCCATAAAACTCCTATAAAGGTAGTAACAGTGGGAAAGAGGTAATGAGAAAATATAAGCATGAAAATGGCCCGGGGCCTGGCTCACTCCTCCCTGTGCTCCATGCCTGAGGAATATACTGTGTGGTCATTTCATTATTGAATATTTGTCTCATAATTTTGGCTGAAATGAAATTATATATGAATTCACAACTTCCCTCAAAAGATCAGAATATGATTTTTTTATAAGATTGACCAGCAAATGTTTATTGAATACCAACTCTATACTAACCTTGTATGGGAGAATATAGATGATACGTGTAACTTTATCCTTGCTCTTTGAGTAGCATATGGCCTTATGAGCGTAAGGCAGAACAAACACATATGGAATAGTAGGGAGGGGAGCAGTTAAGTTCCTTTCTGGGGGCTGCCTGTAAGGAGTTTAGAGAAGATAGCCAATCTAAATTTTTTAGTATCATGTAGGAATTTCTTTATGATCCAGTCCCTCCCTTTTTCTGATCATCGTTCCTTCCCACCTCCTATAAACCCAGCTGGCGTCCTCAAACATACCCTGTGCTTCTCCTTCTAGGATTTTCTTCATGCTATCCTCTGTACTTGACTACTCTTACTTCCTCCCCTCCCCTTCCCCTATTTATTCCACAACACTGTCTTCCCTGAAAAATTACATACTCCCTCCCCAGTACCCCAAGATACCTTGCACATACTTCTGTTACATCACTCTGCTGTGGTTATTCGACTACGTATCTTTCCGTCCCCTAAGAACACAGACCTTTCTGGAGCAGAGAGTATGGTCTTTCAAGTTTCTATCACCAGTACATGGCATATAATGGACATTTAATATGTTTTTACTGAAAGAATGCAATGATGGATGACAGAATCAGCGTGAACACTCCTGACGGTTAGTTGAGGAAGGAGAATATCAGAGAACAGAAACAGGGTTAAAGAGCGTGGCCTTTGCAGAGACAAGGCAGAAACTAGTCTCACCAGAGCAGAGGTTGTGTGCTGAGATCATGGGAAAGCCAGAGTGAGAAGGCAGATTAGACCCAAACCATGAAAGACAGAGGTGTTAGAATCAAAGCATAAAGCAATAGCAAGCCACTGAAGGGTTTTGCACGTTTGTTAACTCATTTTGACATCTGCTTGTGAGCTTGGAGTCTGAGATTTTATGGAGGAAGCAACAAAGGCACAGCAGGGTTTGGAGATATTTACTTTGACCTATGATCTGTCCTTTCTGAAAAATACTCACTGTCCTTCGATTGCTCTAGTTTTCAGGAAAGTGGAAACACGGACTACCAACAAATTTAAATGCATTATATCTCAACTGATGGTGGAGATAGAGAAGATGGCAGAGAGTGTGTTTGAAGAACTTGGTACTCTAACTCTCGGTGAGAAAAGTCTCGTATTTTGTGTCCTCTCCACTTGGAAGTAGCCATATGTTGTTCACTACTCTCTTTTTGCATTCTCCTCAGTTTGAAAAATGTCAAGACTATGTCCAAAGTTGACTGTCTTGAATATAGGTTATACAGGGACCTTGTAGGTACTCCTTTATTCCCTACTGCTTTTTTTTTTTTTCCTTTCTTAAATCCAAAGTAAATCCATCTGGACCCCCACACACCTCAAAAATACCATATTCAAATTCGTTCATCACTTTCTTGACCTTCCAAATTCTCCCTAACATCCTTGTTTCTATGAATGGGACCATCATTCCTCTGGTGAGTCAGATCCAAACCTAGGGATGATCTTTGATTCTTCTTTTGAGACTCCCTCATGCAGTCATCAAGTTTTGTTCTTCCCCTATTTATTCATTCATTCACCACACACTTATTGTGCTGGGCACTCTGCTAGGAAATGGAAATACCAAGATTAAGGACATAGTCCCTGCCCTCAGGAAAGTCACAGCCAAATAGACACGATTCGGATGGGAATAATTTCCATGCAGCAGGGGCAGAGTTACATGCTGGGTGCCAGAGGACCACATGGGAACTTTGACCTAGAATGGGCTGTAGGGAAGGGTTCCTGGGGGAGGTAGCGCCTGAGACAAATCTTGAAGTTGTCAACCAAGTTAAGGAGAGAAAAGCATGCAAGGTCGCAAGGACCGCAGGTATAGAGGCATGAGAAAGCATAGTGAATTTTAGGAACTAGAAGCATTTCTTGATAATTTTACCACATGAGTAATGGAAAGGAGAGAGGCTAAGGTGGGGACAGATAGTGAAGGGCCTGGTGGGCCAAGCTGAGTTTGAATTTCATCCTGAAAGCAATGGGAAACAACTGAAGATTTTAAACTGATTAGTGATGTGATAAAGATATTAATAAATGAAGAAGACCAAACAGAGGCAGTGAAGGTGGGCTGGAGATGGGAGGTGGAATGTGAAAGGTGCTTCAAACTGGAAGCATTAAGACTTAATGGCTAGATGGATTGGGATGGAGGTGAGAGAGGGGATGTAGTGGGTGACTGCCTTTCAGGTTTCTGGCTTGGGCATCTGCGTGTATGTCAGTGGGTAGTATTGGTTCCAGGACTAGGAGCAGCTTTGGCAGGTATGAAAATGAGTTTAGGTATTTGGAGACGTTGGATTTGTGATGTCTGTGGGACATCTAGGAAACGCTGGTGGCACAGTGGTTAAGTGCAACAGCCATTAACCAAAGGGTGGGCAGTTCCAATCCGCCAGGTGCTCCTTGGAAACTCTATGGGGCAGTTCTGCTCTGTCCTATGAGTCGGAATCGACTCGACGGCACTGGGTTTATTTTTTTGGTGGGACATCTCAGGGTGTCTTTCCTTTTCTCACCCCCTTATTTTGCTTTTAGCTTTTCTTTCGCAGTTTAACTTAGTTCCTATTCTAATAGCCTTTTAATTGGTTTACCCACCTTCACTCTGTCTTCCATCCAACTCCTCATTACCTGATTATCAGGAAGACTAATCAGGTAATGGAGTCCCTGGGTGGTGCAAACAGTTAATGGCCTCACCTACTAATTGAAAGGTTAGAGGTTCAAATCCACCCAGAGGTGCCCTGGAAGAAAGGCCTGGCAACCTACTTCTGAAAGATTAGCCATTGAAAACCCTACGGAGCACAGTTCTACTCTGAAACACATGGGCTTGTCATGAGCTGGAATCAACTCAACAGCAACTAGTGGTATCTTCTTTACAGAGAGTAAGAAAGACAATTGGAGGGTGACATACCCAGATCCTTCAATTCCTGACCATACGACACAGTGAAATACCTTTTTGTTTTCCCAGAAAGCTTATCTCATATTCAAAATAGGGAATACGGTACACAGAAATACGAACAATGGATTATTGCAGTTCAGAAAGCGTGCATGGTGTTTCAGATGCCGGACAAAAATGAAGAGAGCAGGATTTGTAAGGCATTGTTCTTGTACACTTCGCATCTACGGGTACGTTCCTTCTTTTGAAGGGCATATTTTGGTCATAGCACCTACAGGGAGCTTCACCGTGGCAGCTGAGAGAATGTGAACTTGCCATCCTGTCTCCAAGAGCTGGCTTAGGAGCTTTTCCAGGAGGTTCTTATGAAGCAAACTCCAAAAGTTGTCACATTCAGTCCCTTCCGTTTGCTTTTTGAAGCTTAACACTGGAGACAGTGGAACTGAAACAAAGCCTGAGATTGTAGGCTGTGCCTCCAGCATACCCTTAATTGATGTGGTTGGAAAAAAAAAAATTGAATGATGGTAAAAGAACATTATTATAGGGATAAGCCTTTCTAAAGTTCAGGTAGTGGTCCTGTTGCCATATCATGAAGCATATGTTTTACTTAGATTTGGTAGAGTCACATGCTCAGACATGTGGTGTTTTCTGTTTAACCAAGAAATTAACATACAACAGCACAACAAAAACTATCACCTCTGTTTATCTTTCCATTAAAAAGGTTTATAAAATGCACTTGTAGACTTTTAATTAACCTGATTGAATCTTTCGTGTAGTGTAGGAGGTCAGCACCACCATCCTGAAGAGGTGCGATTACAATTCAGGGATGGCTTTGGATGTTGAATTATGGGGCAGGCTGATGTGGAAGTAGATTTGCTTTTGTTTTGGTTTGACATAGGTTTTTCATGTAATTTTTTCTTTCTCTTCTAAAGTAGAATATAGCAGAGTGATTTTAGTTAATGATGCTAGGTAATTGAGATTTTTTTTTTTAATTGTATTTGGTTCAAAGAAATTATTATAGAGCCCCTAGGTACTGGGGTGGGTGGGGAGGGACCATCTGGGTTGGGTAGGGACCATTCATCTTAGAAAACTGGAAGTTGAAATATATTTGAGGGAAGTTTATCCTCAAAATTAGTCTCTTGTTAAGTAGAGTTAATTGAATCGAAGGTGTTATGTTAGACATTAGAAACATGTTGAAATTGAATTTTCATTTTAAACAGAAATATAATGATGCCCTCATGATCAATGAGGATGCCCGAATCAAAGATGCTTTGGATTTCCTGAAAGACTTCTTCACTAATGTCCGAGCAGCAGGATTTGATGAGATAGAGCAAGATCTCACTCAGAGGTTTGAAGGTCAGTAGTGTTTCCAAATGAGGAAGCCCTTTGAAGTTTGGTGACTCAAGCTGCAGTGTGTGTGTGTGTATTCCAAACATTGATTTACTATGCCTAAGTTTGGTGATGCTCAGGGAGTTGTTCTGGGTTTAAGGAGATACAGACGGTAGGACTATTTAGCTTCACTGAAATCTGGTAATACCAGTGGAAAAATTCTGCTGTTTACACCATTTCTTATTTGGAAAAAGTAATACTAGTAGGATTTGCAAAGGATACTTTTTATACAAACAACAGGTACACTGTTTTACATTTCCACCAGCAATATACGAGAATTCAAATTTCTTCGTATTCTCTCCAACACTTGTTAGTTTCCATTTTTCTGATAATAGCCATCCTGTAGGTGTTAAGTAGTATCTTATTCTGGTTTTGATTTACTTTACATTTGTTTTTAATGTGTTATTTAATTTTAAGATTATATCATTGAATTTTTAATAACGATTACGTTTAAAACCAGCTCATACAATCCTTGAAAATTTAACAATCAGCTCCTGTAGCCTGGTAGGAACTGACTCTGGCACACCATTGTTTTGTGACTATGTCTTTGTGAAGATGGGTTCATACTGAACGTACTGTTTCATACCTTGATCTTTTTACTTAAAATATGGTTGAGACCTTTCCATATCAGCATATACATATATCTCTCATTTTTTTAAGTCATATTAACATTAAATGCTTAGCCCATGATTTATTAAAACTATTGCCCTATTGTTGGCCATTTAGCTATTTTCTATTTTTCATTTATATTCTAAACAATAGTACAGTGAACATCCTTGGAGATATTTTCCATACTTTTCTAAATATAACTATGGCTTAAATTCTGAAATGTAGAATTACAGGATCAAAGGATAGGTGAGCTTTAAGTTTTGATAGATATTGCCAAATTGCCTTCTTAAAGATTGTACCGATTTAAATTAGTGGTATATTACCTTACAGGTTATTTCTCGTAAAATTCTGGTCAAAGATTTAGAGATCAATCATTTGAATTGTAGCAAAAGGTCACAGTGTGTTCTAGAATTTATAACCCATTTATAAAATGTTTCCTGTTTACAGAAAAGCTTCAGGAACTAGAGTATGTTTCCATGGATCCCAACAATGAGAACCCTAAACTCCAAGACCTTTCCTTCATCTTGCAAGAGGAGTACCATGTAAACCCAGATTCAAGAACCATTCTGTTTGTAAAAACCAGAGCACTTGTGGATGTAAGTTTTCTTATTCTTTGTTGATATAGAAAAAATGGTACTTTCCTCACTGCTCTGGTCTGTTTCTGGGCTCTCTGTTCTACTCCACTTATCTATTAGCTTGTGCTTACACTAATGCCTTACTGTCTTAATACCCTTATTTATAATAATTATTGATACCTGTAGAGTAGGCACTTTGCATTGTCATTTTTTTTTTTTTTTTTTAATGAAAGGTCAGCAGTTCTATGAAAGGTCTGCAGTTCAAATCCACCAGGCACTCCTTGGAAACTCTATGGGGCAGTTCTACTCTGTCCTATGGGGTCGCTATGAGTCAGAATAGACTCGATGGCAATGAGTTTGGTTTTTTTTTATGGGAGTGTAGTGGTTCCTCAATAGGGCTTTAATTTGCATTTTCATAATGACTAAATAAGGTTGAACACCTTTTCATGTGCTTATTAATAATCCATATATCTTCTTTGGTGGTGTGTCTTGTTCAGATCATTTGCCCATTTTTTAAATCAGGTTGTTTATCATCTTATTTTTGAGTTTTTGAGAGTTCTTTTAAAATTCTGACAAAAAGTTCTTTGTCAGAAATGTGATTTGTGGATACTTTCTTCTGGTTTGTAGCTTGTCTTTTTGTTCTCTTAGCAGTGTATTTTGCAGATTAAAAGTGCTTAAATTTTGATGAAATCCAATTTATCAGTTTTTTTTCTTTTATGGATCATGCTTTTGGTGTTGTTATCTAAGAATCTTTTGTCTATTGAAGGTCACTAAGGTTTTCTCTTATGTTATCTTCTAGAAGTTTTATACTTTTATATTTTACATTTAGGCCTATGACCCATTTGGAATTAATTTTTGTATACATGTGAGATACAAGTTGAGATGCTCTTTTTGTGTGTGTGACATATGTTGCTCCAGCCCTTTATGTTGGAAAGACTACCCTTCTTCCATTGAATTGCCTTTGTAACTTAGTAACTGATCCAAAAATCAGTTGACTGTATTTGTGTGGATCAATTTTTGGACACTATTCCATTGTTCAGTTGTTCCAATGATCTATACATCTGTCTTTTCACCTGTGCCACACTATCGTAATTATTGTAGTTTTTTTAATAAGTCTTAAAATTAGGTAGTTGAGTCCTCCAGCTTTGCTCTCCTTTTTAAAAATTGGTTTTGGCTGTTCTGGTTTTCCTTTCTGAATATATTTTAAAATCAACTAGTCCATAGCTTTTAAACAGTCTGTTGGGATTTTGTTTGGGATTGCATTGACTCTATAGATAAAATTGGGGCTAATTGACATGTCAACACTAGCAATTCTTCCATTCCATGAACATAATGTGTTTCCTCATTTATATAAGGCTTTTCTGTATTAGTTGTTTCTGTGTAACAAATTTCCTCAAAGCTTAGTGGTTGGAAACAACAAACATTAATCATCTTACAAAATCTATGGATTAGGAATCTGGAAGCAGCTTAACTGGGTGTTCCTGGATCAGGATCTCTCATGAGGCTGCAGTCAAGGTGTTGGCCATGGCCGTAGTCATCTTGAGGCTTGACTGGGGGAAGATCAACCTCCAAGCTCACTAACATGGCTATTGGCAGGCCTCAGAAGATGTGCTTCCCCTTAAAAAGCTAGAATTAGAAATACCATATGACCCAGCTATCCCACTCCTAGGAATATATCCTAGAGAAATAAGATCTACCACACGAACAGACATATGCACACCCATGTTCATTGCAGCATTATTCACAATAGCAAAAAGATGGAAATAACCTAAGTGCCCATCAACAGATGAATGAATAAACAAACTATGGTACATAAATTACCCACAATGAAATACTATGTAACAATAAAGAACAAGGATGAATTTGTGAAACATCTCATAACATGGATGAATCTGGAAGGCCTTACGCTGAGTGAAATAAGTCCATCACAAAAGGACAAATATTGTATGAGACCATTATTATAAAAACTCATGAAAAGGTTTACATACAAGAAGAAATAATCTTTGATGGTTACAAGGGAGGGGAGAGGTGGGGAGGGAAAAACACTAAATAGACAATAGATAAGTCGTACCTATAGTGAAGGGTCATCTATAAGATCGTCATGAGTTGGAGTCGGCTCATCAGCATCGGGTTTTACTGGTTATGGTGAAGGGTAAGACAGTACACATACTGGATGAAAAAAATTAAAAAAAAAAAAAAGGTGTGCTTCCAAGCTCACTCACATGGGCCTCTCCACAGGGCTGCCTTACAACATGGCAGCTGGCTTCCCCCAAAGTGAAGGATCCAAGAGAAACAGAGAAATAGTGCCCAAGATGGAAACCACAATCATCTCATAACCTAGTCTTGGAAGTGACATCCTATTGTGTCTGTCATATTATATTCATTATAAGTGGGTCAGTAAATCCAGCTCACACTCAAAAGGAGAGGGTGACACAAGACCTGAATACCAGGAGGTGGGGATCATTGAGGGCTACCTTACAGGCTTACTACTGCATCTTCTTTAGTTTCTTTTATCAGTGTTTTGTAGTTCTCAGCATATAGATTTTGCACTTTTTGTTAGATTTATACTTAAGTATTAATTTTTGATGCTATTGTAAATGGTATTTTGAAAAGATTTCAAATTCCAATTGAAATCTTTTCAAAATACCATTTACAATAGCATTCCTAGTCTATAGGGTCACTATGAGTCAGAATGGGTAGTTTATACATATACAGCTGATTTCTGTATATTGCTCTTGTGTCCTGAAAGCTTGTTAAACTCACTTATTAGTTCTACATACCCACTATTCTGAACTTTGCTTTTTTCACTTAAAAAATACCTTGGAGATCAAATCATATGAGGTCATAAATATCTAAATCATTGTAATTACTCCATGTAGTTCAATTCCAAGAAGTTTTCCTTCTTGTTTGTCAGTCTGAAAAATGTTTGTGTACTAACTTAAACATGAATTTTCTTTTCTTCATCCAAATATTTTGATACTGCATTAATATAGATTTACAAATAGTGTCCAACTGATAATTTGCTTTTCATTTTCAGGCTTTAAAGAAATGGATTGAAGAAAATCCTAAACTCAGCTTTCTCAAACCTGGCATATTGACTGGACGTGGTAGAACAAATCAGAAAATAGGTGTGTATATATAGTGAATTAGATTTAGTATACTATGTATATAAGAAGAGAGCCCTGGTGGTGCAGTGGTTAAGTGCTCAGCTGCTAACCAAAATGTTAGCGGTTTGAACCCACCAGCCACGTCACGGGAAAAAGATGTGGCAGTTTGCTTCTGTAAACATATACAGCCTATGGAGCAGTTCTCTGTCCTGTAGGGTCGCCATGAGTCAGAATTGATTCGATGGCAATGGGATGTATGTAAAAATATATATAATATATTGAAATTATTTTTTAATGCTTGTATCAGTCAGAGTTCAACCAGAGAAGCAGAACCAGTAGGGTACTGAAAATTTGACTTACCAAATGAAGTCCAGACATCACATGGTTGTGGTTGGAATTCAGAGTTCTCTGCAATCTAACTCCAATACGAGTCCGATTTTATTTTCAAGCTGTTATTCTCCTACAGATAAAACCAAAAACCAAACCAAACCCAGTGCCGTTGAGTCGATTCCGACTCATAGCGACCCTATAGGACAGAGTAGAACTGCCCCGTAGAGTTTCCAAGGAGCACCTGGTGGATTCGAACTGCCGACCCTTTGGTTAGTAGCCGTAGCGCTTAACCACTACAGATAGGCACTCAGCAAATATTTTCTTATTCATTTATTAATTAATTCTGGTAACAACATTTATTTAGAGCTTGTGGAGCCCTGGTGCCTCAGTGGTTAAGAGCTCTGGCTGTTAACCGAAATGTTGACAGTTCGAATCCATTAGCCGCTCCTTGGAAACCCTGTGGGGCAATTCTACTCTGTCTTATGGGGTCACTATGAGTTGGCAACGGGTTTGTTCTGTGCCAGGTATTGTGCTTCTGCCAGATAGCCTTCCGAGACCTTCTAAGGTGCCCCTTTTCCATGTTCCCATCGCATCCAGTTTTGCCTTTGTTTCAGTCCTCATTACATATATGAGCTCCTTGTGGATAAATATGGACCTTTAACTATTGTACCCTAATCTGACAACTATAATTGCTCAGTATATGTTTAATTGATTGGGGAGAGAATGAATAAATTGAGAAATTAATGAAGCATGATGGCCGTCCTGGGGTTGTTCATTGTCTAGTAGAAGATGACAGAGAAAAGAGTTGTTTTAGCCTTAACGAGGAGTCCCTGGGTGGTACAGCAAACTCACTTGGCTGCTAACTGAAAGGTTAGCAGTTCAAGTCCACCCAAAGGTGCCTCAGGAGAAAGGCCTGGTAATCTACTTCCAAAAAAAATCAGCCGTTGAAAACCCTATGGAGCAGTTCTACTCTGATACGTATGGGTTGCCATGAGTCGGAATTGAGTCAGTGGCAACTGGTACCCTTAACAAAAATATATCTCAAGATTTTGAGTGATAATATACTCTGAAAAAAACTATAACTTTCATAAATTCTGTTAACTCCGAGGTGGACACCACTGACATTCTTTCTCTTCTTAGTATATGTCTTAGTCATCTAGTGCTGCTAAAACAGAAATGCCACAAATGTATGGCTTTAACAAAGAGAAGTTTATTCTCTCACAGTCTAGTAGGCTAGAAGTCTGAATTCAGGGTGTCAGTTCCAGGGGAAGGCTTTCTCTCTCTGTCGGCTCTGGAGGAAGGTCCTTGACATCAATCTTCCCTTGGCCTGGGAGCATCTCAGCACAGGAACCTCAGGTCCACAGGACACACTCTGCTCCTGGCACTGCTTTCTTGGTTGTATGAGGTCCCCATATCTCTCTGTTCACTTCTCTCTTTTATATCTCAAAGAGATTGGCTTAAGACACTATCTAATCTTGTATATCTCATCAGTATAACTGCCACTAATCCATCACATTTCATCATAGTGAGAGGATTTACAACACATAGGGAAATCACATAAAATGGTGGACGATCACACAGTACTGGGACTCATGGCCCAGCTAAGTTGACAGATAATTTTGGAGGGACACAGTTCAATCCATGACAGTATATCAGTGTATATACTCTGTAGCTTTACTAAATGGTTTAAACTTAAATTACCAGGTAATTAGGATGGTTTCAGCTAAATTTTTTCTGGTCTACTCTTTTTTTTTTTTTTTTTTCCACATACCAACAGAACTGTCTGGGAAGTTTTACAGAAAGCTGTAGGCATATAAGCAAAAGTTCAGTTTGTTAAGATTGAATACTTCCAAATCTTCATTTCTGTTTTCATCTCTCGATTTCCCATTTTGTGAAGAAGTAGGTTATTTAACCTCTTTATGCTTCACTTTCCTCATCTGTAAAATGGAAATGATAATAGTTCCTAGCTTAAGGGGATAATGTGAATATTAATGAGATGTTACATTTTAAGAGCTTACAACAGGGGCCAGGAAAATCTGGCCTACTGCCTGTTTTTGTATGACTTGAACTAAAAATAATTTTTACATTTTTAAGTGATTTCAAAGAATAATAATATTTCATGCCATGTTAAAACTACATGAAGTTCAGATTTCAGTGTCGATACTAAAAGTTTTATTGGAATATAGCCATGTTTATTCATTTACATAATACAAGCATTAAAAAAATAAGTTTACATATTGCTTACTGCCACTTTGCTATAACAGCAAAGGTGAGTAGTTGTAACGGTATGGCCTGTGAAGTAAAATATTTGCTATCCAGCTCTTTACCGAAGTTTGCTAACCCCCCGGCCTAGAATAATGCCTGGCACGTGGTGAGTTCTCAGTCAATGTTACATATTAGCTATTGTTCACATACAGCTGCCATCGAGCAATGGCGTCACTAGGGAAGTGCAGGGGGTGTGGACCGTACCAGGTGACACTGTCAGAGGGGATGCATCAAAATGACTGCCTATAAAGATTTCCCTGTTGTTAGTTATAACAACAAACACATTTTTTGTAAGCCCAGCTTACATGTATCAATATACCTACAAGGCTAAAACTCTATGCTAATTTACTTTTTGGACCATCCAATGCGCTCCAGTCAGAGCTGCCATTATTACCCAATTACAATGATGCTTTGAATCACGTGATTTCATCTGTACGCCCTACAAGCACCAGTTGTTGTTTAGTTGCTGCCAGTGTTTATATGGTCGCTGATTTTGTCAGATTTTCTGGTGTTTTAGCTACAGTATTGTGGTAATCAGTATTTGTGAACCCCTATCAATAACTTTTTTGAGAATGTAGTAGTAATTAAAGGAAAAGGAGTGATATACAGGGATTATGATTTATGAGTAACATTCGTACAAAAAAATTACTAAGGATTCTGTGTGGTCTGGCTTGGGAGGAGGTCCATCAAGGGTGACACCATGAGTTACCACACTGGGTGATACCATCCCTAGTGGCTCCACTGCCATCGAGTTGATTCTGACTCATGGCAACCTCATGTGTTTTCAAAGTACAACTGGGCTCCATAGGGTTTTCATGGTTGTGATCTTTCAGAAGCAGATTGCCAGGCCTTCCTTCTGAGGCTCCTCAGGGTGGATTCAAACCGCCAACTTTTCAGTTAGTAGCCAAGAGCTTGACTTTTTGCACCACTCAGGGACTCCATTATTCACATTTAGACCCTTTACATGGTGGCCCACAGTGTGTTTTTGCAAATGTATGGGTCTAAAAGGAATAGGAGCTATGTATCTTAAAAAAGGAGCCCTGGTGGCACAGTGGTTAAAGTGCTCGGCTTCTAACCAAAAGGTTGGCAGTTTGAACCCACTAGCCTCTCCGTAGGAGAAAGGCGTGGCAGTGTGCTTCCATAAAGATAACAGCCTTGGAAATGCTTTGGGGCAGTTCTACTCTGTCCTATAGGGTTGCTATGAGTTGGAATCGACTCGACAGCAACAGATGTGTATCTTAAAAAAAGGAACCTGGATAAAGAAAACTCAAAAGTAAAATCAAATAATATTTAGGAATTGTTTTTTAAGCAACTTTATAAAACTAGAACTGACTGCCCTGGATTTTCATGACTTTGAATTACAAATGCAAATCATAAGCCCCCACAAATAACTCTGAGAGCCTGTTTCCAGCTAGATAAAGGAAGATAATATTAGCTTCCTCTACCTGCTTGAGGTAGGTCTTTTTGTAAAGAATTAAGTGAAGATCAGAATGTGTTTGAACTAATACATAAATTTAGATGGGTCTTTGGGATCCATAAACCTTGAACTTTAGTGTGCATTTTCTTTGAGACACCATTTTGAATGTTTGGCACAATCACATGAACTGGATAATTTCTATATTCTAACTTCACTCTGTATTTGAACAATTTAAATTTAGCTTCCAAAATCATAGGCTGGTAGAAGGCAGTGTGGCTGTCTTAATCAAAATCCTTTCTTGCCCCAAGTAGCAGAAACCCACTTAGGCTGGTCCAAGCAAAGGGGTTGATTTCAACTGGGCCTCCCATAGAACCTAAGATCAGGAAGTGTACTTGGGCTTCATGGGCCTTTGGAAGTAAGACTGGAAAGTCTTCTGAACCCTGCACATCTGCAGCTTCTCCACTCATGACTGCCCCATACCTCCCCAATTTACTACCTGTCTCCAAATCCCAATTTCAGACTCCAGGAAGGAAGATCTGATTTGGCCCATCTTGGTTTAAATGTTTATTTCAATCCAGTTAGCTGTAGCCAGGGGTCAAGTTCTGTATTCATCAAGGTAGTCTAATTTCTCTAACAGACAACCCCAAAATCTTCGGAATATAACACAATGAAAAGTATTTCTTGCTTTTATCGCAGTGCATTACAGACAGGAGTAGGGGCTCTGCCACCTCCACACATTCTGGGGCCCAGATCCTTGTCATGGCTCTGTCATCACAGGGGGTCCCCAAATCCTCCCTTGTGTCCTCATCTGGTCTGCTGATGAGGAATGAAAGTGTGGAGGATTTTTAGTGGTCAGGTTTGAAGGAGACATCTATCACTTGCCATTAGTGAGAATTAAGTCACAAGGCCCCTCTAATTGCACGGGAGGCTGGAAAGTATAATTTAGCTGTGTGCCCAGCAGAAAAAAAGAAGCAGAGTTTGGTGAACACATAGTATTGTCTGTGCCATAGAGAAACATAAATTAAGTGTAGTTACCCAGGTTTTCACCCCTGTGTGTATGGCAGGGAATGATTCTTAGAGAAGTGTGGGGAGGACAGACACCCCAAAATATAAGTGCACACAATTTAAGTCCCAGACTTAAGTTCAGGGCCAACTCTGCTGCTAATTAACGTGTCAGTTTACCATACCTCTGGAACCTCAGGGCCCTTATCTATAAAGGGAAATCGTAACACTCGCTTCATCAACCTAAATAAAGGGGCCTTGTGAAGCTCCATTAAGTAGGCATAAAAATGTTTTGTCAGCTATAAATCACTATACAAATGTAAAGATGTTACTATAAGCTATTGATATTTTTTCAGAAAAGTCAATATCTGTCTTGATATGTGTGAGGTTACACAGCTAATAAGTGCCAGAGCTGGGATTTGAACCCAGGTAATCTTGTGACAGAATCTAAGCTATTAGATACCACCCTAAGTGGCCTCTCTAAAAGGACAGGAATAGACTCTACTGCTTATGGTTATTGTGGGATAATGAATATAAAGCACTTATCACAGTACCTTCCATAAAGAAGCATTCCATAATTAATAGCTACTTTTATCTAGGGGAAAGTTATTTCTTTTGTAACTGTATAATATATAATAATACCTTTTGGTAACTGTATAATGCCCTCTGACTCTGTGACACAGGTATGACCCTGCCAGCACAGAAGTGTGTTTTGGACACATTCAGATCCAACAGTGATAGCAAGATTCTGATTGCCACCTCGGTTGCAGATGAAGGCATTGACATTGCTCAGTGCAATCTGGTCATCCTATATGAGTATGTGGGCAATGTCATCAAAATGATTCAAACCAGAGGTGAGGGAAGCTTTGATGCCCTTGCTACATAGCTGCCATTTTGCCTGATTTCTCTGTGAGTGTGTGACCAGTGGCAGAGTGGGCTCTGATATCATTGGCCAGAAAGGTGTGCTATCTGGTCAACACTGGGTGATTACAGTTATATCCATTAATATATATCCTATTTTGCTTCTTCACAATTAATACTGCTTAATTGTCCATACTTGACAGACATACACATGGAAGAATAATTCCAGCTTAGCTTAGGCTTTGCCAGTCAGCCTGTGGACCTCTCACAGTTGCATCCTATGGTGCTGGTGGGCACCTGTATTCCAGAAGAGATACTTCATGGAGGTCTTCTGTCCCACCTGGACTAGATAGCCTCATAACTAGTTTCTCTTCCTTTTTCTGATTTCCATAACAACAGCTGCTGCATTACTTTCCCTGAAAAACAGCTCTGAGCATATCCCTTCTCTGTGTGGGAACTCCAGTGGTTCCCTAATTTATTTGATGTTAGTTTTCAAAATTCAGCATCCACTTACCTTTCCATTCTTATTTCCCATTCTTCCCCTTTATTCACCATCTGCTCTAGCCAACCTGACTTCATAATTTATTTCTTGTAGAGGTCTTGCTTTTGTGCCTCTACCTATGCTCTTTGTTTCACATTCTTCCCTGTCTCCATATCACCTGACCCTAGTCCCCCGGCTGGCACAATCTCTTTTGAATGCCCATAACTCTTTGTATCTCTCTTTATTGTGGCACTTATAATCTTCCACTTAAGTTCTGGTGGTTGTGAATGTATCTTATTTCCCCATTGCCTAGAAGGTTCTTGAGGGAGGATCTATTTATTCATCTTCATGTCCTCACAGTATCTTACTGAAGGGTGCATACTGGACTGTCTTTAAAGCAGTGTTTCTGATAATGTCCAGTCACCGTGCACCCTGGGAAACCCTGAGTGAGCAAGTCTATGGTGGGCTTCTTGTTCATCCGCACATTTAACAGGCAGGTTC
Organism: Elephas maximus indicus; assembly: GCF_024166365.1. Lineage (NCBI taxonomy): Eukaryota > Metazoa > Chordata > Mammalia > Proboscidea > Elephantidae > Elephas > Elephas maximus. The sequence goes on along the minus strand of NC_064827.1, from coordinate 41,684,863 downwards.
ACACCTGCATTCGAGTTCACAGCCTGGCTTCCTAGAAAGCAGGATTCAGTGAACCAAAATTGAATTTTAGGAATGCCACTATCCTTTTCTTTACCTATTCCGAGATTGTATCAGATTTTTAAGTCAAAGAAACCAAATAACACATTTATTTTCTGATAGGTAGAGGAAGAGCAAGAGGTAGCAAGTGCTTCCTTGTGACTAGTAAAGCTGATGTAATTGAAAAAGAAAAAATAAACATATACAAAGAAAAATTGATGAATGACTCCATTTTAAGCCTTCAGGAATTGGATGAAGCAGAATTTAAAAAAAAGGTAGGTCATCTGTGTTACTCTTTAAGAATCTGACCATAAATAACAAAAGAAGATATGAGCATGGTAGGTACCTTGTATCATATTCCTCAGAGGATTGTGTTAGAACCATAAGTTTATGCTTGAAGTTTTGTCCTTAGTGCAGATCAAATCCATTGTTTTGAAGTCTTGATGATATTAAAATATATTTTAATAATGCTGACACATGAAGTTTAGAACTAGAAGGCAAACTGTTCTAGAAATGCCCTTAAATTGACAGCTCATCTTGAGGACTATATCCTATACCCTAGAAGACATAGCTCCTCTTAGTGTCTTCTTCAGATCCCTTTGTAACATCCAAAAAGTCTTCAGAGAAAAGTCAGTTCATATATATTTCATATACATAGATTTTGTGTGTAAATACACACAGCAAAACATCCACCAAGTCAACAATTTCTATATGTACAATTCAGTGACATTGACGGCATTCTTGAAGTTGTGCAACCATTCTGGCTGTCCTTTTCCAAATTATTTTACCACCATTAACATCAACTCTCTGCCCCCTTAGCTTCTCATCTAACTTTTTGAGTTGCTGTTGTCCCTAGTTCATATTTTGATTATTTTCCTAACCTGCATTCCAGGCCTAATTTTTATGAATCAAATTTTATTTGCATTTGAAGTGCTATTGGGATCAATAGATTCTCTATGAATCATCAGTAACAAGTTAGTTGATCTAAGGGGAAGGAAGATACTCCATTCACAGTGACAGTAATAATTGCCACTTGCACACACAACATGGACTCTCCCAAGCCCTGCAAAACACATCAACACATGCAGGCCTTACAAAAACCCATGTGGTAGAGCCTCTTATTAGTTCATTTTATAGGAGGGAACCTGAAGCATAAAGAGATCCAGTGCCACTGGGTCACACAGCTAGTTAGTGGTGGAGCTGAGTTTTTGATCTGGAAGAGGCACTAAGCCTCCACTGATACCAGCAAGTGGGGGGCTTGTTACTGTTAGACTGAGAGTTCTGCCTCTCCATGTGGTCTTCAAAAGGGGTGGGGGTCATTACCAGTTGGCAGGGATGAAAGTCCTGGCCTTCTCTGACACCACCTCAGCAGGGGTGTTAAGGTACTTTGTTGCAGCCTCATGAGGGTAGAAGTCTAGGAACCTCAATCTTTGCTGGCATGAGTGGAGGTCAGGCCACAGTTTTTGTTGTATATATTTGGCTGGAGTAGAGCAGTTATTGTCTAAACGTTTTCTGTCTTGCTAGGCTACCCTTTCCTAAGCCTTTGGCTAGAGAGAAGTGGCTTTTATTGGGGCTTTTTGTCTGCAACATTGGCATTTCTGGGTTGCTGGCGTTTTCCGCTCCAAGTCTGGCATATATGTGGCAAAAAGAAAACCCAGGGAACTCACCACTGTATCCTTCCTTGGGTCCAAATGTACTTAGTGGGTCTACCTTCTTCTCTTCACCCTTCAGAGTTTTCTTAAATTTGTTTTATATATAATGTCCAGGATTTTTAGCTGTATTTAGCCAAGGCCTAGATCTTGAAATTGAGGACCATCATACCATATATACATTTACCTTTACTGGAATTCAGCAATACTCCTTGAGGTTGGAAGGAGAGAGAGAGAAAAGATTTTTGATGGTGGGGTTTTTCTTCCTGCTGTTCCATTCAATGGGTACATGCCCTAGAACTGGGTGTAATTACACCTGAAATGGTCAATGCATTTTATATATCTGTTTGTGAAGGATTTTGTAAAGTCTCGCCAACCACTAAGTGGAAAGCATAGTTCACATGACTATTTTTATGGACATCTTGGTGCCTTTATGGACATCTTTGATGAAGAAATTAAAAGGTTAATTGTGGACCACAGCTAAACATTGACTAATAATTAGGGAAACCAACAAAATTATCTGTAAGATTTTTATAAACAAAACCAGGTACTGTATATTGTGTGATCATGAACGTATATAAATGATTATATATATATGTGTGTGTGTGTATATATATATAAAAATACATATATTATATATATATCTACTATGGTATACTCAAATTAATTTGCACTTTTTTTTCCATGTAGCTTCTCATTATACAGAATCAAGAAAAATTCATCAGAGATAATGAAGGAAAAGCAAAACCTGAACCTGATAAGAAAAATAAAAAACTGCTCTGCAGAAAGTGCAAAGCTTTTGCATGTTATACAGTTGATATAAGAGTGGTTGAGGTAAGCAGCCTTTTTTACAAAGAGCACATGGTTACTTCTTTAGCAGTGGTTAAAGCTTGCTGTCAGGTGAGGTGTTTGTGATAAGTATACTATTATTTCCATTTGACTGTTACTGTGATCACGGTCCACACATATTACAAAAAGCTAAAAAGTGGGGGAAAAAAAAAAACCCTAAATGTGCAACAATAAATACCCAAACCCACTGCCACTGAGTCAATTCCAACTCATAGAAACCCTATAGGACAAAGCAGAACTGCTCCATAGGGTTTCCAAGGCTCTAATCTTTATGGAAGCAGACTGCCACATCCTTCTCCTATGGAGCAGCTGGTGGGTTCAAACCACCAATCTTTTGGTTAGCAGCTGAGTGCTTTAACTACTGCACCACCAGGGCTCCTTAATAAAGAAAAATTTTTAAATTGTTGCACGTTAAGTACACAGCCACTTAATGAATTATTATGCAGCCATTCAAAATGATGGTTATGCTAAATGCAATATGGTATCCTGGATTAAATCCTGGAAAAGAAAAAGGACATTAGTGGATAAACTGGTAAAATCTATAGCTTAGTTAATAGTAATATACCAATGTTAATTTCTTAGTTTTGACAAAAGTACTATTGTCCCATAAGATGTTAGCATAAGGGGAGACTGGGTGAAGGGCATAAAGAAACTCTTGGAACTGACTTTGCATCTTAATTAATCTAAAATTATTCCAAAATAAAGTTCATTAAAAGAAAACCCAATGATTATGAAACTTATGTAGTATAATGAAAAAAAAAATTACATACAAACTGATGGTAAAGTAGACAGAATAACCAGGGTACCAAATTGCATACACAGTGTGATCAGAGCCACAGGAAACAACAGCAACACCCCCCCTTACCAGCAACAACAACAAAATCAAACAGAAAACCTACCTTTGAACAGAAAAGCCTAGGGGATATAGGGACTCCATGATTGTTTCTCCTCCTGTCTACCACTTTATGTTTTCCAAACTTCCCCTTTGGAATATGAATTGCTCTTATCAAGAAAACAAAATAGATAATTTTTAAAATGTGACATCTTCAGGTTAGCCTTCTGTATATGTATTTTTTTCTTAAAAAACTTAGGCAAAGTGTTAGAAAAGTTCCTGAAAAAGCTCCCAGAGACAAAAGCTCTATGTTACTCTGCTGTTGCTAGTGAAGGGGACAGTGGAGCAACTGGGCTGGTTCAGGTGAATTTGCATTCTGTTTGGTCATCAGAAAGTTGAAGTTGCTACTCAGTCCCACCATTTGGACAAGAAGCATATTAGGGATGATGTGGCAGGTCCCCTTACCTTTCTGAGTCTGCCTCATTAGCTGTAAATAATCCTTTCAGCTCTAATTCTGTGATTGAAAATAACCCTTCTAGACTGTCCCCCATGTGTCTGTTAGTTTGTCGTACTGTGGGGGCTTGCATGTTGCTGTGATGCTGGAAGCTACGCCACCGGTATTCAGATACCAGGAGGGTCACCCACGGAGGACAGGTTTCAGCTAAGCTTCCAGACTAAGACAGACTAGGAAGGAGGACCCGACAGTCTACTTCTGAAAAGTATTAGCCAGTGAAAACCTTATGAATAGCAGCAGAACACTGACTGATATAGTGCTGGAAGATGAGCCCCCCAGGTTGGAAGGCACTCAGAAGATGACTGGGGAAGAGCTACCTCCTCAAAGTAGAGTTGACCTTAATGATGTGGATGGAGTAAAGCTTTCGGGACCTTCATTTGCTGATATGACATGACTCAAAATGAGAAGAAACAGCTGCAAACATCCATTAATAATCGGAACCTGGAATGTACAAAGTATGAATCTAGGAAAATTAAAAATTGTCAAAAATGAAATGGAACGCATAAACATCGATATCCTAGGCATTAGTGAGCTGAAATGGACTGGTACTGGCCATTTTGAATCGGACAGTCATATAGTCTACTATGCTGGGAATGACAACTTGAAGAGGAATGGTGTTGCATTCATCGTCAAAAAGAGCATTTCAAGATCTATCCTGAAGTACAATGCTGTCAGTGACAGGATAATATCCATACGCCTACAAGGAAGACCAGTTAAAACGACTATTATTCAAATTTACCCACCAACCACTAGGGCCAAAGATGAAGAAATGGAAGATTTTTATCAGCTGCTGCAGTTTGAAATTGATCAAACATGCAATCAAGATGCATTGATAATTACTGGTCATTTTAATGTGAAGGAAACCCTAATGGCATAGTGGTTAAGTGCTATGGCTGCTAACCAAAAGGTCAGCAGTTCAAATCTGCCAGATGCTCCTTGGAAACTCTATGGGGCAGTTCTACTCTGTCCTATAGGGTCGCTATGAGTCCGAATTGACTCGATGGCAGTGGGTTTGGTTTGATTTTTAATGCGAAAGTTGGAAACAAAGAAGGATCAGTAGTTGGAAAATATGGCCTTGGTGATAGAAACAATGCTGGGGATCGAATGATAGAATTTTGCAAAACCAACGACTTCTTCACTGCAAATGCCTTCTTTGACCAATGTAAATGGCAACTATATACATGGACCTTGCCAGATGGAACACAGAAATCAAATCGATTACATCTGTGGAAAGAGGTGATGGAAAAGCTCAATATCATCAGTCAGAACAAGGCCAGGGGCCAACTGTGGAACAGACCATCAATTGCTCATGTGCAAGTTCAAGCTGAAACTGAAGAAAATCAGAGCAAATCCACGAGAGCCAAAAAATGACTTTGAGTATATCCCACCTGAATTTAGAGGCCATCTGAAGAACAGATTTGACGCATTGAACACTGGTGACCACAGACCAGACGAGTTGTGGAATGACATCAAGGACATCATACATGAAGAAAGCAAGAGGTCATTTAAAAGACAGGAAAGAAAGAAAAGACCAAGATGGATGTCGGAGGAGACCCTGAAACTTGCTCTCGAACGTCGAGCAGCTAAAGCAAAAGGAAGAATTGATGAAGTAAAAGAACTAAACAGAAGATTTCAAAGGGCAGCTCGAGAAGACAAAGTAAAGTATTATAATGGCATGTGCAAAAGAGCTGGAATTGGAAAACCAAAAGGGAAGAACACGCTTGGTGTTTCTCAAGCTGAAAGAACAGAAGAAGAAATTCAAGCCTTGAGTTGCAATAGTGAGGGATTCTAAGAGGAAAATATTAAATGACGCAGGAAGCATCAAAAGAAGATGGAAGGAATACACAGAATCATTATACCAAAAAGAATTAATTAGTCGATGTTCAACCTTTCAAGAGGTAGCATATGATCAGGAACAGATGGTACTGAAGAAGAAGTTCAACCTGTTCTGAAGGCACTGGTGAAAAACAAGGCTCCAGGAATTGATGGAATATCAATTGAGATGTTTCAACAAACAGATGCAGCGCTGGAGGTGCTCACTCGTCTATGCCAAGAAATATGGAAGACAGCTTCCTGGCCAACTGACTGGAAGAGATCCATATTTATGCCTATTCCCAAGAAAGGTGATCCAACCGAATGTGGAAATTATAGAACAGTATCATTAATATCACACGTAAGCAAAATTTTGCTGAAGATCATTCAAAAATGGCTGCAGCAGTGTATTGACAGGGAACTGCCAGAAATTCAGGCCAGTTTCAGAAGAGGATGTGGAACCAGGGATATCATTGCTGATGTCAGATGGATCCTGGCTGGAAGCAGAGAATACCAGAAGGATTTTTACCCGTGTTTTATTGATTATGCAAAGGCATTCAACTGTGTGGATCATAACAAATTATGGATAACATTGCGAAGAATGGGAATTCCAGAACACTTAATTGTGCTCATGAGGAACCTGTACATAGATCAAGAGACAGTTGTTCAGACAGAACAAGGGGATACTGATTGGTTTCAAGTCAGGAAAGGTGTGCGTCAGGGTTGTATCCTTTCACCATACCTATTCAATCTGTATGCTGAGCAAATAATGTGAGAAGCTGGACTATATGAAGAAGAATGGGGCATCAGGATTGGAGGAAGACTCATTAACAACCTGAGTTATGCAGATGACACAACCTTTCTTGCTGAAAGTGAAGAGGACTTGAAGCAATTACTAATGAAGATCAAAGTCCATAGCCTTCAGTATGGGTTGCACCTCAACGTAAAGAAAGCAAAAATCCTCACAACCGAACCAGTGAGCAACATCATGATAAACGGAGAAAAGATTGAAGTTGTCAAGGATTTAATTTTACTGGGATCCACAATCAACAGCCATGGGAAGCAGCAGTCAAGAAAGCAAAAGATGCATTGCATTGGGTAAATCTGCTGCAAAGGACCTCTTTAAAGTGTTGAAGAGCAAAGATGTTGCCTTGAAGACTAAGGTGCACCTGACCCAAGCCATGGTATTTTCAATCGCATCATATGCATGTGAAAGCTGGACAATGAATAAGGGAGACTGAAGAAGAATTGATGCCTTTGAATTGTGGTGTTGGTGAAGAACATTGAATATACCATGGACTGCCAAAAGAACGAACAAATCTGTCTTAGAAGAAGTGCAGCCAGAATGCTCCTTGGAAGCAAGGATGGCAAGACTGCGTCTCACCTACTTTGGACATGTTGTCAGGAGGGATCAGTCCCTGGAGAAGGACATCATGCTTGGCAAAGTGCAGGGTCAGCAGAAAAGAGGAAGACTCTCAACGAGGTGGAATGACACAGTAGCTCAACAATGGGCTCAAGCATAACAATGATTGTGAGGATGGCACAGGACCGGGCAGTGTTTTGTTCTGTTTTGCATGGGGTCGCTATGAGTCGGAACCAACTGGATGGCACCTAACAACAAGACTGTAGGTTTTCCTGAGGACTGGTATGTTGGATCTACATTTGTTTCTGTGCAGCTTGGCCTTTTTTTCAGGTTTGTTCTAAAATTGACTGTAGGTGGGGCTTGTGGACAGTTTAGTCCCTGATCTTCTTTAGATCCACACAGACCATCTGTTGTTGTTCTCTGTACCCTTTGAGCTGTGCATAAAAGGGCTACTGGTGAACTCAGATCTTCAACAAATACCCCTTTTGTTCATGAATTAATGAAGAATATCTACTTCATGAAGCTGTTGTGGTTAGGTGCCACTGAGTTGGTTCCGACTCATAGTGACTGTACGTACAACAGAATGAAATACTGCCCGATCCTGCGCCATCCTCACGATTGTTATGCTTGAGCCCATTGTTGTAGCCACTGTGTCAGTCCATCCCGTTGAGGGGCTTTCGCTTTTTCTCTGACCCTCTAATTTACCAATCATGATGTCTTTCTCCCGGGACTGGTCCCTTCTGATAACATGTCCAAAGCATGTGAGATGAAGTCTTGCCATCCTTGCCTCAAAGGAGCATTCTGGCTATACTTCTTCTAAGACAGATCTGTTCATTGTTCTGGCAGTCCATGGTATAGTCAATATTCTTTGCAACACCGTACTTATGAAGCTAGATTACCTAGACAGTTCTGAATCTTCTTCATGAGGTGTATGATTTCACCTAACTTGCACTCCCACACCCACTTCCATCTACATAAGTGGGAGTCAGGCTGCATAGAGTCTAGTCCTTGATTGTCATCCGGTGAATGCAGATTTGCTTCTTACCCCATCCGTAAAATAGGTGAGATTGCACCTGCTCTTCACGTCAGATGATTATATTATTTTCTTAATCACAATTGTGTACTCGTTCTAATGTTTTCTTGTGTTTTTCTATCCCTTCATCTATAGGAATCCCATTACACTGTGGTTGGAGATGCTTTTAGGGAGTGCTTTGTGAGTAAGCCACATCCCAAACCAAGGACGTATGGGAGTTTTGAGAAGAAAGCAAAGATACACTGTGCCCGCCAGGGCTGCAGCCATGACTGGGGAATCTATGTGAAGTATAGGACATTTGAGATTCCAGTTATAAAGATTGAAAGTTTTGTGGTGGAGGATATTGCCACTGGAGCTCAGAGCCTGTATGCAAAGTGGAAGGACTTTCATTTTGAGAAGATACCATTTGATGCTGCAGAAATGTCCAGATAACTTCAGGGCCTCAATTTTCAGCTACAGGGAATGGGTGACTTTGAGTGAAGAAGAAATTAGCCCCAGTGGGTATAATCATGAATCCTTTGTACCACTGTGAAGATAGTTTACCTAAGGCTTGTAACTACTTAGCACTTTGAATACTTACCACTTTGCTTCCTGTGTATTGTTTCAACAGTTTGCAGTGTATCTTATATGTAAAGCAGAAGGAGTAAACCACAGCACTGAGCATTTCGTAGGCCATTAACAGAGCTCATAGTACCTGGGAAAAATTAAAAAGCCTTAACTTCTGTTTCTGTCCTTCCCTTCCGTGCCAACTGCCAGTGTACACACAGTAGCCAATCAATATACATTGGGATAAGTGAATGAATAAAATGAATGTCGAAAGGTTGTCAATAGCTCCCTTTCTTTCCTTAACCTGCTATAACTGACTTTTGCCCTTATCAATCTATTGAATTTGTTCTTGCTAAGGTCACCAGTGACTATGGTTGCTAAATCCACTGGGACTCCTTAGTACTTCTTAGTACTTGACCTCTGCTGCTTTTGGCCCAGTTGAGCAGTCCTTTCCTAAAATTCTCCTTTGTCTTCCATGACCTCTGTGTCTACTGGCTCTATCCCAGTCTTTTTGATTGGTTCCTTTTTGCTGATCCCTGGTGGTGCAGTGGTTAAGTTAGGCAGCTAACCAAAAAGTTGGCAGTTCAAATCCATTGGCTGCTCCTTGGAAATCCTGTAGGGTCACTATGAATCGGAATTGACTGGATGGCAACAGGTTTAAGCGCTGATAATTCCAAGGATAATTCCACACTCTATATATATCTATATCCACTCACACACCTTACACAACTACATATATATAATAGTTACACACACTAATGTAGCATAGTAATCTGAAAACTCTATAGTAGACAGCTGTTAAGGATGGGGACATGTAAATGATTTAATAATTTCCAAGGAGCTGATTTCTTTTAGTTCACTATACATCTTGCCCTACTAGTTTTCTTAACATTTGTCACTGTTCCCTTTGAATGAACATCTCAAACCATTTTCCAATTGGTTGATGTTCTTCAATGCCTGGACTGTTCTCAGTTAGATCCCTTGGGTGATACTGATGAGGCAGTTTAATTTGGCTATCCTTTCTATTTAAAAAATTAGAATACATGTCCAAATGGCATTTCTGTATCGTTTAGCAAGGCTTGCTGATGCTTCAGACAGCTTAGTTCGAGATTTTCTAGACCTAGAGACAACTTCCTGAGTTTTGCTGTTTCCGTCCAGGCTAGGGTATTTTGTGTTCAGTTCAGGGTATGCTACATTATAATGTAAGCACCTTCCTAAAATAGATTCAGATTAGTTGTTTGTAATTCACTAGGGCCATCAGTGGCTTAAAGAAACCTCCAAACATGGTAAAATGTTAACAGTCCAATGATGGGGGAGGGGTTGCTTCTGGTTCCATTTAGTTTCTGTAGGAAGACTAATTTGAAGAAACCTGCTTAACTTAGCACGTATGACCACATAAGCCATTTTAAGTAGCACCTATTTACATCTGAAGGCTATAAATAGTTTGGGAAGGTCTTTTCCTCTAAGAGAATCCAGTTTGCAAAGACTACCCCAGAAGCAGCCAGCCACCCAGACTACCATCAATCCTGGAGATGACGTTCATCATCTGATGAGGGACACTGCTGGAAGGAAGCCAGAGAAACTGACAAGTTACCTAACTTTTCTTTGGCTTACCTTTTTTCCATCTGTAAAATAAGGATAATACCTAACTGTAAGGGTTTAGGGTTTATGGAGGGTTGAGTGAAATAATGTGTAAAAAGTACATATATAACGGTTACTGTTAGTATTCTTAGTTGTTGGGTGCTATTGAGTTGGTTCTGACTCATTGCGACCTTATATACAGCAGATCGAAACACTGCCCTGTCCTAAGTCATCCTCACTAATTGTTGCTCTTTGAGCTCATTATTGTAGCTGCTGTGTTAATCCATCTCGTTGAGGGTCTTCGTCTGTTTCCTGACCTTATACTTTACCAAGCATGATATCTGTCTCCAGGGACTGGTCTCTCCTGGTAACATGTCTGAACTGTCACCATCGTCCCTTCTAAGGATATTCTGGATGTACTTCTTCCAAAACAGATTTATTTGTTTGTTCTTTTGGCAGTCCATGGTATGTTCAGTATTCTTCACCGACACATAATTCAAAGGCATCAACTCTTCTTTGGTCTTTCATATTCATTGTCCGGCTTTCGCATGAACAGAGGCGATTGGAAACACCATGGCTTGGGTCAGGCATACCTTAGGCCTCAAAGTGACACCTTTGCTTTTTAACACTCGATAAGGGTCTTTTACAGCAGATTTGCCCAGTGCAATACGTCATTTGATTTCTTGACTGCTGCTTCCGTGGGCACAGATTATGGATCCAATAAGTCACAATAAAAATGGGCTATTTAAGCTAACTTGTTGAGAGCTGATTTTTTTTCATTTTCCATTTATGTTTTATTACAGGATCTCTTTTTATCTGTGACTGCCTTTTTCTGCCATTGTTTTAAGAACAGTGTTGTTGTTAGTTGCCATTGGGTCCGTTCTGACTCATGGCGACCCCATGTGTGCAGTGTAGAGCTGCCCCATAGGCTTTTCAAGGCTGTGATCTTTTATATGTAATCTTCAGGCTTGTCTTCCAAGGTGCCTCTGTGTGGGTTTGAACCTCCAACCTTTTGGCTAGTAGTCAAATGCTTGTGCCAGCCAAGGGCTCGAGAATTCCAATGGGACACCTAAAACACCTGATAATCTATTTGAGAAGAGAGATGTTAAGGATCTAAATGGTTCAGTTTGGATGATGGCGAATAGTCCTCTCTTCAGCCAACAAAGAGGAAACAGAATAAATCTGAAGCAAGAAAAACTTAGAATTTCCTTGGTTGACTTTTAGCCATTGTCAGATACAGAGCCTGGAACACAATAGGCACGTGGTTAATATTCAGTGAATAAAAGAACCTGGTAGGTAGGGTTTTAAGAAGTACAACCTCTTGATTGATGCTCAAATGCTGGCCACTGGACTTCTAGAACAAAGGCTGGATATCAGAACCGTCTGAGAATCTTTTTCATCAGCACATGCTTAGCCCCCATTAGAATGTTCCAGCATGGTGTGTAGCCATGTGTGTTTTTTTAAATCCTCAGGCAGTTCAGATACTACCCCAGTTAACACAACCCCAGGATCTTGTTATTTATCTCTATGGTCCTTGCCTTTTTTTTTTTTATTGTACTTTAGATGCAGGTTTACAGAGCAAATTAGTTTCTCGTTAAACAATTAGTATACGCACTGTTTTGTGACATTGGTTGCCAACCCCACAACATGTGAACACTCTCCCCTTCTCGACTTGGGTTCCTCATTATCAGCTTTCCTGTTCTCTCCTGCCTTGACATTGTGGTATTTTCACCCTGACATGAAAAACTGCCTTCAATCAAATGCCTGATTGTGTAAAAGGACAGTAAACTGATTCCCACCCTTAAAACGGATTCATGATTTTCTGAATGATAAATAATTAAAACCCAAACCATTAGGTTAGCATTTCCTGTGGAACAGGGGTGCTGTGAGATGCCCTGAAGAATGTGTTCTGTGGTCAGATAGGTTTGGGAAGTGCACATCTGCCTGTAAAAGTTCTTTGATAATAAAATCCATCAAACCTGGTGGTTCCCAAATACACTGCCTTGGAGCCCTTTATTCATGCGGCAGTGTTAACCTTCTGTAGAAGTGTGGTAGCAGGTACCCAGCATGGACACAGACTAGACAACCAGAACCAAACTAGAGCATTAACTTCAGGGTCATGCCAGTAACTGTTTCATTACACTGTATAATAAAACTACTAATTTCACTCAACAAGTCTTCATTTACTATGTAGGCCTCAGGAGTATAAAACTTTATAACTTAATAAAAACATTGGCTATAACTATATACTCTTTGTTCATGATAATTAGGCTGTCTGGCTGAACAATAATAAAACAATACTTGGGTATCAAATTCTATTTTTTTTTATATAGCACTTAATAAGTTCTACATAGGCAGCCAGTGGAACCTTGGGCCCCTACATAATCCTGTGGAACACTCTGCACTGTCCTAATATAACTCTGAAACGGAACCTGTGACAAAAGTAAGGTTTTTCATTTAGGTGACTAAGAAACTCCTAATAGTTTTTACCCCAGGGAGAGAAATCGCTTGAAGACCACAAATTTTTAACTGTTACTCCAGACCTCCTGGTGGCCATATTCCCTGGCACATGGAGTGGCCTAGGAGAATGGAGCCAGCTAATCCTCCCTCTTCTCCTTCCCCTCCCTCCTTCCTTCTTTTGCTTAAGTCAGTTTGAGTTGTGTTCTAACATCATAACTAAGAGTCATGACTAATGGACCCTTCCTCTTGATGACTCTCCATGCCCCACAAAGATATGGTGCGCATACACACCTACATGAAGGCCGTCCCATAGCCAGAGATGCATGTACTTATTGCTGCATTAAATGAGTTTGTCAGTTACTCAATGTGGACACGAGGAATGCCTTTTCCCTAGGAGGGACCAGGCAGTAATCTATTTAGAAAACTGAGAACAGAGGAGACAGGGAGTAGAGGAAGAATGGATTGGGACCAGCAAGAGCAGTGTATTTTCAATTTGGAGAGGAAGAGGACTGGCGCCTCCTTGAGGGACCAGGTAAAAGGAGTTTGTTTGTTTAGCCTTGTTGCAAAGGGTATGACATTGGCAAGATACTTGATTAATGAAAAGGACACAGGACTGGGTGCCTGTGTGTGTTTGGGGGTAGAGGAGGGTGAATCCAGAAGTGAAGAGACACCACTCCAGAGGCCCAGAGGCCACTGCCACAAGAATCCATGTCTCCATAACCACTGAATGTGGGGAGCTAGACAGCTCCCCAGATGCTCAGTACTGGAGACCTAAGGCAGGGGAAGTCTGTTTTCTCAGCCTTCCTTAGTGTGTTTACACTAGGACTGACCCTAATTGAGGGCCACAGGGTTTTTTTATACAACTGAGTTCTGTTTGCAGTTTTTATTTATGAATGCTAGTTAGATCCCCAAGACCTCAGAAGCACGGATGCTAAATAATCTGTTCTGATCCCTCATCTGGCAAGAAGAAGAGGCAGGATTAGATCCCAGGTGTTTAATGACCAGGTCACACCTCCTGGGTACTAAAGTTGAGATTAAGGGTTCATTACACCTAGCTAGAAGACAAAGGACCATAGACTCTGGGAACATCTATGTCAACTGGCACAACACAGTTCATAAAGACAATGTTCTGCATTCTACTTTGGTGAGTAGCGTCTGGGGTCTTAAAAGCTTGTGAGAGGCCATCTAAGATACAACTATTGGTCTCTTCCTGTCCACAGCAAAGAAGAGTGAAGAAAACCAAAGGCACAAGGGAGCGATTTGTTCAAAGGACTAATGAACCACCTGAAACAGAGCCTACATGACCCCAAGACCAGAAGAACTAGATGGTGCCAGGCTACTACTACCAACTGCTCTGACTGGGATCACAACAGAGGATCCTGGAAAGAGTGGGAGAAAATTGTAGAACAAAAAAGATGAGACTTACTCGTCTGATAGAGACTGGAAGAAACCAGGAGACTATGGCCCTAAGATACCCTTCTGAAACCATTCCCAGAGAACACTTCCCAGCCAAGCAATAGACAAGCCCATAAGATAAATAACACCCAAGAGGAATGTTCTCCTTAGAACATGAAATCAAATGGGTAGTAACTGCCCAAAAGCAAAGATCAGAAGGCAGGAAGGCATAGAAAATCAGGATGAAAGGAAACAGGGATCCAAGGGTAGAAATGGGAGAGTGCTGACATGCTGTGGGGAATGAAACCAAGGTCACGAAATTCTTTATGTACAAACTATCAAATAAGAAGCTAATTTGCTCTATAAACTTTCACCTAATGAATAAAAAAAAAATAAAAATTAAAAAAATAAAAATTCACTTGTAGGAATAAACTTTCACCTAATGAACAATAAAAAAGTAAATAAAAACAATTAAAAAATAAATAAAAATTCACTTGTAGGAAATTCACTTGTAAGCTACAAGATGCCCAGAAAGGACTTCAGTAATAAAAATGAGAAGATAAATTTGAGAAGTGAAAATTTAAAATGTTATGATCTATTCACCATTATTGCTATTACTACCAGGGTACTCTTCCTTCCTGTCTTCTCCCCAGACTGGGTGGAGAATGTACTGGCTCCTCGACATTTCTATTTCACCTGCCCAGTACTGATGTGGCTGTAAAACAAGAGAACCTTAAGGTCATCTAGGCTGTAGGACGCTGTGGTCTGAGATCTACTCTGTTCTGTGGTTGTTGTTAGCTGCTGTTGAGTCAGCCCCCACTCATAGCAACCGTATGTGTGATAGAACACAATGTTGCCCAGTCCTGCACCATCATAATTGTTGCTATATTTGAACCCATTGTTGCAGTCACTTTGTCAGTTCATCTCATTGAGAGTTTCCCTCTTTTGTTGACCCTCTCCTTTGCCAAACATGATGTCCTCTCCTCCAGCAATTGGTCCTTCCTGATGATGTATCCAAAAAAAAAAAAAAAAAAAGTAAGCTCTAAATATCCCAAAAGTATAGCCACACACACAGTAGAAGTCAATTCCAAAGCCAACAAGTTTTCGTTGAAAATAGATTTAATCTTATTCAAATTAGAAATGTTCTGTGTCTCCCTCCCAACCCACCTCCAAAGGTCTCCTCTTGACAAATGAAAAATCTTCTGAGGAAAGTTTTTGAAGAGAGTAAAAGAAAATTTCACATTTCTTCCCATGTTGATCTATCAAAAGGTACATGATGAAAAAATTTCAATGTATGACCAGTCCATGAGGTGTTCAGATCATTCAGTTGGAGGGAAGGTGGAGAAGGTGGAAAATCAGAATCACTATGATGATTTGAAGTGTGAAAGGGTTCTCATCTACCCATGTCAGTTAACACTGGTGTAATATGCAAAGAAAAATGACCTTCCAAGGCAAAGGTTTCACTGAGCAGAGGAGAACAGAGAATAACAATAAGGGTAGAAAAAAGCCTTCTGAGAAGGCTGGTTTGCATTCAACTGGACACTAAAGGCCAAGAGTGAGAAATCAACATCCCATGATCAGGAACTTTAAAGACACACTCACTTCTCTATTTCTGCTACTACAGGCATTCCCACCATTCTAGCCCCCAAATTCTAGAAAAAGATAAGAAGATTAACAAACAGAGAATGCAGAAACTTCTTGATTTTGTGCCTGGAGGAACGGCAACAAAACCCCTGTGTTCGTTCTGTCTGCAAGTCAGCACCCTCCTCAGAGGCAGTGAGGGGGCTTCTCCTGCAGGGGCTCAGCTGGCTGGGCCACTGCTTCCTCCACGGTGCAGCACGGAGTGCAGGTTTCTAGGCAACGAGGGCCTGTTTGGCCATCTTGCGGATCATGTAGTTGAGGATGCCCCCATTGTGGAAATAAGTGAGTTCCACATCTGTGTCAAACCTCATGACAGTCTGGAAGGTCTTCCCGGTGTCCAGCTATGACGACAAAGAGGCAGAGAAGAATCACTGAGGGAGAAGGCAAGAGCACTGGCAGGAGGAGACTCTGCCCATCCTGTCTACAGCCACTCCAAGTGAAGTCTGCACAACAGCTACACCCAGGGACATGACTGTCTGTGGCCCAGCCCACACCTGCTCAGTCAGAATCTCCACGTTAACAGGATCCCCAGGAGATGTATGTGCATGTTAACATTTGAGAAGCACTGCTGAGTACAAGTGATGGAGGCGATGTTGAGAACTGGCAAGAGCTTCTCAGGGCAGCAGCTGCTAGTGACAACTGGCATGCTATTTTTTAAACTCTCTCTAGGGGTTTCCTGTGGACAGAAGCGTCTCCGATCAGCAGAGGTTTCATTAATATTGTTTTTATGTTGCTCTATCAAAGGTAGATGGTCAAAAAATTTCAATGTTTGTCCCAGGCACATATCCTGGGACACAGACCTCAGCATGTGCCACTGCCTTGGTGGCTAAATCACCCCTGGGGCATTGCTGCTGGTCAATTCATCCCTACCTTGCCTAGGAATCTGCATTTTCACCCTTGGGCTAATCAAAGCCTTAAGGGTAGGCTCAAGGATAGGGTGAATGTGTCTGTGGGTCACATTTTTATAATCAAGTGGTTTTTAGGTAATGTGAAAATGTCGCATCTCAGAGCTCTGGTCACTATGCTCTGTCTGAGTAAGACTGGGAGGAATAGGAGAAATGAAGCAGGTTGGGGTTTTGAGGTGAGACTGAAACTGATGATAACTCTATGAATAAACAGAGAAATAAGCCAATAGTCATCATCCTCACTACCATGTTGAGAAGGCGGAAGAAAAGGTGTTAGTAGAACTCCTAAGTCTTATGCGGTCCTATTGAATGACTTTTTTTTTTTTTTATAATAACCTTCTAAATTCCACTAATTTTCTCCTAATAAGACTGATTACAAACACAGGGCCTATTTTAACTGGGTCTGGCCAGGGAGAGGTCCTGCTTACCTTCACCTGGACTTTCATTCGTGGTTTCAGGTCTTCTGGAATGATGATAGTGTATCGCTCCAGCCCCGTGAGTCCCAGGGTATTTGCATTCTCCCCAGGCAGGTATTCAAGGGGGATCACCCCCATCCCAACCAGGTTACTGCGATGAATGCGTTCATAACTCTCTGCCAGGACAGCTTTGATTCCCTGATGGAACAAATGAGTAGTCGGACACAGTTCCAATCTTTTCTTTACGTACACAGAAACACAAAGGGTTTCTTTAGTCACAATTGTTCTCACACCTAAATTCTTGGTAAGTACTAATTAATCTTTATCTAAAATATGTACCATACTCTAATTATAATACAATACAATACAATCCTCTAAATATAATACAATTATAATACAATAGCTAGTTTTCATTGATTGAGTACAATGAACAGGTACTGTTTAAGCACTTAGGTGAGTTATTCCATTCTCTGCCAGTCCTAGGAGGTAGATGCTGTTATTGTCCCCCCTTTACCCAGGTAGCCAGCTCTGGTATTTGAGCCCACAAAGTCTGACTGTGTACCATGTACCAAGGCACTGGCCTTTCAGTGGTAGAATTCTGGCCTTCCAGGCAGGAGACCCGGGTCTGATTCTAAGCCAGTGTGCCTCATGCACAGCCATATGTTAGCGGTGGCTTGTGTGTGGCTATGATGTTGAACAGGTTTCAGTGGAGCTTTCAGCCTACAATGTGGATCAGAAGTAGACTAGGAAGAAAGGCCTGGTGATCTATTCCCCAAAAATCACCCAGTGAATACTTTATGGCCCATAGTTCTACTCTGACACACATGGGGTCACCATGAGTTAGAATTGGTGACCCTAAAGGACAGAGTAGAACTACCCGATAGGGTTTCCAAGGCTGTAATCTTTATGGAACCAGACTGCCACATCTTTCTCCTGTGGATTAGCTGGTGGGTTCAAACCACCAACCTTTTGGTTAGCAGCTGAGCGCTTAACCACTGCACCACCCAGGGCTCCACAGTAACAGTGCCAAATCAAACCAAACCTGTTGCCGTTGAGTCGATTCTGACTCATAGTGACCCTTCAGGACAGAGCAGAACTGCCCCATAGGGTTTCCAAGGAGCAGCTGGTAGATTTGAACTGCCGGTCTTTTGCATAGAAGCTTAGCTTTTAACTACTGTGCCACCAGGGCTCTACCTCACCGCTGGCCTGGGACAATGGCCTTAAATAAATTTTGGGTCCTCAACCTCTGAGAATGTTATGAAAACCATGGACCTTTTCCCCATAAAAAAGGGCAAAAATGTACACCTCTGAACATAGATATAGAAAGTTCACAGACCCTTCCCCAAAGCCCTTCTCCCAGCCCCACTAAGATTCATGGTTTCCAGGATAAGAATGTCTGATCTAAGGGAACAAGTTCAACTCCAGATTACCCTTCAGCAAGTGGAATAAATCCAGACCTACCAAGAAGCTGGAGATAAATAAACATTACATGCTTTTCTGAGCTTTCTCTTCCATGACATCTTCTTGGAAAGTAAAGTAACAGATGGATTTGTTTCTGGGAACCTTCCCAGCTTCCCTTCCTTTTTAGAGGGGCAGAGTCTGCTAGGATCTCTCTACTTCATACTCACCAAAAGGAAGGGGCCCTTGGCTGCCCAGTCTCGGGAGCTTCCGGAGCCATACTCTTTGCCAGCCAGAATGATCAGGGGAAGCCCGGCCTGCTGGTATCGCTCAGCAGCATCAAACACATCAAGCTGAGGGAAAAAAAATGAAGGTTTTATAGACATGGTAGAGACTAAGAGTATAGACATAGTCCAAGTATAGACACAGTCCCAGTGAGATCTGGTGGGAAGTGCAGGGTCAGAAGGGTCTGCAGATGGCCAAGTCATCACAGGGACAACAGAAAACCAACCAGTTCTCTGGTCTACAAACCCCCAATTATCTCGATCCATTTACTTCCACGAAATGGAATTTTCTCTGAACTGAAGCACCTAATTTTTTTCCTGGTATTATAAAACATTCAAATCCTAAGGCATTAGGGGGAAAAGGAAACTAGATTTGAATTTTTTTCCTTTCCATTGATCACACTATTCTAAAACTGAAAATAAAAACTTTTTTTTAGTCACCCTTTTACATGGAGGTCAAAGGTAGAGACAATAGAAACACAGATGGAAGGAAACATAAATCAATAAAGAACAAGAAAAGATTAATATTTTAATGTATGAGAAACATCTTACGCAGATAAGATTCGTTTCTTAGAGAAACATCGAATATTCTGCTGAGCTGAAACTTCACAAAAATACCTGATACCATTGCCAGTGACTGAATAATAAAAGTTACTTTTCCTGACTACGTTAAGTCAGAAAATAAAATCCCTCAAAAGAGAGAGGGATTTTCATTTGAAAGGAGCTCAAGAAGGGTATTTAATCATGCTCTTCTTAAGTAGGTTTTCATAAATTAGTATTTTGCTAGACTGATGGAGCCTTGATTAACTTCACGTGACATTACTTAAATCCAGGTAGATATTCTGTATGTTTTCAGCTGGAAGAACTCATGAATATAGAAATTGTTACAGGAAACAGTAAAAGCCTTCTTCTATCCACAGAAATTGTCCAATCCTTTCAAAAACCAGAAAGAAAGAACCTCCCTGATATTTTCAGAGATATCTATTACTCGCTTGGTTATCAACAATGTGGGACTGTGTGTTTTAAAAGCCCTGATAATCCCATGGCAAAGTTGGTCATGTTACCTAAGGCCAGACGGACTAAGCCCAGGTTGGGAATTCTGATCTCCTGACTTTTCTATTACATGAGCAATACTGAGGGTACCAAATGCCTTATAAAGCAACAGCTCCCTGTACTCTCTACAGAAGAGAACAAAAATTATAGCTGTTTCTTCTGCTATTTTGCCTCTATATCTAGGTGTTATGTTTATACTGTTCTTCATTTCTCCATTTTTTGTTACCAATTTCCTACTATGACAAGGATTTAGTTCTCTTAATCTTTATCTCCCATCCCCACCCCCAAGCACAGACTTCCCCTCTCCTCAATCTCCCAATAAAATTATGTCATAATTTTTGGTAAGTCAGTATTTGGTGTTTACATTTCTACGATTAAGTAAATACTCTTTACACCTGAGCCATGTAATATACTGATTTCCTTTCTTGGCAATTAAAAAAATTTTTCCCTGGAATTAATAATTATCTTTTTTGTGGGTGTGCTCACCTGTTTCTATGTCTTTATCCATTCATTAATCCCCAAATGCTCTGCCTGAAGTACAAATCTTCTCCAAATACCTTCAAATTTTTCAGGTAATCTGTTATTTTAAAATCCTTCTCATGGAGCTATCACTCCTAGAGCCCTTGGTCATATTCCAATTTAGACTGACTGCTCTCTAGAGAGTGCAGTGCTGTTATAGAAAAATCTTCCCTCACCACATCCTGGGGATTCCCTTCATTTCCATTTCCTGGATCCCATGTTTTCCCTTTTTTTGATTTACTCCCTCATTTTGGTGAAACATTCACCAAGTAGCTTTCTCAGAGAGTGACCAAGAGATATGTTCAAAGCTTTTGAAGATCTGAATGTGTCATTACTTTCACTTGACTGGTAGCATAATGGGCATAAAATTCTAGGCTACAAATCATTTTCCTCAGTCTAAGTTTCCAGTACTGCTGTTGAGAAGTCTTGTGCACTTCTGATCCCCAGTCATTGCATGTAAGCTGCTTCCCCCCACCCTCGGAAGTTTCTAGATCTTCTCTTTATCCCTGTGTTCTTAATTTCACCAAGCTGTGACTTGGAGTGGGTCTTTTTATTCATTTGACTAAGCATTCACTGGGCCTTTTCAGTCTGGGGTTTTGGATCCTTTTAATTTGGGGAATTTTTCTTATTATTCCTCTCCTCCATTTTCTCTGTTCTCTTTTTAGCATCTTTTTTTTTTTTTATTTAGTCAGATGTTGGGCCTTCTGTGTGTGGTTCAGTCTTTACTCTTCATACATTTTCTAATTTTCCATATCTTTGTCTTTTTGTTAGACATTCTGGAAGATTCTCTCAACTAATCAGCTTTTCCTTTGATTTTTTTTGACTACTTTTTTCCTCTTTTTAATTTAAATAGCTTTTTCTTATCCTCTATTAGCAACAGAAAATCATTTCTTATCTCTCTCTTGCCTTGTCTCTGCCTTCTTTCCTTTTTTTCCCTTCCCTGTTCTTTGACTAGGCCTGTCTTTCAACTTCAAGACTTGGCTCAACGGTCTATTCATCCTTGACTCTGCCTTCTTATTTTACATGAGGCAATAAACATCTAACTAGAAGGTCTCTGTCATGGTAGGGCTTGTAAACATGTGAGGTTCACTGATCAATGATTATCTTGAAGAAAGAGTTGCAAAAAAGTAATCTCAGTTATGAGTGAGGCAGTATGCGTGGTGGTAAAGAGCATGGACTTTGAAGCCAGAGTCCTTGAGTTCTACTCGAAGCCTCTCCACTCTGTGATTTTAGGGGACTGTGCTTCAGGTTCTAAATTTAAAATGTGCATAATTATGAAACTACATCAAAGTGTCGTTACGAGGACTAAATACTTAGAACAGTACCAGGATTGCAGTAAATTCTACATAAATATTATTAATATTTATTATATTAATACTTATATTATTAAAAGCGTAAGTATTATTTTTAAATAAGCAGCTTTGCAGCATTCGCTGGGAAGAGAACTGACACTGAAGACCTACTACATGTGCCAGACATGTGGTAGGTATTTTACCTGTCATTCCATTTACTTTAACCCTCAGAGTCTTAGGAGGTTGGTATCACTTCTATTTCACAGCAAAGAAAAATGAGGTTTGGAGAGGGAAATAACTTGCTGAAGATTCCTCAGCTGGTATGAGGTGGAGCTGGGATTTGAACCCAGGTTTGTCTGACTCAAAGTGCTGGCTTTCCTCACCTCTCACATATCTGCAATTTGTAAACAAATATTCCAGCTACAACATTCCAACTCCAGCTGACTCCAGCTGGGATCCAGGCAGGCCTGCAAGGGCCTCTACATAACTAAATTACGCTAACAAAGCCACAGAACAGCATTTCTTTTTTTTTTTTTTATTTAAGTTGTGCTTTAGGTGAAGGTTTACAGCGCAAATTAGTTTCTCATTAAACAATATACAAATTGCTTGGTGACACTGGCTGCTAACCCTGTATCAATACTCTCTCTCCACCCTGGGTTCCCTGTTTCCATTTGTCCAGTTTTCCCGTCCCTTCCTGCCTTCTTATCTTTGCTTTTGGGCTGGTGTGCCCATTTACTCTTGTATACATGACTGAATTACGAAGTACGTTCCTCACATGTGTTATTGTTTGCCCTATAAATCTGTCTAATCTTTGGCTGAAGGGTGAATTTTGGGAGTGACTTAAAAGGGTGCAGAGTTAAAAGGGTGTCTGGGGGGTCACATTCTTGGGGTTTCTTCGGTCTGTCTGACCAGCAAGTCTGGCCCTTTTTTGTTTTTTTTGGTGAATTTGCATTTTGTTCTACATTTTTCTCCTGCTCTTTCCAGGATCCTCTATTGTGATCCCTGCCAAAGCAGTCAGTGGTAGTAGGTGGGTACCATCTAGTTGTTCTGGGCTCAGAGGTTGTGGTCCATTAGTCCTTTAGACTAATCTTTCCCTTATGTCTTTGGTTTTCTTTATTCTCCTTTGTTCTAGCTGGGATGGGACCAGCATATGTATTCTCTATGGCTGTTCGCAGGCTTTCAAGACCCCAGATGCTACTCACCACAGTCGGATGTAGAACATTTTCTTTATAAACCATGTTATGCCAATTGAGCTAAATGTTCCTTAAGACCATGGTTCCCAGCCCTCAGCCCAGTAGCTCGGTCCCTCGGTGAGTTTGGATGTGTCTGTGAACCTTCTATAACTTTGCCTTGGTCAAGTTATGATGACTTCCCACAATAGCATTTATTGATAAATATCTTCTACTTTTTAGCCTGGAACATTCCTCCCAAATTCTTTGAACTAATGAAATTTTACTCAGAGGCTTTTTAAGTACAACACCCAGGAAGTTAGATTTAGTTAAACTATGAAGCAGAAAGAGGAGATTTTGTAGGTTAAAGGGCATTTCCATCAGTGATAAATCCTACACACATGGACACCTGGTAAGAGGGACTATAGGAAGCTAAAGATAGATAGGGCTTTGAAGAAAAATTGAGGCCAAAAGGAAAATAACCATGCAAATATCCAACCACCCAGACGAATGCTGGTTTCTCAAGTAGCAAAGAGACAATACTCACAATTTCTCCAGAAGGCAGATGTATAGTCTGTGGTGCCTGCTTGTTCAAAAATTTGTTTAACAAGCGAATGTTGGCAAATGTCCCCCGCACCATGATGGCGTCATTACCTCGGCGGGAGCCGTAGGAGTTGAACTCTCGTGGAGTCAGGCTAATAAGGCAAAGCAGAAGAGGAGCTAGTTTGGTGAACCGAGTGAAGATTAAACTTAGCTTACACCAAAAAAAGAAAAAAATTCATCAACCTAGTTATTTCTCTAAATCTGTTAATCACTTCTCCAAGGCAGAAAAGCTATTCCCATTGCTTCAACTGAGGGAGCATGAAAGGGGAACTGTGGGGTGGTGAAAGACAGAAACCAATACTCTCCCAGGGTCAACTTACACTCTTACAAATCTGGGTAAAAAAATCAGGAGAATTCTAATAAGGGTATTTATTTTATTTATTCAGCAAGGTAGTCTTGTAAAACTTCATATAAAATAGAAATAAAAATAAATGAAGAAGAATTGAGAAAATGGAAGTAAAGAGAAGAATCAGGGTAGACAGGCCAGATGCAGTTAAGAGTGTTGGAAAACACAAAGTATGTTCCATAAACTAATCAGAGATAGGTTCAAATTTGTCCCCAAGTTATCAGGAACTCAATGAAAAGGTAAGACACTCAACTTGCAACATCACTGACCATTTTCATAAGATTAAGAACAAAGAGTGCCACAGAAGCAGCAGGGCTACTCTTTGTCCGGAAGCCAGAGAAAAACCCTGCCTATGGGTCCCAATGAAAGGCAACTGTGTGATATCAGGAAAAACACCCCATAGTTAACAGAATGACCAGTTCACTGGGCTGTTGCTTAGAATGCTGGCAGTAAGGTGTGAGTGTCAATGTGATTTAATGGTTGGATCCAGTTTGAGGATTAAGACAGTCTACGAATGGGCTTCAGGAGCAGGTGTGTATGTCAACAAATCCTGAATTTGTATCTAAATGTTGTGGGTATGTGCATTTTTCTGAGGGGGAATTATATTTACTTCCATTCATGTTCCTAAAGAGTCCACATCTTAAAAGAGGTCAAGAATCACCAATCTAAAGTAGAGGCGTCTGGATTCTGTTCCTCAAATTTGTACTGGGATTGTCTGGAAGCTTATTACTTGGGCCACTACCCTGAAGAAGTTGATTTAAGAGGTTGGTATGAGAACAAGGAATTTTCGTCTCCTCAGGTAATTCTTGTGTAAAGTCATATTTGGGAACCACTAACATTGATAAATATTGGTATATCACATCATAGTAGATAATACTGGTATAATAACTGTTAATATCGATATATGACCAAAGGATTGAGGAATGTATATATGAACTGAAAATCCTTGAAGCAGCCCTCCGTAAACGTTAGGTTTTTCAACCTAGACATAGTAATGAAGTTCAGATTATATCATTGCTGTGTGCCTGAAATGTAACTAGGCTTATCACCACAGATTAAGGGCAGAGCCCTTTACTTTAACAATCTGCCAAACTAGGGGCAGCGGTATCAGTTGAGTCCAATGCTCAAAAAGAAGGTCACCCTCCTCTTCCTCTTCCTGAGGGATTCCTGTGCTGATGGATTTTCCCATGAAAGCTGCTAAGCAGATACAGAAAAAGCAGATGGTTTTCAAGCTCCATGGTTCAGTGAAAACCAAGAATCTGATTCCACAGAGATGCACATGGGAAAAGAAAAATACTGGCCCCATTTATCCTTATTTTTGCCATTAGTCTCTGCCTCCCTCCCTCACACTTACCCTCTGTTAGTTAAGTAGCGAGCAGCAGGGCTGTTTCTTGCAATATTTCCAGCTGGAGAGATGTGGTCAGTTGTTACTGAATCTCCCAAATTTAATAGCACATAGGCGTCCACTACAGATTTAGGGGACTGAAGATCCAAAGTCTAGAAAAGAATACAATAAGTCAGCGTTTGCCCAGGTTTTCTCCAACAAGTCACCAGGTGAGCCTCAACAGTAGCGGGCCGTTGGGCCTGAACCAGACGACAGTCCTGCATCAAAGCACAGAAAATTCTAGTTTTCTGGTTTTTATTAGGGACACTTAGAAAAGTAAGGAGGATTTATTTAAAATATTCGTATCTCACCCATGAAGGGAAGGCGAAGTATTGGCACGATCCCCTCAAAAGAACAGGGATGCAGTTGAAAATGACGCTGTCTCTTGTCGCACTCACAGAACTTCTCAGATGCTGAGGACAACTAGAATCCTGCCTTTCATGCTCCCCTTCCACAGAGATTTGGCCAGGGACCAGGAGCTCCTTGATCGTCATTTTCAGGGAAGATTTTCCTTGTTTCTATGGGTCTAAGACTTGAATATTGCAGTCCCTCAGGCTTACTGAGTCTATGCGTAGGAGGTACTTGATCACCAGAGTGTTTCTACACAGCCACACAGAACCACTGGACAGAGAAATTTTAGGTCCACTATCGCCCAATTATCTCAGCTTCCTAAAATGCCCTCAGCATCATCTGCTTGGATTTGCAAGGGTTTTAATTAAATGGGTAGTCAAAGCAAGGACATAGGGGTAACAAAGTAGTTTTTATAAGGAAAGAAACCTTTTGAAGGGCTCATTTTGTTTAGAGGAGGAAAAAAAAGTCATACCAGGTTTTCAAAGAATGGTGGTGATTTAATGTATGTGGATTTGGGATTCCAGCAATACAGCTTTTCCGATGAGACTGTTAAGGCATTCCAGCTTTCATTCACGGTCTTAAACAAACAAACAGGCAGATATAATCACATTCCCTTTTAGGGAAAATTTAACATACAAACACAAAATATATTCAAGTTGAGAGTACAATAAAAACTATTTTTATTCTAAATCGTCAGACACAAGAGTTTTTTTATCCCAAGATAATGCCATGTACATGACTTAAAAATATGGCAGGCAGCCACTAAGACGGCCTCCAGAGATCCTGCCTCCTGGTATTCTTACCCTTATGTGTTCCCTCCTGTTGAGTGTGGGCTGAACTTAATGATTCATTTTCAAGATTAAGTTATAAAGACACTCTAGCTTCAGTTTCTCTCATCCTCCCTTGCTTGTTCTGATGGAAGCTGGCTACCATGTTGTGAGCCGTCCTGTAAAGTGTGAGGCTTCTAGCTAACAGCCCGTGAGAAACTGAGGCCCTCAGTCCAATCATCCTGCCAATAACTGAGCTTACAAGTAGATCCTGCCCCAGTTGAGCCTTCAGATGAGACTGCAGCCCTGGATGACACCTTGCTTGGAGCCTTGCGAAGGTAGAGGCACTCAATTAAGCCATACCTGGTATCCTGAACCACACAAACTGTGAGATAATAAATTAAGTTTTAGGATAATTTGTTGCACAGTGATAGATGACTAACATTTACACTTATATATAGCTTGTGAGATTGTACCAAGAGGGAAATTATTTGCCCTCTGGACATTTTGGGAAGTGGATTCCAGATCCCATGGGCACTAAATAGCAAATGACAGCTGCTGTGTATTAAAATCAGCTTGCATTCTCCCCTTAGGCCCATTAACTCAACCTCTGGAGAAATGCATTTAGCTCAATGCCTGCCAAACTTCCTCACACCATTTCCCAATGAGTGGCTTGTGGGAGAGCATGGAGCTTGACTATGATCCTTGTTTTACCCTCTGCCTAGATACCTCTGCTCTCTCATTTCAAACCACTAGCCCCAACCAGAGGCCCCTGGGTCAGCGCAACATAGAAAGCAGCAAAATGACTAAGAACCAAGAGTCTCAGAAAATGACAGAGTCCTATATATTTTTCTCCCTATCTGACAAATGCACAGAAAGTTTTATTTATTTCAGCAGTTTGGCATTTCCTCCTGAGTGGCTTCTTTCATTTTTTTTTTTTTTACCCCCTTCCATTTTTTAAATAGTATCCAAATAATGCATTCTGAGAGGTGAATTTGGCCAACTGACTCAACCTCAGTAACACAACACAGTGACATCAGGGGCCCTCAACCTCAGTGACACAGTGCCCCAGGATGTCTCTTGAGAAAGGTGTGGGGTTATGGAGGGCTGGCCAGGAATTATACATAACTTGAGGCCTTTCTTTACGAGGCTGCCATTCACTTGTCCAAAACCGGGAAGATCTGGGGATTATGAGGTTTGTGAAAATGTAAGACACAGTAGAAAAATGACTGAGAACCATTTCCCTAGTTATCTATCTGAAGAAATGAATGTTACTTTCTATAGTGTACCATAGCTTACATGCCATTATCCTCAAGGTCTGCAGATACGACATAAAGGAGCAACTTTCTCTCTTATATACTTGGGGGAGGGGTAGTGAGGGACCTCACCTCTATCTTCTGATAGACCTCCTTAAACATGCCAGGGATGACATACTGACGCTCCACTGCCTGGATCTCATCTCTGCTTGGCCAGATGTCTTTCAGAAACACCTGCTGTCCCTTTGCATTTACCCCTGGGGAAAAAGTGTTTATTAATGAGAAATACTTCATCTAATACCCCATTTTCATTGTTACATTTCTCTAAAGTTTTTATTTCCTACAAGTAAATTTAAGGGGCATAATTTTCCTGTGATCTAACCTGCCTAGAGTGGCTTGAGGAGGGTGTAGCAAGCAAGAAGACTAAAGAAAAGGAGGCAAGGCATCATTTCCCCCTGAATTTTAAGAACTTTAAATATCTGGGGTGTGTTCCTACAGAGTATGTATTAAAGCAATACCGATCATTAGTTTAAAGCAGTAACTGGAAAGACAGAAACCCTGGAAAAGGAGCCAGAATAGCAAGACCTCTATTACTTTCGGTATTTATTTCCCTTACCTTTTAGCAAATGTTTGTTTAGGTCTTAGCTATGTATTGGGGAATAAAGAAAAGATTCTGTATCCCATTTTATCTTGGGAGGTTCTAAGCTTTATTTTTAATTAAGAAAAACAGCAACTTTCTTCCAGTAATATTTTTAAATTCACTGGGGAAAAAAAAAAAAAAATCCAACCACACAAATAAAAATCTTACCCAATGGCTCTTTCTCAAAGTCGATCCTGATGGTCCCAGCAATTGCATATGCTATTACTAAGGGTGGGGAGGCTAAGTAGTTGGCTCGGGTGTTGGGATGGACTCGGCCTTCAAAATTCCTATTCCCTGATAGCACCCCAACAGCTACAAGGTCTCCCTGTGGAAGCCAAGAGAAAAATCAAGTCACCAAGAGAAGACAGCGCCATCTTCTTGTCTTAGGTCATTTGCAAAAGTTTTCACATCACGTGGATGGAACTATTTAAGCTGCCCTTTCATCTGATCCTCTCCTACGGCGGCAAAGAAGAATACACAGGGGCATCCCTGTGAGGGACTCTGGGTCAAAAGAAGCCAAGACACAGGTGCAGTGGCTTCTGCTCATGAGAAATACCAGGTTACTGGTCAGAAGGAAATATCCTGGCTATTGCTGCCTAAGGCCTAAGAACTGGTGGGAGAGGCTAAAAGTTGATGGGTAAAGGAAGCCACAATGACAAAATAAACTAAATATTATTTCTCAAGGCTACCAATTTTATGGGACCCAAATCATGACAACACAATTTAGATTTATTTGTGTGGAGACCTGTCTGACTTTGAATAGATTTTGAAGTTACCACAAACAAACAATTTTGGAGTCCCTTGTAGCCAAAACCAGAATTTACTGAGGACTTACTTGTGTACTAGGCACTGCGCTATGTGTTTTCAGTCCATTAACACAATATTCTCACCACTCTGAGACAGGTAATAGTATCATCTCTATATAACAGATGTGGAAACTGAGGCACGAAAAGGCTAATTAGCTTGCCCAGGGTTATAGAGCTAATAAGTTTAGCTTGACTCCAAAGACGATATATTTTTAACCACATCTGCTGCTTCCCTGGACTTCCTTGAAATTATCGTCATTTTTAATGACACATTATTTAAAAAACAAAACAAAACAAAAAAACGCTCTAAAGACCCACAGGCTCCTCTATAAATACCTGTGTGATGGCTTCTACCACAGGTTCCGGTAAAGGCCCACTGTTGCCAATGCAGGTCATGCAGCCGTAGCCCACCACATCGAACCTACGTGCCAACAAATAACTAATTAATTTACCTCAAGAAATTAGAATACTTTTGGCCATGGTAAATATCTTTACACCAAAGGGTAGACTGTTAGTTGCAGAACTACTGCCAGCCTATAGCATACCTTTGTGCAAACAAGAGAAGATTCCCCCCGCCCCCTTCCAGGAGGCTGCAGCACACACCAGAGCACAGGCTCGACTTCAGCCCCCAGTCTCCCTTCCACCAGGCACCTTGTGTGATCAACAACCAGCACAACTGTACAGGGGGGCCCTGCTCAGTCGCAATATAAAGGCTTAAGTCTACTTAAAAAAAACAAACAAAAAAATCCCACCAAACCAGTTGCCATCAAGTTGATTCTGACTCATGGCGACCCTGTATGTTGTAGAGTAGAAATGCACTCCGCAGGGTTGTCAGGGTTTCTTCTGAGGTGTCTCTGGGTGGGTTTGAACTACCAACCTTCTGGTTAGTAGTCAAGCGCTTGACTGCACCACCCAGGGACTCCTTTAAGTCTACTTACCATCTGCAAACGACTGTGCAATTAGATACCACCAGATAACCTGACTCTGTTACAAGGTGATATGGCAAGATACACGTGGGGAAAGAGGCAACAAAAGCAATGGTGTAAAAGAAAAGTCTCCCTCACCCCAGCTGAGACAGATAAGGCATGACTCCACTTTCTCGCAGATAGTAGGTGACCACACCACTTCCAGGGGACAGGCTAGTTTTGACGTAAGGTTTCACGCTCAGGCCAGCGTCCACAGCTTTCTTTGCTAACAACCCTGTGAAATGGTAAACACAGTGTGGGTGGCTGCCTGCTCTGAATGCCAGGGGCAGTCCAAGAAAGAGGCTGAACTTTTCAGTCTGCATTTCCTGCCACCGCCTGACAAAGTCCCTTCACACTGGCGCTTTATGCTCTTTCTGTTGCCTGACAGAAATCAAAAGCTCACTGGCCCCGTGTCATTTGTATGTATGCAGTAAACTCAAAATCTGTCATGAGAATGAAGAAAGAGATGTGTTTACTTTTTTTTTTTTTTAAGAGATAAATCTAAGACCATTTAGGTTACAGAATGAGGTTTTAATTTTTGAGGGAAATTGATCTTTCTAGTTATGTTTTATTTGGATAAAAGCCATAATTGAAGAGGTCCTTTCCGGGAATATATTCGTGCATACTAGTTGATGAGGAATACAGTCATCCCAGAAGTAAAAATCTAGTCCACAGGTAATTCCTAAAGCAGAAGATCAAGAGCCATTGATCTTTCAGCAAATACAGAAGCTGTTACTGGGATACTGGGTGTTAACGTTTAAGACATATCACAGAAGTAGGAAAGAAATGAGGGGTGAGTGGGGGCATAAGGGGACAAAAAGCTACAGACATGCTGGAGACTTGCCTTAAGAAAACTGGTTTGCTGCAGAGACAGAAAGCTTAGGTAGCAACAGATGAACGCTTGGACTAAGAAAGTTTCCCTTATATACTCATGCACTTTACAGAGAAAGAACTGTAAACACTGTCGGGTCTGTGGACTCAAGAGAAACTTTTGGCAGTGACTGAAAATTTGGAAACTGAACAGACATTATGTTAGTGAAAGCCTGCATAAGTAAATATTAACTACTTAACTAGAATTGCACAACAGGTCAGGTTCATTGAGTTTTATCAACCAGTGCCCTGTGCTCTAATTCAGATATCACTTGCCAGTGCAAAGCTAGTACTAAATTCCACTATAAAAACAAGTCCTATATGGGGTTTCTACAGAGAACAGAGCCTGTGAGATGAAAACAGCTTTATTTTCTTTCCAAAGTCTGATACAAGGTTCTACGCTCTACCAGGAAATTGGCTTCCTCTGGTTTCCTCTACTTGATTTTCTATGTTAATTCCACAGAGAAAGAATATTATGTGTTATGTATTTTATTTTAAATATTTTCACTGGACAACATTTATTGTGTAGATCTTTCTGGGCCAGTAAATCTCTGCATCTAGAAAAGACAAGGTTCAGGGTAGTACATGTATAATAACATGGTTAAGCCCCTGAGTCATCGCTTGAGAAGGTTTCCACCTACATGTCCACATGAATCTGGGGATGGATTCAAATGCACTTACCTGCTCCTAACATCACAGAGGGGTTACTGGTGTTTGTGCAGCTTGTAATGGCAGCGATTACCACAGAACCGTGGGCAAGTGTGAATTCACTATTATCATAGATAAATGTCTTGTGGTCGTTATGATGGTCCGGAGCTATCTGGAAACCTTTAAACCCTTGCTATAGGAAGAAAAAAATATATATGGGCAAAAGTTCTCATTTTGGAAGAAGAAATATTTTGATAACTATAATTTTAAAGGCCAATTCTAACAAAACAAATATTTTGGCCAGTACGCTCTGAGATGTTGCAGAAAAATTAAAGTGAAGTTCTGTTTACTATTTTTAAATCTCTACAAAAGGCAGTCACGGTATCTGAATCTTATTCTGTTTTGAAATGATTAACAATTTCTTCCTCTGCCTTCAAAAATGGAAATGCTACAATTACAAATTTAGTTCAAAGTTGCCTAAATGGAGCACAATGACATTATTGTACAGACTGAGGTTACTGATTCTAACTAACACTGTGGAAATTTAGGAGAAGGTGCCATTTTGGCCAGATTCAACTAATCGTGATAAATAATGTAAACAAAGCGCAGCTGGACATTTGATATAATGCTGATGCCCAATGGATAAAATCCATCACAGATCTTATCCACTTCTTCTGGCAATGTTCATTGAGAATCTACTGCACACAAGGTACCTGGATACATAGGTGATTCCAGCACAAATCCTATCCTTAAACCTACAGTCCTGTAAGAGAAATCGGACACACAAATAACAAAGTACCAACAACGTTACGTTAGAGAAGATGAAATGCCACCAAAGGGTTTCAGATCAAGTGTCATGAAGGCTCAAAAGAGGGACAGGTGACTTTCTGGGTGAGACTGAGGCCACACTGTAGAGCAGCTGGTATGTGGAGCGAGTCTTAAGGGGCTGACAGATTAAGCATGCACTGATGGGGAACAGACATTCAGGCAGCGAGCGGGAGTGGCATGAACAAAAGAACGATGGCCAGGAAAGCTTGGCTGCCCAGTGAACAATGTGGCGAGAATCATGTGAAAAGCGGATATGGTTAAAAAGGTGGTTGAGTTGTGTTTACAGGTGGTCATGTGCTTCAAAGAAGCTGCTTGGCTTTTTGCTAACGGGGAGTTATTAAGGAGAAGGAAGAAGTCACATCCTCGGTGCCAGGTTTCAGGAAGATTCATCAGCAAGTGGTGTGAAAGGAAGGCTGGGCATATAGAAACTAGGCATAGGGTGGGGTCAGGGAGAGTTTCAGCCTGCCTTTCCCAGGCCCCTACCTTGGCTCCAAGGCAACTCTCAAAATCCTTTTTCATGTCAGACACTGCAACTTTATCCTGAGGCCTTTTGGGTCCACTGCAGCAAGGCACTACTGTTTTCAAATCTAATTCCACAACCTGTTTACCCAAAAGAAAACAAACTGTAGAACTCACATTATACCCACAAAGAAGAAACACAAACCACGTCAGAGAATTTACAGCACCACAACAAAAACAAATAAAATAAAAATATTCAAAACAAGGAAGCCTATGCCCATCTTAACGCTTAAGTGATTGATTTCCCAAGATCAAGATGAGCATTTAAATTGCACAGAACAGGCAGGATGCCTGCCACCTCTTAGAAAGACCACGGTGGATGATGTAGGTGCTGCCCAGCGTCCTCCACTCTTTCGGCCTTGTATAGCAGCTCATGCATTCTTTTTAATCATTTAAGTTAGTTTGAGTTGGATTTCTATTGAAATGATACATAAACCATTATATTTCTTCTATGGTGACTGTGAGGGGTGCAGCCATTATGCCATCAATGCCAGGAAATGGGCCTTAGTCTAATTGACTAGTTCCTTCCCTAAATACAGTATGAAACAAAACAAGGGTCCCACATCTAGTTGACCCTTCAGCCCTGGCTGAAGACAAAAATGTGAATTCAGTTTGCACCCTAAAAAACAGAGGCAAGGAAAAAGGGGGAGCCTGTCTTATCACTGGCTAAACAGAACTAATCAATATGTTCACACTCCAACTTCTTTCTTCCTCTATGATAATGATGGGCTTAGCCTTTAAATCGCTCTAGCTCCTCTAATCTTCTCTACATCTGCTGCAAAAGACCTCTTTAAAGTGTTAAAAAGCAAAGACGTCACTTTGAGGACTAAGGTGCACCTGCCTCAAGCGATGGTATTTTCAATCGGCTCATATTTTTTTCATAGGTATGTAAAAAGCTGGACAATGAATTAGGAAGACCCAAGAAGAACTGATGCCTTTGAATTACAGTGTTGGCAAAAACCACTGAATATACCACGGACTGTCAGAAGAAAGAACAAATCTGTCTTGGCAGAAGTACAGCTAGAATGCTCCTTAGAAGGAAGGATGATGAGACTTCATGTCATGTACTTTGGACATGTTATCAGGAGGGACCAGTCCCTGGAGAAGGATCTCATGCCTGGTAAAGTAGAGGGTCAGCGAAAGAGAGGAAGATTTTCAACGAGACAGATTGACAGGGTGGCTGCAATGATGGACTCAAGCAGAGCAATGACTGTGAGGGTGGCACAGGACCGGGCACTGTTTCATTCTGTTGAACACAGGGCTGGATGAGCTGGAACCAACTTGATGGCACCTAACAACATTTCCTCTGGTAAAGTCCTTCTTCCACTGTCTTCCACATAACAGGAGAGAATCAGTAGTTCAAAAAGGGGAAGCACACACGATTTACAATGACTAAACCATTAGGAATATAAGAAGTTACATTATTTTGTTATGTTTATAATTCCCTCATCCTTTTGATTTTTTATCCTTTTAACACCGTGACCTCCTGTTTAACATCTTGACTTGGCAGTGGCTAATTTCCTGCAAGTATACTCCCCAAGAAAAAACACACACGACTAAAATCACAGCCTTCAGGAAGAGGAAACACATGTTCGGTAGAAGGTGGTCTCATACCTGGGCGAAGTCTGGGTCCTGAGAGGAGTCACTGAAATCCCGGAACATTCCTACAGCCTGAAGATACTTTTTAATATGCTTTATTTTTGCTTCATCACGACCTAAATGGGTATTTTAAAGGGTTAGGAGTAGCGAACGTTAGTATTCTCCAGAGACTATAAACTAATGCCTCTACCAGTAATTATATAAGTAATATGTGTTTCCCTTACACACATGCTAACAGCTTTGCTGATATTTCAGCTTTCAGGCTAAGGGTTTGACTCCCTCGCTGTCGCTGCTGTTTACTGGGGGCTATTAACTGATATGTTGTTCCCACCCAAGTGACTACTGTCTAAGAAGACCATGTGCTTCTATCTACAGGTACTCTCCCTCTTTTGGGGGAAGGCCCTTAATGAGGAGAATCCTAAATCTTAGCACATTTTTGTATCCGCCTTCAACTGGCCCTGATGTTATTATTCCAAGTTATTATTCTTAAAATGATAATCCACCCCCACCCCAAACCACCAGCTATAGAACACTTCCTACGTAGCCAGCACAGTATGCTACACATTTTAAATGCATTATTTCAACCAATCCTTATAGCAAACTTGGAGACAAGTACTGTTATTATCCTCACTTATAGATAAGGAGATCGTGACTCAAGAAGATTAAATAACCTTCCCATGGAACAGAGCTAGTTAATGGCAGAACCAGCGTCTATACCTGAGTTTGACTGTAAAGTCCAAAGACTTAAGTCACAATGTTGTATCACCAGGAATGTAACCATGATGTTTACTTTTTATCAAGACCCTGGTTGTAGGTGCTGTTTAATTCTTATCAAGACCCTAGTTGTAGGTGATAATATTCACGATGTATGCCTGACAGACAGGCAGTCCCCCATTTTCCTGACAGTTAAATGAGACTGAGAGCTTGATTCCTGCCCACAATAAATAAGCATTTTTGTTTGTTTGAATGGAATCGTAAAGCTTTCAGCATGGGCCTCATAAAAGACACCGGTATGAGCTTCATTAATGTATTTATCATGATGTAGAGTTGAGTCCATCCCTCTTTACACTCCATGTCATATTCACCATGAAGATGCACAAGAGAAATTTCTCTTAAGTCTCACT
The DNA here is from genome assembly GCF_024166365.1 of Elephas maximus indicus. Taxonomy (NCBI): domain Eukaryota; kingdom Metazoa; phylum Chordata; class Mammalia; order Proboscidea; family Elephantidae; genus Elephas; species Elephas maximus. Next base: position 41,649,410 of record NC_064827.1, on the reverse strand, counting down.
GTGAGAAAGAGTTGTACTCTTCTGAAGCAATTTGGTGCCAGACCGTTAAGAAGCTTAGAATCACATTTATTGGCCACCTCCAATGTCACAAAAACTAATCTTACTTCTGAATTTATTCTGTGGACTCCCCCGCCCGCCAACATTCCCCGCCCACCATCCCTTCCCTCTTCTTTAGGCTGATTCCCTCAACTATTTATTCTGTTTTTCTGTTTTCACATCTTTTCACTTCAAATCCCCCGGGAAATGATGAAGGTATCAATTAATTAATCCCAAAGTGGTTATATTCAATATGAATATCTTTTTAAATACCTTTTTTTTTTTTTTAAAATCACAATATTCACTGCTTCCAGGGGATTTTCCCCAGCTCTGGGAGAAGGCTTGCATTTTTCTCATGAAACATTATCGAGATAAAAGCACTGCCCCTGGAACCTTTCAACAGTAAACACTGGATATAAATGAGAAGGCCCGAGTTGATATGTTCTTTTCTCCCTAATTATGTGGTTGTAATTTTAAAAAGTCTTTTGGAAAATAAGAGCCCCCTCCCATCTATGTCACATAGAATGAGGTACTAAAAATAAAAATTATTTCATGTCATCTTCTTGCTCAAAATAACCTTGTAGCTTCCCAACTTAGAATAAAATACAAACTGCCAACCATAGCCTATGAGCCCCTGTATGATCCAGCCCCTGCCTACCTCCCTGACCTCACTTCCTATCACCTTTCCTCATCCCCAGGCTCCAGCCATACCAAGCCTATCCTTGTCTTGGGTTTTTGGACTTGTGGTTTCTCTGCCTGGAAAATAGCTCTTTCACCACTTCCCATGACTTGTCCTCTCAATTCAAATATCTGTTAGCATTTCACTGTCTCCAAGAGTCCTTTGCTGACCTTCCAACATATAAATTAATACTCTCAGACTACCTCAACTACCTTCCTTTCTTTTTTCATTATCACACTTATATATTTACTTGTTCACTTGCTCACTGTCTGCCTCCCTCACTGGAATGTAAGCTGCATGAGAGCAGAGACTTTATCTTGTTCACTGCTCTTTCTCTGGGACCTGGACAAGATATCAATATTTTGTTAAAATAAATGACTAGATATCTGAATATTTGATGTTTTGTTGTTTTTTAAACAATATTTTATTGTGTTTTTGGTGAAGGTTTACACAGCAGTTTAGGTTTCCATTCAACAATTTCTACACAAATTGTTCAGTGACATTGGTTACATTCTTCATAATGTGTGAACATTCTCAGTATTTCCTTTCTGGTTGTTCCATTTCCATTAATCTACTTTCCCTGCCCCTATACATTCTCATCTTTGTTTTAAAGTAACTGTTGATCATTTGATCTCAAACAGATGGTTTTTTAAAGGAGTACAGTACTCAGGGGTGATATTCTTCATTCTGTGTGCCAATCTGTTATTTAGGTAAAAGGTGACCTCAGGGGCTAGTTTAAAGAGTATCTCAGGGCAACAGTCTCGGGGAATCATCTAGTCTTAATTAGCCCAATGACTCTGTTTTTTTTTTTTTTGTTGTTAGAAATTTGAGGTTCTGTTCCACATTTTTTTCCCATTCTATCAGGGTCCATCTATCGTGACCTTGATCAGAACAGTCGGTAGTGGTAGCCGGGTACCTCCTAGTTCTTCTGGAATATTTGATGTTTTTAAGATAAAGTTGAGAAATTAAAAAAAAATTTTTTTTTTCTCAAAGTTACAGTGAAATTTCTAAACACATACATAGAGTTAAAGAACCATGGACATTTTAAAATGCCTTTATATGCAGTATCTCATTTTACCTTTGGTGCAGGCCTGAGCAGGGCGTCACCGAATGCAGTACTTACTTGCAGTCAGATGACTGTGGATTTGGATTCTAGCTCCACTACTTATTAACTGTGGGTAATTTACTTCACCTCTCAGATCCTCAGTTTTCTTTCCTATTAATCAATCAATCAATCAGTCTACTCTATAGATCTATGCAGAGGATGGGAGCAAACGCACATCATATGCCTGGTACACAATGGGTGCTCCACAGGCATTTTATTAATATCACTTGTTTAATGCCAACTCGTAGCTAACTAGTACAAAGACACCAGTGTAAATATCCAGGCTTCTGGAGGATCTGGGATCTTTCTATTGGCCATATTGTCTCTACCTCATAAAACTTAAATCCCATCAACTATTCTGACTCCACAGAGAGAAAAAAGGATGTGACCCAGGGTACTCTGAGGGGCAGAGGCAGAAGGCAATGCTCTAGTTTTCAGCATTCTATGAATCTTTTACAAAGGGTCTTCTGTTTTAGGGTCCTGTACTTACCTGTCTGCACGAGGTACTTGATACTAACTTTGTCAACTGGGAAAAAGGCAGCAGTTGCTCCATACTCTGGACACATATTGGCAATTGTAGCTCGGTCAGCGATGGACAACTGGGCTACTCCTGGTCCAAAGAACTCGACAAATTTGCCCACTACCCCAACCTGGCGGAGATGCTAAGCAGAGAAACAACATAAAAGTTGGAGACACTTAAGAGCCAATATTCAAATTGCAGAACCTTGCAATAGTTACAAATTAGCCCCGTGAGTAAACACAATAAATTAGCCTAATGCATTTTTTTTAGTACTTTTAAAAATAATACCTAAAAAAAAAATAACATCAACTAAATGCAATGCGGTATCCTGGATTAGATCTTGGGAAGAAAAGGAATATCACTGAAAAAAAGATTGGTGAAGTCTGTAGTGTCATTAATTTGTTAGTTCTGATAATGTACCATGGTATTGTAAGATGTTAAAATCAGAGGAAGCTAGAGGAAAGAAATATAGGAACTCTCTGTGCTACTATTTACACCAACACTTCTGTAAATATAAAATTATGTCAACATAGTTTTTATAAAAACAGAAAAAGTAATAAATAACATTAATACAAGTTTCTCAAAATGATAAACATCTGTTTTTCTCTCTCTAATGAGATCATTGGAAACCTTGGTGGTATAGCGATTAAGAGCTATGGCTGCTAACCAAAAGGTCAGCAGTTCAAACCCACCAGGCACTCCCTGAGGGCAGTTCTACTCTGTCCTAGAGGGTTGCTATGAGTCAGAATTGACTCAAAGGCAATGGGTTTGGTTTGGTTTAATGAGATCATTGAAATCTCCCAGAAGTGCTCAAAATCAAATTCTTTCAACCTAAATAAATTACTCGAACTAGTTGAATAAGTACATAGCTTGTTTTCAAGGGTGGAATGAATAATTTTCTTCAATCTAGGTACAATTTGGAGTTCCTGGGTATGCAATTCGTTAATATGCTCACTGCTAACTGAAAAGCTAGTGTTTCAAGTCCACCCAGAGACTTCTCAGAAGAAAGGCCTGGTGATTCACTTCCAAAAATTAGTCATTGAAAACCCTCTGGGGCACAGGTCTACTCTGACACACATGGGGTTGCCATGAGTTGTAATCAACTTGACAGCCGCTGGTTTTGTTGTGTGTACATGCAGTTTTTTGGTACAAGTCAAATGTGGCCAAAAGACCCAGACAGTCTAACTCCCTGCAGCTTTTCCATACAAGCCATTAGGCAGGGCTGTGGCTTAAATGACTGACCTGGCTTGGCATGAAGCCAGCCTAATGAAGTGTAGACAACCAAATGGACAGGCTCTTTTGCTTATGTTGGATTCTGCCAAATTTTGTGGGCAAGTCTTATGTTATTCCACTTTTGAAGGACAGTGCATACACATTTGTGATGAGCTATAGTGTTCAAATAAATCTAATTCTGAATTCCACAGAGATTAAATAAAAAAGAAACCTTTTTTGTCCTTTAACATTATACCATCCATCCAAAAGAACTCAGGTCTCCAAAATATATAACCCAGGAAAAATTATGTCTGTGATAATAAAAAACCATTGCTTTTCCAATAGTTTTCAAAAATGAAACTGCCTTCTTTTTTGCAAAGCAATCAAATCATAAAAAAATGACTGTTTCCTATAAGACTTAAAGAAAAAAAAAAAATTCCAGCTTGGAGAAACATCTGTTATAATAATGTAACATAATACAGAGGAGAGGCTAAAAAAAAAAAAAAAAGACAAAACAAAACAACAAAAAAAACCCAAACATTATTCAAGGAACTAATTTGCTACTTACATATAAGGAAGAACCGTGTGGAAAAATGTAAAAGTATAAACACATGCTTTGGAATGATTCTCACAACCTCAGAATAGTGATTATTTCTAGGAATAGAAAGCATGGTTTTTGCCTTAAATATTATATTTTATTTCTTAAAAAACCAAACATACAGAGCTCTAAAGTAAATACGACAAAATGTTAATATCTGTTAAATTTAAGTATACTTTAATTTTAAAATTTTTGTATATTTGAATTATTTCACAATTAAAATTTTTTTCAAAGAAAAACATCCATGTAGCAGCAGAAGAGTAAAAACGAACATAATCATGTAAAACTTAACCACAGAATATATTCCTCTTATCTTATTCTTCTTTAAAAATAATCATCACACGGTCTCCTGGCATTTCTAGAGCACACAGAAACCAAGAGAGGCTCCATCATGCATTTCCTCTCTCTTTGTCATTTGACTTCCCAAGGCCACAGAGGAGGCAGCATGTCGTTACCTTGGTAATGGTGAGCACGATGTCAGTGGATGTTACCAGCGGGTGGGGACTGCCCATCAGCTTGTAGCCAATCACCTGGGGAAGCACCATGCTGATTGGCTGACCCAGCATGACAGCTTCAGCTTCGATACCACCCACACCTGCAGTGAACAGCAGGCCAGAACAATGCTTTCATTATTCCTCTCTATGTCCCTCAGGCATAAATCCAGCGCCATCACAGGTAATTGGCCCAGCTACCATGTCTTAATAACATAGAGTTCTGTTTCTATAAAGAGCAGTTATCTTTATTTCCCTAGACAGAATTTTTAACAAGTATTTCCCAAAGTATGGTTCCCCCAAACACGTGCATCAGAATCCCCTCAGTGCCATACGAAATGAAGCGTGAGGTTCAGGAGTCTCCATTTTTAACAAACATCTCCAGGTGATTCTCATTTACTCTAAACTTCCCCAGCCCATTATTCCAATTCATTTTTCAAAACGTAATTATTGAGTACCTAGGTGTGAGGCACTTTTCCAGCTACTGGAAATACAGCAGTGAACAAAACAGACAAAAAACACCTCTCCGATTAGCATAAGCATGCAAATTCATGCTAATGGATGGAATGGAATCCAAGTGAGTTAAGGTACACGCCCCAGATCAGCAGGTATGGAATAGGAACCTGGAAGAACACTCACCCCAACCGAGAATGCCCAGGCCATCGATCATGGTAGTGTGTGAATCTGTGCCCACGAGGCTGTCTGGGTAATAATATCCATCCTGATCAAACACCACTCTTGCCAAGTACTCCAAATTCACCTGGTGGATGATTCCTGAGCCAGGGGGGATAATCCGCATGTTGCGAAAAGCCTGAGAACCCCACTAGATTTGAAAAATGGAAAGAAAACTATGAACACCTGATGCACTTCTACCCAGCCCATCTCCTTGGCACCTCTCCCTTGTGCCCTGCATACATAACCAACCACTAAAACCAAGTTCTGCCCATACCTTTAAAAATTCAAACCGTTCTCTATTTCTTTCAAATTCCAGGTCTTGATTCTTCTGTAAACTGTCTGTCCTGTCAGAGAGAAAAACTAAATGCATAAATTTGAAGGCTTAAAATGTTACTGGTCAAATTCATTGGCGATGAATACACAAATAGCAATTGCATCTCTAGCCTTGCTGGGTGGTAGTACGTATTTCATTCATGAATGTGGGAAAACCCATTCTTCAATATGACAAAGGAGAGGTAACTGGAGAGAGTAAAAAGAATAATTATTATCTGGTTCCAGTGATTCCTACAATGCCTTTAAACCTTTAAACATGGTAGGCAGAAAAACATGAACTGAACTTAAAACTAATCTAATCATAAAGTCTGTCTCTTGTGAACAAACTCAAGACATATGATGACAATAGCAGCTTAAAAAAACCCTATTAAAAAACAAAAACTCTTGTTTCTGAACCCCTTTCTCATCTATGGCCTCATTAGAACACCTTTCTGAGTTGGGCTGTATCTAAGTTGGCATTTTAATCTGTTTATGTTGGGAGACAGGGAACCAGTCATTTATAAAATCACTATCTCTTACCTCTAGGGTCAGAGGTTATGAGGAGGGTGGTTCTGCCCCCAAATATCTGTAAATCCCGGGTTATATGCTAAGGTTTATTCAAGGTCAGTAAGTCCATAAGGAGGAACAATGGCAATGAAGGGCATCAAGAAGCTGTTTTCAGGGTTTTTATAATAAAACTTAAATTGTTTTGAGTCAACACATAAAAAGTCACAGTCACAACTTTGCAGGTCCAGCACATACAGCGTACTCATAAATTGTAAACCATAGAGTGAACACAGAAAAGGATGGTAAAATTAACAACTAAGATCTAAGTCAGACTGCATTAATTGATATAATCGTCAATGTTTACTGCCATTGCTATGAACCAGCCACTATTCTAAATACTTTCCATTTATTTTCTCATTTAGTCTCCATAACAGCCTTATGAGTTAGGTGCAACTAATATTCACATTTTACAAATGAAACAGGCTCAGTGAGGTTAAGAAATTTGCTCAGGATCACATAGCTAGTAAGTGGCAGAACTGAAATTCAAACCCAAGCAGTCTGACTCCATAGTTGGTACCCTTAATCCCTGTCCCACACTGCCTCCATGGAGCAGTAGTTACAGAAATGATGGCGGTGGTAATAACAGCGATAGTAACAGCAGCTAAAGTACACTACATCACAGGCTCGAAGTGCCCTACACACAAGAGCTCATTCTATCATAACTCCTCATGTAGTTACTATTCAATTCCTACTCATGGTGTCCCCATGTGTCACAGTAGAACTGTGCTCCATAGGGTTTTCAATGGCTGATTTTTCAGAAGTAGTTCACCAGCCTTTTCTTCCAAGCGTTCTTATTAACAAGGTAACTGGTCTGTGGTTATGACACTTACCAACTGTATTAAATTATATATTCAGTAATCTCTCTACTCTTCTAATGTTTCTTGAATAAATACTGAAACATAGTATTAATTAGATGTAATTAAAAAGAAAAGAAAAGAAACTGAAGGCACCTCTGACCATTATTTCCACCAGTACAGGTGAGATTCTTAATTGTATGTAGCCTCTGCCCCTGATGCCCCCATTTCTCACTATATTTGGAGCACTTCTGGCCTCCTAGACATTGTCCCTTGTTTTCTTCCTTCCCACACCAAGGAGGATGTCAGAGCTGCTCACAGCAGAGGCAGGGTTGGAAGGGGAAAGTTTACCCCAGAGAATGCTGCGAACATCAGTTTGAAATAAACAACACATTCAAAGGACAAGCAAAAGCCAGAAATGTTTAGGCTATTTTATGATACGGTAACTCCAGGTAAAAACCTATTTACTCATGAAAACAAAATATCTAGTATGCTAAACTTGGCTCAATTAGCCTACTTCTAGTTATTGGCATGAATAAACAGACGTAAAATTCAGATTTTTCCACCACTCAGAACTTTCCTAAATTAGCCCAATCTAGTGAGCTTTTCATAAGGTCTCCGAATGTGAACAGTCTTACAGACTAAAGAGGAAATTTCTTCTTAGTTACATAACTTAAATTCAGATTTGGACACAGTTCAAATTTTCTGGGAACTACATTTAATGGTGCTCCAGAAATTCACCAAGAGTACTTACAGAGGAGACATTTTTCACACTCATGAAATCTGGTCAGAAATGGCTAGGATATTCTTATTGGGATAAAAAAAATTAAAGGTTATTTTTAAGATAACTTTGTGAACCATTAAATTAATGTGTTAGTTATACCCTCCATTCCTAAAGATGGTATGAGCCCAACTGATATTATTAAAACCAGGCAAAGATCTTACAAGTATTTAACTGAGAAAATTTACCCAGTTTTTCTGGCTTATTCCTGGAAACAAGTCCACAGCACACAGTTCCACAAGGGTTGAGACATATCACATTAATTCCTTACAAAAATGAGGAAAGAGACCAGGAGGTCAGATTGCAAAACCAAAACTCAAGAAATAAAAACAAAACACCATCAATGAAAACACTTCTAACAGAAATGTTCTCTCTAATTAGAGAGAGAAAGAAGAAGAAGAAAAAAAAAATTAGTTTCCTAGATTTGGATATCAATCTGGGTCGAAGTTCACCCCTAGGCTTTGCTGTTTTCATAAAAGCACTTTCATAATAATAATTTTACAGTGCCAATGAAAAAGCTCCACCAAAAACTGAAGCCAGAGTTGATGGAAGTCAAGGTCTGAAGGAGAAAAAAATCACAGTGAACTTGGTGATGATCCAGATTTATTTACTGTTTAATAGCCAAGAGTTCATGGAATTTTGAGTCAGCAGACTTTAGATATTAAAACAACTACAATCTGTCTCCAGCAGTACTCTTACCTTCCAGGTCAGCAAAATGAAGGTAAACCCATCAACAATGAGAGTTGTCAAGAAAGATAAAGCTGATTATGATTCTGTGAGGCTATTCTTTTAACTTCTGAAGTGAGACTTTAGGAAACGTTCTTACCTTCAAGTAGGATAATATTTGTGTGTGTGTGTGTGTTTAATTCTTCTGTGTGCAACCAAAACATTTACTTGAGCTCATGTGATATAAAGGGGGAAAAAAAAAAAAAGGACATGCTGCCTAAGGGTGAGTTTAGAGTCCAAAGGGAAGGGAAGAGCTGGCAAATATCTAGTCTGTTCGTTCTAAGAATACAACCAATTCAGGGCACAAAGCAAATTTCTCTTTATCTTGAATTTATCTGGTTTGGATATCAGCAACATTAATTTGAGAACAACCAGTCTTTACATTCCTCTTGAGGCTGTATGGAACCCACTTTAAATCCCCATGGAAGCAAAGGTTTTTTTTTTTTTCTTGGAGTGGTTTCTTTCATTTTCTTAAATGACTTTTTATTATTTAAAACAATAGCTTCTTATTGTAACAATAAAGATCAGTTAAAACCCCTGAGATAATCGCTAAGCAGTTTGGCACCTCTCTTTCCAATCTTATAACCTAGCTTTTCATCTAGCTGAGATCATTCTACACTTGGAATTTAGTTTCTAGCTCATTGAGCTAAGGCATGAACATGTTCTAAGTGTTATCAAGCACTTTATAAATGTAATTGTACAGGTCAATTCATTTTAAGGATGTGCCATGACTTAATAAATAATTCTCTTGTGTTGGACATTTAGAATGCTTCTAGCTTTTACTGTTATTAGAAAGAAAACCAAACTCATTGCCATTGAGTTGATTCTGACTCGGCGACCCTATAGGACAGACGAGAACTGCCCTGTAGGGTTTCCAAGGAACGCCTGGTGGATTCAAACTGCTGACCTTCTGATTAGCAGCCAAACTCTTATCTGCTTCCCCACCAGGGCTATAAATACTAAACGTTAATCACTATAAAGTTTTTTTTTTTTTTTTCTGATTTTCAGGTGTCTATTAAAGGTATTCTTGGAAGTGGAAATCCCAGGTCAAAGGGTAGGAAAAATTCTAAGTTTCTTAATACATATTGCTTTTATTATTTCTAACTTATAGTGCTATAGCAGTGTAAAAAAAAGTCTCCCTCATGACACCTTTATAATTATGTTTATTTTCTAAGCTACATTGATAAAGAAAATGGTATTTCAGAGATTTAATTTATTTTCATTACTTGTAAGAGTGAAAAGATTTTATATACAGTATACCATGTGCATTTCCCTTTATTGCAAAATGTTTATTTTCCTTTGCACATTTATCTGTTGGGTCATACCATTTTTCTAAATGAATTACACATATTCTTTGCATATTAAGGATGTGAACTCTTTCTCATATTTATTACAATTTTTTTTTAGCTATTTCCTCTTTGAGATCATTACATTTCTAGATTTTTTTTCCTTTTTGGTTTCACTCACTGTTTTTAGAGAGTTCTTTCCCATCATGTCAATTGACACATATATACTTCTATTTTCTTCTAATTTTTTTCATGATTTAATTTTTCTAACATAAATGCTTTAATTCATATGAACTGCCTCTTCTACCAAAAAATTTACTTTTCCAGCCTTGTACGCGGAATAGTTATTTCATTCGCAACTGATGGTTGATAACAACTTTACCAAGTCGTACTTCCAGGCAAAGACACCAGCCTCGTAGGAGTTCCTGATCAGCCTCCCTGTATCCAAATGCTTGCTGTACAATCTTGTAGTTACTTCCAGAAAAGATGGAGTGTCCTTCCCCACTCTTAGACTCTGGGCTCGGCCATGTGACTTGTTTTGGTGAATGGCGTAAGTGACCCTGTGCCAGTCCTGAGCTAGGCCGTAGAGATACTGCATGTTTCCACTGACTCTCTTACACCTCTTTAATCACCAGATAACTGCTTTCTCTTTCAGCCTGGGCCCTAAAATAAACACAAATAGAACAGATCTGCCCCAGCTGACCTGTAGATGTGTGGGGCAGCATGATGGAAAGTTGACCCAGCCACTGCAGCATAAAACAGAGTTGCCTGGCTGCCCTCATCCAAGATCAGCTGACCTTCCTGATCAACGTGCAGGTGCTTAAGAAACAAGTTCTTCCTGTTGATTGCTACTGAAGTTTTAGGGTTGTTTGTTATATAGCAATTGCTGGTTTTTATACTGATCTTTACATTGAAATCTTGTTATTTTGGCTGGTGCAAACCCTGCTTTTAGGAGAGAAGGACAAATGGTAGAGTTTCTTCTACCTCATTCCCACCTATGCCATTTTGATTTGAGGGCAAAGGCTACTAATTTCTTTTTCTCAACTTCATCCTCACTAGCTCCTCTTCCAGGCTCTACACCAAATTGCCGAGTGCTTCACTTGGATTCCATTGTTAAAAATTTTTAATGTTTTCTATGCCTTTTTTGTGTATCTTAAAATGGATGGGGAATGCATTACAATGTTTAATATCCTGATATCCATTTAAAATATTAAAATATCCATTTTAACCCAAAGAAACATCCCAATACTACCAATTTAAAGCAAAGACTTTTGGAGAATGATATTTAGGGATAAAAGCTCATTAAAAAAAAAAAGCTGAGTCAGGAAAATTGGCCATCACTGCTCAACTCAGCCTCTAAGAATTTAGATAGTCATCTCTTCAATGGACTAGGATTACAAATGCTACCTATGTTTTGTTTAAGTACTTACTGTTAAAGTTTGTTAAAAAGTCAGGCCTACACTGCTAGTTCTCAATGACACAGTCACATGTTTAATTTTCTTCTTTCTAAAAGGTTTTCATGACTAAGATATTCTAATACCCAAGTCTTTGGGTGCCAAGGGTGAGAGGACAGAAAAAAAGAAAAACTCAACTCTCCTCAGAGCCATAGAGATATAATTTTTCCCCTTCTAAAGGTACTAGAGCCACCTTAACGTAGCTATCAAAATTCTCACTTAACCCAAGGATAAATTCAAGGTTACCCGATCTAGTACACTATTTGCTATATACTTAGCTCTTCCATTCAGGGATTTGACTTACCAAGGAAACTCAGGTGATAACTTCCCTTCAAGGACTACAGGCCTGCTATAGACACTGGGTCTTCCAGCATATCAGAAAACAGGGAGCTTGATGCAGGCTGGAGGGAGGGAGTCCTAACAGAAGAGAATTTAAGCTGGCCTTGAAGGACATGAAGGATTTTGACAAGAAAAGAGAAGAGGACATCCCAAGCAATAGAAGGAGAAGGAACAAAAGAAAAAGAAGTGATAGGCATTATGGAAACCTATATGGAGAGGTAGAGATAGCCAAATATGAAGCAGTTACTTGGGATCAAAATAAGGAAAGAGGTTCTAATGGAGGAAAAAAACACAAGCTCCTTAAAGTCAAACACATACTTGTGTTCACAAGCTCTCATGCCAGAACTTCATGTGTGAGTTTTTCAACCAGACTTTAAGCTGGATTTAAACACAGGCTGCTCCCACCCAAGAATAGGGGGGGAAAAAAAAAAAACCTTCCCCCAAAATATGTCTTCAGTGGAAAATCTAAATAATTTTATTTTTACTTAACATACCTTTTAAAGAGTTTATTCTTTTATTAAACTGTATACACAAGTAAAAAAAGACTTGTAGGCCAAGTTGTGCACTAAGCAGAAAACCCGGGTATTTACTCTTAATCTCTCACCTTCTGTTGAAATCAACCTGGATGGAATGATCAATTACAAGATCAGCAGGACAGATGGGGTTTATTTTCTCTGGATCTCCTCCTAACTTTTTCACAGCATTACGCATTGCAGCAAAGTCAACCACAGCTGGTACACCCCTACGAAAAGACAGAAAGAATGAGGCAGAAAATAAATCTCGTCATTGGATTTTTTAGTTTTTGCCTCCACTGATCATGTTGGCAATGGGTGGCTTAAAAGAGGAAAGTATTTAAACACATTTCCTTGAACAGAAATCACATCGATGGAAAGAACCCTGACACAGTGGTATCTTTATATGTAATTCTGTCAACTGTATTAAATTTAACAACGACTATAGTCTGAATAGAACCCTGGTGGTGCAGTGATTAAGAGCTTGGCTGGTAATCAAAAGGTTGGCAGTTCGAATTCACCAGCTGCTCCATGGAAACCCTATGGGGCAGTTCTACTCTGTCCTGTAGGGTTGCTGTGAGTCGGAATTGACTTGACGGCAACAAGTTTGGTTTTTATACTTCAAACAGACAAACTATGGGAAAGCTGGCACTCTGGAAATTTTACTGATGTGATTGCTTTCCATTCATAAGGTGGATTGACAAAGACCTGGAGAAGATATACATGGGTCACAACTTCAACTTCAGACCAAACTTAAAGGAATGATTATAATTCAAAAAGTAGGCTGTGAATCAAATTTATATTAAAGCAATCCTTTTTTCTTTGAGTACATAATTTGGGTGATCTTACTCCAGAAAAATAAAATTTGGTGTCTAGAAGAAATGCAATAACATCATTTAAAAATCGAAAAGTTGTGTCTCAAAACAGAGGCCACGATGGGGAGAAGGATTCCTGAGAACAGGAGGCAGCGTGCTGAGGCTTAACCGTAACAGGTTAGACCATGTGAACTGCGTGTTCAGTGTTCCAAGGACAGCTGCTCGATACCTGGTTCCATGGGTGACAGAGCATGGGGAGAAAAGATTCCAAGATTGTGCCACTTTATGCTATCTCCTTCACCTTTCCCTAGGATATTCACGATGAGGATCTTCAAGACCAAAGATAATGACCCTTGCCAATGGAAAAGAGGGTTCAGCGTACATCTCAGTTTGCCTGAGACAACCTTGGTTTACTTCTTCTGCCCACACGTAATGACCCCGTTTTGTTTTTGTGTCTGGATATTGGATAATAAATTATATGTTCAACCTGGTTTAAAAAAATAAATAAAAAACTTTCTTTAAAGGTATTCTGAAGGAGGCAGACAAGAGGAAAGTGAAGTGACATAAGACTCACGTAAAGTCCTGCAGGATGACACGGGCTGGCTTAAATGGCACTTCTATGTTTTTATGCTGCATGACATTCCAATTTAGGATATTTTCAATGTCATTTTTCTTCACCAAAAACTCATCACAGTTCCGAATAGCTGCTTCCAGGAGAACTCTGATAGAAAATGGTAAGCGTCCTAGGAGTAAAAGAGAAAACGTAACAAAACAAACATCATAAGAAACGTTATTATAAGAGGTCTCTTTAAAGCCAATCTCTGTATAAACTTGATGCAAGGCATCAGGTTCTTGTTTCAACAGGGAAAGAGGGTAAAGTTTAAAGTGATCAACAGGATATATGGCTATTGAATAGGCTTAAGAGATGTTCAGTAATAGAAAATACCCACAGACCAGAAAAAATATAACATTCCATTTTATTCTTTCACATTACATGATTGCCTTGCCTTTGATTCCCAAAACTGAAAATTTCCCTTAAGTCTGTCTGGATTTTTACTGTATTGAGTTAGCAAACACAGACACACACACACACCCCCTTACATCTCTTATGAAAACTAGTCTTCAAGAAATGAGAAAATAACCTCTTCACAGTTATTTTAATTAAGATCAAAGTATAGGTACATATATCTTTCAAAGGAAATAAGACCCTAAACATCATGTAGCATGGCCACAGTAACTGATGGGCAGACTTTTCAGGGTAAAACAATGGTAATTCATAAGAAAATTGATTGACTTGTTTATAAAATAAAAGTTCCATTATGATGTAAAGAAAATATTCACTAGTATTATCCAGAAATATTAACTGGAAAAGACAGCGTACAAAGGTAGAAAAAGCACAGGATTTGGAATCATAAGACTTGTGTCCTTATCCTCTTCCACTACCCGTATGCTTGTTATCTGAACGCATCATTGACCCTCTCTGGGCCTCAGCTTCCTCAGGAATTCTTACATTTTATATCAAGACTACATATGGTTACTTAGATTAAATAACATAATCTATAAATGCAAACACTTTATATACTGTTGAGTATTATATAAATATTGAATATATATATAATCAATATTATCTACTTAAAAATGAGCAGTGTAAGAAAGGTATGTGTGTGAATCTGTGTTTGTTTGCTTAATCCATAAACATACAGCTGTTCTCTGGCATAGCTCAAAAACCAGGTCTCCTGATTTCGAAGCCTGTGCTCAGTCTTCATATAAAAATTCTGTGTTTCTACTTACTCTCTTCCATCTCCCCTAGAGGCTAATTAATTACATTGCTTAATTACAATGTAAACGAGATTCTAAGTGATGTCAGGGACAATTACATCACAGAGTCATGCACCTACCATATCTTGAATCCTTCAATTTATTCAAATTGAAGAACTTCTTTCCTGGTTGTGCAGGATCCAATGGCTCAGCAATGTGTATGAATGGGTTGCTCATGATTACTGATGGTCACGTGTCCCTAAAGAGGAAAGAAGAAATTTAATTTCTACTTTCAAAGCTGGACCTCATTTATAGTGGTGAGCACTTGCCCTCTTTAGCAATTATTCACTTAAATCTTGTGTCTGGGTATAAATTTATTCACTTAAACATTCACTTAAAGAAATCACTTGTTATCGTCCCAAAGCAGGGGGGAGGGAGGGGACAAATGAACACAAGATTGATATTCTTGGCAAACAAAATGAGCTTCTGTGAAGCTACTGTGAAAACCTTATTTGCCTGCCTCTTAAGAGAGTATAAAACCCCTAACTTCTTTTGCCTTGTTTCTACAACTTCCCAACATCTTGCCACTGTTAAGATGTTACTGTTGTTGTTAGTGGCCGTCGAGTCGACCATGACTCATGGAAGCCCCATACACAACAGAACAAAAAGCTGCCCTGTTCTGTGCCATCCCCATGATGGTTTGTGGATTGGACTGTTGTGATTCACAGGTTTTTCACTGGCCAATTTGGACGAAGAAGAGAAACAAAGAACGTATCGCATGGTATATCTTGAATATATGAAAAGACCTCTGAGCTGGACTCATGTCTTGCTTGGCAGGAGATAAGGAGTCCATAGCAGGTGACATTGCGCAATTATACAAAACTTGAACTTTGGAAGTGGGGACTCTTTAGAGCAGCCATTTTCTGGTACCCTATGAATTTCCTGTTTTAAGAGTCTCTGTGACATTTTTAATAAACTTGTACACCAGACACCTTCCTGGTTCATTTTTGCATACAGTGGCAACAGAGTGTTGACCACGGGGAATCTTTAAAGTACATTGTGGTGGCATAAAAGCCCAAACTCCCCAGACACGTTTGGAGGGTACCTTCCACCCCACTCTGAGAAAGACTTCTTATGTAACCTTTCACAGAGTAAAAACAAAAACAAAAAACCCTGCAGTTGAGTTGATTCTGACTCATAGAGCAGAACTGCTCCATTGGATCTCTAAGGCTGTTATCTTTATGGAAGCAGACTGCCACATCTTTCTCCCATGGAGTGGCTGGTGGGTTCGAACTGTTGACCTTTTGGTTAGCAGCCGAGCTCTTAACTACTGGGCCATCAGAGCTCCTTATTTTCATGGATTACATGTAGTGAATAACAGATAATATCCCTGGCCTTCACCACACAGATAAATAGTGATTTCTAAATAACTATATCACTTACAGCAAAACACACTGGATGAGAGTCAGAGGGATTAGTTGCTGGTCTTACCTCTTGGGCAAAAACCCTTTATTCAATCAATTCCCCAATATTCTTAATTTTAAGATAAATATGTTAAAAATATAAACATGTTAAGAAAGTAAAATTTTTTTCTGCTTAATCCAAAGGTTTTTATGAGTAAATAATATTTATTCAATGTATTTATGGGATGATATGGAATGATCAAAATATTACTGTAAAAAGAAAAAAGGCACCATATAGCCTTATCTCTATAGACAGGTCCTTATCTTCATCAAGGATACAAAGGGGACTAGCAGTCGTTCCTTTGTAGTTCCTTTAAGAGGGACAGGACCCTAGAATTTGAAACTGGAAAGAAGACTTAAGTTTTCACCGTATACCCTTTAGAGTTGTTTGCATTTTTAACTGTGTACACATATAACTTTAAAAAAACTAGTTAAAACCTTAAAAAAAACAAGATAATTGTACATCTATTCTGTCCAAAGTCCAGTACTAGTTTTGGGGAGAGGCAGCTGGTTGACAAGCAGCCCAGCCTTCCTGGAGTTACCAGCGCAGGAGGTGACAGGACAAGCCACAGACACCGATAACAGGCACAGGAGAGGGTAGGGACAAGAGAAGTGGCCTACTCAGCACCTCTTTGCTAGGAACCGCCTCTCTGTCTTAGTCTCACATGATTTTTTTAGGAGTTGCCATTTGGTGGTGATGGTGGCGGTGTGAAGGTATCTGATCCGATCTGGACCAATCAAACTCCTTCTCTAGAAATTCTGGAGCTGAAACTAAGGAAAGACTAGAAAGGACGCTGAAACATACTGTAACTGTGTTTATAAAAGTACCTACGGTAGACCATCTGCATTAGAATTACCTGGGGATTTTGCTAAACACACATTCCTGTGTTCCTACCCCTGAACTACTCCATCAGAATAGACTAGGGTGGGGGGCAGGGTAGAGGAATCACCATCATTAACCTCCTCGGTGGTTCTAACACATGCTCAGTTGAACAGTCATTGCTGGACACTGTGCAATGCCAGGCGAGCAGCTGACACTTAATCCAGGAGGCAGCATGTAAGGCATGTGAAAAAGGAGGGGCGTGTTTTAAAGTGAGATCACAGGCTAATTGCCTTCAGGGCTCAAGAAGGGAACCTACAGATGAAGCAGGCTTTACAGGCAGCCGGGGAATACCTGCCCATCTAAGGGGGCAGTGACCGCGAGCTGCATGCAGAAACACTGGCCCATTGTTGACAGCTCATCCAATTTTTCAAGTGAGGCTAATAATCTGGGTGTTTATATGAAATCTCTTAATTTACAAATGTTGGCAACTGATCTAATTTTCTAAACTACTGTGTGGATCTGCAGCATGACGGACAAAGCAAACATGCCTGTGGGCCCTATCTGACTAGCAGGCCACCAGTCTGCAACTTGTGCTGTGACTCTAACTGGCAGATGTGTCAGACTGGAGGGAGCGAGCTCCAGTAAGGATGCCACCAAAATGATGGGGATGAGAAACAGCCTGGGTAGGCAGATGGATAGAAATGGAAATGCAAGGGGTGGATGGATTAAAAGCTGAAGAGGCAAAATTTAGAGAAAATAGTTACTAAGTGAATGGGGAATAACAAAAGGGAAGAAGAAATCGAACTTAATTCCAGGTAAGGATGGCTGAAAAGTGTTAGGACTGCTTGGGGAGGGACGACTACAGCTTTGGTTTCTGAGCGGATGGAGGTGGAGTGTATAGAAGATGAAGTGCCACACAAATTCAAGGGATTTGTAACGAATTCCCACTAAATCAGGAGGAAAGTCAGGATGCATCTGTTAAAGAGGAAAAACCTATAAATGCACTGTAGAGTAAGAAACATGGTAGTTTGTATGTAGGAGGAGACGCAAATTGTACTTGCAGAAGTTAGGAGAGAAAGGAAGCAGTTACTACTTCAGAAGTAGCAGCACTTTCTTTAAACCCTGCAACACCTCCAAAAATAAAGCATATCATTACTCCAATTTTGCGAGTGAGCAAACTATAGCTCAGAGGGATGGAAAAACTTGCCCAAGGGCAAAATCCAGTAAAAGGCAGAGCTAGGTTTTGAACCCTGGCTCTTTCTACCACCCACACAGCCTTTGCCTCTCCAGGTGCAGCGACTCTCACTCTGAAGCTGAGGCTGGCTGGAGTCCACCAACTCCCAAGAGCTGGGGAGAGCCACAGGAAGAGTCCTGGGCCTGAACGCCTCCCACAAGAGACTCAGTTCTTGAGCGCTGGAGCTGTTGCTATTTCTTTCTGGGGTCACCCAGCAACTAGACTTGAGCCAGGCAATGTCCCATGCTCCCTGCCACTCTTTACCAAGCCATAGGTCAGCAGATACCAACAGCAGTATGTGTTCACAACACAAACTGGTTTGGCTTGGAAATTTGGGAAACCGTCCCTCCACACATGCCTGGGGGCTCTGGAAGTCAGAGCCACTCCAGTGGTTCCACCCACACTATCACTCTTCTCCCAAGTCTCCTCAGAGAAGTCTCAAGTGTTAGTAACCCCAAGAGAAGGCCAAAGCAACCACATTCCAAAGAGGGTGTGAGAGGCAAGATCTTGGCTTGGGAAAGGGTCCATATTCACAGGAGAATCTAGAAACTGTGAATGCTACCTGATCTGCTTTACTCTGGCCAGAGTCCCACCCCATCCCCAAACCCCGAGAATTACTACCAGTCCTGTGGACTCCAGTACTACCCCAGTACTGGGGTTTCTTCTAGGAACTCCAGCAACTGGCCAAGGAGCCCTGCCTACTTCTGACAGCAAGAAAAATCACAGACCCCACTGTTTCAATTCCTTTCTTTTCTTATCTCCCACCCCCCACTCAGCTGCTTCTGTTCTTGCCCCTTTTCCCTCTGCTTTATTTTATCTTCATGCAATACTAATCAAAAAGAAGGATGAACAAACACAGAGAGTAAAGGTGGATTTGGCGGGGGGGGGGGAGGGGGTGGAATGTTATCATACTTTTTGTCTTTCTTAGAAGAGGAAAATGTAAACCTAGATGGTAATATGTTCCTGCCTTTTCTGTTTCACAGAATAAGATGATACTGCAGTGGAGGCACAGGAAAAAAACAAAAAGAAAAAAAGGGGGGAGGGCAGAAGGGGGAAAGGAAAAGAAAACAAGAAAAAGGGAGAGAGGAAGGAATAGGCAACGATGGCTTTTAAGCAGCAATGTTGGGGTAATCATTCAGAACTTTATTTGTCCTTCCTAGGCCCTTGCTTTCAGGCAACTTAGGACTGCTGAACATCTGCCCCTGGCCACTGGATCAAGTAGGACATATGAACAGTTCTCACACAGAAATCAAAAAACAGACACCTGCACTGTGTCTGAAACCCTTCTCACCACCCCTAGCTTATGGTCTGCATGTCAAGATTAGTGTTTGGTGGAGAAAAATGTCTTTCAAAGCTAACTGCTTCCAAAGCTGTCCACCCCGAAATACCAGCTGGGTGACTTGTATAATGCCATGATTCTCAAAATACATTTTGTGGACGGGGAGGTGGGAGAGGAGTCCCAAACACCAGATTTTTAAAGCGAATCACTAAAAAATGCTGTATTAGGCACAGGCAGGTAGATCTGAGGTAAGACATCTAACAATGAGTCATGCTTCTGGTGAGAAGGTGGGGAGGAGGGGCAGAGCTGGGATTCTACCCAACTACATCCAGCCTTGCTGCCAACTTACCTTTGGCTTTCATTCAGGACATGTGCAAGTGACTTGGAGTGGTACCTTCACCTGTATACACTGCCAATAACCCATCACCACACCCTCCCCTAGGGACACGTTGGTCTTAGATGCCAAGGAGGCAGTGGGATTGATCACAGAAAGTGGTGCTTTCTGTACAGAACCTTAGAGAAACTGTAGCATTCCCCTAAAGGAGCCCTGGTGGCACAGTGGTTAAGTGCTCAGCTGCTAATTGTAAGGTCAGCGGTTTGAACCCACCAGCTGCTCTGCTGGAGAAAGATGTGGCAGTCTGCTTCCGTAAAGATTACAATCTTGGAAACCCTATGGGGCAGCTCTACTCTGTCATTTAGGCTCACTATGAGTTGGAATGGGTTGAGCATTCCCCTGATGAGGAAATAAAGGGCCCTGAAAAGAAAGCAACTTGCCTGGGGTCACATGACTTGTCAGTGGTAGAACCTGGAAGAAAATATGACCGATTTTTCCCCAAATGAAAAGCAAATCTCCCATGGGAAGGGGAGAGGTGGTATGGAGTCTAAAATTCTTCTTAAGTAGAGCTGAAAAAAGTCTACTTTTCATATCACAATCTTTGGTTACCGTTGTGTAGTTCTATAATAACTTAGCTGACCTTCCCATGTGGTTCAGAATTCCAGACAGCTGGGTTACAGCTAAACTTTGGGGAAACAACTTAAGGTTAACAATCTGTTTATTCTAAGAGAGGCAGAGGTGTAAGGGTAAATCAATTTTATCACTATAAATATGAAATATCCAATTCTTTACTCAGGTTCAATGTAAGAAATGTGAACACAAGACTCAACTTAAGTGATTTAAGTGAAATTAAAAAGTTACAGAATAATATGTATGCTATAATCCCATTTAAGTTGAAAAAGCTTCAAGACTGAGTATACATTCATTCATAAACACACACACACAACTGTATAAACAGAAAGATCTAGAATAAAGTTATCTCTAAGCAGAAGAATAAGTTGTATAAAGGAGAGCTTTATCTTTTCATGTTATATACCTCTGTATTATCCAATTCTATTTTCAATAAGCATGTGTTCATATACTGTTTGCTTTTTAAAAAAACTGGAGCAGTTATTTTAAATTTGTACATAAATACCTATGGAGGATATTTCATATAGGAAGAGACAGCATCTCTATAAAATAAGAACTTGATAGACATCTTCAGCAATGCCCTTTGAAAGGAATACAGAACAGTTCATAACGTTCCTAGGACTGCCAATAAATAGTTCTTTAATAATTTCTGATGAGGACTGATTTATAAGCAAATTTGTGACAATTACTTTAGATAAGCCCACTCTGCTCTCCAAAGTATGTCCTCCATTACCCACCAATGGAGTGAAATGGTTCTGAGGAGAACTCCTGAATGGTTTGTATTTATCTTTAGATAAACAACCCCATACTTCTTACAGGTCAAGAATACTAGTCCAACCTGGGTGGATCCCCTCGCAGGCCACCCCAGCTCCTTTTCCTCCCCCTCTAATGCCAGTAGGATACTCAACTAGTTGCTGAAACTACTTTCTTGGGTAGTGATAACCTTAAAAATATTACACTGTGAAATTGATGCTCATTGTAGAAAAATAAAAGAAAATGCAGGTTAACAAAAAGCAGCAGCATAAGTCATCTGTAATATCATGGTCTGAAGTTTCGTTTAACACCACATTTAAATACATTTGGATTTAAAAACATCCATCCGTCCACCTGCCTGCCCACCCATCCATTTTTTTTTAACCTTTTGCCAAGTTCAGAGATAAAAAACCAATGTTGGCATTTCTTTAATAGATAGTGAAGTTAAATATTTTTCCATCTATTTTCAGCCACCTGAATTTCCTCTTTTGTAAACTGCCTATCTGCCAGACAGGTCGAATTAAATGACACTAAGATAGCCTTTGGTGACCAAATGTTCTCATCTCTGTAGGGACTTGACTGAGCTATGACTGTGAATGAGACTCAGCCCTTTAACCCTGGAGAGGCTGGAGCTGCCCTTGGCCCCAATCTGGTCTTGAGACTTGCATTCTATAAGATTACCCTTTATATGGATGACAAAAAAAACCCCAAATCAGTTGTTGTCAAATGACAGGCAGCCTTAAAATCGGTTGTGCAAGCTGACCCCATGCTTGGGTGCACTGTAAGCCCAGTTGGTTACAGTAAGTAAGTAGCGCAGTGAACTTTGCTATCTGTAACCTTAGACTGAACCTGCAAGCCCAGGGAGCAATCCTGCCAATGGGTTTCATGGGTGAGCATGAGCAGAGTGTATGGGTAGTGCACTGCTAAGCCATTTACTCTTTCTGGAAAACCATCTCAGACATAAGTCAGCTAACAGCAAATGATTCAACACTGGCATCCAAGGGGAAAAGCACATGGTATGCTTATCATCACTGCCAGACTTGTAGAGATGCTTGGAACAGACAGCTATCCTTAGTTAAATGTCAATGATCAGATAAACTAAGATTCCCCTCTTATGAGTCTTTCTAGCCTCTGGAGTATATAAATGTATGACTTAGCGGTTTCTCCTGTTAGAGTTGAAACCTCTTGGGTTGCCTTACAAGAGCGGCAGAGCCATAGATATTAATGAGCACTACAAGCAAACATGGGACTTCCACACACCAACAGGACGGGGCACAGATGGAGAAGAGTAACCCTATGCAGCCAGGAATGGGGTGGAGAGAATACAGTCTAGGTGGTGGTTCTCACTCCCTTTGGTGGAGTGGAGGGATATCAGTTTCCAGGGGAGCTTATATTGTTTGAAAGAGCTTCCCGGTGATCAGTTGAGAATCGTTGCTGTATGGTCTGAAGTACACACAATACATCCTCCCAATCATTTATCTGGGATATCTAAAGACACATGTGAGTGGATTTTTTTTAATCTGTGCAAGCAACAGAAAGGGCTTTCTTCTCTATTTTCATGTGGTTTGCATCCACCGTTCTACCTCCATTCTCATACCTTCCTAAATACACTCATCCTGAGTTTCCATGGCTTTCAACTCCAGCGTAAAAAGTCATACGTTTCTAGGGTTTATTTCAGTTCACTATTAAGATTATTAATGCTAGGCTTGGAGGTGGGGTCAAGATGGAGGAATAGCCAGACGCTTCCTGAGATCCCTCTTAAAACAAAGACCCCAAAACACAAGTGAAATGATTATCTTTATGACAAGCTAGGAGTGATGAACATCAAAGGCAAGGTTAGAAAATGGACACAGTGGCAGGGGGAGGGAAAGATGGTTCGGAAGTGGAGAGGAATTGATCAGACCTGAATCTCTGGGATCCCTCAGGCACCATTACCAGGAGCGGCAAGGCGGGCTGGTAGTAGCATTCTGTCTGGCCAGCTGCCCTTTCCTCAGGGAGAAGCAGCCAGAGCACAGGCCACTCACACCTCGGGAACCAGAGAAGAATGGCAATCTCTGCAAAAGCTGAGTCTCACTCACATATATTTTACCACACCCCCATACCCCCAAGCTGGCTTCAGAGGCTGTTGATTTCCCTGGGCCTGAGATAAGCCCTGTTCAGCGCCCTGAGCCATCCTCCCAGCCTTGACATAGGAATAAATTCACAACTGGAGGAAAAGATAACTTGCCAGCTCCACTAACCCAGGGAGCTCAGGACAGAAGCGACTCCTGCCCAGGTATAAATGGTCCATGGACGTTGAATACCTTTCCTGTGTGGGCCTAGTTCAGAATAGGCCCTTGCTGACAGACTGCAACCATTTCAGCTGTGCGGTGAAGGGGCGAGTGTTTGACATTTGACACCACTTTGACTATTAAACAGAGTCCTCACCTACCCACATCAGGGGCCCAAGGACTGGTGGCTCCACTCAGGTCACACAGCCGCCTGCGACAGGGGTCCCAGGATAAGTGATACCTCCCGGTACTTACAACCAAAAGCACTGGATGCCCATGGTCCATCTGCAGACCCCATCCATGTTTACACTCTAGAGAACAGGGACACACTTTCCTCTCAAATACTTGGGGGACGGTTCTCAGCCCCCTCGCTTGTTGAGAACATGACCCCTGCTGCAACCAGATACCTGTACCTACACCAATCATCCCTGCCCCCCTAAGATTGTAAGGACAGAGCCTGTACCCTACACTTGATGATGAGCTACCTGGACAACTGAGGTGAATTCATACAAGAAAAGTGAATGGACTTCTAGACTGATACACCTGATAACAGCTCTAGCCATCTGGTGACGGGATGTGAGAGCTTCAAAGACAAAAATAATCAAGCTAGCTAACTCAAGCAACCCGTTTGAGCATATCAAAACAAAACAAAGCAATAAGCTAGGATACAGTAAGCAAACATAAAATAAACTAATGCAATAACTTATAGATGGCTTGGAGACAACAATCAATATCAAGTCACATAAAGAAACAGACAATAATTGCCTCAACAAGCTCTCAAAACAAAGAAGCAAGGGATCTTCTGGATGAAAGTGCAATCCTGGAACTACCGGATGCAGAGTTCAAAATATTAATATATAGAACTCTTGAAGACATCAGGAATGAGATTAGGAAGGAGATCAGGCAATACGCAGAACAAGCCAAGGAACACACAGATTAAGCAGCTGAAGAAATTAAAAAATTTATTCAAGAACATAATGAAAAATTTAATAAGCTGTAAGCATCCACAGAAAGACAGCAATGAGAAATTCAGAATATTAGTAATAATATTACAGAACTAGACAACTCAATACAAAGTCAGAGGAGTAGAACTGAGCAAGTAGAAGGCAGAACTGGTGAGCTTGAAGATAAAGCACTTGGCACCCATATATTTGAAGAAAAATCATATAAAAGAATTAAAAAAAATGAAGAAACCTTAAGAATCATGTGAGACTCTATCAAGAGAAATAACCTACAAGTGATTGGAGTACCAGAACAGGGAGGGATAACATAAAATACAGAGAAAATTGTTGAAGATTTGCTGGCAGAAAACTTCCCTGATATTGTGAAAGATGAGAAGATATCTATCCAAGATGCTTATCGAAATCCACGGAAGGTAGATTTTAAAAGAAAGTCACCAAGACATATCATAATCGAACTTGCCAAAACCAAATTAAGAGCAGCTAGTTTTTAGGGATAAATGAAAACTCACCTACAAAGGAGAGTCAATAAGAATAAGCTTGGACTACTTGGCAGAAACCATGCATGCAAGAAGGCAATGGGATGACTTATATAAAGCACTGAAGGAAAAAAATTGCCAGCCAAGACTCATATATCTAGCAAAACTGTCTCTCAAATATGAAGGTGAAATTAGGACATTTCCAGATAAACAGAAGTTTAGAGAATTCATAAAAACCAAAACAAAATTAAAAGAAATACTAAAGGGAGTTCTTTGGTTAAAAGATCAGTAATATCAAGTATCAACCCAAGACCAGAACACTAGACAGAGCAATCAGATAACGCAGACAGGAAAATCACAAAAACAAATCAAAATAAAAAAACGCTAAAACAGGGAAACAGCGATGTTATTCTGTAAAAGGAGACAACATTAAAACAAGAGGGATTAAAAAATGTAGTCATAGATTTTTCATATGAGGAGGAATACAAGGCAATATAAAGAAATAAAAGTTAGGTTTGAACTTAGAAAAACAGGGGTAAATATTAAGGTAACCACAAAGGAGACTAACAATCCTACTCATCAAAATAAAATACAAGAAAAAAGTAGAGACTCAGAAGATACAAAATCAACAACGAATAAGAGGAAAAGACAACATATAAAGATAAACTACTCAGCACAAAAAATTAAGTGGGAAAAAGAAACTTTCAACAACACACAAAAAAAGACATCAAAATGACAGCACTAAACTCATACCTGTCTATAATTACACTGAATCTAAATGGACTAAATGCACCAATAAACAGACAGAGAGTGGCCGAATGGATAAAAAAAACACGATCCGTCTATATGCTGCCTACAAGAGACACACCTTAGACTTAGAGACACAAACTAAAACTCAAAGCTAGCTCACTCAAGCGACCCAATTGGGATGGAAAAAAAATGTATCGAGCAAACCACAATCAAAAAAGAGCAGGAGTGGCTGTATTAACTTCCGACAAAATAGACTTTAAAGTTAAATCTACCACAAAGTACAAGGACAGACACTACATAATGATTAAAGGGACAATATACCAGGAGGATACAACCATATTAAATATTTATGCACCCAATGACAGGGCTGCAAGACACATAAAAACAAACTCTGACAGCACTGAAAAGTGAGATAGACACCTCCACAATTATAGGAGGAGACTTCAACATACCACTTTGGGTAAAGGACAGGACATCCAGAAAGAAGCTCAATAAATACACGGAAGATCTAAATGGTACAATCAACCAATTTGACCTCACAGACATATACAGAATGCTCCACCCAACAGTAGCCAAGTATACTTTCTTTTCTAGTGCACATGGAACATTCTCTAGAATAGACCACATATTAGGTCATAAAGCAAGCCTTAGCAGAATCCAAAACACTGAAATATTATAAAGCATCTCCTCTAACCATGAGGCCATAAAAGTAGAAGTCAACAACAGAGGAAGCAGAGAAAAGAAATCAAACACTTGGAAACTGAACAATATCTGGCTCAAAACCAACTGGGTTATAGAAGACACTAAGGATGGCATACAGGAATTCCTGTAATCCAGTGAGAACGAAAACACTTCCTATCAGAACTTTTGGGAACAACTAAAGCAGTGCTCAGAGGTCAATTTATATCAATAAACGCACACATACAAAAAGAAGGGCCCAAATCAAAGAATTATCCCTACAACCTGAACAAATAGAGAGCAGCAAAAGAAACCCGCAGGTACCAGAAGAAAGCAAATAATGAAAACTAGAGCAAAATTAAATGAAATAGAAAACAGAAAAACAACTGAAAGAGTTAACAAGACCAAAAGCTGGTTTTTTGAAAAAACCAACAAAATTGATAAATCATTGGCCAAATTGACAAAAGAAAAACAGGAGAGGAAGTAACCTGAATAAGAAATGAAATGAATGATATTAAAACAGACCCAACTGAAATTAAAAGAATCATATGAGAGTATTACAAAAAACTGTACTCTTAACAAATTTGAAAACCTAAAAGAAACTGATGAATTTCTAGAAACATACTACCTACCCAAACTAACACAAACAGAGGTAGAACAACTAAATAGACCCATAACAAAGGAAGAGATTGAAAAGGTAATCAAAAAAACTCCCAACAAAAAAAAAAAGCCCCGGTCCGGACAGCTTCACTGCAGAGTTCTACCAAACTATCAGAGAACAGTTAACACCACTACTACTAAAGGTATTTCAGAGCAAAGAAAAGGATGGAACACTCCCAAACTCATTCTATGAAGCCAGTATATCCCTGATACCAAAACCAAAGACACCACAAAAGAAGAAAATTACAAACCTATATCCCTCATGAGCTTAGATGCAAAAATCCTCAACAAAATTCTA
Source organism: Elephas maximus indicus (assembly GCF_024166365.1). Classification (NCBI taxonomy): domain Eukaryota; kingdom Metazoa; phylum Chordata; class Mammalia; order Proboscidea; family Elephantidae; genus Elephas; species Elephas maximus. Next base: position 41,622,140 of record NC_064827.1, on the reverse strand, counting down.
GCCAATAGAATTCAACAACACATGAAAAAAATAATTCACCATGACCAAGTGGGACTCATACCAGGTATGCAGGGATAGTTCAACATAAGAAAAACAATTAATGGAATCCATCATATAAATAAAAGACAAGAACCACATGATTTCATCAATTGATGCAGAAAAGGCATTTGACAAAGTTCAACACCCATTCATGATAAAAACTCTCAGCAAAATAGGAATAGAAGGAAAACTCCTCAACACAATAAAGGGCATTTGTACAAAGCCAACAGCCAACATCATCCTAAATGGAGAGAGTTTGAAAGTATCACGTTTGAGATAGGGAACCAGACAAGGATGCTCTTTATCACCACTCTAATTCAACACTGTGCTGGAGGTCCTAGCCAGAGCAATTAGGCTAGATAAAGAAATAAAGGGCATCTAGACTGGTAAGGAAGAAGTAAAAATATCTCTATTTGCAGATGACATGATCTTATACACAGAAAACCCTAAAGAAACAAATAGAAGAGCTCAGCAGAGAATCAGGATACAAGATAAACATACAAAAATCAGTTGGATTACTCTACATCAACAAAAAGAACATCGAGGAGGAGATCACCAAATCAATATCATTTACAATAGTCCCCAAGGAGATAAAATACTTAGGAAGAAATCTTATCAGAGATGTAAAAGATATATACAAAGAAAACAAGACACTACTGCAAGAAACCAAAAGAGACCTACGTTAAGTGGAAAAACATACTTGGTCATGGATAGGAAGGCTTAACAATGTAAAAATGTCTATTCTACAAAAAGCCATCTATAGATTTAATGCAATTCCGATCCAAATTCCAACGACATTTTTTAATGAGATGGAGAAACAAATCACCCACTTCATATGGAAGGGAAAGAGGCCCCAGTTAAGTAAAGCATTACTAAAAAAGAAGAACAAAGTGGGAGGCTTCACTCTACCTGATTTTAGAACCTATTACACTGCCATAGTAGTCAAAACAGCCTGGTACTGGTAAAACAATAGATACACAGACCAAAAGAACAGAATTGGGAATCCAGATATAAATCCACCCACATATGAGCAGCTGATATTTGACAAAAGCCCAAAGTCAATTAAATGGGGAAAAGACAGTCTCTTTAACAAATGGTGCTGGCATATCTGGATATCCATCTGCAAAAAAATGAAACAAGACCCATACCTCACACCGTGCACAAAAACTAACTCAAGATGGATCAAAGACCTAAATATAAAATCTAAAATGATAAAGATCATGGAAGAAAAAATAGGGACAACGTTAGAAGCCCTAATACATGGCATAAACAGTATATAAAACATTACTAACAACGCAGAAGAAAAACTAGATAACTGGGAGCTCCTAAAAATCAAACACCTATGCTCACCCAAAGACTTCACCAAAAGAGTAGAAAGATTATTTATAGACTGGGAAGAAGTTTTTAGCTATGACACTCCTGATCAGCGCCTGATCTCTAAAATCTACACGAAATTGCAAAAACTCAACTACAAAAAGACAAATAACCCAACTAAAAAACGGGCAAAGGATATGAACAGGCACTTCACTAAAGAAGGCATTCAGGTAGCTAACATATATGAGGAAATGCTCACGATCATTAGCCATTAAAAAAAAAAAAGAGAAATCCAAATCAAAACTACAATAAGATTCTATCTCACTCCAACAAGGCTGTTATTAATCCAAAAAACACAAAATAATAAATGTTGGAGATGTTGTGGAGAGACTGGAACACTTATACACTGCTGGTGGGAATGTAAAATAGTACAAGCACTTTGGAAATCGATTTGGCACTTCCTCAAAAAACTAGAAATAGAATTACCATACCAAATACCCAGTGCCGTCGAGTCAATTCCGACTCACAGCGATCCTATAGGACAGAGTAGAACTGCCCCAGAGAGTTTCCAAGGAGTGCCCAACAGATTCGAACTGCCCACCCTTTGGTTAGCAGCCGTAGCGCTTAACCACTACACCACCAGGGTTTCCAGAACTACCATAGGATCCAGCAATCCCACTCCTTGGAATATATCCTAGAGAATTACGAGCCTTTACATGAACAGAGAGATGCACACCCATGTTCACTGCAGCACTGTTTACAACAGCAAAAAGTTGGAAGCAACCAAGGTGCCCATCAACAGATGAATGGATAAATAAATTATGGTACATTCACACAATGGAATACTACGCATCGATAAAGAACAATGATGAATCCGTGAAACATTTCATAACATGGAGGAATCTGGAAGGCATTATGCTGAGTGAAATTTGTCAGTTGCAAAAGGACAAATATTGTATAAGACTACTATTATAAGAACTTGAGAAATGGTTTAAACAGAGAAGAAAATATTCTTTGATGGTTACAAGAGGAGGGAGGGAGGGAGGGTGGGAGAGGGGTATTCACTAATTAGATAGTAGATAAGAACTACTTCAGGTGACGGGACAGACAACACACAATACAGCCGAGGTCAGCACAACTAAACTAAAAGCAAAGAAGTTCCCTGAATAAACTGAACGCTTCAAAGACCAGCATAGCAGAGGCGGGGATTTGGAGACCATGGTTTCAGGGGACATCTAAGTCAATTGGCATAATAAAATCTATTAAGAAAACATTCTGCATCCCACTTTGGAGAGTGGCTTCTGGAGTCTTAAACACAAGCAAGCGGCCATCTAAGACGCATCAATGGATCTCAAACCACCTGGAGCAAAGGAGAATGAAGAACACCAAAGATACAAGGTAATAACGAGCCCAAGGGACAGAAAGGACCACATAAACCAGAGACTGCATTGGACCCAGACCAGAAGAGCTAGATGGTGCCTGGCTACAACCAATGACTACTCTGACAGGGAGCGCAATGGAGAGCCTCTGAGGGAGGAGCAGGAGAGCAGTGGGATGCACACCTCAAATTCTTGTAAACAGACCAGATTTAATGGTCTGACTGAGAGTAGAAGGACCCCAGAAGTTATAGTACCCAGACCTTCTGTTAGCCCAAGACAGGAGCCATTGCCAAAGCCAACTCTTCAGAAAGGGATTGGACTGGGCTATGGGATAGAAAATGATGCCGGTAAAGAACGAGCTTCTTGGATGAAGTAGACACATGAGACTATGTTGGCTTCTCCTGTCTGGAGGGGAGATGAGAGAGCAGAGGGGGTCAGAAGCTGGCCAAATGGATAGGAAAATAGAGAGTCGAGGGAAGGAGTGTGCTGTCCCATTAGGGTCAGAGCAATTAGGAGTATATAGCAAGGTGTGTATAAATTTTTGTATGAGAGACCAACTTGATTTGTAAACTTTCACTTAAAGTACAAAAAAAAAAAAAAAAAGTAAGATTAGCTAGGTTTCATTTTTTTTCCATTTCAAGAGAAATTAATTGGTCCCACACCAAAACTGATGGTTGTGTATCTAAACATCATACTGCTTATAAGCAACTTTTTGTCGAAAGTGAGGTTCCAAGGATGCCTACGTATGTATAAACGACCCTGAGGTCAGAACCATTCAGGCAGCAAAATCACCATGGTATGTCAACTCGGCTCTTTCACAAAGCAGAGAGCTAGAATATTAGTTCTTTGCTTTATTTGATGTGGCTACATCTGGACTAACTAAATATCTCTAAATTCTCCCCAGGCTCAGGTCACCTATTTGATCCTCCTAGCTATTCATAAAAGTTATTTTAAAAGAATAAAACTCTTAAATGTGACACTTGTAATTTAAAGAAGCACAAACCAATTGCCCATTTTGGGAGAAAATGAAATAATAAAAACAAAATATTGGTGCTGAAGGTGGATGGTGGAGGAAGAAATGGTTTTATAACAATATAATCAAAGCCACTAACACATTTTTCTTGATTACTAATTATATGGAAGGTGCAGCGCAAGCTACAAAGATGAGTGAGACTCTGCCTTCTATATGAGAAGGCTTTGCCATCACGGAGTAACTTGCAAAAGTGTAAAAAAACAAAGTCTACTGCAGTTAAAATTTTAAATTATCAGTCTGTTTTCACTAGTTCTTCTGTCCCATTCTGAGACAGCTGACAAGAATGTTCCACATATACTGTTAGATTTTTTAAAAAGCTGTAACAGTTATTTTTAAATAAGTTTCATTCTGAGTAAGCCCAGCACCTTTCTATGCCTCAGTTTTTCAAACAGTAAAATAAGGCTGGCCGATGGTCTCAAAAGTCCGACTTAAGTGAAAAATTCTGATTCATTCATTCATTTGACAAATATTTTCAGTCTAATAAGCATAAGGAACTCTTTTAGGCACTGGGGATACTGCAGTGCCCAGAACTGTCAAAACCCCTGTCCTCAAGGTGCTTCCATTCTAGTGGAGGGAGACAGACTCTGAACAACTACATACACAAACAGAACGTCAGACGGTGATCAGCTCTGTGGTTGAGCCGGGGTGAGGGTGGTAGGGCGTGCGGGGGCTGTGCGGAGTGTAGGGCGGTCAGGGAAGAACTTATTAACATGGTGCTTGAGCACAGCCTTGGAGGAAGGGATGGAACAAGCTGTGTGTCATCTAGGGGAGTGGTAAGAACAGCTGCAAAGGCCCTGACGTAGGGGCACATTAGTTAGGTCTGAGGAAGGGCAGGGACACCATAACAGGGTGAGTAAGGGCAGAAAATGAGGAGAGGCGTGGGGGAGCGGCAGAGGCCAGACCCCGTGGGGGCTTTGTAGGCTACCATAGGCTTTGGATAAAAAAAAAAAACAAATAAAACATTAAACTAGTTGCCACTGACTCGATTTCACCTCATGGTGGCCCCATGAGTTGCAGAGTAGGACTGTGCTCCACTCGGTTTTCACGGCTGTGACCTTCTGGAAGCAGATCACCAGGTCGTTCTCCTGAAGCACCTTTGGTTGGGTTTAAAATGGCAACCTTTCAGTTAGTAGTCGAGCGCTTGTTTGTGCTACCCAGGAACTCCTGGGGGTTCTGAATAAAGACAAACTAAAGGTATTCGCCTACCTCTATACCTGGCTTAAATGATAGATTTCCAATGTCAGAAATTGTTAAAGTTTGATACAAAATTAACTCATTATATGAAAATATTAGATTCATTTAAAAAGTGCCTACTTCCTGAAATCTAACCCTTCTATTTCCCTGAACTTCATTATTAAGTAACACTAGAATTTTCAGTACGTATCATAAAAATGTTCATGACTCACTTGGCAGACGTGTACCACTGCTGAAAGCCCAGTGAGGATCTGGGGGCTAGGGCTAGGCTGCAGCAAAGTGCAACTGAGCCACCCTTGATCTTTAAGCTCCCCCAACTCTAGGCTCACTGGTCAAAACTGAGCTCAAAGTCACCGGCTATTCCTGAAAGACAAAAACTCACCTGACACATCCTTCAAGTTCATTTTAAACTAACAGCAGTGCGAAAATTCAAAAACACAGAAATATAGTGCTCATTTTTTTGGTGTCACTGTGGGCTAACATAAGCAGAGTTTCATAAAGTCTTGGTGAACTTCATAATTTACAATACCGAGGTCAGCTGAGAAAAGAAGTCACTGTGGGGTCAAAAAACATTTTTCTAGAAAGTAAAGAAAGAAGCAAGGCCAGGCACCCCTCAGAACCAGGCATCCTGAGCAGTCCTCCAGTCCTGACCTCGTCTTCCCTCATTACGGTCAGTCCTCAACCCTTTGGGTCCCTTGCCCTGCGGCTCCGCAGGCTCACCAGTAGGGCTTCAAAAATGACACCCGCAGAGACCGCAAAGAAGTCCTACTTCATCTAAGTCTTGGGAGGAAGGTGAATGAGGAGAGGGCAGGTACACGCATTTTTAAGAAGTGTTACAGAGCAGCTCTGCTTGCCGTCCCTTCTTGAACAACAACAACAAAAAAAACAAAGCTGCATTATTTCCTCAAGCTCTCACTTTGTAGATCTGTGGTAACGAACCTGTAGCTAGCTCAAACGTCAGGAATTAGACAGAAGGGATGTTACAAACAAAGGCCAGATGCATGGCTGCAAGAGGTCTTATAGTGCACCATTTATGAATTCACCAAGTTTTTAAGGCCATCGACTCCCACCCACCTCACAGACTTGATCTCACCGGGCCTCAGAGCTGCTTGGATTCAGAGTGACTCATGCTAATAAAGTTCCCAGAAGCTTGACAAAGAAGCCCACATAGTTACTGATTTTTCTCAAGAAATGGAGCAGCCAGGAGGACCGAATGCTCCTGTTTTCTGACCAGCACGCTCTTTTCCCAGAGCAGTGTATCAGGGTGTTTAGCAGCTAGATTTAGGAAGCCAGACTAAAGGCGTTGAGGGGAACTGACAAACTCGAGTCTGTTAGCCTCTAAAGCCCAGCTCTTAAGCAACTATGCTCTAGTCCCACCTCAGTGACCCACACAATAGTATGGCTTCTATATGCTACTGCCATTTCATTGGGTCAAAGATGTGACAAGTAGTATTGTAGCATTAGACTATGACACATCTGGTACCTGCGCCTCTCTGGATTATCTAAGAGAAAGGACTGACATGGATTCACTTCATACATCTGACATTTATGTACCACGGGGATAAAGGGATAAAAGTTTCCATCCTCCTCCAGTTACTTACAGACTGGAAACGGAGAGTGGTCAGGAGAGAATTGCAATACCATGTAATCCGTGCTACAGCAGCAGTGGATGGAGTGTGACAGAGAAGCATCAAGGCAGGACACCTAAGCGAGCACGGGAAGGGTCAGGGAAGCCTCCAGAGACAAACCTTTCAGAATTACACAGGGAGGGAGTTAGTGAAAGACTGTTCTGGGAAGAGAAGCCAGCACATGGAAAGGCAAGAATTCTGACACTGTGGACTACTACTACAAGTTGTCTCATGTGGATGAAGCACAGGGTGCATGTTGGGGAGGGGTAAGAGGAGAGAAAAAGGGATGGGATAGGGTCTAGATCACTACAAAGCTCACTGACAGCTTTACATTTATCCTGAAGACAAGGAAGCACCATTAAAGGATTCCAGTCTGGGATCTTCAGGGCCAGCTTTGATTCTCAGAGATCACTCTGGTAGTGGTGTGGAGGACTGACTGGAGGGAAGGAGGCTAGACTGATGTCAGGGAGGCAGGTGAGGGGCTTTTACAATATCAAGTAAGAAAAAGGGCAACGGCAAGGAGAAGGTACAGGAGGACAAAGATCCCTGGGGAGACTTAAGAAAAAATGGACTAGGTTTGGAAAAGTTAAATACTGCATAAGACAGGGGGTGGGTAAGGAAGAAACAGAGGTCTAGGATAGCCCCTAGGTTTCTCATTTGGGCAGAATGGCAGAGCCATTTGCTAAAATGGGAACCGGAACATCAGTTTTCAGACATGTTGAATTTGGGATGAAGATGTCCAGTGGACAGCCTGGAGCTTAGGATGTCTGAGCTGGGACAGAAGTTCAAAAGAACAGCAGCAGGCATTATGTCCCGAGTGCTATATCATTCTATAAGCATCATAGTCCAGAGAAATGTACTAAGTGTGTAGGGAGGCCTGTGGGGGCGGAGGTGGGTGCCAGGCACCTCACTCATGTTGTCTAATATGATGCCTCTGCAACTCTGTGACAAAGCCATCATCATCCCATTTTACAGGTGAGAAGACTGAGGATCAGAGGGTCTCAGGTTGGTAAGTGGACAAGTCAAGAGTCAAACCCAGGCCTCCTAATGCTAGAGCTGACTCTTTTGCACCAAGCTGCATAAGTGGTATCATTTTATAGTCACTCCATATACAAAGATCCAAATTAATCAAGTGGACTTAAAAAAAACAAATCTCACTTTAAAATAGTCTTCAAGCTCCAAGGTACACATAAGGACTAGGTGGTGGTGGTGGTTGTGTGCCATCAAGTCAATTCCGACTCATAGCAACCCTACAGGACAAGTAGAACTGTCCCATAGGGTTCCCAAGGCTGTAATCTTTACAGAAGCAGACTCGCCTTCCCAAGGCTGTAATCTTTACAGAAGCAGATTGTTCCCTCCCCTTACTCCCACCCTCCCTCTCCCCCTCCCCCACCCCTCGCAGAGCAGCTGGTGGCTTCTAACTGCTGACTTTTCAGTTAGCAACTGAGTGCTTACCCACTATGCCACCAGGGCCCATTGAAGACTAGATAGTCAGCTCCAATTTCACTAAAGTATCCTGGATGTTGGGAAAATCTGAATGATAGGCAACTTTTAAAGGAAGGGTTGATGTGAATAATGTAGGCATCAACAGTACTTAAGATGTGATTGATTCTTGATCTGAGAAAATAAGGGTTTTATGAAATATAGCATCCTTAAAGCCAATCCTGAGGCTGGTCTTGATCCCACCATTAATACAGGGCTGTGCCTTCAGTTATGCCTGCCTTAGCATAGCTCTTGCACATAGCCAGCTGTTGGCAACGGTTTATTCACCTCTCCTCTTCTCAGCCAAAACTTGAAACCTGGTGATCATGTAGGAGGACACCTTCCCAGACTGACGCAGCTTCTCCATGAACTATGGTACAGCCTGTACCTTGCTTTGTAATTTTACAATAGCGTTCATAAAAAGGATGACGAGAATAACGAATAATTAAGTGCTCTATGCACGTCTGTTTTGAGCAATGGCCCAGACAAGTCACACTAACCAAATACGGGCTTGCCCAGAGTTTTCCTTAGGTCAAGAAAAGAGAATGAGAGAGAAAACACCAGCACTCATGCACAACCTTGCTGGTTCATCAGAAGGCGGATTAACTTTTGACAACAAAGACTAAAGCAGAACGTGTATGAGAGAAACAATGGCTTTGGAATGTGATACCGTTTTAGTAGTTCAATGGCATTAAGGAGTACTTACTTACCTCAAGGGCCTATTTTGTCTGCCAAAGACACATACTGCTTAGAAAGGTGGTTTCATGTCTTGCAGGTTCTTCACATCTAATTCCAAAGCCCTTTGGTTTCCAATCTACACTTAAGACCAGACTCTGCCACTACTCCCATACATAAGATTCTATCTTCCTAAACTTCAGTTGCATGCATTGTAGATTTAAGGCAACAATACCTGCACAACACTGCTCTGCCCAGCTCATGATGGCTGCTATGATAATTAAATGGGGTAATACAGGAGAGCACAGTGTACACTGGAAACTATACCTCTGAGCTACCTTCATGAGACTGGTATCAAATCTCATTAAGGGGACATGGTTGGCTCTAGATGCAGTCTATTTCTTTAACTGAGGATTTAAATATACATTTTAAAACACAATGAACATTTAAAAATACAGTCAAAATCACTCTTATTCAATAAAAGTGATCCAATACAGTTTGTTTTTGTTTTTTTTTTTCACTGGTCTTTTTCCTAAAAGAAAAAAAAAAATCCTAAAATCAGAGAAGACTTACACGCTCCAGACATATATGTGAAAAATGAAAAAAAAAAAAAAAGATTATAAAGAAACGTATTTCTCAAAAAAAAAAAAGTCACCTATTTATATTGGCTCAAATTGAAGACTTTTTGTAGTCAGTTCTTTAAAATCTTTCTAATCTCATGCAGATGAGAGTAAATGTTCTAATTCCTAGATAATATGCACTTTTTTTTCTTTTAATGTGATGGATTTTTTAAAGAAATTTTGTTCAATGAACTTGATCAATTCACATTAATTTAGCATTTATTTCTTGAGCATCTTCCCATTAACCAAAGCTAAGTGCCATAGGACAAAGGAAGATAAGGAAAACATTCTTTGTTTATAGGAAGATTACAGTCTAACAAGGCTGAGATAGGCACACAAGTTACTGTAACGTGATAAGGCTCATAAGAAAGGTCAAAAGGAAGAGACACCTACAACTGAAGGAACTAAGAAAGATCTTACAGAGAGGTAAAATGAGAAAAGGATAGAGGGAAACAATTTAGTCTCTCAGGTAGAGGTAAACCTGAGCACAAGCAAAAAAAAGTAAAGCAGCAGGATAACCAGGAAGTGCTCAGCAGCCATTCAGCAATTCAGTTTGGCTGACGTGAAGGTTGTTGTTGGTAGCTGCCACTGAGTTGGCCCTGAAGGTTGTTGTTGGTAGCTGCCACTGAGTTGGCCCTTGGCTCACGGGGATCCCGGGGATCCCGTGCACAGCAGATCAAAACTATGCTTGGTTCTGCGCCATCCCCATGATCGGTTGCAGATCACACCATTGTGATCCACTGGGTTTTCAATGGCTGATTTTCAAAGTAGATCCCCAGGCTTTTCTTCGCAGTCTGTCTTCGTCTGGAATCTCCGCTGAAACCTGTTCAGCATTGCAGCAATGCATAAACCTCCACCGACGGCCAGGTGGTGGCTATGCATGACAAGCACTGGCTGGGAATCGACGCCAGGTCACACAAACAGAGAGGGCGAGAGTTCTACCGCCGAACCACCACCGCCCCATGACAGGAGGGTACAAGAGTTTAAAGATTTTTGCTACAGCAGACAGCATGTGCTTGTTACTAAAAAGACACAACAAAGAATAGTTCTTAGCTAATTCATACAGTTGAAAATGAAGATACCAACTCCTGGCAGAGGGGGAAAAAAGTGGAGTGGAGAAAAGGTATATATGAAACAAGATGGACCAAATGTTCATAATTGTTGAAGCTGGAAGTATATATTCCTCCACTTCTTCATATGTTTGAAATTTTCCATTAAAAATAGCTAAAAAAGAAATGAAGGCTGATTGATCTAGGGAGCTAGTCAGCTGATAGCTTCTCAGGTGACAGTGTTAATTAATTCCTTGAAGAACTTTCTAACCCCTGGGTCAACCGGAGGGAGAGAGAAGGGTAATAGGTCGGAACAGGCTCCACAGGGGAAACAGGCTCAGCACAATGTGGCTAAAACTCCGTGGGCATGCTGTTATCAGCTCCCCTGTGCCTCACACTCTTCACTTGTCTCTCAAGTAACAGGGCTCAGGTACTGGCAAGTTGGTGGTAAACTGGTCAAAGGCAAATGATGGCAACTCTGTCCTTAATGATGTTGTTGTTAGGTCCCATCGAGCTGGTTTTGACTCATGGCGATCCTATGCACAACAGAACAAAACATTGCCCAGTCCTGCGCCACTGTGTCAATCCATCTCATTGAAGGTCTTCCTCTCTTTTGCTGATTCTCTACTTTACCAAGCATGATGTCCTTCTCCAGGGACTGGTCTCTCCTGATAACACGTCCAAAGTACGTGACTCGAGTCTCCCCATCCTCATTTCTAAGGAGCATTTTGGCTGTACTTCCTCCAAGACAGATTTGTTTGTTCTTCTGGCAGTTCATGGTACATTCTTCGCCAATACCATAATTCAAAGACATCAATTCTTCTTAGGTCTTCCTTATTCATTGCCCAGCTTTCACATGCATATGAGGCAATTGAAAATACCATGGCTTGGGTCAGGCACACCTTAGTGCTCAAGGTGACATATTTGCATTTAACACTTTAAAGAGGTCTTTTGCAGCAGATTTGCCCAGTGTAATGCATCCTTTGATTTTCTGAGTGCTGCTTCCATGGGCTTTGACTGTGGATCCAAGTAAAACGAAATCCTTGACAATTTTAATCTTTTCTCCATTTATCATCTTTTTTTTTTTTTTTTTTTTGGTCCAGTGGTCAAGGATTTTTGCTTCTTTATGTAGAGGCGTAATCCATACTGAAGGCTGTAGTTTTGGATCTTCATCAGTAAATGCTTCAAATTCTCTTCACTTTCCACAAGCAAGGTTGTGTCATCTGCATATCGCAGGTTGTTAATGAGTCTTCCTCCAATTCTGATGCCACGTTCTTTTTCATATAGTCCGGCTTCTCAGATTATTTGCTCAGCAAGCAGACTGAATAAGTACAATCCTGATGCACACCTTTCCTGATTTAAACCCCGTAGATTTAAAATCTTGCTCTGGTTGAACAACTGCTTCTTGGTCTATGTACAGGTTCCCCATAAGTACAGTTAAGGATTCTGAAATTCCTAATCTTCGTAATGCTGTCCATAGTTTGTTATGATCCGCACAGTTGAATGCCTTTGCAGAGTCAATAAAACACAGGTAAACATCTTTCTGATATTCTCTGCTTTTAGCCAAGATCCATCTGACATCAGCAATGATATTGCTTGCTCAACATCCTTTCCTGAATCTGGCTTGCATTTCTGGCAGTTCCCTATCAATGTACAGCTGCAACCATTTTTGAATGCTCTTCAGCAAAATTCTACTTGTGTGTAACGTTAATGACAAAAGAAAACCAAACTCGTTGCCATCGAGTCAATTCCAACTCATAGCGACCCTGTTAATGATACTGTTTGATAATTTCCACATTCCGTTGGATCACCTTTCGTTGGAATGGGCACAGATATAAATCTCTTTCAAGTTGGCTGGCTAGGTAGCTGTCTTCCAAATTTCTTAGCACAGATGAGTGGGTACTTCCAGCATTGCATCCATTTGTTGAAACATTTTATTGGTATTCCATCAATTCCTAGAGACCGTTTTTTTACCAATGCATCCTTAATTACATGTAAATATCTCTTTAATGTATTATGTGTAAAAAATAACTGCAGGGGTTATTTTTGGTCAGATCAAATGTAACATTTGTTCATGGTAGAAAATACTGATAAAAAATGAAGAAAATTTAAAAGTTAACTGTATCCTACCACCAAGGGAAAATCACTCAATGTTTCAGCATATAGGTAAGCCCACTTTTTGAAAGTTCTCTTTACGCCTCTTGGCTTTTACTAAAGACCTACGTTAGTAACTGTTTTTGGTAATTGAAAGAAATTCGAAGAGGATTTTCACTTTTACAAATAAAGGCATAAAGCAGAAACAGCGTTCAGCATTTGTTTTGCAGAGAGCCATTGAACAGGCAGCATGTACCCTGAGCAGTGAGAGTGGCATTGCCAAGCTCCGTCCCCAGCAACTGCACTCAGCATCTCAGCGTCAAGTGGCCCATAGCTTGAAATGTGTCTGGGAGCATCTGTGCTTTATCTCAATTTATTTTGAGTATTTCTGCTTTTACTATATGTTAATGTTATTTCAGGCTTTGTATATTATTCAGTAGGTTATTTTTTGGGTTTGGGAATGCTTAAAAAGTTTTCCCTTATAAATTAATGGTAATTCTATCTGGGCATATCAAAACAAAAGAAAGCAAGAAGCTAGGACACAGTAAGCAGACATAAAATAAGTTAATACAGTAACTCATATTTGGCTTAGAGACAACAGTCAATATCAAATCCCATAATGAAACAGACCACGGTTGCTTCAACAAGCTCTCCAAACAAAGAATCTTCCAGATAAAGATATACTCCTGGAATTACCAGAGGTAGAATACAAAAGATTAATGTACGTAACTCTCTAAGAGATCAGGAAGCAGATCAGGCAAAATGCAGAATAAGCCAAGGAACACACAGATAAAGCAGCCAAGGAAATTAAGAAGGTTATTCAAGACCATAATAACAAATTTAATAGGCTGCAAGAATCCACAGAGAGACAGCAATCAGAAAGTTAGAAAACTAACAATAAAATTTCAGAATTAGACAACTGAACAGGAAGTCAGACTACAGAATTGAGGAAATGGAAGTCATAATTAGTGACAGTGAAGATAAAACACTTGGTACCAATATATCAGAAGAAAAATCAGATAAAAGAATTAAAAAATAATAATAATGAAGAAACCCTAAGAATTACATGGGACTCTATTAAGAGAAATAACCTGTGAGTGATTCAAGTACCAGAACTGGGAGAGGGAACAGAAAATACAGACAGAATTGTTGAAGATTTGTTGGCAGAAAACTTCCATGACGTCGTGAATGATGAGAAGATACCTATCCAAGATGCTCTTCAAAACTCACATAAGGTAGAACCCAAAAGAAAGTCACCAAGACATATTATAATCAAACTTGCCAAAACCAAAGATAAAGAGAGAATTTTAAGAGGCTCTAGGGATAAATGAAAAGTCACCTACAAAGGAGAGTCAATAAGAATAAGCTCAGACTATTTGGCAGAAACCATGCAGGCAAGAAGGCAATGGGATGACATATATAAAGCACTGAAAGAAAAAAATTGCCAGCCAAGAATCATATATCCAGCAAAACTGTCTCTCAAATATGAAGGTGAAATTAAGATATTTCCAGAAAAACAGAAGTTTAGGGAACTTGCAAAAACCAAACCAAAGGTACAAGAAATACTATAAGGGAGTTCTCTGGTTAGAAAATCAGTAACATCAGATAACCACCAAGACTAGAACACAGGACAGAACAACCAGATATCAATCCAGATAGGGAAATCACAAAAATAAATCAAGATAAAAAAAGGTCAAAACAGGAAAACAGCGATGTCTTTATGTAAAAGATGACAACATGAAATCAATAAAGTAGGACTAAAAAATGTAGTCACAGATCTTTCATATGGAGAGGAAGTCAAGGCAGTACAAATATATATACACACACACATGCTTTCTCCTCATAAAAACAGATCTTAGGGAAATACTCACATGTAACATGTATTTTAATTTTAAAACAGTACTTTATGACATATCATGAAACAGTGTTTTACAGTAACAGCTTACGGGCTGCATAATAGTCCACTAAAAAACAATTTGATCTGGTACTTCTAACCTTCCTCAGAGCTTAAGACAAACATTAATAGTGTTGAACAAAATGTTTTGACTCGAGAGGGCTCTGTTTCTCAACATTATTTCAAGTTAATATATACTGATGGAGTGCCTAAAGGGTGCAAATGGTTAATGTGCTCGGCTGCTGACTGAAAGGGTGGAGGTTTCAGTTCACTGAGAAGCACCTTGGAAGAAAGACCTGGCAATCTACATATGAAAAATCAGCCATTGAAAACCCTAGGGAGCACAGTTCTACTCTGACATATGTAGGGTTGCCAAGAGTCAGAATCCACTCAATGATGGCAACTGGTTGGAGTATCATATACACTAGTTCAGAACTGTGCCAGGAAAATTTGTTTTATTGGGGCAGAATTTGTTTTACTGGGGCGGGGTGGGGGAGGCACAACATTCTTAGTAAGAAATCAACTCTATCTTCCTTTCAAAAGTGTAGGTTGTCAGTTTTTACTCTTTGGTTTTCTTTGTTCTTAAATTGTAAAAGCAACACATGAATGCCGTAGGACATGAAGACATATAGTATTACAAAAAATAACAGGTAAAGGTTCCCTGCCTTCCTTCCACTGGCAAGAGGTGGCTGCTATTAACATTTTGGGATGTCTGACTTCCAAACATTTATAAGGGTATTCTAGCACTCATAGACTGTGTCACCACACATGTACACAACATATATATATATATAAACAAATATGCACATACACATATGTATCCCTGGTAGTGCAGTGGTTAAAGCACTTAGCTGCTAACCAAAAGATCAGTGGTGAGAATCTACCAGCTGCTCCACGGGAGAAAGATATGGCAGTCCGTTTCCATAAAGATTTATAGCCTTGGAAACCCTATGGGGCAGTTCCACTCTGTCCTATAGGGTTGCTATGAATCAGAATCAACTTGATGGCAGTGGCCTAGGTTTCCTTTTTTCTCTACTTACACGCATGTATAATATACACACATATTGTGATGATTTTTCTCCCTTTAAAAAAGAAAAAAAAAATTCCTTTATCCCTGTCCTTAGAATCAGGACAGCTGTTAGAAACATTACGGGTTTTTGCATAAAAACATCCAAAATTCACACAGGGGATTAAATTGCAGGTCCAGTATAATGTCTGAGGTGGCTGCAGAAAGGGAGCTGAGAATAAAGACTCCCACTCACCCTCCATGTCTGTGTCCTCAAAACCTGAACATACCTGGCCTTCCTTTAAGCAACTGACTATAGGTCCTTCTGCAATTGATTCCAAATCCTTTGAAGTTGCTTCTAGCTGTATCGCTCTTGGATACACAGTTCCTGGGGTTCATGCATAAAATCCTTAAGAATTTACTTTACTATGAAACTACTTCCTTGAAGCTCCTGTTCTGATATTCTAGGACCAAAAAAAACAAAAAACCAAACTCACTGCTGATGAGTCGAGTCCAACTCATAGCAACCCTATTGGACAGAGGAGAACTCCCCTCCCCCCCAGAGTTTCCAAGGTGCACCTGGTGGATTAATCGCTATGCCACCAGGGTTTCTATTCTAGGACAGGGGTCTGCAAACTACTGCCTAATGCCTGGTTTTATGGATAAAGTTTTACTAGGACAAAGTCAGGTCTGTCATTTGCATATTGTTTGCTTTCTTGCTGCAACGGCATATCCAAGTAGTTGCAACACAGACTGTGTGGCCTGCAAACCCTAAAATATTTACTATCTGGCCCTTTATATAAAAAAGTCTGCTGACCCATGTTTCAGGGCACAGCGAAAATAGGCCACTTTCTCCCTATCAAAGCCCTGGTGGCCTAGTGGTTAAAAGCTCGGCTGCTAACCAAAAAGGTCTACAGTTTGAATCCACTAGCCGCTCCTCGGAAACCCTATCGGGGCAGTTCGACTCTGTCATATACGGTCTCTGTGAGTTGGTATTGACAGCGACGGGTCCGGTTTTTTTTTTTTTTTCAAATAACACACCCTTAGCTTCCTAGTGCTGCTACAACACAACACAGGTGCCACCAAACCAAAAAAAAAAAAAAAAAAACCCAGTGCCGTCAAGTCGATTCTGACTCAGGTGCCACATGTGGGTGGATTTAAAGTTTAGGGGGCTGGAAGTCCAAATTCAGGGTATGGGATACAGGGGAAGGCTCTGTGTCGGCTCTGGGGGAAGAACCTTGTCTTTTTCAGCTTCTGCAATCCCGACATTCCTTGGTTCTTAGGAAATCTCCACATGGCATCTATCCTAGTCCCATTTGTGCCTGCTTGTCTCTGTGTCTAATCTGCTTTTTTTTATAACTCAGAAGTGTTAGGTTTAGGACACACCCTACATGGATAGGACCTCATTAACGTAACAAAGAAACCCCTATTCCTAAATGGGATTACATCTACAGGTGTAGGGGTTAGGATTCCAACACATATTCTGAGGTGACAAAATTTAATTCATAACACACCCCATATCCAGTGTCTTCATTCAAGCTTGAGTCCTTTTTCCATTAAAACACAAACAAACAAAAAACACCTTGTCTCTGACAGCAGTGATGTTGTGCTGGCAAATATTTAACAACTTGCTCTCAGGGGAGAAAAAGCCTTCATTTGTAGCATTTGCCGATTTCCATGGTATAAATACTTCCACAATGGCTTACTTCAAGCTAAAAAATGTGATGCCGCTGAATGTGGAGCTAGGAAGAGATGCACACAAATGCCTGTGTGAATGAGCTCCACCAAACCACTGGCTCCTTGGGACATCGACAACAAACAGCCCATCCCCTCACTTTAAAGACAGGACACTAAGGCCCAGAGGGAGAAAGTATCTTGCTCAAGGCTATCCCAGACACTGGAACCAGGCCAGGGTTCATTTCCCAGTACAGAGTCCAGCTGCCTCACAGGGGTTACTTCCTCTATAAAAGGAGGACTGGGGGAAAGAAGACAAAGGAAGTTCTTTGCTGGGCACATGGTAAGCACCAAATAAATGTTGGTTTTTATCATTATCTTCACGGCTTGGGACTCTGGCTGTTTAAGTACATGCTTCTGAAGTACACTGCTGCTGGGGGTATTGTTGTACACACAGCAACGTCTTATGTTCTCATGTGAACATTCTGACAGTGGACTGTCTCAATTAACCAAGTTATCCAAGCTTCTAGATTATGAGTTTCAGGGAGACAGGGGTTGCACCTCTTTGTACTAACTACTTTCCCCCGTGTCCTGCACAGACTGGGCACATGCTTTAAGTATGTGAAGAGCAAGCATGGCCTGGAACACAGCAGGTGCTTAGAAGTTAGGTCCCGTTCCCTTCTCCCATCTGTGGACTGAGCAACAACAGACACAGATGCTTGCAATATTTCTAAAGCATCAGCCACAGCATCCAAGCTGCTCCATTACACTGTGAGACACTCTCTGGAGGCACAAAAGGGAGAAAAGAATTGGAGAATTTTTTTCCTTTGACATATTAAGAAAAAAAAAAAAATCACCAGTCGCTGTCTAGTCAATTCTGACTCATGGCGACTCTATGCGTACAGAGTAGAACTGTGCTCCACAGGGTTTTCAAGACTGTGACCGTTTGGAGGCAGACTGCCAAGCCTTTCTTCCAAGGTACCTTTAGGTGGGTTCAAACCATCAACCTTTCGGTTAGTAGTTAAGCATTTAACCATCTGTGCCACTCAGGGACTTCTTGATGTATGTATATATATGTGGCGGGGGGGGGGAGAGAGCGAGCGAGAGAGACGTGTAGATTATGTATCAGAATAGAACTATGTTTCATAGGGTTTTCAATGGCTGATTTTTCATAAGTAGATTGCCAGGCCTTTCTTCCGAGTTGCCTCTGAGTGGACTCGAACATCTAGCCTTTCAGTTAGCAGCTGAGTGCATTAACTGTTTGCACCACCCACAGGATCACTATGAGTCAGAATTGACTCTGATTTGGTTCTATGTATGCATGTAACTTCTATCTTGACCTTGCGCTAAGAGTATGAAGCTTTGGAAAGAATCTGGTGAGGGATCCCACCTACCACACACCACCAGGATGCTGGACATTGCTTCC
This sequence comes from Elephas maximus indicus, assembly GCF_024166365.1. Lineage (NCBI taxonomy): Eukaryota > Metazoa > Chordata > Mammalia > Proboscidea > Elephantidae > Elephas > Elephas maximus. Next base: position 41,603,633 of record NC_064827.1, on the reverse strand, counting down.
TGCAAGGGGCTGATCAAGGGCCGCTGAAAACGGAAATTGAAAGAGCACTAAGAACGGGGAAACATATTCCAATAGACTCAAGGCTAACAACCACATAACCACACAGAAATGAACATGAGAAAAGGAAGGTGAAAGTGCATGCCTCCCTGTTCTTTCAGAAATCACGTCTTGACTACTTGGTAACTCTCACACAAACCCCTACACACTTGGCACAGTTTCCCTGCTGGCACTTCTCTGAACCCACTGGTTCTATCTGCCAACTCATTGTGGTAATCCAGCTACACAGACAAGTCAGTTCTGCAGGCGCAGAAACCACTAAGGCATGTGTAAGCCTTGCCTAGTTTTCAGGAGGCCAGAAGGACCCCAATCATCATTTATACAGGGACCCAGTACACAGTTTCCAAAGCAAGTTTGTTCTCAACAAAACAAAAAACAGTTACCATTGAGTTGATTCTGACTCATCAGTAACCCACATGTGTAAGAGTAGAACTGTGTCCCATAAAGTTTCTAATGGCTGATTTTTTAGAAGTAGATTGCCAGGCCTTTCTTCCAAGGCACACCTGGGTGGACTTGAACCTTCAATCTTTTGGTTAGCAGCTGATCACATTAACCATTTACACAGTCCAGAGACTCCTTGGTCTCAAATACCAGAGGTTAATAATGTCCATGGCATGCATCTTCATTCACAGGAAGGGTCACAAACAAGAAGTAGGCACAATGAATTAAGCCTCTGAAGTATTTCCTATACCAGTAGTTCTTAAAGTGTGGTTCAGGGGACTTCTAGGGGTCTGCAAGATCAAAATCATTTTCATAATACTAAAAAGTTATTTGCCTTTACATTCTTACGTTTTCCAGAGCATACAGTGGAGTTTCTAGAGGCTACATGATGTGTGATCTTGCAAGTGATAAGAATCCAGCTGACTTCTATTAAGTCTGACATTTAAGAGATTTACAAACAGGTTAAACAGTGCCATACTTACCAGAGTAACTTGTTTTGGGAAATAGTGATTTTTCATAAAAATATCTTATGCTAACATATACAGGTCCATTATTGTTTTTTAAATAAATTATTAAACATAGTAACAATTCCTTGGCTTTATTTTTACTATGGTGATTATAAACAAACCGCCAAAACGCAACCCACTGCTGAGAAGATTCTACTCTACTCATAGCGACCCTACAGGGCAGAGCAGAACTGCCCCACAGGGTTTCCAAGGCCGTAATCTTTATGGAAGTAGACTGCCACATCTCTCTCCCATGGAGGGAATGGTAGGTTTTGAAACACTGACCTTTGCGTTAGCAGCAAAGTGCTTAACCACTGTGCCGCCAGGGCTCCTTGTAACTCACATAAACAAAAGGTCACTAATTTTTAAAAGTATAAAGCAGTACTGAGTCCAAAATGTTAGATAACTACTGTTTTAGAGGTTGCTTCCTTGTCAGGAGGGTTACGTGGGTCTCTCCTCGCAAGAGCGGGAGGTGGGGAGAGGTGCCACTCCGATGTGCTGGCTGAATTGGGAAGGAGAGCCCCACCAGAGAGCGGCCCACACTCCCTTCCTGGATCCCTGAATCTATCAGACTAGGCTCTGCCCAACTCTTCCACCCAAAGGCGCCTTCCCCTTGTGCCCATTTCCCCTTACCCATTGGTGTGGATTCCCCGATTTGCCCTCACGACCTGGGGGTGAGAACTCCCCCTGTACACCCTCAGGGTCAGGACACCCCAGCAGTCCCCACACCCTGGGGCGTGAGGACTCCCCAGCTGGCCCCACACCCTCGGGACCAGGACTCCCCGGGCGGCCCGCAACACCCGCGGAGTGAAGACTCCCCGGGCGGCCCGCGCATTCTCAGGGTGAAGGCTCCCGGAGCAGCCCGAGCACCCGCGGTGAGGACCCCCCTGGCAGCGCGCACACTGTCAGTGAAGACTCCCCGGGGGCCCGCACAGCCTCGGGGTGAGGATTCCCCGGACGGCCCGCACAGCCTTGGGGTGAAGACTCCCCGGGGGCCCGCACACCCTCGGGGTGAAGACTCCCCGGGCGGCCCGCACAGCCTCGCGGGGAGGACCCTCTGTGCGGCCCGCACAGGCTCGGGAAGGACTCGCTGGACTGCCCGTACACCCTCAGGGTGAGGACTCCCCTGGCAGCGCGCACACTGTCAGTGAAGACGCCCCGGACGGCCGGCACACCCTCGCGGGGAGGACTCTCTGTGCGGCCCGCACGGCCTCGGTGAGCACTCCCAGTGCGCCAGGCACACACTTGGGACGAGGGCTCCCTGTGCTGGCCGCACAGCCTCGGGGTGAGGACTCCCAGTGCGCCAGGCACACACCTGGGATGAGGGCTCCCTGTGCTGGCCGCACAGCCTCGGGGTGAGGACTCCCAGTGCGACAGGCACACCCTCGGGGCAAGGACTACCTGTGCGGGCCGCACAGCCTCGGCAAAGACGGGCAAGAGCCATTTCCAGTGCCCCATACTGCCTCCCGGCGCGGCGCCGGCCGAGGCAGCACGGAGAAGTCAGTCCCCAGGGGCCTGTCCTGCTTCCCTTCGCTCCCTCCCCAGACTCGTCCCCCTCCCCCCACCCTGGCCGCTCGGCGGTCTCAGTCCGGCTCGGGAAAGGTGCAGCGGGCGCGGTGGGCAAGGATCGCACCGACTAGTCTGCGGGGGCAGGCGGCCGTGCTCCCTCTCGGACATCTGTCTGACCGCGTTGGTACTCACAATGGATTGCACCGTGGTGCTCCCGCGACTGGCGAGCCCGGAGCAAGTTGCGAAGCCCGATCCCGTGCGCAGCGCGGTTCGGCCGCCGCCGTCGCCTCGGCGCTCCTCCTCCTGCGCCTTCCAGGGCAGCCGGCCGGGGGCGGGGCGGGGGCGGGGCGCGAGCAGGCCCCGCCCCTCCGTCGGAAGCAGCCGGGGCCTCTTGGCCGGCGGCCCCGCCCCCAGGCGGGCTGGAGAGGCGGCTTCCACCTCCGCGCGTGGTGGGACGGCCGAGGGCTCCGCGGCAGGAAGAGGAGGGGCGCCTCGCCGGGACAGGGCGGCTCTGCGGCCCAGAGCCTGGGATGAGGGTGACTTTCTGCTTTCTTTGGGCTTAGAGTTTAACTGTCCAGCTCGTTCTAGGAAGCGAGCCGAAAAGATGAAGTGCTGCCTGGCTTTTTTTGTTTGTTTTTGTGTTTTTAACGATTTGCCATAAGGGCAGCGGCCTGATTATTCGGCTGCACCGGTACGTGGGGTCATTTTGTCCCCCATCCACCCGCCGCTTTGATTTCTTGCACAAAGCGCGCCAAGCGGTACCGGCGACATGCTGACAGAGTAGGACTTCAGCATTCCCATGGCTTGCAAAGGCAAAGTTTCTGTGTGTGATTGTTATTTTTTTAACGCGTAACAACACTTTTTAATGCATTCTCTTCACTCGCTGAGAAATGACATTGAGTGGACTTTCTTCACAGAACCTGCTTTTGATAGTCAAGTTGGTTGGAGTTGCACCCTCTCAGGCAAACGTTCAGACATTTCAGTCCAAAGAAGTGATCAGATCTTTGTAGATGAAAGGTGGTGAGGTTTTCCTGGACAGATTTAGAAAGTTATTGTAGTTTTTTCTTTTTTAACCTTGAGTATCTGGATAAACAGCTTATGGGACGAATAACTAATAGCTATTACTAAGATCTTATTACTAAGATTGGAGCCCTGGTGGTGCAGTGGTTAAAAGCTCTGCTGCTAACTGAAAAAGATCGGCAGTTCGAATCCATCAGCTGCTCCTTGGAAACCCAATGGGGCAGCCCTACTCTGTCCTATGCGGTCACTATGAGTCCATCTCCTCTCTTGTTGTTGTTGTTAGGTGCCGTCAAGTCGGTTCCGACTCACAGCGACCCTATGCACAACAGAAGGAAACACTGCCCGGTCCTGCACCATCCTTACAATCATTGTTATGCTTGAGCTCATTGTTGCAGCCATGTGTCAATCCACCTCGGTGAGGGTCTTCCACTTTTCCGCTCACCCTGTACTTTGCCGAGCATAATGTCTTTCTCCAGGGACTGACTCTTCCTGACAATGTGTCCAAAGTATGTAAGATGCAGTCTCACCATCCTTGCTTCTAAGGAGCATTCTGGTTGTACTTCTGAGACAAATTTGTTCGTTCTTTTGGCAGTCCGTGGCATATTCAATGTTCTTTGCCAACACCACAATTCAAAGGCATCAGTTCTTCTTCGGTCTTTTTTATTCATTGTCCAGCTTTCACATGCATATGATGTGATTGAAAATACCATGGTTTGGATTATGCGCACCTTAGTCTTCAAGGTTCACGTGCACCTTAGTCTTCAAGGTGATGTCTTTGCTTTTCAAACTTTAAAGAGATCCTTTGCAGCAGGTGACACACTGACAGACACATGGGGGGACTCCACTCTAGGTGATGGTTTTAGTTAAGACTGAGGAGACCTGGTGGCGTCACTGGTTAAGAGCTTGACTGTTAACTGAAAGGTTGAGGGTTGGAACGCACCAGCTGCTCAGGGTGAGAAGATTGTGACAATCTTCTCCAAAGATTACAGTCTTGACAACCCTATGGAGCAGTTCTACTTTGTCCTATAGGGTCACTATGAGTTGAAATCGACTCCACAACAGCAACAGGTTTAGGACTTAGACTAGTACTGATTGCTACCATTTACTATGCTCCTACTCTTTGCAGAGCCCTGTGATTAGATCATTACATGTTATTTAATTCAACTCTTCCCAAAACCCTACAAAGAGGAATATTACCCATTTTGCAGTCATGAAATGGCCCACAGCTGGGATTCAGTTGTAAGGCCTGTCTGACTCCCAAGCCCATACTTTTCCCATTATGCTACACTAATACTTCCCATTATGTACAGCTATCCACTAGTTATATTTAATTTTGAAACATAAATAGCTATATTTACATTCGAAAGAGGACATATTTACTGTATTTCCAATATGAGAGAAGACTTTCTTCCCATCTTCTTCCTAAATTCCTCCCAATTCACATTCATTCAACAAACTTTCTACCATATGACAGGGGTTCACCACAAACCTTGAAAAATAATACTAGAGTCCACTTGGAACTCAGGGAGAGTATGGGGGAAGGCTGTGGTAGATAGAAGGCTGGGGGGTAGGGACAGAACAAGTCCAGCCAAATACCAATTCCTACAGAGGCAGCTCAGCAAAATTTCATAATTTTTCCAGTGATAACACACATAATAATATGACTGATAATTCTTGACAGAAAACAATTAAAGCAGAACTACAAAGGGAAGTGAGATTTATTAGTAAACATGCTGGCCAAAAAATGAAGGAAATAGTTTCCATATCACTCTGCTCCATTGCTCTTTTAAGTGTCACCAGGGACATCCTGATTGCAAATCCAGTGGCCTCTCAAGCTCTTTCCCTTGCTGACTGCTCTGTGGGATTTGACACTAGAGACTAGCTTTTCCTTGAAAATTTAACCTCCCTTTGCTTTGCAGCCCTCTGCTTTTGCGATCCACCTCTTCTCTTTGGTCCCTTTTTCTTAGGCTCTTTGACTGCACTCTTTCTTCTCTTTCTTTACGTGTAACTCTACACATTGATGAGTTGTTCTTTATTTTCTTTCAAAGCAAACTCCCTGCCACCTCTAGCTGAAGCCTGCTATGTCTCTGTCATTGGTCTTAACCCTCTTCTGGCCTCCACACTCTTTATTTCTGGACATTTCTGGGGCATCATTATCTGGATATTCCAAAGACACCTGTCATTCATCACATCTAAGATGGGAATTCAGTATCTTCTCTAACCATTGTCTATCCACTCCTACCAATTCAGTTTCTCCCTCATCCTGATTCCTCACCTTGAATTTGGATCTTATGGTCTGTTGAGGAAGCTAAACATTAAAGAGGTTTAGAACCGTACTACTACGCGTACACAGGGTGCTCCTAATAAATATTTGTCATGCTGCTAAAGATTCTGCTAGTGGCCTGTTACCAGTTCTGTTGAGTTGATTCTGACTCATGGCAAACCCATGTGTGTCAGAGTAGAACTGTGCTCCATAAGGTTTTCAATGACTGCTTTTTTGGAAGTAGATTGCCAAGCATTTCTTCCAAGGTACCTCTGGGTGAACTGAAACCTCCAACCTTTGGGTTTGCAGCCGAGTGTGTTAACCATTTGCGCCACCCTGGGGCTCCCACTAGTGTCCTAGAGGAGTGTATATACTTTCTGGACTTCATGAGAGGGAGCCATTGGGGGGTGGTGGGGGTGGTGGTGGTGGTAATTGCTCAGGCACCGCAGCTTTGCTCCCAGGGTCAGAGGCAAAAGGCAGAATTTGAGGTATCCGAGGCAGAAGTGGAGGTACAGTACTGTTCGAGCAGCCTCATTTGCCAAAAGGTTCTGCTACTATAAGAACCTTGAGGATTCTGTCAGAGATCTGTTAAGCCCTGAGCAATGCCTCACTGTACTTCACACTGACTTGAGTTAGTTATATAGGCCGGACTTTCTCAGTTTATTGAGGATCCATCCTGCAGTGGATCTGATCTTCATGGGGAAGAAATGAAAGATCCTAAAAATTATACTCAGCTGATTTCGTGTCGTGCTTTGCAATTTATAATGCACTTTCATGTAACATTGTATTATTTAATAGAAAGGAAGCAGTATGAGAGAACAGACCAGCATAATGGTTCTCCAACCTTGGAGCGCGTTGACAACACATCCCATGCTGCACTCCCAAGGAGGGTGAATTTGATGCAGGTGGTCAGAAGATCATGCTTTAAGAAGCACTGGTGGGGGTTCCTAAACTGGGTGTTTCTCAGAATCACCAGAGGCCACTTAATAAAAACATAGCTTCCTGTGTCCTACATTCTATAATGTCTGATTCATTAGGTCAGGGTGGGATCTGTGCCCAGATTCAGAGGAATCTGAACTTTTACTACAGGTTATTCTTCTCTAGCCTGTCCACAGATTGACACCTGGGAACTGTTACCTAGTAATATATGGTACATGAGGACAGGGGACCATGTAAGCTTGTTCATCACCACTAACCTTATACTGGTGCATAGTATAGGTACTCCATACAAGCTTGTTGACTCTGAGTTACTCTTACTTTCCTTCTTCTGCCTACTCATTCTCTCTCTGTCTGTCTGTCCTATGTCCTGTTCAGGGTTCTCTAGCATGGCACAGAGAAGAAACATTGGTTTGTTGGCAGTGAACAAAGTATAAGGTGGCCCTCCTGAAATTCTGGTTTGAGAACGCTCTAGAACACCTAACTTTGTCACTGAATACATGTCTTTCTCATTTTGAGAAAAGGCCTGAGAGTTTGAAATAAATGTTTTCTGTTCCCATAAAAATGCTATATCCATAATAAGGAGAGACAGTCTTAGCCTCATATTGACTGCCTACAAATATCCAACTGTCATCGCATACCTGTCAACACTTAATTTTTGCCTGAATCCATGAGTTGCCATCCCAGGGAACCATCGTCTGGGAAGCTGATTACAATTAAGCGTCATTTCCCTCAGCGTAGCTAGTAATAAAAGCCAAATATCACTAAGGGACATCATGCTTGATAAAGGGTCAGCGGAAAAGAGGGAGACCCTTAATGAGATGGCTTGACACAGTGGCTGCAACAGTGATCTCAAACATAGTAACAATTGTGAGAATGCCGCAGAGCCAGGCGACCTTTCATTCCGTTACATACAGGGTCATCAGGAGTTGGAGCTGACTCCTACAACATCATTAAATGCCCTATTAAATCTTCACGACAACCCTTTGAAGTGGTCACATTACTGTTGCCATTTTACAGACGAGAAAACAGATTCGGAGTGATTATATAACTTGGTTCAGGTCACGTAACTCGTAAATGGTGATGTTAGGGTTTTAACTGAGGCTGACCTAACGCCAGAGCTTGTACTTTGAGCCTTTATGCAATCAAATGTAATTTTATTTAAGTGAAATCATCAGATGCCTTTAGGTTATAAATTATTTGTTCTTTGCAGAAGAGGCACTTAAATATTCTAGGAGGGAAGTTCGTTCCATCAAAATATAGCCTAGAATTTCTTTTTGTTTCTTTAAAAAAATTTTTTAATTTATTTTTGGTGGCGGTATACACAACCAAACATACACCCGTTCACAATTTCTTCGTGAACAGTTTAATGACATTGGTTACATACTTCACATTGTGTCACCATTCTCACTCTTGTTACCCATGTTGTTTCATCGCCATTAATTGTAGACTCTGCCCCTTAAAGTTCTCATCTGTGCTTTTAGCCATTGTCAGATTAAGCTCATGCAGACAATTCTTTCTAAGAGCACTATGCTCAAGGCAACGTTTCTTATTTATTGGACTAAACTTTTTAAAACTGTTGTTTAGTTTTACTATGGCTTCATGGGGTAGTTTCAGGTCAAGGTTTAAAGATTCGTTCTGGCCATTAGTTTTGGGGTTTCACTGTCTAAAATTTCTTATTCATTTTTTAGAGCTTATTCTTCCTAACAATAGTACGGAGATCCCTGCTGCAGCCCAATAATTTAGGGGCACCCATGAAAAGATAGCCCTCATCCCAGCGGGTGGAGGTGTTGGAAATCAGGGGTAGCTTTAGTGAGATTTTGAGGATTGATACATAATTCCTATTGTGCCCAATACCATCTTTCACATATGTTATTTACTGAGTACTTTTTGAATGCCTTAGCTTTTTTTCAGGGTAGAGAGGGAAATATTCTGTAGGATTGGTCTATTAAATCTATTCAGGTACATAAAGTCATGTTCTGAGGCTGCTGCTGGTTTATTTAAAAATTATTTTAAAGAAAATGATTTGGTAACATTGGCAAATGAAAGTTTAAAAAGTAGCAAGTTTGTCACTAATTGGGTTCATTTCCATTTTCAGTTTACCAAGAGACTGCTTTCGAGTATCAGTTTAAATACTTTCTAAAATGGAAACTCCCCATGTGCTTTCTCTTCCTTTGATGCTGTGTGGGAGGAAACAACAGTAACAACACAAAAAGGTAGTTTGTCTTTTCCAAGTTCATCCTTGAAGATTACATTAACAAAATGATGGTCAGCTACTGCCCTCTGTTGATGGAATATGAAAATTGTGTAAACGTTCTCCGTGAAAAGCTGAGCGGTTGGTTAGCATTAAGAGAATAAATATTAAGGGGAAAAAAAAGTTAATGGTTTAGGAAAGTTAACCTTCGTCCCTTAATTTCATAGTCACTGAACACCCAGAAGTTAGAGTAGAGCGCAGAAACTTATTTGGTCAACAAATAAGTCCTGTGAGGAACTTGATATGCCAAATCCAAAAGTGAGGATAAATGCTATCCTCAGGGCCCTGAAGAATTGTTATTATTATTTTCCCTAGAGATCTTTTGCTATTCTTTTAATGTTTACTCAAGATATTACAGCGTGTATCTTTGACATATCAAAATCTAATGTTAATCGTTACTTTTACCTTTTCCTGGATAATGCCGGGTTCTTAGAACAGTCTAACTTCTTTTACCCTCCTTTTGATTTCTATGCCATTGTTATCTTGTATTTTATACCTACAAATTCTAACTGCTTAAGGCTTTATTATTTTATGTATTTGATATTAATTTCTATTAAAGTATCATTTACCATTTTTGTTTCTCTTCATTCCATCCTGCATGTCCAACTTTCCTTCTGGGATCATTTTATCCTGTTTGAATAAAACAAAAACAAAACCCATTGCTGTCAAGTCAATTCTGACTCATGGTGACCCTATAGGACAGAGTAAAACTTCCCCATAGAGTTTACAAGGCTGTCAATTTTTATGGAAGCTGACTGCCACATCTTTCTCCTCCGGAGCAGCTGGCAGGTTTGAATCTTTCAGCTAGCATCTGAGTGCTTAACCACTGCACCACCAGGACTCCTTATTTGAATAATACCCCTTTGTACATCTTCTAGTATAGGTCTGTTGGTGACACGTTTTCTCAGATTTCATTGGTTGAGAAATGCCCTTCTCTCACTGTCTTTCTTGAAGGATACTTTTGCTGAATTTTAAATTCTAGCTTGGCAGTACCCTGTCCCCCCCCCCCCCGTTTGATATTTAAAGATATCAAACCATTGTCTTCTGGCTTCGATTGCTTTTGCTGAGAAGTCCATCATCAGCCTAAATCTCCTTCTTCCGAGGGTAATCTGCCTTTTTCTCTGGCTACTTTTACAATCTCCTATTGTCTTTGGTTTTTACTGGTTTTCATTTTCTATAAATTTCTTTTTCTTTCTTTTTTGTTTGGGGTCCCTAGGACTTTTGGAATTTATGGCTTAATGTCTTTCAGCACTGTTAGAAATTTTTAAACTATTGTCTCTTCAAATATTGCCTCTGTTCCATTCTCTCTTTTCTGTCTGAGATTCCAATTTAACATATGTTAGACTGTCTTTATTCCGTCCTCATCATTAAGGTTGATTCTATTTTGAGGAGGTAGCTGGAGATGGAAGGAATACACAGAGTCATTATACCAAAAAGAATTACTTGACATTGAACCATTTCAAGAGGTAGCATATGATAAGGAACCAATGGTAATGAGGGAAGAAGTCCAAGCTGCACTGAAGGCACTGGCAAAAAACAAGACTCCAGGAATTGACAGAATATCAGTTGAGATGTTTCAACAAACAGAGGCAGCACTGGAAGTGCTCACTCATCTATGCCAGGAAATATGGAAGACAGCTACCTGGCCAACTGACTGGAAGAGATCCAAATTTATGCATAATTCCCAAGAAAGGTGATCCAACCGAATGTGGAAATTATTGAACAATAGCATTAATCTCACACACAAGCAAAATTTTTCTAAAGATCATTCAAAAGTGGCTGCAGTAGTATATTGACAGGTAAATACCAGAAATTCAGGCCAGATTCAGAAGAGGATGTGGAACCAGGGATATCACTGCTGATGTCAAATGGGTCCTGGCTGAAAGCAGAGAATACCAGAAGGATGTTTACCTGTGTTTTATTAACTATGCAAAGGCATTCAACTGTGTGGCTCATAACAAATTATGGGTAACATTGTGAAGATGGGAATTCCAGAACACTTAATTGTGCTCATGAGGAACCTGTACACAGATCAAGAGGTAGTTGTTCAAACAGAACAAGGGGATACTGAGTGGTTTAAAGTCAGGAAACGTGTGCATCAGGGTTGTATTCTTTCACCATACCTATTCAATCTGTATGCTGAGCAAATAATCTGAGAAACTGGACTATATGAAGAGGGACAGGGCATCAGGATTGGAGGAAGACTCATTAACAAACTGTGTTATGCAGATGATACAACCTTCCTTGCTGAAAGTGAAGAAGACTTGAAGCACTTACTAATGAAAGTCAAAGACCACAGTCTTCAGCATGGATTACACCTCACCATAAAGAAAACAAAAATCCTCACAACTGGACCAGTAAGGAACATCATGATAAACCGAGAAAAGATTGTCAAGAATTTCATTTTACTTGGATCCACAATCAACACCGTGGAAGCAGTAGTCAAAAGAAATCAAAAGACCCATTGCACTGGGCATATCTGCTGCAAAGGACCTCTTTAACGTGTTGAAAAGCAAAGATGTCACCTTGAAGACTAAGGTGCACTTGACCTAAGTCATGGTATTTTCAATTGCATCATATGCATGTGAAAACTGGACAATGAATAAGGAAGACCAAAGAAGAATTGATGCCTTTGAATTGTGGTGCTGGCAAAGAATATTGAATATACCATGGACTGCCAAAAGAACAAACAAATCTGTGTTGGAAGAAATACAACCAGAATGCTCCTTAGAAGCAAGGATGGCAAGACTGCATCTTACATACTTTGGACATGTTGTCAACAAGGATCAGTCCCTGGAGAAGGACAACATGTTTGGTAAAGTACAGGGTCATCAGAAAAGAGAATGTCCCTCAATGAGATGGAATCAATACAGTGGCTGCAACAATGGGCTCAAGCATAACAAGGATTGAAACCATGGCACAGGACGGGGAGGTGTTTCATTCTGTGGTATGTAGGGTCACTATGAGTTGGAACCAACTCGATGGCACCTAACAACAACAACAACAACAGCTCCTCCTCATTTTGAATGCCTTCCAACCTGAGGGCACTATATGGGACAATGTTCTGTTGCTCTCCATGAGGTTTTCACTGTCTTTTTTTTTTTTTTCTTTGGAAGCAGGCTTCCAGGTCCTTCTTCCTAGTCTGTCTTAGTCTGGAATCTCTGCTTTAACCTGTCCCCATGTGTCACCCTGCTGGTATTTAAAATACCAGTGACATAGCACCACCACTGTATGACAAACTGACAGACAAGTGGTGACAAGGACTTGAAAGTGAAGAGGACTTGAAGCACTTACTGATGCAGATCAGAGACTACAGCGTTCAGTATGGATTGCACCTCAACATAGAATAAAAAGCATTACAACTGGACCAATAAGCCACACCACATAAATGGAAAAAATATTGAAGTTGTCAAGGATTTCATTTTACTTGAATTCACAATCAACACCCACAGAAGTAGCAGTCAAGAAATCAAGTGACGTATTACATTGGGCAAGTTTGCTGCAAAAGATCTCTTTAAAGTGTTAAGAAACAAAGACGTCACTTGGAGGACTAAGGTGTGCCTGACGTAAGCCTTCGTCTTTTCAATCTTCTCACATGCATGTGAAACATGGACAGTGAATAAGGAAGACCGAAGAATTTATGCCTTTGAATGATGGTGTTGGCAAAGAATGTTGAATATACCATGGACTGCCAGAAGAATGTACAAATGATCCTTAGAAGTGAGGATGGCAAGATTTCCTCTCATGTACTTTGGAGATATCATCAGGGGGGACCAGTCCATAGAGAAGAACATTTGGATATGTTATTAGAAGGGACCAGTCCCTGGAGAAGGACATCATGCTTGGTAAAATAGAGGGTCAGTGAAAAAGAGGAAGGCAGTCAGTGAAATGGATTGACTCAGGGGCTGTAACAATGAGCTCAAACACAGCAATGATCGTGAGGATGATGCAGACTAGGCAGCCTTTCGTTCTGTTGTACATAAGGTCACTATGAGTCAGAACCAACTCAATGGCACCTAACAACAACATTCTGTCTTACTATAGCTTCTATATCTCTTAGGTTCTCTTCATTGTCTTACATCTTTTAGTCTTTGTCTTTCATTCTGAGTATTTCTTTCTGACCGGTCTTCCAGCTACTATAAAAGCAATAGATTACCCAAGCTCACTTTTCCTCATATTCAGTGCAAACCCATTATATTCCAGGGATGATGCTAAACATCCTAAAATGCACAGGACAGCTCCCCCCGAACAAATAATTATCCAGCCCCAAATGTCAATAATGCCAAGGCTGAGAGACCCTGCTGTAGGGATGTAAAAACACTTCAATTAAACTAATGGGGTTTGAGCAATACTTGCTGTGAAGAAAATAAATTAGAGTGACCTTGTAGGTAGGACACTTTGGGCTGATTCAACGTACTATTGTTGTGTCTTCCAGTGCTGAATATATAGTTGGTATTTAAGCATTACAAGCTTGTATTTGAATGTTCATTAAGTCCGGAGGGGGTTCTTCTATTCAGTGAGTATGGCATGTGGAGAGATAATCCTTGTCCCCTCTTGGATCATCTTGTAGTGGTGTTGTTGTTGTTGTTAGGTGCCATCAAGTCGGTTCTGATTCATAATGACCCTGTGTACAACAGAATGAAAGACTGCCTGGTCCTGCGCCATCCTCACAATCATTGTTATGCTTGAGCCCACTGTTGCAGCCACTGTGTCAGTCCATCTTATTGAGGGTCTTCCTCTTTTTCACTGACCCTCTACTTTACCAAGCATAATGTTCTTCTCAAGGGATCATCTATTAAAGAGAAAATAACACCTGAGGAGAAGAAATGGAAACATCAGCTTTAAAGACTTAATGGCTACAGGAGTATGCAGAGAGGCAATTTCTTAGTACAGCATTGCCACCTGCCTGACTTTAAAAGTATGCCCCTTTAAAAAAGGGAGCTAGCTATTGGACTGATGCTGAGCTCTTGTTGAAGCTGAATACCTGACCCACAGAGGTGTTGTGACTCTGTGGCCCAATGTCCCGTTTTGGAGCAGATCAACTCAGACTTGACAACTAGTAAGGAGAAAGCCCAAGATACTTCATTTGTCAAATGTAAATTGTATATTCGAGGACACAGTTGGCCTGGCCTCAGTAACATCTCAGCTTTACATGAAAAACTGGCAGATGTTCCTTTGGGAGAAATTTTATTCCCCATTATGCTGCCAGATGTAAAGCCCTTGACTCAATGGGGCCTCAGTTCACAAAGCTACTGGCTCATGGCCCCTTCCTCCATCTTCAAAGCCAGCAATGTAGTATCTTCAAATTTTCACTGATGGTTCGGATAAGCTGAAACCTGTTAGTGTCCACTTCCTCTGGACTACTGCAGCTATTGAACCTCAGCTCTAGTTATGTCATCCTGAAAACTGGCATCGTTGTCCACTCACTGGGCAGAATTCAAGGCCATTTTTGTAACTCTGTATAATACTTTGAATAATAAACCTTGTTATATTTTTACTACCTCTTGGAATATTGCCAATGGTCTGCTGTTTGGTCTACCACGTGGAAGACTATAGACTGGCAGATTAAAGACAACCACCTTGGGGCTTTGAATTGTGGAAAGAAACCATGGGTGCTTATTAAACCATTGAGGTCATTCATGTTAGATGTCTATATTATAGGCCCTTTCTCTAATGAGACTGACTGAAATCAAGTTGCTGATCAAGCTTGCAGTGTCCAGATCTCTGCCATTGCCACCTGCATCTATCATGGTACCAGACATGGCAACACGTCTACCATCATTGTCTAGGGCACAAGACAAAGGATTATATGTTTCTAATGCAGAAGCCAGACTTGTGACCCTTGCCAAAGGTTGGCTTGTTTGTCTTGTGGTGAAGGTGACATTGTCTGAGGCATTAATCGTCCCACTCTTGTCATATTGACTACATCAGACCTTTGATCCCCTCTTGGGGCCACTGGTGGTGTCTCACTATTCTTAACACTTTTTCAGGTTGTGTGCTGCCATTCCTGTTCAATCAGTCAACTCCTGACCATGCCATTGTGCTCTTGAGACAAATCCATGTTGTATTTTTACTTTCTGGAGCATTTGCAGTCTAACAATGGCACCCTTTTTGTAGCAAAGGTTGTCCAAAAATGGGCCAGTAGTCAATACTCAATGGATATTCCATGTTTCTAAGCATCTAGTATTGTCAAGTGTTAGAATGGCCTCCTCAAAAGGATTTTTGACTGTACCTCCCTAATATGCTCCTGGTCCACACACTTTGAATATGCAACATATGTGGCTCACAATTTTAAGGTCTGAAATTTTATAAAGACAGGTATTTGCTTCAATATGATTGGGCCAGGGGAAGAATTGAGTGAAGGTATAGATGAAACAATACTGTCCAAGAGTTTATAACGTTGGACCTGGGCTAAGGATACATGTGGGTTCAAAGAGACTCGCCTACCACTTACTGTAAGAGTGTAAATTCTCCAAACTTAGCATTCTCTAGCTGCAACACAAACCCATTGCATGTGTGACATCCTCTTTGGCCTCTCCCTGTTATCCCCAGGGTACCTGAGGTGAGTGGAATGATACGACACGATGTTTATGCTGCCTGCTGGGCCGTGAGTAATAAAGTCCTTTGTCTATGACCCAGGAATCTCTTATCTCCTGCCAATGTCCATAAAATAGTAACTCTGACAGGCATCTGTGTTTTTTCTTTTTGGTATGGTGTTTGATTGAAATCATCGGGAACAAATTTATGTATGTCATTTTGAGGAAAAAAGGTTCAGTTTATTAAACTTTTCATGTAATTATTATTTAATTAAAAGCTAAAAAAATTAAAATTATTTTTATAATTGTCAAGCAGGAAATTTGGAACTTTTCCACCTAAAAACTTTTTTTTTGCTTATTAAAATTTTCCTTTATTATGCGTAATCTCAACCATTTACAAAAGTAGAGAGAATAGTATAATGATCTCCCATATACACATCACCCGGCTCCAACAATTATCAACTTATGGCCAATATTGTTACTTCTATATCTGACCCCCCCTGATTATTTTGAAGCAAATTGATAACACCATATCATTTCATTTATAATATATTTTGTTTTTAAAACATTGAAATTTGCTTTGTGTTACAGAATCTGTATTCCCTCTATTTTTTCAAGAGCTGTTTGTAAACCTAGGATATATTACTTTATTAATTATATCAAAAAAGCACTGCAATTATAACCCCCAAATATTCTGAGGTAACTGAGCTGTACATTTGGTTTGGTTTAAGGTGTACATGGAAACCCTGGTGGCGCAGTGGTTAAGTGCTACAGCTGTTAACCAAAAGGCTGGCAGTTTGAATATACCAGGTGCTACTTGGAAACTCTGGGGTAGTCCTGCTCTGTCCTATAGGGTCATGATGAGTTGGAATCGACTCGACGGCAACAGGTTTGGTTTGGTTTTTAAGCTGTTCCTAGTGGTAAATATATAGTTAATTAAAAAGGGAAGAAATTAATGAAGTTAGTAAAAGAAAGTAAAAATTAGTAAGTAACAAAAATATTAATGAGCTAAAAAAAAATTTTTTTTTCCCTAGGGTTAGGTTAATTCTGAGAATACTATCTTTAAAAAATAAAGAAAATGGATGAATCTCTGACAAATCTAATAAAAAGGAGGCAAATTTGTAAATATTTATAGAGGTATATATCTACAAACAGGGATGTTAAAATAATTTAATACATTACTGTGAAATACTTTATACAAGCAATTTTGAAACTCATAAAGAAACACAATTTATGGTGGTGCAGTGGTTAAGAGCTCGGCTGGTAACCAAAATGTCGGCAGTTCAAATCCACCAGCCACTCCTTGGAAACCCTATGAGGAAGTTCTACTCTGTCTTATAAGATTGCTGAGTTGGAATTGACTGGATGGCAATGGGTTTGGTTTGATTTACATATATTAGTTGATTTTTGGTCAGCTGATATAGTTGACTTGCGCCTTCTGTTACTTGTGACAATTCAAAGACTTCATGCTTCGAGATTTTGTGCTGCCTTCAGATTTTTCTAAGCATCCATGCTACTGTATCCATGTGAGCTGTCCTTATTTTCTCAGCAACATCCAACATGGGCCAGCCTAACCCTTTGCCAGTTTCCACATGGAAACCATTCATATCACAGTGAGATGCTAGAACAAGTGTTGGCAACCTTTGTTGTAATAGACCAGACAGTACGTATTGTATTTAGTCTTTTTGGTCCACACATGTTGCATATTCTTCTTCTTTTACAACCCTTTAGAAGTGTAAAAACCATTTTTTAACTCTCAGGATGTACTAAAACAGGCCGCTAATTGTAGTGGGTCGTAGTTTTCTGACCCCTGCACTAGGGTACAATGGCTAAAGAGCTATATTGCCTTTGAATCCGGAGTTTCAATCCAGGCTCCACCTTTTACTAGTTGTGCCACATGGGAAAAGTACTTACTCTCTTGAGCCCTGGTGGCATAATGGTTAAGAGCACTGCTGAAAACCACGTGGTCAGCAGTTCAAATTCACTGGCTGCTAATTGGAAACCCTATGGGGCAGTTCTACTCTGTCCTATAGGGTCACTATGAGTTGGTACCAACTCGACAGCACCTAACAACAACAACTCTGTGCCTTGGTTTAATCATCTGGAAAACAGGGATAATAATAAGTCTTACCTCAGAGATTTGTAATAAGGATTGAATGAGTTGACACTGTTTAGAAAAGTGACTCACACATGGTAAACACCCATGAGGTGGTACCACGACTTTTCTTTCTTTTTTTTTTTTTATTAACTTTTATTGAGCTTCAAGTGAACGTTTACAAATCAAGTCAGTCTGTCACATATAAGTTTACATACATCTTACTCCGCACTCCCACTTGCTCTCCCCCTATTGAGTCAGCCCTTCCAGTCTCTCCTTTTGTGACAATTTTGCCAGCTTCCCTCTCTCTCTATCCTCCCATCCCCCCTCCAGACATGAGATGCCAACACAATCTCAAGTGTCCACCTGATATAATTAGCTCACTCTTCATCAGCAACTCTCTCCCACCCACTGTCCAGTTCCTTTCATGTCTGATGAGTTGTCTTCGGGGATGGTTCCTCTCCTGTGCCAATAGAAGGGTCTGGGGACCATGGCTGCTGGGATTCCTCTAGTCTCAGTCAGACCATTAAGTCTGGTCTTTTTATGAGAATTTGGGGTCTGCATCCCACTGATCTCCTGCTCCCTCAGGGGTTCTCTGCTGTGCTCCCTGTCAGGGCAGTCATCGATTGTGGCCGGGCACCAACTAGTTCTTCTGGTCTCAGGATGATGTAGGTCTCTGGTTCATGTGGCCCTTTCTGTCTCTTGGGCTCTTAGTTGTCGTGTGACCTTGGTGTTCTTCATTCTCCTTTGCTCCAGGTGGGTTGAGACCAATTGATGCATCTTAGATGGCTGCTTGTTAGCATTTAAGAACCCAGACGCCACATCTCAAAGTGGAATGCAGAATGTTTTCATAATAGAATTATTTTGCCAATTGACTTAGAAGTCCCCTTAAACCATGGTCCCCAGACCCCCGCCCTTGCTCCGCTGACCTTTGAAGCATTCATTTTATCCCGGAAACTTCTTTGCTTTTGGTCCAGTTCAATTGAGTTTACCTTCCATGTATTGAGTGTTGTCTTTCCCTTCACCTAAAGCAGTTCTTATCTACTAATTAATCAATAAAAAACCCTCTCCCTCCCTCCCTTCCTCCCCCCCTGTAACCACAAAAGCATGTGTTCTTCTCAGTTTTTACTGTTTCTCAAGATCTTATAATAGTGGTCTTATACAATATTTGTCCTTTTGCCTCTGACTAATTTCGCTCAGCATAATGCCTTCCAGGTTCCTCCATGTTATGAAATGTTTCACAGATTCGTCACTGTTCTTTATTGATGCATAGTATTCCATTGTGTGAATATACCACAATTTATTTACCCATTCATCCGTTGATGGACACCTTGGTTGCTTCCAGCTTTTTGCTATTGTAAACAGAGCTGCAATAAACATGGGTGTGCATATATCTGTTTGTGTGAAGGCTCTTACTTCTCTGGGGTATATTCCGAGGAGTGGGATTTCTGGGTTGTATGGTAGTTCTATTTCTAACTGTTTAAGATAACGCCAGACAGATTTCCAAAGTGGTTGTACCATTTTACATTCCCACCAGCAGTGTATAAGAGTTCCAATCTCTCCGCAGCCTCTCCAACATTTATTGTTTTGTGTTTTTTGGATTAATGCCAGCCTTGTTGGAGTGAGATGGAATCTCATCGTAGTTTTAATTTGCATTTCTCTAATGGCTAACGATCGAGAGCATTTTCTCATGGATCTGTTAGCTGCCTGAATATCTTCTTTAGTGAAGTGTATGTTCATATCCTTTGCCCACTTCTTGATTGGGTTGTTTGTCTTTTTGTGGTTGAGTTTTGACAGAATCATGTATATTTTAGAGATCAGGCGCTGGTCGGAGATGTCATAGCTGAAAATTCTTTCCCAGTCTGTAGGTGGTCTTTTCACTCTTTTGGTGAAGTCTTTAGACGAGCATAGGTGTTTGATTTTTAGGAGCTCCCAGTTATCTGGTTTCTCTTCATAATTTTTGGTAATGTTTTGTATTCTGTTTATGCCTTGTGTTAGGGCTCCTAGAGTTGTCCCTATTTTTTCTTCCATGATCTTTATCGTTTTAGTCTTTATGTTTAGGTCTTTGATCCACTTGGAGTTAGTTTTTGTGCATGGTGTGAGGTATGGGTCCTGTTTCAGTTTTTTACTAATGGATATCCAGTTATGCCAGCACCATTTGTTAAAAAGACTATCTTTTCCCCACTTAACTGACACTGGTCCTTTGTCAAATATCAGCTGCTCATACGTGGATGGATTTATATCTGGGTTCTCAATTCTGTTCCATTGGTCTATGT
Organism: Elephas maximus indicus; assembly: GCF_024166365.1. Classification (NCBI taxonomy): domain Eukaryota; kingdom Metazoa; phylum Chordata; class Mammalia; order Proboscidea; family Elephantidae; genus Elephas; species Elephas maximus. Next base: position 41,583,740 of record NC_064827.1, on the reverse strand, counting down.
GCCTGTTGTTGTACCAGTACCAGGCTGTTTTGACTACTGTGGCTGTATAATAGCTTCTGAAGTCAGGTAGAGTGAGGCCTCCCACTTTCTTCTTCTTTTTCAGTAATGCTTTGCTTATCCGAGGCTTCTTTCCCCTCCATGTGAAATTGGTGATTTGTTTCTCTATCACCTTAAAAAATGACATTGGAATTTGGATCGGAAGTGCATTGTATGTATAGATGGCTTTTGGTAGAATAGACATTTTTACTATGTTAAGTCTTCCTATCCATGAGCAAGGTATGTTTTTCCACTTAAGTATGTCCTTTTTAATTTCTTGTAGTAGAGCTTTGTAGTTTTCCTTGTATAGGTCTTTTACATCCTTGGTAAGATTTATTCCTAAGTATTTTATCTTCTTGGGGGCTACTGCGAATGGTATTGATTTGGTTATTTCCTCTTCGGTGTTCTTTTTGTTGATGTAGAGGAATCCAAGTGATTTTTGTATGTTTATTTTATAACCTGAGACTCTGCCAAACTCTTCTATTAGTTTCAGTAGTTTTCTGGAGGATTCCTTAGGGTTTTCTGTGTATAAGATCATGTCAGCTGCAGATACAGATAATTTTACTTCCTCCTTGCCAATCCGGATGCCTTTTATTTCTTTGTCTAGCCTAATTGCCCTGGCTAGGACTTCTAGCACGATGTTGAATAAGAGCGGTGATAAAGGGCATCCTTGTCTGGTTCCCGTTCTCAAGGGAAATGCTTTCAGGGTCTCTCCATTTAGAGTGATATTGGCTGTTGGCTTTGCATAGATGCCCTTTATTATGTTGAGGAATTTTCCTTCAGTTTCTATTTTGGTGAGAGTTTTTATCATAAATGGGTGTTGGACTTTGTCAAATGCCTTTTCTGCATCAATTGATAAGATCATGTGGTTTTTGTCTTTTGTTTTATTTATGTGATGGATTTCATTAATGGTTTTTCTGATATTAAACCAGCCTTGCATACCTGGTATAAATCCCACTTGATCGTGGTGAATTATTTTTTTGATATGTTGTTGTATTCTATTGGCTAGGATTTTGTTGAGGATTTTTGCATCTATGTTCGTGAGGGATATAGGTCTGTAATTTTCTTTTTTTGTAATGTCTTTACCTGGTTTTGGTATCAGGGAGATGGTGGCTTCATAGAATGAGTTGGGTAGTATTCCGTCATTTTCTATGCTTTGAAATACCTTCAGTAGTAGTGGTGTTAACTCTTCTCTGAAAGTTTGGTAGAACTCTGCAGTGAAGCCGTCCGGGTCAGGGCTTTTTTTGTTGGGAGTTTTTTGATTACCGTTTCAATCTCTTTGTTTGTTATGGGTCTATTTAGTTGTTCTACTTCTGAATGTGTTAGTTTAGGTAGGTAGTGTTTTTCCAGGAATTCATCCATTTCTTCTAGGTTTGCAAATTTGTTAGAGTACAATTTTTCGTAATAATCTGATATGATTCTTTTGATTTCAGTTGGGTCTGTTGTGATGTGGTCCTTTTCGTTTCTTATTTGGGTTATTTGTTTCCTTTCTTGTATTTCTTTAGTCAGTCTGGCCAATGGTTTATCAATTTTGTTAATTTTTTCAAAGAACCAGCTTTTGGCTTTGTTAATTCTTTCAATTGTTTTTCTGTTCTCTAATTCATTTAGTTCAGCTCTAATTTTTATTATTTGTTTTCTTCTGGTGCCTGATGGATTCTTTTGTTGCTCAGTTTCTATTTGTTCAAGTTGTAGGGACAGTTCTCTGATTTTGGCTCTTTCTTCTTTTTGTACGTGTGCATTTATCGATATAAATTGGCCTCTGAGCACTGCTTTTGCTGTGTCCCAGAGGTTTTGATAGGAAGTATTTTCATTCTCGTTGCATTCTATGAATTTCCTTATTCCCTCCTTGATGTCTTCTGTAACCCAGTCTTTTTTCAGGAGGGTATTGTTCAGTTTCCAAGTATTTGATTTCTTTTCCCTAGTTTTTCTGTTATTGATTTCTAGTTTTATTGCCTTGTGGTCTGAGAAGATGCTTTGTAATATTTCGATGTTTTGGATTCTGCAAAGGTTTGTTTTATGACCTAATATGTGGTCTATTCTAAAGAATGTTCCATGTGCGCTAGAAAAAAAAGTATACTTTGCAGCAGTTGGGTGGAGAGTTCTGTATAAGTCAATGAGGTCAAGTTGGTTGATTGTTGTAAGTAGGTCTTCCGTGTCTCTATTGAGCTTCTTACTGGATGTCGTGTCCTTCTCCGAGAGTGGTGTGTTGAAGTCTCCTACTATAATTGTGGAGGTGTCTATCTCACTTTTCAATTCTGTTAAGATTTGATTTATGTATCTTGCAGCCCTGTCATTGGGTGCATAAATATTTAATATGGTTATGTCTTCCTGATCAATTGTCCCTTTTATCATTATGTAGTGTCCTTCTTTATCCTTTGTGGTAGATTTAAGTCTAAAGTCTATTTTGTCAGAAATTAATATTGCTACTCCTCTTCGTTTTTGCTTATTGTTTGCTTGATATATTTTTTTCCATCCTTTGAGTTTTAGTTTGTTTGTGTCTCTAAGTCTAAGGTGTGTCTCTTGAAGGCAGCATATAGACGGATCATGTTTCTTTATCCAGTCCGAGACTCTCTGTCTCTTAATGGGTGCATTTAGTCCATTTACATTCAGCGTAATTATAGATAAATAAGTGTTTAGTGTTGTCATTTTGATGCCTTTTTATGTGTGTTGTTGACAATTTCATTTTTCCACATACTTTTTTGTGCTGAGACGTTTTTCTTATTAAATTGTGAGATCCTTATTTTCGTAGTGTTTGACTTTATGTTTGTTGAGTCGTTATGTTTTTCTTGGCTTTTATCTTGAGTTATGGAGTTGTTATACCTCTTTGTGGTTACCTTATTATTTACTCCTATTTTTCTAAGTAAAAACCTAACTTGTTCTATATCGCCTTGTATCACTCTCCATATGGCAGTTCTATGCCTCCTGTATTTAGTCCCTCTTTTTGATTATTGTGATTTTTTACATATTGACTTCCGTGATTCCCTGTTATGAGTATTTTTTTTTAATTAATCTGAATTTGTTTTTGTGATTTCCCTATTTGAGTTGATATCAGGATGTTCTGTTTTGTGACCTTGTGTTGTGCTGGTATCTGATATTATTGGTTTTCTGACCAAACAATATCCTTTAGTATTTCTTGTAGCTTTGGTTTTGTTTTTGCAAATTCTCTAAACTTGTGTTTATCTGTAAATATCTTAATTTTGCCTTCATATTTCAGACAGAGTTTTGCTCGATATATGATCCTTGGGTGGCAGTTTTTCTCCTTCAGTGCTTTGTATATGTCGTCCCATTCCCTTCTTGCCTGCATGGTTTCTGCTGAGTAGTCTGAACTTATTCTTATTGATTCTCCCTTGAAGGAAACCTTTCTTTTCTCCCTGGCTGCTTTTAAAATTTTCTGTTTATCTTTGGTTTTGGCGAGTTTGATGATAATATGTCTTGGTGTCTTTCTTTTTGGATCAATCTTAAATGGGGTTCGATGAGCATCTTGGATAGATATCCTTTCGTCTTTCATGATGTCAGGGAAGTTTTCTGTCAGGAGTTCTTCAACTATTTTCTCTGTGTTTTCTGTCCTCCCTCCCTGTTCTGGGACTCCAATCACACGCAAGTTATCCTTCTTGATAGAGTCCCACATGATTCTTAGGGTTTCTTCATTTTTTTTAATTCTTTTATCTGATTTTTTTTCAGTTATATTGGTGTTAATTCCCTGGTCTTCCAGATGTCCCAGTCTGCATTCTAATTGCTTGAGTCTGCTCCTCTGACTTCCTATTGCGTTGTCAAGTTCTGTAATTTTATTGTTAATCTTTTGGATTTCTACATGCTGTCTCTCTATGGATTCTTGCAACTTATTAATTTTTCCACTATGTTCTTGAATAATCTTTTTGAGTTCTTCAACAGTTTTATCAGGGTGTTCCTTGACTTTTTCTGCAGTTTGCCTTATTTCATTTCTGATGTCTTGAAGCATTCTGTAAATTAGTTTATTATATTCTGTATCTGATAATTCCAGGATTGTATCTTCATTTGGGAAAGATTTTGATTCTTTTGTTTGGGGGGTTGGAGAAGCTGTCATGGTCTGTTTATGTGGTTTGATATGGACTGCTGTCTCCGAGCCATCACTGGGAAACTAGTTTTTCCAGAAAATCTGCTAAAAAAAATGCAGTCAGATCCCTATCAGAATTGCCTTTGGGTTGGTTATAACTGCCACCTTGTTCCCTGTAAGGATGAAAGTCTGAGATTTGGGTTATATATGCTTGGCTGTAGCTGGTTCTGTGTTTTTAGTCCAATTAGGGGTGGATTTTTTGTCCCTGGGTTTTTTTTTTTTTTTTTTTGTTCCTTCTCTCAGGCCAAAAGCGTGGGTTAGGAAAAGACCAAAAGAGAAAAAAAAAGGGGGGGAAAGCAAAGCCGTGCGGAACCATTCTCCCTCTGGCTCAGGCAATTCTAATGTTAATAAAGCCACCTGGGAAGGGTGGGGGAGGGATCAGAGAGATAGGAGAGTAGCACCTCAGAATATAGCCGGAGTTGCTTGTCTTGCTTGGAATGACTATTATATCTGAGATTCCTGAGGGGCTTGTTGCCTATGTGTGCTGGCTGTGTGGAGATTGCCCCAGGGGGTCTGGCCCTCTGAAACCACCCGCTGCCAGTCTAAATCCTAGCATGAAGGTTCCCCTGCTGGGACGCTTTACTCCCGGGTCCAAAATCAGTCGCTGCCTCTCGGGGACTTCTCGTCCGGCCAGCCGTCGCCGTGCCGCCCCCGCGGACCTGCTGGGCCCCCTCCCGGGGTTAGTTCAGGGGAGTGGCGCAGCTCTCCGTGCTTGTGCCGTGCCAGCGCCCAGTCAAAATCCCGGCGGGACGGTTCCCCAGCTGGGACGCTGCTCTCCCCGCTCCAAGACCAGTCACTGCCTCCCGGGGACTTATCCCACCGGCTACGTCGTCACGCCCCTTGTTTGCACCCTCAGCTCCCCTGGGCTGTGCCCTAAATCGGGCGCCAAAGGTTACCTGACTGGGACGCTGGCTCCAGGCTCCAAAAACAATCACTGCTTCCCTGTATTTGTTCGTTTTCCGTCTCTAAATCTGTGTTTGTTGTTCAGGGTTCGTAGATTGTTATGTACTTGATCGATTCACTTGTTTTTCCGAGTCTTTGTTGCAAGAGGGATCTGAGGTAGTGTCTCCCTAGTCCGCCATCTTGGCCCCGCCTCTCGACTTTTATTTCTTATAGACTATTTCTACTCATTTCAGGAATAATAAGGAAGTACTTAATCATACACTGCTTAGCCATCTTGCTCTTTTCACCTCTACTTTCTTTTTTCTTCTCTTTCTCCTCATTTTCTTTCAGGCACAACCAAGAAATAACTTGCTTTTTTTATCAGGCATAATTTTTCTTCTCATAGTCAGGCTTACTTACAGCCTTGCATCCTACACAAAGTGTAGTTATCAAAGAATTTCTTTTATTCTCTGTAACAGATATTCTGATGAATACATTTTCCTTCATAGTATTATGTATAAATCACCAAAAGGTGACTCTAGAAGAAATGGAAAACCTTGTAATAATCATGCAAGAAATTGCAAGTTATCAAAGAGTTATAGCCGAAAATGTTCTAAACTCAGATGATTGTTTTTTAAATTGACTTTTTATTATGGGAAACATGTAAAAAAGTCAAAAGAATTATGCAATCAATTCCCATTTACCCATGACCCCTTCCTGCCCCCAATAACCTGCTGCTGTTGAGTGGATTCTGACTCAGTGACCCCATGGGGTTTCCAAGGCTATAAATCTCCGTGGAGCCGCTGGTGATTTTAAACTGCTGACCTTTCGGTTAGCAGTCAGTAGCTTTAACCACTGTACCACTAGGGCTCCTACCCATGACCCAGATTCAACAATTGTGAATTCTTGGACAATATTGTTTCATTTATTCCCTCACTCAATTCTTATCCTCCCACCTGATAATTTTGAAGCAAATACCTGACTTTTTATGATTTAATTTATAATATATTTTGTTTTAAAAACATAACCAGAATATTGTTATCACATTAACAAAGTTAAAAATAATTCCAAAATATCATCAAGTATCCCATCTGTGTTCAAGTTTCCCTAATTGTCTTATGATTTTTTTTAACAATTTGTTTTAATCTGTATTTTAAAAGGTCTGTAACTTTTTCTCTCTCTCTTTTTTAATTTATAGATTTGCGATCTCTTTATTCTTACAGTTTACTTGTTGAAGAAATTAGATTGTTTGTCCTGTAGGTTTCTACCACTTGGGTTTTGCTGTTTGCATACCCATGATGTCATTTAATATGCTCTTCTGTCTCTTGTAAATAGGTACTTGTATCTTGAGGCTTGATTAGATTCTGGTTTTATTTATTTGCAAGAATACTTAATAGATGATGTGGTATACTTTCACAGGAGGCACATAATATCTGATCGTCTCTTTGTTAGGAAATGTGAACAGGTAATTCATTAGGGGTTGCAGATGAAGATATTCTAATTTTATAATGTCTTTCTCACTTATTACTTCTATGATTGAAAAGCTTTTCTTCAGTAACTACTTGGTTACCTTGAGGTACAATTCATATAGGACAAGCAAGATAAATGCTTGATTAAACTCTAAGGTATCAAAAAGATAGCAGCTGTAGGAAGCAGCTACCAGCCCTGAGGACTGAAAAAATATAGAGGAGTAGTCCCAGGAGCTGAAACTCAGCCCTCTAAGCAGATGGTACTGCTTGACTCATGCTGGTGTTTCTGAGCGTGAAAGAGAAGCCCGGTGGACCTAAGACCCAGGCCTTGAAACAGGATGGTAGCCAGCTGATTCTGATGTCTCTGTAGGGAGAAGAGGTTTGCAAGTGTGGGGAAAACTGAAGACTGGATTTAGGTGCTGCTGAGTTGGAATCGATTCGAAGGCACACAACAACAGTGAGGTTCCTGGGTGGCATAAGTAGTTTATGACTAGTTGCTAACTGAAATGTTGGCGGTTTGAACCCACCCAGTGGAGCCAAGGAAGAAAGGGCTGGTGATCTGTTTCCATAAAGATTACAGGCAAGAAAACCCTATGGACCAGTTCTCTCTGGTAACACATGAGGTCACCATGGGTCAGAATTAACTCGATGCCAATGGTTTAAAAAAAAAAAATTTTTTTTTTTTTTTTTATGGGACTGTACTGTTGCTGTCAGGGTGAAGAAACACTGCGGGGCTGACTCATTGGCATTGCCAGCAGAAAAGAAGCCCACAGGAAACCAAAAGAAGCCAAATCCATTGTCGTCCAGTTGATTCTGACTCATAGCAACCCAACAGGACAGGGTAGAACTGTCCCATGGGGTTTCCCAGGACCACCTGGTGGACTCAAACTGCCAACCTTTATGATTAGCAGCCAAGCTCTTAAGCACTGCAACACCCAGCTAGAAACAGGAAGGAGCAACTCCCTTCTTTCTCCTCTAGTGTCCCAGGCTCCCTCTGGCGCCCACTATTCACAGAGCCTAGGTCACTATGAGTCAGAACCAACTTGACAGCACCTAACAACGACAACAACAGCAAAAACTTAGAGCTGGAGCCCTAGTGGTGTAGTGGTGAAGAGATCGGCTTCTCACTAAAAGGCGGGTAGTTCGGACCCACTGGCTGCTCCTTGCATACCCTATGGAGCGGCTCTACTCTGTCCCATAGGGTCGCTGTGAGTCAGAATTGACTCAATGGCAACAGGTTGACTTAGAGCCAGCTGACAAAGTAGAAAGGTGATTTGAGAGTCCTGACCCCAAGGTCAAAAAGCAGAATATAAAAGGGTAGTTTTGGAGCTAAATGGCAATAATTTAATAATGTCCATAGGTACAGTCTCCATAGGTGTAGTGGTACTATTATGCATTTTCAACACCAAGTATGAGAGGGCCTGTTTTCACTTCGGCCTTGGCAACAGACTGTTTTGTTAAACTTTTAGAGTTTTTGCCATTAGAGGGTTCTTTTAAACATTTTTTTCCCATTAGATGGCAACCATAATGCTTTGTAAACTGTTCTAAAGTATAGAAAATATAATAGTTCAACATTCTCATTGCTTTATGCTTATCATATATAGTGGCATTAACTATGCAGGTAAAATACCTCAAAATGATTCAAAAACACAGCAGAAGAGACTAATGAACAACTGCATGGCTGAGGTTAAAATGACTGTACAAGATGGCATAAACCATCTAATGGCAAAAGTAATAAGCTTCCACTGGGGACCTCAACTGTTCCTAACAGTTAAAGTAGAGAAGCTTCTATACATGTATATATATATTTTTATTGTACTTTAAGTGAAAGTTCACAAATCAAGTCAGTTGTACAAAAACTTATATATACCTTGCCATGTACTCCTAGCTGCTCTCCCCTCAATAAGACAGTATACTCCTCCTCTCCACCCTGTATTCCCCATGTCCATTCAACCAGTTCCTGTCCCATCTGCCTTCTCATCTTGCCTCCAGGCAGGAGCTGCCCACATAGCCTCATGTGTCTACTTGAGGCAAGAAGCTCACTCCTTAGAAGTATCATTTTCTGTCTTATAGTCTAGTCCAGTCCCTGTCTGAAGAGTTGACTTCAGGAATGGTTCCAATCTTGGGCTAACAGAAGATCCGGAGACCATGACCTCCGGGGTCCCTCTAGTCTCAGTCAGACTATTAAGTCTGTTTTTTTTACGAGAATTTGAGGTTTGCATCCCACTGTTTCCTGCTCCATCAGGGACTCTCTGGTGTGTTCCCTGTAAGGGCTGTCATCAGTTGCAGCCAGGCACCATCTATTTCTTCCAGTTTCAGGCTGATGTAGCCTGTGGTTTATGTGGCCCTTTCTGTCTCTTGGGTTCATATTTACCTTGTGTCTTTGGTGTTCTTCATTCTCCTTTGTTGTAGGTGGGTTGAGACCAATTGATGCATCTTAGGTGGCTGCTTGCTAGTGTTCAGGACCCCAGACGCTACTCACCAAAGTGGGATGCAGAATGTTTTCTTAATACTTTTTGTTATGCCAGTTGACCTAGATGTCCCCTGAAACTATGGTCCCCAGACCCTCATCCCTGCTATTCTGGCCTTTGAAGCGTTCACTCGTTTTCAGGAAACTTCTTTGCTTTTGGTTTAATCCAGTTGTGCAGACCTCTCCTGTATTGTGTGTTGTCTTTCCCTTCACCTAAAATAGTTCTTGTCTACTAATTAGGGAATACCCCTCTCCCCTCCTCTCGTAACCATCAAAGAATATTTTCTTCTCTGTTCAAACTTTTTCTTGAGTTCTTATAAAAGTGGTCTCAAACAATATTTGTCCTTTTGCAACTGGCCAATTTCACTCAGCATAATGCCTTCCAGATTCCCCCATGTTATGTATCATGGATTCATCATTGTTCTTAATCATTGCATAGTATTCCATTAAGTGAATATACCATAATTTGTTTGTCCATTCACCTGTTGATGGGCACCTTGGTTGCTTCCATCTGTTTGCTATTGTAAACAGTGCTGCAGTGAACAAGGGTGTGTATATATCTGTTCTCTAGGATATATTCCCAGGAGGGGGATTGCTGGATTGTATGGTAGTTCTAGCTTTTAAAGGAAGCGCCAAATTGATTTCCAAAGTGGTTGTACCATTTTACATTCCCATCAGCAGTGTGTAAGTGTTCCAGTCTCTCCACAACCTCTCCAACATTTATTATTTTGTGCTTTTTGGATTAATGGTAGCCTTATTTTTTTTTGTTGGAGTGAGATGGTATCTCATTGTAGTTTTGATTTGGATTTCTCTAATGGCTAATGATCGTGAACATTTCTTCATGTATCTGTTAGCTGCCTGAATGTCTTCTTTAGTGAAGTGCCTGTTTATATTTATTGCCTATTTTTCAATTGGGTTATTTGTCTTTTATGTTGTTGAGTTTTTGCAGTATCATGTAGCTTTTAGAGATCAGATGCTGGTTGGATTTGTTGTACCCAAAAACTTTGTCCCAGTGTGTAGGTAATCTTTTTACTCTTTTGGTGAAGTCTTTGGATGAACATAAGTGTTTGATTTTTAGGAGTTGCCAGTTATCTAGTGTCTTTTCTGGTGTGTATTTGTTGTTAGTAATGTTTTGTATACTGTTTATGCCACGTATTAGGGTTCTTAGCATTGTCCCTATTTTTTTCCATGATCTTTATCGATTTAGATTTTATATTTAGATCTTTGATCCATTTTTAGTTCGTTTTTGTGCATGGTGTGAGGTATGGGCCTTGTTACATTTTTTTCCAGATGGATATCCAGTTATGCCAGCACCATTTGTTAAAGAGACTGTCTTTTCCCATTTAACTGACTTTGGGCTTTTGTCAAATATCAGCTGCTCATATGTGGATGGATTTATGTTTGGATTCCCAATTCTGTTCCATTGGTCTATGTATCTGTTGTTGTACCAGTACCAGGCTGCTTTGACTACTGTGGCAGTATAATATGTTCTAAAATCAGGTAGTGTGAGGCCTCTTGCTTTGTTCTTCTTTTTCAGTAATGCTTTACTTATCTGGGGCCTCTTTCCCTTCCATAAGAAGTTGGTCATTTGTTTCTCCATCTCATTAAAAAATGTCATTGGAATTTGGATCAGGATTGCATTGTATCTATAGATCTCTATTGGTAGAATGGACATTTTTACAATGTTGAGTAGAAGCTTCTATATTTTTATTCTTTTGAATGTTTGTAGTTTATCCTGCTTAGATTTAAACCCAAAACAGTTCTTAACTATAAAAATAAGGCTTTTTGTTAAAAAGTTATTCTTGCTTATTTTATGATTGTCTACACAAAAGGGAACACCTAGAAAATATCCCAGTAGGTTAAATTTTCATTGTATATCTATTTTTGACATTCATACACATTTTTATGGAAGTCATTTAACATTTTTAAACATTTATTAATGAAATAATTGTTTCCTGACCTTCTCTAGTTTCCTGAATCTGCTATCCCTTTAGGAAACATCACTTATTTTTAGAAACTGAAACATTGTGTCAGACTTTCTATAAGATGATAAAAATCATATATAAACAAAAATGTTAGCTAGGTATCAAAGTAGTTTAAATATATTGAGTTTCAAAATATGTTCTCTGCTGGGAAAAATCACTCAGAAACATATTTGCTTACATTCTAGACACATTCTCCATTGAGTCTTGAAATCTTTGATTGAAACCTGAAAGGTTAAGTCGTCATATAAATAGCAACACTATTAACAATCACAAAATTAATGAGAATAATAAAGAGCACAAGTGTATCAAATGCCATAGTTAGCATAAACACTGTAATGCCTCTATGTATGACATTTTTGTTTTGCCACAGGGAAAAGCTCTGTGAGCTAGTTCCTTAAGTAGAGCCAATACGTTATTACTGCAGATAAACTGCTCATTATCTAAGTTGTTTTGCAACTTTTGGAGAAAGCAAAATGAGGTATTCTTGAAGGAGATGTTTATTGCAGGGTAGTAAAATATAACAGTGGTTTTAAAACAGAGCTGAAATTAAGAACATTTCTGTACATCACTTTTATTCTGATTATAAAAGTAAAACATGTTCACTGCAAAAAAGCTTCAAACACACACACAAACACCATTAAATCTACCCTTCATTCTACCACCCATGGATGACTACTACCCATGGTCTCTGTTCTAACTCAAAAAAATGGGAGCACACAGTAGGTAGTTTCTTATGTTACATTTTCTTCAAAGCATAATATCAGAAACTTTTCTCAAGCAACTGAAAGTTAACTGAAAACATGATTTTTGTATTGTTGGATGATATTGCATTACACACATTTATTTAATCATTGACCACCCCCCATTTTTAGCGGTTTAAAGATTTCCCTCTTTATTCATTATGAAGATTATAATTTTTATGCATAAAACATTGACCATATTTATAATTATTTCCTTATCATAAATTTCTAGAAGAGGAATTCTGGGTCAAAGGGTTTGCACATTCTTAAAGCTTTTGAAATGTGTTTCTAAATTGTCCTCCAGAAAACTTTTGTAAGTATAAATTTCCGTCAGCTGGGGCAGATTCTTTGAGGAATCTTCACAACATTGGGTGCTGTCATTAGCTTTTTTGTTAATTTGGTGGAAGAAATTAAAAGGATAATAAGGGTATATTATGAATAACTTTATGCCCATAAATTTGACAACTGAGATGAAATGGAAAAATTCTTAAAATAAACAAATTATCATATCTCACTCAAGAAGAAATAGATAACCTGAATTGTCTTTAATTAAATAAATTGCACTGGTATTTGAAAACTCCCAGCAAAGAAAAACCTTAAAGAAATTGAACATTCCTACAAAGAGAATTCCGGGCCCAGATGACTTCACTGGTGAAACCTACCAAATATTTGGGAAAAATAATCCCGATTTTATAAAACTCTTCCAGAGAATAGATGAGCGTACATTTCCCAACTTGCTATATGATGCCAGGATTCCTTAGGAACACATGTTCTTCAAGAACAGAGACACAAGAATCTTCAACAAAATATTAGCCAATCTAATCTAGCAATATATAAAAAGGATGATACATCATAAACAGACTGAGTTCTTCTCAGGAAGGCACGGCTGCTTCAACATTTGAAAATCAACTAATGTAATTTGTTTGATCAACAGACTAATAAAGAAAAAGTATAATCAACTCAAAATGCAGAAAAAGCATTGGACAAAATTCGATATCCATTAATAATGAAAACTTATAGCAAACTAGGAGGAGAAAGGAACTTCCTTAACCCAATAAAGGACATCTACAATAAACCTACAGCTAACATTATACTTAAAGGTAAAAGACTGAATGCTTTCCCTATAAAAGCAGGCACAAGTCAAGGAGTCAACTGTCACCACTCTTAATGGGTTTAAGCCAGTGCAATAAGCCCAGAAAAAGAAATAAAAGGCATGCAAATTGGACAGAAAGAAAACTGTGTTATATTTGCAGATGACATGATTGTCTACGTAGGAAATACCAAAGAATCTACAAAAAGTTTACTATATAACTATTAAGTGAGCTTATCAGAGTTTTAGGATACAAGGTCAATATATAAAATGCAAGTATATTTTTATATATCAGCAATAAACAATCGGAAGTTTAAGTAAAAAAGAGTACCTTTTACAGTAACACAAAAATTATACAATGTTATTATTGTTAGGTGCCATTGAGCTGGTTCTGACTCATAACCACCCTGTGTAAAACAGAAGGAGATACTACCCAGCCCTGCTCCATCCTCATAATCGTTATTACGCTTAAGTCCATTGTTGTAGCCACCGTGTCAATCCATCTTGTTGAGGGTCTTCCTCTTTTTTGCTGACCCTGTGTTTTACCAAGCATGGTGACCCTCTCCAGGGACTGGTCAAGCCTAAAAACATGTCCAAAGTATGTAAGATGAAGTCTCACCATCTATGCTTCTAATAAGCATTCTGGCTGTACTGCTTCAAGACAGATTTGTTCATTCTTTTGGCAGTCCATGGTATATCCAGTGTTCTTCACCAACACCATAATTCAAAGGCATCAATTCTTCAGTCTTCCTTATTCATGGTCCAGCTTTCACATGCATGTGAGGTGACTGAAAACACCATGGCTTGGGTCAGGTGGACTTATATATAAATCTCCAAAAAATATGATTGGGATCTGTATGCTGGAAACTTCAAAACGCTGATGTAAAAAAATCAAAGAACGCCTAAATAAATGGAGAGTTATACAGTGTTTATGGATTTGAGTAATTTTGTTTTAGATGTTTTGTAAATAGGATATAGCTGGATTCTGTTGACTTTTTACCTCTTCCAGTCTGAAAATTTCTATTAGTAGGTAAATATAATTATTTTACATTTAAAATAGTTACTCATATATTTGTAATACTAAAGGCTATTTTGTGATTTTTTTTTTTTATTGTCCTTTTTCTTCACTTCTTTATCTCCCATTTGTTGGCTTTACTTGTTTAATAAAATATTCTGTGCTCTCCTTTTCCTTCCTTTCCAGGTTAAGAAAAAAAAAATTTCCGGGTTGGAGGCTATAAATTCTATATTTATCCTGTTTTTTATTACTTTTAAGTATTAACATATATCAAACTTTCAAAATTCCTCAAGACTTAAAAGAAAAGTAGTGGATATCTATTCAAGTTGTTGCAACATGGAAAACACTCAAAGAGAGTGCCTCTCCAAATATGGGTAATGAGAAGGGTTTTGTATGGAAATAAACAAAAGTGACAGAGGGCCAGCTGCAATTCTGACGGCCTTTGGTCTGGAAGGTGTTGCAGTTTTGCAGAAAGGACTTTGGTGATTTTGCCCGACCTTAGTCCATGATGTTCTGTTCTCAGAATTACCGCTTTAATTTGGCACCAGGGAGCGAGGGGAAACCTTGGTGGTGTACTGGTTAAGACTTGTGGCTGCTCACCAAAAGGTCAGCAGTTTGAATCCACCAGGCACTCCTTGGAAACTCTGTGGGGCAGTGCTACTTTGTCCTATAGGGTCACTATGAGTCGGAATTGACTTGATGGCAACAGGTGCAGGTAGGGAGCAAGGGGGTCTTTGTGAGTTCGGAACAGGAAATTTTACAGTTCTTTATGTATCCATATGTAACAATACTTTCTGTTAAGGATGATGCAAAATTTGGAAATGGATAGTGGTGATGGATGCAAAACATGGTGAATATAATTAATATCACCAGATTATACATGTAAAAAATTTTGAAATGGCAAGCGTTTTATATATATATGTATATATACACACCATAATACAAAATTTTTAAAAAATCCATGGTTATTATTGCCACCTTTCTCTAAACACAGACTCTTAATATGGTTACACTAAAAAGTATTTTCTCCCTTCTAGTCAATACTTGATTAAACTTACCAAACAGTACAGTATATCAGATTCTCAACATTGTTTCTTGTGCTTCAGGATTTCTTTTTGTAGGTTCACACTTCTTCTTGCTGAAATAATCACTCAATTGTTCTTTTAGTGAGGGTGGAAAATTCTCCTGATTTTTGTGGCTACAAAAATATCTTTATTTCATGCTCATGCTCAAATAATAGTTTGAGTAGGTATAAAAATTTCTGTTTGACAGATACTGTTGTTCATTACTTTGATGATATTACTCCATATTATTCTGGCATCTATCTTGCTGAGAAAAAAACCTGTTGTCTGCCACCTGTTAAGTAATGACCTTGGCTACATTACTTAACCTCTCTGTTCTCAGTGTTCTCTTCTTTAAAATGGGGGATAACACTAATAAAAAAACCCGGAACCCACTGCCGTCAAGTCGATTCTGACTCATACAGCCTTACAGCACAGGGTAGAACTGCCCCATAGAGTTTCCAAGGCTATAGATCTTTACAGAAGCAGACTGCCACATCTTTCTTCACAGAGCACCTGGTGGGTTCAAACTGCCGACCTTCCGGTTAGCAGCCAAGTGCTTAACCACTGCACCACCAGGGCTCCTTCAGTAATAATAATACATACCTTGTATGGTAGCTCATAGGGGTATTTAAAATTTGAGTTAATGCTTATAAAATATTTAGAATAATGCCTGACACTTAAACTCCATGTAAAGATTTGCTACTATTAACATTATTATTAGTATTACCATATTACTTGCCATTTCTCTGTAGGTATCTTATCCTTTCTCATTGATAATTTTTAAGAATGTCTTATTATTCTTCTTATTTGTTGGGCAAGATGCTTGGTGACTTTACACAGCTTCCCCTGATAGTAGCAAGAAAGTTTATTAGGGATGGTAATGTAAAAGCAAAGAAATGATAGCGCACATTTCCTGTTACTGAGTGTTCTTACTCCCTCTCAGTCTAACCCACACATATAGAGCAAGGTGTGGGGTGAGGCTGTCTCTCTCTCTTGAGGCTTATGTTGCACGTCTGGTCCAGGCACACTGAAGCAGAACAACTCTGGGGGCTTGGTAGATCACATCTGCTATGCTATGGAGGATAATAAGACTTTTTTTTTTTTTTTTAATTGTGCTTTAGGTGAAAGTTTATAGCTCAAGGTAGTTTCTTACACAAAATTTATACACATATGGTTATGTGACCCTAGCTGATATCCATACAATGTAACAGCACACGCCCTGTTTCCACCCCAGATTTTCTATGTCCATTCAACCAGCTCCTATCCCTTTCTGCCTTCTCATCTTGCCCCCGGACAGGAGCTGCCCAATTAGTCTTGTGTATCTACTTGAATTAAGAAGCACACTCCTCAAGAGTATTATTTTATGTTTTATAGCCCAGTCCAATCTTTGTTTGAAGAGTTGGCTTCAGGAATGGTTTTAATTCTGAGTTAACCGAGAGTCCAGGGGCCATGTCTTCTGGGGTTCCTCTAGTCACAGTCAGACCATTAAGTCTGCTCTTTTTATGTGAATTTGAGTTCTGCATCCCACTTTTCTCCTGCTCCCTGAGGGGCTCTCTGTTGTGTTCCCGGTCAGGGCGGTCATTGGTGGTAGCCAAGCGCCACCTAGTTCTTCTGGTCTCAGGCTGATTGAGTCTCTGGTTTATGTGGCTGATTTTGTCTCGTGGGCTAATATTTTCCTTGTGTCTTTGGTGTTCTTCATTCTCCTTTGCTCCAGGTGGGTTGGGACCAATTGATGCATTGTAGATGGCTGCTCGCTAGATTTTAAGACCCCAGACACCACTCACCAAAGTGGGATGCAGAACATTTTCTTAATAAACTTTGTTATGCCAATTGACCTATGCCAGTTGTTCCCTGAAACCATGGTCCCCAAGCTCCTGCCCCTGCTCCTCTGTCCCTCGAAGTGTTTGGTTGTGTTCAGGAAACTTCTTAGCTTTTGGTTTAGTCCAGCTATGCTGACTTCTCCTGTATTGTGTATTGTAATAAGACAGTCTTGCAAGACACCAGAGAGAAAGGAATTACCTCCACAAAATGGTTATTAATCGTGAAAATATTAATACTAATATTAGTAATAGCAAACATATAGAGTTTATTACTTTCTTTTTATATCTAATAAATTTAAATTTATGTATTTTATAGTTTCTATTATACAGTGAAACCTGTGAGAGCTATAACTCAATGGGACTGCCTTGTTTTTCTGGGTCTTGCAAGTTTTACTGCCTTTGACAGGGCGCAGTTTTACCACTTTTCTATCGCTCTCTATTAGTGGAAAATATTTGCATTGTCCTTCTCTGACAAGTTTCCTCCTTACACAGGTTCTAGTTTTTGCAGGTTTTACTGTAGTACATTTCTGTCTTGGATAGCTAGTCTTTGGAAGATATTTTTGATCATTTATTTAATAGTTTTTGATAACTTGAGCAGACACCCTACCCTCTTCTACCCCTGTTGGAACTTCCATGTGGCTTAACTTTTAAAGTGTTTCTACAGTGTGGGTTTGCATTTGACAGGTGCTCCAGGGTTATCTATGGACCGATTGCTCAGATTGCTGATTATGGAGATTTCCCACACTACGAGTACACTACATTTGGAGTACAAACTCACCCAAAGTGCATGCGTAGGGAGGGCTTTACTTTCTCATGGGATTGCTGTTAATTTAATCTGGGTGCCTAGAATACTCTGGTTCTCAATTCTTTCTTTTCTTCTGGCCTCTTGAGGATTTCTCTTTTACTAATTCAGCCGTGGATTAAAGTTTTAAATATGTTTGTTTGGTATATCTACAGGTTCGTGGTAGGAGGGCTTCGGTCTTCCTACTTCATCATTTTGACAGCAGCTCTCATTTACCATTCAAAAATTCCAGTTTGACTGCCGTTGTTACCATTTACTAGAAATTACTGTTGTCAAGGTCACAAAGGATCTCTGTGTTGCCAATCAAAAGTCATCTCCTTTGGCCCCTTGCCAGCATTAGACACATCAGTCCCATTTGACTTCTAATTACACTTTCTTTTCTTTATGTCAGTGACACTGTGCTCTCCAGAGTTTTCATTTACCTCTTTGGCCATGCTTAATCGGTTCCGTTTCCTGGATTCTCATCCTTTTGCTGACCTAAATGTTGCTGAGCACATGGGCTTTGTTCTGGGTTTTCTTCTCCATTTATTGCCTTTCCCTTGATGATCTCATCCAGTAATATCTACTGATCACTTCCACAATTATGTCTCCAATTCTGAACTCTCTCCTAAATTCCACACTCTCGCAACCTATTCCTTTCCTAAAATCTTTACCCCGATATTCAAACTGCATCCCAAATTTAATGGGCCCCAAATTGAACCTGATTCCTATTCTGCTTCTCCTCAGCCTTCCCTATCTCAGGAAATAGCACATCTTCCACCTAGTTGCTTAATCTGAAAACCTAGGAGTCGTTCTTGATTCACCTCTGTTCTTCACATACCACATCCCATTAGTATATACCTGTTGCCATGGAGTCAATTGCAACTCATAGCGACCCTATAGGACAGAGTAGTACTGCCCCATAGGGTTTCCAAGGCTGTAATCTTTCTCTCATCTTTCTCCCATGGAGCCACTGGTGAGTTCGAACCGCCAGCCTTTCGGTTAGCAGCTGAGCGCATAACCTCTGTGCCACCAGGACTCCTTCCCGTCAGTATGAGTACTGCCAGTTTTGTCACCAAAGCATCCCTCCATCTGTCTATTTTTCTCCGTCTTCACAACCACCTCAAGCCAATCCACTGTTACTCTCCTAGCCTACTCAATAATCTAGCAAAGCTCCCTGCTTCCAGTTACATCCCACTACAATCCATTATTCACAAAGCTCCCAGAGTTTTCTTTTTAAAATGTGAATCAGATCACACCACTCTATCACTAAACTTCACCCGTGGCTACACATAGCATTTTGAAATGCCCTGTCTTCATCAACAAGCTCTTATGTTGTTTGGGATCGTGCTTCTGATTTCATCTCAGACTATATCCTGCTTGCTCACTGTGCTCAGGCTTATCTAGTCTTTCTAATGTCACTCTCACCAGGTTTCTCCCCATCTGGAGGCTTTTGCTTTTTCTCACATGGCAGCCTCCTCCCATCTTTCTGATCACAGCTTAAATGCTATCTCTTCAGAAAGGCTTTTCTTTATTACCCTTCTAAAGTAGAAGAGACTCCCCCAGTCACCCTCTGTGAATCACTTAACTGTAATTTACTTAACAGTACATATTACTATATGAAAATACCTTTTATATTTATTTGTTTGTTGTCTGTTTTACCTCATTAGATTGTAAATCCATGCGGGCACAGACCTTATGTCTCTTATTCATACTGTACCCCTAGTGCCCCATGTGGTATCTGACACATAGTAGGTTCTCAATCAATATCTTACAAATCATTGGCCAAGGTTGATCTACTAGTGGACTTTACTTGGTTTTCTGTGAGCGAGGATGGCAGAGGGATGGATACAAGCTTTAAACTAATTCCTGTGGTTTCAATTTCATGTATCATCGAGCACTGCTTAGTATTCTGCCCTCCTGATGATTTTGCAGGGTATATCAACAATGTTCTTAGCTGTGTCATCCTTTCCCACACTCTGGGCTGTGGTTTTCTCGATGTTGAGTCATCAGTTTTAACACTTTATCTTTCAGAAATGTGTTGAAATCTCTTATTCAGTGACATGCCCTTCCTATTTTATTTGTTGGTGTGGTAGGCAGTCTCTAAGATCACCCCTCATGCTCTCTACCTACTGGTATCACATATTTGTGTAATCCCCTCTCCTTTCATCTGGGTTGGATTTACTAACTTCCAACTAGTAGAATATGGAAGAAGGGATGTAATGTCACTTCCAAGATGAGGTAAAAAAAAAAAAAAAAAAAAGAACTGTGGCTTCTATCTTGCATGTCCTTCTTTGCTCTCTCATTCACTCTTAGGAAAGCCAGCTACCATATTGTGACCTGCCCTATGGAAAGGCTCACGTTGCAAGGAAAAGATGTCTCTAGCCAACAACCATTGAGAATCTGAGGCCTGTCAACAGCCACCGGAGTGAGCTTGGAAGTGGATCCTCTCCTAGTTGAGCCTTGAGATGATGGCAGCCCTGCTTATGTTTTGATTGTAGCCTTGTGAGATATTCTGAGGCAAAGATACCCAGCTAAGCTGCACATGATTCCTGAGCCCCAGAAACATTGAGACAAATGTTTGTTTCTTTGCTGTTACTTTTATTTGCATTTTACTTTATGCTGAATTTACTCCTGAGCCATATGTTTGTTTCTTCAGTTTCTTCTTGGATATCTTTTTCTTTTGTGCAACCTCCTCTTCTGGTTTAGGAACAATTGTTCTTTTTCAGCAAGGATCATCTCAATGTGGCAGGGAAGCTCATGTATGGGTTAATATGATCATGAGCTCTGTAAATACGGTGGCACATCTTGGGGGCTTTGTTCACATAGATGTGCTCAATGACCAGAGAATCTACACCCAAACCCTTAAGTTTAACATTACTCTGCATTTTTAAGCATGTGCAGCAAAAATTTGGCACTTTTTTTGGGCCATCAACACTATATCTGGCCCCACTGTTAGGCCTGTGCACACCTATCAACTCTACTATTGTAATGTTGGAACAGCACACATACTTGTATAAAGTGACATCTTTCAGATACTAGATGGCTTTTTGGATATGCATATTCTTGATGGCCTGGGCGGTTTCATGGGTGTTCTCAAAAAGGACCCGAAGATTTGAACCTCTTGATTTGCATGCTTTTGTGGGATTTTCTGGGTGAAGTGAGTAGTGAACCATTTCGAGAGATTACCTTAGGCCACTTCCAGGAAGAGTAATGTTTGTTGTTTTAAGGTGCTAAATTTTGGGGTAGTTGGTTTTGCAGAGTAAAAAACAAAAAACCCACTGCCGTTGAGTCAATTCTGTCTCATGGTGACCCTACAGGACAGAGTAAAACTGCTCCATAGAGTTTCCAAGGAGCGCCTGGCGGATTTGAACTGCTGACCTCTTAACCACTATGCCACCAGGGTTTTCCTTTGCAGCAGTAGATAATTTACATAGTTGTGTTGTGCTTATGTCTTTTTAATTTCCTTTATTATTATTTTAATTGGGTCAAGGGAGGAGGAAAATATAAATACTTGAGTAAAAAAATAATGTACACAATAGAGCCAAGCATGGTATTTTCAATCACCTCATGTGTATGTCAAAGCTGGACAATGAATAAGGAAGACCAGAGAAGAACTGAAGCATTTGAATTATGGTGTTGGTGAAGAATATTGAGTATACCACAGACTGCCAGAAGAATGAACAAATCAGTCTTGGAAGAAGTACAGCTAGAATGCTCCTTAGTTAGAAGTGAGGATGGTGAGACTTTGTCTCAGGTACTTTAGACATGTTGTCAGGAGGGACCAGTCCCTGGAGAAGGACATCATTCTTGGTAGAGTAGAGGGTCAGCAAAAGAGAGGAAGACCCTCAATGAGATGAATTGACACAGTGACTGCGACAATGGACTTAAACATAGCAACGATTGTGAGGATGATGCAGGACCAGGCAGTGTTTCATTCTGTTGTACATAGGGTTGTTACGAGTTGGAACCAACTCAACAGTACCGAACAAGAACACAATAGGCTCTTACTGTATCTATTATTACGCTATTAAAAATAAAAGAATTATACACATCCTACACATTTTCTATGTGAGGTCATATAGACCTGTTTCTTTGTTTTAATGACTCCATAGCATCTCATTATATGGATATACCAGAATTTATTTAATTATTCATTTGTTGATGGATGTTTCGTTTGCTTCGTTTTTTTTTTTTGCCCTTACAAATAATGTTGTGCTAAATATATTTCGACATGTTTTTGTGTACTTAAGCAAGCATTTGTATAGACTAGGGACTCTAAGTAGAACTGTACATTTAACTTTTGATAGGTATTGTTAAATTTTTCTCCAAAAAGACTGAATCTATTTGCACTTTGACCAGCACATATGAGTCACTGTCTTTCGACTATGTGTTAAATAAGTTTAAAGGCCCAGGGAGTAAACGATATCTTGCTTGGGCTTTGTTCCTTTCCACTTGTCCCCATTTATAAGTGAATGTCAGAGTTAAACTACACGTGGTGTTGAATTTGTCTTTTTTTCTTTTTTATGTTTGATTTTAGTCACCTGAAAATTTCTCTGTTGTTATATCAAACCTTCCTTTCAGAGAAACTAACAGGAACTTTTTCTATTTGTCTTTCTATTCAGTGAAGAGCTATTATCTCTCAGCTCCAAGACCTCCTACCCTCTGCCTTGCAAAGATGTGGCTGAGTCCCAGAACATCCCATTTCTCCTTTGCTGGCCATTCTCTGTAAGGATCCACCAGTGGGGACACGGGAGGGAGACTGTGAGGCTGGAGGGGGAAGAAGAGACCTGCTCGTTTCCATTTGCGTCTTGTTCCTGTCTGAAACTTTAATGTCTTCATTAAAACAAACAAAGCAGTTGCCATTGAGTCGACTCTGACTCATGGCGACCCCTTGTGTATCAGGGTAAAACTGTGCTCCACAGGGTTTTGACTGATTCTTGGGTAGTAGATCGCCAGGCTTTTTTTCTGAGGTCTCTCTGGGTAGACATGAATCTCCAGCCTTTCTATTAGCAGCTGAGCGTGTTAATCGTTTATACTACCCAGAGACTCCATTTGCATTAAAACCCTTATTATTTTTTTCTGCTTGTCAACCTCCCTGTTTCCAGGTCCTCAAGGAACCTCCTGTATTTTCAGGCCAGAGATTCATTATGCTGTTAAAGGACTGAGAGGCCAAGTGACTTCTGGGGAAAGGATGACAAAGCCTTTCCTCTTCCTCCTTGTCCTTCTTCTTCTTCCCACTATTACTCCTATGACTGCTGTTAAAATCTACCACTTCTTGTTTACTAGGTGCCAAATAGAGCCCTGGTGGCACAGTGGTTAAGAGCTTGGTTGCTAACCAAAACAGGCCAGCAGTTCAAATCTACCAGCTACTCTTTGGAAACCCTATGGTGCAGTTCTACTGTGTCTTATAGGGTCTCTATGAGTCCGAATTGACTCAGCAGCAACGGTTTTAGGTGATAGGTATTTAATTCTTGCAACAACCCTACAGAGTAATTACTATTGTTTTCATTTTACAGATGAAGAAAGAAACTCGCAAAGGTAAAAGTAACTTGTTCTAGGCTGCACACTTTGTATAAGTGGAAGAGTTGGGTTTAAGTTCCAGATCTGTAAGGTAGTAACACAAGAGAAGTACATATAAACGCATCCACTACAAATATATACAATCCTATAGAGATCATAACATCACAGGGATTTATAGAACATTTTATGATTAAAAAAAATCCAAGGGTGATATATTTTGTTTAAGAGAAAGTGTGATTGCCTTGCCACTGGGAATATGAAGGGAATTGCTTAACAAAGGTACAGATTTGTTGGTGGATGAGGAATGATGAGAATAGTTTGGTCTTTCTATTCGGCATTAGTATATGATACCTATAAAATTGATTGGCCCTTTTGGGTACCCATATATTTTGTGACTTATAAGCTATTCCAAAATGAGGATTGAGATGTTGGCATTTCCAACATGTCACCCAGCTCTTAAACATGATTTAAAATGATTATCACATCCTAAGCTGGCTTAAACTGTTAAGTGTATGCATAATACTGTTTCATTCCTTTATATCTTATTTTAGAAACTTTGTCTTGGCTTCCTTTAGGAGGTAGAGGTTGTGATCTAGGCAGTTCCTCAGCCCAGTGCTAGTGCCATGAAATTAATTTCTATAGGTTTATTAACTCCAGAAGGCAGAGAGCTTAATGCATGTGAGATGTATTAATTAACACTGGATATTTTTGAGACACTTAATGGAAAGAAAGACATAAAGGAAAAAACAAAATGAAACGAAACAATAACAACAACAAACTAAATAGAGTGAACAAGGGAGAATTTGGTTTTGAGTTATTATTTGCAATATTAAATTGTGCCAATAGATGGAGAAGTTGTTCCATATTACTCAGAAAGCTTGGCTCCTCTATGAGGAATAAAGAAATGCAGGTTTCTGGCACGTTGAAAATGGATTTCCTTAATAAAAATGGGAAGCAGGAAAACTGGGTTACTTATAAATTTTAACAAGAAATAATGTTAACAGGGGACAAGAATTTCACTAATTTAACTTCCATGTACACGAAATCCTTATTGTCTGTTTTGTTTGATATTTGGCCATAGTACTTTTAGATCTGTACATATGTGCACATGAATATATGTGTATATATATTTATACCTGGCCTTGTACTAAAAGAGTTTTAAATGATGTGCATAAATTCATAGGGTAAAGAAAGATTAAACAAAATTAAATAAAAGAAGTGAAATAATAAATGGAATCTAGCTAGGGTAATGGCATGCCTTGAGTTGGGTGACTAATCTGCCCTGAGCTTCCTAACAGCCCATGCAAGTAGGGAAGCAGGATCAATTGCATGATCCAGTGTCTATAACATTATAAAAAAACTCCACATGCTAGGAGAGGTACAATAATTTTTAGTACTAACACCAGGAATTAGCTCCCTTGGTGACTCATAAATAAGAAACTACGTAATGCAATATATACTATACTTACATTAAGCACAATTATACTTTTCACACGGCTGCTTCTTATAGTGTCAGCTAGTGGGTAACACCACAGTGCTATTCAAGTAAAGGAGTTCAGGGTGGGAATGGGCACCATGTACCCCAACATACTTTTTTGAAGTGTAGTTTTCTGATTGTCTAGTTTAATTAAAGGATACAATTTAGAATCCATCAATTCTCCATAAACATTAGTTATATAACTGAGGGTTTGATAAGGATGGAGGGTTGTTGTGAAGACTAAGTGGCATGTTGCATGCTGAACAGGCATTGTGCCTGGCAGATCGTGAGACTATGATAAAAACCATCCACAACCCACCCTCAGCCCTCAGCCAAAGGAAATATAATATCTACTGTGGCTGACCCATGTGGAACTCTCTGCTGCCTGTTAAGTGCAGAGATGTATTTTGAAAAAGCCATTTGGACTGGGAGAGCCTTGACATCCCTTTCTGGAAGGATTCCCTCCAAGCCTCATGTTTGTTCCTTCATCCCATTCCAGACCTCTGTGCACAAGGCTCCCATGTCCTATTGATGCTTCTGAATCCTCTTGACCCCTTCTCTTGCTTGGTTCTTCTCTTGTGTTGTAAGGAGCTTCACTGCCTATGATGTTCCATAGAATGCTGTTGTTGTAGGGTCTAAAACCCAAACCAAGTACCCACTGTCTCAACCTGTGGAGATCAGACCACAGCCACTAAGTTTTATGGTTTCATTCTCAATCAACTTTCCTTCATCTGTGTGAGCCTGTGACATATTTATAAAGGTTTCAGAGCAGCATTTGGGGCAGGAAGCTGATTTAAGAAAATTTCTCCTGCTCTGTGCATCTGAGTGATGCACATCCATGCTCCCTGCCTTCAAACATGAGATCGTTGCAGCCCCAGGCTGGACATATCAGAGATCAGTGAGTCCACCTGCCCAGCCACACGCACAAATGCCTCTCCATCTAGCTTCCCTCATTTCTCCATTGCATTGATCACAAACCCTACCAAATAGAATGTTGCAATAATTTTGCATTCTATAGCATGAGGATATGCCAAGGGTGGATTTTTGCCTATGTTTCTGTACACTGGTTGAGAGACGGTGACCTGAATTCTGTTTTGTTTCCATTAACCTTTTTTTCTGAGAAATTACTGACCCTGAATATTGGAGCTGCAAATGGATTCTTTTAACAAGTCTTCTGTCAGGATGCAACCTCTGTGTATTATGTGGCTTTTAGTCTGCAAATGCTTTCTCTTAATGCATTGATTCCCTCCAGAAGTATTTATTTGAGTGACTCTCCCTGTATTAGGATTTTAGGAATATTTCCATCTCTGCTGTTTTAGGAAAGCTACATTCAGAAGATTTTACAGTTCACTTGTTTTTATAGCTGTCAGTAGGTGTTTAAACCCTTGCCTTTCACTCCTACCTGTTTGATATCTTCCCAAATCAGTGATTCTTCTGATTTCTTTGTCTCAATCCTGTGGGCCCAGTCTTAAGTGAGATATTTGTATCCTGATGTATTTTGCATGTTTCTGTCATCCTTGAGAAAATCATGTAAATTCTTTCCCAGCTCAGTGCAAAGCAGAGTTGTGCTATTATCATTTAGCCTTGAGTTAGACAGTGTTGAGGTAGTGCAGCAACATGTTTGATCTGTAGTATCCAAAAGGGCTCCTCTGTACTGTTCACTGCAACACCAATGCACGTGGAATAGCTCCCCAGTGTTACTGTAAGACGACAGCCTAGGATTGGATATGCTCCTAGAAAGCAAACTAGCGAGGAGCCACAAACATGCAGTCTTGGCTCATTTATCATTTTCTGGTGATGCTGCCAACAACTCAGGACAAGCAAGTTTGTTGAGACAAGTCCCCTCATGGCTATCCAAGCCTCTGAGATTTTCAGTGATCAGGTCTTAGCAGATACTGTCTGGTATTGGTTCTCATTATAAACTCTATCTTTAGCTGCATCCTGTATCTTTTACTATTGATAAATGCTTAAAAAGACCCATTTTTAAAAAAGATTTGTTCCTATCAGTGAGTACACTTTGAAGAACCTTGGAGTCTTGGCCCTTATTTTCTTGTGTGCCTGTGTGTATGCATGTGCACGCATGTGTGTGTTTATGTGGTGTGTGCGTGTGAGTTGGGAGTAGGCAGGGCACAGGGGAGAGACAAGAGATGTTGGAAACACTGGAGTGGGAAGGAAATATAATCAAACTGAAAAACAAGTGTTCCCTGAGGCTTTGCTGGAGAGTCAGCCTGAATATCAAAATGAATTGTATTTCAGACTGCACCCCCCTCACTCTATAAACTACTTGCAATGTCTGACTCCTAAGCCTGAGTTATTGGTGACAAGTGAAATGAGAAGTCTGGTTTCTAGGTAGCAGGTTGGACTGCAGTGAAATGTCTCAGGAATACCTTGACCTTTGTCAGAAAGAGCTAAGCAGAGCTGACTCCAGATGGTACCTGTAGGGTGCATTGTATTCTTTCTGCACACATTACCTGTATTTGCATTTATGGGGTATAATCCGTGGTAGAGCAAAATGCTGACTGAGAGCCTACAGGAAAGACCCATTGGCATAGCAACATCACATTGGTTTTGGTTGTATCAGGAACAAATGAGACCTGAAAGCAGGGGCAGATTATCCAATAGGTAAGGTAAGCATGATGCTTACCTTTCTTACCAGATTATCTGTTGTGAATAATTTCACCATTTTTTTTGCCACATCAAATATCTGCTTCTAGGTATGGCTGGCATCTGTCTCTTTCCCATCCACACAGCACCTTCCTACACAATCAAAGCCTCTTTTCAAATTTACAATCCCTGACAGGGATGGATTACCCAGTGAACAAGGTAAACATGGCCTTACTTTTGCTTACTTCCTAATCTGTAGTGAACAATGTCACATGTTGGAGTAAAACACTCATGTGACATTGTTCACTACAGGTTAGGAAGTAAGCATAAGTAAGCCCGTGATTACCTAGTTTTTGGGTCATCTGCCCCTGCCTGGAAGTCATCAAGCAAGAATGCAGACAGATTGAAAGTCAGGAAAACAGCTTTAACTTGGACAGGGGGAATGTGTGCTTGTGTGAAGGAGGAGCTAGCAGACTCTTCTGGATGGGATAATTTTCCACCGTCCCTTCATTATATGGAATGGAGATTTGTCAATACTGATGTCATCTGCTCTTCCATATGCTAGGAACAGCTTTGAACGGGCATGTTAAACCAAGGGAAGAAAGACACCTATTATATTAGAGTGATGTCTATAGCAAGTGAAGCTGTGAAATCATTAGATGGAGAACAAATAGTGTCTTACAAAGACATGAGAAGAAATGAAAATAGAGTCAGAGAGAAGGGAAATGGAAGAAAAAGAATTCAAAACAAGAGGTAAAAAATAGGGAGGAACAAGGTGCTGTTGAGCCAGTTCTGACTTGTAGTGACCCTGTGTACAACAGAACAAAACACTGCCCAGTCCTGTGCCATCCTCACAATCATTACTATGTTTGAGCCCATTGTTGTAGCCACAGTGTCAATCCACCTTGTTGAGGGCCTTCCTCTTTTTTGCTGACCCTCTACTTTACCAAGCATGGTGTCCTTCTCCAGGGACTGGTCCCTCCTGATAACATGTCCAAAGCATGTAAAATGAAGTCTCAAGATCCTTTCTTATAAGGAGTATTCTGGCTGTACTTCTTCCAAGATAGATTTATCCCTTCTTCTGTCATGAGAGCCAAAATACAACCTTGAGTATACCCCACTTGAATTTAGAGGCGATCTCAAGAATAGATTTGATGCATTGAACACTAATGACTGAAGACCAAATGAGTTGTATGTTGACATCATACATGAAGAAAGCAAGAGGTCATTAAAAAGACAAGAAAGAAAGGAAAGACCAGAATGGATGTCAGAAGAGACTCTGAAACTTGCTCTTGAACATAGAGTAGCTAAAGCAAACTGAAGAAATAATGAAATAAAAGAGCTGAACAGAAAATTTCAAAGGGCAGCTTGAGAAGACAAAATATTATGATGAAATGTGCAAAGATTTGAATTTATAAAACCAAAAGGGAAGAACATGCTCGGCATTTCTCAAGCTGAAAGAGCTAATGAAAAAATTCAAGCCTCTAGTTGCAGTATTGAAGGATTCTATGGGCAAAAATTGAACAATGCAGGAAACATTGAAAGAAGATGGAAAGAATACAGAGTCACTATACCAAAAATAATTGGTCAATATTCAGCCATTTCAGGAGGTAGCATATGATCCAGAACCAATGGTACTGAAGGAAGAAGCCCAAGCTGCACTGAAGGCATTGGCAAAAAACAAGGTTCCAGGAATTGACAGAATACAAATTGAGATGTTTCAACAGACAGTGCAACACTGGAAGCGCTCACCCATGTATGTCAAGAAATTTGGAAGACAGCTACTTTTTTTCTTTTTTTACCTGGCTAACCAACTGGAAGAGATCCATATTTGTGCCCATTCCAAAGAAAGGTGATCTGGTGGGATGCTGAAATTATTGAACAATATCATTAATATCATATACAAGTAAAATTAAGAAGAAGATTAAACATCTCCAAATAAAGAGAAAATATGGTGGGTGTGATCTCTGGTCTTGGCAAGGCTGAGGTAATGGCCATGAACTGTCACTCATAAATGATGCACAGGGAGCACTGCATAGGAAATAGTGCTGTGTGTTTCCCACATTAGTATAAAACTGGGTCTAGGCCCAACACTAAGATCCTGGGTGGCATAAACAGTTAAGCACTCCACTACTAGCCGAAAGGTTGTGGTAACCAGAGGTGCCTCAGAAAACAGGCCTGGAGATCCAGATGGTATTCCAAAAGGTCACAGCCTTGAAAAACCCTATGGAGCAGTTCTACTTTGTACTCGTGGAGTTGCCATGAGTTGGAATTGACTCTATAGCAACTAACGACAACAACAGGCCCAATACTGGTTTAAGCAAGGCAGATACCTGGAATGTGTGGTGCAGGGACGTCTGCTCTGACCAGGCAGAGATGATCCTGGAACATCTGCCTGCTGACTTGTTTTCACAGGGCCTGGTCTAGCCTCTTGTAGAGAGCTGAGAAGGTAACACCTACTGGGTGTGAGGATAGTGGAGGGGGGAAAGGAGAAGAAAAGGAGGAACAGAAGACAGTCATCATGGAGCTTACTTCTATGTCCGTTTCCTCACTTATAAAATGGTAAGTCTAATAGAGTCTAACTAAGACAGTCCTTGTGAGAATTAAAAGAATGCCTCAAGATGCCTGCTCAATAAATGTTAGCTATTTTCAGTAGGGCTTGGAAGCAGTTTGTTCTGGTTAGAGCCCCTGCTGACAATTTGCATTCCCACCACAGATATACTGAATCACGATCTGCGGTTTAACAAGATCTCCAGGTGTTTCTTCTGTGTGGTAAATTTTGAGACCCACTGCTCTCCTACTGGTTCTCAGAATTGGTCCCTAATCAGCAGTATTGGCATTGCCTGGGAACTTGTTGGAAACCCTGGTGGTGTAGTGGTTAAGTACCACGGCTGCTAACCACAAGGCTGGTAGTTCAAATCCACCATGGGGCTCCTTGGAAACTCTTGGGGCAGTTCTACTCTGTCCTATAGGGTTGCTATGAGTTGGAATAGACTCGACTGCTGTGGGTTTTTCTTTTTGGTTGGGAACTTGTTAGAAATGCAAATTCTCAGCAAGGGTCCAAGCAGGAATGAATTGGTTTGAAGCTTGATTTTTAGTATCCATACAGGTGGTCATTAAAAATGTCATAAAAATATTATTAATAAAATTATATAAATAATATAAAATATTAATACAGCAGTTTTTTAAGTAAAAACACCAGTTACAAAATAGTACTCACAACAACATCAAAAAAGACACATGCATACACACACATATAAGAACAGAAAGGAGGAATTGGACTAAAATATTCCTAGTAATTACTCCTGGAGAAAGATTATGGCTAATTTATTTTTCTTCCTTAAGCTTGTCTGTCTTTCCACAGTGAACATGAATTACTTTTGTAATAAGAAAAACTTCATTCTTTTCAAAAATGGAAAGAATCAATCCCAACTAGGTCCAATATTTGTCTTCTTTCTCACATCTCCTTAAATGTAGATTCAACAAGATCTAACATCAGCCCTTGTTCTCACCTCTCCCTCCCCAAATGTGGATTCATTCTGGTTGAGAGGCTTGATGAAGACCCAGCTCAGGGAAAAGGCCATTTGCATTACAGGTGAGAGATGGGAAAAGTTACTCTGTCCTGTGCTTCTCACCTGAGCTTCAAGAAATGCACCTGAAGTTTATAACAAAAGGCCATATTTGCTCACAACTGTGTTGGATGAGGAGCCCTGGTGACACAGTGGTTAAGAGCTCGGCTGCTGACTGAAAAGGTTGGCAGTTTTGAATCTGTCAGCCGCTCCTTGGAAACCCTATAAGGCAGTTCTGCTCTGTCCTACAGGGTTACTGTAAGTCGAAATTGACTCCACAGCAACGGGTTTGGCTTTTTTGGCTTGATGCCGGATAAAGGAGCCAGAATTGCAAGAAGGCTTGGATCAGTCACGATATCCCTAGGGCTGCAATAAGAAGGCTCATTATACAGAGGGCTGTCTCTTTGCACATACTTTATTAATCTGTGGGCGTTGCCGTAAAAAATTGGCTTTTAGTGGAGGCAACCTTCTGAGGGTGGCTCAGTGGAGCAGCTGCCCTAGCCTGGAAAGTACCACCCTCCAACTGGGTGTAATATGAACCACCTGGGGAAACCTGGGCGTGCCTGAAAACAAGCATTTGTCAGCTAAGTGCTGCTTTCCCTGGGCTCTGTTTGGAAGCGGAAGGTGTCATATTGTGTTTCCATAACCTCTCTGCTAGAATCCAGTGAATAGCATTGTATGACAGAGTGAGATCTGGGTGAGCTTTGGTGGTGATAATGGTTTTGAGGAGCAGGGGTGAGGGTAGGGTTTGAGAGGAAGGAGTGGGGGTGATGTGGCATCCAGTTAGACAGCCACAGTCCAGCTGGAAATTGATGACGGAAGCAAAGAAAGAGTTAAGAGTTAAATGTCCGTGGCTGTGAATCGCTCTCCACCTCAACTTAAGCATTGCTTTATGTTTTGATCTGCATTGGCATGTTTTGATTTTGAGCAGGGATTCAGCCTCGTCCATATTGCCAGAGGCTGTGTATATAATAGAGGCATCACTTGTAGTGACAGGCTTGTAGAAAAAGCGATCTGTACTGGTACAGATCAAATGAGAGCATTTCCATTGAAAAGTGCAGCACTGGTTGTTTTTGCACCCTGGGGATAATGTTGGTGCTCAATTCAGGCTCAGTAGCTGTCCAGGTGTGTATGACACCCAGTGATGCTGATGGGTGTTGGACCCAACATCCTAGGGTAGCCTGGTGCTTAGGTGGAGAGCAGCCTGTATGGGGAAGCTTCCTAAGCAGGAGATCCAGAACTGGGGATACAGAACCCTGAATGCTGGCTCCGCAGGTTGTTCAAGCCTTGGGCATAACTCTGATCCTTTGTCAGAAACTGACAGTGCATGACAACTGAAAGCCCTTTATTCCTCATTCTTCTCCTGGCTATTGCCTGCTCGCTCTGGAGTCTCCCAGAAGGAGAAGGCAGAAGAGGGAGGAGAGGAAATTCAGGGCATGGTTTCCTCCTCCTCTTAGTGTTTCTATTAAAAGGTTTAGAGGTGGTAGGAAAAATAATGGTAGGAATAAAGACTGTTGGATAGTTTTGGGTTTCAAATTCTCACTGTACTCCATTTCTTCTGTGAGTTATTATTGATACCAATGGACCTCTTTTCATACATGAGGGGCAGGGCCTACAGCCTTGAATTATGCATTTGATTTGGAAAATTTTCATTACTCCCTCTTCACCCAGCTTGAAGAGCAGTTGGGCCACCTAATGTTATTCCAGCTCGATTTTTGCTGAGACCCTTTGAATGTGCTTTGCGTCCATAGATTGATAAATGCATATACAACATTCATTGCATGCCTCCTATGCGCTAAGCTCTGAGCAGAGATACAAGGGTGACTCAGCGAAGTGCAGTTCTGCCGTCATGTAAAATTAAGCAAATATTAGGATACAGCTGGTAAGTGCCCTGAGAGGGAAATCCTGTGTGCCTGGGAGCATGTAGCAGGGACCTTGGGATGATCGGGGAAGATATTCTAGAGGACCCAACTCCTAAGTTGAAACCTGAAGATGAGTGGGGTTAACTAGAGAAGTGGGGTTGGGACTGGGGGCAGTGGAGGAGGGAAAAACAGCCTGAGCAACACTTCTACTTATATGTGGAAAAGTCAGGAGTGACAACTGCTCATGAAAAACAATTTCTAAGAGAGTTATTAACAGATGTTTTGTCAGCTAGAGTTTATCTGCCTCCCTCTTATGGTTACTTGTGTGTGCATCTCTGAAGGCTCTTTGCAGGCTCCAGAAGGCCAAGGGCATCCCTTAGTTATCTCTCATATAGTGGCTTTGCACATGGTAGGTGCTCACTAAGGGCTCCTTGAATCAAAGAATAACATGGTCCAGGGCACACCGGAAATCCAATCTGTCTCAAAGCCAGTTGGAAAGGCAGCTAGTTTTAATGTTTGGTCTTGACCCTTAAGTCTCTCTGGCTTGGGCACTGGTGGTGTATTTGACCTTCCTGTGGGTTCTGGTTCTTGGCCGCTCTCCTCCGATCCTCAAATCTGCTCTCTCTCTTTCCATCAGACTGATTGGGCTTAGCCTGGGATGCACACATTGCCCTGTCCCCTCAAATATCTCACTTTAGCTATATTCATGTTATTCTGATTGAAGGTCAACGCACAATCTTTAGGAAAAGTAAAATTTCTTACTTCTCTTTTTCCTGTTCTCTGCTAACTGAACTCATTGGTTCATAGTTTTTTTTTTTTTTTTTTAAAGGCAATGGATCAGCTTAATAGTTACCAGGAATTAGTATAGGTTTCATCTTTGAGCCTTTGTTCCATCTCTCTCTCTTTCCCTCTCTCCTTCAAGTCCTGATTCTTATGTTCTATATGATTTCTAGTTGCAAATCCTGAAGGAATCAGTTTTAATGTGGTTCCCTCCACATTCTTCCTTCCAATATTAAATTGAATAGAACTTTAAAAGATTAAAACAACTCCTTTGTTCCTTGCATATTCAGACCTTTTAAACCTGTGATTATGATTACTAGACACAGGCAAAGTAGGGATGATATATAATTATTATTTATTCAACAAATATTTTAGTTCTATTTATTTCAACACAATTGAGAACTTCCTATACTGGAGACTCTGTGGTAGATGTTAAGGATACAAAGATGAATAAGACAGGACCCCTGCCCTGAGGTTATTAGTAAGTATTTCATGCCATGACTCCACCTGGGCTAGAGATGGTGGTGGGTGGATGGAAGTTCCCAGCATCAAGATTTTGGGCAGCAGTTCTCCATGACACCTAAAGGGATTGTGGTCTTGTATCCAGGAGATTCTAAGACAGTTAAGGAAAACAGAAAATAGGATCTGGCCCTTTGGAATATGATAAATTGTTATTTAACCCTTCTTGAGAGTGGTTATAAAGCTATTTATCTTCTGACAGACTGGATTCTCTTTGGGTCCTGGACTGAGAGGCTGAGGTTAGAGGTTAAAGCTTGGGTGGGGCTGAGGTCATCTGGGAGACTCGCACCCACCAGATCTTAAACTGGTTCCCTCAGCTCCTTGAAAGAGTTGATGTACCTCCAAAACAGGCACCCAAATAATTTTGTAGTATACTTTCAAGTGACTATAACCACCAGGCGCACCTTGGAAACTCTATGGGGCAGTTCTACTCTGTCCTATAGCGTCTCTATGAGTCGGAATCGACTTGATGGCAGTGGGTTTTTTAAATATATATAAGACATGGAATTTTTTTGTTGTATAATTATATTTATTATATTTCATCTTTGGCATTTTATTTTTTATTTTTATTGTACTTTAGATGAAGGTTTACAGAACAAACTAGTGTCTCATTAAACAGAACACATACTGTTTTATGGCATTGGCTAAAAACCCCACGACATGTCAACACTCCCCCTTTTCAACCTTGGGTTCCCTATTACCAGCTTTCCGTTCTCTCCTGCATCTAGTCCTTGCCCCTGGGCTGGTGTGTCCCTTTAGTCTAGTTTTATTTTATGGGCCTGTCCAATCTTTGACTGAAGGGTGAACCTCAGGAGTGACCTCATTACTGAGCCGAAAGGCTGTCTGGAGGCCACACTCCAGGGATTTCTCCAGTATCTGTATGGCCAACAAGTCTGGTCTTTCTTTTTGGGTTAGAATTTTGTTCTACATTTTTCTCCAGCTCTGTCCAGGACCCTCTATTGTGATCCTTGACAAGTGACTATATTTAAAAAAAATCTTATTAATTTGCAGTCTATCACTTTTGAATTTCTGATTTTTGGGGGGACAATATGGGCTGCTCTGATTTATTACATCATCTCTGAAAAAGGGGCTGTACACAAGATCATGCTGAAAATGTATTAAGGATCAAAATCAGCCATTTTTAGCAACTCTAGAAGCAAGAAAAATCAACATGTTAATTAAAAATGATACCTTTTCATAAGGGCAGTTCCCCTAAATAGAACTCATGTTATTATATACTGTTAAAAACATTCTAAGTGCTAACTTCTCACTAGTACTGATTTTCAGGTTATGAATCACCTATCTGTGTTGTACAAAGAGACAAATTAACAATGACATAATCTAATGGGTTGTTTATTTCCAGAGGTAGTAAAAGCTAGAAAACCATGGCAACCAATGTAGTCAGAGATGATGTGAAAGGGACTTATACTCTTGGCAAAAATGAATTGGGAAAAAAAAAGTGTGAAAAGTCCTGAAACACTCACAAACAGTTCTAGGCAATTTAACTTTTCCTTTTTCTTTCTGGTGGAGGTGTTACATCCCAGCAGGAGTGGCAGTTATAGTAAAGGGTTATTTGTTGCTTCCACTACAACCCTGATTTTAGAATTCTTAGCTCAGTGGCAGAGGCCCACTCAAAAGTCTATGGGCATGCTTTAAAGTGAAGGTAGTGATAATGACAGTGTATCAAGAACCTACAAAGAACTCCGTCTGCACCCTGTATCTCACACTAGCTTCTCTCCTTCTGAAAGTCATGTCTTAGGCTCCACATTAACTCCTTTTAGGCCATGAGGGAAAACTACTGCTTCGATTCACTTACAGGTTTAAAAAAAAAAAAAAAAACTCTTTAAGGCTTGGTTTGTGAATGATGAAATTGATGTTTTGTTGTTGATACACTCTTTTCAGCCATATTATAAACCAGTTAATGCTTAATCAAAGAGCACTTGTGGTGCAATGGTTAAGTGTTTGGCTGCTAACTGAAATATCTGTGGTTTGAACCCACAGCAGCTCCATAGGAGAAAGATGTGGCAGTCTGCTTCTGTAAAGATTTGCAGCTTTGGAAACCCTATGAGGCAGTTCTACTCTGTCCTATAGGGTCTCTATGAGTCAGAATCATCTTGACAGTACACAACAATGACAATGCTTAATCAACCAGAAAGACCTGTATCCATTTGTCCAACAAATAATGAGGCAAACTTTCTGATTTGAAATAGCTGGAGGATAGTAGAAATACTGTATAAGCTATCTTGCTGTGTGGTTATTGCTGCTGAGGCCAGGCCACTACGGTCCAATCAAAGGCAGAGGGGAAGGGCTGACTTGCCTCCTTAGTTCCCCAGATTTCCCAGTTTTAGTTCATTTTTGGTGTAAGGCATTTGTCTCCAAAAGATCTCATTTTAAAATGCGGCTAAATACTTCAGCTGCAGTACCAACACCTTAAGCTACTGAACTTCTAAGTGGAGCTGGCACAGGTCAGTTTCTCAGAAAGGAGACTCCAGAGGGAATGAAACATGAGATAGTAAGTTGTGGTGGGGGGAGAGAAAGTTGGGACGGGACTTGAAAGTCAGGGCCAGGCATCCTGGATACACACCATTGAGGGAGGTCCTAGGTGGCCTGTGAGCTCTGTAATGGGGTCTAGGGGAATTAAAGTATTAATTTTCACAGTTTTTTTTAGAGGATTAATCTTGCAAGAACTACTCCAATTCTAGGCCCTATTGAGGTGCAAAGAAAGGACCTGTTAGTTGAGTAACAAGTTACTCTAAAACTTCTTGACTGAAAATGAAAATAAGAACATTTATTTAGTTCACGGATCTACAGGTTAGATAGGGTGCCAGGAGCTATTGCAGCTCACAGAAATACTGATCTGTCCACTCTTCTATGCCAAGGAATTTGGAAGACAGTTACCTGGAGAACCGACTGGAAGAGATCCATATTTGTGCCCATTCTAAAGAAAGGTGATCCAACAGAATGCAGAAATTATTGAACAATATCATTACTATCATAGGCAAGTAAAATTTTGTTGAAGATAATTCAAAAATGGCTGCAGCAGTACATCAGCAGGGAACTGCTGGAAATTCAAGTCAAATTCAGAAGAGGACGTGGAACAAGGGATACCATCACTGATGTCAGATGGATCTTGGCTGGAAGCAGAGAATACCAGAAAGATGTTAATCTGTATTTTGACTAGGCAAAGGCATTTGACTGTGTGGATCATAAAAAATTATGGACAGCATTGTAAAGAATGGAAATTCCAGAACACTTAACTGTGTTCTTGAAGAGCCTGTACATAGATCAAGAAACAGTTGTTCAAACAGAACAAGGGGATACTGAGTATTTTAAAGTCAGGAAAAGTGTGTCAGGGTTGTATCCTTTCACCATATCTAGTCAATCTATATGCTGAGCAAATACTCTGAGAAGCTGGAGTATATGAAGAAGAATGCAGCATCAAGATTGGAGGAAGAGGGTGGGGCCAAGATGGCTGACTAGGCAGAAGCTTCCACTGAATCCTCTTGCAACAAAGATCCCCCAAAACCAGTGAATTGAACACATATATGACAGTCTACGAACCCTGACCATCAAACACAGAGCTAAGGAATTGACCTGAGTGACAGGAGCAAGAGACCGCACAGAAGCAGCAACTAATTGTGGAGCCACGCAGCACCTCAGCTCTGATTCCTTGATGCCGTCCTTTGGCACGAATGCAGTGGGGCTGGTGGTAGTTTCCTGAGACACAGCAAGCACGGACGCAGCCCTAACCCCCGGGGAAATTTTGGTGGGGACCCAGCCAGCACACTCAGGCTACACACGCCGCTGGAATCTGAGATAAAACAGCACTCTCAACACAAGTGATTTTGCCTATTTTACCATGATCCCTCCCCTCCCTGCCCCAGCCAGCTTCATTAACATTCAAATTCCCTGGGCCTTAGAAGTGCCATGCTTTTTCTGACCCATTCTCCTGGCCTGGAAGAAGTAGCAAATTAACAAACAGGGGAAAAATACTTTCCTGACTCCCCTAAACTGGAAGATCAGAGCAGAAGCAGCTCCAGTCCAGGCATAAGAGATCAACAGACTTTGGCTTTCACCCCTACATGGAACCAGGTGGCTATTATAATGCAAAGGCAAATCTGTTAGAGGTCTGACTATAATCGTTTCAGCTGAGCAGTGGAGAGGCAGGTTTTGGAGGTCTGATACCACTCTACCTATTAAACAGAGCCCTCACATACCCACAGCAGGGACCTGAGGGCTGAGGCTCCATACACACCACCTGGCCACCTGTGAAAGTGGTCTGAGGATAGTGGTGCCTACCAGGCTTTACAGGTATAACCATTAGATGCCTAAGTTACAGCTTCAGCGCCCACCCACCAGAGCACTCTAGAGAACAGAGGAGCTCCTTCCTCACTGGCAGTGGGGGAAGGCTGTCAGCACCCTGCTATCCTCAGAGTGTGACCCCCTTCCACTACCAGAAACCAGTGCATACAACCATCAGCACTACTCCTCTAAGATAGAAGGTGAGAGCCTAAACCACACACTAGGTGACTGACTATTAGGACACCTGAGTGATTCTGTTCAAGAATAGTGAATGGACTCAGAGGCTCATATACCTGGTAACAGATCTAACTATCTGGTAACAGGATATCAGTGCTTCAAAGGCTCCAATAATCAAGTTAGCGCACTCTAGTAGCCTATCTGGATATATTGAAACAAAACAAAACAAGAAGATAGTACTCAGTGAACAAATATAAAATAAATTATTACAATAACTTATAAATGGCTTGGAGACAGCAGTCGATATAAAATCACATACAGAAGCAGACCATCATTGCTTCTACAAACCCCCAAAACAGAGAATCAATATCTGTCCTGGATGAAGATATACTCCTGGAAATGCCAGATGTAGAATACAAAAGATAAATATACAGAACGCTTCAAGACATCAGAAATGAAATCAGGCAATGTACAGAAAAAGCCAAGGAGCACACAGATAAAGCAGTTGAAGAAATTAAAAAGATTATTCAAGAACATAAGGAAAATTTAATAAGCTGCAAGAATCCATACAAAGACAGCATTCAGGAATTCAAAAGATTAACAATAAAATTACAGAATTAGACAACTCAGTAGGAAGTCAGAGGAGCAGAATTGAGGAATTGGAACACAGAATTGGGGAGATGGAGGATAAAGCAATTGGCACCAATACATTTGAAGAAAAATCAGATAAAATAATTAAAAAAAATGAAGAAACCCTAAGAATCATGTGGGAATATATCAAGAAGGATAACCTGCGTGTGATTGGAATTCCAGAACAGGAAGGGATAACAGAAAATATAGACAGAATTGTTGAAGATTTGTTGGCAGAAAAATTCCCTGACATCGTGAAAGATGAAAGAATATCTATCCAAGATGTTCATTGAACCCCATACAAGGTAGATCCCAAAAGAAAATCACCAAGACATATTATCATTAAACTTGCCAAAACCAAAGATAAAGAAAAAATTTTAGAAGCAGCCAGGGATAAACAAAAAGTCACGTACAAAGAAGAATCAATAAGAATAAGTTCAGATTACTCAGCAGAAACCATGCAGGCAAGAAGGCAACGGGATGACATATATAGAGCACTGAAGGAAAAAAAATGCCAGCCAAGAATCATATGTCCAGCAAAACTCTCTTTCAGATATGATGGGGAAATTAAGTCATTTATAGATAAATACAAGCTTAGAGAATTTGTGAAAACAAAAGCAAACCTACAAGAATTACTAAAGCAAATTCTTTGGTTAGAAAATCAATACTATATGATATCAGCACAACACAAGGACACAGAACAGAGCATCATGATATCAACTCAGATAGGGAAATCATAAAAATAAAACAAGATTAATAATAATAAAAAAACCACTCAAAACAGAGAATCAATGATGTCATTATGTAAAAGATGACAATAATCAATAAAAAGGGACTAAATACAGGATCTTCCATATGGAGAGGAAATCAAGGCGATACAGGAAGATACAAGTTAGGCTTATACTTAGAAAAATAGGGGTAAATATTAAGGTAACCACAAAGAAGACTAACAATCCCATACTTCAAAATAAAAGCCAAGATAAACATAAAGACTCAGCAAAAACAAATTCAACTATAATGAAAAAGAGGAACACACAATTTACAAAGAAAAACTTCTCAGCACAAAAAGTAGAAAAATGAAATAGTCAACAACACACAAAAAAAGGAATCAAAATGACAGCACTAAACTCATACCTATCTATAATTAGGCTGAATATAAATGGACTAAATGCACCAATAAAGATATAGAGAGTTGCAGATTGGATAAAAAAAAACATAACCCAGCTATAAGCTGCCTACAAGACACACCTTAGACTTAGAGATACAAACAAACTAAAACTCAAAGGATGGAAAAAAACATATCAAGCAAACAACAATCAAAAACAAGGAGTGGCAATATTAATTTCTGACAAAATAGATCTTAAAGTTAAATCCACCACAAAGGATAAAGAAGGACACTATATAATGATCAAAGGGACAATTTACCAGGACGATATAGCCATATTAAATATTTATGCACCCAATGACAGGGCTCCAAGATACATAAAACAAACTCTAACAGCATTGAAAAGTGAGATAGACAGCTCCACAATTATAGTAGAAGACTTCAACACACCTCTTTCGGTGAGGGACAGGACATCCAGAAAGAAGCTCAGTAAAGACATGGAAGATCTAAATGCCACAATCAACCAACTTGACCTCATAGACATATACAGAACACTCCACCCAACAGCTGCAAAGTATACTTTCTTTTCTAGTGCACATGGAACATTCTCTAGATAGAACGTATTAGGTGATAAAGCAAGTCTTTGCAGAATCCAAAATACTGAAATATTACAAAGCATCTTCTCAGACCATAAGGCCATAAAAGTGGAGATCAATAACAGAAAAACCAGGGAAAAGAAATCAAATACTTGGAAACTGAACAATACCCAAACAAAAAACAACTCAAAAACAACTGGGTTATTGAAGACATTAAGGATGGAATGAAGAAATTCATAGAATCCAATGAGAATGAAAACACTTCCTATCAGAACCCTTGGGGCACAGCAAAAGGAGTGCTCAGAGGTCAATTTATATCAATAAATGTACACATACAAAAAGAAGAAAGAGCCAAAATCAAAGAACTGTCCCTACAACTTGAACAAATAGAAAGAGAGCAACAAAAGAAACCCTCAGGCACCAGAAGAAAACAAATAATAAAAATTAGAGCAGAATTAAATGAATTAGAGAACAGAAAAACAATTGAAAGAGTTAAGAAGACCAAAAGTAGGTTCTTTGAAAAAATTAACAAAATTGATAAACCATTGGCCAGACTGACTAAAGAAAAACGGGAAAGGAAACAAATAACCTGAATAAGAAATGAGATATGCGATATCACAACAGACCCAACTGAAATGAAAAGAATCATATCAGATTACTATGAAAAATTGTACTCTAACAAATTTGAAAACCTAGAAGAAATGGATGAATTCCTAGAAACACACTACTTATCTAAACTAACGCAAATAGAGGTAGAACAACTAAATAGCTGTATAACAAAAAAAGAGATTGAAAATGTGATCAAAAAATTCTGAACAAAAAAACGCCCTGACCTTGACGGCTTCACTGCAGAGTTCTACCAGACTTTCAGAGAAGAGTTAACACAATTACTACTAAAGGTATTTCAGAGCATAGAAAAGCATGGAATAATCCCAAACTCATTTGATAAAGCTAGTATATCCCTGATACCAAAACAGACTTATATCCTTCATGAACTTAGATGCAAAAATCCTCAACAAAATTCTAGCCAATAGAATTCAACAACGTATCAAAAAAATAATTCACCATGACCAAGTGGGATTCATACCAGCTATGTGGGGATGGTTCAGCATTAGAAAAACAATTAATGTAATACACCATATAAATAAGACAAAAGAGAAGAACCACTTGATTTTATCAATTGATGCAGAAAAGGCCTTTGACAAAGTCCAACACCCATTCGTGATAAAAACTCTCAGCAAAATAGGAATAGAAGGAAAATTCCTCAACATAATAAAGGGCATTTGTTCAAAGCCAACAGCCAACATCATCCTAAATGGAGAGATTCTGAAAGCATTCCCCTTGAGAACTGGAACCAGACAAGGATGCTGTTTATCACCACTCTTATTCAACATTGTGCTGGAGGTCCTAGCCAGACCAATCAGGCTCGATAAAGAAATAAAAGCCATCCAGATTGGTAAGGAAGAAGTAAAAGTATCTGTATTTGCAGGTGACATGATCTTATACACAGAAAACTCTGAAGAATCCTCAAGAAAACGTCTGAAACTAATAGAAGAGTTCAGCAGAATAGCAGGATACAAGATAAACATACAAAAATCAGTTGGATTCCTCTACACCAACAAAAAGAACATCAAAGAGGAAATCGCCAAATCAATACCATTTACAGTAGCCCCCAAGAAGATAAAATACTTAGAAATAAATCTTACCAGAGATGTGAAAGACCTATACAAAGAAAACTACAAGACAGTACTGCAAGGAACCAGAAGAGATGTATATAAGTGGAAATACATACCTTGCTCATGGATAGGAAGACTTAACATTGTAAAAATGTCTATTCTACCAAAAGCCATCTATAGATAAAAATCAATTCCAATCCAAATTTCAATGATATTTTTTAATGAGATGGAGAAACAAATTACCAACTTCATATGGAAGGGAAAGAGACCCCAGATAAGTAAAGCATTACAGAAAATGAAGAACAAAGTGGGAGGCCTCACTCTACCTAATTTTAGAAACTATTATACTGCCACAGTAGTCAAAACAGCCTGGTACTGGTATTGAGAATCCAGACATAAATCCATCCACATATGAGCAGCTGATATTTGACAAAGCCCCAGAGTCAGTTACTTGGGGAAAAGACAGTCTTTTTAACAAATGGTGCTGGTGTAACTGGATAACCATCTGGAAAAAAATGAAAAAAGACCCGTACCTCACACCATGCACAAAAACTGACTCAAAATGGATCAAAGACCTAAACATAAAATCTAAAATGATAAAGATCATGGAAGAAAAAATAGGGACGTTAGGAGCCCTAATACTTGGCATAAACAATGTACAAAACGTTGCTAAAAATGCAGAAGAGGAACCAGATAACTGGGAGCTCCTAAAAATCAAACACCTATGCTCATCCAAAGACTTCACCAAAAGAATAAAAAGACTACCTACAGACTGGGAAAGATTTTAGTTATGACATTTCTGATTAGCACCTGATCTCTAAAATCTACATGATTCTGCTAAAACTCAACTACAAAAAGACAACCCAATTAAAAAATGGCAAAGGATATGAACAGGCGCTTCACTAAAGAAGACATT
Organism: Elephas maximus indicus; assembly: GCF_024166365.1. Taxonomy (NCBI): domain Eukaryota; kingdom Metazoa; phylum Chordata; class Mammalia; order Proboscidea; family Elephantidae; genus Elephas; species Elephas maximus. The sequence continues at coordinate 41,540,559 of NC_064827.1, read as the reverse complement.
AAGGCTACTAGCAGATACATGAGGAAATGCTCACGATCATTAGCCATTGGAGAAATGCAAATCATAACTACAATGAGATTCCATCTCGCTCCAACGAGGCTGGCATTAATCCAAAAACCACAAAATAATAAATGTTGGAGAGGTTGTGGAGAGACTGGAACACTTATACACTGCTGGTGGCAATGTAAAATGGTACAGCCAGTTTGGAAATCGATTTGGTGCTTCCTTAAAAAGCTAGAAATAGAACTACCATAGGATCCAGCAATGCCACTCCTTGGAATAAATCCTAGAGAAATAAGAGCCTTTACACAAACAGATGTATGCACAACCATGTTCATTGCAGCACTGTTTACAATAGCAAAAAGTTCGAAGCAACCAAGGTGCCCATCAACGGATGAATGGATAAATAAATTATGGTACACTCACACAATGGAATACTACACATTGATAGAGAACAATGATGAATCCATGAAACATTTCATAACATGGAGAAACCTGGAAGGCATTACACTGAGTGAAATTAGTCAGTTGCAAAAGGACAAATATTGTATAAGACCACTATTATAAGAACTAGAGAAATAGTTTAAACAGAGAGGAAAACATTCTTTGATGGTTACAAAAGGGGAGAGGGAGGGAGAGAAGCATTCACTAGTTGGATAGTAGATAAGTTTTATTTCAGGTGAAGGGAGAGATAATACACAATACAGGAGAGGTCAACACAACTGGACTAAACCAAAAGCAAAGAAGTTTCCTGAATAAACTGAACGCTTCAAAGGACAGCGTAGCAGGGGCAGGGGTTTGAGGACCATGGTTTCAGGGGACATCTAAGTCAATTGGCATAATAAAATCTATTAAGAAAACATTCTGCATCCCACTTTGGAGAGTGGAGTCTGGGGTCTTAAACTCTAGCAAGCGGCCATCTAAGAAGCATCATTTGGCCTCAACCCACCTGGAGCAAGGAAGAACAAAGAACACCAAAGACACAAGGTAGTTATGAGCCTAAGAGACAGAAAGGACCACTGAGACTACATCAGCCTGAGACCAGAAGAACTAGATGGTGCCCAGCCATAACTGATGACTGCCCTGACAGAGAACACAACAGAGAACCCCTGAGGGAGCAGGAGAGCAGTGGGATGCAGACCCCACATTCTCATAAAAAGACCAGACTTAATTGTCAGACGGGGACTAGAAGGACCCCAGAGGCTATGGTTCCCAGACCTTCTGTTAACCCAAGACACGAACCATTCCCAAAGCTAACTCTTGAGACAGGGATTGGACTGGAATATGGGATGGAAAATGATACTGGTGAAGAATGAGCTTCTTGGATCAAGTAGACACATGAGACTATGTTGATGGCTCCTGTCTGGAGGGGATAGGAGAGGGCAGAGGGGGCCAGAAGCTACCTGAATGGACACGAGGAGAGAGAGTGGGGGGAAGAATTGTGCTATCTCATTAGATGGAGAGCAATTAGGAGTATATAGCAAGGTGTATGTAAATTTTTGTATGATAGACTGACCTGATTTGTAAACTTTCACTTAAAGCACAGTAAAAATTAATTAAAAAAAAAGGAAGACTGGAGGAAGACTCATTAACAATCTGTGTTATGCAGGTGACACAATCTTGCTTGCTGAAAGTAAAGAGGGCTTGAAGCACTTACTGATGAAGACCCAAGACTATAGCCTTCGGTATGGGTTATACCTCAACATAAGGAAGACAAAAATCCTCACGAAAGCAACATCATGATCAACTATTGAAGTTGTCATATACCATATACCACAGAATAAAGAATGAACAAATTTGTCTTGGAAGAAGTACAGCCATAATGCTTCTTAGAAGCGAGGATGGCAAGACTTTGTGTCATGTACTTTAGACATGTTATTAGGAGGGGCCAGTCCCTGGAGAAAGACATCACGCTTGATGAAGTAGATGGTCAGTGAAAAACAGGAAGACTCTCACTGAGGTGGATTGATAGGGTGGCTGCAATGATGGGCTCAAGCATAGCAGCGATTGTGAGGATAGTACAGGACTGGGCAGTGTTTCTTTCTGTTATGCATGCGGTGGCTGTGAGTCGGAATCTACTGGATGGCACCTAACAACAACAGTCATAGATTAGTTTGTATTTTTTTAGAACTTTATATAAATGGAATCACACAGTAAATGTTCCTTTTTTTAGGCTCCTTTCACTCAGCATAATTATTTTGATATTTATCCATATTGTTGTGTAAACTATACATCCATTTAGTTTTCCATTTTATCGGTAGACCACAATTTGTCCGCTCACCTGTTGATAGACGTTGGGGCTGTTTGCAGTTTTGACTATTACAAATAAAGCTACTATGAATAGTTGTGTACAAGTCTTTGTGTAGACATATATTTTTATTTTTATTAGGTTTTTTTTTTAAATACCTAGGAGAGAATTGCTGGGTCACATGCTAGGTTTATGTTTAAATTTTTAAGGAACTTCCAAATTGTTTTCTATAGTTTAGTTTGCATTTTCTAGAGGTTTATATAAATGAATCGATCATTCAGTATGTACTTTATGTACTCTTTTTTTTTTTTTAAATCTAGCTTCTGTCATTCCATATAATTATTTTGAGATTCATCCATCTTGTTGCATTTATTAGTAGGTAATTTCTTTTTGATTGCTGAGTAGTATTCTATTGTGTGGATATACCACGATTTATTTATCCATTCATCTGTTGATGAAATTGGGATGTTTTCCACTTTTGGGCTGTTACAAATAAAACTTTTATGTACATTTGCATGCAAGTTTTCGTATGGGCATATATTTCATTTTCTAGGAGTGGAATGGCTGGAATCATGTGGTAGGTGTATACTAACTTTTTTTTTTAATTAACTTTTATTGAGCTTCAAGTGAATGTTTACAAATCAAGTCAGACTGTCACATGTAAGTTTATATACATCTTACTCCGTACTCCCACTTGCTCTCCCCCTAATGAGTTAGCCCTTCCAGTCTCTCCTTTCCTGACAATTTTGCCAGCTTCCAACTCTCTCTATCCTCCCATCCCCCCTCCAGACAGGAGATGCCAACACAGTCTCAAGTGTCCACCTGATATAATTAGCTCACTCTTCATCAGCATCTCTCACCTACCCACTGTCCAGTTCCTTTCATGTCTGATGAGTTGTCTTCAGGGATGGTTCCTGTCCTGTGCCAACAGAAGGTTTGGGGACCATGACCGCTGGGATTCCTCTAGTCTCAGTCAGACCATTAAGTATGGTCTTTTTATGCGAATTTGGGGTCTGCATCCCACTGATCTCCTGCTCCCTCAGGGGTTCTCTGTTGTGCTCCCTGTCAGGGCAGTCATTGATTGTGGCTGGGCACCAACTAGTTCTTCTGGTCTCAGGATGATGTAGGTCTCTGGTTCATGTGGCCCTTTCTGTCTCTTGGGCTCTTAGTTATCGTGTGACCTTGGTGTTCTTCATTCTCCTTTGCTCCAGGTGGGTTGAGACCAATTGATGCATCTTAGTTGGCCGCTTGTTAGCATTTAAAACCCCAGACACCACATTTCAAAGTGGGATGCAGAATGTTTTCATAATAGAATTATTTTGCCAATTGGCTTAGAAGTCCCCTTAAACCATGGTCCCCAAACCCCCGCCCTTGCTCCGCTGACCTTTGAAGCATTCATTTTATCCCGGAAACTTCTTTGCTTTTGGTCCAGTCCAGCTGAGCTGACCTTCCATGTATTGAGTATTGTCCTTCCCTTCACCTAAAGCAGTTCTTATCTACTAATTAATCAGTAAAAAACCCTCTCCCACCCTCCCTCCCTCCTCCCCTCGTCCCCACAAAAGTATGTGTTCTTCTCAGTTTATACTATTTCTCAAGATCTTATAATAGTGGTCTTATACAATATTTGTCCTTTTGCCTCTGACTAATTTCGCTCAGCATAATGCCTTCCAGGTTCCTCCATGTTATGAAATGTTTCACAGATTCGTCACTGTTCTTTATTGATGCGTAGTATTCCATTGTGTGAATATACCACAATTTATTTACCCATTCATCCGTTGATGGACACCTTGGTTGCTTCCAGCTTTTTGCTGTTGTAAACAGAGCTGCAATAAACATGCGTGTGCATATATCTGTTTGTGTGAAGGCTCTTATTTCTCTAGGGTATATTCCGAGGAGTGGGATTTCTGGGTTGTATGCTAGTTCTATTTCTAACTGTTTAAGATAACGCCAGATAGATTTCCAAAGTGGTTGTACCATTTTACATTCCCACCAGCAGTGTATAAGAGTTCCAATCTCTCCGCAGCCTCTCCAACATTTATTATTTTGTGTTTTTTGGATTAATGCCAGCCTTGTTGGAGTGAGATGGAATCTCATCGTAGTTTTAATTTGCGTTTCTCTAATGGCTTGTGATCGAGAGCATTTTCTCATGTATCTGTTAGCTGCCTGAATATCTTCTTTAGTGAAGTGCGTGTTCATATCCTTTGCCCACTTCTTGATTGGGTTGTTTGTCTTTTTGCGGTTGAGTTTTGACAGAATCATATAGATTTTTAGAGATCAGGCGCTGTTCTGAGATGTCGTAGCTGAAAATTCTTTCCCAGTCTGTAGGTGGTCTTTTTACTCTTTTGATGAAGTCTTTAGATGAGCATAGGTGTTTGATTTTTAGGAGCTCCCAGTTATCTGGTTTTTCTTCGTCATTTTTGGTAATGTTTTGTATTCTGTTTATGCCTTGTATTAGGGCTCCTAAGGTTGTCCCTATTTTTTCTTCCATGATCTTTATCGTTTTAGTCTTTATGTTTAGGTCTTTGATCCACTTGGAGTTAGTTTTTGTGCTTGGTGTGAGGTATGGGTCCTGTTCCCTTTTTTTGCAAATGGATATCCAGTTATGCCAGCACCATTTGTTAAAAAGACTATCTTTTCCCCAATTAACTGACACTGGGCCTTTGTCAAATATCAGCTACTCATATGTGGATGGATTTATATCTGGGTTCTCAATCTAACTTTTTAAGAACTGTTTTCCATTAGTAGCATCTGCATCACCTGTGAACTTTTTGCAGTTGCAAATTATTGGGCTCACCTGGGACTTATTGAATCCGAAAGTCTGGAGGTGAGGCCCAGCAATCTGTGGTTTAACAAGCCCTCCAGGTGATGCAGATGCATGTTAAAGTTTCCCTAAACCACTTACCTAAACAAAGCAGGTATGGCTTATGCAGTTGAGAATACACTTAAACCTCTCAAAGCAACTGGAAATTCCTATTTATCCTTTAAGAGCAGGGGCTTCCAATCAATTTATTCTGGTTTGAATCCCTGCTGAGACTTTGCATTTCTAGTAAGTTCCCAGTCTATGCTAATGCTACTGTTTGAGATCAGTTCAGAGAACCACTAGTAGAGCTGTGGTTCTCAAAATTTATTACACTTAAGAATCACCTAGGATCTTGTTAAAATGTAGATTCTGATTCAGTGTATGAGGAAGAAAGGCCTGGTGATCTACTTTCAAAAATCAGCCAGTGAAAACCCTGTGGTCACAATAGTCTGAGCCACAGCTGATCATGGATATGGTTGTAGGAGTACGCAGCCTTTTGTTCCACTGTGCATGGGGTTGCCATGAGTAGACTTGATGGCAGCTAACAACAACAACTAATAATAGTAATATCAGGATCATAACAGTATGATCAAAACTGCTCATAGGGATGGCACAGGACCAACCAGTGTTTTATTTCATTGTGCACGGGGTTGCAATGAGTCAGGGCTAACTCGACAGCAGCAAACAACAAGTGGTTTCCCGGCGTTGGCAACCTGGAGGGGAGTTTTGCTCTGGCTATCTGAAGATGGGGCAGTTGTAAAAGCTTCCTGACTGGCAAATGGGCCTGCACCCACTGTGTCGCCGTCATCTAGGTATCCCCAGCGGCTAGTGTTGTTGCTGTTAGTTGCCACAGAGTTGATCCGGACTCATGGCAGCCCCATGTGTGCAGAGTAGAACTGCTTCATAGAGTTTTCAAGCCTAGGATAATGCCTAATATATGGTAAATTCTAAATACACTTTGAATTTTTACAACTGTGAATTCCAGAGTTTGTGGGCACTACACTACATAAGGAAACCCTGGCGGCATAGTGGTTAAGTGCTACGGCTGCTAACCAAAGGGTTGGCAGTTCGAATCCACCAGGCGCTCCTTGGAAACTCTGTGGGGCAGGTCTACTCTGTCCTAAAGGGTCACTATGAGTCGGAATCGACTCGACGGCACTGGGTTGGGTTTGGTTTGGTTTTTTGGTACACTACATAAAGTCATTTAACATTTTCTTGAAGTTTGGATTGAACCCTTGTCTTACTCAAAAATCTTAATTTAAAAAGATAGAAGCAAGTAGCCCACAGCTGCATTCCAGTTTTTCTCCAGGCTAGAAACTATCATATAAACCATTTGATGGAGCCACAGATGGCAAAATTACAACCTTTGTGGCTCTAACACTTAATAGAAACCGTGATCAACTACTGCAATGGACTCTCTTGTAACCCAAATTGATGCTTTTATTGTGCTCTGATGGGCTTGTTACTTGTACTGTCTTCTGGTTAATTGTGACAAAAATCACTGTAATTACATGTATCGAACAATAAATCTTTGGCCAATATCCTTTGGATATAATTTGTGTAACTGAATACCCTCTTTTGAGTATCACTTTAAGAACTAAAAAGGAAGGAAAGAGATGACTCTGACAAATCCAGGGCATTTCTGCATAAGCGTGACTTGGATGACAATAAGCTGCAATAAGAGAGCTAGAATTTATGGCGGAATGCTTTATATTCAGCAGAGCTCTTCTGGGCCCCGGTAGTCAGGAATTTGGGGACACAGATTTTCTTCAGTAAAACTCTTAATTTATGCCCATAATATGCCTATTAAGGATGTGGCAGTAGAGTGATATGATTATCAACTCAGCTTCTTCAGGCCGAAGTTATAGATCCCAAGAGCCACCTATTCTGTTTCTGTGTGATGCTACCTGGATGTGGGCCCCACAGAGGGACAGTGAGTGAATGGAGGCACCTCCAGTGGAAGGACCAAGATGAATAGAAAAGCCTACCTTTTGCCAGCTATTATAATCAGGAAGATGAAAGTTTCCCCTGTAATACAGTTTTTGCTTCTACTTCTAAAAAAAAAAAAATGCTGCAATTAAAGACCAGGACAGAGGATGGGGACATGAATAATGGCGGAGCCCAGCATTAGCACAACACTCCATTAATCACCGCTGAAGGGCAAATGTCTGACCCTCAAAGAAATTCCTAGAAAGAGGGAAAGGGAGAGAAGTGCAGGCGCCTAGGAACAATTATTTACCCTGAGCACGGGATGTAATTTTCCATGTTAGAAGGGACCACCTTTTTTAAACTTTAACATGTATAATGATCTTTATAATGTGATTGTTGTCAGGAGTTGATTAATACCATGATTGACTTGTGGGTATTTTCAGGTATAATGTGTATATATATGATGGATACACATATACATGATACATGTATGTGTTCCCTGTTCATCCAGGGCCCCCTATATGACCTGTATCAAGTGGAAACTGAGTTCAAACTTGTCATTCACAGCAACCCACTCTCCCCTTGAATACACTCACCCCGTGCTCTCCTTTTATGGCAACATGATTATATCACATTATTGGTTTGTAGTTTGGCGGGTACAGGCTGTGAATCTTACTTTCACCATTTCCCAGTGGGTGTGGAATATCCTGAAGACTCATACAGAGTAGGAGAGCTCTAGTTCAGGTCACAGTAGATGCATAAATCTTGACTTTGGAAAGTGTAAAGAGAGTTCAGTTTAAACTAGATCCTCAGCCAGGAGCAGGCAGAGGACCCAGTATCCCAAGGGAAGAGGCTGGCATGATTTTTGTGCCCTAATCATGCTTTCATGGATTCAAGATGGTTTTAGGGGGCAGCAGGAGTACAAGGCAGGGAAACCAAGGCAGACCTTGTGTCCTAGAGTTTAGACCAACACTGCAAGGCAGGAAGTGGGGGAGAACGGAGAGAGGAGCCGTGACTAGGGGGTTACCAGTTGGCCCAGGGCAGATACCAAGTCCATGGGCCACAGGATCTGTTCCAGGCACCACCTTCTCGAGATCCGAGGCTGCTGTGGTACTTCCTGCCTGTGTCACACGGGGCCTGGGTCTGTAAGTAGGGCATCAGGAATTACCAAAGGGAGGGGTTGGGAATGGTAAAATCAGAAAAATAAGGCAGGGGCTAAGCTCTTGTGACGTTTTTCCTGGAGGGCCATTCTGACCAACTCACCGTGGACTGGAGAAAAGGCCTGAGATGGTCCCAGCAGTAGGGGATGGGAGAGAAAAGAAAACTGCAGACAGCAAATTCTCAAACAGATTCAGAGATTATACTAAAGCGGCATGTCCTCACACAGGCAAAGTGTCCCTGAATGGCGCCAACAGTTAATGTGCTTGGCTGCTATCTGAAAGGTTGGAGGTTCAAGTCCACCCACAGGCACCTTGGAAGAACGACCTGGCTATCTACTTCTGAAAAATCAGCCACAGAAAACTCTGTGATGCACAGTCCTACTCTGACACACATGGGGTTACCATGAATTGGAGTCTACTCAATGGCAGCTTGTGGAGGTACCTCAGACAGGCAAGCTTTGCCCACTATCTCTGTACTTTTGGTGGGCCAGCAATTCATTTCCCCAGGGGTACACAGCCTGACCTGTGGCTCCTGTTGTCTTCTATCTCCAACCCAGTCATGGAAGTGTAGAAAACAGTAACCAAACAGGTGATTTCTTTTTCTTTCTTTCTTTCTTTCTTTTTGCCTTATTTGTCTAACTGACTTACTGATTGTGAATTTAACCTTCTTATCTTGAATTCCATGAGCTGAGAGGATCAAGAAGGCAGGTGGAGTTATCTTCTCTCACCATTTTGTGGATGAGAAAGCTCAGAATGGCAGCACTCTGAAAGGGCTTTCTAGAAATCCCTATTCAGAAATCCTCAGCACGAAAAACCAAAGTTCTTCTGCCGAGAAGAACTCCCTTCTCTTTGCTGCCCACTGAGACCTGAAGCTACTGTTTCCAGTGGGAATGGAACCCTTCCTTTCTGCTCGTTTGTGTGTTGTATGACTCAGCCCTAGTTGGAACTGAGACTTCACATAAAGCCACTATGAGCTGGGTTGCCTGTGCTGTTTTTTGGCTTCCCTTGGTAGTACCCTATTTGGAGAAAATTATAACTGAATGGGAAATAAATTCCCTCCGGCCAGAAACCTGGCTTATAAATGCTCACTTGGGGAAGCCCATTTTTCGTTTGCTGTTTAAATAAATCCACTGATATAAATCAATGTTTGTGAGTATTAGGGAAGACCAAGTGAACAGACAAAGCTCTACACATTTATTGCAAACAGAAACACCCTAGAGGCTCTCTAGGAAACAGGGATGGGAGAGGGGTCATTATTTTCCTGCCTAAAGAAAACCATTTCATTAGTTTACATAGAAATACGTTCTGTTTTTAAAAACAGTTATTGCTGAAATCTTGCCAAGCTTGTACCTCTTACTAGGTATATGAATCATCAAGAATATGAAAGACAAACAACAGCATTAGTATTAGCTCTGACCTCAACCCCACCATCTGGCTAGTACTATTAAAAAAAGGGATAAAAGCTCCTGCTTTTGGGAACTGGCCTGACACAACTAGGCCATGGTGTTCTCTGGTTGGACATAAACAAATCTCCCAGAACATCAACATCAGACAAGGACAATCTGTGACTCTGATGAAGTGAGACCAAAAACAAGTGAGACAACTTCATAACCTTGTCTAAGCACAGACAAAAACAATGTCACTGTGCAAACCACAAAAATACTAGATGTCCTCCTGCCCTGGCTGATATGAACCACTCTTGCAGCTTTAGCCTTGATTCATTCCTCCTGTCTTGTAAAAAAAGTCTTGTAGGTAAGATTTATTAAGATGCCCACTCTTGAATTGCCTGTTTGCTCGTAGCATCCAATCCATAGCAAAGTCTCACTCCCTTTAACAGCCTCCTTAGTGCTTAAGTTTCCTCAGCTCTCATCTATGCCTTTTCCTCCTTCTTTGGACACAATTGTCTTTATGACAGAGACTGAAAAGTTGTAAAGCAGACTGTGTTTTACCCTAAGCATTTGTATTTTTGACCTAAAATAAGGGCCTCAGCTGTTCATGCATCCGGTGTAAATTCAGACAGATCTCAGTGGAAAGCAAAGAAGTTTGCTGAGAATTGTTTTGCTAAATGACCAATTTGCTAATTAGAAAAACAAACAAAGTTTGTTTTATTGTGCCTTTGCCACATGTGATGTGTGTGTGTGTATATGTGTGTGACTGAATTCTACCCTACCACTGTCTCTGTGGATTTTTCTTGCCCAGTCTAGTGACCTAGTGGGAGTAGGCAGAATGGGCCAGTCAGGGCTCTATCTGCAGAAGACTGTTGTGGACCAGAAAGGCAGATCCTCAACTGCTTGGAGAGTGTAGTCTTGGACATCAGCTGTCAGCCCCTCTCCTTCACCTTCCAGGCCGAATTGCAATTCACATTGTGGATAGGGGTAGAGCCAGGGGTACAAGCTTGTTCCAGAACACTCAGTTCTCTATGTCCCAGCCTTGGGGACCTTGTACTTGGTTCTTGAGAAGAGATAGCAAAGCTTTGAAAGTGAACTACACGAAAGCTCCATATTCCTGGGAGCGCCTTACAGAACTGAGAGAATAAGACAGGTCAGTGTTGAGAATGAGGTACTGGAAAGGACATTTCCTCACTTCAGCAAGGTCATACACGTCTGTCACTTTGCCAATATTGAGAAGTCCTGGGGCATAGTGGTTATTTAAAGGAAGTGGCTCAGAAGTCAGACTGTCTGTCTTTGACATTGGGATCTATTACTTTGCTAGCTATGTGGTCTTAGTTAAATTCTTGTACCTCTCTACATATCAGTTCCTTAACTTGTAAATGGAAACCCTGGTGGTGTAGTGGTTAAGAGCTATGGCTACTAACCAAATGGTTGGTAGTTTGAATCCACCAGGTGTTGCTTGGAAACCCTATGGGGGCAGTTCTATTCTGTTCTATAGGGACGCTATGAGTCGGAATCGACTTGACAGCGACAGGTTATGGGAACTTGTAAATGGGTATAATAATTGATTTGCTTACTTGGGGACACATCATCAGGAAAGACCAGTTCTAGAAAAGAACATCATGTTTGGTAGGGCAGATATTCAGCAAAAACAAGGGAACCTCTCAATGAGATGGACTGACACAGTAGTCACACTAATGGGCTCAAACACAGCAACGATCATAAAGATGGCATAGAACTGGGCAGGGTTTTGTTCTGTTATACATAAGGCCACCATGAGTTGGAGCTGATTTGATGGCAACTAACAATAACAACAAGCAAGACTGATATGAGGATTCAGATGGAACAAATAAAATGAACACAAAGTCATAGAAAGTGCTCAGTGTAACCTATTCTTCTTTATCATTACAATATTATTATAATAGATATTTTAAATTTATTGATCAAATTATGTTCTATGTTTTCTTTATAAATATATTGACTAATGCCCAACACTAAATTCTCACAGGTTGTAGACCATTTTATAGCTAACACCCATGCCTTCTTCTACCACCATCAGCACTGTCCTTTTACCAAAAGTTAGTTGTCCAACCCATAGATGACAGTGCTGTTTGCTGTTGTGGTTACATAATTTAATAAGATTTTACATAAGCCAATGAAATATAAATGTTAAAAGAGTTGTTTCTCATGAGCACCAAGTTTAATGCTTTGGGAAAACTTCATAATGAAAAATTGTTAAAATATTGATGGCAAATTGGATGTAAATCACATAATTCTAAGATACTGGAAAAATGTAAAAATCTAGAGGGGTACTGGATTCATATTGTCTTAAAAATGTCTTTAAGTTCATGATTCACTTAAAGAAATTGAAGTGGGAATTTTAGCCAAATATACCATGAATGTGATTTAAACAAGCAATACCTTCACAACTCCAATCTGTGATATACATTCAAGCAAAAGCTTTTGGCTGTACATCAAAAGATTGGCAGATGAATGCAAAATTATACATTTTAATTTGAAATGTTTAGTGTGTGTTAGTTTTAAGATTTCTCCATTTTTCTGACTCTTCATTAATCATGAGCCTCTGGTCCCAACTGCATCAGATGAGAGAACTTCTAAAGGGCTCAAGGGAATTTGATAGTGTATCAGAGATGAATTTCGCAGCTACCTTTATGGTAGAGAAATTACCCCATGTTATGGTTTTAATTGCAGCCCTCGTGGTGCAGTGGTTACGAGCTCAGCTGGTAACCAAAAGGCCGGCAGTTTGAATCCACATGCTGCTCCTTGGAAACCATCTGGGGCAGTTCTTCTCTGTCCTATAGAGTTGTTTTGAATCAGAATTGACATGATGGCAATGGGTTTATGGTTCTAATTGTGTCTTCCCAAAAGACATGCTGAACTCCTAATCCTTATATTTGTGAATGTGACCCTGTTTGGAAATAGGGTTATTCTTTTGTTAATGAGACATACTGGAACAAGGTGGGTCCTAAACCTAAATCCCTTCTGAGTGGTGTCTTATAAAAAGGGAAAACAGACAGGGAGAGACACACACTCATGGGGGGAAGAGACCATGTGAGGGACCATCTACAAGCCAAGGAATGCCAAAGAATGTCCAGGGCTATTGACAAGGAGGGACCATACCCTAGAGCTGATGCCCTGACTTGAACTTCTAGCCTCTAAGTTGTGAGACAATAAATTTCTGTTCTTTAACACCACCAATTTGTGATATTTTTGTTATAGTAGCACACTTTGGGATACAGAGAAATTATTGCCCAATATCACTCACGTCAAAAGTGGCAGGGCTCAGACTTGAATCAGCTTGTCTAATTTCAGTGACTGTACTTTTTTTGACTAACACCTGCTACTCAAGGGAGCTAGAATATGGGAGACAGGCAGGACACTTAATTAAAAAAAAATAGAAACATAGAATGAAAGTTTATTAGAAGATCTATTAGAGGGTGATGTTGAAGTAGATCGAGCAGAACAAAATCAGTCATGGCAGGGCCAGGCTATGGAGAACATTTGTTACTTTTACTCAACTTTAGAGGAAAAGACATTCCAAGACTAGCACCAAGCACTCACACTCCTAAGTGTCAGAAGCAAGTAGAGAATTTGTGGCCAGAAGGAGCCCTGTGGAGGAACACATGGAAGAGAGCTGTTAACTCCCTCAACAAGAAAGGAAGAGTGACATTGGCCTGGAATGGATTGCACTGGTGAAGGCTGAACCCGAGGATTTCTTACCAGTCTCATAGTCCTAGACTGAATGTTCAGTTTGACTGCCAGCACTGGCTTTTAGCATAGTTAGGGTTTTCTTGGTATATATCAATTGACAAAATATAATTATAGCAACAAATTCATGGTTACAAAATTTTCATCACTCAATAAGGTAGTCATACTGCAAGTTCTATAAAACAGACAAATGTAATGTACACGCATTATACAAAAAACTCCAGTGGAGAACAAAGCTACGCTTGTCTTAATGATGTCCAGTGGGCTACTTTCTCGCTCCAAACCTGGTTGTGTTAGAAGTCTTCAGCCTTTTTATTCCAAACTTAAAAACTAGTTGCTGTTGAGTTGACTTGGACTCATGGCAACCCCATGTGTGTCAAGTAGAACTGTGCTTCGTAGAGTTTTCAGTGGCTGACTTTCATATCCAGGAGCTCTTGGTTCCTGTGTTAGAAGGGTCACGCCCCTGATCAGACTGCAGGTTGCAGTAGAGTGTCTACATCCTCCTGGGGCCAGGAGGCTAAATGGGATGATCTTATCCTCTCCATTGTCGAACTATTCATCTATTGAGTATCTGAATGTCTCCTGGGTAGGAAAGTGTTGCCAGGTCCGTGCCAGAGGCCTGAAAAGTCCAAAAGAAGGAAGGGACTGTGTTTTATCCAGAGTAGTGACCCACATTAGAAACAGTCCATGCACTATTTATATTTATGGAGAGATTATATAAAAAGAATATTATGTAGGACTGTATGAAAATTTTAAAAAATTTAAGATAAATAGAAGAAATTAAAAATAAGGCTGTTGCTCTCTCTCTGTCTGTATCTATGTCTCCTTTCTTCCTTTGTTTCATCTACTCTCTTTTCTCAGTTGCCTCTTAAAGTGTGGTATGTGCTTTTCCAAATTTTGCCAAATTCGTATTTCTCAAATCTATTTTCTTGACTGGATTTTATCACGAGAAAAAGCAAGGTGCAAAGACTCCTATAAAACCTTTAAGAAATTATTGTAGCATTCACTGTAATGCTAGGCTGTTGAGATGTTTTTCACATTAAAGTCTATTGTCTATTTCTAGCGCTACTCTGATAACATTGCCCCTTTGATCTTGCATGTCTTCCATCCCTTCAATTGTGGTTGTTGTTGTTAGGTACCCTCAGTTTTGACTCATAGTGACACCACGTGACAGAATAGAACAGCCCCATAGGGTTTTCTTGGGTGCAATTTTTACGGAGGCAGATTGCCAGGTCTTTCTCCTGCTGGGCGGGTTCAAACCACCAACTTTTTGGTTTGTAGCCCACTACTTAACTGTTCTGTCACCAGGGATCCCTTCCTTTCCATTAGAGCTTTGAATATATTAACCAAAGGTATTTTAAATTCCCTGTCAAATCGTTTGAATGTCTCTGTCATATTTGAATTTGGTTCTGAGGATTGCTTTGTCTCTGAGTATGTCTTGTCTTTTCCTATGCTTCGTAATTAAAAAAAATCGGGACATCTTGTATAGACAGTAGGCACCATAGTAAACAGTTTTATTCACATAAATGGACGTGACTTTCTTTGCAGGTTTATTTTGCATGCACTGTGTGTGCACGCGTGTGTGTGTACAAGTTTGGGTTGGTCCACTTTCGAGCCGTGCTGGATTTGACATTTGTTCTTGCTATGTTTATTCCCAGTTTACCACAAGCTTCAAATTTCAGTAGAGATTCCTTGTGTGTATGGTGGGGGTGGTTTTGCCAGAGCAACGTTTGCTCTCTTCTGAGTTTAAGTCTTTCCTTTTCACTGTGCCTCAGAGAGTGCAACTTTGCATGTTCTCGTTCCTCTCTTTTATAGCGGTTTTCCGATGTTGCTTGTTTTTCAAATTTTGTTAGCTTGGCAGTGAGTGGAATGCAACTTCTGTTGTTCTGATTAAGCCTCTGAATGCACTGTGCCCCTGGGTCTCAGAGGTATTGCCTTCTTAATTCTCGTACTCATGCTCTACATGTATTTGTGGGCTCCAAGTATAATCCTGCCCAGTAGAAGAGATTTTTCCTCATTCACTTCCCCCTGTTGCAGTAAGGTTTCATAAATGACCTAAGGGCAACCGTGCTTGATTCCTTTTTACCCCAGATGAAGGCTTTTGTTGTGACGTAGAGATAGGGGAGAAGGATCTGGGCAGTTTGTTGCCCCTCCAGCATGGCTGCAGTTGCCCTTCCCCAGGCCTGAACACAATGGACATCTTAAGACTCTTTCTAGTGAGGTTTGTGGAGAAAACGGCAGCAAGACTCCCCAGTTTCTGCAGCCTCCCCCCTCCCAAGGCGAATCACATGTTCTGCCGACCCCACTTGGTGTTCACCCATTTGCAACTATTCTAGATGAACTCTTCTTACCAGTGTCTGGTTGCCTCTCCCCCAGGTGGACATGTGCTCTGTCCCCTTTCTTCTGCAGACACCATCTTTCTTAGATTTTGGGCCAGCTGCTTGATTCTGCAATCTCAGGTCTCAGGTTTAAAAACAACCACAAATTTGAAGGTAGCCTAGCTCTTACTTTGTTGTAAGGGTGTGAGTGATTCTCCTTCCAGCCCTATACAGCCTGGGGCAGAAGGTAGAAATGGCATAGGGTTTTAAGAAGTGCTCTGAGTTGCCTATCACTGTTGTCACTTTATAGGGAACTATCACAATAGACCAGCAAGTTCACTTGGCCAGCTCACCTGGAGTGAAATTGAAATAATAAGCCAGAAGAAACACTCTAGCACTCTCTCTGCTACAGTATGATTCTCACCAGAGTACTCAGACGTGGTAAGCGCCGCAATTCATCGTTATCTCCATCACAAGATCTTTTCCTTCCTCTAGCTCTTAGATGAATCTCCTGAGCATTAATTTAAGTATAATTTTTAAGGAGTGTATTATAGCTTCTTTTTGACCCCATCTGTTAAAGCTGTTTCTTTTTCCCTGTCATAATCTTCCTTCGCTAATTTCTACGGGCAATATTTCTTCAGTAAATGTTCCTGATGCTCCTGTGCCTGCCGAGACAACTAACAGCAAGATTTCTTAAAATAGTTTTTTTTTTTTTTTAAATCTCTAAAACAGCTTTAAAAATTATGAGTAGTTTTGAGGGATATGCACACACACAGTAAAATACAGGTAGTCCCTGACTTAGGACACATTTGAATTACAATGAGCTAGACTTAATTACCATCCTTTTCGGTTTTTTTTTGTCCATCTTATTGTTAGTAATATGGACTACATACAATGTTGCAGCCTCTAATTTCCAGATGTTATTATTCTCATGCCAACCACCAAAGATAAATAAAAATAGGATTTATGAAGGTACTGATAATAATAATAAAAAAAAATAATAAAAGGCAATAATAATTAAAACTAAAAAAAATATGAGGGATTCAACTTACGTCAGAACAGATTTATGATGGCACGGTTGAAACAGAATCCCATTGTAAGTCAGGGACTACCTGTAGTTTTTTTAAAAAAGACTTGGAGATGAGAAGGCAGAAGGGGACAGAAGCTGGTTGAAAGGACATGGGAAATACAGGGTGGAGAGGAGGAGTGTGCTGTCACATTGTAGGGAGAGTAACTAGGGTCATATAACAATGTGTGTATAAGTTTTTGTATGAGAAACTGACTTGAATTGTAAACTTGCACTTAAAGCACAATAAAAAAAAAAAGGGAAGATTAAGTGCAAATAAAAAAAAGACTTGGAATAGTTTGCTTATCTTGATATTTGGGAGTATGTTTCACCGGGAGCTATATTTTTTAAATGTGTGAATAATACAAGCTTTACTTCACTAGGTACTCCCTCATTCATCCATCCACCCATCTATTCACTCACTCATTCATTTATTTAACAAACATTGTCTCAATGCCTCTTTACCAAATACTTCATGAATAATGCAAAAATGCTGCTTGCAGGGAGTTTATCATTTACTCAAGGAGATAGGACATAATAACAAGTAACAATAATATGCAGTAAAATGTGACATTCTTACCATTCCCTAGAAGCAGAGCCTGCCTGGAACAGCGGTTTGCCCTTTCAATTGCTAACTAATTCCACCCCTCTTCCCCACAGTCTCTCTTGTGTACAGTTGCACAACTCAGGCTCCCTCAGAATGAGGTTGCTGGTGTTCCTTTCATGTTCCTTGGGGTTAAAAATCTTTCCCTGATGTACATGCACAATTCCAATAATATTTATGAGAGTTACTAGCTCCAGCAGGAGGCTCTGCCCCTGAAGCTGTTGGAAGGCATTTGAACAGCTTTTCAGTGAAGATTAATGGTTACAAAAAAGAGGGGGAAAAAAAATGAATAGCTTGGTCTGTCAGCTGGAAGTTAATTCAAAGGGATATAGCAGAGGAAAGCCAGAAAGGATACTTCACAAGCAAGGTGTGTCTGAGGAGTTTATGTTGGAGCTGAAGCTTTGATGAATTACAGGGATAATGGGACCGGTAGGAAGATGTCAAAGTTTTGGATAACAACAGAGAAAATAATGAGGGCTACTATTGCAGAATGCCAAGGCATGCCAACAATCTGTTTGTCCAAGAGAATAGTTAAAGTGCATGCGTTCCTCTGGGTTTAATTCATTTGCCAAGATAGCAAAAAGCTGTCCCAAGTGGAACTGTGCTGCCTTAAAGGAGAAGCAGATTATACTTCCCATAACAATTCAGACTTTCAAACTTCCTGCAATTAAACAGAGTTTCGCTCTTTCTGTATTTCTGGTCTTTTCCTGTCTCTTAAGGTTAAGAATCAAGAAGCGAAAAAAGTTAACTATACTGAAGAATAAAGTAAGTAGAGCTTCTGTCCAGGTATTGTAGTTATCCACCAATAATTATTGTTTTGACCATTTCCTCAAACACTGTTGAGCCAAACTTAACCATTTGATCTCCTTTGAATTTTGCATTTTCTCATTGTGGCTGAGAAGCTTATGCCTTCTTAAACAGAAGGTTCTGACTAACAAAGACCTCTGTAAACTTTGATTCAACAAACAGTTTGGTGTTATGTCCAAGTGATCCTCATTCCCTCACTCATTCTACCCACCACCCACTGCTGTCGAGTCAATTCTGACTCATAGCAATCACTCATTCTAGGGAATCTAGAATCTCAGACATTCTGCTGCATTCCATGCTATAGAAAGCTACAAGGAAGAACTAGGTGGTGTGTTGCCATCTTTAAGATCACAACAGAGTTCTCTCTCCTATCATCATCTTGCTATCAACAGAGTCAATTTGTTACTGGAATAAGGTTCTTGCCTCTCACTGGTCAAGAATGAGCAGGTAAGTCACGTAGTTTTCCACACGAGCAAAGCTTTATTGAAAAGGCTTGCAAGCGGAGCCGAGGAGGGCCTGGAGCATTGCGTACCCTCATCTCACAGAACGAAAGACAGGCCCTAATTTTTAAAAGTTCTTGGGTGGGAAAAGATTCATGTTTATTCATAGGCCCGGGTGGGGATATGTTAACTAAGGTGCTTGTGCAGCAGCTTTCCAAGATGGCTCCTGTTTTGGAGGCCTCTGGGATTTGTAGCAGGACTTATTATGGGGTGTTGCATCTGTGCAGTCTCCTGCTCCCTGGGTTCGATTCCCCGGCTGGGGCTGTAGCCCCTCATTGCCCCTGGTGGGAGGTCACACAGCAGTAACAGGTGGATGTTCTGTGTATGTTCCTGGGCCTGGTTTTCTGCAGCTGCTTCTGAAAGGCAACTTTAAAGAAGTTCGCGGGCTGTTTTTAGATACCCTGCCCCATTGTTCTGGGGAACGGCTTTGTTTCTGTGCCCTGGCCCATTTCTTATTACTTTGTTTGCAGATTTGGGGGCCCCTCTGTTCTGTCTTACTAAGTCTCTAGGTTCCACACTCAATCCCCATTACCTCCCTGATAGTATAGTCTTTTTCTCTGTTACTTGTTTCTCCTCTAACCACACCAGTCTCTTCGCTGTTTCTCAAACAGGCATCCTCCGATCTCAGGGTCTTTGCTCCCTGTCTTAAATTTAGGAAAAGCCATTGCTTAAAACAGAATCTGCCAGAACAAGCTGTCCTATCACACTGCCTCGGAGGAAGGCCAGCTTCAATATGGGTCTGAACGGATGTTATCCTGCCCCTCAGAGATGGTCTGCTTTTTGTAGTTTGTGACAGGTCTTTTTCTTTTTTCTATTTTTTAAAAAAAATTCATTTGAGCAAAAAATTCTTCCTGAGTAATAAATATGAAAAGTATACATATCTATAGGCAATTAAAAAAACTATATATTGTTGCTTGCATTTCATGAACCTTAATGAGATTTATGTATTTAAAACAGGGAAATTAACATTAGGTAGTCTTAGAATATCATGTAACATCAGAGATTAACTGCACATGAGGAGAGAATTATATTTTCTGGGTTTTGAATTTGGGCAAAGAGAGTTCTGCTCTGAATGACTAATTCTTTGGATATTTCAACAGGAAATTTTTGTGAAATACAGGTGCTAGAAACTGTTTTGTGAGCATAACTCTTAAGTGACCATAACAACAACAATCATATTGGTGGTTTAGTGGTCGAATTCTCGCCTTCCACGAGGGAGACCTGGGTTGACTCGTGGCCAATGTACTCCACGCACAGCTACCATCTGTCGGTGGTGGTTTCTTTGTTGCCATGATGCTGAGCAGGTTTCAGAGGAGCTTCCAGATAAAGACAAACCAGGGAGAAAGGTCTGGTGACCTACTGAAAATCAGCCAATGAAAGCTCTGTGGTCATAACGGTTCGAGCCACAACTGATTATGGGGATGGTGCAGGACCTGACAGCATTTTGTTCTGTTGCGCTTGGGGTTTCCATGAGTCGACTCAATGGCAGCTAACAACAAAAAATAATATCATACTGCATTCTAAGATTTTTACATGCATTATCTCATCTAATTTTCATAATAATTCTTGACCTTAAGCAATATTTCATATGCTTCAAAAAGAGTGATTTGCTAAAATCACACAGCTTTTCATCATTGAGTCAGAATTCAAATCCACACCTTCATGCCCTTACGCTATATTATATTGCCTCCTCAGAGCTGCTAATTTAGTGTTGAAGCTTAAACCAAAGGCAAATCATCTTAGAGTCTCCTTAAATATCATTACCATCTCGATCTTGCTATTTTTTTTTTTTTTTTTTAGTAGCCCATGGCTGGATTATTCACACACAATTATTTCTGGAGGTTGGGGGGAACTGCAGAGAATGCCAGGAATTCGTTGCTTCCAGTTTGATGTTTTTTCGCTCAGGAGGTCATTTATGCCCTGAGGTTCAAATATATACAACCGAGGGCATAGTATAAGAACAACTGAAATCCTGGCAGTACACATGATGGTAAATACTAGACCGAAGCATTGTAATGGGGTAAATGAACTGCAAACTGAGAGAACAGGAGCGTGTAATTTTGCATTTTGGCTGTGTTTTATTCAATTTAGTTCTGCCCTATGCTTTAGTTGAATATTTTTGGCCAAATTTAGTACTCTATAGTTGGGAGGTTTGCTGATGTTAGCTCCATGCCTTTTCTTGACTTAAAACAAAATTTTGTAAATTTGTTTGGTGCACTGAAACTTTAGGTATTAATTTGTCTGCAGTATTTCCAAATTAAATAAGTTTTTCCTGATTGTAGAAGCTTCCAGAAACAATAGTGCCTTGTACCAAAAAATACTGAGAAAATCTTCCTAACCTGTTTAAAGGCTGCCTCTGAAAATCAGAAAATGTTCCACTGGTTCGTATTTGAATTTGACATTCACACACTCATTGCAGGGTTTGGATCCAGACCACTGTTGTTAAGATCCTTTTCCTTGGCTGACAGAAAGTCTTTTTTTTTTAAATGTAATTTTATTTACTTAATTGTTGTTGAGAATATACACAGCAAAACAGAAACCAATAGTTTCTACATTTACCATTTAGTGACATTGATTACATTCTCATCCTCCTTTCCTGAGTTGTTCCTCCTCCATTAACATCAATTCATGGCCCCCTAAGGTTCCTATCTAATCTTCCGAGTTGCTGTTCTCAATTTGATCCTGTATAGATAGTTTTTAAAAGATCATAATGCTCAAGGCAGACATTTTTTTACTAGTGAAGCTAATCTATTGTTTGGCTTTAAGAAGACTTCAGGGGATGTTTTTGGTTTAAGATTTAATGATTATCTTAGGGCAATATTTTCAGGGGTTCATCCAACTTTCTTGGCTCCAGAAGTCTGGAGTCCGTGAGAATTTGAAATTATGTTCTGAATTTTCTCCCTTTTGATCAGGATTCTTCTATGGAATCTTTGATCAAAATGTTCAGTAATAGTAGCTGGGTACCATCTAGTTCTTCTGGTCTTATGACAAAGGAGGCAGTTGTTCATGGAAGAAATTAGCCACACATTCCATATCCTCCTCCTATTTCTGATTTTCCTTCTTCCTCTGTTGTTCCAGGTTAATAGAGACCAACTGTTGTGCCTTGAATGGCCGCTTGCAAGTTTTTAAAACCCCAGGCCCTACGCATGGAACTAGGAGGTAGAATAGAAGCACTAAACATGTTATTAGGCCAATTAACTGGGATGTCCCTTGAAACCATGACCCTAAACCTCCAAACCAAGGAACCAAATCCCGTGAGATGTTTGGTCATACATAAGCAGCCTCAGCAGCTACTCTTCTTTTGGTTGTTGTTGTAAATATATCTAGCACACAGCTTTTGCCTATTCAACTTTTTATAGGTGTGCAGTGTACTGACAGCTATTACAATAATTGCCTGTGCCACCCTACCCTTAATCAACGTGATATTTCCATCACTGTTAACCCTCCCTTTCCTCCTCCCTCCTGCCCCTGGTAACCACTGATAAACTTTGTTCTCCATACATTTGGCTTTTCTTGTCTTTTTTTTAATAAATGAGGTCAATATTTATCCTTTTGTGATTGACATTTCTCTCAGCATAGTATCTTCCAGCTCCCCCCATGTTGTAGCATCAGGACTTCATTTTTCCTGTTGGATGAGTAGTATTCCATTGTATGTATGTATCACATTTTGTTTATTGAATTTTGCATCTTCTCATTGTGGCTGAGAAGATGATGGGCATTGAAGTTGTTTCCACATTTTGGCTATTATGAATAGTGAGTGCTGCAGTGAACATTGGTGTGTAAGTCTCTGTTTGAGTCTCTGTTTTCAAGTCCTTTGGGTATATACCTAGGAGTTGAATTGCTAGGTCAAATGGTAGTTCTATTTTTAGTTTTTTGAGGGACTGCCACGTTGATTTACATAATGGCTGTACCATTTTGCATTCCCACCAGCAATGAGTAAGGGTTCCAGTTTCCTCACATCCTCACCACTATTTGTTATTTTCTGTTTTTTTTTTTTTTTTTAAATCTTAGACATTCTAGTGGAAGCGAAAGGGCATCTCATTCCGGTTTTGATTTGAATCTCTGATGGCTGATGACACTGGGCATGTTTTCATGTATTTGGTGGCCATTTGAATGTCCTCTTTGGTGAAATGTCTATTCAAGTCCTTTGCCCATTTTATGACTGGGCTATTTATCTTTTTGTTGTTAAATTGTTGAAATTTTGTATATTTTTGGTTATTAGACTCTTGTCAGATATATGGTTTCTGAAGATATTCTCCCAGTTAGTAGCTTGTCTTTTCACTTTTTTGGTAAAGTCTTTTGATGAACAAAAATTTTTAATATTTATGAGGTCTCATTTATTTATTTTGTCTTTCGCTGTTTGTGCTTTTGTTATTATATTGGATAATCCATTGTTAAAAGCTAGGCCTAACAGCATTGCCCCTGCCTTTTCTTCTACGAATTTTGTTTTAGTTTGCACATTTAGGTCCTTAATCCATTTTGAATCTGTTTTTGTGTATGATGTGAGACATGGATCCTGTTTCATTTTTCTACATGTGAAAATTCAATTTTCCCAGTATCATGTTTTGAAGAGACTCTTCTTTCCGCATCACATGGACTTAGCACTGTTGTCAAAAATCAGTTGACCATAGATGTGTGGGCTTATTTCTGAACTCCCAGTTCTATTCCATTGGTCTATGTGTCTATAGGGGCACCAGTGGCACAGTGGTTAAGAGCTATGGCTGCTAACCAAAATGTTGGCAGTTGGAATCCACCAGCCGTTCTTTGGAAACCCTATGGGGCAATTCTATTCTGTCTTATAGGGTCGCTATGAGTTGGAATCGACTCGATGGCAACAGGATGTGTCTACTATTATACCAGTACGAGGCTCTTTTGATTACTGTAGCTGTATAAACCAAACAACCCATTCCTGTTGAGTTGGTTCTGACTCAAAGCTCTATGTTTTAGAAATTGGAAAGTGTGTATCCTCCTACTTTGTTCTTTTTCAACATTGTTTTAGCTATTAGGGGCCTCTCGCCATTCCATATAAATTTGAGGACTCATTTTTCTGTTTCTTTAATGAAGGTTCTTGAAATTTTGATCAGGATTGTGTTGAATCTATAGATTGCTTTGGGTAGTACTGACATCTTAACAATATTAAGCCTTCCAATTCATGAACATGGAATGTCTTTCCATTTATTTAAGTCTTCTTTAATCTCTTTCAGCAGTATTTTATAGTTTTCATTGTATCCGTCCCTGGTTAGGTTTATTCCTAGGTATTTTATTTTCTTCGATGCTATGGTAAATGGATCTTTTTCCCTGTCTCATTGCTGGTTTATAGAATCCCAACTCATTTTTGTTCCCTATCTCATTGCTGGTTTATAGAATCCCAACTTATTTTTGTTTGTTGACCTTGTATCTTGAAACTTTGCTAAACTCCTCTATTAGCTCTAGAAGTTTTCTTGTAGACTTTGGGATTTTGTATTTTATGCCAATAGAGACATTTTGCTTCTTCTTTTCCACTCTGGATATATTTTATTTCTTCTTCTTGTCTTGTTGCTCTGGCTAGAATTTCTAATACCGTATTGAATGGAAGTGGTGAGAGCAGGTACCCTTGTCTTGTTCCTGATTTCAAGAAGAAAGCTCTCAGTTGGATTCACAATCAATGCCCTTGGAAGCAGCAATCAAGAAATCAAATGACAGAAGGTGGAGGGAAGATGGTGGAGTAGTCAGATGCACTAAACCATCCTGGTGTAACAAAAACCCGAAAAAACAAGTGAAACAGATACAGACATCAATCCTGAAACTCTGAACCTTAATGAAGGGATAAAGTGTTAGACTGGAAGTCTCTGAGGAGAAGAAACAACTTACAGAAAACAGGAAAGGAACAGAGATACAGAGTGGAGGTTCCTGGCCAAATGGCATGACTCAGTTAACCATCTTGGAATGAAGAGAATAACCCCATAAACAGAAAGGCATGCCCACAGAACTCCCAATAGGAGACAGAGGTATGGTGTGGACACACCCAGGACTAAATAAGACCACATTTGCTGGCTGTAACTCAAGGAGAAGCCCAGACTTTCTCACTCATTAACCACAGGAGCACACTTCTACGCACACTTCTACAATCCCCACCCCACTGGTGAAGAGTGGCTATAACTGTACCATCATGGCAACCCCAACTGTTGGGAACCACAGTACCAACCCACACTACTGCCCTCCTCCATCTAGTCCCCTCTGCCCCTGCCTTCGCCCCTCTCCTACTTCTCTCCTCTTACTTGCCAGCTGTGGCCCTGAGGGGAGCTGGCCTGGACCCCCAGACCTCTTCGCACTGTCTCTAGACTCCTCCCACCATCTGCTGCAGCCCCAAGGGGACCTGACCTGGACCCCAGGCCCTTTCCTGCTGGCTCCAGACCCCCCCTCTCCACCTGCCATGGTGCCAAGGGGTCCTGGCCCAGACCCCAGGCTCCTTCCCTTCAGATGTAGACCTCTCCCACCACCTGCCTTTGTCCCAATGGAATAAGGCTTGGATCCCAGGCCCCTACCCACTGGCATGGGACCCCCCTGCCTACCACCATGGCCCCGACCCGGCTCTTGGCCTCGTTCATGCTGCAGACAAATGGCCCATCTCTGCCCTTTTCCCCTCTGCTGAACCTACCTTGTTGCACCATAGCTGAGCCACGGGGCCTGAACACCCGGACAAGGTGGTGAGAACTATTGTGCCAACAGACAAGCAAGGAACAAAGTATGCCTGGCTCACCCACGCAGACAAAAAAGTAGGATGAGACAAACAAACCTACAATCAATAAAGAAAATAATACCTCAATGTTTTGGAGATAGCAGATAATACCAAAACATATAAAAAAGCAGGACAAGATGGTTCCAGTAAGCGACCAGAATAAAGCACCAGTTGACCTTCTGGCAGAAGAAAAGGCACTGGAACTAGCTCATAGGAAATTCAAAAGTCTAATACTCAGGGCTCTCCAAGAGATAGAAAAGAGATCAAAGAAAAAGCAGACAAAATCATGGAAAGCACAGACAAAACCAACCAATCATAATCAAAATCAAGGAAGATGTAGACAAAGAAATGGAAGAATTCAGGAA
This sequence comes from Elephas maximus indicus, assembly GCF_024166365.1. Classification (NCBI taxonomy): domain Eukaryota; kingdom Metazoa; phylum Chordata; class Mammalia; order Proboscidea; family Elephantidae; genus Elephas; species Elephas maximus. The sequence goes on along the minus strand of NC_064827.1, from coordinate 41,514,924 downwards.
AATAATACAAGAACAAAATGTCAAAGTAGATAAACAATCAGGAATCATACAAAAACAACAATTAGAAATCCAAAAGATAATAAAATTTCAGAAATGGACAACGCAATAGAAGGTTTTAGGAGCAAATTTGAAACAATGGAAGATAGAATCACCAAAATAGAGGACAAATCCATAGATGCCACTTTGAGGAAAAAGCTGAGGAAATAATGAAGAAAACATAAGAACAATGTGGGATACAATCAAGGGCAAAAAATTGCATGTGATCAGAGTTCCAGAACAGGGGGAGAGAATGAAAAACACAAATAGGATCATTGAAGATTTGCTGACAGAAAACTTCCCTAATATCATGAAAGATGAAAGGCCAACCATCCAAGAAGCTCAATGAACTCAATATAGGATAGAACCCAAAAGAAAGTCACAAAGACAAATCATAATTACACTCACCAAAACCAAAGATGAAGAAGCAATCCTGAGAGCAGCTTGAGAAAAATGAAAAGTAATATACAAAGAGGAAACAATAAAGTTAAGCTCTGATTACTTGCCAGAAACCATGCAGGCAAGAAGGCAATGGAATGATATATATAAAACCTTGAAAGAAAAAAATTGCCAATGAAGAATAATGTATTCTGCAAAATTCTCTTAAATATGATGGTGAAATTAGGACATTTCCAGATAAACAGAAATTAAGGGAATTTGTAAAAAACAAACCAAACTTACAAGAATTATTAAAGGGAGACTTTCGATTAGAGAACCAACAATATCAGACAACAACCTGAATCTAGGACACAGGACAACATCAGCCAGATACTGACCTAAGTAATGAACTCTCAAGGATAAAACAAAACTTAAAAGATTCTAAGCAAGGAACTAGAGATGTCAATCTGTAAACAATGACAATGTCAGAACAACAAAAGGTGGAATACACAGTGTTATGGATTGAATTGTGTCCCCCCAAAATATCTATCAACTTGGCTATGCCATGATTGCCACTATTGTGTGATTATCCACCATTTGTCATCTGATATGATTTTCCTATGTGTTGTAAATCCTATCTTTAGGATGTTAATGAGATGGGCTTAGCAGCAGTTATGTTGATAAGGCAGGACTCAATCTACAGAATTGGCTGTATCTTGAGCCAATTCCTTTTGATATATAAAAAAGAGAAGTGAGCAGAAAGACATGGGGACATCATACCACCAAGAAAGCAGTGCTGGGAGCAGAGTGTGTCCTTTGGACCCAAGGTTCCTGCACAGAGAAGCTCCTAAACCTGGGGAAGACTGATGACAAGGACCTCCCTCCAGAGCTGAAAGAGAGAGAAATTCTTCCCCTGGAGCTGAGTCTCAGTAAACACAAAAACTACAATAATGAAAGAAACAAAAAGAAAGTTCACAAACAAAAGGAACTCAGCACAGGAGAGTCAGAGGAACAAAGAAAATGTCAGCACCACAAAAATAAATAAATAAAAGCACTACAAAGTGACAGCAATAAACTCACACCTATTTATAATCACACTGTAAATGGCTTAAATGCACCTGTAAAGAGACAGAGAGTGACAAAATGGATTAAAAAGAAATGACCCAATGGTATGCTGTCTACAAGAGACATACCTTAGACACAAAGACATAAATATATTAAAAACCAAAGGATGGTAAAAAATGTATCATGCAAACAGCAATCAAAAAACAGCAAGAGTGGCAATACTAATCTCAGATAAAATAGACTTTAAGGCGAAATCCACCATAAAAGAAAAGGAAGAACATTATGTAATGATTAAAGGGACAATCCACAAAGAGGACATAACCATAACAAATATCTTTGCATCCAGCAACAAGGCTCCAAAATACATAAAATAAACTCTAACAGCACTGACAAGAAAAACAGACAGTTCCACAATAATAGTAGGATACTTCAACACACCAATCTTGTGTAAAAGACAAAGCATCTAGAAAAAAACTCAGTAAAGGCACAGAAGTTCTAAAGGCCACTATCAACCATCTTGACCTCATAGACATTTATACAATACTCCACCCAACAGCAGGGAGTATACATTCTTTCCCAATGCACATGGAACATTCTCCAGAATAGACCACGTCTTAGGCCACAAAGCAACTCTCAACAAAATCCAAAACATTGAGATAATACAAAGCATGTTATCTGATCACAATGCCATAAAAATAGAAATTAACAGGATGAGCAAGGAAAAAAAAAAAAATCAACTACATGGAAACTGAATAACACCTTGCTTAAAAACCACTGGATAATAGAAGAAATTCAAGATGGAATAAAAAAAATTCTAGAATCAAATGAGAATGAAAACACATCATATGAAAACACAGCAAAGGCAGTGCACAGAGGTCAATTTATAGCAATAGGTGCACGCATCAAAAAAAGAAGAAAGGGACAAAATCAAAACGTTAGCCCTACAACTCAAACAAATAGAAAGAGAACAGCAAAAGAAGCTCATAGCCACCAGAAGAAAAAAAATTATAATAATCAGAGAGAAATAAATGAAATAGAGAATAGAAAAATGATAGAGTCAACAAAACCAAAAGTTGGTTCTTTGGAAGTATTAACGAAATCGACAAACCATTGGCCAAATTGACAAAAGAAAAACAGGAGAGGAAGCAAATAAACCAACTAAGAAATGAAATGGGGGCCATTACAACAGGCCCAACTGAAATAAAAGGGGTCATAACATGGTAGTATGAAAACTGTACTCCAACAAATTTGAAAACCTAGAGAAAATAGAGAAGTTTCTAGAAACACACTACCTATGTAAACTAACACAAACTGAGGTAGAAAATCTGAACACACCCATAACAAGAGAAGAGATTGAAGAGGTAATAAAAAAAACTCCTGACAAAAAAAGTCCTGGTGCCAATGGCTTCACTGGAGAATTCTATCAAACATTCAGAGAAGAGCTTGCACCAATACTACTCAAACTATTTCAGAACATAGAAAAGGAAGCGATACTTCCAAATTCATTCTATGAAGCCAGCATGACCCTGATACCAAAATCAGGCAAAGATACCACAAAAAAAGAAAATTACAGATCAGTATTTCTCATGAATAAAAATGCAAAAATTCTTGACAAAATTCTAGCCAATAGAATTCAGCATCATATTAAAAAAATAATATACCACAATCAAGTGGGATTCATACCAGTTACGCAGGGTTGGTTTAACATTAGAAAATCAATCAACTTAATCCACCACATAAATAAAACAAAAGCATCACATGAAAATCTCAGTCAAGCAGAAAAGGCATTTGATAAAATCCAACACCCATTCCTGATAAAAACTCTCAATAAGGTAGAAATAGAAGAGAAATTCCTCAACATAATAAAGGGAATCTACAAAAGCTACACCCAACATCATTCTCAATGGAGACAGGTTGAAAACATTGCCCCTGAGAACAGGAAAAAGACAAGGATGCTCTTTATCACCACTCCTATTTAGTACTGTGCTGTCCCAGCTAGAGCAAAAGGCAAGAAAAAGAAATAAAATGCATCCAAATTGGTAGAGGAAGTAGTAAAACTATTTATAGTTAAAAAAAAAAAAAAAACTAAAAAGTTTTATAAGACTGTAAATAGTAAACCTATTTACAGATGGTGTGATACTATAGATTGTTGTTGTTAGTGCTGTTGAGTCATTTCAACTCAGAGTGACCCTATGTACAACAGAACGAAACACTGCCCAGTCCTGAGCCATCCTCGCAATCGTTGTGATACTTGAGCCCATTTTGCAACCACCATGTCAGTCCATCTTGTTGAAAGTCTTCCCCCTTTTCACTGACCCTCTACTTTACCAAGCACAATGCTCTTCTCCAGGGACTGATCTCTCCTAATAACATGTCCAAAGATTGTGAGACGTAGTCTTGCCACCCTTTCTTCTAAGGAGCGTCCTAGTTGTGCTTCTTCCAAGACAGATTTGTTTGTTCTTTTGGCAGTCCATAGCATACTCAATATTCTTTGCCAACACCACAATTCCAAGGTGTCAATTCATCTTCAGTCTTCCTTACTCATTGTCCAGCTTTTGCATGCATATGAGGCTTGGATCAGGCACACCTTACATAGAGAACCCTAAAGATTTCACAAGAAAACTACTGATAGGAAAGTTCAGCAGCATAGCAGGATACAAGATAAAAATACAAAATTAGTTGGATTTCTATACACCAATAAAGAGAACTATGAAAAGAAAATCAAGAAAGCAATGCCATTTATAAAAAAAAAAAAAATTTATAGTAGTCCCTAAAAAAAAAAAAAAAGAATAAGTCTAATAGGGACATAAAAGACCTATACAAAGAAAACTACAAAACACTACTGCAAGAAACCTACATATATGGAAAAACATACCATGCTCATGAATAGGTAGACTCAACATTGTGAAAATGTTAATTGTACCCAAAGCAATCTACAAATACAATGCAATCCTGATCTGAATACCAATGAGATGAAAAAACTAATAATTAACTTTTTATGGAAAGTAAAGAGGCCCTGGGTAAGTAAAGCACTATTGAAAAAGAAGAACAAAGTAGGAGGCCTTGTACTACCTGACCTTAGAAACTACTATACAGCTATGGTAGTCAAAATAGCCTGGTACTGGTACAATGACAGACACATCGACCAACTGAACAGAATCAAGAGCCCAGATGTAAATCCATCTACCTACAGACACTTGATCTTTGACAAAAGTCCAAGGCCTATTAAATGGGGGAAAAGACAGCCTTTTTAACAAATGGTGCTGGCAAAACTGGGTATCCATGTGTAAAAAAATGAACAGGATCCATACATAAAAACTAGATAAAAATGGATCAAAGACCTAAATACAAAACCCAAAACTATAAAGATCATGGAAGAAAAAATAGGATCAACACTAATATATGGCCCTAATAAACAGGACACCAACCATAATTAACAATACATAAACAACAGAAAATAAGCTAGATAAATGGGATCTTCTAAAAATTAAACACACTCATCAAAAGACTTCACTAAAAGAGTAAAAAGAACCTACAGACTAGGAAAAAATTTTTGGCTATGACATATCCAACAAAGGTCTGATTTCTAAAATTTATAGGAAAGTCCAACACCTCAACAACAAAAAGACAAAGAACTAATTAAAAAATGGACAAAGGATATGAATACACACTTCATGAAAGAAGACATTCAGGTGGCTAACAAATACATCAGGAAATGCAGATAAAAACTACAATGAGATACCATCTCACCCAGCTGTTAGTGGCATGAATCAAAAAAAAAAAAACAGAATATAACAAATGTTGGAGAGGCTGATGGGAGGGTGGAACTCTTATGCACTGCTGGTGGGAATACAAAATGGTACAATCATTTTGGAAAATGATATGGCACTTCCTTCTAAAGCTAGAAGCAGAAATACTGTACCATCCATCAATCCCACACCTAGGAACGTATCCTAGAGAAAAAAGAGCTGTCACATGAATAGGCATCTGCACGCCTATGTCCATTGTAACACTATTCACAATACCAAAAAGATGGAAACAACCTAAGTGGCTATCAACAGGTGAATGGATAAACAAACTATGGTACACACACACAATGGAATACTATGCAACAGTAAAGTACAATGATGAATCTGCAAAACATTGCAGAATATGGATAAATCTGGAGGACATTATGCTGAGTGAAATAAGTCAAACAAAAAAGGACAAATACTGTATGAGACCGCTATTATAAAAACTCATGAAAAGGTTTAAGCACAGAAAGAAACAATCCTTGATGGTTACTAGGGAGGGGAGGTATGGGGAGGAAAAGCACTAACTAGATAGTAGGTAAGTGGTAACTTTGGTGAAGGATTAGACAGTATACAATACTGGTGAAGTCAGCACCGCTTGACCAGGACAAAGTCATAAAAGCTTCACAGACACATCTAAATGCATCGAGGGACTGAGCTACTGGGCCGGGGGCTGGGAATCATAGTCTTGGGGGACATCTAGCTCAACTGGCATAACTTAGTCTATAAAGAAAACGTTCTACATCCAACTGTGGTTAGTAGCAACTGGGGTCTTAAAAGCTTGTGAGTGGTCCTCTAAGATGCCTCTGCTGGTCCTGTCTAGACTGGAGCAAAGGAGAATGAAGAAGACCAAAGACACAAGGGAAAGATTAATCCAAAGGACTAATGGACCACAACTACTACAACCTCCACCAGACTGAGCTCAGAACAACTAGATGGTGCCTGGTTACCACCACCAACTGCTCTGGTAGGGATCACAACAGAGGGTCCTGGACAAAGAGGGAGAAAAATGTAGAACAAAATTCAAATTCACACACACACAAAAAGACCAGTCTTGCTGGTCTGATGGAGACTGGAGAAACCCTCAAAGTATGGCCCCTGGACACTGTTTTAACTCAATACTGAAGTCACTTTTGAGGCTCACCCTTCAGTCAAAGTTTAGACAGGTTTATAGGGCCAATAATAACACATATAAGGAACGTGCTTCGTAGTTCAATCATGTGTATGGGACTAATGGATACACCAGCAACAAAGCAAAGATGAGAAAGCAGGAAAGGACAGGAAAACTGTACAAATGGAAACATGGAACAGAGTAGAGTGTTGACACATCTTGAGGTTGGCAATCAATGTTACAATACAATTTGTGTATTAACTGTTTAATGAGAAACTAGCTCGCTTTGTAAACTTTCACCTAAATCACAAAGAAAAAAGAAAGAAATCAAACGAGGTATTGCACTGGGGATATCTGCTGCAAAGACCTCTTTAAAGTGTTGAAAAGCAAAGATGTCACTTTGCGGGCTAAGGTGCACCTGACCCAAGCCGTGCTATTTTCAATCCTCCTCATATGCATGCAAAATCTGGACAATGAATAAGGAAGACAGAAGAATTGACGCCTTTGAATTATGGTGTTGGCAAAGAATATTGAATATATTGTATTTTAGGCAAATAATACACACCTTCTACTTTCATTTGCCAACCCCACCCTGCCCTCACAAGGTATTTTCATAAATGCAGTATGCTATTTTTTTTTTACAGCAGCATGTAAAAAAAAAAAAAAAATTAGCATAGTACGGTTTAAGAAAACACATTGTGGGGCAGAGCACACCTTGGCAGACAAAAGCAGAGGCACACATTATTTCCTTAAAAATATCATACTATGGGCTGCCCGAAGAATGAACATCCATCTCAGAAGAAGTACAGCCGGAGTGCTTCCTATAGGAGAGATGGTGAGGCTTTGTCTTATGTACTTTGGACATGTTAACAGGAGGGACCAATCTCAGGAGAAGGACATCATGCTTGATAAGGTAGAGCATCAGCAAAAAAGAGAAAGACCTCCAATGAGGTGGATTGATACAGGGGCTGCAACAATGTGCTCAAACATAGCAATGATTGTGAGAAAGGCATAGGACAGGGCAGAATTTCATTCTGCTATACGTAGGGTCGCTGTGAGTCGGAACCGACTCAAGGGCACCTAACAACAACAAGAAAAGTGATGTGATATTACTTTGTAGAATATATTTCTTCTAGACTCAATGAACTTTGTACAAGGATAATATATATCATCTAAAGAACAAGCATTTCTCTAAAAGCACAATAAAGTCCATGCATCTCCCTTATTGCTTGTTTCAGCAACATAAAATAATTGTTTATGGCCACAAACAATTTTTTATTAAAATATCAGCCAGCCCTATGCAGGTAGTCCCTGACTTGTGATGTATTCGAGTTGACTAACCACTCTTACTACTGTCCGTTTTTTTTTTTTTTTTTTTTTTGGTGCACCTTATCATTAGTGATATGTACTACATACGATGTTGCAGTGCATAACTTGCTGATGTTATTATCAAGTGTTCATGTGAAGATGTTCGAAGATCAAATTTTTAATGATAGTGATAATAAAAGGCAGTAATAATGAAAATTAAAACAAAAGAGATATTCATATTACATCAGAACTGACTTACAGCAGAGTTGTCAGAACAGAACACCTATATTCTAATTTTGAACCAAAAATTTCAACGTGAAGGGGGTTGGCTTAACCAAGTCATGCATCACAAAGGACATTGATAACTGCAGGTGTGAACATCCATCTCTAACAGATTCTGGCTGCTTTCAAGAAGAGCAGGTTAGTTTCCAGCAATAGTGACTCATTTAAGGAAATGTGGTATTATGGCCACGACCTTATGGACTATGTGAATGGCATTTTCTAACGCCGTTAGTGCACAACCTGCATAACCATACGCAGCAGCCTTGAATGCTCATGAATTTCATGGTCAACACTGAACATGCCAGCAAAGTTAACATGAGCACAGGTTTTGAAAAAGCAAAATGTGTAATTGCAAATGAATCAGAAACATCTTTAGATTCTCAGTTAAAGAAGGCTTTACTTACATTTTGTTATAGTACTGAAGGATAGAGTGATATATAATTGTATGAATAATGTGTACTTTTATATAGGTTATAAGGAGCCCTGGTTGCACAATGGTTAAGCGTTTGGTTGTTAACCAAAAGGTTGGTAGTTTGAATCCACCCTATGGCTCTGTGGGGAAAAAACTGGCCATCTGCTCCCTGTAAAGAGTACAGCCTATGAGTTGAAATCGATGGTGCCTAACAACAACATGTAGGTTAGCAATTTTTTCATTCACTGTTTCTACATTAAAATTCAATTGACTCTATTTAAGGATTGAAGAATGTGGTAATTTAATCTATGGTGTAGGCAAAGAATATTGAATATACGATGGACTACCAGAAGAATGAACAAATTAGTCTTCGAAGAAGTACAGCCAGGATGCTCCTTACAAGGGAGAATGGCAATACTTCGTTTCACTTACTTTGAACATGTTATCGGGAGTGACCAGTGCCTGGAGAAGGACATTCTGTTTGGTAAAGTATAGGGTCAGGGAAAAAGAGGAAGACCCTCAATGAGATGGGTTAACACAGTGGCTACCAAAATGGACTCAAATATCGCAATGATTGTGATGATAGTAAAGGACCAGGCAGCTTTTCATTCTGTTGTACATAGGGTTGCTATGAGTCAGAACCAACTCAATGGCACTTAACAACAACAATTCTTATAATACTACCGTTGTTCTCATTTTGCAGGTGTGTACACTGAGCCTAAGAAAGGTTGGTTAACTTGCTGGAGGCCATACGGCTCTTAAGGGATAGAATCAGGATTCAAATTCAGCTTGGCCTGACTTCTGAGCTATACGCCATTGGCTTGACCTATACCATTCCACCTTCTTTTTTTTTTCCCCTGCAGAAGTCTGTGCCTGTATTGGCAGGCAGGGTTACTTGAGGGGGACGAAATGGGAGGAGTGGGTGGCCCAATGCCAGGCCTGCCTTACTTCATGGGCTTGTAAGTAGTGGAGAGCTCACCCCGTAGTGGTGGATCGTCTTGGAAATCAAGGTTCTGCCATTGTAGATGCCTACCATCTGGAGCAAGATGATTATATTACAAAAGTGCATTTTCCCTACCTTATGCCTCTCCACTGGGAAATGCCTCCTTTTTAGCTTTGCGCAGCCATTTGCATAGCAAATGCTACTTCCACCACAGGTTGAAGATCCACCAGACCCGCTTTGTCCTGCATGGGCTGTGCAGCTGCATCAGTGGCTTGTAGGACATTCTGTGGTAGGTGAACTTGCAGAAGGTCCTTGTATCCTTTTGCTCTACTTCCGTCATCTTATCAGCTCTTCAGAAAGGCCTATCCCACCTTCATGAGGGAAAGTGACTCTTCTAAGGGCATAGAGTTGGCAGTGGTGGTTCAGTGGTAGAATTCTTGCCTTCCATGTGGGAGACCCCATTTAATTCTGGGCCAATGCGCCTCATATGCAACTACTGCTGGTTTACCAGTGGAGGCTCACATATTGCTATGATGCTGAACAGGTTTCAGCTGAGCTTTCAGACTAAGACGGACTAGGAAGAAAGGCCTGGAGATCTATTTACAAAAATCTGCCAGTGAAAACTGTGGATCACAATGGTGTGATTGGCAACTGATCAGGGGGGTGGCGTGAGACCAGGTAGTGTATTGTTCCAATGTGCATGGGGTTGCCATGAGTAGGGGGCTCACTGGAGGGCAGCTAACAACAACTAGGGCACAGACTTGGCTCTTCAATCTGTCCAAAGAGGCATGCTTCTCTTCGGATGAGCTCAAGCCAAGGATCACACAGCTTGGAAAGAGCTCAAGTCCCTGGGGGAGGGGAAGTAATTAAAACAATGACCTTGACTGTTCCACCCATGGCTGTGAGAAATTTTCTAGGGAAAATTTGGATCAGGTTTTCTGGCTTGGCTGAGGCGGTAGGGACAACTCTGGAAAGGGCACAGGGTTATAGATTTGGAGCCTGGTCTTCTAGTTAGCAGTTTCCACTGATGAAGGGAGAGCTGGCCAGATCATTAAGAGTTCAGATGGGAAGGAAATTAGCCAGTCTTTTTGAATTAACTGCATGTTCCATGGGTCAGTGGTTCTGAACTAGTTGGACACAAAATTGGTATACTGGGGACACAGAGCTTTCCTGACATTTCAAAACTTACTAAGACTTCTCCACTTCTCTGTTCCGTGTTTACCTGCAAGTGAGATGGATACCCTGTAATTATTTGGCATGCAAAGGGAAACCTTGGACATAGTCTTTATCCTAATTATCATCTCTTTCCTGACTTCTTGCTATTTTTTTCTGCCAGACTTATTTACCAGAGGTTATCAGCTGGTTTTCTGCCCTCCCACAGTCTAGTACCAGGTGCCATGTATGCATGTGGGTCTGACCTTGCTGGAGTGAAAGGCCACTGTGCTCATTCACCAAGGCTACATGAAGAGGTCTAGCCAAGTGGAGGTCAAGAAGAAAGCCAGTCAGGGATTGTACATCAATGAGGCCTGCACTGATCTCACATAAAACCCAGTGCCCTGATCTCACATAAGGGTTAAAAATCCAATGAAAAGAGATTTTGGTAGTTCCATTCTCTTTCTCCTCACCAAATAGATTAATTAGTGGGATGTGAAACATGCTGACTGAAAATTACCACTTTGGGTGACACCAGGAATGTTTTCTCTGCATTTGTGAAACCGCTATTTCCATAAATAAGGCATGTTTTGTGGGCAATAATGTTTAGAAACAGCGCTGAATGAGTCAGAACTTGCAATGGTTCATCTTTATTAAAAAGCTTAACTTGACAATGATCAATTTGATTATGACCACAATGGTGCAGGGAAAAATTAACTCGTTTAGTACCTTGAAGGAGCTTCATCACATAGGCTAAGCCATTTCACATGGCTCTTATTGATAAGAGAGATCAAAAACCTAATGATTGGTTAATGAATTACTGCTTGGTTGACAGGAAACTATGTTGGAGGCATTTAAAAAAATTTTTAAAAATAATGCGTTCGGGGGAAAATGAGGCTGTTGTACACTATCTGCTAATAAGAAAAGGATAATAGATTAAACAAGTTACTTGTCCGGGGTAACCATTAAATATTTATGCAGGACACAGCAAATAAGCATAAGAAGGGGTTTGGCAAGTTAGCAGCGCAATTTATCTTTAAAACATTTTACAAAAACAAGCTAATTAATCCTCCCACCCTCTACATGATAAAGTTCAAAAAAATTAGTACACCCTTCTCTCTCTCTTTTTTGTTCAACAGTTTTATTTAAATAATTCTTAATATGAGTTAGGTTTTTATTCTACTTGATGCCTTAGTGATAGATTCATTGTTGCCCCAGAGACCCATCTGATGAAGTGGTACTCCTAAAGAAAAGAGAAAGCCAGATATACTTGGCCAATCACAGCCTGAGAGCTCATTTATAACTTTCTGAATTGGAGCCCAGGGGACTATGGCTCTTGACAAATAAACGATTCTTACCATACATTTCTGGTTTGGGAGTGGGGGTGTTAGGGGAAGTTAAAAATTAAATCCAATAAAAATGACTGTCATGACTTGACTAAGCCATCCAGTATCTTTCTACAGACAGCCTGCCTTATATTTACATAAATGAACTTTGCAGCTAGTTCATCATCTTAGTCTTAATGTCTAGACCTTTGATCCCACCCCCCACCCTTGCCTGGTTGATCGCTTTGTACAGATGAGATGGGCAATTGAGAAAGTAAGACATCACTGCCTCTTTCTTTTAAATACATAGGGATTGAGCACCAGGTGCTGTTCTCAGCAAACTTCTTCAATCCTCGCGGGGTTGGCTATAGCAACTTGGAGCCTCCCTGGACTCAGTTTTCCCTTCCAAATCACTATCTCCAATACTGAACAAGGCAGAACCTGGTCACATTATTTTCTTGCTTACCACATTTCAATGGTTCCCTAAGATTTTCATAATATAGTTGAAACTCCTTAGCTTGGGAATAAAAATCCATTCTAAACCCCTGGCTTTTTCTTTATTTTTGAATTTAAACTTTTTAGAATTAAAAAAAAAAGGAAATATTTCAATAAGCAGAAACCTGCAGAAAGTCATCCACCTAATGCCATGTTCCTCTAGTCTTCATCTCCTGCTCTGTGCTCCAGCCATGATACAGTATTTGTAATCCTCAGATTCCTCTTACTGTTTAACACTTCCATAATTGGGTCTTCTGTTTTACTGCCCAAATATCCTCCTCACTTCCTGCTCATTTCTCAATGCTCAGTACACCTCTATGACATGTTTTCTGAGGTCTCCATGTAGAAATGTCTACTCCCTTCCCTGCTCTCCAGATTCACACTCTATATACTTCTATTATTGCACCTGGAATACTTTCTTGGAGTTAATTACTACATTGTAACCTCTAGTTGGAAAATGTGGCCTTGGTGATAGAAAAGATGCTGGAGATCGAATGATAGAATTTTGCAAGACCATTGACTTCTTCATTGCAAATACCTTTTTTCACCAACATAAACAGCAACTATACACATGGACTTCACCAGATGGAATACACAGAAATCAAATTGACTACATCTATGAAAAGAGATGATGAAAAAGCTCAATATCATCAGTGAGAACAAGGTAAGGGGCTGACTGCGGAACGGACCATCAATTGCTCATATACAAATTCAACTTGAAACTGAAGAACATTAGAACAAGTCCATGAGAGCCAAAGAGTGACCTTGAATATATCCCACCTGAATTTAGAGACCATCTCAAGAACAGATTTGATATGTTGAACTCTAATGACCAAAGACCAGATGAGTTGTGAGAAGACATCAATACCACCATACATGAAGAAAGCAAGAGGTCATTAAAAAGACAGAAAAGAAAGAAAAGACCAAAATGGATGTCAGAAGAGACTCTGAAACTTGGTATTGAACATTGAGTAGCTAAAGCAAAAGGAGGAAAAGACAAAGTAAAAGAGCTGCACAAAAGATTTCAAGGGTGGCTCAAGAAGACAAAGTAAAGAATTATAATGACTTGTGCAAAGAACTGGAGATAGAATACCAAAAGGGAAGAACAACTCAGCATTTCTCAAGCTGAAAGGACTGAAGAGAAAATTCAAGCTTCGAGTTGCAATACCGAAGAATTCTACAGGGAAAATATTGAACGAGGCAGGAAGCATCAAAAGAAGATGGAAGTAATACACAGAGTCACTGTACCAAAAAGAATTTGTTGATGTTCAACATTTCAGGAGGTAGCATATGACCAGGAACAGATATTAGTGAAGGAAGAAGTCCAAGCTACACTGAAGACATTGACAAAAAACAAGGCTCCAGGAATTTGTGCAATACTAATTGAGATGTTTCAACAAATGGTTGCAGCACTGGAAGTGCTCACTCATCTATACCAAGAAATTTGGAAGACAGCTACTGGTCAATTAACTGGAAGAGATCCATATTTATGCCTAGTCCGAAGAAGGGTGATCCAACAGAAAGTGGAAATTACCGAAAAATATCATTAATATCACAGGCAAGTAAAATTTTGCTGAAGATCATTCGAAAGCAGCTGTAGCAGTGTATCGACAGTGAACTTCCAGAAATTCAAGCTGGACTGAGAAGAGGATGAGGAACCAGGGATATCATTGCTCATGTCAGATGAATCTTGGCTGAAAGCAGAGAATACCAGAAAGATGTTTACTTATGTTTTATTGACTATGCAAAGGCAGTCAATTGAGTGGATCATAACAAATAACGGATAACATTGTGAAGAATGGGAATTCCAGAACAGTTAATTTTGCTCATGAGGAACCTCTACATAGATCAAGTAGTCCAAACAGAACAGGGGACACTGCGTCCAAAAAAAAAAGGGGATATTGCTTGCTGAAAGTGAAGAGGACTTGAAGCACTTACTGATGAAGAAAATCAAAGGCCACAGCCTTCAACATAAAGAAAACAAAAATGCTTACAATTGGACCAGTAAGCAATATCATGATAAACAGAGAAAAGATTGAAGTTGTGAAGGATTTCATTTTACTTGGATCCACCATCAACACTCATGGAAGCAGCAGTTGAGAAATCAAAAGATGCATTGCGCTGGGCAAATCTGCTGCAAAAGACCTCTCTAAAGTGTTGGAAAGCAAAAATGTCACCTTGAAGACTAAGGAGCACCTGACCCAAGCCATGGTGTTTTCAGTTGCCTCATATGGATGCGAAAGGTAGATGATAAATAAGGAAGACTGAAGAATTGATGCCTTTGAATTGTGGTGTTGGTGAAGAATATTGAATATACCATGGACTGCCAAAAGAATGAAAAAATCTGTCTTGGAAGAAGTACAATCAGAATACTCCTTAGAAGCAAGGATGGTGAGATTACATCTCACATACTTTGGACATGTTATCAAGAGGGATCAGTCCCTGGAGAAGGACATCATGCTTGATAAAGTGGAGCGTCAGCGAAAAAGAGGAAGGCCCTCAACGAGTTGGATTGACACAGTGGCTGCAATAAAGGACTCAAGCATAACAGTGATTGTGAGGATGGCCCAGGACTGGGCAGTGTTTTGTTCCGGTGTGCACAGGGTTGCTATGAGTCAGAACTGACTCCACGGCGCCTAACAACAACAGTCTCTTTGAGGGCAGGGGCCATGTTGTTCATCAATCCTCCAAAGTCTAACATAGAATTTTACACATGGTGCTCAGCAAATACTGATTGATTAGATAAATGTATGAGCCCTATATAGAAAATAGTGTTTTAGGCTGAGTTCTCTAGAGAAGCAAAACCAGCAAATTGTGTGTATATACAAACATAGAGGGATTTATATCAAGGAAATGGCTCATGCAGTTGTAGAGGCTGGAACGTCCCAAGTCTGTGGGTCAGGGTGTACCCAAGATCAGCAAGTCAGAGAGCAGGGCTCTTGCTCACAAACTGTGAAAATTGATGAACCCCAAGATCAGAATTCATCAAGACCCCAGGTAAACTGCTAGCTCAAGTCCCAAGAACTGGAGGTCAGATGAACAGGAGCTAGTTGCAGGACTCAGAGCGAGTAAAAACCCCTGAGCCCTGCCAGAATGTCCACTTACATTCAGGCAGGCCACATGCTCAGGGAAACTCCCATTCAACTGATTGGCTACTCACAGCAGATCCCACCATGGAGGTGATCACATCATAACAGATCTCATCATGGCAGTGATCACAACATCATGAGACCACCAGATCACTGAGAACCATGGCCCAGCCAAGTTAACACACAAACTCAACCATCACACCCAGAGTCTAACACAGAATTTGATACGTGGTGCTCAGCATATGTTGATTGATTAGATACATGTATGAGCCCTATATAGAATTTATTGGAAGGACTGGACACTCACAGGATACAAGGGGAGGCTTGGAACACATGGTAGCCAGAGAGCACTGAGCAGTCCTGAGGAGGAACTGCACAGCAGTCTCACTTGGGCATCACTACCGAATGAGTAGACTCTAGTCACATGTATCCAATTCCCAGAAGGCAGAGTAAGTGTGGAACTTAAAGCATGTATTCCCTTTCTACTCCCCCACCTCCCCAGTCCAGGCCACGGGGTAGTGGAAGAGAGCTCCTAGATTCTCTTTGGGTTCTGTAGCAGGAGGGCAAGCACTCTGTTGTGCTGTCTCACTAAGACTGCACAGTGGGTGAAAGGTAGCTTCCCTAAAGCAAATCAAAATGCTGATAGAAAGGGGGGATGGATGCTGGGTGGTCATAAATAAATCAAGCCTCTTCTATGAGGTCTTCCCTGACTTGGTCAATATGATGGTTTAGATTGTTTGTCAATTGGCTGGGCCATGTTTCTCAGTATTTATATGTGATTACCCCCATAATGGGATCTGTTGTGAGCAGCCAATCAGTTGAAAGGGAGTTTCCTTGGGCATGTGGCCTGCATCCAAATATAAGTGGGCATTCTGGCTTTTGTCCTCTCTGGATCCTGCAGCTGCCTCTTTATTTGTCTGACCTTTAGTTCTTGGGACTTGAGCTAGCAGCTTATCTGCTGATCTTGGGATTCGTTGATCTTCATAGCATGTGAGCAAGAGTCCTGCTCTCTGACCTGCCAATCTTAGGTTTGCCAGCCTCTGCAGGTATGTGAATCAGGAGAAGCATCTATCCTGATCCACAGACTTGGGACATTCCAGCCACTACAATCATGTGAGCTGTTTCCTTGATATAAATTTTTCTCTCTCTCTATATTTATATGCTTTACTGGTTTTGCTTCTCTAGAGAACCCAGCCTAGGACAGTCAAGTAGATTTGATCAAGTCTGCCTTGTTGCCACCACTGCACTTGAACCTGGCATTAGGGGAGAAGCCAGTGGTGGCAGCAACAGGAGGAAATCCAGGAGAGCAGGAAGGGAGTACCTGCCCAGTGTTCTGGTATTCATGCTGGTTGGAAGAGCTTTAGGAAGGCGAGGGAGAAATAGCACCAGACAAAAGACCTATGTCTCCACATTTCACAGGCAATTGGAATCAGTGGTCTGACAACAGGCAAAGGTCTCCAGTCCTAGAAGACATGGGGTAGGTATTGGGGAGTTCGGGATGGATGCAGGCATGGAGATGCATTAGCAAGGGGGTAACGCAGGGCTCAGGTCTAGAAGAACCAACTCAGAGATTTATGGGGTAGTACAAGATATAAAAGGATCTTATTACATCTTGGCACCTGGAGTTCACTTTTTCCTGGCAATACTTCCAGTCTCCCTGAATACTCTAGCTCTTTAAAGGTGAGAAAGGGAAAAAATATTTCAAATGTTGCTCTTCATACTACAAGGGGTGGGGTAGAAAGAACTCTGAGAATAGCCTGAGAGAATCTGGGCTTCATGGTTAGCTCAAGTAGATAGGTTCAGAATTAGTCTAAATTAAAAAAAAAAGGGGGGTGGGAGGAGAACACGTTCTGTTTGGGAGTGAAGAGGGATGTTTGGAGATGGGGAAATCAGCAGAAATTATTTTCATATTATTTTCTAAATGATAAGAGAAGTAGCAGTGTGCCAAAAACTATGCCAAGTGTGTCATACCCATTATCTCATTTAGTTCCTGCAAGTACCACTTGAGGAAAATTTTATCTTCCCATTTAAAGAATGAGGAAACTGAAGCCCAGAGATGTAGTTAACCTTGTGTCTATTGATTTGCCCAGGCTACAAAGTTAGTAAGGGGCAGAGCCAGACTGGAAGTCAAGTTTACCTCCCTCCAAAGCCCGTGCTGCTAACCACCTCAATGCACTACCTTTTTAAGAAAGCTATGATAGTTGAGAGGGTTATAAATTAGGCTAAGACACGAAGAAAAGACCAGGATAAGATAAACACTGTCTTCAAGATTAAGAAAAGAGAATTAAATAAAATAATCTCACTTCCCTTCAAACTAGATGCATTTTTAAACTTTTGTTAAAGATGAGTGTGAGTGACTCTGCCTCAGGGGAGGTAGAACTGCCCAAGAGTGGGAGACCAAGGAGGCTGTGAGAGCTGCCAAAGTTCACATTGTCCTGCGTTAAAGAGTGAAAACTCACATTTCGAACTGGGAGATTTCTCAGTTAAGACCTTTCTTGGTCCTAGCACGTTGCTTTGGCCCAGCTCTAAGTAGGACAAGGTGGAGTTAGGGAAAGTGGCAGAAATTATCGAGTCCATGGTATAATGCAGCCCTGTGCTCATTTTAAAAACCCTGGATTGAAAGAAAGTCTTGTGTGTGGTATCAGGGGAAAAGTTAATTGAACACTGACATTGCTTTTTAAAACCTGCAAATTATAGGCTCATTATTTGCTGAGAAAAGATGATCTTTTAAAAATTTTGATTTTTTTTTTTTTCTTGTTGATACCACTGGAAAAATTCCTCACAATTTCACAATTCTATCTGGTACTGAACTTCAAGATTGATAAAAGAAATGTTCATGACATCATCCACACATTGTTGGATAGGAAAATTGTCTTTTTCTGGCATGCACCTGGGTCAGGAGTTTCAGAAGAGCAATGCCTACTCTTTTTTTTGATCTCCTGTAGGGTAAGCTGAAAAGAACTGTTGTCTAGCGAGTCTGTAAACTGGATGAACATCATAGGGGCCAAATATCCTGGTGAGAGGGTGGCGCAGAGGATCGTGGAGGCCGTGGAGGCAACGTCCACAGTCTATGGTAGCTCAAGCCCAGGAACAAAGGGAGATTTGGGCTGTAGTGCCAGGTCAGCCTGTAACTAATGACTCGAACAATTAATTTAACCCCAGAGAACCTCAGGTTTTTCAAATGTATAAAGGAGAGAGATTAAATGGTCTTTAAAAAATCTCTAATTAAGAGTTCTTTTCTACAATTTTAGGATAATTCCTAGAGTTGATTCAGGCTCTATTTTTGCAATAGAAAAGGGACAAATAGAAAATTTGGAAGGGATTTAAGCTTACGTTTTTTAAAAAATTTTTTTTATTGGTAGCTGTAATTATCAGAGAAAAAGGAGAATTGGACCTTGTTCATAAAAACATGTTTTTATTGAGATTTAGGTCTTGCCAGGACTTCTTTTCTGAATTACGACCTAATCATGTCTCCTGCTTGTTTCTTATTCCAGACCTGTTCTCTGTGAATCCCCAGCAGTGAGGTGGCCATTAGCAGAGGTGCGGCAGTAACAGAATGTCGTCCTTTGTAAACACACCCTCCTGACTGCCAGAAGCACTGGTAATTTCTCCTAGGCCCTGGCACCTACCGGCTGCAAGCAGCGCTGAGTCAGAGGACAGAGACCAGAAATCCCATTAGCAGTCGGAAGAGGCAGAGGGCAGGACATACTCTTGTTCTCAAAAGGGAGATGAGCAGATGAGCGCTGTGAGAACACCCTGCAATTTTAAACAGGCTAAAACCTCCAGCTCCTCATCACCTCACTTGGCAATTCTGGGTTTACTGGCTGTTCCGGAACCACTGTTTACAGAGACAGGATTTGATCAGCTTGGGCATTGCTTAATACCTCCCTATGAAGGAAATAATAGGTGATGGAAGGATTCTTGGAAACTGGTTCTTGGGAAAAACGGAGGATCTTGGAGAAAAGGACAGTGAGAAAGAGCGACTAATAGGAAATCAACTAGAATTAGGAGGAGGCTGGGGCTGGGAGGAAGCCAGGAAGGAGAAGATGGACCAGAGTGGGCAAAATTGAATAGCAGAATAAAGGGAAGAGAGAAATTGTCACCTGAAGAAACAGAGGATTTAGAATTCAATATTTAATTGATTTTAAACCCGCTGAAGATGCATTTATTAAGTTGTTGTTTTTAGTTGCTGACTTATACGGAATAGTATAAGTCATTTTGTACAGAATAGAACGGCTCCATAGGGATTTCAAGGCTGTGAACTTTCGGAAGCAGATCTCTAGCCTCTGAGTGGGTCCAGACCACCAACCTTTTAGCTCGTAGTTAAGCACTTACCTGTTTGCTCCACCCAGGGACTCCACTTATTAAGTAGCTATTGCATATATAACTGTTTAGATAGTATGTGTACGATTATAGTAGTTTACCAAAACCTGGTTTAACAAGGGATTTATGGGAAATACTTTTGGGTATGAGAGACAACCTGGGAAACAGTTTGAATAGCAATATATTAGAATTTCTAAAGCATTTTAATGTTTTGTAGGGACATAGGAGATACTCTTACAAATCTAGACTCTGCGAGGAAATCTAGAATTAATTCAAAATTATTGGGTGAGTGAGCTTGGCTATGAGGGATTAAAACAACAACAACAAAACTCCCCAAATCTAGTTTATTCTAGAGAAGGTTACAGTATGGTTGGGGAAATAAGAGACAGGAAAGGAGTAAAAACACACAAGGGAAATTAGAATGGTCCAAACTCTCAAACTGGTCCCAGGTTCACTCCTTCGCCCCTACTCTGAAACCCTTTTATCTGGCACTTCATTGCTCTCGTCTGTTTCAGGGACATCTTGCTGAAGTGATACAAACCAAAAAGAGCCATCGGTGATATTTGTTGCTACCAATGACTGTACATTTGGAAAAGTGAGGTGGAAAAAGGATGGATGAGAAACCAGAAGGCCTGGATTCTGTGTCCTGCCTCCTTGACTTAGCCATATTTGATCAAGTTTCATTACTTCTCTCCCTTTTCTCATCTGTAAAATAGGGATGATAATGTCTGCTCTTCTTAGTATCTGTTCTTACTTAGGTAGTGTACACCAGATGTGAATGCAGGTTTCTGGAATGAATGGATGGATGAACGGGCCTTGTGCATTATGAGCAGTGCAAAAAATGTGTCGTAATTATGGGAAGTGTTTCCAGCTCACTGCTTTTGTCCAAGGCAGGAAACACAGGAGGATGCAGCTGAAGTTTCTCACCAAGAGCTATGAGAAAGAAAATTTTCTCCCTTTTTCTTGCTAGTGCCTGATCTCTCTCAAATCCAGGACTTGGTACGTGCTGTAGCCTCTTAGCAGCATCTGTGGATTTTTTCTCTGTATTTTCAGGAAGTCTACTTTGACCTTTATGCCGGGTTAGATGCTTCTCTTACGTGTCTCTGCTGCTGGACTTAAGGCAAGATGCTAGGGCAAGGAGAACCCCTCCCCCTTGATTGATTGTGATTAGTTAGAGAACAAAGATAGCAAATCGCTGTAGTTTTCGCTTCCCTTATGCCATCTCTGGTTATTGTATTCGTCATATTGTTCTTTTAGAACTGCAGAATCTCATGTTGACTGAATCAGAGTTATTTCTATTTTAACAATATATTCATGTGATTTATATATACATTAAATTTTGAGAAGCACTGACTTAAAACAGGGTTTAACTTTATGCTGAGATGTCTTAAGATTATTAATTAAAAAATTTTTTATTGTACTTTGGATGAAGGCTTATAGAACAAAATCATTAATCAATACACGTATTATTTTATGACATTGGTTGCCAACCCCAGGATGTGTCAACACTCTCCGCTTCTTGACCTTGGTTTTCCAGATACCAGCTTTCCTGACCCCCCTACCTTCTTGTCCATGTCCTTGGGCTGGAGTGTCACTTTAGTCTTGGTTTGTTTTATAGGCCTGTCTAATCTTTGGCTGAAGGGTGAACCCTAGGAGTGACTTCGTGACTGTGCTAAAAGGGCGTCCAGGTGCCATACTCTTGGGGTTTCTCCGGTCTCTATCAGGCCAGTAAGTCTGATCTTTTTTTGTGAGTTAGGATTTTGTTCTACATTTTTCTCCAGCTCTGTTTGGGGCCCTCTATTGTGATCCTTGTCAGAGCAGTTGTTGGTGGTGGCAGGGCACCATCTAATTGTGCTGGACTCAGTCTGGTGGAGGCTGTGGTAGTTGTGGTCCATTCTTTGGACTAATCTTTTCCTTGTGTCTTTGGTTTTCTTCATTCTCCCTTGTTCTAGGTGGGTGAGACCAGTGGAGTATCTTAGATGGCTGTTCACAAGTTTTTAAGACCCCAGATGCTATTCACCAAAGTAAAATGTAGAACATTTTTCTTTATAAACTATGTTATGCCAGTTGAGCTAGGTATTTCCGAAGACCATGGTCCCCACAGCCCTCAGCACAGTAGTTTGGTCCCTCAGGGATTTTGGATGTGTCTATGGAGCTTCCATGACCTTGCTTAAGGTTATTCTTATGGATTGAATTGTGTCCCCCCAAAATGTGTGTCAACTTGGGTAGGCCATGATTCCCAGTATTATGCAATTGTCCACCATTTTGTTACCTGATATGATTTTCCTGTATGTTGTAAATCCCACCTCTATGATGTTAATGAGGCAGGACTCAATCTACAAGATTGGGTTGTACCTTGAGTCAATCTCTTTTGAGATATAAAAGAGAGAAGCAAGCAGAGAGACAGGGGGACTTTATGTCACCAAGAACCAGGAGGGGAACAAGTCTGTTGGACCTGGGGTCTCTGCTCTGAGAAGCTCCTAGACCAGGGGAAAATTGATAAGGATCTTCCCCCCAAACTGACAGAGAGAGAATGCCTTCCCCTGGAGCTGGCATGCTGAATTCAGATGTCTAGCCTCCTAGACTGAGAGAATAAATTTCTCTTCATTCAAGCCATCCACTTGTGGTTTTTCTGTTATAGCAGTACTAGCTGACTAAGACATTTATTTAGGACCTCTTGTTTTTTGATGGCATCTAGCTGATTATGCCAGATTCACTATCCCTTTTCTCTGAAATACTCATGAAGACAAAATCATACAAAGCTAAAAGGCCATGGAAACTGGGAATATTTTTTCAATGATTTGATGAACTCCAATAGAAAATTTCATTAATTAAAATGTTACTTGTGCATACCTGCCTCTAACCCAGGTGGTAACTTTGTGCAAATTACAGTAAGGCGTCCCTCCCTAAAGACATTTTGCTGCCATTTGCAAGAAAGCTATCCTAATAATTATATAAATCTAGGATAACTACAAAATGGGTGGTGCTTCCTAAAGTTATGAAAAGAACAACCTGACAATCATAAGAAGTGGGCTGGAATAGAGTTCTGTGGCAGAGACACACTCACTGTGTATTCCTATTTCAGTAACATGAATCCTTTGGTATTCTGATGGGAGCAATTTTTATGGTGGCCAAGATTGTTTTAACCCCCACTTTCACTTTCTTTTGCTGTGTAAAAATAGAAAATTAGTGGTTCTCATGATTCTTTGGGTTGGCCAGGGCAAGGCTGGAAAGTTCTTCTGCTGGTCTTACCTGTGACCTCTCATGGATCTACCAATTGGGCGATGTTTGAGTACTGGAATGTTCAAGGTGGTTTCGCTCTTGTGCAGTCTTATCAGGTAAAGTTGGAAGGTTGGGTCTGTCTCTCTACCTGGTATCTCCACCTAGTCACTCCAGCAGGATAGCTGGACTTCTTAATGGTACTTTGGGGCTTCTGAAAGTGCAAACATAGAAACTTCCAGGCTTTTTTAAGGCTTAGAGCTGGAACTAGCTCAGTGTCACTACTGCCACATTCTACTGGTTAAAGTGAGTCCCCATTCAATTCAGGTGGAGACTATACAAAGATGTGAGTATGGGAAGTGTGGTTCATTGGGACCATCATAAGCTATTGTCCACCACCCTACTTCCCACCACCCCCAACCCATTTTTATGTTGTTGTTGTTAGTTGCCCTTGAGTTGGCTCCAACTCATGGAGACCTTGTATATAACAGAATGAAATATTGTCTAGTCCTGTGCTATCTACATCATCGTTTGTATGTTTGAGTCTACTGTTGTTGCTGTTGTATCAATCCATTTCATTGACAGTTTCTTTCATTTTTTACTGACCATCTACTTTACCAACATGATATCCTTTTCTAGTGATTGATCTTTCCTGATGAAGTGTCCAAAGTAAGCAAGTTGAAGTCTAGTCATCCTCACTTCTAAGGAACATTCTGGTTATATTTTAAGATATCTTTCTTAAAATCCATCACTAATTGCCTACTATTTTTTATTGTGGTGAAAACATACACACCAAAACATCTGCCCAACCAACAACTTCCAAATTTACAACTCAATGACATTGATTACATTTTTATGTGTGCCACCATTATGGCTATCCTTATCCAAAATATTCCATCACCATTAACATAAGCTCCCCTGAACAAAAACTCCCCCTCTCCTCTCCCTCCCACAACTGATAACCATTAATAATCTTTGGTTTCTATATATTTGCTTATTTCATGTGAGATCATACAGTATTGGTCCTTTTGTGAATGACTTATTTTGCTCAGCATAATGTTTTCAAGGTTCATCCATGTTGGGGCATACATCAATATTAAATGCCATCAACAGATGAAGGATAAACAAATGTGGTACATACATGCAATGGAATACTACTTAGCTACTAGAAGAAATGAAGTCTTGATACATTCTACAATATGAATGAAGCTGGAAGACATTATGCCAAGTGAAATTAGCAAATCCCAAAAAGACAAATATTGTATGACCTCATTTATATAAAAAAGATAAGAAAAGGCAAATGTATAGAAGACTAAAGACTATTATTAATGGTTATCAGAGGTGGGAGAGAAGGGAAAAAATGGGGGTTAACAATAATGGAAAAACTACATTGATTAAGGGTTGTGCACCTGTAAAAAATTGAATTGGCAAAAGTTGTGTGATAGATATATTTATAACAATGATGGGGGAAAAAAAGAGTAGCTTCTAAGGCTGTTTATGTACAACCAAACATCTCATGAGATTTGGTTTCTTGATTTGGAGGTTTAGGGCCATGGTTTCATGGGACATCCCAGTTAATTGGCCTAATAACATGTTTAATGCTTCTGTTCTATTTCCTATCTCATTGCATAGTGCCTGGGGTCTTAAAAGCTTGCAAGTGGCCATCCAAGGCAAAACAATTGGTCTCTTTTCACCTGAAGCAGCAGAAGAAGAAGGAGAGTAAGGAATAGGAGGAAAATATGAATGTGTGACTAATTGCCTCCAGGAGACGAGAAGAACTAGATGGTGTCCAGCTATCATCACTGAACATTTTGATCAAGGAGTCTATAGAAGAATCCTGATCAATAGGGCAAAAATACAGAATTTCAAGTTATCATGAACTCCAGACTTTCAGGAGCCATGGAGGATGGAATAATCCCTGAAGCTATTACCCTAAAATAATCTTTAGAACTTAAACCAAAGATATCTCCTGAAGTCTTCTTTAAACCAAACAGTAGTTTAGCTCAGCTAGTAAAATATGTCTGCATGGAGAATTATGCTCTTTTAAGAACTACTCATAGGGGATCAAATTAACAACAGCAACTTGAAAGAGTAGATAGGAACCTTAGGGAGCAGTGAATTTATGTTAATGGAGGAGGAACAACTCAGAAAAGGAGGATGAGAATGGCTGTACAACTTGAAGAATATAATCAATGTTACTGAATTGTACATGAAGAAACTGTTGAATTGGTATCTGTTTTGCTGTGTATATTCTCAACAACTACAACAAAATAAATAAAATTTAAAAAGCCCAACGACTTCATTTTTCTTTATGGCTGCATTATATTCCACTGAATGTATATACCACATTTGGTTTACACATTCATCTCTTGATGGACCTTTTGGTTGTTTCTACCTTTTAACCGTTGTGAAAAATTCTGCAATGAATATCAGTGTATAAGTTTTTGTTTGCATTCCTGCCTTCACTTCTGGGTATATACTGAGGACTGGGATTCCTGGATCATATAGTAGTTCTATGTTCAACTTTTTGAGAAGCTGTTTTTCACAGTGGCTGCACCATTTTACATTCCTGCCAGCAATGGATGAAGGTTCCAGTTTCTCCATGGCCTCACCAACACTTGTTTTCCATTCTTTTTGATCATTGCCATACTAATGGGGGTGTGGTGATATCTTATTGTGGTTTTGATTTGCATCTCCCTGAATTTTTTTTTTTTTTAATAGCTAATGATGTTGAGCATCTTTTCACGTGATTCTTGGCAATTTGAATATCCTTCTTGGTAACCTGTCTGTTCAAGTCCTTTGCCCAATTTCTGATTGGGTTGTTGGTCTCTTTATCGTTAAGTGGTAGAAGTTTTATATATATTTTGGATATATGATTCCTGAAAAAATTTTCCCAATCTGTATGTTGTCTTTTCACTTTGTTGATAAAGTCTTTTGACGTACAAAAGTATTTAATTTTTATGAGGTCTCATCTATCTGTTTTGTCTTTTGCTGCTCAGGCTTTTGTATCATTCCATAATTTTCATAAAGCAACAAGAGTAATGAGAATAAATACTTGTTTGACCCTAGAATAAAAAAAATAGGGGGCCCAAAATATGACTGAGATGTAATTTCTTACCTACTCTTTTGTGTGAGGTGGTCAACCATATATATCTTATTTATAAAAGTAAAACAAATTGCCATTTTCTGCACCAGAATGTTAAGGAGCAATTTCATTATTGTTACATAACTTTTGCATTATTTATTAAACCAACAGTAGTGTGGTGTCAGGGCTAAGGCATGGACTCATAGTCAAGAGACCGTCCTAGTACTGCTTCACTATCAAATACGTGTAGAATTTCCATTAAGTGACATCACCTCTCTGTGCACTGGTTTCCTTTCTGAAAAATAGAAAAGGTGTAACCAGAATTTCTTAGAATTATTCTCAGTATATAAGTTTTCAATATTTAAACAGATGACATGTCCTTAAGACAAGAGACTCATTTATTTTAAATAGTAGTACTCTTTAATAGAGCCAAATAACTCAATGACAAAAACAGACAGCTTGCATTTGAAATAAATCCCTTAAGGTTAGGACCAGGTCTGGCACGTAGTAGGTATTCAGGTATTCATTGAAAAAATGATTATAAATCATTAAAAAGAGTAAATGTGCAAAAATTCTTTATATTTCCTCTTCTTAACACACTTCCCTGTGACAAGGAGATAAATGAGAGTAACCTTTACTCTAAATTTAGAACACGAGTGTTTAACCTTTCAAACTTGCTTAATAATACAAACCACAGACTGATGAGTTATCTTTTCATTACTGAATCAATATATCATGTTTCTTTAGCTTCTGCTTAAGCCTAATAATGCAGAAAGTCATTACATATACAACTGTGGTAAATCTTAAATTCATTTCAGTTTGGCTTAGGACAGAATGCATATATTGTTAAGAAGAATACGATGACATAAAAAGTCTGAAAACTTCAAATAAACTTGAAGGTATCTGAATCAGAAGAATGCCCCCATTATTACTTCATTGTTTTTGGTAAGAAAGATGGCATGAGATTACTTGTGCCAATGTCTTTTTTGACAGAAATCTGTGATTAATTGCATTGTACAAATAGTTTTTCAGTCAGGGCATTTGGCATTTAATTTTCCTTCCAAGTATATAGTGATTAATGTTTTATTAACAAAAATTGTTATTGACATAATTGATCTATAGTTTCATAATAAATTACACTATCATTAGATAAATATTCTAAATATTCTATTTGTTATGGAGGACATCCTTTAAAAGACATCTGTCTACCTCATAGTCACTTCTTCTTTTTCTGCAATTGTCCTTCAATTTGCATTGATAATTCTTGCAGCAATTTTGTCCTATGTAAACACACCCCACACCCCATCCCCCAGTCACAGTTGAGGTGCACACCTGATCTGAGGTGGGCCCTTCAGGTAATTTCTCCTTCGAGAATTAGAAATCGGGTCTGAAGTAGACAGGGAAAATTGGAGTTTCCTATTTGCTTAACATGTAATGTTTAGGCTTGGCAGTTGTGGATGGCCATCTTCTGCTATGGGAGTGAGAAGCAGAGAAAATTGGTCTACAGAGACAGCATAGAGTGACAAAGATGAAAAACAAAGAAAGGGTTCCTGACCAAACTCTAGTTCCCATTCCCATCCCTTCCTGAGGCCTGCCTTTTGGTTCCTTGGGATACCCCTGTATCACACACTCTACTCCCACCATTTATTTCATTTTGTACTTATGATACCTAAAGTTGGTTTCTCTACTTGCATAAATTGCCCATCAATTACATTGGCCCAGCATATTTTTAATCTCTTCTGTGCGCTTGTCCACTAGAGCCAAAGAGAAAGTCAAAGGAGAGTAGAGTGGAAACCTGGTCAGGTATAGCTCATTGAGAAGCAACCATTAAAATTAATTTTGGAACTTCTCTATGAGTCATTCCTAGTTTGAAGCCATCATTTTCATCTAGTAGCCTGAAGGGGGACTTCACTTATATTAAGAAAAATGTCCAAGACGGTATATATTGCTTAATTTATTTTTTAAAATGTTGATTTCATACTGTCAGACCACAGATGTACTTTAAAATTTTGTTTTCTCTGTCAGTTGTTTAGCATTTTGAATTCAGAGTTAAGGTTTTGTTTCTTGTTTGTTAAAGTATTGCTCATTAATTGTTAAAATATGCATAATTCCTCTGTGGTATTATGAAAAAATGTAAAATTCATTAGGCGAAAACTGTAGTACTCACCTTGGGATTAAATAAGATATATGCCCAGTACCTGGCACATAGTAAGGTCTCCATAAATATTGGGCTGTTATTTTCAGGTTCAGAAGAAAACAGCTCAAGACTTTATTTATTTATTTTGCAATCATATGTGATTCTTCCCACACACAGTTTAAACATGATTCTTTTACTATACACCTATCTGCATGGAAAAGTACTGCAAAGAAATGTGGAGAAATAATGTGCTAGAGCTTCTTGCCAACATCTAAACAAAGGCATTCCTGCTGCTTGATCTCCTTAGGAGGGCTATTGAAGATAAAGACATAAAATAATTCCTTTTAAGGGCAAAATGAGAATAGGATTTTGGCATGCTCCAACTCCAACAACAACCTAGAATTGTGAAGTCTTCAAATCTTGCACTTAACCATTCCTTGCCAGTTCTTCCTTCTGCCAGTTGGTTGTTGATGCCTGGGAATGAAGCTGATAAAGATAGATGGGAAGGGAAAAGGTGGGCAGAATTCTTATTACAGTATTTCTATTTCCGGCAGATAGCTACTTGGTTATGTAGAGCAGCAGATTCATCTGGAGGCCTTTTTTTTAGTGAATGTTGCCTTATAATGAATGCTAAATAAAACAGATAGAATCCAGATTAATTTTTAATGAGCAGCAGTTGCGTACTGCATGTCATAATATTAAAATTAGTACATAATTAAAGTAGACTCGTACAGAATAGTTCACTTGAGAGTTGAGTAGTGGAGAACAAAATTGAACATCTCCAAATGCAACCCCCAGCTCTGTATCCAGATTTTTGAGACATGGAAGGTAATCAGTATTTTCTTGAGACAAAGTCACACTTAACAGAGACTTTAAGAGATCTTTGGGTACCCTGAGTAGGGCTAAAACTTTCAATGTTCGTTCATAAGAAGGTGACACTGGACACTAATTAGGACAAAATCGGCATATGTCACAGCCTTGCCCCGAGCTCTGTTACCATCATAATGACTTTTCTTCTTCCATGTTTTCACTGGTTAATGATTTCCACCTTTCTTAGGTCAGATTGTAGGGTCAAACCTTGTCCCTCTGAGAAAGTAAGCAACCATTGTTACCAGTTGACACAGTTTTAAGTATAGATTGGAGTTTATTACATTGTAGATATTATAACAGAACAATGGGCATCCCAAAATGACAAATACCCTGAGATAAAATTCCTTGCCCTGCAGTTCCACTGTGATTACTCTAGCAGCTATGTTATTGCTTCTGGAGAGAACACCTGTTTGTAAAGAGAGAGTGACTCTGGATTTCAGCAGAAACGTGCCTTAGTGAACAGATGTTGCTTTTCTCTATTCAGCATCTATCTTCCCTTCCTCTGCCATCAGCACCCAAATTTTCCTTGCAGATATTGTTACCAATTGCCAATCTGACACAAAGGGTCCTTGTCTATTCCAGAGTAAGAATACACACGAAAGACAAACTTTGTCTTCAGCAAGCTTTATTTCGCTTGAGTCAAGCAAAAGGAGTCAGCGTGGATCTAAGCCACGCTGACTCAGAAAGGGAACAAGGCTAGGGCTTACATGGGTTCAGTGGAGACAACGGAGTAATGAATATTTAGCGGGCTTCTTTCAAGAGGTGGGTATGTCTCAGAATGGCGGCATAGGTTGCGTGTCAACCAACCAATCCAACATGGAACCTGCTGATATTCAAGATGGAGTCCTCTCAGCAGACCTTGGCATCACTTATTATGGGATATAGTACAAGTGCACTGATCTTTGGCAGTACATTGCCATCTTCAGAGGGCTAAGAAAGGTTAAACAGTGGTCACACTTTGTTCTTCTGCCCATGCGGGAGCCTGTAAAGGCGGAAGGGACTAGAAAAACACTAAGAAGGAGATAGTTATTCACCCTTATCTCATGCTGACAGGGTGTGGTTCCTGTTTACCCAACTTCTAAATGGCAATCTTTTAACATCTCTTTTGTTCCGCCAGCATGGTTAACCCTATCTGTCTCAATATCACCCCTCTCACACTCTCAGTCAATACACTTCAGATGGGATTGACTTTACCCTCATTCCAAGAGTGGGCTTGTGATTCAGGTCTGGCTAATCAGAGCATCACATCACCACGTCAACTGTGATCACATCACCACGTCAACTGTGATTGGTTCAGGAATGAGCATGTGACCCAAACCAGCCCAAACAGAGCCAATAAAACCAGGGGCTGATTACCCAATAAGCAAGATGTGCATGGGCTTACTTGTGCTTCCATACTAATCTGTAGTACACAATTTCACATGGGTTTCACCACATAGTACATACTTTCACCTGTTTCTCACCACATCTTTGATGAAATTGTGCACTACAGATCAGTAAATGAACATAATTAAGCCTGTGCATACCTTGCTTACTGGTTAATCTGCCCTTGAATAAAATTCGGTTGTAGAAATATTAGGAAACTGTTAGAAAAAGCCCTCATTCTGTGGCATTACACCTGAGAAGAGGTACACCTGGAACTGGAGGCCACACCAAGGCACAAGCATTTTAGAGAATGAAACCAACACAGAAAAATAGCAAAAAGGTTGGGGTAACTTTCTATAACATTGTTTAAATACATAGACAGAACTGTGCCTGGAATTGATCTATACCTGGACTTTTCAGTTACTAAACTGATAAAGTCCCATTTTTGATTAATTTCATTCGAGTTGGATTTTCTACTGTAGCAACTCAAAGAGTCTTGACCAATACCATGCCTTTTCTCTAACACCAGTTTAACAAAGTTCAGGATACTTTCCCCTGCCAAGTTCTCCCGGTTGCCACTGGAATATGGGAACTGCAGCACTTAATTTGGTCTTTAGAATCACTCCAGAATCCTACTTCTATGGGTAACCCATATAGCCTAGGAAGTGGTGGAGGAGGAGGAACTAGAATCATGTAAAGTGGAAGAAGTTAATGATCCAGCTGTCCTTTTTTCCTGCAACACCCAATTAGAGAAAATTCCCCCAGGGCTGAGCTTCTCAAACTTTAACATGATCCAAATCACCTGAGGATCATCTAAAAAGGTAGATTATGATTCAGTAAATCAAGGGTGGGGCATCAGATTTTGCATTTCTAACAAGCCTCCTGGTGGTGTAGTGGTTAAGAGCTCAGGCTGCTAACCGAAAGGTGGGTGGCTCAAATCGACCAGTCACTCCTTGGAAGCCCTATGGGGCATTTCTACTCTGTCCTATAGGGTCTCTATGAGTCCAGATTGACTCAGTGGCAACGGGTTGTTTTTTGTTGTCCAGGTGGTCTGGATGCTACTGGTCCAAAGACCACTCTCAGAGTAGCTAGATGTGAGGGTTTTGCTTTGGCGTGGCCTGTTCTCACTTCACCCTATCTTCAGTCTAGTCTAGACCAATGACTGGAATTCTCCAAGGGACAGAAACAAGAGGTTATCCTTTAATCTCTTACTCCCCTCATTAAAAAAAGCTGTTGGGCTGGAAGGAGTTTTTCCTAGGTTGCATGGGTTCAGGAGCAGATTAACCAGTAAGCAAGGTATGAACTGGCTTACATTAAGGAAGGTATACACGGGTTTACTTGTGTTTACTTACTAATCTGTAGTGAGCAATTTCACATGGGTTTCACCACATCAACCCATGTGAAGTTGTTCATTACAGATTAGAAAATATGAACAAGTAAGCCTGTGTATACCTTGCTTGTCAGGTGATCTGGCCCTGCATGGGTTTATAGCAGGGCTTGGAACTGGTTATTTTCTGGTTTGACCCCCGATGAGAATTTGAATTTCAACCCCAGATATACTAATCAGAATCTACATTTTAATAAGATCCACAGGTGATTCTTAACTTAGGGATTATAGTTATGGATGAAATGTTAAACACCCCTGCTTTCTAGATGACAAATCACTTATTTTTATTCTGAAATAATTTATATATCTAACTCTAAAATAAAAACTCCTACTTACATTCTTGCTGTTAACTTTAAAGTTTTCCCAGGAGACAGAGCCCTTATTACAGATGATCAAAAGCTAGTTTTGCCCTGACCAAATTGAAACACACAGTGTCTTTTTCTCCCCCCAGGCAACTGTGAGCATCAATATAGATTTTCCACACCAACTACAAAGTGGGAGCCCAAAATCTGTTTCACAGTTTTAGGAGAATGGATTAGTGGTCAGCCCTTTATTTAATGAACACTTAGTTATACTGAGCCCACACTTTTTAAATGTTTTTTCCAAAAATTACAGAATAAGTGTAATGATAGGGATAATTCCATTGCGGTACTGAAAGAGAGGAAAGAGTGAAATAGAGGATTTGAATAATTTCTGCAACATAGAAAAAAAAAAAAAACTGTTGCTGTCAAGTCGATTCCGACTATTGCGACCCCATAGGACAGAGTAGAACTGCTCCATAGTTTCCAAGGAGCACCTGTTGGTTTCTAACTGCCTGCTTCTTGGTTAGCAACAGTAACTCTTAACCACTATGCCACCGGGGTTTCCAAAGCAGATAGTAAAGGATGGAAGAACAATAATTTAGAGGCGAGGAGCCTTCAGTACAGCACAGATAGGAAGGAGCCCTGCAGAGGGGAATGGATGATTCTAGTCTCTAGCACAGAGGTGACTGTGAGTTGGACCAGCGCTTTGTTCCATGAATGTGGTTGGCTGGCTACTGCTGTAGGGGTCATTCTCTAAAGCAAAACCAGGAATTGCCACTGGGTGTGTGTTTTGGGTGCACTGGATTAAAAACTAGAATGTAGGTTGTTTTCCACCACTTTCAAAGGTATTTTAGTAGCAAGTTGGTAGCAGATACCATGTTAAGCCAAAAGTCTGGGAAGTAAAGCCTTTTAAAAAATATGGGAGAGGTTTGGGCATATTTTAATATAACTGGAATTGGGGAAAAAAATCTGAAGAACCGAAAGAAAGAGGACAGCAAGGCAATTAGTAATGAGGTGGGGCGTATGTGTCTCTCTGTGTGTATTTCAAAGCAGTGACAATAATTTCTCAGAAAGAAGGTTGAAAGGAGACGATGTTATAATAATTAGACTTCAGGAATCTGCACCTTCTTAGAATTATTAGACTGTGATACAAGCTTTATTAGTATTCCTACTGGGCCTTTTGCTTTACTTCAGGCAAAGGATTTTATTTCCCTGAAATATGATTCCAATATAATGATCATAAGCCTTGGTTAATTTTAAGACATTTCACTTCTCTTATGAAAAAGGACTCATCAGCAGTCCCTGCCAAAAATTTCATTAAAATACCTTTTAAGCTTGACTTTAAGGTCATTTTTAGTATTCGTTGCACCGTTAGTTAGAAAACTTCAGTTTCCTTTATTCCTATTAGAAACCTTCTTCGGTAGCATCTTTGGCTTAGTTTGGCATTTTGCTGACTGCCCTGTTTCCCTGAATTTAACTCTAATGGAATAAATGGCTCTATTTTTGCTTTGCTCTATTTTCTTTAGCTATTAGTTTTGCAGTGCCAATTGCTGATAAACCTAAAGCTGTCATTTATTAATTTATCGAGATGCTTGTCACATTCTCCACAGTGTCAGGGAAGATGCCAATTAAATTCATTACAGCAAAAGTGAGGTCACAGAAAATAAATTTATATATTCGGAGTACCAACTCACGTTGAATTGAATCCCAGTTTCCTGAAAGTGCAAAATGTCTCATCTGTAAATTTAATATATCCTTATTGCTACATCCGTGCAGATGTTCAGCAAATATAATTCAGTTACCGCCTTAAGAAAATGCATTGAGGAACAGTATAAACTTTATTGTGTGTGTGAGAAAGTTCTACCAAAGAGAACACAGGTAACCTAGCCTCTAGTTCCAATTACATGCCTGTTTCCACAGCAAGCCAGAGTTTACAAAGCCTGGCCCATGTCTCCAAATTACCTGGGAGTCCTTTAAAAATACAGCTTCTTGGACCCCACCTAGACCCCACTGAATTAGCCTCTGGTGTTGAGGCCCAGGACCCTGTATGGGTGTAAAGATGCTCTGGTGATTCTGAAACAGTTATTCCTCTGAACACCGTTTGACGACCAGTATCTTATACAGGGAATACATAGCTCAGCATTCAGATTGATTAAGTATGGTGAAAGGACACAGCCCTGATGCACATCTTTCTTGACTTTAAAACATGCAATATTTCTTTGTTCTCTTCAAACAACTGCCTCTTGGTCTAAGTATAGCACAATTAATGAGCACAACTAAGTGCTCCAGAATTCCCATTTTTCTCAGTGTTATCCATAATTTTTTTTTATGATCCACACAGTGAAATGCCTTTGCATAGTCACTAGAACACAGGTAGGCATCTTTCTGGTGTTTTCTGCTTTCAGCCAGGATCCATCTGACATCAGCAGTGATATCCCTTGTTCCTTCTTCTGAATCTGGCTTCAGTTTCTAGCAGTACCCTGTCGATGTGCTGCTGCAACCACTTTTGAATGATCTTCAGCAAAATTTTACTTGCGTGTGATACTAATGATATTGTTCAACAATTTCTGCGTTCTGTTGGAGCGCCTTTCTTTGGAATGGATCCAAATATGAATCTCGTCCAGTCGGTTGGCCAGGTAGCTGTCTTCCAAATTTCTTGGCATAGTTGAATGAGTGCTT
The DNA here is from genome assembly GCF_024166365.1 of Elephas maximus indicus. Classification (NCBI taxonomy): domain Eukaryota; kingdom Metazoa; phylum Chordata; class Mammalia; order Proboscidea; family Elephantidae; genus Elephas; species Elephas maximus. The sequence continues at coordinate 41,480,170 of NC_064827.1, read as the reverse complement.
CCAGTGCTGCATCTGTTTGTTGAAACATCTCAATTGGTATTTCATCAATTCCTGGAACCTTGTTTTTTGCCAGTGCCTTTTTTTTTTTTCAGTGCAGCTTGGATCTCTTCCTTCAGCACCATCGGTCCTTGATCATATGCTACCTCCTGAAATAGTTGAATGTCAACCAATTCTTTTTGGTACAGTCACTCCATGTATTCCTTCCATCTTCTTTTGATGCTTCCTGTGTCATTTATTGTTTTCCTTGGCAGAATCCTTCCATATTGCAACTCGAGGCTTGAAATTTTTCTTCAGTTCTTTTGGCTTGAGAAATGCTGAGCGTGTTCTTCCTTTTTGGTTTTCTATCTCTAGGTCTTTGCACGTTTCATTATAACACTTTGTCTTCTCCAGCCGCCCTTTGAAATCTTCTGTTCAACTCTTTTACTTCATCATTTTTTCCTTTCACTTTAGCTACTCTATGTTCAAGAACAACTTTCAGAGTCTGTTCTGGCATCTCTTTTGGTCTTTTCTTTCTTTCCTGTCATTTTAATGACCTCTTGCATTCTTCATATATGATGTTCTTGATGTCATTCCACAACTCATCTGGTCTTCGATCATTAGTGTTCAACTCGTCAAATTTATTCTTGAGATGGTCTCTAAATTCAGAGGGAATACACTCGAGGTTGTAGTTTGGCTCTCTTGGACTTGTTCTAACTTTCTTCAACTTCAACTTGAATTTGCATATGAGCAATTGTGGTCTGTTCTACAGTTGGCCCCTGGCCTTGTTCCGAATGATGATATTGAATTTTGCCATCGTCTCTTTCCACAGATGTAGTTGATTTGATTTCTGTGTATTCCATCTGGCAAGGTTCATGTGTATAGTCACCATTTATGTTGTTGAAAAAAGGTATTTGCAATGAAGAAGTCATTGGTCTTGTAAAATTCTATCATGCGATCTCTGGTGTCATTTCTATCACCAAGGCCATATTTTACAACTACCAGTCCTTTTTCTTTGTTTCTGACTTTTTCATTCCAATTACCAGTGATTATTGATGCATCTTGATTGCATGGTCAATCAATTTCAGACTGTAGAAATTGGTGAAAATCTTCAATTTCTTCATCTTTGGCCATAGTGGTTGCTGCATAAATTTGAATAATAGTCATATTAACTGGACTTCCTTGTAGGCATATGGATATTATCCTATCACTGACAGCACTGTACTTCAGGATAGATTTTGAAATGTTCTTTTTCTGGAACTAGTTGTAATTTAATTCACTTCATCAGCTTACAAACATGTATTAAGTCCTGCCATGTGTCAGACCTTGTGCTAGGATCTAGGACTTGAGGAATGGAGTTTAATTCTCCTGGAATCCAGATTTTCGGGGTCCATAGATTGACCCACTCAGGGCATTACCCTGTGATCTCCTTTTCAACCTCGAGTCTTAAGAAAACTGCTTTCCTAAAGCCACATTTGGAGCCCTAGTGGAGAAGTGGTTAAGAGCTCAGCTGTTAACTAAAAGGCCAGCAGTTCACATCCACCAGCCACTCCTTGGAAGCCCTATAGGGCAGCTCTACTCTGTCCTATAGGGTTGCTTTGAGTCAGAATCAACTGGATAGCATGGGTGAAGTCACCTTTAAGTCAAACGCTAGCCTAGAAGTAGCTGAGTAAAGATCGTTTTGCCTTAGGCATTGTACTCTTTTGAAGAATTATCTATGTGTAGTCAGTTTAAAGAAACAGAAGCTCCAAGGTCAGGATAGAAGCTGTGTTTTAGGATAAATTGTTATTATATAAACACTGTTCTGACTCCGTTTCCATGGCAATGTCAATAACATGGAGTATAAGAATCTTTGAAAATTCTTTAATCTTTGGAACATTTTTGACTCCCTTGTCGAAATGTTACCCTGATTTGCAAATTATATTAAATAAACTTCAATCAATTTCTATTGTTGGCTTAATATTTTTGTTTTAACAGACTAAAATGATGAAAAGTCATGTGCCTGATTTCTAAGAGCTTCAAGTAAAATGGGAGAAAGCTTCAAACAAGTATATGTTGTCCACCATGATGATTCTATGACAGAAGCAAAGTATAGGACATTGTTAATTATAAGGAAGAGAAGGGAATATTCTTCCTAGGCTGGTAGGGGCTGCTTAAGTTGAGTGCCAAAAGATGATGTGCTAGTTATCCACTGTGGTGAACAAATTGCTTCAAACCTTAGTGGCTTCAAATGATAACATTTGTTATCTTATAGTTTGTGTGGGTGAGAAATCTGGGCATGACGTAGCTGGGTGGTTCTTGCTCAGAGTTTCTCATAAGGCTGCAATCAGTGTGTCAGCCAGGCTGCAGTCATCTCAAGGCTTGATGGGGGAAGGGTCCATTCCTAAGTTCACTCATGTAGTTGTTGGCAGGATTCATTTCCTCACAGGCTGTTGGACTGAGGGCTTCGGTTACTTGCAGGCTGTTGGCTGAAGTCTGCTCTCAGTTTCTTGTCATGTGGTCCTCTCTGTAGGGCAGTGACAACATGGCAACTTGCTTCATCAGAGCAAGCAAGAAGAGACAGAGAGAGAATTTGATATCCTATCACTTTTGCCATATTCTGTTCATTGGAAGGAAGTTCGTAGGTTTAGCCTGGTAGAGGCATAATGATGGCAATGAGCACCCAGGGCAATCTCTAAGTTGTGCCCCCTACAATTTCAAGGTGAATAGACGCGGGTAACTGTGACAAGTCAGCAGAAACACCTTCCCCTCTTTTGTCTAGCTGCCTCAGTCAGGGGCCTTTCATATTTGTGGTGCCTTGGAATGTCACTCTGCACCTCGTCTGGTGCCCTCTTGGACCCGGGTGCAAGTGCCCCTTACTGGTCCCCTCGCTATGCCTCTGATCCCTGGGGCTCATATTGGAGGCTTCCTACTACAAATGAGTCACCATTCATCCAGGCGGACTTGGGGTAGTGGAAAAAGAGAGTCACATTCAGGAAAGAGAGGTCCATGAAAGCATGAGCAAAGCATGACTGGAGAATTTCAAATATTTGACTGGAGTCCAGGCTGCAGGGGTGGGATGAAGAGTGGTGGTGGTGGTGGTGATGATGACGGCAGAAATTGAGGCTAGAAAGGTAGGTAGGTCAGATACTGGTTTTGAAGGGCTTTGTATAGAGAAATAGAGAAAATTGAACTTTATCCCAAGGTTCTGGGGAGCTATTAAAGAATTTTAAGCAGAGGCGTGATTCCACCTTTGCTTTTGAAAGATTACTATTTTGGCCCTGTTGATAAAGAGGTTATTTATCCTGCTTATGGCTGATCCCATCAGACCCTCCTAATCAACCTGCATGACAGATTTTCTGGTCTGTGGAGGCAAGGAGCTCAGGGCTATGTAATGAGCCATCAATAATCTATCACTAGATTATGAAGCTGCTTGGAAATAGCAGGAGGATGGGAAACTGATCTCTTTCTTGCCTTGATTTCAGGAATACCGAGAAAACTTAATCAGATGAAGTTGCTGGTTCATCCCTTGGTGGGATAAAATTTAATTAGTTTTTATAGATTGCTCACTTCAACTCCGCTGTTCGAGAACCATCCCACTGTCTCCATCTTGAAGCCTTATTGTTCTACGGTTGGGAAGTTTTGAAAAGCCCTTAGCAACATACTAAAAAACACAATAAATACAGGCATTCTCTGGTGACCTTTTAGAGATTCAGAACTTTTTTTTTTAAATAGAAAACTGTAAAACTGTTTTGTTTCTCAGTTCCTTGTTTGTAAAGCGAGAGGGCCTTGAACACTGTGGTCTCTGAGACCCTAAAGAGTTCCACATTCTGAGATTCTATGTAGTAGGCATAATTACTTAGAAATCTGCTTGTTTATGTTACTTCCAGAGATTATTCTTAGGGCAGGGTATAGTCTTCCTGTTCTAGCCTGACACATTAATTCTTTGATGTTTTTGGGTCATGGTATTGTGGAAAATCTTTCTTCTGGTATTATTGTAAAATGTTTAGAAAAGCAGTTATTACAATAATGCTAGAACTTGTAAATACATTTACTTTCCACTGTATTCCTGACAGGCTGAACTTTTCTTCTCTTCCAGTAGAGATACTGCCATTTCTAACAAGGAGTATATAATGCATGAAAAGAGGGACAGCCTAGAGTGATAGAGCTCAAGTGGCAAGTCTGTCCCAACTTTGTCAGTCAGCTGGGAAGTAAAAAGAGGCCACGGGTGCACCTGAGTTTGCCCAGAGCCATCTCTAATGCTACAGAGAGCAGTGCTGTAGCTGTGCAGTACTGTGGCTAATCCAAGCATGTTTCTTTTGAACTGAGAAGAGGACTGGGAGATTAGATTATATGGAGGTTAGATTACAAGGTCTCTCTATTTGTCACTACCCAAAAAGAGTTTTTGACCTTAACACCACACGAAGATGGCAAAAGAGTTCGTGGGGGCATGATTAATCCCTTGCTATGCAATGACAGCTACATATAATTTGTTATACATATTTATCTACTAAAGGAAAATGTGGGCTATCAGGAGGCTTAAATACATTTTTTTTATTAACTTTTATTAAGCTTCAAGTGAACATTTACAAATCCAATCAGTCTGTCCCATATAAGTTTACATACATCTTACTCCGTACTCCCACTTGCTCTCCCCCTATTGAGTCAGCACTTTCAGTCTCTCCTTTCGTGACAATTTTTCAGCTTCCCTCTCTCTCTATCCTCCCATCCCCCCTCCAGACAAGAGTAGCCAACAAAATCTCAAGTGTCCACCTGATATAATTAGCTCACTCTTCATCAGCATCTCTCTCCCACCCGCTGACCAGTCCCTTTCATGTCTGATGAGCTGTCTTCGGGGATGGTTCCTGTCCTGTGCCAACAGAAGGTTTGGGGACCATGGCCACCGGGATTCCTCTAGTCTCAGTCAGACCATTAAGTATGGTCTTTTTATGAGAATTTGGGGTCTGCATCCCACTGATCTCCTGTTCCCTCAGGGGTTCTCTGTTGTGCTCCCTGTCAGGGCAGTCATCGATTGTGGCCAGGCACCAACTAGTTCTTCTGGTCTCAGGATGATGTAGGTCTCTGGTTCATGTGGCCCTTTCTGTCTCTTGGGCTCTTAGTTGTCGTGTGACCTTCGTGTTCTTCATTTTCCTTTGCCCCAGGTGGGTTGAGACCAATTGATGCATCTTAGATGGCCGCTTGTTAGCATTTAAGACCCCAGATGCCACATTTCAAAGTGGGATGCATAATGTTTTCCTAATAGAATTATTTTGCCAATTGACTTAGAAGTCCCCGCAAACCATGTTCCCAGACCCCGCCCTTGCTCCGCTGACCTTCGAAGCATTCATTTTATCCTGGAAACTTCTTTGCTTTTGGTCCAGTCCAATTGAGCTGACCTTCCATGTATTGAGTGTTGTCTTTCCCTTCACCTAAAGCATTTCTTATCTACTGATTAATCAATAAAAAACCCTCTCCCACCCTCCCTCCCTCCCCCCCTCATAACCACAAAAGTATGTGTTCTCCTCAGGTTTACTATTACTCAAGATCTTATAATAGTGGTCTTATACAATATTTGTCCTTTTGCAATTTCGCTCAGCATAATGCCTTCCAGGTTCCTCCATGTTATGAAATGTTTCACAGATTTGTCACTGTTCTTTATCGATGCGTAGTATTCCATTGTGTGAATATACCACAATTTATTTACCCATTCATCCGTTGACGGACACCTTGGTTGCTTCCAGCTTTTTGCTATTGTAAACAGAGCTGCAATAAACATGGGTGTGCATATATCTGTTTGTATGAAGGCTCTTGTATCTCTAGGGTATATTCCCAGGAGTGGGATTTCTGGGTTGTATGGTAGTTCTATTTCTAACTGTTTAAAATAACGCCAGATAGATTTCCAAAGTGGTTGTACCATTTTACATTCCCACCAGCAGTGTATAAGAGTTCCAATCTCTCCGCAGCCTCTCCAACATTTATTATTTTGTGTTTTTTGGATTAATGCCAGCCTTGTTGGAGTGAGATGGAATCTCATCGTAGTTTTAATTTGCATTTCTCTAATGGCTAATGATCGAGAGCATTTTCTCATGTATCTGTTGGCTGCCTGAATATCTTCTTTGGTGAAATGTGTGTTCATATCCTTTGCCCATTTCTTGATTGGGTTGTTTGTCTTTTTGTGGTTGAGTTTTGACAGAATCATGTAGATTTTAGAGATCAGGTGCTGTTCTGAGATGTCATAGCTGAAAATTCTTTCCGATTCTGTAGGTGGTCTTTTTACTCTTTTGGTGAAGTCTTTAGATGAGCATAGGTGTTTGATTTTTAGGAGCTCCCAGTTATCGGGTTTCTCTTCATCATTTTTGGTAATGTTTTGTATTCTGTTTATGCCTTGTATTAGGGCTCCTAGGGTTGTCCCTATTTTTTCTTCCATGATCTTTATCGTTTTAGTCTTTATGTTTAGGTCTTTGATCCACTTGGAGTTAGTTTTTGTGCATGGTGTGAGGTATGGGTCCTGTTTCATTCTTTTGCAAATGGATATCCAGTTATGCCAGCACCATTTGTTAAAAAGACTATCTTTTCCCCAATTAACTGACACTGGTCCTTTGTCAAATATCAGCTACTCATACGTGGATGGATTTATATCTGGGTTCTCAGTTCTGTTCCATTGGTCTATGTGCCTGTTGTTGTACCAGTACCAGGCTGTTTTGACTACTGTGGCTGTATAATAGCTTCTGAAATCAGGTAGAGTGAGGCCTCCCACTTTCTTCTTCTTTTTCAGTAATGCTTTGCTTATCCGGGGTTTCTTTCCCTTCCTTATGAAATTGGTGATTTGTTTCTCTATCCCCTTAAAACATGACATTGGAATTTGGATCGGAAGTGCGTTATATGTATAGATGGCTTTTGGTAGAATAGACATTTTTACTATGTTAAGTCTTCCTATCCATGAGCAAGGTATGTTTTTCCACTTAAGTATGTCCTTTTGAATTTCTTGTAGTAGAGCTTTGTAGTTTTCTTTGTATAGGTCTTTTACATCCTTGGTAAGATTTATTCCTAAGTATTTTATCTTCTTGGGGGCTATTGTGAATGGTATTGATTTGGTTATTTCCTCTTCGGTGTTCTTTTTGTTGTATGTTAATTTTATAACCTGAGACTCTGCCAAACTCTTCTATTAGTTTCAGTAGTTTTCTGGAGGATTCCTTAGGGTTTTCTGTGTATAAGATCATGTCATCTGCAAATAGTGATAACTTTACTTCCTCCTTGCCAATCCGGATACCTTTTATTTCTTTGTCTAGCCTAATTGCCCTGGCTAGGACTTCAAGCATGATGTTGAATAAGAGCGGTGATAAAGGGCATCCTTGTCTGGTTCCCGTTCTCAAGGGAAATGCTTTTAGGTTCTCTCCATTTAGAGTGATATTGGCTGTTGGCTTTGCATAGATGCCCTTTATTATATTGAGGAATTTTCCTTCAATTCCTATTTTGGTAAGAGCTTTTATCATAAATGGGTGTTGAACTTTGTCAAATGCCTTTTCTGCATCAATTGATAAGATCATGTGGTTTTTGTCTTTTGTTTTATTTATGTGATGGATTACATTAATGGTTTTTCTGATATTAAACCAGGCTTGCATACCTGGTATAAATCCCACTTGATCAGGGTGAATTATTTTTCTGATGTGTTGTTGGATTCTGTTGGCTAGAATTTTGTTGAGGATTTTTGCATCTATGTTCATGAGGGATGTAGGTCTATAATTTTCTTTTTTTGTAATGTCTTTACCTGGTTTTGGTATCAGGGAGATGGTGGCTTCATAGAATGAGTTGGGTAGTATTCCGTCATTTTCTATGCTTTGAAATACCTTCAGTAGTAGTGGTGTTAACTCTTCTCTGACAGTTTGGTAGAACTCTGCAGTGAAGCCGTCCGGGCCAGGGCTTTTTTTTCGTTGGGAGTTTTTTGATTACCATTTCAATCTCTTTTTTTGTTATGGGTCTATTTAGTTGTTCTACTTCTGAATGTGTTAGTTTAGGTAGGTAGTGTTTTTCCAGGAATTCATCCATTTCTTCTAGGTTTTCGAATTTGTTAGAGTACAATTTTTCATAATAATCTGAAATGATTGTTTTAATTTCATTCGGTTCTGTTGTGATGTGGTCCTTTTCGTTTCTTATTCGGGTTATTTGTTTCCTTTCCTGTATTTCTTTAGTCAGTCTAGCCAATGGTTTATCAATTTTGTTAATTTTTTCAAAGAACCAGCTTTTGGCTTTGTTAATTCTTTCAATTGTTTTTCTGTTCTCTAATTCATTTAGTTCAGCTCTAATTTTTATTATTTGTTTTCTTTTGGTGCCTGATGGATTCTTTTGTTGCTCACTTTCTATTTGTTCAAGTTGTAGGGACAGTTCTCTGCTTTTGGCTCTTTCTTTTTGTATGTGTGCATTTATCGATATAAATTGGCCTCTGAGTACTGCTTTTGCTGTGTCCCAGAGGTTTTGACAGGAAGTATTTTCATTCTCGTTGCATTCTATGAATTTCCTTATTCCCTCCTTGATGTCTTCTATAACCCAGTCTTTTTTCAGGAGGGTATTGTTCATTTTCCAAGTATTTGATTTCTTTTCCTTAGTTTTTCTGTTATTGATTTCTAGTTTCATTGCCTTGTGGTCTGAGAAGATGCTTTGTAATATTTCGATGTTTTGGACTCTGCAAAGGTTTGTTTTATGACCTAATATGTGATCTATTCTAGAGAATGTTCCATGTGCGCCTCAAAAAAAAGTGTACTTTGCAGCAGTTGGGTGGAGAGTTCTGTATAGGTCAATGAGGTCAAGTTGGTTGATTGTTGTAATTAGGTCTTCCGTGTCTCTATTGAGATTCTTACTGGATGTCCTGTCCTTCCCCGAAAGTGGTATGTTGAAGTCTCCTACTATAATTGTGAAGGTGTCTATCTCACTTTTCAATTCTGTTAAAATTTGATTTATGTATCTTGCAGCCCTGTCGTTGGGTGCATAAATATCTAATATGGTTATGTCTTCCTGATGAATTGTCCCTTTTATCATTATGTAGTGTCCTTCTTTATCCTTTGTGGTGGATTTAAGTATAAAGTCTATTTTGTCAGAAATTAATATTGCTACTCCTCTTCGTTTTTGCTTATTGTTTGCTTGATATATTTTTTTCCATCCTTTGAGTTTTAGTTTGTTTGTGTCTCTAAGTCTAAGGTGCGTCTCTTGGAGGCAGCATATAGATGGATCGTGTTTCTTTATCCAGTCCGAGACTCTCTGTCTCTTTATTGGTGCATTTAGTCCATTTACATTCAGCGTAATTATAGATAAATAAGTGTTTAGTGTTGTCATTTTGATGCCTTTTTATGTGTGTTGTTGACAATTTCATTTTTCCACTTACTTTTTTGTGCTGAGATGTTTTTCTTAGTAAATTGTGAGATCCTCATTTTCGTAGTGTTTGACTTTATGTTTGCTGAGTCGTTACGTTTTTCTTGGCTTTTATCTTGAGTTATGGAGTTGTTATATCTCTTTGTGGTTACCTTATTATTTACTCCTATTTTTCTAAGTAAAAACCTAACTTGTGTTGTTCTATATTGCCTTGTATCACTCTCCATATGGCAGTTCTATGCCTCCTGTATTTAGTCCCTCTTTTTGATTATTGTGATCTTTTACATATTGACTTCAGTGATTCCCTGTTATATATATATGTATATATATATATACACATATATATATATTTTAATTAATCTTAATTTGTTTTTGTGATTTCCCTATTTGAGTTGATATCAGGACATTCTGTTTTGTGACCTTGTGTTGTGCTGGTATCTGATATTATTGGTTTTCTGACCAAGCAATATCCTGTAGTATTTCTTGTAGCTTTGGTTTGGTTTTTGCAAATTCTCTAAACTTGTGTTTATCTGTAAATATCTTAATTTCCCCTTCATATTTCAGAGAGAGTTTTGCTGGATATATGATCCTTGGCTGGCAGTTTTTGTCCTTCAGTGTTCTGTATATATCGTCCCATTCCCTTCTTGCCTGCATGGTTTCTGCTGAGTAGTCTGAACTTATTCTTATTGATTCTCCCTTGAAGGAAACCTTTCTTTTCTCCCTGGCTGCTTTTAAAATTTTCTGTTTATCTTTGGTTTTGGCGAGTTTGATGATAATATGTCTTGGTGTTTTTCTTTTTGGATCAGTCTTAAATGGGGTTGGATGAGCATCTTGGATAGATATCCTTTTGTCTTTCATGATGTCAGGGAAGTTTTGTGTCAGGAGTTCTTCAACTATTTTCTCTGTGTTTTCTGTCCCCCCTCCCTGTTCTGGGACTCCAATCACACGCAAGTTATCCTTCTTGATAGAGTCCCACATGATTCTTAGGGTTTCTTCATTTTTTAAAATTCTTTTATCTGATTTTTTTTCAGCTATGTTGGTGTTGATTCCCTGGTCCTCCAGATGTCCCAGTCTGCATTCTAATTGCTCGAGTCTGCTCCTCTGACTTTCTATTGCGTTGTCTAATTCTGTAATTTTATTGTTAATCTTTTGGATTTCTACATGCTGTCTCTCTATGGATTCTTGCAACTTATTAATTTTTCCACTATGTTCTTGAATAATCTTTTTGAGTTCTTCAACAGTTTTATCAGTGTGTTCCTTGGCTTTTTCTGCAGTTTGCCTTAGTTCGTTTGTGATGTCTTGAAGCATTCTGTAAATTAGTTTTTTATATTCTGTACCTGATAATTCCAGGATTGTATCTTCATTTGGGAAAGATTTTGATTCTTTTGTTTGGGGGGTTGGAGAAGCTGTCATGGTCTGCTTCTTTATGTGGTTTGATATGGACTGCTGTCTCTGAGCCATCACTGGGAAACTAGTTTTTCCAGAAAATTCGCTAAAAAAAAAATGCAGTCAGATCCCTATCAGAGTTCTCCCTCTGGCTCAGGCTATTTGGATGTTAATGAAGCTGTCTGGGGAGGGTGGGGGAGGGATCAGAGAGATAGGAGAGTAGCACTTCAGAATATAGCCAGAGTTGCTTGTCTTGCTTGGAATGACTATTATATCTGAGATTCCCGCGGGGCGCGTCACCTATGTGTGCTGGCTGTGTGGAGATTGCCCCCGGGGGGTCTGGCCCGCTGGAGTCACGGTCAGATCCTCCGCTGCCAGCCCCACGCCCAACGTTAATGTTCCCCTGCTGGGACGGTGCACTCTCGACTCCAAAATCAGTCGCTGCCTCCCGGGGACTTCTCGTCCCGCCAGCTGCGTCACCGTGCCGCCTCCGCGAACTGGCTGGGCCCCCTCCGGGGTTAGTTCAGGTGAGTGGAGCAGCTCCCCGTGCTTGTGCCGTGACCGCATGTCCCAGCTGGGACGCTGCTCTCTCCGCTCCAATACCAGTCGCTGCCTCCTGGGGACTTCTCCCACCGGCTGCGTCGCCACGCCACCCGCGTGAACCGGCTGGGACCCCTCCCGGGGTTAGTTCAGGGGGGTTGAGCAGCTCTCCGTGCTTATGCCGTACCTGCGCCCAGTCAAAATTCCGGCGGGACGGTTCGGTTCCCCGGCTGGGACGCTGCTCTCCCCGCTCCAAGACCAGTCACTGCCTCCCGGGGACTTCTCCCACCGGCTGCATCGCCACGCCGCCGGCGCGAACCTGCTGGGTCCCCTCCCGGAGTGAGTTCGGGGACTAGGGCTGGGCCCCTTGTTTGTGCCGTCTGCTCCCCTGGGCTCTGCCCCAAATCGGGCGCCGAAGGTTACCTGACTGTTACGCTGGCTCCAGGCTCTGAAAACAATCGCTGCTTCCCCGTATTTGTTCGTTCTCCGTCTCTAAATCTGTGTTTGTTGTTCAGGGTTCGTAGATTGTTATGTATGTGATTGATTCACTTGTTTTTCCGAGTCTTTGTTGCAAGAGGGATCCGTAGTGTCTACGTAGTCCGCCATCTTGGCCCCCTTCTTAAATACATTTTTAATACTTTATTTTTAAGCTGGGGGAGGTGCTAAATACACTGGTGTTTATTATATTATTCTCGTTCATTTTCTTAAATGGAAAAAGAGTAGGTAGCAGTGGGATTTTTAAATAGCTAAATTTTTGGTCATCTATTTCTGAAAAAAGAATGAACTATTATTACATAAAAAACACAACGGCACACAACAACAACAACAACATTCTTAGTGTATGTGAAGAAAATATATTATTTTAGAAATTTAAGAGTGGCCAGGTCAATTGGATTGCTATGAGTCAGAATCAACTAGATGGCAATAGGTTTGATTTTTTTTTAGGGCAATTGGAAGTGGCAGATTAGGGACACAAGGAATTTGGAAAATTTGATGGGAAGAAAGGATGAAAAAAGTGGCTGTGGATACCTCTACTTTTGAGAAGGACAACAGTGGTGGAGATGGGATGAGACTTAACATAATGTACATTCATGATGATGACAACGAATGGGATGTTAGTATGCTAGGGCGTGGGTGGTGCATATACTTGCATTTAAAGTGAAAGGTCAGTCACAAAGTATTAGTGATCATCACCTCATTCTGTGAACAATTACTGGGAATCATTTTGGGTATGAAAAAAAAAATCACTAATATAACTTCTTGTACACTTACCCAGCAAAACCCAGTTTAAGATCCATGGAAAAATTCTTCTTCCTTTCTCTTACATACAGTGAACTATCCTTGGTCAGAATCTTTTTCCATTCCAAATCTTTACTACTTTCCTTAGCCCCTCAACCCACAAGCCTCCTTGATTTCTACCTCACTGAGGCTATTAGGGAAACCCTGGTGGTGTAGTGGTTAAGTGCTACAGCTGCTAACCAAAGGGTCGGCCATTCAAATCTGCCAGGCCCTTCTTGGAAACTCTATGGGGCAGTTCTACTCTGTCCTATGGGGTGGTTATGAGTCGGGATTGACTTGACGGCTCCAGGTTTGGTTTTTTTGGAGGCTATTAGGTGTGTCCCCTGCACCTAAATGCATATCTCTGTCCACAATCATCCCTCCAACTTTTCCTCCAGTATCAGAAAAAGAAGATATTACTTCTTCTTGTTCCAGGCCATCACCCCCAGCTCCCTCTTTTCTGGATGCTCTTTCCCCTTGATTCCAAGATGACCTACGTGGCTCTCCTATCCTAAAAAAAAATTCCTCTTTTGGACACTGAATTCCTCTTCATTTTTTTGCTTCTGATTTTATCAAAGCTTTTTGAAAGAATGTTGCTATCTCCACTTTCACAGTTCCAACTCTCTCCTCAGTCCACTACAGCTAGGCTTCTGCCCTTGTCGGTCCATTGAGACTGCTCTCCCTAAGGTCCAGTGACTCCTAAATTGCCATATCTAACGGGCATGCTCAGAACTATTTTACTGGACTTCTCTGTTGTGTTTACTTCGTTTTTTGAAACTATATTCCCTTAGGTACCATGAAGTTTTACTGTTTGCTCTCCTTCTGCTTCTTAGACTAATTCTTTACGTCTACTCAATGAATTTGCCTTAAAAAAAAAATTAACTGACTCATCTAAATGAATGATAAATATTGGATACACACTGAAGTTATTTCTTGTTTCTGTTCAAGTTTTTAAAAAGATTGGGTACCCAAATGAAAATCTTACTGTTAACTTTTGTTTTTTATTTTAGTAGGTCATACGTTTATTTTAGTAGGTCATTCTAATTTTATTAAATTAACTTTTTACTTAATATTAGCTTAGTAGAGAAAGTATCCTCTTGGATCTGCTTACCTGTTCTCTTTGCAAGAAGCTGGGTGGGCTTTAAATTTGTTCAATAAACAGCTGAATTCAGAGTATTCAACTTATAGGATAAAAATATATACTGTAGTTTGGGTAGTGCTTTAAAAATTATGCAAGCATTAAAATCTGTAAATGAGAATTCAATTTGAGCCCTAGAGGTAGAAAATGTGATTAAAGAGAACATAAGAGCTTTCTTTCTCTGTCTCTCATTCTCTCTCTCTCTTTCTCTATCTAATCTTTTTTTTCCTGGGCAAGAAGAAGAAAAGACAAATCTTACTGGCTTTTTTCTCCATCAGCAGAAAAAAGGCAACACAAAGACTTAGAAATACAAAGTTGCTTTTGGCAGTTTAATAGATTTTCAGCATATCATATTATTATATACTAATCCTGTGTTGGCAATGTAATGTGGAGAAATGGAGTTAAGGATAAATTTTTTACACATATAATTTATTTCATTGTTGTCTTTTATAGAACAGAGAGAAAGCGTTGAATGTGAACATATTTTTCTTCCATCAGTAATATTATCTTCTTACTGGATAGAACTAGCCTCTTAAAAATCTAGCCTACATAATTCAAGCCACTTTTGGTCATTTTATTTATTCAAAAATTTCAAATATAATGAATTTTTTAAAAAGAAACATCTAAATGGCTTGAAAAGAGGGCTGTGAAGGCTTACGCAGGATAAGGCAATAGTGTTTATATTTATTCTTTATTTTATCACAAGAGATTTTGTTTCCTTTCACTTGCTCACATGCAATATAGCCGGTTTATGCCCCATAAACACCAGCAGCCTTTTGCAATGGAGAGGAGGGTGGCAGAGCTGCCTGACTAATGGCAGCTTAACGACTCTGATGTGCAGGGATCCGATTAAATAAGGCTTCTGTGTTGTCAAGATTTAGAATCTACTGATGCACCAACACTTACTCATCTGCTTTTTATTTATCTTTGAAGGTTCGCAGGTCAGCTCCGTCTGATTGCTCTGGCTCCGTTCCAGGTCTAGCTGAGGCCAAAGGACAGGCTCAGTTACAGTTTCACCAGGCGGCAGTTTCTGAAGGATAAATACTCTCATTTGCAACCACCGATTGCTATTCTCTTTCTCAGTCTCTATTTCATGCTACTTGATTGAATTTTTGCCTTTTACTCACAGGGCATGTTTTATTTATGTCTTTATAAAAGTGGAAACCCTGGTGGTGTAGTGGTTAAGTGCTAGGGCTACTAACCAAAAGGTTGGCAGTTCGAATCCACCAGGCGGTCCCTGGAAACTCTATGGGGCAGTTCTACTCTGTCCTCTAGGGTCTCTATGATTTGGAATCAACTCAAAGGCAGTGGGTTTTTTTTTGGGTTTATGAGTATGTGTGTATGCACATATGTATATAAGCAAATAAATTATAAGTAGATAATTTATAGTTAACTACATATAGAGATATATTTACTTATTATCACAGCCTTCTTTCTGTCTCTGGAATAACAAGGAGCGTTTCTGAATCCCATACTGTTGGGAGGGACTGTTCCACTTAATGGAAACCCTGGTGGTGTGCTGGTTAAGTGCTATGGCTGCTAACCAAAAGGTTGGCAGTTGGAATCCACCAGGTACTCCTTGGAAATTCTACGAGGCAGTTCTACTCTGTCTTATAGGGTCACTATGAGTTGGAATTGACTTGATAGCAACAGGTTTGGTTTGGTTATTTTTCTGCTTAGTAAATATACATACAATACATAAAAGGTGACCAGATTAAAAAAATCAATCACAAAAGCCTCCACTGAAAAGAAAACTACACAAAGTCATCAGAGACCCAGTGCGAGTGTAATCCATCCCACACTCAGTGCCTAGGAAGGAAGCGACTGGTGAAGCTGAGGACATGTGGTTCGTTGGTCAAGCAGGGGTTACTGCCTGTATTGCTGGAGCAGGCATCTCAGACCGAGACGTGAAAATCTCCTCATGTCCATTTGGCTTCTGACCTCTGAAGCAGTCTATTGCTTTCACCTTTGTTGACAGTTTATCAGTGAAGCTGGAGGATGAACAGAAGCTTGGTCTGCCCTTCCGGGACTGGATGGTTTCTGCCTGAACAACAGCAGGGGAGAGGGGCCTGAATCAGTAAACATGGTTTTACTAAACCATGAGGTTGGCTGCAAGTGAGAGGGGAGATGATATATTGTTTTGTTCAATTGTCATAACTGTACTCGAGATTATAGAAGAGAAAGCTAAGACTCATGAAAGCCAGTAACTTGCTAAGGCTAGGAGACCCTGGTGGCGTAGTGGTTAAGTGCTATGGCTGCTAACCAAAGGGTCAGCAGTTCACATCTGCCAGGCACTCCTTGGAAACTCTATGGGGCAGTTCTACTCTATCCTATAGGGTTGCTATGAGTTGCAATAGACTTGACGGCACTGGGTTTGGTTTTTTTGGTTTGGTGCTAAGGTTATGCAATGCATCATTAGAGGGAGCATTTGTTCTGTTATGCATGGTGTCTCCAGGAGTTGGATGTTGACTGGATGGCAGCTGAAAACAAGAAGTAGGAGTAAACCATAAAAGTGGCTCATAGGTATAAAAAGATTAGAGACCCTAATCTTGCTCTGTACCATACAAGGGAATGGGGAAGGTGAGGAGTGGGTATGAATTCTACCTTTTACACAGAGACCTGATGGTCCTGCTCTGCCAGGAGCTCTGCCTTGAGTTGCCTTTTCACCAAAAATGATGGGTGTGTGCTGATCTACTGACTCTCTTTCTCTGATAAGTGCTCTAAATTTCCTAGTGTTTGGAATGCAGTGTGTTGCTTTGAAGCCTGCCCAAGCTCACTCTCCTAAACTAATCTCACATGTTTCAGGCTCATTAGCTCACAAGTTAGGTTCATTTGAGTTACATTTGTTAATTTACACTACTAGGGAATTACACTGTGTGTGTGTGGCTATGCCCCAGTGGCCTGAGAGAATGATCGTTGTTTATTACCTGAGTCATTTCACCAAGGGGAAAGATTGGTCTTAATCAATTTTATCTGTACACCATAATTCAGCTTTCTATACTTGACCTCCTGCAGCCAGAAACCACTTTTGAATAAAATCAAACCATTGAAGTAGTAGAGAAAATCCAGCACACTGAAGGGACCAAGTGTTAGGATAGGGACGTTACAGCATCTCAATTATGAAATAATCATTTTGAACAAAAGCAAAACAAATGTCAGCTTCTCTTGTGGTTCAAACAGAATTATTTTTCTCAGATTTTGCAAGATGTGAACTGTACTAGTATTTTAAGATTCTGATATTTTTCAAAAAGAAACCAAAACACATATACAATATCACTTCAAGACCAGTTTAAGAGAGCATATTTTTGTTGGAGCGAGGTCCAGAAATGGGCTGGCTTTTGTTTGAAGACCAATACCTAAATTCCTTTTTTTTAATTAAAATATTTTCTTGTGTTTTCGGTGAAAGCTTACACAGCAATTAAGTTCCCACTTAACAATTTCTACACAATTTATTCAGTGACATTGGTTACATTTTTCAGTGTGTCAACTTTCTCATTTTCGTTCTGGTTCCATTTCCAGTAATCTAGTTTCCCTGCCCTCTGGCCTTCTTGTCTTTGCTTTTGAGTAAATGTTGGCCATTTGGTCTCATGTAGATGATTTTTTGAAGGAGTACAGTAGTCACAACCTAAATTCCATTTTAAAATCTGGCCTAATGCTGGATTCAAGTTCCGCTCAGCTGACTCAGTGGGTAAAATTGGGAATAGACTGAGCTCATACAGACTGGTTTGAGCTGTACAATTCGGCAGTTTTAATAGCTCAGAAAGAGGATGATTGCCTGTATTATCTCTGTCCCTCTTGTCTCTCTCTCACACATGCACACACGAGAGCAGGAGCCACAGAGTGAAATAACAGAAACTATTTCTGAGGTAACTGTCTTGGGTCACCTGCAGAAGAAATCTACCCTGGCGGAAATCAAACGTCCTTTACTTTTGAGCCCTGGTGGCAAAGTAGTTAAAGAGCTTGGCTGCTAACCAGAAGGTCAGCAGTTCAAATTCACCAGCTGCCCCTTGGAAACCCTATGGCACAGTTCTACTCTGTCCTATAGAGGCTCTGTGAGTCTAATTGACTCAATGGCAATGGGCTTTTTCTTTTTCTTTTTGTTAAGTCTGAGTTTTTGAGGAAGAGAAAGAAGTACAGTAGATAAAGACACTCAACTTAAACTCTAAGTCTTGGGCAGTTGTAGCCAAATATTGAGAATTCTCTGTGAGTACTTTACAAGCCTGGACACAATGAAGAGTCAATTCTTGTGTCTATTTGCAAGGGGAATAAACACTGTGCACCTAGGGATTAATAAAAAAAAAAAGGGATTAAGAGCATCAGGAAAAATGGCAGGTTCAGGAAAGGAAAAAAGGAGGATCCGGACCAGAGCAGGACAGAGCTATTTATTTCTATTATCTATGCTAAATAAAGGTCTCCCTACCCCCTTTTTTCTCTTTTTTTAGTGAGGAGGAAGTAGAAACTAACACCAAAACCATACTGAATATTATGTGCAGTTCATTATGTACATTAAGTAGTGTGCTTTAATTATTTTTAGGAAATTGTCAAGTCTAATCCATTGCGTGGGGTCACTTATTCCCACCTAATATTTTCCTTTGTTATTATAAAATTTGTAGTAGAATGTTTTCATGTATTGTTGAAGAGAAATGGCTGAACTTAATGGACTCCCACTGATAGTTTTATTCAAGATCCTAGTGGGCAGAGCAGGTCAGTAGCATCCCCTAAAGACTGGCATCTACTTAAAGCCTGTTTCTTGGCTGGGCATGCCACATGATTTATTTGTACATACAGGAGGATCCTAGGGACCATTGGCTGATTGAAATACTTAGAATCAAATGATGGATGTGTTCACGTTTGATTTCATTTGGAAGGAGAAAGAACTACAGCAGTATAAACAGTGAAAGAGACTTCAGACCTCATCTCTAATTAAACACTAGAATTCTAAGGAAT
This sequence comes from Elephas maximus indicus, assembly GCF_024166365.1. Lineage (NCBI taxonomy): Eukaryota > Metazoa > Chordata > Mammalia > Proboscidea > Elephantidae > Elephas > Elephas maximus. Next base: position 41,461,563 of record NC_064827.1, on the reverse strand, counting down.
TCGAGGTCAGGGCAGTAAATGAGTTATCCAGGGAGACACACACACACAGACACACACACACACACACACAGACACACACACAGACACACACACACACACAGTAGCAGGGCTAGGACTGGAACGTAGATCTCCAGACCTTATTTCTTGGCTCTCCACCTCCTGCTTCTTGATTTCAGCAAATTTGCTTGTTCCGGCAAGGGAGAAAGCCTTTCTTAATCCGTCCCTGGAATAAAATTTCCTCAGCCATTTGCAACACTTCAGAGAATAGAAACATAACAGCATCATTGTTTTGCATTAATACTTCCATTTTCAGCCATCTCGGCTATCAATCAGAACTTTTATCTTCTTGCTTGAAGAGACAAGGGCATTTAATTCACAACAATTTCCTTTTCTCTTTCTCTCAGCAACTCTACTAAATAAAACATGATGGATCACACTCCACATTTGCATGCCAGCTAAAACAGGGCAGAGGCTCTGCTAGAACAGAGAGGAGCCTGCCCTTGCTCAATACGACAGGGTGGAATGGAGGTTAGAGCTGGGAAATGCTCAAATTCTGCACATGTGAGCATTTTTAACCTAAGGAAAGGGATCCAGTTAACAACCAGAATGCAAACTAGAAGCCATGCTAAACTTTAATAAATAATTTCCAGTCAACTGGGAGCTTAAAATCCATTGCCTTGATCCGGTTCTGACTCAGTGACCCTATAGGACAGAGTAGAACTGCCCCCATAGGGATTTGAATTGTTGACCTTTTGATTATCAGCCAAACTCTTAACCACTGTGCCACCAGGGCTCCAACCAGGAGTATAAAGTCCTGCCTAATTAAGGCTAGTTTTTATAACACTTGAATCTTAGAAAGCAGAGCTGGGGTAAAATCTGGCTAAGTATTCATGTTTCTGTAGTGGTCCTTTGAGTTAATTCTCTCCTTCCCACAGCAATTAGAATAGAGATTTTTTTTGAACCTGTGCATTTACAGAGACTATTCACATCTCTACTTTTCTTCAGAATGCCCAAGAGTGCTTGTCTTGTACGTGTTTTAGAGCAACCCATAAATATGGTGCCTTGCAATTTCTTGCACATGGAGCTATATATAGATTGTACAGTTGACAAAACCATAAGGGGTTGGTCCAGTCCAGCTACCTGGCTTTGTACAGACAGAAGATTGCATTTGTACTTCTACATTCTCATCCAAAGGGAGTTTATGGTTTGCTTAAGATCAAGGGTAAATAATGAGGTGGTGACTTGAATGGAAGTCTCCTGCTTTTTGGTGACAATGCTGTTTTCATTAATTCATTCAAGAGATCCTGTGTGCTAACAGTGTAAAGATAAACAAGGTGCAGTGTCTTCCCAAAAGAAGTATGCAGGCTGCTGAGGGATTAAAGATAAATAAGAATTGATAATACAGTATGATAAGTGCCTTTATGGATAGAGTATGAGATTCTGTGGAAGCACAGAGAAGTTCGTAATCTAATTTGAGGGTGAAGGAAAGCTTTCCGGAGAAAGCAAAATCTAAGCTACAATTGAAGGAAGGAGATGAGTTAGTTTAGTGAAGGGGTCAGGGAACCAGGCAGAAGCAATAATCTTGAGGTGAGAAAGCCTGGCTAATTCAAGGGAAAAATGTGCAGTATATGCACATTAAGAATGATGAGAGAAAAAGTTGGGGGGAGAAATTGTTTAGGGCTTCATAAACCATGCTAAAGAGTTTGGACTTGCTATTTACTGCAATGGGAACTGACTAAACGATTGTCAGAAAAAGAATGACAAAAATAAGTTTATTTTATAGAATAATTACTAAGGCTAGATTAGAGAAGGTCAAGAGAAACTTGGAACAGACACCACCTCTCTAACCCTGCCACAGCCGGTGATCTCTACAAACTCTTCATCCACAATTGACAGAAGGAGACTTATTTTATTAGGAAATGAACAAACACTGGAAATTCTACTGAACTGTTAACCAAATTTCTTAGTCTCTTCAAGTTCCAGAAGTAGGATAGTCCATTGTTCTGTTCCCAGAGGGCAAGATCTTGCCAGTTGCCGTGGCCTACCGATTACATCTGCGCTTTCGGATGTCTCACTCCATCTTAGTCTTCCTAAGTCTTAAATTTCCTACACTGGCTGGTGATTACAGCTTGAGTGATTACAGCTCTAACAATAAGCTACTTCATCCAACGTTCCCCGGCAGGACTCTTAAGTTTATAAGCTTTTGAATATTCAGAGGTTAATCTAATAGCACAGCAATTTTTTCCTTCCTTGAAATTCTCTATTGTTTGGCTCTTGACTTGGGGATTTTCTGTCCACTTGGGCTCTATGAAATCCTAGACTTTTTGACCCTCTAATTATGTTTTAAAGATTTGTCATCCTTTTCCCAAGGTGTGTGGTCCTGTTCCATGGGGTCTACCAATCTACTTTAGGACCAGTTATGTTTGCTAAGTCTACATATTGAGAAATAATAAATCCCCATCCATCTCCACAAGTAATTAGGGGAAAATCAGAAATAATTATCTTGCAGGATTCACTAGCTCCTCATTGACCATGACACTATCTTAGCCTACCTAGTTTGGACCTCACATTAGTAGAGACCAAGATAGCTCTCAGGAACAGTCCTCACACAAAGCACACCAGAGGAATGTTTGTTCAGCCCCATTCACTTTTTTTTTTTAAATAATTTTATTTATTTTGTCATTGTTGAAAATACACACAGCAAAACAGACACCAACTCAACAGTTTCTATATGTACCATTTAATGACATTGATTACATTCTTCAAGTTGTGTAACCATTCTCACTCTCCTTTTCTTAGTTGTTTCTCCTCAATAACATAATTTCACTGCCCCCTAATGTTCCTATCTTTCAACTTGCTTTTGTCAATTTCATCCCCTCAAAACCCTGGTGGCATAGTGGTTAAGAGCTATGGCTGCTAACCAAAAAGTCGGCAGTTGGAATCCACCAGGCACTCCTTGGAAACCCTATGGTGCAGTTTTACTCTTTTTTTTATAGGTTCAGCTCTACTCTGTCCTGTAGGGTAGCTATGAGTCAGAACTGACTTGATGGCAATGGTTTTGGACTTTTTGGTAGGTAGTTCTTAAAAGAGAATGATGCTCAAGGCAGACATTTTTAGTAGTTAAGCTAAACTATTGTTTTTTTTTATTGTTTGGTTTTAAGAAGGCTTCAGGGGATATTTTTAGTTTAAGTTTTCAGAATTATTTCAGGGCAATATTTTCAGGGGTTCCTCCAACCTTTGTGGCTCCAGGAAGTCTACGTGAATTTGAAATTCTGTTCTGCATTCTCCCCCACTTGATCAGGATTCATCTATAGAATCCTTGATCAAAATGTTCAGTAATGATAGCTTGGCACCATCCAGTTCTGGTCTCATGGCAAATTAGGCAGTTGTTCATGGAGGCAGTTAGCCACACATTTCATATCCTCCTTGTATTCCTGAATCTCCTTCTTCCTCTCTTGCTCCAGGTGAATAGAGACCAATTGTTGTCACTTTTTATTTAGATAGACTTTATTTTTTTCGAGCAGTTTTAGGTTTACAGGAGAATTATCCAGAAAGCACAGAGAGTTCTCCCATGTCCCCTCCCTCAGTTTCCCCTAGTGTTAACATCTTGCGTTGGTGTGGTATATTTTTATAATTGATAAGCCAATATTGATAAATTATTAACTAAGGTCCATAGTTTACATTAGCCCCATTCACTTTTCAGTCCCAGTATGAGTCTGAATTTAGAGCTTGGGATAGGTCACTTCTAAAGTCAAGAAAGGGTGGTACATACCCATTCTGGGGGCTTAGAGAGTAGCCTAACCAGGAGGGAAGTGGTGGGAGGATCTGGGGAAGGCTGGAGCTGCTGAGACCTCCTCTCCCATGACCGGGCTCCCCTGCTTTCATTTTGGGCCGTTTTCTGTACTGAGCAGAAAGCATTGAGAGTGCCGCCTCCTGCATTCCTACATGGGTGCTCCTGTTGAACCTATGGTTGATCAGATCTCGACATCTCTTATCCCCCTCCATGTCGATTGCTGTGGAATTGCCTTGTCAGAAAATTGACCTGATATTACATCAGCCTAGTTGCCTGAAACAACCTAGATAACTTTCATGAAAGGCCATTCCATGATCTTAAACCCATTTCTTCCGAACCTATAATATTTGTTCAGTTAACATTTCCTGAGTTGTATTAAGTCACTTACCTTCCAAATTATGCAGATAGAAGCAAATGGCTCAAAATCTCCGCACGCAGTCTGTACCTTGCAGTGTCCCAGTGCTGACTGTGCAATGGGGGGTGGGGGTAGGGAGTGGGGGGTCAGGTCCATCATTTGGGACCAGAGATGTTGCTGGGCACTAGGCTGGCAAGTACCTGTCAAGGTGAAGTTGATGGATGGATATGCACAAGGGAGGTGGTTATTTTAATAAGGTTTATCTGAGTTAGCCCAGAATAACCAGCTGACTGTCTCCACAGGGAACGTCATTTGACATAAATGAAGACAAGGACAATGATCAAGTCTGAAAGAGAGTTAATTGAAAAGGAGTAGCCTGCTCTGATCTGCAGATTTAGCTTCCCAGGATACTTCAGGGAAGCCAGAATGATTCAAATGATTTTACATGCAGGGATTTCCCCTGGGTGACACAAATGCCATAACTTTATTGCCCTCAAATCAGGAAAAGGCTAACATCACAGCAGCTGAAAGGAGTTAGTTTTGGTTGCATCTCTTAATTGCAGTGCTCATTAAAAGGGTGTTTTTGTCTTTTAGAGTTAGATGAGCTTTTAAGAAATATCAAAGGAAAGAGAAATGGGTGAGTAAGGCAGTAAGTATCTGATTCTTTTTCCTCTTCTAACCAAATGTCTCAGCCTTTTGGTTGAAAGATAAAATTGGTTAAGAGCCCATTTCTCTATTAATTCATATGGAAATCAAAAATTAGTAAGCATCTGTTTTGGAAGAGCTGACATTAATTTTGTCTTGGTGACTATGAACTTTTTATAGTTTATTCTTTACCAAGTCACTGAAATCTCTGCTGCAATGTCAGAGAATAACAATGTCTTCTGTAGTAGAGACGTCATCTCAGACCACCACCTGATTTACGCCAGTGTCCCCATCCTCCTCTATCAATAATTACTTGAGTACATTTTTCTTTATGGTATTTAGTAATACATGATATTACATACTTACTTGTCTGTCTTTTTTAACCTGGTTGACTGTGACTTCCTTGAAGACAGAGACTTTAATGCACTACTGTACCTTCAGCACCTAAAATAGTGCTTGGTGCTGTTAAAACGAATGACTGAATACCCTGGGCAAGAAATATCAAGTTTATTTATTAGCTATTTTCACTTTTTTCCTTTGTTTTGAAAGTCATTTTATTACAGATTTCTTTATTCTTTTATGATGAAAAATAATAACAAACAGGATAAAAATACCATTAGCAATAAACAGTCAAAAAACCAGATATACTGAACCAGAGCCTACAGTTTAACAAGATCCCCAGGTGATTCTTAAGTATGATAAATTTTGAGAACCACTGCGCCACTGTAGTTCTCAGAATCGGTCCCTTAGCGGCATCATTAGCAACACCTGGGAACTTGTTACAAACGCAAATTCTCAGCAGGGGTTTGAACTGGAATGAACAGATTTAAAGCCCTTCCCAAATTAATTATACTGGGGGAAAACACCAAAAATTAGTGGGTGAGGAAACTTTAAAACCAACTAGTTGCTGTTGAGTTGATTCCAACTCATGGTGACCTTATGTGCTGTGGAGTAGAACTGCACGCCCTATAGTTTTCATGTTTGTGACCTTTCGGAAGCAGATCACCAGGGCTTTCTTTCTACGCACCTCTGGTGGGTTTGAACTGCCAACGTTTTGGTTAGTAGCCTAGCACTTAACAGTTTGCGCCACCCAGGAACTGCCTTTAAAAAGTGCCAACAGATGAGCAGCCTAAATATAAATATACCGCAAAAATAATTTAGGTAAATGATGTAAGAGTTGTACCATAAATTTCATCACACAACTGGCACATACGATTAATTTATGGTTGTCATTGTTATTCAGCTTTGATTAATAAACTTTGCTGTGATTAGCTGTGGATTTTTTAAATTGAAATTCTTATTAAAATAATTGTAGATTCACATGCAGTTGTAAGAGACAATAGAGATCCTGTGTACCCTTTACCCAGTTACCCCCCAATGGTAACATTTTGCAAAATTGTAGTACAATATCACAACCAGGATTTTGACGTTGATATAATCCACCTATCTTATTCAGATTTCCTCAGTTTTACTTGTACTCATCTGTGTATATGTGTGTGTGTTGTGTGAGTATTTAGTGCTACGTGATTTTATCACATGTGTCGATTGGCGTATCTGCCACCACATCAAGATACTGAACAGTTCCATCACCTTTTATAACCACACCCACCTCCTTTTTACCCTCCTCTCAGGTCCCTCCCCCCATATCTTATTCCTGACATCCTCTAACCTCTTCTCCATTTCTATAATTTTGTTATCTCGAAAATTCTATATAAGTGGAATCATACAATATGTAATCTTTACATAGTTCATTCATTCCTTTTTATTTCTGAGTGGTATTTATGGTATGTATGTACCACAGTTTAACCATTCACCTGTTGAAGGACACCTGGGGTGTTTCCAGTTTTCGCCTATTATGAAAAAAAGCTGTTATGAACAATCATGTATAGGGTTTTGTGTGAGCACGAGTTTTTATTTCTCTTGTATTCAATTTTAAGCCAAGCGCATTTAAAGAGGGAAAAGGGGAATATGAAAGTTTTCTGCCAAAAATATATTGCAAAAATTGTAGTTGTAAAGGTTTATTGAGCTTTGGACAATTGTGGATGGGCTGTATGGGACAAATTGACATCATGTGCCTCCCGATGTGATGCACTGAGAGGGACATAACATCACTTATGTAGTATTCCTGCCAAAAATTTATAGCCAGAATCTAATCATAAGATCAGACAAACCCAGGCTGAGGAACATTCTTCAAAATAAATGGCCTATGCTCTTCAAAGCGTCAAGGGAGATTAAAGGAGAGTGAAGGGATGTGGAAACTAAATGCAATATTTGTTCCTGGCTTGGATTCTGGACCAGAAAAAAACACTTCAAAAAAAAAAAAAAAGGACATTATTGGGACAATTGGTGATATTTGAATAAGGTCTATGATTTGATAACTGTATTGTATCAATGCTAAATTTCCTGTTATTGATAACTATACTATGGTTAAATAAGTGTATGTCCTTGTTCTTGGAAAGTATATGCTGAAATAGTGTATATGCAACTTATTCTCATAGGGTTCAGAAAATAATTATGTATACATATATGGAGAGAGAGAATGATAAAGCAGATGTAGCAAAATACTAGCAATTGGCGAATGTGGTAGGAGAGTATGCAGGAGTTTTTGTATTCACACAACTTTTCTGTAAGTTTCAAATAATTTAAAAATGAAAAAAGAATCATCATTCCCTTTCAACTGGCTCAGCATTGAGAGATGTCAGGGAAGGACATCTGAAGAAGGAAAGGGAGAGGATTCTAGAAAAAAAGGATAGAGTTAACTAGAAACTTGTAGAGAAGAGGATGAACAATTCCCTACTGAAGAGAAGTGAATTCACACAGTGTCTTAAAGGTGCTGGGCAGGGGTCTGTAGAGGTAGACCAGACCACAGAGCATGTGCAAATCACATACCTCTCATTCCTTTGAGAGTCTCAGCACTTCAGAATAGTGCCTCAGATATAGTAGGGGGCTCATTATTGGACACTATCCCACATGGTTGATGGGAAGGAAGCAGTCAGACTGTAGGGCAAGAGGTACTGCACATGTATGTGCTTGTTAAAGATAGTCCCTGGAGAGAAGATGCTACTTGGAGCATCTTGGAATTTCTTGGAGTTGTCCTTACAAAGAAGCCTAAGTGTTTCCATCTTGCAGGACCTTGAGTACCTTTTGATTTCACTTCTCAACCAAGGCTTTCAGTAGCATCTCTATTAGCCCTCGATGTTTCCTGGTTGAGGTTCCAGTGAGGACCCTGAACCATGGTTTTCATCCATGTATGTTAGCACAGAGTTGACATTTTTTTTGTTGCTAGTTTCTCATTAAAATAAAGAACTTTTATTATTTTATTTTTCTTACTAATGCATGTACATTTCGACAGTGTAGAAAGGATGGACGTATAAATATGTAATGAACTCTCAAAACTTCTCATCTTGTAGAAACAATACTATCTTACTGAAATTATCAGTGAGAACGTTTTGGTGTCTATTTTCATGCATATACATGCATGGGTACTTATTTAACAAAAATGTGACCATATTGTGAATACCATTTAGTAATCTGTTTCTTCCCCACATTTCAGTACGTTGTTCACATTTCTCCACATGATTACATTTAATTTTACAATGTTATTTTTAAGGACTTCATAATATTCCCTGATATTAATGTGCATGGAGTAGTTTATTTACCCAGTCTTTCAAAAAAAAAAAAATTTTTTTTTTTTAATTTTGGGCTTTTAGGTTGTCACCAGTTTTCTCTTGTTATAATCAGTGCAGCAATTAACATTTGTGTAGCTGAATATTGTCACTCATCCATAATTATTCCTTAGGCTAAATTGTTAGAAGAATTGTTAGATTAATTTCTATGGACATTTCCATAGATATGCCAAAGAGCCCTTCAGAAAGGTTTGGAAATCATTTTATTCTCTCTCCAGTAATGTATGAGAATGGAAGTCTCCCCTCACCTTTGCCAATATTGACTTTTTGTTGTTTTAAGTCTACGAGTATTGGCCATTTTCTCATCAATATGATTGTGGATTTTGTCTGTTTTGGTACCAAACCTGTTGCTGTTGAGTCGATTCCGACTCATAGTGACCCTATCAGACAGAGTAGAACTGCCCCATGGGGTTTCCAAGGAGCACCTGGTGAATTTGAACTGCCCATCTTTTGATTAGCAGCTGAACTCTTTTTTTTTTTTTATTGTGCTTGAAGTGAAAGTTATCAAATCAAGTCAGTCTCTCATACAAAAACTTATATACACCTTGCATGCATACTCCTAGTTGTTCTCCTAATGAGACAGCACACTCCTCTCCACCCTGTATTCCCTGTGTTTGTTTAGCCAGCTCCTGTCCCCCTCTGCCTTTTCACCTCGCCTCCAGACAGGAGCTGCCCATATAGTCTTATGTGTCTACTTGAGCCAAGAAACTCACTCCTCATTAGTATCATTTTCTGTCTTATAGTCCAGTTCAATCCCTGTCTGAGTAGTTGGCTTTGGGAATGGTTCCTGTCTTGGGCTAACAGAAGGTCTGGGGACCGTGACCTATGGTGTCCTTCTAGTCTCAGCCAGACCATTAAGTCTGGTCTTTTTATGAGAATTTGAGGTCTGCATCCAACTGTTCTCCTGCTCTCTCAGGGATTCTCTGTTGTGTTCCCTGTCAGGGCAGTCATCGGTTGTAGCTAGGCACCATCTAGTTCTTCTGGTCTCAGGCTGATGTAATCTCTGGGTTATGTGGCCCTTTCTGTCTCTTGGGCTCATAATTACCTTGTGTCTTTGGTGTTCTTCATTCTCCTTTGCTCCAGGTGGGTTGAGACCAATTGATGCATTTTAGATGGCCACTTGCCAGTGTTCAAGACCCCAGACGCCACTCACCAAAGTGGGATGCAGAATGTTTTATGAATATGTTTTGTTATGCCAATTGACCTAGATGTTCCCTGAAACCATGGTCCCCAGACCCCTGCCCCTGCTACTCTGGCCTTGAAAGTATTTGGTTGTATTCAGGAAACTGCTTTGCTTTTGGTTTAGTCTAGTTGTGGTGACCTCTCCTGTATTGTGTGTTGTCTTTCCCTTCACCTAAAGTAGTTCTTATCTACTGTCCAACTAGTGAAAACCCCTCTCGCCCCTCTTGTAACTATAAAAGAATATTTTGTTCTCTGTTTAAACTATTTCTCAAGTTCTTATAATAGTGGTCTCATACAATATTTGTCCTTTTGCAACTAACTAATTTCACTCAGCATAATGCCTTCCAGATTTCTGCAAGTTATGAAATGTCTCATGGATTCATCATTGTTCTTTATTGATGAGTAGTATTCCATTGTGTGAATATACCAGAATTTATTTATCCATTTATCTGTTGATGGACACCTTGGTTGCTTCCATTTTTAGCTGTTGTAAACAGTGAGTAGCCGAACTCTAAACCACTATGCCGCCAGGGCTTCCTTTGTTTTGGAACAGTGGTTCTCAACATTGGCTGCACGAGGATCTTCTGGTAATCATTTAAATAATACTGATGCTTGATTCCCAGCCCCAACCTATTGAACCCATTCTTGCCCAAGTTATTCTTTTTTTTTTAACACATTTTTTTTTTTTGTACTTTAGACAAAAGTTTATAGAACAGACTAGCTTCTCATTAAACAATACACATATTGTTTTATTACATTGGTTAACAATGCCACAACATGTCAACACTCTCCCTTCTCAAACTTGGGTTCTGTATTACTACCTTTCCTATTATCTCCTGCCTTCTAGTCCTTGTCCCTGGGCTGGTGTGACCCTTTAGTCTCATTTTGTTTTATTTTCTCCAGTCTTTGGTTGAAAGGTGAACCTCAGAAGTGACTTCATTACTGAGCTGAAAGGGTGTCCAAGGGCCAAAGTCTCAGGGCTTCTCCAGTCTCTGTCAGGCCGGCAAGTCTGGTCATTCTTTTTGAGTTAGAATTTTGTTCTACATTTTTTTTCCAGCTCTGTCCAGGACCCCTGTCATCCCTGTCAGAGCAGTCAGTGCTAGCCGGGCACCATCTAGTTGTACTGGAGTCAGTCTGGTGGAGATCGTGGTAGTTGTGGTCCATTAGTCCTTTAGACTCATCTTTCCCTGGTATCTTTAGATTTCTTCATTGTTACTTGCTCCCGAAAGGGTGAGACCAGCATCTTAGATGGCCACTCAATTTTTTAAGACCCCAGATGCTACTCACCAAGGTAGAATGTAGAACATTTTCTTTATGAACTATGTTATGCCAATTAAGCTAGATGTTCCCCAAGTCCGTGGTCCCCATAGCCCTCGGCCCATCAATTCAGTCCCTTGGAGAGTTTGGATATGTCTATGGAGCTTCCATGATCTTGCCCAGGCAATTCTAATATTCGGCCATGGTTAACAACAACTGTTTCGGGCTATGATGCTAGCTGATGTGGGAACAAACTGCTGCAATATTAATCCAGTTTTCAAGATCATAGTAAGGTATGAGCTCATATCAGAAAACCCATCCAAAGAGCCAAATCAGCTGATGAATATTATTTAATGAGGTTGCTATGAGTCAAAATTGACTCAACAGCAGTGGGTTTTTTTTTTTGGTGGATAATCAAGGCTGATTATATTTCCAGTGACATTAGTTCAAGGCAATGTTTGTGACAGTCAGAGAGCTGACCAAGATTGGGCATCACAGTGAGAATCTCTAAGCTCCTGTTCAGGAACATGAGCTTAACGAGCATACGAATCATCAGGAATAGAGGGATGGCTTCTCAGCAGACTATGCATTTGTGTGTGTGTTTTAATTAAACTTTTTGTTTTGAGGTCATTGTAGATTCTTATGCAGTTATATGATACATTACAGAGAGATGCCACATACCCTTTAACCAATATCCGCCAAAGGTAGCATCTTGCAAAACTATAGTACAGCATCATAACCAGGATATTGACTTTGATACAATCAAGATAGGAACATTTCCATCACCACAAGGATTCCCCCATGTTGCCTTTTTATAGCTACATCCATTTCCTTCCCAACCTCACTCTCTCCCGAACTCCCGGCAATCACTAATCTATTCTCCATTTCTATAATTTTGTCATTTCAAATACAGTATAAATGTAAGCATGCAGCGTTTATTTATTTATTTTTTGCTCAGAAAAGTATCTCTGGAGATACATTCGGGTTGTAGCACATATCAATAATTTGTTCATCTTTATTGCTGTGTAGTATTCCACAGTATATTTAACCATTCACCCATTGAAGGACATCTGGGTTGTTTCCAGTTTTTGACAGTTAAATAAAGCTGCTATAAATATTCATATACATGTTTTGGGTGAGCATAATTCTTAATTTCTTTGAGGTAAGTGCTTAGGAGTGCAATGCTGGGCCATATGGTAGTTGCATGTTTAGTGCTAAAAGAAACTGCCAAATTGTTTCCCAGAGAGGTGATACCATTTTTTACATTCCTATCGGCTGTGTATTGAGTTATCCAGTTTCTCCACATCCTCATGAGCATTTGATGTTTTCACTATTTTTCATTTTAGACATTCCGATAAGTGTGTAGTGATAGCTCATCATGACCATAATTTCATCTCCTTAAAGACTAATGATGTTGAACATCTTTTCATGTGCTTATTTGCCATCTGTATATATTTATTGAACTATCTATTCATGTCTTTGTTCATTTCCTAATTGAATTGTTTTTTACTGTTGAGTTTTGAGAGTTCCTTATATATTCTAGATACTTGTTCTTTGTCAGATAGGTGGTATGCAAATATTTTCTTCCACTCAGTAGCTTGTCTTTTCATTCTCTTAACAGGGTCTTTTGCAGAGCAAAGATTTTAAAATTTGATAAAGTCCAGTTTATCAACTTCTCCTTTTATAGATTGTGCTTTCAGTGTCAAATCTAAGAACTCTTTGCCTAGACCTAGATCCTAAAGATTTTCTGTATTTTTTTTTCTAGAAGTTTTATACATTTACATTTAAGTCTGTGATTCATTTTGAGTTAATTTTTATATAGGTTTTTTTCCCCCTTATTGTCGTTCAATTGCTCCAGTACCATTTGCTGAAAAGCTATCTTTCCTCCATTGAATTGGTTTTCCACCTTTGTCAAAAATAAGCTGCACACATTTCTGTATCTATGTTTGCATTACCTGTTTTGCTCCATTGATTTATGTGTTTATCCCTCTGGCAGTATAACACAGTCTTGATTACTGTAACAATATAATAAGTCTTGCTCTTGAACATTAAGAGTGAAGTCAGGGTGAGAAGGTATTTTGTAAGGGTTGAAAGATGATGGATTTTGGTTATACATGTTCAGTTTAAGGAGCCAGGCAGGTGTTGGAAATGAAAGTTCAGAGCTCAGGAGAGAGGTTAGGGCTAAATATAAAAATTTGGCAGTCACTTTCACAGAAGAGAAGAAAGAGAGGTGAACAAAGTCAACAAAGAGGAAGGATAGAAGAACTAGGAAGGTGTTATGGCTTGGAGATCAAGAGTGGAGAAAATGTTAAGGATGCGGTCAGAAGTTTTAAATGTAGAGAGGTCACAGATCATGAGGTCTGAAAATAGGCTATTGGGTTTTGTGCTTTTCTACATGGGTATTATATTATATTATAGTGTCTTTCCTTTCTTTTATCTGATTTTTTCCTCAAATAAATTAGTATCAAGGAATTTATCTTCAGTCTCACTAATTGTGACTTCCATTGCCTCAATTCTGCTCCTACGACCTTCTATTGATTGAGTTGGGTAATTCTGAAATTTTATTGCTTATTTTTAGATTTCTATTTGCTGTTTCTCTGTGGTTCCTAGCAGCCTGTTAAATTTGTCGTTCTGTTCTTGTATTGTTTTCCTGAATCCTTCCATTGCTTTGTCTGTGTGTTCCTTGGCTTGGTCTAAGTTTTGCCTAATCTCCTTCCTGATCTGTTAAAGAGCTCTGTATATTAATCTTTTGAATTCTAACTCTGGTAATTCCAAGAATTTATCTTCCTCTGGAAGGTTTCCTGGTTCTTTGTTTGGTTGCTTATTGGAGCCATCTTGACCTGCTTCTTAATGTGATTAGATATTGACTGTTGTCTCTGAGCCATCAATAAGTTATTATATTTATTTATTTTTTGCTTGATGTGTTCTAATTTTTTGTTTTGATATGCCCAAGTAGGCTGGGTGTGTGAGCTACTATGGTTATTGGCATTTTTTGAAGCTCTCATGTCCTGTCGTTAGGTGTTTAGAGCAGTTACTAGGTATGTGAGCGCAGGAGTCTGTTCAGTTTTCTTGTGTGGATCAAGCCCAAGTGTCCAGATAGTCAGTCACTGAGTGTGTGGTACAGACTCTTATCTACAGTCCTAGATGGGCAGAGCTGCATAGGGGTGTTCGGGGCAGGCACAGATATCTGACTGCAGTAGGGGGTTATGTGCTGAGCACAGCAGGGACTGACAGCTGCCACTGAGTGCGTGGGTGGAAGGTGTATCCCTGTCCCCTAGAGTGTGTAAGTGTGTGGATTTACAACCGGACTTTGGGCACCCAAAGTTGTTGGGTGTATGGACTGGGAGACACCACTTATTTTTGGACCCCTGTCGTGAGTGGTGAGATGGAATGGGTGATACCATCAGTCCTCAGGCCCCTGATGTGGGTGGGTGAGGACCCTGCTTAATGGGCAGGGTGATGTCAAATGTCATGAATCTGCAGCTCCCCCTTGGCTGCTGTATTTGAAAATAAGCTTAAGGTATATGCCCTGTTGTTCTGTGCTGATGAAGGCCTATGCTGTTAAATTGGCCTGCAGGGGTATAGGGCACCAAATGTCTGTAGACCCTTTATGCCAGTGTCTAGGCAAAAGGGCAGTGCCTTCCCTGAGTTCCCAGCTTAGGGGGCATGCGATTTTTAAAGCCATAAGACTTGTTTGGGTGTGGATAGTTCTGAGTTCCTGGCTTAAAGGCTTGGCTTTAATGAGGGCCTGTAGTGTTGAATTGGCTCACACAGGCCTAGGCAAGGGTGAAGGGCATTACAAGCCCATGGATCCTTTATGCCAGTGCCTACGCAAAGGGGCAGTATATGCCATGAGTTCCTAGCTAACGAGGCGTGGCAGTTGTTGAATACTGCCAGACTGGTGTTGGAGTGGAGCAGGGAGGGGGGCAGGTGAGGGGAAGATGGCACTTCTCTGCTGTGAAAGCCCCAGAGAGGGAGGGATTATTTTGACCCTGCATGGTAGGTTAGATGCTTGGGCTTAAATTTTGCAGGTCCAGTACCACTTCCCCCTGGCTCTGGAGGCTTGTACAGACTCTCTGCTGCCCGGTCTCTCCCTACATATGAAACACTTTCCGAGTGCTACTGCTCACCTTAGCCGAGTGCACCAGCTGACCCAGCCTTCAGGGTGCCATTTATCTCACAAATGGCACTTCTTTGCTGCTTCTGAACTGTCTCTCCTTTCCTCTACCACTCAGTCCAACTTCTCAACTATGTCTTTGATGATCGGGGCTCCTAGATTGCCATATATAATTGATTATCTTGTTTTTTCGAGTCATTGTTGTAAGAGGGACCACGGGAAGCATCTAAGTATTCTGCCATCTTGGCCCCACCCCTCCCAATGGGTACTGTATTCAAATTGCATTCTACAAACTGAAGAGATTAATAGGAGGGAGTGATAAATTACTTCTCTGGTCTACTCTTGCCTTTCTCATGTGGGGATACCTGGAGCCAATGAACAGGACAGGCAGGGAAGGGGAGGGGTAGATGTCCCAGGTAATTTTCAGCTGTTCTAGTGAAGTGACATGATCAGACCTGTTTTTAAAGGGAATGGTAGATCCAGTACATGGGCAGAAGCTGGAGTCAGTGAGATGAGGTAGGAAACTAATGCAATATTTCAGCTACAGGATGATGAAGTCCTGTACTAGGTCTGTGGCTGTGGGAATAATTTTCAGGAGACAAATGTTAGGCACTTTGCATGGCAACGCAATACCTTGATGACACTTGTTTAGCAGAAGTTTTCTTCCCAGAGGTGAAGTTGATGCAGGGCATATGGCATGGATTACAGGAACAGGAAGAAGTATGCTCATTGTGCTATTTATAGTTCTGGTACCCAATATGGAAAAATGCACTTGAGAATCAACATCCTAAAATAAAGAGGATATCAAGATCCTTCCCTTCATTATTCAGAAGTAAGAAGTTAATTTTCAATTTTTTTAAAGCAGAGGAAGGTGAGATTGGTCCAATTTGGTGCGTCTCTTTTAATGGAAAGATGTTGGGATTCAAGGACTCTCCTTTCTTTCTCCGGTTTGTGTTTGAATTCTCCTCCATGTGTGTATGAATGTGGTTGCTGTCTGCTCCCCAGCTGGTAGCAGTGTGGGGGGAGAGGACGTGGAGCTTTGTTCTGAGAAGCAAATGAAATGATGGGTATGAACATAGAGCAGCCAACTCTAAATGCACTCTTTGTTTTGGAAAATAGAGCAGAGGCAGTTTGCATCCAGGCTCGGACTTCATGGGCAATTTTGTTCTAATATGAATGTTATTTCACAGTTTACTCAGTGCTTAAATTTCACTACATGTGCCTCCAAATGACTTTTGCCATAATTCATCATTATTTAAACTGAACAGTTTTCCTTAAGATTCCAGGAGAGATTTTAGTAAAAAGTAACCCTAAGTTTTGAAATGACATAATCACAGTACAGATGATACTCAGCCACTACTGAGTACTGCTGGCTTAAAAATGGATTCTCATTGTAACAAAGTAGATTCTCATTGTAACAAAGCAAGAGGAGTCAAGTCAACACCTCCATGTTCCCAAGCCACACTCACATCCAGGATTTTCATCTTCTGGATCTTGCTCTGATAATTCTTCAATACCTTATTTGCTCTCTGATGTCTTCAAGAACATTCTAGATTTTCTAATTTTTCTACAAGGGAAAGTTAGTCCCAGTCACCTGATCTGCTATTACCAGAAGTACAAACACTGAAATGGCTTCTTTTTCAAAGAGCCAGCCTAAAAATAAATAGTTACAGTAAATATTAATGGCAATACAGCAATGATTGTGAGGATGGGGAAGGACCAGGCAACATTTCATTCCTTTATACATAGAGTTGCTATGAGTCAGAACGACTACAACAGTGACAACATCAATGTCAATAGCCCTTATGCCAACAAGTTCTGTTACTCAGTACGATCCTTTCTTGAAACTAGAACACCAGAATTTTAGAGTTGGGAGAGATATTACTAGTCACCTTGTCTTTGCCCTGAATTTACTGAGGACAGGGAAGAGGAAGTGATTTGTGTAGTAGTGGTTAGAGCCAGGATTATTACCCAGGTCTGACTATACCTCCCCACTGCTACCCACACAAAACAGCTATTTTTAAAATTGTTTAAGAAAAATATTTTTTAATTTTATAAAATAAATGAAGCCACTCTACAAACCACCAGTAGGAAATGCATTTTGCAGGATGATTGAAATTTTCACATAAAATATTCTCTGATATTAGGAAATATATATATATATATATTTTAGACACATCTTAGGAGCCCTTGTGGCACAGTGTTTAAGTGCTCCGCTGCTAACTGAAAGGTCAGCAGTTTGACCCTACCAGCTACACCACAGAAGAAAGATATGGTAATCTGCTTGCATAAAGATTACACCCTTGGAAACCCTATGGGGCAATTCTACTCTGTCCTATAGGGTTGCTATGAGTCAGAACTGACTCGATGGCAACGGGCTTGGTTTTTGGTTTAGATACTCCTTAATGGTTCCATCACTACTTTTTTACCAAAATTTCTTCCTAGCCTCTTTGGCAAATTTCCAAAGTCATTTTAATTCATAGCCTTTTTTACATTAGAAAGAGCTGCTACCCTCCAGGTTGCTTTTCCTACAGGTGTTCCTTTTGACAATGTTGCTGCTCTTTTTTTGTTCCTGTTCTGCTTTGGTTGAGCAGTCAATTTGTCTTTGATTATTCCATGGACCTCTTCTGTTTACCTGTACGATTTTCTCTTATATCTTTCTTCAATGAAATTTAAGTAAATTTCACCAGATTATAGGGAGAGGAATCTTTATTCTTTAATCAAAACTTACTAAATCCAAATGATCTATTCAGCGATATTTCAACAAAATATAGAAAAAAGTTTCTAAACCAAGTAATTATTATGATGCATAACTTCCATAACATGCATTTCAGAAATATAATTAAATTCCATGTAATTTACTGACTTCATCATTGTATCTGCATGAATGAAGCTTAATTACTAAGCTACTTATAAGCACATTTAATTTATAAAGTGTCATGCCAAACAATTGACTTCTTTGCTTCAATTTCTGTAAAATGGTTAAAACTCCAGAGGAAGGAGAATGTTACAAGCCTGTATACAGGATTATTTATAGTATGAATCTGGGTTTCAGGTACTTCTGACTTCCAAGTTTTGTCTAGATTACCCGAGAGGATTGCTCTTAATTATGTTTTCTAACTGAGACCACTGGAGAATTGTCTTCTTGCTCAGTGCCTGTGCTAATTGTACTTCTTCTCTTGCGGAAAATAGAAACAACAATTTTTTTGTAATTTCTCATGAATTTGGAGAACATCATACAAAATCGGAGTAAAGGGGAGAAATAGCAAATTCTTATGGCTGTGGCATGATAGAACTGGAAAGGCCCCTGGGGAATATTAGACAAATACTAATCCATTTTCCTCTTTTTTTAGATGGGAAAACTGTAGGTGGTTTTACAAAAACTGTTATTTATTTATTTATTTTTGTAGATGGTAAACTACCACCTGTCAGCTTGCTGTACTATGGTGGCTTGTGTGTTGCTATGATGCTAGAAACTATGCCACCAGTATTTTAAATACCAGTCATCTATGGTGGACAAGTTCCAGTGAAGCTTCTAGACTAAGACAGACTAGGAAGAAAGTCCTGGCAATCTCCTTTAGAAAATTAGCCAATGAAAAACTTATAGATCACAACAGAATATTCCCCATATAATGCTGGAAGTTGAACCCCCCTAGGTTAGAAGGCATTCAAAATATGACTGGGGACACAATAGCTGCAAAAATGAACTTAAACATACCAACAATCATGAAGGTTGTACAACAACGTTTCATTCTGTAATACGTTAAAGTTTGCCATAAGTCAGAGATGACTTGATAACAACTAAGAACATTACAGAAATTTCCTCTTTTTGTAGGATGGGTTAACTGTACAAATTCCAGAGAACTGCGTGACTTAATGTAAATGCCCACCAGCCAAAGACCACCAGGGTCACCTATAGTCACAAAAAGTTGAGTTTGTTACTTGATGAAATGGAGGAGACTGACCTCATGGCAAGTGTGGGGCATCTCAATATAACCCAAACTATAACCAAACAAATTACCATTGAGTTGATTCTAACTCATAGTGAACATATAGTACAGTAGAACTGCCCCATAGGGTTTCCAAGGAGCACCTGGTGGATCTGAACTGCCGATCTTTTGGTTAACAGCTGTAGCTTTTAACCACTATGCCACCAGGGTTTCCTCTCAATATAAGGATGTTATAAAATTTGGCTTTATGGTACATGATTTGAGGGAGGGCTCAAGGAGGCAGGGGTTTGCTATGGATTGGGTACTGTCAGGAAATGGAGTAATTCTATGACTGGGAATCAGTAGTTTTTATCCTGGAGGCAGGAGGAACAGAGTGGGGCCAAAGCTATAATTAATAGGTAGAGAAGCATCAGGCACTCATGACATCTGGGAGAAGAGGATGTGTGGTCATTTCTGTGGTTTGCACAATGTATTTTTTTTTTTTTTCTGGGCTCAGACATAATTGCAAAGTGGTCTTGTTTTTGTCTTGCTCCATCATAATCACAGAGTGACCTTGTCTGATGTTGGTGCTCTGTGACATTGTTTAAGTTCTACAAGAGAACCACTTAGCTGTCAGTGCCAGGCTAGCTCCCAGGTGACGGACGTCAAGGCTTCTTTATTTTTTCTCCCTGAGTCACCCAGAATGACAACAATGGGAGTGGTAGGGTCCTGTCTTAGGCATAAAATCCTTTGACTTCTAGGACAGAGGTCTTTTCATTAATGCACAGCAGACCGCAAACACCTACAATGTGGGAAACTAAGTGAAGTGGAACAAAGTTTAAATTCTGTCTCCACCACTTAAGTGATGTCTCTAAATTTCTCTTTCCTCAGCAAGGCCGTCAGTCTCTATCTGGTAGGGGTATTATGAGAAAAAAATGTGACACTGTATGACCAGACCGCGGTAGATTCTGAGGCTTCTCCTGATCCTTTTCTTAGATGCTATTCTACTTCTTCAGCCTTCTTATCCCTACCCTGATTGAATCAATTAGAATTAGATTCAATTTCAAACAACAGAGATCTAAATGAAAGTGGTTAAATAAAACAGAAGTGTATTTCTCTGTCGTATCAAAGTCCAGAAATAGGTAGGTTAGGGCTGATGTGGTGGCTTTGCTTCACAGTGTAGTCAGGGATCCAGGCTACTTCTATCTTTTTGTTCCACTGTGTAGTTTTTTTTCTTAAGGTTACTTCATAGTCCAAGATAGCTGCCCCAGTTATAGCCCTTACATATGTATTCCAGCCAGCAGGGAAGAGGAAGGGATGAAGAAGAAAAGGGACAAAAACTTTGCACCAGTTGTCTTTTAAGGAAGTTTTCTGGAAGTTGCTACACCACTGTTATGCTCATATAATAACCATATCTACCTGAAAGGGAGACTGGAATATGTAGTCTTTATTTTTGGTGGCTATGCGTCCAGTTAAAATTGGGATGTTCTATTACCACCTAAAAAAGGGAGGACCTATTGAACAACTGATCACCTCTCTCACTTTTGCATGGTTTTTTTTTTTTTTAGTGTGCTTTAAATGAAAGTTTATAGTTCAAGTTAGTTTCTCATACAAAAATTTATATACACATTGTTATGCAACCCTAGTTTCTCTCCCTGTAATGTGACAGCACACTCTTCCTTTCCACCCTGTATTTTCCGTGTCCATTCAACCAGCTCCTGTCCCTTTCTACCTTTTCTCATCGTGCATCCAGACAGGAGCTACGCATTTAGTCTCATGTAGGTACTTGAGCTAAAAAGAACACTCTTCACTAATATCATTTAATGTTTTATAGTTTTTTTTTTTTTAGTCCAGTCTAATCTTTGTCTGAAGAGTTGGCTTTGGGAATGGCTTTAGTTTTGGGCTACTAGACAGTCCAGAGGCCATGTGTTCTGGGGTCCCTCCAGTCTCAGTCAGGCCATTAAGTCTGACCTTTTTGCTAGAATTTGAGTTCTGCATCCCACTTTTCTCCTGCTTTGTCAGGGACTCTCTGTTGTGTTCTTTGTCAGGGTGGTCATTGGTGTTAGTCAGGCGCTGTCTAGTTCTTCTGGTCTCAGACTGATGGAGTCTCTGGTTTATGTGGCCCTTTCTGTTTCCTGGGCTCATATTTTCCTGTGTCTTTGGTGTTCTTCATGCTCCTTTGCTCCAGGTGGGTTGGGACCAATTGATGCATCTTAGATGGCTGCTTGCTAGCTCTTAAGACCCCAGACGCCACTCTCCAAAGTGGGATGCAGAACGTTTTCTTAATAAATGTTGTTATGCCATTTGACCTAGATGTCCCCAAAACCATGGTCCCCAGACCCCTGCCCCTGCTACTCTGTCCCTCAAAGTGTTTGGTTGTATTCAGGAAATTTCTTAGCGTTTGGTTTAGTCCCATTGTCCTGATGTCCCCTGTATTGTGTGTTGTCCTTCCTTTCACCTAAGATAATTGTTGTCTATTATCTAGTTAGTGAATACCCTCTCCCCACACTTGTAACCATCAAAGAATGTTTTCTTCTGTGTTTAAACCTTTTCTCGAGTTTTTATAATAGTGGTTTCATACAACATTTGTCCTTTTGAAACTGACTAATCTCACTCAGCATAATGTCTTCCAGATTCAACTGTGTTATGAGATTTTTGAGGATTCATTGTTGTTCTTTATAGTTGTATAGTATTTCATTGTGTGACTATACCATAATTTGTTTATCCATTCATCTGTTGATCGGCACCTAGGTTGTTTCCATTTCTTGCTATTGCGAGTAGCGCTGCAATTAACATGGGTGTGCATATATCTATTCATGTGAGGGCTCTTATTTGCATTGTTTTCTGACCTCCTTCTCATTACCAAGGACCTATTCTGCATCTTAGTCCCACAGAATTTGAAGACCTTGCTCCCTGTCCGTCCTGGCCTTCCATAGATTCTCTCTGGAGATGTCACTGACATCTCCCACCTGTCTACCTGCTCCTTCTCTTTAAATCAGGGTACCATGGAGTTTGCTTTTGCTATATTCAAGTGGAAATCCTCCTTTACACTTGTCTTAGTTATCTAGTGCTGCTATAACAGAAATACCACAAGTCAATGGCTTTAGTAAAGAGAAATTTGTTCTCTCACAGTTTAGGGGCTAGAGTTTGAATTCAGGGTGCCAGCTCCAGAGGAAGGCTTTCTCTCTTTGTTGGCTTGGGGGAAGGTCTTTGTCATCAATCTTCCCCTGGTCAAGGAGTTTCTCAGTGGAGGGACCCTGGGTCCAAAGGATACACTCTGCTCCTGGCTCTGCTTTCTTGGTAGTAGGAGGTCCCTCTCTTCTCTGCTCATTGACTCAAGATACAACCTAATCCCGTAGGTTGAGTCCCACCTTATTAACATAACTGCCTCTAATTCTGCCTCTTTAACATCATAGAGGTTAGAATTTACAACACATAGGATAATCACATCAGATCACAAAATAATGGACAACCATACAATACTGGGAATGTTGGCCTAGCCAAGTTGACACACATTTTGGGGGGACACAATTTAATCCATAACAACACTCATTCCTACCACTTCTAGTTCTGATTCTGTTTCTAGTGTGGTCTGCACATCTGGGTTTTGGACCTTTCCTCATTCCCACTTCAGGTAACAGAACTTGGTCTCCTCAGAGTTCAAACCTCAGCTTTCCCTATCTGGCTTGGCATTCTCATGGCCTTTGGCCATCAGGATCAACTTTGGTAGAAATCATTCACACTAGCCCTGGCTTCTATGACCTTGTTGGCTTCTTTAATGGACCACATTGCCCCTCCATCCACCCTCAGGCCCATCCTTTCTCGATCTATGCTGACTGAGCAAGGCAATGTGTTGGCAGCCTCAGTGCCACTATTGAGCAGGTCTGAAATTTGTCTTTCTGGTACTTGGTGTATCTGTAAATGAGCTCCAGGCAGCCATATTATAGTTTGCTTTCCCAGTGTACAGCCTGAGGAAAAGGTGTAAGAGATGCCAGACTCTAAAGCTCAGACTCAGATGGATAAGACTGAATTTGTATCAGTAATGAGTCATACCTGAAGCCCCTGTTGCTAGCTTGTGAAACATAGTAGGCAGAAAATTATTCCACATAAAGAATTCAAATCATGTACAGAAGTCAGGTTGGAAAAATATTACAGCCTATATATCTTACATAAAAAAATCTGGAAATATTAATCAATATGCATGTTATTTTGATATTTTCTTTTCCCATCTTTATTCTAGCATGAGCATGCAACCATGTGATGAGAGAAATTACTATAGTCCTACCTTTATGTTACCGACCTCCTCCTTCTCCATCCCCCAATACGTTACCAAAACTATGCCTCCATGTTCTGCTGGCTAGTCACAAGATGGGGTCAATTTGGAAACGAAGAAAGTGCTATTTGGAAGAATCCTGTCAACCCTAATATGTTCTGTCTGAGGCCTGATTGGAATACATTTTCTCAACACAACATACAAGGAAATCATCTGATGAGAGCAATTCCTATGCACAATAATATTTATTCCCTTAGTCACCTAGTAACTACAGCATGCCAAAAAACCCGACTCAAATCAGCAAACAAAAAAACTGTAAATGTGTTAAAAACTTCAGATTTCTAAATAAATGCTTTCTCATGTTGATGAGAGTATGAATCTAGTCCGAACACATATCTAAGATGAGAATTTTCGATTCCAGTAAAACATCACCAGTAAAACACGTATTTTATCTTCCAAAATATCACTGAAAGCAGATGATTAATAAGAGACTGATGGTAGTAGATGGTAGTAGAAGAATGTTCAACAGGAGATATGACCAGTTTTGGGGATGATATCAGATAGAGGAATGGGAACTGATTTAGAGCAGAGGAGTTACTGATTGGACAGATTGGAGAAGCCAGGCCACTCACTTTGCAAACCCCAGAAGATGTTGGACTTGCAGGAACTGGACAAGAAAAAATGAGGGGTAAGACATGAATCTGGCACTGAGGGATTTGTTCAAACTCTGTGTAATTATACCCACTTCCTGGTTTCCAACTTGTACCTTGGCGGGGCTACATTACCTTCCTCTTCTCTATCCTACCCCCTACCCTATATACTCACCCCTGCCTCAAGGGGACTGAAGGATTGAAGGAATTAAACTCACAACACCTTGAGCCCAGGGATTGAGGGATAGCAGATGCTGGTTGAGATGCAGAGATTAAGTGAATGTCTGTGTGCAGAATATTAGACTTGAACTCCTGTCACCTGTCAACCACCAATCCTATACTTTGCCCCAGAAATTCCAGCTGTGGGCCCATAAGCCCGTGTAGGAGAAAATGGAGAGTTTCAGATGGAAAACCCTCTAGATAACTAATATTTGATGTCTCAACAAAAAGCAGCTCATCCCTTAACCACTTTTTTCAATGAAACCCCTCCCTCCAAATATTTAAAGCCTTACTGTTAAGGCTTACTCTTAAGAAAGGCCTTTCACATAAAAGAGACTTAGAAGAATGCAGGGGAAAAGAAAGAAGCAGGGGGAAGAAAAAGACTTTTAAAAAGAAAGCTGTCTATTATTATCCTCAGTGAGATAACATAAGATACTTTTTTTTTTAAATAAAAAATACAGTGCCACAAAAATGATCAATCAAAGGAAAAGAAAGTGCTCTTGAAAATTGAAAATGATTTTCCCAAACTGAAAACTTCAATAAAAGGTTTGGGAAATAATGTTTAGGGAGTCATTAAGAAAGTAGAACCAAAAGACAAAATGATGAATGACTGGAGATAGAAGATTGGATAATTGCAGATTGTGTCCGAGAAAACCAACACCCAACTAATTATGACTTCTAGATAGATGAGAAGAAATTATTTTAAAAAGCATTTTCAACAGTATTACTCGAGCTGCTTTGTAATTGAAAAGGCCCACGAGTGCCATGATTACAAAATGAAAAAGGTCAGCAAAGTCTGGAGTAATCAGAAATACACTGGTCTTCTCACTAGCAGTGTAAGAAGCTAGATAACTTCCAAATCTCAAAAAAAAAAAGAATTTTCTACCCTGATAGACTATTAATGAAAAATGAGGATGGAATAAAAATATTTTCAGACAGGCAATGCCTCAAAATATTACCTTCTATGCACTCTGTCTCAGAAAACCACTGCCAGATGTATTCCTACCAAAACTAGAGGGAAAGAAAATGCTGAGATAAAGGAAAATATTGGATCCAGAATATAGGGTTCTAAGACAAGAGAGCAGAAAATCAAGGTCCCCAGATGACAGCTGTGTGGCAGGACTAGGAAACAACCCAAACCTGTTGGACTAGAAGAATGGAGCATTGTAGGAGGAAGGAATTCAGGGATT
Organism: Elephas maximus indicus; assembly: GCF_024166365.1. Taxonomy (NCBI): domain Eukaryota; kingdom Metazoa; phylum Chordata; class Mammalia; order Proboscidea; family Elephantidae; genus Elephas; species Elephas maximus. Next base: position 41,436,267 of record NC_064827.1, on the reverse strand, counting down.
AGTTGATGGTTCTGGCCATGTAGTAAGCAGGATTGAGAGACTATAGGTACATAGAAAAACATGTAAATAAAAAAAAAAATGGGAAAAATTATTCACTGCAAGTAAACTAATGTTGTATAGGAGAGGAAAATAATTAGAAATTATTACTTGGCACAATAGTGAAGTTATATATAATCATTAATAATCATTATATAGTCATTAATAATACTGAATATTGATTTCAGAGAAATTATGATACCATTATTTTAAGATGATTGTTCAATAAAGTTCATCGTTTCAATCTCATAATAAAGAAGTCACCCTTTCCTCGACTTTTTGTTTTGTTGTCCAAGGTGGTATATGACAACTGGTAAAAGGTAAGAGTCAGCTGCAAAGTGCATTATGGATCCTGATTGTAATGGAATGAACCCATTTGTAGAATCTATTGTTATTCAACATTAGTGGGGAATGACTTCGAAATTCAGTGGCCAAAGGGGAACAGTGTGACATACAGGAAGTATGTTTCTTTAGTAAGAGAAAATAGAGAATTTGTAATTAAATCATTTTAGTCAATTAATAATTTAAGAGACAAGTTTAATACATCCTTTTTTTTTTTGCCTTTGATGTCAACTGGAGTTTAACATATTAATTGCCCCAATCCGATATGAAATAATGCAAATTTAATCCTATAAATGCTCTTTCCTATAAAAATGCTAGGATATAAAGCAGTTCTAGGTTGGGAACTAAGTTCCTATTGGGAGATGTCTCATTTTGGGATATCAAATATTTTAAATTCAGTCTGGCTGAGGACAAATTATTCAGAGGATACCTTTTGGATATAAGCTTTTTATACATGGCTAGGAATTCTGCCACGTATTTTGCCCCAGATTCCTCTGGTTTCATTGATAGTGGACAGGGCTGGTAGTCAGGCCTGGTGCCAAGGCCGGATAGCCCTGGACTTGACCTGACCATGCTTTTCAAGAGAACTGGTGCCTTCTGAGCATAAGCCCAAGGAGAAACCAGCCCCAGGTAGGGGCAGAATGCTGAGTTCCTTTTCTTTTCCCTCCAAAAGCTCTGTCGTTAGCCAGATGTGACACAGTGAGGTCAATCACTAATGTACAAAGACACTTATCCTTAAGTCAGGGAAAGATGACGTGACCAACATTACTCCTTGTCATGGATTGAATTATGTCCCTCCAAAAATGTGTATATCAATTTGGCTGGGCCATGATTCTTAGTATTTTGTGATTTTCCTATATGTTGTAAATCCTGCCTCTATGATGTTAATAACGGAGGATGGAGGGCAGTTGTGTTAGTGAGACAGGACTCAATCTACATTATTGGATTTTGTCTTGAGGCAATCTCTTGAGATATAAAAGAAAGAAGCGAAAAGAGAGACGGGGGACCTCATACCACCAAGAAAGTAGTGCCAGGAGCAGAGCACGTCCTTTGGACCCGGTGTCCCTGTGAGGAGAAGCTCTTAGTCTGGGGGAACATTGATGAGAAGGCCAACAGAGAGAGAGAGCCTTCCCCTGGCGCTGACACCCTGAGTTTGGACGTTTAGCTTACTTTACTGTGAGGAAATAAGTTTTCCTTTGTTAAAGCCATTCACTTGTGGTATTTCTGTTATAGCAATACTAGAGGACTAAGACAGCCATAATTCCCAGTATTGTGTGGTTGTCCTCCATTTTGTGATTGTAATTTTATGTTCAAGAGGATTAGGGTAAAATTGTAACACCTTCTCTAAGGTCACATCCCTGATCCAAAGTAAAGAATTTTTCCTGGGGTGTAGCCTGCACCACATTTTGCCTTACAAGAGATAAAAGGAAAGGGAAGCTAGCAGAGAAGGGGGACCTCATACCACCAAGAAAGCAGTGCCAGGAGCAGTGTGAGTCCTTTGGACCCGGGGTCCCTGTGTGGAGAAGCTTTTGCTCCAGGGTAAGATTGATGAGAAGACCAACAGACAGAAAAAACCTTCCCCTGGAGCTGATGCTCTGAAATTGGACTTTTAACCTACTCTACTGTGAGGAAATAAACTTCTCTTTGTTAAAGCCATTCACTTGTGGGTATTTCTGTTACAGCAGTACTAGATAACCAAGACAGTCCTCATTTTGCAGATATCTGTAGTTATTTATAGAGGAACTATAAGGTGCAAGGCAATGTGCTAGGAACTGTCACCAATGCACGTGTGAGGGTCTCTGTCACTGAGGAAGTTATAATCTAGTAAAAAGTAGAGAATGTCAGGTTGGCCAGAGGTAAATATTCAATAGAATTTTTCCCCAACCAAGTTCTAGAACAATTGAGAAAGACAAAGTTAACAGAAAGGTATGATTGAACTACCAGCTTTGGTATTCATAGAGTTGCTGGAAAATGTGGCTTACATATGTGGCAATAATGGGATTCTTATTAATGTACCCAGAATCAGGCAGATGTGGCTTCCAAGCCACTTCTCCACCCCTCACTTAGGTAAACCACAAGCATAGAGGAGCAGCCTTCCGACTATGCTTCCAAAAAAAAAAAAAACAGGAAAGTGTTAATTCCTGAGGGAAGCTATGCATATTCTGTTGATTATTTTAACTTTACCAATTAGATAGGTCTCTTGTGTTCTCATAGGAGACTCTATTGTAAAAAAAATTATTTTTTTCTAACATAATTATCTAGATTCTATCTTGTGGAATTTCCCAAACAAGAGATAAGAAATCAATGAATTTTGGGTGTGCCAAAAAAAGAAAAAGGAGAAGAAGAAGAAGGGGAGGAGGAGGAGGAAGAAGAAGAAGAAGAAAAAATTCATTGTTGAACGTATCTTTTTTGCTTTCACTTTTCTGGTTTATGTAATTCCACCAGGTAGAGCTCTCTCATCAAATCAACATCTAACCCAGGACTTGATGCAACCCAATATTTTCCTTCCTGGCTTCCATTTAATATACTTCATCTTTAGTATCCTTACTATATAAACTTTTGGGACATGCTCTCAGTTCTATCACCCCACCATCAGTAAAAATCTTTCATTTTAATTCACTCAGAATATTTCACTCTGCTCATCTGATGTATTCTCCTTCTGTGGCTATTTTAAGGGTATAGATGACACAACCTTGCTTGCAGAAAGTGAAGTGGACTTGAAGCACTTACTGATGAAGATCAAAGACTACAGCCTTCAGTGTGGATTACACCTCAACATAAAGAAAACAAAAAATCCTCACCATTGGACCAATAAGCAACATCATGATAAATGGAGAAAATATTGGTCTTGTCAAGGATTTCATTTTACCTGGATCCACAATGAATGCCCAGGGAAGTAGCAGTCAAAAAATCAAATGTTGTATTACATTGGGCAAATCTACTGCAAAAGACCTCTTTAAAGTGTTCAAAAGCAAAGATGTCACCTTGAGGACTAAGGCGTGCCTGACCCAAGTCAAGATGTTTTCAATTACTGCATATGAAAAGCTAGACGACAAATAAGAAAGACTGAAGTAGAATTGATGCCTTTGAATTATGATATTGGTGAGGAATATTGAAAATACCATGGACCGCCAGAAGAATGAATAAGTCTGTCTTGGAAGAAGTATAGCCAGAGTGCTCCTTGGAAGCCAGGATGGTAAGACTTTGTCTCATGTACTTTGGACATGTTATCAGGAGGGACCAGTCCTTGGAGAAGGACATCATGGTTGGTAAGGTAGAGGGTCATCAAAAAAGAAGAAGACCCTCAATGAGATTGACACAGTGGTTGCAACAAGGGGCTCAAGCATAACAATGAATGTGAGGATGGCGCAGGACTGGGCAGTGTTTGGTTCTGTTGTACGTAGGGTCACTATGAGTTGGAAACAACTGGACAGCACCTGACAATAACAACAACAAGAACAGCTTAAGGATTCTCCTTCTGTGGCCATTTAAAGGGTGTGTCTTAATAGTTTTCCTGGATCTTGGTACCCTCCAGAGAACTCATTCCAGTGTGTTCTCTGAGATCGATTTTCTCTGCTAGATTTTGTTCAGTGCTAGGCACACTTTCTAATTTAGTAACAATGAAGACAATTAAACAGTCTCCTATTTAAACATTGCTTCTGAAGCTTGTCTGCTTGTTGGCACCACCTAGAAAGCTTTAAAAACACTGATGCCAGGTCCTTTCCTAAAAGAATCTGATATATTTGGTCTAGGGTGCAGTCACCAGGTAATTCTATATCAGTAACATTTGAGAACCACTTAACTAAAACATGTCCCCTGTTTCTAATACTTTAGGAGCAGTTAGACCCTTTCCCACTTTATGTCCATCTATTCTGACTTAGAGTTGTGATTTCTTCCTTATCTGTTTAGCTTGTTTATGAACATCTGAACAGTCCTCTTAAGGAAATCTCTCTCTTGTTTTGGCTTAATCAACATGTCTGTTTTATTGAATTTTCATTCATCAATTGTTCCTATTGTAATAGAAAGACTGAAGCAATCCAAGAAGTTTGCATACTTTCTTTACCCTAAGGATAAAGCAGCAGTATATCGACAGGGAACTGCCAGAAATTCAGGCTGGTTTCAGAAGAGGACGTGGAAACAGGGATATTATTGCTGATGTCAGATGGATCCTGGCTGAAAGCAGAGAATATCAGAAGGATGTTTATTTGTGTTTTATTGACTATGCAAAGGCATTCGGCTGTGTGGATCGTAACAAACTATGGATAACATTGCGAAGAGTGGGAATTCCAGAACACTTAATTGTGCTCATGACGAACCTTTACATAGATGAATAGAGGCTGATGTTCGGACAGAACAAGGGGATACTGATTGGTTTAAAGTCAGGAAAGGTGTGCCGTCAGGGTTGTATTCTTTCACCATACCTATTCAATCTGTATGTTGAGCAAATAATACGAGAAGCTGGACTATATGAAGAAGAATGGGGCATCAGGATTGGAGGAAGACTCATTAACAGCCTACGTTATACAGATGACACAACCTTGCTTGGTGAAAGTGAAGAGGACTTGCAGCACTTACTAATGAAGATCAAAGACCACAGCCTTCAGTACGGATTACACCTCAACATAAAGGAAACAAAAATCCTCACAACTGGACCAATGAGCAACATCATGATAAACGGAGAAAAGATCGAAGTTGTCAAGGATTTCATTTTACTTGGATCTGCAATCAACAGCCATGGAAGCAGCAGTCAAGAAATCAAAAGACGCATTACATTGGGTAAATCTGCTGCAAAGGACCTCTTTAAAGTGTTGAAGAACAAAGATGTCACCTTGAAGACTAAGGTGCTCCTGACCCAAGCTATGGTATTTTCAATCGCATCATCTGCATGTGAAAGCTGGACAATGAATAAGGAAGATCGAAGAAGAATTGACGCCTTTGAATTGTGATGTTGGCGAAGAATGTTGACTATACCATGGACTGCCAAAAGAACGAACAAGTCTGTCTTAGAGGAAGTGCAGCCAGAATGCTCCTTAGAGGCAAGGATGGCGAGACTGTGTCTTAGACACTTTGGACATGTTGTCAGGAGGGATCAGTCCCTGGAGAAGGACATCATGCTTGGCAGAGCGCAGGGCCAGCAGAAGAGAGGAAGACCCTCAACGAGGTGGATTGACACAGTGGCTGCAACAATGAGCACAAGCATAACAACGATTGTAAGGATGGCCAAGACTGGGCAGTGTTTCGTTCCGTTGTGCACAGGGTCGCTGTGAGTCGGAACCTACTCGACGGCACCTAACAATAACAACAACAAGGATCCCGTGTCTTTTTATTTGGTAATTGAAAAATCCGCCACTCTTTTCTGGGTGCAACCTAATTTGGCTCTAAAATCTAAAGTCAGCTTGAGACCAAATGGTGGGGTGGCTATTGGGCCTATGGACAAGTATCATGAATTCAGTGTTAGTTGCTCTGTTGTTCTCTTCTGATCTCTAATGCAGAATGGAATTAAAGGCTGGGGACCAATCCTGTATGGTCTATCTAGGTAATTTAAACATTTAAAGCTCGAAGCTCATTAATGCTCTGTAAAACTCACCTGCACAACAGATCTGTCTGGAAAACAATAAAATGAATATTATCCATCCATTGATGCCTTAGTAAGTTTCACACTGTCAAAACACTGCAACTCAACAGCAGGCAAAGCTGTACTTGTGGAGCTCAAAGTCACACTGCAGCAGCCTCCACCCAACGTCCATGTGGCAGATCTCTGGATATGTTGCTATGGCCTGGTACCTGCAGCTCAGTCTATATAAAACAGCCACTCACCTAAGTTTGAAGCTGCTATAAGCTTTGATGAACCATCAAGGTTCAAGTGCCACATGATAATCACTTGCACAGGCAACTCTGCAAGAGTAGAGGAGCCCTCTTCTGTAAAACCGAATGCTTGAAGGAGCAGATCACAACATGTGCCTCCTGTAGTTAGGCTGGCCCAGCTTTGGTTTTATCCCAAATTCACCAATCATCTAAATCACTCTTCCAAGAGTGGGCCACTAACAGAGGCCCCTCAATATGTGGACCTGAAGCCAGGGGAGAGGACATTCCCTCCAGCAAAGGAGGTGAAACCTGAACACAAATGCCCTTTACACCAGCAGCATGAGAGTAACACAGCTTCTTAGTTCTGAGGAACAAAGGAGGACTCATTGAAGACTGTGGTCATGAGAGAGACAGACCTTGTACTAGATCTCAGAGGGCAGGAGGTGCAGCACAGAACAGGGCAACTGTAGAAGCAAGAGACTGAGAAAAAAGGCACAGAGGTGGTGTGGCCAATGAGGTGAGCCGTTTTGATTCTATCGCCACTGTTTAAGCTCTGTCTCTCCTCTGGCATTCTTTCCTTAATTAGCTCATCTTGCCCTGTTTATCAAGGTATTCCTGTTTAATATTTTATAAGATACCTTTTGTGAAACTTCTTCTGTGGCTTTTTGGGTGCAAACGATGGAGCACTGTATCTCAGCACTTCTAGCTCGGCAAACTTTCCAGTTTGGTCTCCAGTGAGAATCATGTCCCGGAGAGTTGTGGTCTCAAGTGGCTGAGCTCTGGATGTTGTTAAAGGTCATGAGGAAGTCAGAGATCTGCTGGAGAATCTGGCTTTCTTGTGGGATCGTGTGATAGATGGTATTGGTATGAGGAGAAGGGTCATGTGGTAGGTGCTGTTGGCACAGGACCAGCCTGAAGGAGGTAGTTTCTTTGAGTGAGGCTGTGAGTTTGTATTGAAATCAGGTATGAGTCTCTTGCCCAGAAACAGAGAAAAAATGGCCAATTAAGCTTCCCTTCATGGAAAAACACCCATCCTGTATTCACTGCACTCTTGTGAAAAGCGGCACAAATGATCTTTAATGTATAAATGTTTTAGCATATGAACAAATTTTGTAACTCGTAAACATAATTGGGAAAAACATTGTGACTTTTCAATGACGTGAATATCTTCTAGACAACACACACCCAGATACAGCAGAAATTTAGTCCTCCTTACAATCTGTAGTTAGCTAGCTGTCAGGAAAAATACATAAGTTGAGAATTATGAAGTATGCAAATTTAAACATTAAAAATTCATCTTAAGTGAAAGCAGAGAGGTGAGCCCAGTAGAATGTTAATCATCTTAAAAGGTAATATCTTTATTTTTTAATAATCGTCGTCATTGTCAGGTTCCGCCTGAATCTGGCCTCTGTAGATCTGCATTTCCCACATCTGGAAACATCTGGCCTCAGACTTTAGGATATCACTAACACCGTATCTTTGTGACTTGAAATGGAGAAGCTCATGTGGATAATCAGGCCGTGATTGTTCCAGTTCTGATAGCTGAGTGGTCTGTCCCCTTTACCTTTCAGTCTTTGGATTTGGCCTCCGCCTAGAAGCCAGACTTCTCAGGATAGGGTTTATTTTACACTCACTCCTTTTCCTCCCCAGATAGACTCACAGTACCCTTTTAAATCTTATTACTGGTCCTATTTTAAATATAAGGAAACCTTTTGCAGAGACTGTTGTGAGTATTAAATGAAATATAATGCACGTGACACCATCTAAATCATAGGTACTCAACAAATGTAAGCACCCACCACCCTACTTTCTCTTCCTGGGCATTTACTGGGGAAGGGCAAACATTGTACATATTATCCCAAGGATCTAAGTTATTTGGTAAGAAATCTCAGCTATCTACTATAGCATTCCAAACCAAAACCAAGCATATGGCCGTCAAGTCGATTCTGACTCATTGTGACCCCATTGGACAGGATAGAACTGCCCCATAGTGTTTCCAAGGCTGTAGATCTTTACAGAAGCAGACTGCCATATCTTTCTCCTGGAGAACTCTGGTGAGTTTGAATCATTGACCTTTTGGTTAGCAGCTTAGCGCTTAACCACTGTACAACCAGGATTCCTACCATATCATTAAAACAAACAAATAAAACAAGACAACCTGTTGCCATTGAGTCAATTCTGACTCATAGCGACCCTATAGGACAGAGTAGAACTGCCCCACAGGATTTCCAAGGAGCAGCTGGTGGATTTTAATTGCCATCCTTTTGGTTAGCAGCCATAGCTCTCAACCACTGTGCCAACCAGGGCTCTGAGTGGAATATCAAAGGAGAATATTCACAGTTATTGGAAAAGGCTAAAAGAGCCCTGATAAACCACAAAACAAACCCACCGTTGTCAGGTAGATTTGGACTCACGGTGACATCATGTGTTACAGAGTAGAACTGCTTCATAGAGTTTTCTTGGCTGTAATCTTTATGGAAGCAGGTCTCCGTGCTTTTCTTCCACGGAGCCACTGGGTGGTTTCAACTGCAAACCATTTGCACCACCCAGGTTCAAATGAGATAGTATAACTAAAAGTATGAATCATACTTTTCTATTTCTTTGTGGCTCTCAAACTTTTTTTGTCTCAAAACCCCTTTAAATGCTTAAAATTATTGAAGACCTCAAAACATTTTTTATTTATATGGGTTATATTTGATGTATTTGATTTGATATATATTTATATGGGTTATATTTGATGTACTGGTTCAGTGGTTAACAGTTTGGCTGCTAATCAAAAGGTCAGCAATTTGAATCCACCTGCTGCTACTTGGCAACCCTATGGGGAAGTTTTATTCTGTCTCACAGGGTTGCTACGAGTCAGAATCAACTCGATGGCAATGGGTTTTGTTTTCGTTATTTGATGTATTAGAAATTAAAACAGAAGTATTTTATACTATTTATTCATTTAAAAATAACAATAATGAACTTATTACATATTAACATGAATGACACATTATATTTTCCAAAAAAAATGTAGAGAATGACATTATTTACTACTTTTGCAAATCTCTGTAATGTCTGGCTAATTGAAGACTGCTGGGTTCACATATATACTTCTACATTTGCTTTGTTGTAATATGTTGCTTTGGTTGAAGTACATGAAGAGAATGTGGCCTACACAGATATGTAGTTGGGAAAGAGAGGAGCACTCTTACAGGCTTTTCAGATAGTTGTGAATATTTTCCTTTGATATTCCACTCAGACTCAACAGATGGTCATTTCTAAATGGTGAGTTGCCATCTGGGATCTTAAACCATATCATGAACATTTTGTATTTTATAACATTAATGTCCATTGGTCTAGCTTTCACTTTAAATGGATCTTTCACCCATGTATGATTTTATACATTGTGCAGAGGTTATTTGGAAAATATTGGTCTCCCGAGTTACGCAAGTCTTCCAAAAGTTAACACTTTTTATTACAGGATATTAAAAAAAAATCACATTTGTTAAAGTTACCATGATCTGATCAGAAAAATCTTGAAGTATTGGAAAGACGTCAAGCTCATGCTGGTAGATACGAGTTTTTCAAAATTCTAACCTTCACTTGAAAGTCCAAATCTTGTCAGTGACCACAAATGTTCTTAGTTATTTTTCCAGAAGTGACAGGTTTACTCTGTTCATTTTCAAGTAAATATCTGTCAAATACCCAAGTCTGAAAACCATTGTTTGTCTACCAGCTGTGTTTTCAATTAAAAATGGTGTTCTATGAAAAAAAGCAACAAGATCAGACTGTAACTTAAATACTCGTGCTTTTCCCTCAGACAACCATCTTATTTCAGTTTGCAGCAGACATGCTTTATGTGTATGTCCTATTTCATCACAAAGAACATTAAAAAGATGTGTTCTCATGTGGTAAAATTTAATAAAATTAATAACCTTATTTCTTTATTAAGGACATTTTTAAGCAAAACTAGCTGTTTTCTCTCCCTGAACATGCTTGACTCTGAGGAGTATAATTACAACTGGAACATGTTCATTTTGATGTCACTGTCTTGGTTTGTGCTAAGGTGCTGGCAGTTTTAGCCATGATTGATTTTGCATCATATGTACAAATTTTGTACGTCAACATATTAAAAAATAAAAATAACTTCTTAGCACTTTTATGAAATTACTTTTGACTTTGCAGAGTGCCTGGTAGGGTCTTGAGGATCCCAGGGGTTCTCGATCCATATTTTGAGCTGCTAATATATGCTTTAGATATTCTGTGGTCTAATACAGAATATGTACACAATAAGGAACGTCAATTCCATTATTATTATGTATTATAAATTTTATTGTGTGTGTGTGTATGTGTGTCTGGACCTATGGTAATAAGGGCTGAGTTGATTATACACCCCAGTTTCTGGCACATTACCATCACAGGTCTATAAGAAAGGCCCTCTCTTCAAGCTTCTAAGTTTTAATAATTTCCACCTCTTTTCTTTGTTCCCCCAGACCTAGGAGAGGTATCTGTTTCAGCAGTCACATCCTCTATGATAACTTTAGTGTTCCCTCTGTGGCTGTTCAGCCATCCAATACTTGGTGTGGGAATAAAGAACACCTAAGTGAGAACAAACAGTCTGTTTATTCAGAGCTTACTAGAGCAAAGGAGTCAGCCACCATCCCTTGCATTTGGCAGAGGTTTGAAGGCAGAAATAGCTTTATAGTGATAAAAAGGGAAGGCTTCAGGTATGCTCTGACTGGGGGCAGGTTTGGCATGAGAAAGCTGGAGGCAGGCTAACTAGAAGTGGAGCATTCTATGTGATTGGTTTGGGGGGCATATTTGGCTTTCTCTGGTCTTGAGTTGGGGGCACAGGCAAAAAATTAGGGAAGGTGGCAGTCAGTGAAGGAGCCCTGGTGGGGCAGTGTTTAAGCACTCAACTGCTAAACATAAAGGTCAACAGTTCAAACCCAGCAGCTGCTCTGTGGTAGAAAGATGTGGCAGTCTACTCTGTCCTACAGGGTCCTACAGGGTCGCTATGAGTTGGAATTGACATGATGGGTTTGGTTTTTAATGGTGATTGGCCAAGTCCTGACCATCTGGGCCAGTTGCTACAAGGTTGTGAACCTTACATGTGTGAATATATAGCAATAGAACATTGTATGTTCTGTTTTTACGTATTGTCTGGCCATTGTCCGTTTGTATATTCAATCTGTCCTTTGTTAATGCTTCTTTATATTAAGTTTTCCCTGTTAAAATAACTGCTTTGGTTATTGTTTTCTGATTAAATGCTGATAAAATCACTAATCTGTGTGCCCATAGTTATTGTACCCACATATAGTTAATCTAACAAGATTGCGTTTAATAGAGCAAAGTAATTGGGTAAATTATTAGACGAGCATTTAAATGACCATATTTCACCACAAAAATGAAATATGAAAAAGGATAAAGAAAGAAGGTGCAATGCTAGGGTGACCAACCATCCTTGTTTGTCCAGGACTGAGAGGTTTTCAAAATGCAGGACTTTTTGTGTTAAAACTGGAACAGTCTCAGGCAAACTGGAACAGTTGGCCACCCTCTGACAATGCCCAGAGGTCTGCTTCATTAACAATTGTCAAATAAAAAACAAATTTGGACTTAGTAAGGAGAGATTATATTTGAAACAATTATTGCAAGTGTTGGCAGGATTACTGCAATATGAAGAATGCTCTGATCACAAGATTTATAGGTGTCTTGAGGGTTAGGCAAAAGGGTTTTTTTTTTCTTTCTTTAATAGGGAAGAGTAAATAAGAGTATGCAGCCCAGGTGGTGCAGTGGCAGTGATTAAAGTGCTCTGCTGCCAACTGAAAGCTAGGTGGCTTGAACCCACTAACAGCTCACAGGAGAAAAAACCTGGTGATCTGCTCTTATAAATGTTTTGGCCTAGGAAACCCTGTGGGGCAGTTCTACTCTGTCCTATTGGGTCGCTAGGAGTTGGGATCCACTTGACGGTACACAGCAACAACAAAGAAAACTGACAGAATCAGGTGTAGAGAAGTGGGATAAGGTAGTCATTTCGTTGATCCAAGAATGTTTTTACCCTGAGGCCAGAGGGGCTGTTAAGGAGAGGTTGTACCTTGCTCAGGCTGAGAGTGTGCCAAAATCAGGGACCTGGGGGAAGGAGAGAATCCTAACCAAAGTCTGATTATCAAGTATTTTGTTCCAGCTGATCAGTGAAGACAAGTAGTTCAGCTAATCACTTATGAGGCAAAGACTGGGAATTTAGAGGGTCTGTGTCTAGCCTCGTCGTGGGTAAACAAGGGAGGCATCCATGAGACTTATCTAATTCATTTGGGGGAGGGTGGGGTTCTTTGTAGGAATCCGCTTCCCAAAACACATAAGGTTGGGGTGGATTTCTTAACCTTTGCTATTTTCCAGGATTACAGGGCTCCGGTCAAGTTCAACATTGTCACAGCCACTGAAGTTTTCTCTCTACCCAAACAATATGATGCACTCCAATCAATGACAGCAGCATTCTGTCCTTGATTCTCCATGGGAGGGGAAATCTAACACCAGACTTGGTGGGGAGGGGGTGAGCAAGAGTAATTTCATAGCCTAACCACCACTGAGGGTGCCCTCTTTCTCCAGGGTAAACAATGGCCTGAGTTTGGGAGGAGACAAATTATTCCCTAAATCTAATCAGCGATAACAGGTGTTAAAAGTGTTCAGAAAACCATACAGTACTATAGGGGATGCTCACTTTCCCTCCACCTTCTTTATATCATGTTGACTGAGGATGATTACATTCATAGGTGATCTTTAAATTAGGCAAAAATGTACATTTGTTCTAAAACAACGGAACAAAGGAAATGGAGATAAACATTTAATGTTTCTGAAGACATTTGCTCAGGCTCCCTAACAGAGGGCAATTTAATTCCAAAAGATTGCATGTATTGATCGAAGTACTAGCCCCTAGATACTTAACAGGTGAATGAAACCAATGAAAAGGGTACTTACTGTTCACATTTTCCAATATCAGAAAACAAGTATTAATAAAGGGAGAAAGTAAATTTTAGGAAATGATACTTTCCCCAAAAGGTTTCATTTATTGAAAATGTTTTCTGAAATAGGCTTGTAGATTATTAGCATAAAACAATATTTGCCTTTAAAAGAAAATGAGGTCAGAGAGTACAACTTCCGGAAGATTACCTTCAGGTGCCGCTCTGGAGAGAGAAGATAGCCTTAGCTCCTGGAAGCAGAGCTGGGCCTTAAGGGAGCTTCAAATCTTGAGAAAGCCCCTTGCAGTATTGTGAAAATGTGTTTGTCCCTGTTTTTCACTTTTCTGTTTCCTCTCCATATTTTTCAGAACCCTGGTAGCACAGTAGTTAAGAGCTACAGCTGCTAACAAAAATGTCAGCAGTTTGAATCCACCAGCTGCTCTTTGGAAATCCTACGGGGCAGTTCTGCTCTATCCTATATGGTCGCTGTAGTAGGAATCGACTTGACAGCAACAGGTTTGGTTTGCTTTGGCTTCTTTATAGGTCTCTTTAGAGGAGCCCTGGACTGCTAACTAAAAGGTTGGATGTTTGATCCCATGAGCTGCTCCACAGGTGAAAGATGTGGCAATCTGCTTCCATAAAGATTTACAGCCTTGGGGACCCTATAGGGTAGTTTTACTCCATCTTATATGGTCACTATGAGTTGGAATTGACTCAACGGCAGTGAGTTTGGTTATGGTTTTTGGTCTCTTAATCTGCACCCAATTGTTGTCTACCTACTGACTCCAAAATGGTGCCTACAATGGACCTCCCTTGAACAATGGGATATGTAATCCCTTCCGGGAGTTTCTATCTGAAGATACTTCATTAAAAGAAAAAAAAAATTACATGCAGATCAGGTGCTATGCTTTTTGCCTATGAAGGTTAAAGTAACACCTTTAGCATTTGTTATCTGTGGTATATAAACAAATCACCTTGCAGTGTGAGAGACTGAATATACAAATGGACAATGGCCCAACCGTATGTAAAAATAGAACTCTGACCTACTATCTTTGCAGCAACCAGACCAACAAGTCAAACCACAACTTCTATAGCAATCAGTTCCAAGTGGCCAGGACTTGATCAATAACTGCCAGTTTCCCTAATTTTTGTTCCTGTTTCCAACTCAGGACCAACCAGAGAATGCCTGATATGTTCCCCAGACCAATCAGACAGGATGCCCTACTTCTAGTTAGCCAGCATCTAGCTTCCCCATGTCAACAACCTCCAATCAGAGCATATGTGAAGCTTTCCCTTTTTTCCACTATAAAGCTTTTACACTCTCCTACCAGGAACTGACAGAATTCCAACTGAGATGTTTCAACAAATGGATACAGTGCTGGAAATGCTCACTCATCTATGCCAAGAAATTTGGAAGACAGCTACCTGGTCAACTGACTGGAAGAGATCCATATTTAAGCCTATTCCAAAGATAGGTGACCCAACAGAATGCAGAAATTATCAAAACAATATCATTAATATCACATGCAAGTAAAATTTTGCTTAAGATCATTCACATCATTGACAGGGAACTGCCAGAAATTCAGGACAGATTCAGATGAGGACATGAAACCAAGGATATCATTGCTGATGTCAAGATGGATCTTGGCTGAAAGCAGAGAATACCAGAAAGATGTTTAAACCTGTGTTTTATTGACTATGCAAAGGCATTTGACTGTGTGGATCATAACAAATTATGGAAAACATTATGAAGAATGTGATTTCCAGAACATTTATTTGTGCTCATAAGGAACCTGTACATAGATCAAAAGACAGCTGTTCAAACAGAACAATGGGATACCGATTGGTTTAAAGTCAGGAAAGGTGTGTGTCAGCATTGTATCCTTTCATCATACTTATTCAATCCGTATGCTGAGCAAATAACCTGAGAAGCTGGACTATATGAAGAAGAATGGGGCATCAGGATTGGAGGAAGACTCATTAACAACCTGAGATATGCAGATCACGCAACCTTGCTTGCTGAGAGTGAAGAGGATTTGAAGCACTTACTGATGAATATCAAAGGCTGCAGCTTCCAGTATGGATTATACCTCAACATAAAGAAAACAAAAATCCTCACAACTGGACCAATAAGCAACATCATGATAAACAAAGAAAAGATAGAAGCTGTCAAGGATTTCACTTCACTTGCATCCGTAATCAACACCCAAGGATTCCTTGATCAGCAGTCAAGAAATCAAAAGACACATTGCACTGGGCAAATCTGATGCAAAAGACCTCTTTAAAGTGTTAAAAAGCAAAGGTATCATCTTGAAGACTAAGGTGCCTGACCCAAGCCATGGTGTTTTTAATCACTTCATATGCATATAAAAGCTAGGCAATGAAGAAGGAAGCCTGAAGAAGAATTGAAACCTTTGAATTATGGTGTTGAAGAAGAATATTGAATATGTCATGGACTGCCCAAAGAATCAACAAATCTGTCTTGGAAGAAGTACAACCAGAATGCTCTTTAGAATCAACGATGGTAAGACTATGTCTCACATACTTTGGACATGTTATCAGGGATCAGTCTCTGGAGAAGTACATCATGCTTGGTAAAGTAGAGGGTCAGCAAAAAAGAGGAAGACCCTCAACAAGGTAGATTGACACAATGGCTGCAACAATGGGCTCAAGCATTGCAACAATGGGCTCAAGCATCACAACAATTGTGAGAATGGCACAGGACCGGGCACTGTTTCACTCTGTTGTACATAGGATCACTGTGAGTCAGAACTGACTCGACTGCACTTAACAACAACTACAACCCACCTTTGAGAAGCTCCTGTATGTGCAAAGAGTTAAGCCAAAAGGCTGGTGGTTGGAACCTACCCAGAGGCACCTTGGAAAACAGTCCTGGCCATCTGCTTCTGAAAGGCCACAGCCTTGAAAAGCCTATGGAGCAGTTCTACTCAGCACACATGGGTTGTCATGAGCTGGAATGCACTCAAGGGCTACTAACAACAGCAACAACAGCCTGCCTTTCAGTTTCTGTCAAATGTGAGTGATGATGGTTGACTCTCACTGTTATTCTGACTAAATAGCCTGTTTGTTCTCATTTGTTCTTTGTATATTTCTGCCAATGTTTGTAATGCCTGTTGAGTTAAGAAGTAGAGGAATCAACAGTTATTTAGATTGTCAAGTTCTTTGGGCATGATGTTTGGTTTTAGAAATATTACTGCTTTTAACCTTCACAAAAATCCCATGATAATGCCCATGATTGAAAAGATGAGTGGACAGAGGCTCAGAGAGGTAACTTGTCCAGGGATGTTCAGGTTGCTGTGAACTGGTTTAATCAATTTGGTCCTTCTTAACTATTAGGCTCTTTTTACTAGATCATGATAAACCAAAAACCAGTTGCCCTTGAATTGATTCTGACTCATGGCAGCCCCATGTGTGTCAGAGTAGGACTTTGCTCTGGAGGGCTTTCAATGGCCAATTTTTTAAAAAGTAGATTGCCAGGCCTCTGGACACCTTTTGGTTAGTAGTTGGCCATTTTAACTGTTTACACCATCCAGAGATTCTCTGTCTCTCTCTTTACCTACCTACCTACCTACCTACCATCTATCTAATCTATAATTGTTTAATATATGCATATAGTAATTGTCTCCTTATCTGTCTATACAAACTAGGTTGTGATATCCTTGAACGCTGGAACTGTGGCTTTTATCTCTGTATCCTATATGCTTAGCTTAATTTCAGCATACCAAAGGATCACATAAATGTTTTCAAATGACTGAGTGAATGAATAGCACTAACTCCCTTTGCTAGGTAAGGCCACTGAAAACAGAGCTGACATAAACCTTCCCATGTGGTAGCTAAGAAATCAACTAGGGCTTTGGAAATTCTGGTATACAAACAACTGTAGAGTAGAAAATTCTGATAAATGAAGGGCAGTGGAGATTAGAGTTGAGTGCCCACTGTAAAGCAGTAACTCATATCAAAGAGAATCATTCAAAAGTCAGTGAAAATAGGTGCTGTGGTTTGTTTGAATAATTTAGGCAGTTCTACACCCAATACATCAGTGGTGGGTAATTTTCTGCTGTATTTTTCCAGAACATGAGATGAAGCTATCACTGACATTATTTCTACTTTCAAAAATGTTCCTGAAAGGGAAATCTGAGATAAGTGATAAAAAAAAAAAAAAAGCTCCGTTTTAGATATTGCTGAGCTATTTAAATGAGAGGAGCAACGATTTGGTTCTCTCATTTGGACCATTTCACTGAAAGTAGGATGTGTTGTTTTTGAAAGTCTTGGTTTCTCTTATTTGAAATTCTTTCCTGCTTTGCTAAGAAAAAAAAAAGCTTACCTATTTTATTGTGTATAGTTTTTTCAAGTGTCCAAATAGATTTAACTGTGGATAATAAGTGGAGCTAAAATTAAATTGAACTAATTTTAAAATCACTTAGAGATGTTTCTAATAGCTTCCTCCAAAGAGATTTAAGTAAGATTGCCATGGGATGGGTCAAAACCATCTCCACAACAAAAACAACAACAATTAGTATGCAAAAGAGGAGTATGTGCATTTAAAATATATTCCTGGTGATAAGCATTGATAGTAGTAGAAAATGTAGACCTTATTTTAACCCTCAACTCAAACACTCCATACACACCCCACAAGGAAATGAATGGACAAGGGACAAAGCCTGCCTGGCAAAGAAAAAGAGTAGTTTTTCCTCATCAAGGTTAAAAAAAACTCAACCTTAGATACATCTACTGTTCCCATCCTGTCTGGAGCAAAGGAGAATGAAGACAACCAAAGACACATAGAAAATGTTAGTCCAAAGGACTAATGAACCACAAGCACCACAGCCTCCACTAGCCTGAGCCGAGAACAACTAGATGGTGCCTGGCTACCACTTGCAGCTCTGACATGGATCACAATAGACAGTCCCAGACAGAGTGGGAGAAAAATTGTAGAAAACTCAAATTCACAAAAATAGACCAGACTTACTGGTTTAACAGAGACTGGAGGAACTCCAAAACTATGGCCCCCAGACTCCCTTTTAACACAGGACAGAAGTCACTCCAGAAGTTTGCCCTTCAGCTAAAGATTACACAGGTCCATAAAACAATAACACATGTGAGGAAAGTGCTTCTTAGCTTGATCATGTAAATAAAAACAAATGGGCAACACCTGCCCGAAAGGAAAGCCGAGAAGGCAGGAGGGAACAGGAAAATGGGACCAATGGAAATCAGGAAACGGGTGGAGAAGGGAGACTGTTGACATGTTGAGAGGATTACAACCAATGTCACAAAACAATTTGTGTATAAATTGTTGAATGGCAAACTAATTTGCTCTGTAAAACTTCCACGTGAAGTGCACATACACACACACACACACACGCACATACACAAAAGATTATAGCCTAGGAAAGCCTATGGGACAGTTCTACTCCGTCATATGGGGTCACTATGAGTCAGAAGCAACTTGATGGCATCCAACAATGACAACAACAACAACAAAAACAAAACTCAACCTCATGTCCTTCCCACCCTGGAAATGTCACAGAGCACTTTCAAGTACCCAATATCATTTAATCCTTGGAAAAATCCTGTGAAAGAGGCAGGGCAGGTATTTTTGTGCCCATTTTATGGTTAAGAAAAAGGATGCCCAGAATAACTAAGTTATTTCTGTATAGCCAAGCCTCTAATAAGAGACATATCCATTTAGCAGAAAGCAGCCATTCAGTACTGCTTCATGATGGAGACTGAGTTCATCCATTGCCCAAATTTATGTAGAAATGGAGTAGTTTTCTCTAGTAACCTCAGTAGCTTCATTGATGTCCATTATCAGATTTTGTGGGAAGCAGAGAAATTATTAAATGGGACCACTTATACTGGGGTAAGAGGAGCCTTAGTGGAGCAGGGATTAAAGTACTCAGCTGCTAACTAAAACCACCAGCTGCTCTGCAGGAGAAAGATGTGGCCGTCTGCTTCCATCAAGACTTACAGCCTTGTAAACCCTGTGGAGCAGTTCTACTCTGCCCTGTGGGGTTGCTATGAGTCAGAATCAACTGCATGGCCGTGGGTTTGATTTTCTTGGATGGGGGGGCTTACATATGCAAATAATTCACTTGAAACATGAGTGAGCCATCTATGATTGTGTCTTTTAACCTTTGTGCTTCAAAGCATGTTCTTGAAGAAGAGGCCAGATTACTCATTGCTTTAGATTGAAGGTGAAGTCCTATTTTAGGAAATTAAAGTAAAATGACCAAAGTTTAATGTAACATCCAGCTGCCATCTCCAAAGGGAATCAGAAACTATAGCCCAAAGATCATGATTTGATTTTTGGTATCTCCATTACCCTCTGGGATCAGTGGCAGTTCAGTGGTAAAATTCTCACCTTCCATGGGGAGACCAGGCAGTGTTTGATTCCCTTGTGCATGGGGTTGCCATGAGTCTGGATCTGACTCCATGGTAGCTGTGTGAGAGACCCAAAATTAAGGTGCTTAACCCTAGTAAAATGGCTGGTCTGAATCTGAGTCCAAACTCCATCTTAACTTCTGCTTACTTACCTAGCTACTGTTAACCTTTGACATAAATTTAAGCCTGTAGTTAAGGAAATGTTACTTTCTGTGGTTAGTCTAAGGATGTAGAAAAAATGTTCCCAAAGGGGGTCTTGAGGTAAATGGCATGTCAGAAATCTCCCACCAAGCAGCTTTCAGGAAACATCTTGCTCAAGAAGCTATTTTTAACAAAGTATTCTCAGAAGGAATGTGCTATGATTGTCTTGTGACCACCCTGTATGTTGCACTTTAGTCATGTATTTCTGTGATTTAAGAATATAACCAACCCAAATAGTCCACCTATATGCTTTGTACCAATCCCTTTCGATTTCCCGCTTTGGGTAATTCCACCTCCCACTTGCCTAAATCGCTGAGCACTGTTCAAAAATACTGTACTGTTAGTTCTTGATTTTACCATATATCTGTACACCTTCAGCCCGGTAGAGCGTTTGGTTTCACTTTGTGGGACTGAACATTTTCCCGGTTCAAACTATTTTGAACCTTCAATTTTTTTTTTTTTTTTTTTGCTTTTGACAGAGTATGAGTTCTTACTCTTTGACACAGTCAACAACAAAATCATCCTCTACATATTTCTGTATAGTAATTAAATGTAGAAGTTCAAAATGAAAATAGTTACAAAGAGCTGAGATACAGGGAAAACCAGATTTACTTGAAAGAGGAAAGAAAAGTAGTTTGCATTTCCTTACTACATAAAAAAACAAACAAAACCCCCCCCCAAAACAAAAAACCCCAATTCCGACTCACAGGAACCCTACAGGACAGAGTAGAACTGCCCCATAGGGTTTCCAAGGACCTCCTGGTAGATTCTAACTGTAGCCTTTTTGGTTAATAGCCATAGGTCTTAACCACTATGTCACCAGCGTTTCATAGTTCACCATATTTTAATGTTTTCCTCATATTTTATCAAATACCAATAATACCAGCAAAAACAAAAACACAAAACAGCCATGTGGAATTTGTGACTACTTCGGAGGCATCTCTAGTTGGACTTGAACCTCTAACCTTTCCATTATAGCCTGCTAAACCTCTTGAGGAGCCCTGGTGGCACAGTGGTTAAGAGCTTGGCTGCTAACCGAAAGGCAGACTGTTTGAATCCACCAGCTGCTCCCTGGAAGCCCTATGGGGCAGTTATACTTTGTCCTATAGGATTGCTATGGGTCGGAATCCACTCAACAGTAGTGTGTTTTTTGTTATAAAATGATAAGACATACCATTTCCATTGTTTATTCCTGGTATATCTTTAGCATCTTGGACAGTGCTGCAGAGATAGTAACTGTTCAGCATTTGTTGAGTGGATGAATAAATATATTGATAAAGGAGACTTAGTAGTAGTGCTTCCTCATATTTCAGGCTCTGTGTTACATGTTGGGAGATTATGGGAACAAAACAGATAAGGTCTGTGCCTTTGAGAGACTCAATGTCTAATACAGGACACACACATATCACTGATCACACTCACATATAATTATAAATTGTGAAGGGATATTAGTTGTTTCAGAAAACTTTTCATTTTTTTTTTCTTAAATAAGAAATGGTTACCCTTAGGGAATGGTTTGGTTTCCCTTATACAATTGATACCCATGGATTAAACTTCCCTTTTATTCTATTTTCTAGGATACTCAGAACTAATTTGAGCCAAATTTCAGAAATTATGTTGACCTTATGATCAACATGTTTGTACTCTCATTTTAATTGATCTTAACATTCTAGCCATTCATTCATTCAATAAATACTTATAGAATACCTACTATGTACCAGACTGAGTCCTAGGTTTACAGTATTGAACAAAACAAATATGATCTTTGTCTCTGTAGAGGTTACAGTATAGAGGAAAGAAATAAATTACCTAGTAATTACACAAACAAATGTAATAACCACATGGAAAAAGTCTTAGGAGGGAAAATCGTGGTGCCATGAGAGAGAATAATGGAGAGGAGAAGGGGGACCTAATACCTCTCCAAGGAACTGATATTTTGAATGGAGACCTGAAAGATGAGTTGTGCAGATGATGAGAAAGAAAATTGTGTGTGTGTGCGTGTGTGTGTGTGTGTGTGTATACGTATGTATGTATGTGTAGGGAGGTGGTTCAAGAATTGAGTTGATGGAGGTAAGAGTGTGCCATTTCAGACAGAGGAAGCAGAGAAAGATCAACTCTCTAATAACTGGAAGAAGCCCAAGTTGGTCGATGCTTATTGAGCTATAGGGAGAGGGGCACTAGATGGCGAAGGAGCTCGTGTAAAGCTTAGAAGGCTTCTTTAAGAATTTGATTTTTATCTTCAGAACATTAAAAGCTATTGAAAGATTTTAACCCAAGAGGTGACATGACTGGATTTCCACTGTATTAAGTTTACTCTTTTAGCTGCTCATGAAATGGATTGGGGAGAAAGAAGTGGGGAATTTCAAAACACTTTGTAAAAAATATTGTTAATATAAGCAATTCTTGTTTTTTGAATATCTTCATTAATATATATAACATTGTAGACTTTTGTTTAAAATTCATACTTTTTATTACCATAAAGAACAGTCTCTCTTGTCCTACTTTAATTGTTTTAAATAGCCTTTTTTAAACAGATATTGAATGTTGTCAGAGATTTTTCTGAGAAGAGACTTTGAAGATGCTTGAAAGGAGAAAAAAGTAATAGAAAATAAGAAATGATGTGGAAAAAAAAAAAAGAGGCTGAATGCATCAAAAGTACTCTCCTACCAGTTTGCCAGCTTAACTGGAGATGAAACTCTTCTAATTTTTGTTCACCTAAAGATACAAAGGCCTCATCAATAGTAAGAAATTGATAAATGTTTGTAGAATTAATTAAGACATTCTTATCTTTTTCCAAACTTCCTTTGTTTCATAATGGGAAACTGGGGAAATTTTTTTTCTGTCCCTTTCCCCTGCCTTATCTCTCTGTTAAAGCAGAGATGACTGTGAGGTCCATGAAGCCATGGATCTTGTCTGTTGTGTTCACGATTATATGCCTATCTAGTTCAGCCCCTTGGACATAGCAGGAAACATATATATGTGTGTGTGTAATATGTGTTTGTGGACTAAAGCAATACATACAGCAATATGGCCTTTTCTTTTTCCCATTATGAAATTGGTTGTTTCTGTAAGACCATTATTGGGGCAACTTTATATACTCCCTATGCAAATGGCATGGTGGCATCAGAGGTCTTTTAACTTCAGGGGTAGAGAGGAAAATCAAGATCAGCATCAGCAGCCCAAGACTGATCCCCATGGAGCAGAGGTCAAAAATACCTCTTCTCTCCAGTATTTTTGCCAATGCTGACACCAGCTGTCCCTCTCACAGCACTCTCTACTTCTCTGCTGGGTTCGATAATTAGTTGCAGTGGCCATGCAGAACTCACAGATGATGGTCATGATTATGAGGTTTTTTGGGGAAATGCAGTCATACGTTGCTTAACGTCTACGATACATTCTGTGTAAAAGGATGTTATGTGATTTGGACGTTTGTGGAAACACCATATTACTTACCAAAGTATATAAGCTTCCTCAGCCTCTGTTCCCTTCTGCAGTACCCCCCAATTCAGCAGCTTCTCTAGGGTGCCTCTCTGATCCCTCTTCTCTGGCCCCAGATCACTCACTCCTTGCCCTTTTCTAAGCCCTCCTGTAACCCCTGCCTTATAGTCCCTTCCCCAGCATCCCACAGTAGCCCAGCTGCACTAACCTGATTTGGAAGAGCAGCTGCACACTGCATGCTGTGAGCAGACCACGGAGGTTCTGCTGAGCTTTGCAGCCGTGCAGACTCTTAGCCCAACCACTCAGCCTGACTTGTCGAGGTTCACTGACCTTCAATGACTAGTCTCCACATCACCTCAAGACTCCCTGCCACCCTCTCCCTCTTCCCTTCCTCCTCCCTCTGCCCCTTTCTTCCTGGATCCAAAGAAGTGTATATACTTTGCTGTATACACTGTATATACTTAGCAAAGCTATATGGGACCATGGACATATATGTAGTTCAACGTTGCCCAAATGGATGTTTTGTGGTGCATGACTGTAATAGGTTACAATTCAGGATCAGGAACAGCTCAGGATACAGTTCTTTGGTAAGGACAGTTTCTCAGTTCTGCCCACAGGCATGCCTCTCCCTGGCCTTTGGCTTTTTGGCCCTTGGCAACTTTGCCTCCCAGCCCCTTGGCCCCTCAGGTCTCTTGGGCCTCTTGGACCAACCTGGCTTCTGCCCTGCTTAGGTAAGTGTCACAAAGCTCTTCATCTCCACCAATAAGTACCCAGAGGCACCCCATTCCACCAGGAAGCCTCCTGTGTGAAGGCATTCAGCTTTCTTACCCCATTGACCTGCAAGCCCACTGTGCTGTCTCCTGCCAGTCTCCTGGTTCTTCTACTGCTAGTTCTCTGCTGTACTTGCCACCACTTCTCACTGTCTTGCACTGTCTCCAGTGTTACAGCTGTCTGTGTCCTGGGTCTAGGAGGTTTTAGTGCAGGGATCCCAGGTCCAAAGGACATGCTCCACTCCCAGTTCTTCTTTCTTGGTGGCAATGAAGTCCCGCCTTTCCACCTCTGTGATGGCTTATTTTAAGCCTAGCGGGATGGCAAAACTGACCAATCCCTTCATTAGGATTCCATATACCTTATTTGCATGGTCCGACACCCAAAAAGTGTCATGCACCCTATTTGCATTGTTAGGAAGCTGTCCAATCCCCTTGGTGGGCCACAAGCATCTTATTTGCATAGCCCCACCCAATCATTTGGTGGGACTTACAAGACCAAGTCTAGAAAGGCTATATAAAAGTGATCCATCATACCACAGTCCCCTAGCCTGGAAAGAAACCAACTCTAAAGTTTGAAATCCTTAAATTCCATGATGGTTTCCTTAAGAAGACTGAGTAGAGATGCATGTGAATTTACATTTGCAGGCAAAGGTGGAGGAGAATGTAGCCTACACTTCAGTCTTGCTGTCATTTAGGTGGCTTATTTGCTCTGAAAACAGCTGTAAGTGGCTTTTTAGTCTATCACTCATCTCGTCTGGCAATGGAATTGCTCCTCTTGTTAGCGACATGCACAACATTGAACAAGAAGTGCTTTAGGCCGTCTTTCAACACGTCATCACAGCCAGACCATCTAGCAAAAACCTTGAAAAATGCGCTCCATGTAGTTCACACACCAAGTATCCACAGCTAAATTAAGATGCTAATGACTGTGTTGATGACTGGAGTGCTACTGAGAAAGAGATGTTTCTTCTCTGCCAAACCCGTTTAGAATATTTTAAGCAACTGGACATTTTATTTCCATGAAGACTCTGTTTTCAAGGTTTTGAACAAAGAGATAAATCTTATTATGCACCACCGAAGGCTGTAATAGTTGCAATGGGCCAGATATAGAAATGGGGTGTTTTAAATGTCATCTCACTACCTTTCTTCCAGCTTAGTAAAAAGAAGCTGATGATAGCTTCAGCAGCTGACTCAGAAGCTTCTCTTGAACTCATCAGGACATCTTCTAGGAGAGGAGACTCTGGCATCCTGTCTAGGCCCTGGGCCTTCTTATTAGCCTTTCAACTGTTTCCTGTCTAGTTATTCTCTACTTATGGCTCATATATTTCCACAAGGAAGTGTCTTACCCCAAATTGCCTTTCTTCAATGACTCAATAAAAAAATTCTATTAGTAGAATTTTAAGTATAAGTTTATTACAAGACTAAACTTCTGATCTCTCCATCCTTACTCCACACCTACTCATTAATCAGTCTTCACCCTCTCAATCAATGTTCAAGGCAGAAACTTGGAAATCATCTTTGACACCTCCATCTTCTCCACCCCTCATACTGGATCCATCAAATCAGGTTGTAATTCAAAAGCATCTTTTAAATCTGAGTCTTTCTTAATTTCCACTGTTACAACTCTATTTCAAGACACATCTTCTTCCATGAGGACTAGTATTATAGCCTCTGAATTGGTTAATAATTACATCTATATTGTTATCTCTGTCTAATAATGGGAGGTTTACTAAAACAAATATTTATACATCACCAGTAAGCAGTGGCAAAATATAGATAAAAAGCATTCTTGGGAATAAACTTAATGACAGATGTTCATATTTTTGCATAAGTTAAACCTGGAAACTATTGAAATACTGGAAGTGTAGAAAAAATATTGAGCAAAAGCAGATCTGTGACATTCTCTTGGATGTGATGGGTATTTTCGCTCTGTTTTGTGTATGTAATTCAATCCCAATTAAATTTTTCTGAAGATTAAAGTTTAGATTTCACAAGAAATATCTGCAAATTTTTTCAGATTAGGTACAAACATCTCCACACACAAGCAAATGCTGGGTAAAATAAACCAAAGAATATTTGGAATCAACCAAGAGGGATAAATCACCATGGGACAAAAAATGAAGAGAATATAAAACATCAGAACTGTACGATGTTGCTGCCAATATCCTCATAGGACTATTGGAAATATACTGAGATCCTAACAACTGGGTATGTTTTTCAGACACACACAGAAGAAATATTTAAAAGCAGAATGCTCTACACGGGTTTCAGTGCATAGGGAACTAGAGCTGAGCTTCTTGGATAAAACTAGAATCATCAAGGGCTACTCCACCCCTGAAATAAATATCAGGAAAACTTCATCCACAGCAGCAAGAAGGTTCACCTTCAATGTGGTTGTCCACAGGGAAAAAATTCCATTGAAAAATGAAAATTCTAGAAATGTGTCAGGAATGAGGTAAAGAAATTTAGAGCAAGTTAAATCCCCTGAGATTGGCAAAGTTGAGTAGGAAACTGCCAAGCAGGGCATTTTTACAGTCCAGAGAATATTTTACGTTCCAGAAAAGCAATGTAACATGACAAGATGAAGATGAGCTCATAGTTCAAAGTGCTCAAACCACGAAGAAGGAACCAATGTGGAAGAGCATCACAGATACAGTAAGTAGAAGAATTTAGATGCTTAGAACCAGAAATAACAAAAACAGTCTGAAAGAAAATTTACAATACATTTATTTAAAATGTTCAAAAGTCAAAGAATTAAAAATATATAAAAAGAATGAGAAAATTTGAAGTGAATCTTTTTCTGTATATTAAATAACGTCTCATTGTAAGGATTTAGTAAATTAGACACAGTTGAAGATAAAATTCGTGAACTGGAGAGTAAATCTGAGGAAATCACTTAGAATACACCACTGGGAGACAAAGTATAGAAAATTTTAAAAGATTGTCAACAGATATAGAGGCCAGAATGAGAGCCAATATTTTCTATTAAGCAATATTTTGATTAATCATGGTTAAGAATTTTCTACAATTGAAGAAAAACATGATTTCTAAAATTGAAAAGTCTCATGCAGAAAAAAAAAAGAAAACAAATTTCATGTGGCGACATCATGGTGAAATGGCATGATTTCAAAGAAAAAATTATTACGAAAGCTATTAGAAAGAAAATAAAGGTTGCTTATAAGGATGAATTTTAAACTGGCAGCAGACTTCTTATCAGTAATAATATATATCAAAATATGATGGGATTATATTCTCAAAATGCTGAGAGAAAATAACATTAAATGATAATTTAAATTCTGAGTTAAATATGCATAATTTAATTAAATGTACCTTAGTTTGAGTGGACTAGTTTATTTTGTAGATTAAAAAGAGTCTTAGTGATTTTACAGAACAAAAGCTTATTTCTTACTCTTGCCCAGTTTGTGGCAGTTATATGCACTTGTTCAGGTTAACTCTTCTATATTCACTGACTCCTTGATTCAGAATGCTCCAATTTCTTGGTTGCAGGACCTCACCATGAGGCCTCCATATTTGCTGCTGAAGGGAAAGAAAGGGCAAAGGGAGCTAACACCTGTTTCTTCTCGGCTTCAGCCCAGAATAGATGTATGTATGTCACTTGCACTCACAGACCATTGGATAAAACTAGTCAATTAACCTCACCCAGTTTCAAGGGGATTGGTAAATGTTATCTTTCATATGACTGGAAAGAGAGGAAAACCAGATATTAGGAGCACTAGTGATGTCTACCACTGTCCAACTCTCTAGTACCAGATTTTCAGTTCCTTCTTCCCAAACACAGAGCGTACTAATCCTTTCTTTAATCGAGAAAACCCCAATGTCTCCTTCAGTAACAAAATCATAGTTAAGTTCAGGATCTCTATGGGATAAAAGTGGTCCTTTTATTAGATCCAAATATAGCTCCTGTTGGCCGAGAGGCCTGTAATATAAAAGCTGTCAATTGGTAAAATACAATTTACAATGGTGGAATTGGTTTTGGTTAAGCAGAATAAATGCTTCCATTCAGAAATGAGGAGAATAGAAAATACTCAGTAGTCACTGGTCTGTAGCAACTTTGAAGTTCTGATGGCAGACATTGGGAGGGCACTCTTACCTGGAAGTGGGGAATATTCTAATCTCTAAAGAGCTCTTTTATCTTCTGGCTTTGTCTTTCAAGAGGTTCTTTTTTAATTATTCCCCTTGGCCTCATCTGAAGTAGTATCAGGAAATGTCTTCCTTGGGAGATGTTTTCTCCTCCTACTTTCTGCTCATAGAAAGTTGGATGTCCAAAGATTAGTTTAAGTCTAGAATACTCAAATGTATTTTTATTTTGAGCTTTTAGTTTAACTCTCTCAAAATTTAATAGGTTTCATTTTTCTTTGATTGAAGTCAATTCCATATGCTAGTGATTACCTCTAGAGTTCCTTTCAAAGCATGATTCTCCAGACATGCTCTATGTCTTTGCCTTCTTCTCTCTCTGCCTCTGTCTGTTTCTCTCTCTCAACTTAATGAGAGCTAAAATGCAGGTGTTAGACCACTGAGGAATGCATACTCCTTTATTCTCACCTTTGCCTTATGTAATTTTATCTAATCGAAAATTTTAATTGGATGTTTTCCAATAAAAAAATAACAAGTGGTGAAGTGGTTCAAGACATAGAGAAAAGTTTTATGTAAAGCCCTGGGAAAAAAGTCAGGAGCACATCTCTTTTGAGGAACAGTGTGTCTGGAACAGAGAAGCTGGGTGAGGGAATAGGGCTGGAAATAAAGAAGGAGGGATTATATAGGGCTACCTAAACTATATGGAGCTCTGGTGGCAGAGTGGTTAAGTGTTTGGCTGCTAATAAAAAAGTTGGTGGTTCAAATCTACCAGTTGTTCCTTGGAAACGCTATGGGGCAATTCTACTCTGTCCTATAGGGTTACTATTAGTTGAAATTGACTCAACAACAATGGATGTTTTTTAACCAAACTATGGGGAGGGATTGGATATTATAACAATAGGAATTCGTTAAATACTATCTTTCAGAAGATCTTTTGAAGTATCACTCTGCCTATAGGATGAGGCAGTTCAAATCCGCCAGGTGCTCATTGGAAACTCTATGGGGCAGTTCTACTCTGTCCTATAGGGTCGCTATGAGTCAGAATCGACTTGACAGCACTGGGTTTTTTATAGGATGAAGAATAGATTGGAGAAGAAGATTTAAGGAAGAATGAAGGTTATGTGGCTGTTAAAATAGCTTAAGTGAGAGGTGAGAGTGACCTGAACTAGGGTTACGGCAGGGAGATGGAAATTAATGGATGGATTCAACATACATATGTAGGAAAAAGAATAAACAAAAATTTGTGAGAAAAGGGGAAAAAGAAGAGCGAGGGATGAAGCCAAGACTTCTGGCTTGAATGCTGTTGTTGTTGTTGTTAAGTGCTGTTGAGTTGGTTCCGACTCATAGTGACCCTATGTACAACAGAATGAAACACTCCCAGTTCTGGGCCATGCTCACAATCGTTGTTATGCTTGAGCCCATTATTGAAGCCACCGTGTCAATCCATCTCATTGATGGTCTTCCTCTTTTTTGTTGACCCTGTACTTTACCAAGCATGATGTCCTTCTCCAGGAACTGATCTCTCCTGACAGTATGTCCAAAGTATGTAAGTCGTAGTCTCACCATCCTTGCTTCTAAGGAGTATTCTGGTTGTACTTCTTCCAAGACAGACTTGTGTGTTCTTTTGGTAGTCCATGATATATTCAATATTCTTTGCCAACACTGCAATTCAAAGGCGTCAATTCTTCCTCTGTCTTCCTTATTCATTGTCCAGCTTTTGCATGCATATGATGCAATTGAAAATACCATGGCTTGGGTCAGGCACATCTTAGTCTTCAAGGTGATGTCTTTGCTTTTCAACTCTTTAAAGAGGTCTTTTGCAGCAGATTTGCCCAGTGCAATGTGTCTTTTGATTTCTTGATGGCTGCTTCCATGGGTGTTGATTGTGGATTCAAGTAAAATGAAATCCTTGACAACTTCAATCTTTTCTACATTTATGATGATGTTGTTTATTGGTCCAGTTGTGAGGATTTTTGTGTAATCCATACTGAAGGCTGTGGTCCATACTGAAGGCTGTGGTCTTTGATCTTCATTAGTAAGTGCTTCAAGTCCTCTTCACTTTCAGTGAGCAAGGTTATGTCATCTGTATAACATAGGTTGTTAATGAGTCTTCCACCAATCCTGATGCCCTGTTCTTCTTCAACTAGTCCAGCTTCTCAGATTATTTTCTCAGCATACAGATTGAATAGGTATGGTGAGAGGATATAACCCTGAGGCAAACCTTTCCTGACATTAAATCACGCAGTATCCCCTTGTTCTGTTTGGGCGACTGCCTCTTGATCTATGTACAGATTCCTCATGAGCACAATTAAGTGTTCTGGAATTTCCATTCTTCACAATGTTATCCGTAATTTGTTATGATCCACACAGTGGAATGCCTTTGCATAGTCGATAAAACACAGGTTTAAGCATCTTTCTTGTATTCTCTGCTTTCAGCCAAGATCCATCTTGACATCAGCAATGATATCCTTGGTTCCATGTCCTCTTCTGAATCTGGTCTGAATTCTGGCAGTTCCCTGTCGATACACTGCTGCAGCTGCTTTTGAATGCTCCTCAGCAAAATTTTACTTGCATGTAATATTAATGATATGTTTGATAATTTTCACATTCGATAGGATCACCTTTCTTGGGAATAGGCATAAATATGGATCTCTTCCAGTTGGCTGGCCAGGTAGCTGTCTTCCAAATTACTTGGCATAGATGAGTGAGCACTTCCAGTGCAGCATGTGTTTGTCAAAACATCTCAACTGATAGTCTATCAATTCCTGGACCCTTGTTTTTCACCAATGCCTTCAGTGCAGCTTGGACTTCTTTCTTCAGTACCATTAGTTCCTGATCACATGCTACCTCCTGAAATTGTTAAACATCGACCAATTCTTTTCATTATAATGACTCTGTGTATTCTTTCCATCTTCTTTTGATGCTTTCTGCATCGTTTAATATTTTCCCCTTAGAATCTTACTTGAATAAGTGGATGGACTCAGGTTTGGTGGAGATAAAAGTATTTGTTAGATAGAATGGGTTTGAAGAGCCTGCAAGACATTAAGTGACAATATTTGACAGATAGCTGATGGGTTGCTAAGCTGCATAGAGAGACAATCTGAGGTTTAAAACCATGAAATTAGACTGGCACAAATCTGAAAATTTGTGCAATTGACTCCAACATTGCTCAGAATTTGAGATATAATCCTGGAGAAAACCAAGAGTTGGATTGATTTGTGGCTTGGTTATGCCAGTCAGTTGGAAGAATAATTGAAAAAAAGACTTGAACATTTTAGTAAGAAAGTTCCATACACAATTGACTAAGGAATCTAAGCTGAATTAAGACAGAAATGGGCATAGAAAAGCATCTGAAGAAGAGAGAATAGATGTTATGGGACTTGAGGACCCTGTGGAAAGGAAGAGGAATAGTTTCTGCTCTCACAGATTCTAGGTATGTCTTCATGGTGGCTGGCCCAATGCAGGATTGGATAGCTGGAATTGTAGTTCCAGGAAAAAACACACACACACCAAACCCATTGCTGTTGAGTTGATTCTGACTCATAGCAACCCTATACAACAGAGTAAACTGCCCAATAGGGTTTCCAAGGTGTGGCTGGTGGATTTAAATTGCTGACCTTTTGGTTAACAGCCAAGCTCTTAACCACTGTGCTTCAGGGCTCTAGAAGGTCTATTAATTTATCAGCACAGCAGCCTGTTTTAAACATTGCTGCATCCCCCCATCCTGGGGTCTTCATAAAAGGTGGCGTTGTTCCTCCTGGGAGAGTTGCTGTGGCTTACTGGTTGTCCTTCCCCTCTGTTTACTGGGAACTCAGAATATGTCCACAGAAGACAAAGGCAAGACAAATGAGATAGAGATAAAATGAAAAGTGAGTGGAACTTTGCCAGGTGTCTACCCATAGTGCCAGAGCCCTGCGGGTATAGTAGGTAAGAGCTAATGCTGCTAACCAAAAGGTCAGCAGTTTGACCCGATCAGCTGTTCCTTGGAAATCCTATAGGGTAGTTCTACTCTCTTCTATACGGCTTCTATGAGTCAGAATCGACTCGATGGAAACAGGTTTGGTTTTTTGGTTTTTATCAGTAGTGTCATCTTAAATATTTAGAGAAAGCTTCAGCACGTGTATAGTATCAACACAGTTATATGTGAAGACTAAATCTAAAATACTATAGGGCTTCTGTGAGTCGGAATTGACTCAGTGGAAACAAGTTTGGTTTTTATTAGTAATGTCATCTTAAATATTTAGAGAAAGCACCAGCACATGCATAGTATCAACATAGTTATATATGGAGACTAAAATACTGCAGTATGAACAATGGAAAATAATATTTTACTTAGGATCCTGACACAGTGTGACTTACATCATTAGGGCTCGATGACAATATTTTTGTCCAGATTTTCAGTAGGGATAATAATATACCTCTCAATAGTCTCTAGGTCAACGTCTCCTGAAATGTGCCCATGAAAGTTCATCTCCCAACCCAACTCAATACCTGCTCCATTTAATAATATATACTCGAGGCTTGTTTTCTGCCATAGTCCATAGCAGCCATAGGTCAGGTGGCTTATAGCTTCCACAGCAAGACCTGCCTGGGGACAGAGAGGAGAAAGAACAGGGAGAGGGAGGGGTCATGCTGTACAGTAATCATAGCCTGAGCAGTATTCTATCCCATTTCATTTTTTTTTTTTAGACCCAAAGAGCTAGGGGAAAATAAAATTTTTATTTAAAAATTCTTGGTAGGAGTAAGCCATGCCCCTCCCCTTATAAATCCAGTGGGAGAATGTCTACCCTGTTATGAAGTCAAGAATCAGTATAGATTCACACTATATATCATATTCTGCCACTATGCATAAAAGACTCATTTTTCTAGTTTTTGGTGCAGATCTCTGAAACGAGTACAATTAAAGAGAGTTTAGATTTACAGAAACCTCATAGTCAGAGGGTCTGTGGATACTAGCATTGTGATTACGGCTTTATCACTTGATAATCACAGAGATGATTTTTAAGGATTCCCACATGAGCATATTGTGCATAACAATTTTTCCTGTAATCTTGAATCAACCCAGAAAGCTTGTTAATTGCTTAAACTACTCCAAGCTTGTTTGGGTAGAAAATCACCCGGAAACCTATTAGCTCTTTATCTCCTTATGGCCGGATATACAGGCCTGAGTATCAGTTCCAGAAAAGTTATTTTTTGAGATGTCATTCAATATTTCATCAGTTCCCAGCACACTTG
Organism: Elephas maximus indicus; assembly: GCF_024166365.1. NCBI lineage: Eukaryota > Metazoa > Chordata > Mammalia > Proboscidea > Elephantidae > Elephas > Elephas maximus. The sequence goes on along the minus strand of NC_064827.1, from coordinate 41,403,002 downwards.
GTGCCTTGAAAATATCCTCCATAATCTTTCTTCCCCCTGAAGCATTTATAAACAAATTTAATTCCTTGTTAGAGGCTAATTGGAACTGCCATATAACTGTGCCTCTGAAACTTTCTAAAAACATTATCCATATGTCAAGGTCTTCCCTGAACTGCCTGGTTATCCTACTGAGAGAATCATTTCTTTTTCCTCCTGCTGACTCTGTGCTCCATCTATTTTGTAAGCTAAATATCTGCTATAAAAACATGGTCAGCACAACTCAATATTAGCAGCAATGATGCACCTGTGTCAGGTCCAGTGATAATAATTGGAACAGTATACCCTGGCATAGCATCAGTGGCATAGGTTGTGCAAGGCTGGACTATCTCCTTCATCTTTGGTATATTTTGAAACTAGCTCATTTTATGTGGTAGCTGAGGAGTCTTTTGGAGAATAAACAAACAAGGGACATTGATCAGGGTTCATACATATATAACCATATCTGGAAGTCTTTGAGGTGTGTGCAGATACTATGATGCAAAATTTCAGGGAAGAACCTTGGAATTGATGAGGGAGGGCATATGTTGAGAGAAGAAGGAGACAGGTATGCTAAGCTGAACTTAAATTCTTAACACCGCTGGAGAATAATCATTCTGTATTTTTTTATACAGTATAGGAGCTCTTATTTTAACTCGCTCAGTGTAATGAACACTATCCTATGCTTCTCAACCCCTATCAGGACCAAGTCACTCATCCCTCCAGCTGCCAGAATATTGCCTGCCAATGACCCACAGCTGGGTGTGCTTTCTAGGCCCACTCCTAGCACCAAATGTCTTGGATTAAGTCCCTTTCAGGAGACTGCCTTCAGCAGAAGAGAGCTGCCTTTCTCAAGGTTATAACCCAGTTTCTGTGAAATTGGCTGAGACCTCAGTTGCAAGTGCAACATAGTTCAATTTCTCCTTTTGCCTAATCCTGCTTCCCTCCCTCCCTTAATCCTGGTTACATTCCTCAGCAGACTCCTGCATACAAATCTCTGCACCTGACATAGGTGCATTGTGCTGTGGATCTTAAGTTGTCCTGATGATATTTTCATAGCAGATATTTATCCATTTACTTGGGTAACTCTTATATTTGAGAAAGGGAAATACTCGGATGTATCAAGTGCTGTTGGACATAGGGTCCCAGCTGACATTAATACCTAGGGACCCAAAGCATCATCATGACCTCCTGGTTAGAATCAGGGCATAGAAGGGCCAGATAATAAATGGAGTTTCAGCACAGGTTCATCTAACAGTATGTCCATGGGCCAGTGGTCATTACCCAGTCCTTGAATGTATGATTGGAATGGATGTACTTAATATTTGGCAGAACGCCCACATTTGTTCCTTGGCCTGTGGGGTAAGAGTTATCATGGTAGGTAAGACCAAATTCAACTTCGTCTTTGCCCGGTTCTGGGTTTCCCTCCTCTCTTCTAGACAGTGATGTGCTGGGAAATGTTTAATAACTGGATCTCCAAGGAAAAAAGGCTCTTATTGTCTCATTGTTGCATTTGACAGTTTCCAAGATATAGACTCTCACCATGACCAATTTTAAACTACCAAATTAATATCATTTAACACAGAGTTGGGAAGAGATGCCCACAATTGCTTCTCATAGATTAGTACGAGTTGGCTCCAACACACCACTGCAGGTGTTCGTTCTTAAACACACTCCTCAATAATTATCCAGTTTGAAAAATCTCTGTCTCAGAGTCTGTTTTTGGAAAATCTGATCCAAAGCATTCAGCCGTCTCTTTCCATGCATACAATCTGGTATATATAGTATACATAGAAATCTATAACATCTCTGGTTTCAAGTAACCATGCTGTAGGGTCTAGTTTTAAGAAGCCCCATGCAAGGAATATTTGCTTCTGTACTCTTTTATTTTCAGTGGATTGAAGAACAGCAATTCTGAATGAAGTAGCTGTGGCACTGGTGCTATGGGTTGTGTGGAGGAACGTGCTAAGCATGCCATGTGTCTTAGCAAAGTAGTAGATGATGGGTATGGAGAAAGTAGGGGTTGTGGCCTGAAGTAGCAATGCGATATTGGACCTGGAGTTTCCTGACTGCATATATTTGAAGAACAGCCCAGGGACCATGAGAGACTTGATGTTACAGGCAATAGCATGAAACAGTGGCTGACCAAATTCACTGCTGAGGTCTGGTGACTTTTTGTTCCACCATGATAGAAGCAACTATATTCCAGATTTTGTGTTATGTCTTTTATATTACATTATTTATAATCCTTACAAGTACCCTGCAAAGTAGGTGGGGTTATCTCCACTTTATAGATGTGGAATCTAAAACTGAAGGAAATTAAGTGACTTGACTAAGGGCATTCATTAAAAAAGCTGGAATTTTATTGCAAATATATCTGGTTCCACGTGACGTCTGCTTCCATTCCCTCCCCACCTCAATGTTTATGGCTGAAACCTGGGCCTGGGAACTATGAAATCTACAACATACGTTGAGAAGAGTAATATCAGTTGACATAAAAGATGACGGCCTCTGCTTTGCTTCTTAGAAGTGTAGAGCATCTCCCTTAAGAGAATAGAAAAGTAAGAATTAAAATTCAGGTAAGATGAAGGATGAAGGGATATATGATCAAAGTCCATAAATCATGAAAGGCACACATAGAGATTTGCCCAAAACAGGATTATCGGGAGATTTGGAATTGGGTTATCCTTTTTAAAGTGAAGCACATCTTAAGATAGTGAAGTTATGTATCTCTTTACTGCAAGGATTAGTATAAGTGTGAAATATGGGTATGCTCAAGAAGATATTAGATATTCCTGAATATCCATGTCTTATGTACCCACTTGAGTGACCAGGATCCTAAAATGCTAGACCGTGGCTGTGACACATGCCCTAAGACCTTGGTATGGGCGTGGGGTGGAGTATAGTTAGAGCTGGGATGAATCAGAAAGTCTGTGGGGGCAACAATGAAAACACAAGCAAGCTATTAGTCCAAGTGGCTAAACTGAGAAGGAAAATCTGAATACAAGAAACAGGACAGAATTCTGGTGAAAAATATGACCCAGGGAGAGGGCTAAGACAAAATCCAGAAGAATTTCTTGACTTACAAAATCACAACTGACACCTTTATAAGGTGTGTAACCCTCCTTTGGTGCACAGTGGGTAAGAGCTCAACTGTTAACTAAGAGGTCAGAAGTTTGAATCCACCAGGAGCTCCTTGGAAGCCCTATGGGGCAGTTCTACTCTGTCCTGTAGGGACACTATGAGTCACAATTGACTTGACACCAATGGGTTTGGTTTTGGTTTTTAAACCTTCTTTGTAGAAGAAAGAGGAACCTGTTAAAGACATACCAGGGGAGAAGGAACTTCTACCTGGAAGGTCTCAGTTTTTGAACAACAAAAGGGGTTGTTTGAATTGATGGGGCCATGTATTATTGTTTCTGCTCTCTACATCTATTTATCCTTCCAAACACCACCCTAATTTCCTTTTGGGGCATTAGTATTCCACTCTGGATACTGTCTGGAGAGGCTGTAATCAGGGGACCAGCCTCCACTAGCCAATGGGCAGGCATGGGAAATGAAATGGGCCAAAAGGAATTTCCATCCTAAATTTAATATTTATACAAAGTGACTAAAATTGGCCCACATCTGTTCATTCCCATTGGCAGGACTAATGCCTGGACAATTTCTGCTATGATATACATGGTTCGGGTAATTTTTGCTTCCTAAATCTGGGACATGTGTTGGTACCAAGCTAGTTCTCCAGTTTTTTGAGATATTCTTCAAATTCTCTTTGTCTTCCCAATGGTTTCCATTTTATTTAAGTGCTTTTAGCTGAAGAATCACCAATAGTAGGTATTTTTCTTTGATTTTTTTGAAATTTGGCAAGAGGTAGAGGAGGGAACAGCCTTCTTCACTTTGAGAATCTGATTTTGAAAATCAAGCAGAGTAATGAACCAGACAGTTCATGAAGTATGCTTGTTGCTTGTTCATTTCTTGGCCAATGGAACAACTCTGAGGCAGAAATCTTGAGATCATAGTCAATAGCAATTTAACCTACCTAGAATTCTGATCCACTACCCATCTATCTGTTGTGCTGTGGTGGCTTGCATGTTGCTAGAATGCTGGAAGCTGTGCCACTGGTATTTCTGATACCAGCAGAGTCACCCATGGTGGATAGGTTTCGGTAGAGCTTCCAGACTAAGACAGACTAGGAAGAAAGACCTGGTGATCTACTTCTGAAAATTAGCCAATGAAAATCCTATGGAATACGGCAGGATATTATCTGATAGAGTGCTGGGGGATGAGCTCTCTAGGTTGGAAGGCACTCAAAATACACAGTGGCTGCAACAATGGACTTGAGCATGCCAGTTACTGTGAAGATGGGGCACAACCGGACACTTTTATTCTGTAGTTTATGAGGTCACCATGAGTCAGAGCTGGCTTATGACAAATAACAACAACAATGACAAAATCCTGATGGAAGGGGCAATAGAAACATTCCTTTCCTAAGTTTGCTAAAAGCACCTGATGAAAGATATTTTGGGGCCAGAGCTGATAGAAGGGGATCAGAAGAGGGGAGGGACGTGACTGACGTACTCCTGTGTCAAAAAAAAAGAGAGGGATGGCCCAGAGATCAAAGTTCAACAGGACTAACCAATGCTCTACTGTATTGATTTGAGAACTAAGAACATTTGCTTATGAGTCAGAGACACCTGGCCTTGATTACCAACTATGCCACTTACTCACTGTGTAAACTTGGGGCAAGTTATTCTCACCTGAGTTTCAGCTTTCTCTTTCATTAAAAGCAGGTAAACAATGTTAACCTCACAGACTTATTTTGAGGACTTAGTACAGCATATATTCATAAAGTGCTCAGAAAAAAAGTAAGCAGTCAATAAAATGGTAGCTGCTAATATATCTGTATGTTAGGTACTGTGCTTAGCATGTTGCATATGTTTTTTTTTTTTTTTAAATTGTACTTTAGATGAAGGTTTACAGAACAAACTAGGTTCTCATTAAACAGTTAGTACACATATTGTTTTGTGGCCTTGGTTACCAACCCCATGATATGTCAACACTCTCCCTTCTTGACCTTGGGTTCCCTATTACCAGCTTTCCTGTCCCCTTTTGCCTTCTAGTCCTTGCCCCTGGGCTGGCGTGCCCCTTTAGTCTCGTTTTTGTTATGTGGGCCTGTCTAATCTCTGGCTGAAGGGTGAACCTCAGGAGTGACCTCATTACTGAGCTGAAAGTTTGTCCAGGGGCCATACTCTCGGGGTTCCTCCAGTCTCTGTCAGGCCAATAAGTCTGGTCTTTTTTTGTGAGTTGGGATTTGGTTCTATATTTTTCTCCAGCTCTGTCCAGGACCCTCTATTGTGATCCCTGTCAAAGCAGTTGGTGGTGGTAGCCAGGCATCATCTAGTTGTACTGGACTCATTGTGGTGGAGGCTGTGGTAGTTGTGGTTCATTAGTCCTTTGGACTAATCTTTATCTTGTGTCTTTTGTTTTCTTCATTCTCCCTTGCTCCTGATGGGGTGAGACCAGTGGAGTATCTTAGATGGCCACTTACAAGCTTTTAAGACCCCAGACACTACTCACCAAAGTAGAATGTAGAACATTTTCTTCATAAACTATGTTAAACCAATTGAGCTAGATGTTCCAGTAAATCCTCATCAGAGCCTGTGAAGTAAGTGTATGGTGACTCCCATTTTACATATAAGACATCTGAGGTTCTGGAACAGGGGCAAAGTATGGCTTGCAGGTCAAATCCAGTCCACTGCCTGTTTTTGTAAATAAAATGTTATCGGAACACAACCACTGTTTTTCAGGTACGTATTGCCTATGACTGTATTTGCACTACAATGACAGAGTTCAGTAGTTGCAAAATATACCAAATGACATGCAAAGCTGTGAAAATTAAACAGAGACAAGGAAAGTACATTAATGATTTGAAAAATCGGTATAAGCACTAATCTCAACCTCGTACCTCAAAAATTTCATCCTATCCTTTGCTAAAGTAATCAATTTTTCTCACTTGAGTTTTGCCTACTTTCTGAAATATGCCCTTAACTTCTAATTTCTTGAAAAGCTGTGCTCTTTATTCTCCTGAACTCACATATCTACCACTGATTCTAAATCTTGGCCTTTTCAAAATTTCTTATCTGGTTTGTTGCTTGTTGTTATCTATGTTTATCATGAACCTATTATTTTGACATCCTTGTATCTAAATCAGCTTTGCAATTTTTAGATGATAAGTGGAAGTCACCAGACTTAAGAGAATCGATCTTATTGATGTGTTGTCTTTGTCCATTTGTTTGCTACTATCCTCAATACAGAAAAACAAAAAAAACCAAAAAACTTCACCAAAACAGTTTTAGAAGGAAGATGGTACTGAATTGCTTTATTAAGATGTCAAGAATGGAACAGACAGTAGCAAGACAGTGTGACATATACTCATTCACCCGTTTGCTGACTTGCTCTAGGACAAATATTTCCTTACTGTCTCTCACGCATCATTTTGTTGTTGTTATGGTGTTAGTTGTCATCAAGTTGATTCCGACTCATGGCGACCTCATGGGTGCACAGTAAAACTACTCTGTAGGGTTTTCAAGGCTGTGACCTTTCAGAAGCAGATCGCTAGGCCTGTCTCCTGAGGTGCCTCTGGGTGGGTTTGAACTGCCAACCTTTTTGTTAGTAGTCTAGTGCTTAGCCATTTGTGCCACTGTAGTTGACACAAATTGGAGTAGTTATCTTGCTATATTCTCTCTGTATTTCTGCTATCTTCTATTTCTGTTGGAGAAACACTGCTTCACCCCAACATCGGTCATTTACAGGCACTTCTAGACCCATGTCTTTCTGGCTATTGTTTTTCAAGAGGCAGGTTCCTGACTGAGTTGGCCTAATCATAACACAACCTCATCTTCCAGTTGTAGTGAGCGATCCAGAGATGGAGGGACAGGTGACTTCAGCCTGGAAAATCAGGCTCTGTCTGTTGGATTTTTCATGGTGGAACTAGAAGTGAGAAGCCCTTGGCTTGCTGATGGCAAGAACTGAGCCACCTATGGTTACGGTTTCAGTTGTGTCAGAAAAGGTGGTCCTGAAAACAAAAGTGAGACAGAGAGAAAGAGATTGATTGATTTCTCATTGTTTTCATGTCCCTGTCTTTTGTTGTTCCAGCTTCCAATTGTTCCTGAGAACTAAATTCTTGCTCTCCTCCCTTTATGATAACATGAGTCAGTAAGCTTCTTTATGTTTGCCTCAGTGAACTCAATTTAAGTTTATTTTACTTGAAACCAAAAGAGGTCTGAGTAATGGTGCCCTAGAGGCTGTAAACCCACTCATGGAAAAATAAGCAAAAATTGATTATATAAATGTTCTGCAATTTCACCCAAGGATATCAGAGGGTGTCTGTTTTACCTTGATTGTAAATGAGAGCATTATTTTACTTTGATCTACAGTGAATTGGAGTTCACTAAGTTGTTCACTCTTGCTGAGGAAAAAATATTAAAAATTCTGAATATTTTTTATTTTACTTGAACAAAGCAACAAAAATGATAAGAGGATTACCTTTTTAAAAAATTTATAATTGTAATTGTCTTTTCAAAAAAAAGTATAGGCTTGTATTGGACTTTATGTCCTAATCTATTTGTAGAAACATCTATATTTTTAGCAAAATTACATAGGAAGAAAAAATAATCAGAGCAAATGAAGAAAATTAAGTATAAATGTCTGATTATTATTTAAACTTTTATGTAAGTTATATATAGAAAACAAATTTAATACATAGGTAAAAGGTGTCCACTGTTTTGGGGAGTCTAGGGGAATGCAACAGCGGGAAAGTCTTTGGTGAGGTCCTGAACAGCCTTGGGTCTACTTTCTCATTAATGTGACTTCATTAGCTCACCAGGATATTTTGTCTTGGGAGGAAGAGCTAGTTCATCTATGTTAAACAAATTGACAGTGGACCTCTTTATGGAACAGAATATAAGTAGATTAATTACTATTTGGAGAAATGGAAGCATAGAACACCTGTATTTATTGATCAATGCATCCTCTTGGCATTATGAACAACTGTTTAAGAAACAAAATTAATCTCAGATGATGGCATTAGGAAAGTAGAGAATCAAAATAAATATAGTGAAATGGTTCTATATCCCTTTATATTTTATAAATTATAATTTGTATAATTATAATGACCTAGAATAGTCTTATCAGCCAGAGTCCCTCTTCCCCTGATCTATGTTGTTAGAACACAGTCATTCTTCAGTATCCACTTACAAATACTGTCTTAATTACCAGAACTAGTGGCAGTACCATACCCAGTGTTATAGCTTATATTTCATTAATTACATTTTAACTTGGCAATTTTCCAGCTGAATTAGAAGTTAGCTTAACCGCACCAGCATTGTGTTTTCAAGTTATATTTTGGTGAGGTTTTCTTATCAGAGGATGCTTTTATGTAGATAATCCCATATATGTACAGGGATCTTGTGATCTTCTAATCAAAGAATAAATACAAAGGTGATTTGAAAACAGGAGGTGTTATCTACATACAATATACCACTTATACCGCCTTCTATTCCTTAATCCAAGAGGCTCGTATTTATTTGAAATGTATTTTTTCCCTTCATTCTGAATAATCTGCTTTTACTCACTGTATTAAATGTCACCATGAAATCGGTAATAAACACCATGAAAACAGTCAAAAAAGCAAGACATGCAGTATTACCCCGTCTGATTTGCCAAATGTTTACTTGTCAATCTTGACTAACTCATCTTTCAGTGAATCCTCTTCTTGTTTTATGATGTGACATCTGCACAAACGGATGCTGCTTTCCTTTCATAGAAACAAACATGAGTCTTGCACAGAAATTTACACTAACAAATAACATTTGAATTTGAAATTTCAACAGTTACGTAAAAGCCTATGCCACTGATATTTCTGATTAAAATTGTGAGTTATTTTCCCCTCTAAACGGTTAATATTGACAGCATGGTTTTCCGTGTGTGTGTGTCATTTTTGCTATAAAAGGAAGATATTGTCTGGAGTTCCGAGAACTGATGTGTTCCTCCTACCAATTTCACCCTTGCTTCCCACCACATTCTCTTTAAGAAAATTGGTATAAAAAATTGAGCTTGAAAACAGATGAATTAAGAAACAAATTCATGAAGTGAATTACGAGGTAATCTAGAGCACTTATAATGTAAATTGGCTCATAAAATTCAATCTACACTAATTTTTTCAGACACTTAGACATGCCACAGATGACACAGGATTGTAAGTAATAAAAGGTAAGATTCTAGTGAAACAAACTGAAGATGTAACCAAATACAGATGAATTGTTTTTAGCTGCCATTAGCCTGACTGATTTTCAAGCTAAAGAAACTTTGTATTAAAAAATTATTTCTCTGTATGAAAGTGTCTTTACAACAGACTGCTATTTTTAAGAAATGATGTAATTATGAAATGCTCTTCACTTAAACACATGCAAAGATAGAAAAAAAAACTTTCTGCTTTGCTAACTACCATATTTGATAGGAAAGGTCTTTTTTGGGAACATCGGTTTTGTGAAAAGATCATGGGCATAGAGAAATGGGATTCCATATTACATGTCAATTAGTCAGTTATTATTGGAAATATTATTAATAATAAGAAATTCAATAAAGTTTTAAATGCATTTTATCACATGATTTTTGGTTCTAGTTGAATTCTTTCTAAGATCTGGTATATTAACTAGGATTTTTTTTTTTTTTTTCCATCATTCACATTTCAATGGTCAGCAAACTGGCTTTACAGATATTGAGGAGAACTTGACTTTGAATTTGTTGTTGTTGTTGGGTGCCCTGGAGTTGGCTCTGACTCATAGGGATCTTATGTATAACAGAACAAAAGGTTGCCCAGTCCGGTGCCATCTCCGTGACACAGTTTATAATATCAGAGCCTTTCCTTCACTGTGTGCTGCTTCTAACTGTAGAGAATACTGAAAGCTTAAGCAACTTTCCCTGACAAGTTTACAGAGTGAAGTGGTGGCAGAATAAAAGCTAAAGTCATGAAACATCAGACTGAATATTTAGAAAAATATTTCTAGCAAAACTCTGCTTAGGCTAGAATCCAAATCTACAGGCTGCTCATAACAGAGTCCGGAAATATTCACCATAAATGCTGTGGCTTATTCCTTCCATGACTAACACAGAACTAGTAGAACAGCATCTCTCCTTTGATCCCAGACTCTGCCTTAGGGTCCTTCTCATGCAGTGCTTCTGCCCTCTTATCGCAGGAGGGGATCAGCATAAAATAAAATCCTTTCATGAAGCTGTCTCTGTGCCTCCTTGCCTTCCTGTGATTGTGTTTCCCCGTTATATGCACACTGTGGAAACTCAACAAATGAAACTGACTTATGGGAATGTTGCCTCGGCTACATCCAAACATCAGACTATTTTACCATGAAATGTACATGCCAAGGTTACTGAGCCTGTAAAGTGATAGTTGGCAGGCATTTTTTTTTTTTTTCCCTATCTGAGCAATGAACGTTTAAGTCAACCTGATGGTATTTGATGACTGGACCAATTATGATGTTTTAGTCAGTTAAAACATGTCCACTTCTTGCCTCATGGAAATGGATTTTAGAATTGATGTATATAATTTTTAGATTTAAGATGAGAATTTGCTCTTATTACATCTTTATAAAATCATTTTATTTGTAAATATACTCATTTTGGATACTAATTTTGGAAAAATTGTTAATAAATGACTAAATTTAAGATAGAAAAAAATGTGTTTTTGCTTATTTTTAGAAATGGTCCTTATCACCAGGGATTCAATCTAACATTCTACCAATTGTTGCATGTTGATTATAATCCTAGAGTAATATACCATCAGCACTTTGGGGATTAAAATCTGAAAATAAATGCGTTTGGAAGTTTGATTAACTGGCCCTCTTCATCTTGGGCGTAGGAAGACTCATTTTTCAGGTGCTGGTGGCGATGCGGTTAAGAGCTCGGCTGCCAACCAGGTGGTTGGCAGTTTGAAGCCACCAGCTGCTCCTTGGAAACTCCACGGGGCAGTTCTACTTTGCCCTATAAGGTCTCTGTGAATCTGAATCTACTCTATGGCAATTGGTTTGTTTTTTTTGGTTTGGATTATAAATAATATTTTTAAAGCGTATTTTCTAATTGTTAATTGATAGTATTTAGAAATATAATTGATTTTTGCTTATTCACTTTGTGTCCAGTGACATTAGTAAATTTTCTTATTAGTAGATTTTTTAATAAAACCTGTAGGAATTTCTATTTACATAACCTTATCATTTGTGCCTAAAGATGTTACTTCTTCCTTTCCGATCTTTATTGAAACTGCTGTCTTACCTGTACCGGTTTCCGTGTGGTAGACTCTGACTTACGATGATTCTATAAGTGTCAGGTCAGAACGGTGCTTCATAGGGATTTCAGTGGCTGGTTTTTCCAAAGTAGATCACCAGGCCTTTCTTCTGAGGTGCCTTGGAGTGGATTTGACCTTCCAACTTTCAGTTAGCAGCCAAGCACATCAACCATTATTAATTATTCCAATTCTCTGAGCTTCCAAAAGTCCTAGATTCTTTACTAAGATTATGGCCTGATGGTTCTCTAGGGTTTGTAATCTCATTCTGAATATAAAAAAATACAAGTCAGGGCATAAGTGGGTTTATCATCCCTTTGGCACCTTAAGGGTAGAGAAGGACAGATATGGTTTTCTGATTGGCACAGTCCCAGTTTTCTGGGTCAGGAGGATAGCTAGTTTGGGAGAACAAATATTTTCTTGCTTATATTTTTAGGTAGTCTTTTTATTTTCCCACAAATTGAAGCTCATGTAGGCCATTTGCTGAATTCTGAAATGTTTTTCTAAATCCAGCCCATCGGTCTTACAATTGTTGTCAATTTCTCCAAGATTATAATGTTAGGTTGCTTGATAGTTATATTTTTCCTTTGTGGCGTTGGGTATTTATCTTTTCTCTGTCTTCGAGCATTTCACTGAGAAGGTGAAAGAAGCTGCATTGGTGTCTGCAGCGTCAATTGCCAGAATGAATAGGAAATAGTACTTTTTCTGGAAGAACTAAATCTCCAGGGCCAATTAGTTAACCAATATATTCTAATCCATTTATGTTTCAAGATGAGACAAGTGCACTTTTTTCATCAAAATGTGTTTTATCCCTAAAAATTATCTGTACTGTTAAAACACTGAGTATCTTTTCCTGATTATTTGGTATGATTGTGCCTCTTACAGAAGCACTCAAATGGTATGATGTGAACTATGGTTTCAGGTAGAGGCAGGGAGGCAGAAAAATTGTATGCATTTACTATTTCCCCAAATCTTTCTCCAGAGAGGGTATTGGAGGAAATATGTCTTATACAGAGTCCTTGAAAGCACTTTCTGCTTAAAATTAGGTTAAAAATCAAATTAAAAAAAAAAAAATCCACGTAATATTCTTAATATTTGTGAGTGTCACGTGAAGCTGGAGAGTTCCGCTGAATCTCTTTCTTGTTATCTGGAGATTCTTGAATCGACTGCGATTTAATAGTGGTAGGAGTGGAGAGTGGAGTGGGGTGGGAAGAAAGAAGGACAAAACTCAAGCATTCCTATTCCAAAAGCCCTCTGGAATCATTATCAACCACAGGTCTGGCATTACGTCTGCTTCAGCTGGGACCTCAGTCTCCCAACTTTTGAAACTGCCTTGTGAATGTGTTTTCTCCTAAATATTGTTATGTCCTGGAAAATAGATTACCCACCTTCCACAGTAGTTAGAAAGAATGTGTTTCTTGTTTTTATTACCAACAAATAAACTTGGGAAAACCTAAGGTACTTACTTTTAAGGTAGCAAAACTTTGCTTACAATGAGCTGCATCAACAAAAAATAATGTGTTCAGTGATGTTTCACCTCCTAAACCAAAACCCACCCTGTTGCCATTGAGTTGATTTTTGACTCATGATGACTCTTTGTGTCATCTGGCATTCCTTCCATGGCTCACTGCTGGGTGAGTTTGAATTGCCAACCTTTAGGTTAATAGTTGAACACAAACCATTTGTGCCACCCAAGGCCCTATTCAAAGTAGATCTGCTCATACAGCTCCAGCCCCACGAGCCTTCTTGTCGTTCCTCTTACATCGCAAGCTCACTCTACGGCTGAGACCATGTGCTGCGTTCTTCTCCCTGAGGCACCTATTCTCCAGATTGTCACAAGAATCACCATCACCTCTGAGAGGTCTTCCTTCACTGCCCTATCTTGAACAGCACCCCACCCCTCCCTCTCTCTCTTCTTGCTTTTTCTTTATAGCATTGTTACAGCTTATTATATTTTTACCCATTTATTGATTGATTGATTGCCTGCTTTATGCACTAAAATGTAAGCTCTTGAGAACAAGGGCTTTGATTTGTCTTCTCTGCATTCCTAACACCTAGAGCAGTGCTTGGCATTTCATAGTTGCTAGGTATTTTTTTGTTTTTAAATAACCGAATGGTCTTTCTAATTAGGTCAAGTTTCCTGTTTCAGGGTTTCATAGAATTTATTACAGTCTATAAATGCGTACTAATGTTGTTGTTGTTAGTTGCTGTTGAGTACATTCTGACTCCTGGCAACCCCATATGTACAGAGTAGAACTGCTCTACAGGGTTTCAAGGCTGTTGACCTTTTGGCCTGTCTCCCAAGGTATCTCTGGGAAGGTTCAAATAGCATACATGTGTTGGTATTAGTGTACATTTGTTGTTGTTGTTAGGTGCCATTGAGTCAGTTCTGATTTATAGCAACCCTATAGGACAGAATAGAACTGTCCCATAGGGTTTCCAAGGAGTGGCTGGTGGGTTCAAACTGCTGACCTTTTGATTAGCAGCACAGCGCTTAACCACTACACCACCAGGGCTCCACTAGTGTATGTATCTATACCTAGATATCTATATCTATATATCTTTATCATCTCTTGCTCTCTCTATATATTTTGTTTGTTTCCTGTTCCATGTAATAGAGACCTCAAATAACTGGTTTATGCAAGATGGTGTTTTATTTCTCTTTGGTGTGATGGTGTGTAAGCCGGCAGTCCCAGGGCTGGCAGAGTAGCTATTGTCCATGTGATCATCCAGGAACACAAGCTCCTACTCTCTTATTAGTCAACCCCGTGAGGCATCGGCCTCCTGTGAGTGGTCCTAAATAGCCCTCATGTCCACATTCCTGCCAGCAGGAAGTGGAAAAGCAAAAGAGGAGAGCAACTCTCCCCTTCTTAAAAATATGATAATTCCCAGCTGCAAGGGAGATTGGGAAATCTAGCTTTTATGTTTCTCACATACTTTGGAATGTTATCAGGAGGGACCAGTCTTTGGAGAAGGACATCATGCTTGGTAAAGTAGAGGGTCAGCGAAAAAGAGGAAGACCCTCGATGAGATGGACAGACAAAGTGGCTGCAACAATGGGCTCAAGCATAACAATGATTGTGAGGATGGCACAAGGCATTGGGTCACTATGTGTCAGAACCAACTCAACGGCTTCTGACAACACTAACAGTTTTTATTCTGCCCAGGTAAATATTCATTTATCACGGACAATGAGAGAAATTATACTGCAGGACAAGCAGCAGGCTCTGCCACAATCTTTTTGTGTGACAATTTAATGACTATTCCTCTCTCCCACTGAACTGTTGACCACCTTGTGATTTTTCCTTCTGTTTGATCCTCAGACCCTAGCCCAGTGCCATCACACAGTTGTCACTCAGTAAATATGTAGTAAGTTAATGGTTTTATTGGTGATGCAGGCCTCAGATACACATGCCCTCTTATCACAAGAGGAAATTTTTCAGGGAGGAGGAAGGTAAAAAATTCAGACTCTTAGTCTAGGTGGGAAGACAGGGAAATTTGAGGTAGGAAAGTATGGATAAGGATGAGGCAGGAGGAGTGGAGAAATTTAAGGTTTTTGCAAGAGGAAGAGTGTGAGGAAGGCACTGTCTGAGGAAGTTAGGAAAGGGGATGTGGTGGGGTCCTCTGTAGTGGTCCTGTTGTTGTTAGATGCTGTTGAGTTGATTTTGACTCATAGCGACTCCATGTGACAGAGTAGAACTACCCCATAAGGTTGTCTTGGTTGTAATGTTTATGGAAGCAGATTGCCAGATCTTTCTTCTGCAGAGCTGCTAGATGGGTTCAAACTACAAACCTTTTGGTTAGCAGCTGAGAGCAAACCATTGCATCAGCAGGTCTCCTTTAGTGGTCTCTAGGTCTCCTTTAGTGGACTCACCGAGGAGGGACTTGGGGGTTCCTGGAGCTGGTTGATGGCTATCACTCACCCTTCCATTCCCTGAGCTGTCCTGGAATCTTCGTAAAATTACCACTCTGCTCAGCTTATTTTCCATGATGTTTCTCTCCCTCTCAAACAAACAACAGTTGCTGTCAAGTCAATTCTGACTCATGGCAACCCCATGTCTACAGAGTAGAATTGTGCTGCAAAGGGTTTTCAATAGGTGATTTTTTTGGAAGTAGATTGTCAGGCTTTTCTTCTTCCAAGGCCCCTCTGGGTGGATTAGAACCCAACATTTTGGTTAGTAGCCGTGTGCTTAACCATTTGCACCACCCAACCCTTCAACAAATAAAAAAATCCTGACTGACACACCACTGAGGTAAGGGTCCTGGGACTTGTTCTTAGATTTATTAATAACCCTTAGGTTATATATAAACGTCTGCAAGCATTTAAGTTTATAAACAAACATTCCCGGAATGTGGAAAGAATCATATATATGTATGTATATATATGTATATATATATATACATACATATACAGTTATGAAATTAAGCTTAAAGTAATGGGAAAAATAACTGATATGGATTAAAAATTTGTAGATTTATTAAAAGGATTAAAAATGAGTGCTATTGATTATGATACTTTTTATAGAATGTAACACTTTTGATGAAAAAATCATAATTCCTATATCTGCCTGTAAAATAAATTACATAGAGAAGCCACATGTGACAATTATAAAAAATGATTTTCCTTTATATATCTTAAATAATAATAAGAGCAAGCAATATCTTAAGATAAAGTGGAAAAAACAAAACAAGAAAAAATAGAATCTTCTGAAAATGGTGATATTAATTTGAGCAGTTAAAAAAAAAAGGCCAAGACAAAGGGCATTTTAACCATCAGCCCTTTATGGTGTCGTTGCTGTAAGATTCAGCCAGCTTTTGCTAAGGCGGAAGCAGTTTTGCATCTTACTTTGAGTCTCATGGTAAAAAACTGCAATGTGAAAAGGTCACTTTCACAATGAATTGTATCAAAGATGAAATGAGAACAACAACAATGCCAAGATTATTTTGCTGAAGTCGTCTATGGATTAAAAGTAGCAAAATTTTGGACCAAATGTGTGGTTTACCATGTCAGCATATTATCAATATTTGAATCAAAAAATTAAAAAATTATGTGTAGGCTACATTTAAGTTTAAATACATTTTATCTAATTCTAATTATACCACAGATTCCATTTTATAGTTTTTATGTTTAGTATTATATCATGCTTCCCACCTTAATAGTATACTTCGCATTTTATGAGTAGCAAATTAGTCTGGGCACAGGTTATGATGGGCTTTGTATAACATGTTAAATAATTTGAACATTTGTTGGTAGGAAAGACTGAGCCATGTAAGAGTATTTAACAGGGGAGTAAAAGAATGAGAGCTTGGTTTCAAAAAGATTACTCTGTGACAGTGAGGAAGACTGACGTGAGGCAGCCGGGTTGCAGGAAGACAGATCACTGACTGCATTAGGGAACGTAACATTTGAAATAGCCATGTTCTTTCCCTAGACATTAATGGGCTTGCTAAACTGTTGGGTAATGTTTAAACCTTTTTTTTTTCTTTTTCCTAGTCTTCAGATTCAATGACCTCTCTGAAAGGGATTATGGGCACTTTCTGTTTTTACTTAAAGCCTTTGCTGTCCAATGACAGAGCTTCCAGGCTGAGGACTAAGAGCAGTTTCCAATCTCTGAGTCATTACCACCACAGTGTGCTTAAAGTCTTTATTCCTCACTGGCAGCTACGCTTTGTATTGAATTAAACTCCTTGGGTCAGGCCCCTTCTTTACATAGGATAGGTTTGTTTCTGGAAGAGTCAGTTTTCAGGTTCCTGCTTACAGACTTTCTTCTGGCTACCCATCTGTTTTCCAGACATGCTGAGGTACAAACTCTAGGAACCAATATAACCCCAGATCTTTCTCAGAAAGCTCCTCAGCCCTGTCATAGGCTTCTGACAGGTCGATCATCAGTTTGCTAAACACGCCTAAAAAAAAAAAAAAATGCCTAGACTTGCCTAAATTCCAGCAGTGAGGGGGAGGGTTTCAATCTGAGCAGATATGGTAAATATAAAACATAATATGTTATCTTTGTATACAATTTAATACTGTCAATGGGTTTTCACATATTTGATCTTCACCAGAAGACTGGGGTGTATATGGGGAAGGCATTTCTCGTCATTCCATTTCAAAGCTGAGAAAATAGTGGGAGATAAGAAGTGAGTGGGAGAAACAAGGTTAGAAAGCAGCTTTCTGATCATGGAAATGGAAGATAATAGGAAACTGAACCAATTTTGTAGTTGCAAGAGCAGAGGAAAAAGCATGTGAAATGACATGGAGGCAACATGAACAGAAGGATGAGGATAAAGGAGATAAAAAGTTTGGAGAGGTGAGGTCTTCAAAGTGAGGTGGTGACACATAAAAATGAAGACGAAATCCTCCCTATCTGAATCCGGAATTGATAGGAGCTCCTTTTTTTCCTGGGGACAGCAATATAATGAAACACTACACTTCTAAATTTGCTTTAAAAAATTACAGGAAAAAAGAGATCAAAGTAGTTAAGAAAATAATGTAGTTAAAAATATGTCTATACATGTGACTGGGTTTGTAGAACATTAGTGTTCTACATTAATTTTTTTGTAGAAATTTAGTGTTCTATCATTAATGCTGCAATTAATCCACTATAAGATACCATTTTGAAAATAAAATACACCACAGTTGGAGGCAGCGGGGCCAAGATGGCTGACTAGGTAGAAGCTACCGCGGATCCCTCTTGCAACAAAAACTCTAAAAAACAAGTGAATCGATCACATACATGACAATCTATAAACTCTGACCATCAAACACAGAACTAAAGAGTTGACCTGAGTGACAGTGACCGCTTCTGGAACCGGCATCCCGTGCCACAGCCTTGAGCACTTGCGGTTCCCTGCTGCTGAGTGGTGGGGCTGACTGCAGCTTACTGAGACAGGGCAAGCACAGGACACAGCCCTAACCCCTAACCCCCCTGGAGTAACCTCAGTAGAGACTCAGCCAGTGCAAGCAGGCTGCACACTGACGTGGCTGATAAGAAAACGGGCAACCACGGGGAAGAAGCAACTGTTTTCGGAGCCTGGAGCCAGCATTCCAGTCCAAAAACCTTGGCACTGGGCTTTGGACTAAGCGCAGAGGAGCTGAGCACGGCTTCCTGAGATGGCACAAGCACGGGACGCAGCCCTAGCCCCTTGAAGTAACCTCAGGGGAAACCCAGCCAGCACATGCAGGCTGCACAACGATGCGGCTGACAGGAGGAGAAATCACTGGGAAGCAGCGACAGGTTTTGGAGCCTGGAGTGCAGCGTCCCAGCCAGGAAACCTTGGCGCTGGGCTTTGGTCTAGGAGCAGAGGAGCTGACCACTGCTTCTGAGACAGCACAAGCATAGGACGCAGGCCTGACCCTCAGGGGCAATCTTGACCCAGCCAGTGCACACAGGCTACACGCCTCTCAGGAATCTCAGATAAATCTCAGACAGTCATCACCAAGCAAGATAAGTAACTTTGTCTATATTGCTGGGTGCTACTCTCTCCTATCTATCTGATCCCTCCCATCCCTGCCCCAGGTGGCTTCATTAACATCGGAATATCCTGGGCCAGGAGGTGAAGTGCTCTGGGGGGGTTTCCTGACCCATTCTCCTGGCCTGAGAGAAGCAGCTACTAACAACCCAGGAACAAAAAATTCTTTCCTGACTTCCCTAAACTGGAATAAAAATACAGAACCAGCTCCAGCCAAGCATATGAGATCCACAGGTTTTGGCTTTCATCCCTACAGGGAACAATGTGGCTATTATAATGCAAAGGTAGTTCTGATAGAGATCTGACTGCAATTGTTTTAGCGGAGCACCGGAAAGACAAGTTTTCCAGGTCTGATATCTCTACCTATTAAACAGAGCCCTCACTGATCCACAGCAGGGAACTGAGGGATGAAGCTCCACCCAAACCACCTAGCCACCTGCCAAAGGGGTCTGAGGATACTGACGCCTACCAATCTTTAGAGGTACAAGCTTTGGGTGCCTAAGGTACAGCTGCAGAGCCCACCCACCAAAGTGCTTTGCTAATAGAGACACACCTACCTCACTGGCATGTGGGGGAAGGCTGTCAGCATCCTGCCCTCCTTAGAGTGTGACCCCCTGCCACTACTAGAACATGGTGCACACAACTATCACCAATACTCTTCTAAGTTAATAGGTGACAGTCTACCCCACACACTTGGTGACCCAAAATCAGAACACCTAAGCTGATTCTTTTCAAGAATAGTGAATGGACTTTTAGGCTTACATATCTGGTAACGGCCCAAACAGCAGGTAATAGGACATAAGTGATTCAAACGGTACAACAATCAAGACAGCACAATCTAGTAGCCCATCTGGGTATATTGAAACAAAACAAAACAAGATAAGACTCAGTGACCAAATATAAAATAAATCATTACAATATCTTATAGATGGCTCGGAGACAGCAGTCGATATCAAATCACATAAAGAAGCAGACCATGATTGCTTCTACAAATCCCCACATTAAAGAATCAAAATCTTTCCCAAATGAAGATACAATCCTGGAATTGCCAGATGCAGAATATAAAAAAAAAGAATACACAGAATGCTTCAAGACACCAGGGATGACCTCAGAAATGAAATAAGGCAATCTACACAAAAAGCCAAGGAACACACTGATAAAGCAGTTGAAGAAATCAAAAAGATTATTCAAGAACATAGTGGAAAAATTAATAAGCTACAAGAATCCATAGAGAGACAGCATGCAGAAATCCAAAAGATTAATAGTAAAATTACAGAATTAGACAACTCAGTAGAAAGTCAGAGGAGCAGAATTGAGGAATTGGAATGCAGAGTGAGGGAGTTGGAGGATAAGGCAATTGACACCAATATAGTTGAAGAAAAATCAGATAAAAGAATTAAAAAAAAAAAAATGAAGAAATCCTAAGAATCATGTGGGACTCTATCAAGAAGAATAACTTGTATGTGATTGGAGTTCCAGAACAAGGAGGGATAGCAGAAAATACAGAGAGAATAGTTGAAGATCTGTTGGCAGAAAACTTCCCTGACATCATGAAAGATGAAAGGATATCTATCCAAGATGCTCATCGAACCCCATATAAGATTGATCCAAAAAGGAAATCACCAAGGCATATTATCATCAAACGTGCCAAAACCAAAGATAAAGAGAAAAATTTTAAAAGCAGCCAGGGATAAAAGTCACCTACAAAGGAGAATCAGTAAGAATAAGTTCAGATTACTCAGCAGAACCCATGCAGGCAAGAAGGCAATGGGATGACATATATAGAGCACTGAAAGAGAAAAACTGCCAGGCAAGGATCATATATCCAGCAAAACTCTCTCTCAAATTTGAAGGTGAAATTAAAACATTTATAGATAAACACAAGCTTAGAGAATTAGCAAAAACCAAACCAAAGCTTCAAGAATTACTAAAGGAAATTCTTTGGTCAGCAAATCAATAATATCAGATACCAACACAACACAAGGTCACAGAACAGAACATCCTGATATCAACTCAAATAAGGAAATCACAAAAACAAAATAAGATTAATTTTAAAAAGAAAAAAATGCTCAAAACAGGGAATCATTGAAGTCATTATGTAAAAGATTACAATAATCAAAAAGAGGGAGTAAATACAGGAGGCATAGCTCTTCCATATGGAGAGGAAAACAAGGCGATACAGCACGATACAAGTTAGGTTTTTATGCAGAAAAATAGGAGTAAATTATAAGGTAACCACAAAGAGGTCTAATGATTCCATAATTCAAACTAAAAATCAAGAAAAACATAATGACTCAGCAAACATAAATTCAACTACTATGAAAATGAGGAACACACAATTTACAAAGAAAAACTTCTCAGCACAAAAAAGTAAGTGGAAAAATGAAATTGTCAACACCAGACAAAAAAAGCATCAAAATGACAGCACTAAACTCATACTTATCTATAATTACGCTGAATGTAAATGGACTAAATGCACCAATAAAGAGACAGAGAGTCTCAGACTGGATAAAGAAACACGATCCGTCTATATGCTGCTTACAAGAGACATACCTTAGACTTAGAGACAGAAATAAACTAAAACTCAAAGGATGGAAAAAAATATATCAAGCAAATAACAATCAAAAAAGAGCAGGAGTGGCAATATTAATTTCTGACAAAATAGACTTTAAAGGTAAATCCACCACAAAGGGTAAAGAAGGACACTACATAATGATTAAAGGGACAATTGACCAGGAAGTTGTAACCATATTAAATATTTATGCACCCAACGACAGTGCTGCAAGATACATAAAACAAACTTTAACAGAATTGAAAAGTGAGATAGACACCTCCACAATTATAGTAGGAGACTTCAACACACCACTTTCAGAGAAGGATAGGACTTCCAGTAAGAAGCTCAATAGAGACGTGGAAGACCTAATTGCTACAATCAACCAACTTGACCTCATAGACTTATACAGAACACTCCACCCAACAGCTGCAAAGTATACTTTTTTTTCTAGTGCACATGGAACATTCTCTAGAATAGATCACATATTAGGTCATAAAACAAACCTTTGCAGAATCCAAAACATCGAAATACTACAAAGCATCTTCTCAGACCATAAGGCCATAAAAGTAGAAATCAATAAGAGAAAAATCAGGGAAAAGAAATCAAATACTTGGAAACTGAATAATACCCTGCTCCAAAAAAAACTGGGTTATAGAAGACATTAAGGAGGGAATAAAAAATTCATAGAATGCAACGAGAATGAAAACACTTTCTATCAAAACCTCTGGGACACAGCAAAATCAGTGCTCAGAGGTCAATTTATATTGATAAATGCACACATACATAAAGAATAAAGAGCCCAAATCAGGGAACTGTCCCTACAACTTGAACAAATAGAAAGCGAGCAACAAAACGATCCATCAGGCACCGGAAGAAAACAAATAAAAATTAGAGCTGAGTTAAATGAAATAGAGAACAGAAAAACAATTGAAAGAATTAACAAAGCCAAAAGCTGGTTCATTGAAAAAATTAACAAAATTGATAAACCATTGGCCGGACTGACTAAAGAAATACAGGAAAGGAAATAAATACCCTGAATAAGAAATGAGATGGGTCATATCACAACAGACCCAACTGAAATTAAAAGAATCATATCAGATTATTACAAAAAATTGTATTCTAATAAATTTGCAAAGCTAAGAGAAATGGATGAATTCCTGGAAAAACACTACCTACCTAAACTAACACAATCAGAAGTGGAACAACTAAATAGACCCATAACAAAAAAAGAGATTGAAAAGGTAATCAAAAAACTCCCAACAAACAAAAGCCCTGGCCTGGACGGCTTCACTGCAGAGTTCTACCAAACTTTCAGAGAAGAGTTAACACCACTACTACTAAAGGTATTTCAAAGCATAGAAAATGATGGAATACTACCTAACTCTTCTATGAAGCCACCATATCCCTGATACCAAAACCAGGTAAAGACACCACAAAAAAAGAAAATTACAGACCTATATCCCTCAAGAACATAGATATAAAAATCCTCAACAAAATTCTAGCCAATAGAATTCAACAACATATCAAAAAAATAATCCACCACAACCAAGTGGGATTTATACCAGGTATTATGCAAGGCTGGTTTAATATTAGAAAAACCATTAATGTAATCCACCAGATAAATAAAACAAAAGACAAAAACCACATGATCCTATCAATTGTTGCAGAAAAGGCATTTGACAAAGTCCAACACTCATTCATGATAAAAACTCTCAGCAAAATAGGAATTGAAGGAAAATCCCTCAACATAATAAAGGGCATCTATACAAAGCCAACAGGCAACAACCAACATCATTCTAAATGGAGAGAGCCTGAAAGCATTTCCCTTGAGAATGGGAACCAAATAAGGATGCCCTTTATCACTGCTCTTATTCAACATTGTGCTAGAGGTCTTAGCCAGAGCAATTAGGCTAGACAAAGAAATAAAGGGCATCCGGATTGGCAAGGAAGAAGTAAAATTATCTCTATTTGCAGATGACATGATCTTACACACAGAAAACCCTAAGGAATCCTCCAGAAAACTACTGAAACTAACACAAGAGTTCAGCAGAGTTTCAGGTTACACGATAAACATACAAAAATCACTTGGATTTCTCTACATCAACAAAAAGAACATCGAAGAGGAAATCACCAAATCAATACCTTTCGCAGTAGCCCCCAAGAAGATAAAATACTTAGGAATAAATCTTACCAAAAACGTAAAACACAACTACAAAGTATTAGTGCTAGAAACTAAAAGGGACCTACATAAGTGGAAAAACATACCTTGCTCATGGATAGGAAGACTTAACATAGTAAAAATGTTTATTCTACCGAAAGCCATCTATATCTACAATGCACTCCGATCCAAATTCCAATGACATTTTTTAATGTGATGGAGAAACAAATCACCAACTTCATATGGAGAGGAAAAAAGCCCCAGATAAATAAAGCATTACTGAAAAAGAAGAAGAAAGTGGGAGGCCTCACTCTACCTGATTTTAGAACATCTTATACAGCCACATTAGTCAAAACAGCTTGGTACTGGTACAACAACAGGCACATAGACCAATGGAACAGAATTGAGAACCCAGGTATAAATCCATCCACATATGAGCCGCTGATATTTGACAAAGGCCCAGTGTCAGTTAATTGGGGAAAAGATAGTCTTTTTAACAAATGATGCTGCCATAACTGGATATCCATTTGCACAAAAATGAAACAAGACCCATACCTCACACCATGCACAAAAACTAACTCCAAGTGGATCAAAGACCTGAACATAAAGACTAAAACGATAAAGATTATGGAAGAAAAAATAGGGACAAAGTTAGGAGCCCTAATACAAGGCATAAACAGAATACAAAACATTACTAAAAATGATGAAGAGAAACCAGATAACTGGGAGCTCCTAAAAATCAAACACCTATGCTCATCTAAAGACTGCACCAAGAGTAAACAGACCACCAACAGATTGGGAAAAAATTTTCAGCTATGACATCTCCGAGCAGTGCCTGATCTCTAAAATCTATATGATTCTGTTAAAATGCAACCACAAAAAGACAAACAATGCAATTAAAAATTGGGCAAAGGATATGAACACGCACTTCACTAAAGAAGATATTCAGGCAGCTAACAGACACATGAGAAAATGTTCTCGATCATTAGCCATTAGAGAAATGCAAATTAAAACTACGATGAGATTCCATCTCACTCCAACAAGGCTGGCATTAATCCAAAAAACACAAAATAATAAATGTTGGAGAGGCTGCGGAGAGATTGGAACTCTTATACACTGCTGGTGGGCATGTAAAATGGTACAACCACTTTGGAAATCCATCTAGCATTTCCTTAAAAAGTTAGAAATAGGACTACCATACAACCCAGAAATCCCACTTCTCAGAATATATCTTAGAGAAATAAGAGCCTTTACACGAACAGATATATGCACACCCATGTTTATTGCAGCACTGTTTACAATAGCAAAAAGCTGGAAGCAACCAAGGTGTCCATCAACAGATGAATGGATAAATAAATTATGGTATATTCACACAATGGAATACTGCGCATCGATAAAGAACAGTGACAAATCTGTGAAACATTTCATAACATGGAGGAACCTGGAAAGCATTATGCTGAGTGAAATTAGTCAGATGCAAATGGACAAATATTGTATAAGACCACTATTATAAGATCTTGAGAAATAATTTAAACTGAGAAGAACACATTCTTTTGTGGTTACGAGCGGGGTGGGGTGGGGCGGGGAGGGAGGGTGGGAGAGGGTTATTTACTGATTAAATAGTAGATAAGGACTACTTTAGGTGAAGGGAAGGACAACACTCAATACAGGGAAGGTCAGCTCAACTGGACTGGACCAAAAGCAGTTTCCTGAATAAACTGAATGCCTCAGAGTTCAGCGGAGCAAGGGCAGGAGTTTGGGGACTATGGCTTCAGGGGACATCTAAGTCAACTGGCAAAATAAATTCTATTAAGAAAACATTCTGCATCCCACTTTGAAGTGTGATGCCTGGAGTCTTAAATGCCAACAAGTGACCATCTAAGATGCATCAATTGGTCTCAACCCACCTGGATCAAAGGAGAATGAAGAACACCAAGGTCACAAGGTAATTATGAGCCCAAGAGACAGAAAAGGCCACATGAACTAGAAACTTACATCATCCTGAGACCAGAAGAACTAGATGGTGCCCGGCCACAACTGATGACTGCCCCACAGGGAGCACAACAGAGAACCCCTGAGGGAGCAGGAGAACGGTGGGATGCAGACCCCAAATTCTCATAAAAAGACCAGACTTAATGGCCTGACAGAGACTAGAAGAATCCCGGCGGTCATGGTCCCCAAACCTTCTTTTGGCCCAGGACAGGAACCATTCTAGAAGACAACTCATCAGACATGGATTGGACTGGACAATGGGTTGGAGAGAGATGCTGATGAGGAGTGAGCTACTTGTATCAGGTGGACACTTGAGACTATGTTGGCATCTCCTGTCTAGAGGAAAGATGGGAGGGTAGAGGGGGTTAGAAACTGGCAAAATGGTCACGAAAGGAGTGACTGGAATTAAGGAGCGGGCTGACTCATTGGGGGAGTGTAAGTGGGAGTATGTAGTAAGGTGTGTATAAGTTTATATGTGAGAGACTGACATGAGTTGTAAACTTTCACTTAAAGCACAACAAAAATTATTAAAAAAAAACACCATTGTTTTAAGTGTCACCAGAAAATTAAAAAAAAAAAAAAAGCTGCCGGTTAATATGGCAAGCCAGCAATTGTAACATGTATCCTGATTTCAGAGATGATAAAATATTTCAAAACATGTACCTCAGAATAATTAAAGGACACTAATTAGTTTTTTTTTAATTATATGCCTGAGATATATTTTCTATGTGAATGAGGATAATCTGAGGACATTAATTGATGGGAGAAGATATTTGCAATACATATATCTGACAAAGATCTTATATCCAGAATATTGCAAGAACTTCTACAACTCAATGGAAGAAGACAACCCAGTTAAAAAGTGGACTGTTTCACAAATAAGTATATCCAAGTAGCCAATGAGCAAATAATAATGGGTTCAAACACACTGTTTTTCAGGGAAATGGACATTAAAACTTCAGTATCGCAATGAGATACCACTTTACTTGCGTCAGAATGGCTAAAATGAAAGACGGATAATCCCAAAAGTTGGTGAGGATGTAGAGTAACTGGAACTCATATACTGCTGATAAACCCACTGCTGACAGGAGTGTAAAATGGTACAACCACTTTGGAAAATTATTTACCAGTATATAACAAAACTGAGCATAACCCTACTCTTTGTCCCAACTATTTCACTCATAGATATATATGCAAGAGAAACACATACACATGTGCAGCAAAAAACATAAACAAGAATTTTCACAGCAGCATTTATTATTAGCACCAAATTTGAAACAATTTTAAGCATCATTTGGAAACCCCGGTGGCGTAGTGGTTAAGCGTTACGGCTGCTAACCAAAGCGTTGGCAGTTCGAATCTGCCAGACGCTCCTTGGAAACTCTACGGGCAGTTCTACTCTGTCGTATAGGGTCGCTATGAGTGGGAATCAACTTGACGGCACTGGGTTTGGTTTTGGTTTTGGTTTAAGCATCATTTAACAGTGAAAATAGATAAATAAATGTTGGTATATTCATCCAGTAGGATGATACATGGCATTGAGAACAGTGAGTTACACATCATAGCATTATTAAATCTCACAAACTTAATGTTGAGGGAAGAAAGCAAATGAATACATATTCACTTGCACTTGACTACTAACCTAAATGTTGGTGGTTCAAACCCACCCAGTGGCACTGTGGAAGAAAGGCCTGGTAATCTACTTTTGTGAAAATTACAGCCAACAAAACCTTATGGAGCAGTTCTACTTTGTAATGCCTGAGGTTGTCATGGGTTGGAATCAATTTGACAGTGAAGGGTTTAGTTTTTGTTATTTTTAAGAAGTTCAAATACAGGGAAAATTAATCTATGTTGATAGAATTCAGGGTAATGGTTATTCCCAGAGGACTGTT
Organism: Elephas maximus indicus; assembly: GCF_024166365.1. Lineage (NCBI taxonomy): Eukaryota > Metazoa > Chordata > Mammalia > Proboscidea > Elephantidae > Elephas > Elephas maximus. The sequence continues at coordinate 41,375,571 of NC_064827.1, read as the reverse complement.
AATGACTTGGATGCTGAAGAAAGTGGGCTGCTTGGGTGCTGGTAATCTACTTTTTTGATCTGGGTAATTCTACAGGCCCAGCCTGTAGAATTTTTTTTTTCCTCTTATTTATATTACAACTTAGCAAGTACAGCAGCATTTCCATTTTCTAAAGTATAAAAATTTTATCAATAATGGTTCCAGTTTTGGCATTTTAAAAGCCAGAATTTCTGGGAATCCTGTAATTGTTGTTAGGTGCTTGGGGTCAGTTCCGACTCCTAGTGACCCTTTGTACAACAGAAGGAAACACTGCCTAGTCCTCCTCACATTCGTTGCTATGTTTGAGCCCATTGTTGCAGCCACTGCATCAATCTACCTGGATAATCTACCGGGCATCATGTCCTTCTCCAGGGTCTAGTCCCCCTGATAACATGTCCAAAGTACATGAGACAAAGTTTCACCATTTTAGCTTCCAAGGAGCACCCTGGCTGTACTTCCAAGACAGACTTGTTCATTTTCTGGCAGTCCATGGTATAGTCAATATTCTTTGCCAATGCCATAATTCAAAGGCATCAATTCTTCTTCAATCTTCCTTATTCATAGCCCAGTTTTTGCATGCATACGAGACAATTGAAAATACCATGGCTTGGGTCAGGAGCATCTTAGACTTCAAAGCGACATCTTTTCTTTTTATCATTTTGAAGAGGTCCTTTGCAGCAGATTTGCCCAATGCAGTACTTGTTCCACTGCTATTCATAAGGTGTTTACTGGCCAATTTTTAAGAAGCAGATCACCAGGTACTTTTTCCAGGTCTTAGCCTGGAAGCTCCGCTGAAACCTGTCCACCATGGGTGATCCTGCTGGTATTTGAAATACCGGCAGCATAGCTTCTAGCATCACAGCAACATGTAAGCACACACAGTATGGCAAACTGACAGAGGAGTGGTGGAATCCTATACTGAATGAATGAATTCTGTTAGTTGGCATCACTGAGGCAAATGACCCAGAAATAATTTTATATTCATAAGTGCAGCCTGCTAAATGCCCTTTATTGAATTTTCTAGATTTAGTATAAAAGCAATAATTCTTAATCAAGGTAATTTTGTTGAGATGAAGGGAGTTCAATAGTAGGATGCAGGATTTGGCATCATAACAAGATTGTTCACCCAGAGTAATAACAAACAGAGTCATAACAAATCTGATCATGCCACTTCCTCGCCTGCAACTCAGCGCTGGCTCCCCACAGGTTTAAATCCCAACTGCTTAGACTAACATCAAGACTGTTCATGACATGCCTTCTCAGACTAGCTAATCAAACTCATCCGTTACCTTGTTCGTTTATTTTTAGATAGAGCGTGTTAAATATTTTAGGTCCTGTGCTAGGTGCTGGAGGTACAACTAAGAGCAGCTCATGCATGGAGAGGTAACCTGCGATTTAACAGTTATGCTCCAGCACACTGACTTTCTTGTAGTTCCTTAAATGAGTCAAGCCCTCCTATATCTCTGCACATGCTTCTCCTTCTGCTCTCAATACCGTCTTCATCCACTCCATATCGCAGAGCTAAAACCTGGTCATACTTTAATTCAGAGCATGGATATCATTCTGCCTCTGATGACTGTGAGGTTGGGTGAGATGCTTCTTGATATATTCTCAGAGTTCTTGTACTTTCTCATCCGTGTTGTTGTTGTTAGTTACCATTGAGTCAGCTCTGACTCACGGTGACCTTATGTTTAACAGAATGATATTTCGCCTGGTCCTGCACCGTTTTCATTACCATTGGTATGTTTCAGTCCGTTGTTGTGGCTGTTATGCAATGCCTTCCAATTTAGGGAGCTCATCTTCCTGCACCATATTGGACAATATTATGTTGTGATTCATATGGTTTTCATTGGCTAATTTTTGGAAGTAAATTGCCAGGTCCCTTTCTTCCTAGCCTGTCTTAGCCTGGAAGCTTCACTGAAACTTCCCCACCAGGGTTAACCTTACTGGTATTTGCAATACTAGTGGCATAGCTCCTAGCATTATAGCAACATGCAAGCCCCCACAGTATGACAAACTGACAGACGGCTCATATTCCTCCAAAGTGTACTATAGTTACTCAGTGACTTTTCTGTGTACCCCAAGTCAGAGCTTTACTGAAGACATAGTCTGAATCTTTGGCTCACTCAGTTCTTAACACAGTACCAGTCACATTGCACAATAAACATTTGTTGCATGAAGAAATGTCCACTTAACATCATAATTTAAAAAGAGCATGCAGTACTACAATATATTCTGTACGTCATAGAAATAAATGTCCCTTAGATGAGCATGCAGTACTAAAATACATTCTATATGGTATAGAAATAAATGTCCCATAGATGACCATGCAATAAGCATTCTTCTTTTTTTAAAAAAAAATAGTTAAAAGAACAGCAGCCTTAACAGTGTTCACTAACATTAATTGTTAGGCATTAACAATGCATGTGATTTATATTCGACACTAATGTTGATCTAAAATTTGAAGGTAAAAATGTGTTATTTTAGAGAAAGCAGTGTCACTGTATTTATTTCTTACTCAAAATAAGGTTATGATCAAAAACACAACGTTGTAAATCCATCTGATTAATCCAACTGATAGAAGCATAAGGCCAGAAGAGAAATTATTTTTAGATTTCCATCTTTCTGGTATTCTTTAACTGTTTGTTTCTCTAATTATTCATGATACCTAGAGCAAAATATGGAAATCATTTTAATAGTCACGTCTCCCCTCCCTTGGCCACAATTGATTGGGACAGGATGTGGTTTACTATTGTTTCTGTTGGTATCTGTGATGTGTATGTAAGTAGGGTGACCACATGTATCAGTTTGCACCTGTTGTCCTAGAATAATTATTAATAGTGTCCCCTTTTTATTCTCAAAAGTTTCCCTATTCGAATAAAACATTATGTAGTTCCTCCAATTATAGCATCAGAACTAAAGAAGGGACCGAATTATTTATCTTGTATCCTTTCTACATTATTCTCCATTGGTAGCAGAGGGCAGGCTTGGATTTAGCAGAAAGAATGGCTGAAAACTCCATCTTGCTATGCTGATAGCATGATCCATCCAATGCTTTAACTACTTTGAGAAGAGGAAGGAAAGATAAAGAGGGCTGGTTGTCTGCTCTGGGCTTCGCCTGTGTCTGACTAATCAGAGAAGCGACCATGCCCTCACACCTCTGGCATCTTGCACAACCAGGAAGGAGTATGAGGGAGGCTAATAGGAAGTAGCATTTATTGAGGGCATAATATACTGTGTGCCAGACATTCATTGTGGCCTTGGTCCTTTGCAATTATTACCTCATTCAATTTTCCCAACAACTATCTGAGGTAGACACGTTCATGTCAGATTTATAGATGAGAAACTGAGGCTTAACCAGGGGAGGCAAGTTTCCCATGGCCATATAGCTGGTAAGTGGTAAGCTAATATTTAAACACTTGTTTCATTACTTCGGGACCCACATGTGGAAAGAAAATGGGTGGTCCTAGAGTGTTAAGTTATCACACATGAAGACATTTGCTCCCAACGTTTCTTTCCCCTTAAAGTAAGTGTGCTGGCATAAAATGGTACTTCAAGTTTGCATTCATTTGAGTTTCCGTTAATTCCCCTGACAATGAGCATTCCCCTAATAGGCACAATGTGGCCTCTGAGACAATGCCTGCCTGGCTCCTGCCTCTCTCCAGACTAATCTCGCTCCAGGTATACGCACCTTTCTCTGTGTGGTAGCTACGCTGGGGTTCTCTCTGTCCCTGAGACCAAACACGTTCTCTGTCTACTCTACATGTTTGTACACATTGTTCCCTCAGCTGGAAAGTCTTTTCTGCCATCATAGCCCTTGCTTCTGCAGGCCCATCCCTGAGTTATTGCTTCCCCAGCAAGGTCTCCCATGGCTTCTCAGACCAGAGTAGTCCCTTTGTTACATCCTACAATAGTGCCTGTATTTCCTGCTTGTTAAGCTGCATCACATCTGCAATTTCTTATAAACTTTGCAACAAACAATGTGTACAAAACTCCACTGTATTGCCAATACCCAGCAGAGACCCTGAGTGTTCAGTCATCATCTATATTCTATCTCCTTGAGGATGGTTTCCAGTTATTCTGTCTGACAACACCTTTATGCCTAAAATGTAACCAAATATATTTTGTAAAAGTCTTAAGCATAAAACAATATACTCATGAAAACAAACAGAACTAAAAAGCTTTGGCTACATTTATTTCAAAGACTTTGCTCTTATTTAAGGAGTCCATGAAAATTAAACAAAATAAAACAAAAACAGAAAAGGAATAAATATGTCTCTCTATTACTATGGAGTTGCTTTATTTGCAGCAAGGTTCACCAAAAGCTTAATTAGCAATCTTTACAGCAAAGACATAGTGCATGGCATGAGTCGCCTTCTATCTGGTACAAAATTAGAAGGAAAAATGTAAGGTGTGAAGACTTGGAGGCACTCGGAATATATCCATTATTTGTATTAACATTCATTATCTGACTAAAAGGCAGGATAAAGGCTTTGGGGAATTGTAGGGTTCGTATAAATTCTCTATAATTATTCTAATTTACTGTAATTAAGACACTAAAATAATCCTGAGAGAAAGCAATGATGTCTGTTAATATTAACCAAGAGAGTGAAAAAGTCATTCTGCATTTTTAGCTTTATTTACTATAACTTTTCAGTGTGACAGAAAGAAGGATCTTAACTTGGAAAAGTTTTTAAAATTATGACTTTCAGAATGTCTAACACTAAACTGTGTCAAACACAACTTAAAATGATACTATTTAAGTTGATAAAGTATTTACAAGTTCATAAAATCTATCACATCAATGTTATATATGAACTCTGAAAATCATGGCTTTGGGAAAATGGCATCTTTAATATAAATTATCAGAATTTCAAGAGCAGAGAAAATATAAAGAAATAAGCACGTGTTAGCCAACCTCACTGGTGTATATCTGCCCCCATGTTCATCTTACCATATGACACTGACGCTCTTCCATCGGGAGGTGGGAATCTATGTTCTCTCACCTTGTGCCTGGAAAGACCTTTATAACAGCTGTGAAAATGACACTTTTGTGTGACTGCCACAAAATAATATAGTTTCCATCTGGTTCTTTCTTGTGACACACAACATTGGAGCCCTGGGCTTCCATGTAAGAAATCTGCCTGCTTTGATGTTAGCATCCTAAAGAGATTATTTCTATGTGAAGTAGAGAAAGATGCCCTGGGGATACTAGCTGTTCTACCCCTTAGCTATTTGAGCCTCCCCAACCCAGGTTACATACATGTGAAAAGAGAAGCCTTCCGGATGGCTCCATTCCCAGCCACCAACCGACTGCAACATCATGAGAGAATCTGAACTAGACAGTTTAGCTAATCTACTCCTTAATTCCTAAGCCTCAGAAACCATGAAAGATAAAACGATTGTTTTGGTTTTAAGCCACCAGATTTTGGGATAATTTGTCACGTAGTAAACAATAATTTACACAATATGTTACAAGAATTTTAACTGCTTAACAAAAATATAGGCGCGCTGGTGGTGCAGCAGCTAAATGCTCGGCTGAACTGAAAGGTTGGCGGTTTAAAGGCACCAGCCCTTCTGTGGGAGAAAGATGTGGCAGTCTGCTTCTGTAACGGTTACAGCCTTGGAAACTCTGGGGGGCGTTTCTATTCTGTACTGTAGGGTCACCATGGGTTGGAATTGACCCCACAGCAATAGGTGGTTTTAACGAAAAGATCTTTCTTTCTATTTCCTTCCTGAAGACTGCATTACAATTATTTTGTAGCGATTTTAATGGCTAAATCAAGTATTAAACCCTCAGTGCCAACTCAGTGAACCACTTTTCTCACCAATAATGATAAAATCCACTTGAAAAGCTAATGGCTTCTGCTGCTTATTATGATTGATTTCAGGATATTTAGTTAAGAGTTATATTGCTCTTGGTTAGAAAAGAAAGTGATTTTTGGAAAAATTTTTTTTTTTTTTTTTTTTTTTAAATCTAGACTGTCTTGGAGGAAATACAACCAGGATGCTCCTTAGAAGCAAAGGTGGCAAGACTGTGTCATACATGCTTTGGAGGTGGTATCAGGAGGGATCAGTTAGTGTAGAAGGATATCATGCTTCGTAATGTACAGGGTCAGCAGAAAAGAGGAAGACCCTCAATAAGATGGATTGATACAGTGGCTGCAACAATGGGCTTGAGCATAATAATGATTGTGAGCGTGGCACAGACCGGGCAGTGTTTCATTCTGTGGTACATATGGTCTCTATGAGTTAGACGCAGCTTCACGGCATGTAACGATAACAATCTGGACATGCATATTATCATCAGAAATGCCAAATATTCCATGGCTATATAGACAAACTTTTCAAAGGTGAGGACAGTTTCAGATTATCAGATTTTGTGCTAGATTTTATGTTAGAAGCTCAGCTTTGTAGGCGTAGAGCAATGGGCCAGTGGGAGAACTTTGTTGTTTTCTTTGATAGTTGAAGTAACAGGCTAATTACCTGAGGATAGTAATCTTCATTTGAAAATCCATTTCCCTAAAAATGAGTTATATATTTTTCTGTAAAGAACTAGAGATCAAGCTAGGAGGTAACTCTTGCTCTTTATGGTCATTAGATCCAGCTATAGAATTATGGAATTCATTATTCATTAATTCAACAAATATTTATTCAGAATTTTATCTATGTGTTTGTGTCCCAGGACTGGGCACTGATATGGCACTGAGCAAAACAGGCAAGATCGTGGCATCATAGAACTATAAAAACACCGTTATATTGTATTCAATATGTGCATGAGACTACAGAATACTTTGAGTCTTTTGTTGAGGATTTGTGACCTAGGAGACCCTGTGTATTACATAGTTAACTGCTCCTTAGTGTTTCCTTGGCTGTAATCCTTATGGAAGCAGATTGTCAGGCCTGTTTCTTCCCTGATGTCACTGGGTGTGTTCAAACTGCCAATCTTTTGGGTACCAGCTGAGTGCAAACCATTTGTGCCACCCTTTTGCTTTGAGTCTTTTGATTAATACCTACACTCAATGTTCAAGTCTTCTATTTATTACTTAATGTTCTATCATTGATTTCATGGATTTTGATTCAGTCAGAGTCTACTTTGGACCTAAGCAAAATTCTGATTGTGTTTTGGAAGCAATAATAATTTATATTTCAGAATTGATAATGCCTTTCTTTTTCCCATATGTACTTTAGGGAAAATGAAAAGTTGTTTCCTCCAAACACATCAGAAGCTCATTGTCTTAGTCATTTAGTGCTGCTGTAACAGAAATATCACAAATGAATGTCTTTAACAGAGGGAAATTTATTTTCTCCCAGTCTAATAGGCTAGAAGTCCAAATTCAGGGTGTTAGCTCCAAGGGAAGGCTTTCTGTCTCAACGGGCTCTGGAGGAAGGTCCTCTCATCAGTCTTCCCTGGACTATGAATGTCTTCACATAGGAACCCTGAGTCCAAAGGATATGCTCTGCTCCCGGTGCTTCCTTCTTGGTTGTGTGAGTTCCCCACTCTCTGCTTGCTTCTCTTTCCTTTGATCTCTTGTAAGATAAAAGGTGGTACAGGCCACACCCCAGGGAAACTCCCTTTACATTGGATCAGGGATGTGACATTAGCAAGGGTGTTGCAATCCTACCCTAATCCTCTTTAACGTAAAATTACAATCACAAAATGGAGGACAACCACATAATACTGGGAATCATGGCCTAACCAAGTTGACACATATTTTCCTGGGACACAATTCTATCCATGACACTCATTCATTTTTAAAGGCTTATAACTCATACTATCTTCTTCCAAGATCTTCTAAAAGCCCTCCGCAAACTCGCAAGCCATGCCCCATCTCCTTCTCCCAATGCTTCCTTTGGGATGGATCTTCCCTTGTTCTGAGCCTGCATTATAGATTATCGGTTTCTCTATCAGACACTTGACTCATCCTATTCTATTTTCTGGGCCACTGTGAGGGAAATTGCAGTGAGGGAAAGGATAGCATAGTTGTTACTCAAGAAAATCCTCTGGCTCCTGGTCAAGATATCAGAGGGCAGAGTTATCTCAGAGCAGCCACTCCCATCAAGTGTCCAGTGCTCAGCTTTGCAGGTATACAGACCCATGTTGTCAGGACCCCAGGTGGACTAGTCCTTTATGGGTGGACTTGCATTAACCAGACTATCACATAGAGCACAATGTTGATTCATTATTTCTTAGTGGAAACCACGACAGAAACTCATCTAGTCAGAATGTTCTGAACAGCCATAAGGGCTCATCTCTCTGTATATTAAAGTTCAAAAGACAGTGAGACTTCATCAGCTGAATGTTGGCAATAAGTTAAAAACCTTGATAATTAATGATACCAGGTGATGACAACTGAACATACACACCACCACTTTTTAAGGCTCCATAGGGTTTTCAAACTTTGAGGCCAGATCTGACTCAGGACCCCATTCTTCTCCTTGTTGGGAATGGTTCTTTTTCTCTAGGGTAGCGCTGGGTTGGATATTACTAAATTCTGTCTCACTGATCTTGTTTTCCTGTGGTTTCACAGTAAATGAATCACTTCTGTTCATTTTTTCAAGGTATTTTTCCTTTTGTTAAAATAATTTCAAAACATTCATAGACATAAGTCTTACTGTTCCTATGTTAAATCTAAGAAATCTTCTGTCTTAAGGTGACTTCTACTTATAGGTATTCTCCTTCCTCAAGAATGGATTTGATATATTTCTTAGTTCTGAGACTGCCTCAATGGTAACCCTTTGCAAAACTTTTATCTGTTTTTCAGTAGTCACATTTTAAGTTCCAAAAGCAAGAATTGCATTTTAAATGTTATCTTTGCATTATTCCATGTACTCATCAAAATGACTTATATATGGTAGGAGCTCAAAATTTAATTTAACAAGTTTTTATTAGACAGAACTTCGAGAAAAATTAATGGACCACTAGATGAAAGCAAAACAAAATAAAAATAATATCCAAAATTCTGTCCTTCCCAAGAAAATAAATCTCTTATTTCTAGGTTCTATTCTGATTATTGTCTATTTGAACAGCTGCTTTGCAAAATGACAATGATAAGAGTAGGTACAATTTTTTACTCTTATTTCAGCTGTCTTTCATTCAGCTATGTCAAAACATTTCTAAACTGTGATAAATTTTCATAATTATCATTTTAATGCCTGCATAATATTCCGTGGAGTGGAAATGCCATAATTAACATAACTATTCTCACATTTTTAGACATTAGAATTGTTTCCTGCTTTCATTACTAATAACACTGCAATGAATATCTTCATATTCATAAACTTTTATTTTTAGGTTATTACTTTGGAATATATATCCAAAAGCATGAATAAATTTCTGTGCAATTGAATTATGAATGAATTGGGAAAGTAGCTGTAAAAGAGCTGAGAATTGGTTTCTCACAGTCACAAGTTGTATGTGGGTTAGGCCTGGAGGAAGAAATACAACCTTGGAGCAAGTAGACCCATGACGGAAACTTCTCTTGCTTATCGGCATAGTGTAAAATGTGGGGAGGCCTCTGACCTGGCCTGTTCTTGACTCCATGAGGATAGTATTTGACCACAGGCTTCAGCCTGCATCTGTGAAAAACTACAAAGACTTAAGAGAGCTACACAGACTGGTTCACTTGTATCTTTAACCTATGATTAACCTTTGCACTATTTGCTGGTTTGAAACTAAATCAAGAGGATCACAACTTGAGTGAGGCCAAGACATCATTCCCATCAGTCTTGAGCCTGGAGCAGGCTATATGTCTGGCTCAGCTCAGGGTGCTGTGAAATGACAACCTTAGGATGCCATCATGACAGTGTTTGGAGAGGGTGCTGGTGATGCCTGAGTACTGCATTCAACCTCACCTACCCTTCCACACAGGTCCTTGAGAGGGAGAGAGTATACAAAGATGGCAAAAAACAAACCAACAACAACAACAAAAAAAACAATGTGTAGTAAGGCTTTATCCCTAAACCCCAAAGCAAAACTCGAGTAATCCTGGCCAGTCAATGAAGGGCTGCCTTGACCCAAACTTCTTAAGAAATCCAGGAGCTACTATTCTAGCCTGAGCAGACATGAAGCCCTATTGATTATTGCTTAAGCTTGGGTGGGATTTTAGAAAATAAAGCAGATGTCTGCCAATATATAGGCATATTTCTATTACCTTTCTCTCCCTTTGAAAAATAACAACACTAGCATACTGATCTTCAGAATTCAGTTTCCATATGTATTTATTTTTTTTGCAAAATGAATCATAATGATGGACTTACTGTTTTAATATCAACTACCTGTCCACAATAAATTGGAGATCTTTCTCCATGTCAATTCATTAAACTGCATGTTATCCTTTTAAGAGTTTTAAAATATTCATTTTGAACTACTATGATATTTTTATTTATTTTATTGCCCTAGAGTAATTTGTCAAATATATTTTCTAAAAGTGGAGTGAATGCTTTTATTTTCTGAATCCTGATGTGTCTAAAAATACCTTTGGGAGTAACCCTATGGTCACACTCCTACAACATTGCTCCATTGTTTTCCAGCACTAATCTTGCAAATAAGAAATCTAAAGATAGCCTAATTCTCTGTCCTTCATAGACTATTTTATTTTTCCTTATGGAAGCTTATAGGATTTCCTTTGTCTTTGCTAGTCACCATTTCCCTAGAATTTATGTAAGGTGCTTTCTGTTAATATTCATGATCTGGCTTCAGAGGGTCCTTTCTACCTAAAGATTCAAGCTCAAGCATATTTCCTTTTTTAATTTTATTTATTATCACCCCTGCTGCATATACCCGATTTCTTCTTTGCCTTCTCGTTCCAGAAATACTATTTTAGGAACATGGGATGGTTGGTCAGGACTATTGGCCTAGTGTTGTCAGGAAAGAAGTCTTGTTCTGTTAGTGGTTGTTCTAACCTTGGACATGTCATAGCCTCTGATTCCACAGCTTTCAAGTCCATAGAGAGTGTAGGAGAACCTTAAACATATATTTGAGTACCAGAAATTTCTTAGAAGAATTTTTAGTTTGCTATTTTATTTTTTGACAAGATATGAACTAAAAAGAACTATTCACATAAATGCAATTGATAACTTCTTTTTCCCTTTGGTATAAATCACCTCTTCTATCAGTAATACTTAGGACATGGAACTTCATGAGGAGTCTCCATGTGAATGGCCTATTTATGTACAATAACTTCAGTTAATAAATCTGCCCTGTTGAAAAATGATTGTGTTTCTAACCTAGTGATCAGATATCAACCTTCCTTGTTAATTGCAAATACATATACATATACACATACACATATATTTATATCTTTCAGAGAAATCTATTTAAATATTCTTAGATAAGTATCTTCCTTAGACAACTTTTGCTTTGTTGTTGTTGGGTGCTGTTGAGCCTGTTCTGACTCATAGCGACTCTATGTGCAACAGAACGAAACACTACTCAGTCCTTCTTCCTAGTTTGTCTTAGTCTGGAAGTTTCGCTGAAACCTGTCCACCATAGGTTACCCTGCTGGTATTTGAAATGCCAGTGGCATAGCTTCCAGCATCACAACAACATGGAAGCCACTACAGTATGACCAACTGACAGAAAAGTGGTGGAAAAAAGAACACTACTCTTAGTATTGTTATATTAAAAAAAAATATTAGGCTATTATTATTATAATAATATATATGACATAATGTTATTAGACATATTAATATATTATTATATATTAAAAATAATATTATTAAAAAAACAAACCAAACCCTTTGCCATCGAGTTGATTCTGACTCACGGCGACCTTATAGAAGAGAGTAGAACTGTGCTGTATGGTTTCCAAGGAGCACCTGGTGGATTTGAACCACCAACCTTTTGGTTAGCAACCGTAGCCCTTAACCGCTATGCCACCAGGGTTTCCATAATATTATATAAACTATTATATATTAAATATTATATTATATAATAATAATATTATTATTTGGTTGTTGTTGTTCTTAGGTGCTGTCCAGTCATTTCCAACTCATAATGACCCTATGTACAACAGAACAAAACACTGCCCAGTCCTGTGTTATCCTTACAACCATTGTTATGCTTGAGCTTATTGTTGCAGCCACTGTGTCAATCCACCTCTCTGAGGGTCTTCCTCTTTTCCGCCGACTCTTTACTTTGCCAAGCATGATATCCTTCTCCAGGACTGATCCCTTCTGACAACATGTCCAAAGTATGTAAAACACAGTCTCACCATACTTGCTTCTAAGGAGCATTCTGGTTGTACTTCTTCTGAGACAGATTTCTTCATTCTTTTGGCAGTCGGTGGTACAGTCAATATTCTTCGCCAACACCACAATTCAAAGGCGTCAGTTCTTCTTCGGTCTTCCTTATTCATTGTCCAGGTTTCACATGCATATGATGTGACTGAAAATACCATGGCTTGGGTCAGGCATACCTTAGTCTTCAAGGTGATGTCTTTGCTTTACGACACTTTAAAGAGGTCCTTTGCAGCAGATTTACCCAATGCAATGTGTCGTTTGATTTCTTGGATTTCTTGACTGCTGCTTCCATAACTGTTGGTTGTGGAGCCAAGTAAAATGAAATCCTTGACAACTTCAATCTTTTCTCCGTTTATCATGATGTTGCTTATTGGTCCAGTTGTGAGGATTTTTGTTTTCTTTATGTTGAGGTGCAATCCATACTGAAGTCTGTGGTCTTTGATCTTCATTAGCAAGTGCTTCAAGTCCTTTCCACTTTCAGCAAACAAGGTTGTATCATTTGCATAACTCAGGTTGTTAATGAGCCTTCCTCCAATCCTGATGCCCTGTTCTTGTTCATAGAGTCCAGCTTCTTGGGTCATTTGTTCAGCACACAGATTGAATAGGTATGGTGAAATGATACAATCTTGACGTATACCTTTCCTGACTTTAAACCAATCAGTATCCCCTTGTTCTGTCCAAACAACTGCCTCTTGATCTACGTAAAGGTTCCTCATGAGCACAATTAAGTGTTCTGGAATTCCCATTCTTCCCAGTGTTATCCATAATTCATTATGATCCACACAGTTGAATGCCTTTGCACAGTCAATAAAACACAGGTAAACATCCTTCTGGTATTCTCTGCTTTCAGCCAGGATGCATCTGACATCAGCAATGATACCCCTGGTTCCACGTCCTCTTCTGAAACCAGCCTGAATTTCTGGCAATTCCCTGTCAATATACTGCTGCAGCCGTTTTCGAATAATCTTCAGCTAAACAAAAATAGGGCCACTCTGAGTTGGAATCGACTTGATGCACTGGGTTTGGTTTTGGTTTTTCAGCAAAATTTTGCTTGCATGTGATATTAATGATATTGTTGTATAATTTCCACATTCGGTTGGATCATCTTTCTTGGGAATAGTCATAAATGTGGATCTCTTCCAGTCAGTTGGCCAGGGAGCTATCTTCCATATTTCTTGGCATAGACAACTGAGCACCCCCAGCCCTGCATCCATTTGTTGAAACATCTCAATTGATATTCTGTCAGTTCCTGGAGCCTTGTTTTTTGCCAATGCCTTCATTTTTTTCAGAGCAGGTTGGACTTCTTCCTTCAGTACCATCGGTTCCTCATCATATGCTACCTCTTGAAATGGTTGAACATCGACTAATTCTTTTTGGAATAATGACTCTGTGTATTCCTTCCATCTTCTTTTGATGCTTTCTGCATCATTTAATATTTTCCCCATAGAATCCTTCACTATAGCAACTCGAGGCTTGAATGTTTTCTTCAGTTCTTTCAGCTTGAGGAAAGCCAGTGTGTTCTTCCCTTTGGGTTTCCTATCTCCAGCTCTTTGCACATGTCATTATAATACTTTACTTAGTCTTCTCAAGCCGCCCTTTGAAATCTTCTCTTCAGTGCTTTTACTTCATCATTTCTTCCTTTTGCTTTAGCTGCTCGACATTCATCAGTTTGTCATCCTGTGGGGGCTTGCGTGTTGCTGTGGTGCTGGGAGCTATGCCACCAATATTCAGATACCAGCAGGGTTACCCGTGGAGGACAGATTTCAGCTGAGCTTCCAGACTAAGACGGACTAGGAAGAAGGAGCCGGCAGTCTACTTCTGAAAAGCATTAGCTGGTGAAAACCTTATGAATAACAGTGGAACATTGATATACTGCAGGAAGATGAGCCCCCAGGTTAGAAGGCACTCAAAAGATGACTGGGGAAGAGCTGCCTCCTCAAAGTAGGGTCGACCTTAATGACATGGATGGAGTAAAGCTTTTGGGACCTTCATTTGCTGCTGTGGCATGACTCAAAATGAGAAGAAACAGCTGCAAACATCCATTTATAATCAGAACCTGGAATGTATGAAGTGTGAATCTAGAAAAATTGGAAATTGTCACATATTATTTTATTAGACTATTATTACTACTACTATAACTAAAACTACTACTACAATGGCTACTACTGCAAACAATAATATCAAAAACTTATATAGCATTTACTATTTACAGGGCATTATTCTAAACATTTCACATATATTACAAAGGAAAAAAAAAAACCAAACCCATTGCCATTGAGTTGATTCCAACTCATAATGACTCTGTAGGACAGAGTATAGGGTTTCCATAGCCCCATAGGGTTTCCAAGGAGAAGCTGGTGAATTCTAACTGCCCACCTTTGATTAGCAGCCAAGTTCACATATATTAGCTCTGTTAATTCTCACAATACCCCTATGCGGTTAGTGCTATTATTATCCTTATTTTACAGATGAGGAAACAGAGGTACAAAGAAGTTAATGACTTTGCAAAAATCTTCTAGTGTAGGAGTTAGGACTCAAACCTGTTCTCTTCACCATTATATGCTACGTTGAAGTTATAGTTAAGTATGCAACTATATTCTAATTAGAAATACAAGATAGGATTTAAAGAACTTGAACAACAGAGTGGAAAAATGTGCTCAGGATAAAGGAACCTCAGACAAAAGAAATGAAAGCACCACTGCCCTGGGATGTATGGATTTGAATTTTAAGGGATTAAATCAGGTTGCCACTGAATTCAATATTAGGACCAAGGAAGCAGGGTAATGAAATACTTCATTTATTGGACTATACACTATAACAAAATAACTGACTATTCAAGAGAACCAATTTTTCATTCCAATCAATGTCTTCAGGCTTATTAATTTCAATTATATTAGCTATTAAATTATACACAATAAAAAATCTAAACCAAACCCATTGTCGTCGAGTCGGTTCTGACTCATGGTGGCCCTATAGGACAGAGCAGAACTTGCCCCATAGGGATTCCAAAGAGTGGCTGATAGATTTGGACTGCAGGCCTTTTGTCTCACAGCTGATTTCTTAGGCACCGTGCCGCCGGAGCTCCTATTATATACAATAGCATGTTTTTTTTTTTTTTTTACTAAAATGCAATAAATTCAGAGTATGAACAAGAATTTTCTTCTTCTTTTATTTATTTTTTTAACAAAATAGCCCTTGTTTCTGTCATGAAATTGCCCCATATCCTCTTTTTTAATCCATAGGTATCAATGTGGCTACCTGCTGCCTTCTATTTTTATTAATAAGTTAAATTGATCTTGCTCCAAGTAGAATCATTTCCTCTGAATCTTTGCTGTGTGTGCATTTATATATCCATGAAATATGGCATACATAAAAAAATAAATGATAAATTGATAAAGTCTGAAAAATAACTGTAATGCCTATGTACTGACTACCAGGTTTAAGGAAAATAATATTAACAATACCATTTTAACCATCTCGTGCTGCTTCTTCCTTGATCTTCCTGTTTCTCTCTCTCAAGGGTAAACACTATTCTGAATTTTATGACTATCATGCCCTTGATTTTCTAGGTACATACATGCAGACACAATATAAACATCATATTAATCTTTGAAGAGTTTTTAAGTTCAGATAAATGGTATTATACTATCTGAACTCTTCTGTAACTTGCCTTTTCCAGTCAAAATATGTTTTTTGAGATGTTTCCATGCTTAGATGGGTAACACCAATTATTTTTCATTCCTCTATGATATTCTACTGTGCGATATATCAAAACGATGTACTCATTTTCCTCTTTCATGAATATTGGGCTTGTTTTCAGTTTTTCTTTAAAAAAAAAAACGCTGTTATAAACTTTCTTGTTTAGGTTTCCTAGTGTTCATGTGAAGGAGTTTCTAGGAGTGGAATTGATGGCTTATAGCATAGGCCCATCTTAAATTGACAGGATAACACCAAAGTGCTGGGGAGAGTCATTGTAACGATCAGCATTCCCACAGTAAGAATTCCCTCTATTCTGCATCTTTACCAGCATGTGTATTGTCAGAATTTTAATCTTTGCCAGTCTATGCGAAAGGAGAGTTTACCCGACTGTGGTTTTAATTTACCTCTTTAGATATTCATAATGTGTTTGTTGATCATTCGTTTTCTTCTCTGTGAAATACCTTTTCCTACCTTTTGCCCCCCTTTTTTTGCTCATCTTTTTCTTATTATTTTGTAGGAGTCCTTACGTATTCTAGAAATATAATTTTTTTTTATTATAAGGGTTTTAAATATTTTCCCAGTCTTGCCTTGCTTTTCACTTCTTTTATGCTATAATTTGGTGGAGGAAAAATTTTTTATTTTATTATAGTCACATTTACTAATCTTTATGATGTATGACTTCATGTCATGTCTTTATTATTAAGGTTTTTCTATATTATTTTCCTGAACTATACATACATACATATGTTAATGCTATTCACCTCTTGCCCAGCAAATTTAAATTACATTTTCCTATTCATTTGCTTTAATTCCATGGTGGCTTATGAATAAAAATTTTTAAATTTCAGAATTCGAATCTGTGGATCACTTAACTTGTGATTGAATTTTTAAATTTAGAATGTTCTGTGATATCCAGGGATCAGTTAAAAATTATCTGTTTTTTGTTCTGCACTACACATGCAGACACTCACATGCACTCTCATATGCACTTTTAAAGTGATTGAAATTTTAGTGAATTCTGTTATTTAACTTGAAATTTGGTTCCCCAAACATTTATTGGATAACCCATTATGATATTTCTAATTTATCAAGTTTCTCTGTGTACTATGATTGCAATAAGTGTACCTAGCTCATTGCATACATCTGTCATTTTTGATTTTTGACCAAAGACTATACTATTTTAATTGATGAATTTAATATTTAGGGTCCTTATTAAATCTTGAAACAAAAATGGATGGAGCAGAAAAAGAGATTTGCTGAATATACAAATTTTATAAATTATATTGTTACTCTATTTCTGTTTCTAGTAATGGTTGCTCAAAACTTATTCCTCTCCAGGAATTGCTAGAAGTGCCACGGCATGAAGAGACCCTTCAGGAATGTATTGCAATACTGTCTGCATGCTCTTCAACAAAAGTATCTCTGGGAGAGCTATCATGGATATTCCTGGAGTATAGATGAGAATGATATCTTATGGGATAACTGATGCCTGGCATACCTTCCACTGTTGCCCAGAAGCCCCTCTCTTCTGCCAAATGTGACCCATCTCTGCTCCCAATTTCTCCTTCAGCAGCTGAGAATATAAATTGCCTTCAGTATCAAAATGTCTTGTCTTCAGGATTCTATCATTTCCCCATTTATTTATCTACTACAAGAAGGTTGGGAGTCTGGGTGGCATAGTAGTGAAGAGCCTGGCTGCTAACCAAAAGTTCGGCAAGTCAAATCCACCAGCCACTCCTTGGGAACATTATAGGGCAGTTCTACTCTGTCCTACAGGGTTGCTACGAGTGGGAAGTGGCTCCAAGGCACCTAATACAACAACATAAGAAGGTTACATAAGATCCTATGGACAACCAACTTTCTTAGTTTACTCTGATACTTTGAGTTATAATCCCAGTTGGAAATTGAAAGTGAAAGTAAATTTGCTAGCTATTTCAAAATCATTAAATTGCTTTGTTGGAGGTAGTATCTGAGGTATTGTCTTTTTCCAGATTTTTGGATGTTCTGAAGGAAAAGGAAATATAAACTGTAGCATCTGTGGATCAGCTAGAAGCAATAGGACTGTCAAACTCTTCAAAAAGATGTGGCAAGGAACTAGAGCACCAAATAAGGAGTGAACAAACATCATGTTTCTACTATAACAGCTGACATTTTGAAATCTACTCAGATAAGTCCTCGTTGCTTCTGTAATTGAAATTGTTCTGAGTAGGGGACTAGAAGGAAGGAGGGAAGAAATGAAATATTAAAACATTTGTCATAGTCAATCCCAAGTAAGTGATGCTCATAAAGATAGAGCTTATATCTACAACCGGAGAACAGATACCTTGAAAGCCTATTATATTTTACATGTGTATGTAATGAATTGTATATGCTTTCCACAAGGAAATATAATTTAAATATTTGAAATGAAAGTCTTTCAGAGAAAGGCAAACCTCAGAATATTAATATCCATCTCAGATACATCAGCTTAATTAAAAAAAGGAAAGCCAAATTCAAATTAATTTAATTCATTAATTCAACAAATAATTATTTCCTACACGAATAGAATATTTCATTTCCCTAGAACATGTTTATGGGAAGAAAGAGAGAGGGAGAAAGAAAGACAGTGCACATGTGGAAGTGAGCTGTGTAAAATAGGAGAATATAATAAACTGCACCAAATAGTTAAAAAAAATTTTTTGGAGGGGGGTGGGGGTAAGAGAAGAGAATCAGAGGAGTCATTTTAACCCTTCCTTAAAATAATATTATGTGGTGAATATATATTTATTACTTATTATGTGTCAGGTACTCTCCGAGTTCTAGCAGAGCCAATGCTGAACAAAAGAGCCATGTTTTCTGACATCATGGGCTGAGCTTTTAGTTAGTTATATTGGATTGTGCGATAATTTTTCTGCAAGCTGCCATCCTAGTTGAATGCCATCTATAATTTGCTTTTAAAATTGTGTGAATATTAAAGACATGTAAATTATGCCACCAATATTTCAAATACCAGGAGGGTCATCCATGGTGGACAGATTTCAGTGAAACTTCCAGATTAAGACAGACTAGGAAGGACCTGGCAATCTACTTCTGAAAAAACTGGCTAGTAAAAACCTTATGACTAGCAGTGGAACAGTGCCTGCTTATGCCCCTCAAATTGGAAGGCACTCAAAATACAGCCAGGGAAGAGCTATCTCCTCAAAGTAGGGTCGACCTAATTGACTTAGATGGGGTCAAGCTTACAGGACTTTCATTTGCTGATATAGCACGACTCAAGATGAGAAGAAACAGCTGCAAACATCCATAAATAATCAGAAGGCGGAATGTACGTAGTATGATTCTAGGAAAATTGGAAGTTGACAAAAATGAAATGGAATGCTTGAAGATCGATGTCCTAGGCATTAGTGAGTGGAAATAAATTGGTATTGGTCATTTTGAATTGGACAGTCATATAGTCTGCTATACCGGGAATGACAAGTTGAAGAGAAACAGCACGGCGTTCGTTGTCAAAAAGAACATTTCAAGATCTATTCTGAAGTACAACACTGTCAGCGATAGGATGATATCCATATGCGTAAAAGGAAGTCCAGTTAATACAACTGTTATTCAAAGTTATGCAGCACAGCAACCACCAAGGCCAAAAATGAGGAAATTAAAGTTGTTTTTTTTTTTAACCAGTTTCTGTAGTCTGAAATTGATGAAAATTGCAATCAAGATTCACTGATAATTACTGATGATTGGAATGTGGAAGTTGGAAATGAAGAAGAAAGATCAGTAGTTGAAAAATATGGCCTTGGTGATAGAAATGGTGCCGGAGATCACAGGATAGAATTTTGCAAGACCAATGACCTATTCATTGGAGATAGCTTTTTTCAACAACGTCAGTGGTGACTATACACGTGGACCTCACCACATGGAATACACAGGACTCAAATCAACTACATCTGTGGAAAGAGATTATGGAGAAGCTCAATATGATCAGTCAGAACAAGGCCAGGGGCTGACTGTGGAACAGACCATCAATTGCTCACATGCAAGTTCAAGTTGAAGCTGAAGATAATTTAAAACAAGTCCACGAGAGCCAAAGTATGACCTTAAGTATAATATCCCACTTGAATTTAGAGACCATCTCAAGAATAGATTTGAAGCACTGAATGCTATTGACTGAAGACCAGACAAGTTGTGGGAAGACATCAAGAACATCATACATGAAGAAAGCAAAAGTCATTAAAAAGACAGGAAAAAGAGAAAAGGCCAAAATGGATATCAGAAAAGACTCTGAAACTTGCTCTTGAATGTAGAGTAGCTAAAGAAAAAGGAAGAAATGATGAAGTGAAAGAGCTGAACAGATTTCAAGGGGCAGCTTGAGAAGACAAAGTAAAGTATTACAATGAAATTGTGCAAAGACCTGGAGCTAGAAAACAAAAAGGGAAGAACACACTCAGCATTTCTCAAGCTGAGAACTTCAAGAACTGAAGAAAAAATTCAGGCCTCAAGTTGGAATATTGAAGGATTCTATGGGCAAATATTGAATGATGCAGCAAGCAACAAAAGGAGATGGAAGGAATACACACAGTCACTGTACCAAAAAGAATTGGCCAACTTTCAGCCATTTTAGGAGGTAGCAGAGGATCAAGAACTGATGGTATTGAAGCAAGAAGTCCAAGCTGCACTGAAGGCATTGGCAAAAAACAAGGCTGAAAGCACTCATTTTTCCATGCCAAGAAATTTGGAAGACAGCTACCTGGCCAAATGACTGGAAGAAATTCATATTTCTACCCATTCCAAAGAAAAGTGACCCAACAGAAGGCGTAAATATCAAACGATATCATTAATATCACACGCAAGTACAATTTTGTTGAAGGTAATTCAAAAACAGTTGCAGCAGCACATAGACAGGGAGCTGCCAGAAATTCAAGCCAGACTCTGAAGAGGATGTAGAGCGAGGGATATCATTGTTGATGTCAGATAGATTTTGGATGAAAGCAGAGAATACCAGAAAGACGTTTACCTTTGTTTTATTGACTATGCAAAGGCATTCAACTATGGGGGTTGTAACAAAGTATGGATGACATTGTGAAGGTTGGGAATTCCAGAACACTTAACTATGCTTGTATAGAGCCTGTACATAGACCAAGAGGCAGTGGTTTGAGCAGAACAAGGGGATACTGTGTGGTTTAAAATCAGAAATGGAGTGTATCAGGGTAGTGTCCTTTCACCATATTTATTCAATCTGTATGCTCAGCAAATAATCTGAGAACCTGGACTACGTGAAGAAGAGCATGGCATCAGGTTTGGAGGAAGACTCATTAACAACTGTTATATGCGGATGACGCAACCTTGTTTGCTGAAAATGAAGAGGACATGAAGCACTTACTGATAAAGATCAAAGACTACAGCCTTCATTATGAATTACACCTCAGCATAAAGAAAACAAAAATCCTCACAACTGGACCAGTAAGTAATGTCATGATAAATGGAGAAAAGATTGAAGTTGTCAAGGATTTCATTTTACTTGGATCCACAATCAACGTGCATGGAAGCAGCAGTTAGGAAA
This sequence comes from Elephas maximus indicus, assembly GCF_024166365.1. Lineage (NCBI taxonomy): Eukaryota > Metazoa > Chordata > Mammalia > Proboscidea > Elephantidae > Elephas > Elephas maximus. The sequence continues at coordinate 41,354,075 of NC_064827.1, read as the reverse complement.
TCAAATGATATATTAACTCAGGCAGACCTTCTGCAAAAGAACTCTTGAAAGTGTTGAAAAGCAAAGATGTCACTTTGAGGACTAAGGTGTGCCTGATCCAAGCCATAGTATTTTCAACCACTTCATATACATGTGAAAGCTGGACAATGAGTAGGAAAGACTGAAAAAGAATTGATGACTCTGAATTATGGTGTTGGGAAGAATATTAACTATACCATGGACTGCCATAAGAAGGAAGAGATTGGAAGAAGAGTAGCCAGAACGCATCTTGAGGGCAAGGATGGGAGACATCATCTCATGTATTTTGGACACATTATCACGAGGTATTAGTCCCTGGAGAAGGACATCATGCTTGGCAAAGTAGAGGGTCAATGAAAAAGACCCTCAATGAGATGGATTGACACAGTGTCGGGAACAACAGTCCCCAACATAGCAATGATTGTGAGGATGGTGCAGTACAGGGCAGTGTTTTGTTCTGTTTTACGTGGGGTCACTATGAGTTGGAATGGACTAGACAACATCTAACAACAACAAATATTCCTCTATATTAGTGATAACCCACTTCCACAATTCTCCATTTATCTTTTGTTTGATGCATTTTGGATGAGATGGAATATTTTGAAGCACTCTTATTGGTCCATTTCAAGCTATCTTCTAAGTCATTTAATTCATTCCACTCCCTCTCTCAAGCAGTCATTCATTCAGTATAGTATAATTAGTACGTGTATGGATTAATAGGAGATGCAGAAAGAGTAATCAAATATGTGTAAGACATAAGCCTAGTCCTCATCAACCTTTTAACCAGTAAAGTAGCAGTAATGAAAACATACACTAAAGACTTAATTATGATAAAAAGTGTTAAGTATTACAGAAGAAGAATGGATAAAGTTTTATGGAAAGACACTATTTCTGTCTATGCAGCTCTAGGGAAGGAGGCATTGGACATAACCCCCAAGTATTAATTTTTTGGTAAGTGGAGTTGGGGTGGGGAGAGCTCTCCAGGTAGAGAGAATAATGAGAATCAAAAAGATGACATGGGAAGCAGTATTTCAGTTTTGTAATACAGCCAATCATTTATGATTTAGAGTTAAGGAAGTTAAGGCTGGAATGATTTTAAGACCTTAACATTTTGTTTGTTTAAGACCTGAAGAATTTTGTTTGTTTGCTTTCAGTAAACAGTGGGAAGCCACTGGAGATTTTTTGAGCAGCAGCAACTTATGCCGGAATGACTGAGGAGATATTGTCATTACATGAATTAGTGGATGCGAGGAGCACGCAGTGGGAAGCTGTGCACATGCTGACAGGTGATTCTGGTGAGTCTTCCCTGGGTGTTTCATAGAGGCAGATGGAGATGCAAGACCAGAGTTTACAAGAGAGTTGAAAGCTGTGATGGTACCAGCCTAGGACTGAGCAAACATACCCACGTGTATTCTCATCAATGTTAATCCTTGTTTTCTGTTACTTCAGTTAAATATGTTACTGCTACATTGTTTAGTCAACTTTAGGCCATAACTCTGGACTCCTGATTATGCAAAATGAGGAAATAAAGTCCCTGTATTACTCTCCAGCTTGCTCCTCTGCCAATTTCTCTCAGCTTTATCATTATTTTGCCATCAGAGTTTATAACTCTTACCTGGTGTTCTATTATGTAATTAATTCTCCCAGGATTTGCTTTCAAAGTTAATCTAAAATGTGGTAAATAAGAAACAGCAATATAATCATGTAAATATCAGTCACAATTAGAATCTGATATTGTTATTGGACTCGGAGACAAAACAATATAATCGTAAATCACAAAATCTGAGCAGCTCAACAGAGAATCTTGAAATGTAGTTAAATAGATTGCCTTTCAGTTCACTAAAGCATACTTCATTTGGTTTGTTTCATATTTGGGGCATACCTTTCTTTAATAGGTTTTTTCCTGCAGTTTTTGTCTTTAGTTTTCTTGTTATCATAAAAACAAAAAATCTGTCTTCTTCATTACACCATTAATTTTTAACCCAGTTTCTTAATTAACCTCCTCATTGAACTCAAGTTCAAAATTATTTCCAAATTTACCCACAGAGATATACAAATTCATTTTCCTAAGAGCAGAATATAACATTCTCTTTTCTTTCCCAAGCAACCACTAGAGACTTTTTTTTTCCATCTTTGCCTACTGGATTGTCTTCGGCATCTAGTGCTGCTATAACAGAAATACCACAAGTGGATGGCTTTAACAAAGAGAATTTTATTCTCTAACAGTCTAGTAGGCTAGAAGTCCGAATACAGGGCACCAGCTCCAAGAGAAGGCTTTCTCTCTCTGTTGGCTCTGGAGGAAGGCCCTTTTGATGAGGAGGGCCCTCATGATGTATCAGTCTTCCCTTGGTCTGGGAGCATCTCAGCACAGGAATCTCAGGTCCAAAGGAAACTCTCTGCTCCTGGCACTGCTTTCTTGGTGATAGGAGGTCCCCCACTCTCTTCTTGCTTCCCTTTCCTTTTTGTCTCTTGAGAGATAAAAGGTGGTGCAGGCCACACCCCAAGAAAACTCCCTTTACATTGGATCAGGAATGTGACCTGGGTAAGGGTATTAGGATCCCACCCTAATCCTTTTTGACATAAAATTACAATCACAAAATGGAGGACAAACACACAAAACTGGAAATTATGGCCCAGCCAAATTGATACACACATTTTTTGGGGAACACAATTCAATCCATGGCAGGATATATGTAAAAAAATATTTTAAAATAGAATTTATTTGATTATCAATGATTCTAAAGATTTTTCTTATTTTTTCACTTTACTTCTTTTATGAGTTATATTTTCTCAGTCTGTGCATTTTTCTAGTAAGATATCCATGTTCCACTATTTTAGGATTATTTTATGTTGGTTTTGGTATGGAAACTGTCATTTTATTACAAATATTTTCTCAGGTTACTCTTTGCTTTCTAGTCATTGTTACAGTGGATTTGTTTTATTGCTTTGTAGCTGTTTTTGTTTTCATACAAAAGTTATAAGGTAAAAGTTGATCAAATCAAGCAATCTTACCTTTTTGATCCCTATACTTGATATCATTCTAGTTGAACTTGAAAGTTGCTGTTACCAGGTCATGCACTATTTCTTAAATAATTTGTTTCACAAATATTAAAAAAAAAACAACTCCATTGCCATCGAGTTGATTCTGACTCATAGTTACCCTATAGAACAGAGTAGAACTGTCCCATAGAGTTTCCAAGGCTGTAAATCTTTATAGAAGCAGACTGCCACATCTTTCTCCTATGGAGCAACTGGTGGGTTTGAACCGCTAACCTTTCGGTTAGCAGCTGATTGCTTTAACTACTCCACCCCCAAGTATCCATTGTGTTCCAATTACAGGCTATGCAAAGCTTTAGACATAGGAAATAATTTGTCACTTGATGTCATGAAGCATATATTCAAAATCAAGATGGTTTCACTTGTTATTCAAAGTCTCAAGTGTATTTATGAACACGTCTGTCAAGGAATATCAACAGGCCCTTGCATTTAGGTTTATGATCATTACATGGGTGGAAGCAATATTACTATCCAGCTTTCTGATCTGCCAATTTCTGTCAGCTTGCTCGATCCACAGTTATGAGAATTAACTAGTCCTGCAAACACTGTCTTAGGGTAGGCAGGTGTCAAAATTGTAAAAGAAAATGGATGTGTCTTCGTTTTCCTCTTCCCAAAATTAAAAAAAAAAAAGCACAGACATATTTATCCTTGTATCTTACAGTAGAGTCCCTGAGTGGTACAAACGGTTAACACCCTTGACAACTAACAGAAAGGTGGGAGATTACGTCCACCCAGAGGAGCCTCTGGAGAAAGGCCTGGTGATCTACTTTTGAAAAATCAGCCACTGAAAACACTAAGGAGCGCAATTCCACTCTGATACCCATGGAGTCACCATGATTCAGAATTGATTTAACAGCTATTCGTTTTGGTAATCTTACAACACTGTTTTGTTGAATCTTCTCTAAAATCAAATAATTTTTTAAATTATGATGCACATATTTGGTATTCTTTGTTTTGTGGTGTTGTTGTTGTTAGGTGCTGTCAAGTCAGTTACAACTCATGACAACTCCACGTACAACAGAAAGAAAAACTGGCTGGTCCTGCGCCATCCTCACAGTCTTTGTTACGTAGGAGCCCATCGTTGCAGTCACTGTATCAGTCTATCTTGTCAAGGGGCTTCCTCTTTTTCACTGACCCTCTACTTTACCAAGCATGATGTGCTTTTCCAGGAACCAGTCCCTCCTGATAACATGTCCAAAGTATGTGAAACGAAGTCTTGCCATCCTCACTTCCAAGGAGCAGCCTGGGTGCACTACTTCTAGGACATTTTTGGTCGTTCTTTTGGCAGTCAATGGTATATTCAATACCGTTCGCCAACACCATAATTCAAAGGTGTCAATTCTTTGGTCTTCCCTATTCATTGTCAGACTTTTGCATGCATATGAGGCCATTGATAACACCACAGCTTGGGTCAGGAACATCTTAGTCTTCAAGGTGACATCTTTGCTTTTTAACATTTTAAAGGGGTCTTTTGCTGCAGATTTGCCCAAGGCAATACACCATTTGATTTCCTGACTACTGCTTCCATGGGTGTTGATTGTGGATCCAAGTAAAATGAAATCCTTGACAACTTCAATATTTTCTCTGCTTATCATGATGTTGCCCATTGGTCCAGTTGTGAGGATTTTTGTTCTCTTTATGTTGTGTGATCCATACTGAAGGCTGTAGTCTTTGATCTTCATCAGTAAGTGCTTCAAGTCCTCTTCACTTTCAGCAAGCAAGGTTTTGTCATCTGCATATCGAAGTTGTTAATGAGTCTTCCACCAGGTGTTCTGGAATTCCCATTCTTCACAATGTTATCCATAATTATTATGATCCACACAGTTGAATGCCTTTGCATAATCAGCAAAACTTGGTTTGGTATTCTCTGCCTTCAACCAAGATCCACCTGACATCAGCAATGCTATCCCTCTTTCTGCGTCCTCTTCTCAATCTGGTTTGAATTTCTGGCAGTTTCCTGTTGATGTACCGCTGCAGCTGCTTTTGAATTATCATCAACAAAATTTTACTTGATATTGTTCAATAATTTCTGCATTCTGTTGGATCACCTTTCTTTGGAATGGATGCAAATATGAATCTCTTCCAGTCAGTTGGCTAGGCAGCTGCCTTCCAAATTTCTTGGCATAGGTGAGTGAGCAACCCCAGCGCTGCACCCATTTTTTGAAACATCTCAATTAGTGTTCTGTCAATTCCTGGAGCCTTGTTTTTCACCACTGCCTCCAGTGCAGCTTGGACTTCTTCCTTCAGTACTGTCTTAGTCATCTAGTGCTGCCATAACAGAAATACCACAAGTGGATGGCTTTAACAAAGAGAAATTAATTTTCTCACACTCTAGTAGGTTACACATCCAAATTCAGGGTGTCAGCTCCAGGGGAAGGCTTTCTCTGTCTGTTGGCTCTGGAGGAAAGTCCTTGTACTCAAGCTCCCCTTGGTTGAGGAGCTTCTCAGGCGCAGGAACCCTGTGTCCAAAGGACGTGCTCTGCGCCTGGTACTGCTGTCTTGGTGGCATGAGGTCCTCAACTCTCTGCTTGCTTCCTTTCCTTTTATCTCTTGAGAGATAAAGGGTGGTACAGGCCACACCCCAGACAAACTCCCTTTACCTTGGGTCACGGAGGTGACCTGATTGAGGGTAGCGTTACAATCCCACCCTAATCCTCTCAACATAAAATTACAATCACAAAATGAAGGACCACCACACAATACTGGGAATCATGGCCTAACCAAGTTGATACACCATTTCTCGGGGGACATAATTCAATCCATTACAAGTACCATTGGTTCTTGATCATGTGCTACCTCCTGAAATGGCTGAACATCAACCAAATCTTTTTGGTATAGTGACTCTGTGTATTCCTTCCATCTGCTTTTGATGCTTCCTTCATCATTCAATATTTTGCCCACAGAATTCTTCAGAGTTGCAACTCAAGGCTTGAATTTTTTGTTCTGTAGCTTGAGGAATGCTGAGCGTGTTCTTCCCTTTTGGTTTCTAACTCCAGGTCTTTGTACATTTCATTATAATATTTTATTTTGTCTTCTGGAGCTGCCCTTTGAAATCTTCTGTTTAGCACTTTACTTCATCATTTCTTTATTTTAGCTAATTTACATTCAAGAGCAAGTTTCAGAGTCTTTTCTGACATCCATTTTGATCTTTTTTTTTTTTTTTATTTCCTGTCTTTTTAATGACCTTTCGCTTTCTTCATGTATGATGTCCTTGATGTCTTCTCAGAACTTGTCTGGTCTTTGGTCATTAGTGTTTAATGCTTCAAATCTATTCTTGAGATGGTCTCCAAATTGAGATGAGATATACTCAAGGTTGTACGTTGGCTGTCGTGGACTTGTCCTAATTTTCTTCAGCTTCATCTTGAACTTGCATATAAGCAACTGATAGTTGGCTCTGCAGTTGGCACTGGCCTTGTTCTGACAGATGATATCGAGCTGTTCCACAATTTCTTTCCACAGATGTAGTTGATTTGATTCCTGTGTTTTCCATGTGGTGTGGTCCACATGTACAGTTGCTGTTTGTTTTGTTGAAAAAAGATATTTACAATGAAGAAGTCATTGGTCCTGCAAAATTCTATCCTGTGATCTCCAGCGTTGTTTCTATCACCAAGGCCATATTTTCCAACTACCAATCCTTCTTTGTTTTCAACATTTGCATTCCAATCACCAGTAATTGTCAATACATCTTGACTGCATGTTTGATCAATTTCAGATGGCAGAAATTGGTAAAAATCATCAATTTTGTCATCTTTGGGATTAGTGGTAGGTGCATAAATTTGAATAATAGTCATATTAATTGGTCTTCCTTGTAGGCATATGGATATTATCTTATTACTGACAGTGTTGTACTTCAGGAAAGATCTTGAAATTTTCTTTTCAACGATTAAAATGTTCTTATTGACAATGAACTCAACACCATTCCTCTTCAATATCTCATTCCTGGCATAGTAGACCATATGATAGTCTGACTCAAAATAGCCAATACCAGTCCATTTCCACACAGTAATGCCTAGGATATTGATCTTTATGCATTCCATTTCATTTCTGATGACTTCCAATTTTCCTAGATTCAAACTTCGTACATTCCATGTTCCAATTATTAATGGGCGTTTGTAGCTGTTTCTGGAAACCCTGGTGGTGTAGTGGTTAAGTGCTATGTCTGCTAGCCAAAAGGTCAGTAGTTCAAGTCCACCAGGCACTCCTTGGAAACTCTACGGGGCAGTTCTACTCTGACCTATAGGGTCGCTATGAGATGGAATCGACTAGACGGCAATGGGTTTTTATGTAGCTGTTTCTTCCCATTTTGAGTCATGCCACATCAGCAAATGAAGGTTCTGTAAGCTTGACTCCATCTAGGTCACTTAGATTGACAATACTTTGAGGGGGCAGCTCTTCCTCAGACTTATTTTTAATGCCTTCCTACCTGAGGGGTTCAATTGCTGGCAGTATATTGGACAGTGTTTCATGGCTATTCAGAAGTTTTTCATGGGCAATCTTTTCAGATGTAGACTTCCAGGCCTTTATTCCTAGTCTGTCTTAGTCTGGAAGCTCCACTGAAACCTGTCTACCAAGGGTGACCCTGCTGGTATTTGAAATATCAGTGGCAAAGCGTCCAGTATCACAGCAATACGCTAGCCACCACAGTATGACAAACTGACAAACTCGTGGCGGTGTTTTAAGAAATTAGATTTTAATAAAAAAAGCATTGTGTCTTAAAAAATATGTAACGTATCTAATAGCTTCTGTTTTTTTTTTGTGTATATATACATATATATATATATATTTTTTGTGGGGGGGATTCTAACCCCTTAGAAATATCAGGAAATATACCCTAATATTAAATATTTATGTAGATTTTCCTAAAATACAATTGGCAGGCACTATAACATTCAATGGCAGCGGGTTTGGGTTTTGGTTAAAAAAAAAAACAAACCAAACCCATTGCCATCGAGTCGATTCTGACTCATAGCAACCCTATAGGACAGGGTAGAACTGCCCCCATAGAGTTTCCAAGGAGCACCTGGTGGATTTGAACTGCTGACCTTTTGGTTAGGAGCCATAGCACTTAACCACTATGCCACCAGGTTTTCTGATTATAACACAGAGGGGAACAAAATTTTTAGGTGGGTTTCTTTCCCAAAACCCACCACTTGTTTTATGAGTTTTTTTTTTTTTAAACATATTGTCTGTAAAATAGAGATAGTAATAATAACTACCTTAGAAATATTTTGTGAAGCCTAAACGAGAAAACACATTTAAACATTTAGGACAAAGCCTGGCAAATGTGCGACACTATAAATACTTGCATTTATTATTATAAATTATCACTTTTAATAACTATAATTGTGAGGTAGGTCCCATTATACTTCAGCTTAGTTAACGTAAGACTCTTCATAAGCATAATATTAATAAAAGGATTTTTAATGTCTCTAATATATGATTTCATTAATTAAAAAAGCAAATGCTTTATTGGGCAAATAGCTGGAAGAAATTCACCAAATAGGTTTTCTACCTATATACATATCTTGTTAAAACTGATCTTTCCTCCAAATATTTATCACAAACCCCAAATAATACTAACATTTCCACCATTACAAATAAATTATCATCTCTGCACCCTATAATGTATGCAAGAGTATGACGATTTTAACAGTTGGTAGTAAGTTTTCCTTTCAGTATTTTGTGTAGATCTAAACATAGCATAAACATTATTCTTTTTGTTCAAATATGAAGGGGTCTACCAAAGGTATTGCACGAATGTTTGGCATGAAAAGAAGTAAAACTTGATTTCATATGATGGAAAAAATTTCTGATTCTAAGAGTGATTGAACCTTGGAACGGGTGACTGAAGGAGTTTGCAGAATCCATACTGCTCTTTTCCCTCTCCACAATTGCTTTACAAGGGAAAATAAGATACATTCAGGTGACTTATGCTGCATTGTTCATAGTGATATTATTAGACTGGTAAGAAAAACCATCATTTCCTTTTTAGAACTCAAAGAGAAAACTCATTTTTCTGTGTTTTCTAGATTAATAGATACTGAATTTCTTACAACTTTTCTGAAACAGCTAATCATCACATGGGAAGAAAAAACAAACAGACTGTTGTCCCTGAGGGCTCCAGTTTCATTTAGCTTTGCAAGGTGAAGCAATTAGGAGCATGTAAAAAGAAACAGACAAAAACAGCCTAAAATTTCCATATAATAGACCTTAGTTTAGAGTGACAAAGCCAAATGCCTCCCAGTTAAAGCCCTGGTGACTTCTGGGGATGGGGTGAAGACTGTCTTGGTGAAGGATGTGGAATAGGGGTAGGACCATACTCTACCAGTGGGAACACTACTGGGGCTATTAAGGTGCTTTGTACTTTTTAGATGGGAATGAAAACGCTTAGGAAAATCAAAGATATCTTATAGCACTTGGCCTTGGGCTTCCCCCCCCCCCCCATAATAAAGAATCAGACCTACTAGGATCTGGGAACTACTAAAGAAACAAATTCCTGTGGAAATTTCATTTTTCTTGATGGTGAATAAAATACCTACTTATTCTTGAGCCCCAAAATGAGGAAAGAGAGGGCATGACTTACGATTTCTACATCAGTTACCACATTCTTATAAATCATGTGGAAACTATGAAGTGGTTATGCTTGTTACCTCTTTTGTCAGTAGAGTTCACAATACATTCATTGGAATTAGCCTAGGAAGATGTTTGAGCAAAAAGTGAGATGTGTGGAGTAGTAGAAAGGAGTTTGGGTGTTGGACAGACTTACGTTGGAATTCTCATTTATCTATGAAGCCCTGAACCTCAGTTTCCCCTTTTATAAAGCCATAGAGGTCTGTGATATGGATTAACATAAAAATATGAAAAGGGCTAAGTACATAACAATAGACATTGAATACATATTATTTGCCTTATTATTTCACATGAAAAGGCTTTTACATTGATTTTTAGAAAGAACTGAGAATTGGAATAACTATTTGGAGAGATATATGAAAACTAACCTTAACAGTTAAAACCATTCTGAATCTGATTCCTTAGTTCCATAAAAAATTGCCAAAAATCTACCATTTTATTTTTTATTTTCTAAAGCTTTCAGTCTCAATGCCTTGATATAATTAATTGATCCATACAGATGCTTTTATGTCAAATTTTTTTAGAAGTGCAAATTATACAACAACAGATACTTAGACCACTGGAACAGAATTGAGAATCCAGACCTAAATTCGTCCATGTATGAGCAGCTGATATTTGCCAAAGGCCCGAAGTCCATTAAATGAGGAAAAGACAGTGTCTCTAACTAATGACGCTGGCATAACTGGATATCCATCTGCAAAAAAATGAAACAAGACCCATACCTCACACCAGGTATAAAAGTTAACTCAAAATGGATCAAAGACCTAAATATAAAATCTAAAATGATAAAGATCATGGAAGAAAAAACAGGATCAATGCAAGGAGCCCTAATACATGGCATGAACAGAATACAAAACATAACTAACAATGCATAAACACAGAAAGAGAAGCTAGATAACTGCAAGCTCCTAAAAATCAAACACTCATGCTCATCAAAAGATTTCACCAAAAGACAACTTACAGACCGGGAAAAAATTTTTGGCTATAACATATCCTATCAGGGTCTAATCTCTAAAATCTACAAGATACTGCAAAACTTCAACAACAAAAAGACAAATAACCCAATTAAAAAATGGGCAAAGGATATGAACAAGCACTTCACCAAAGAAGATATTCGGGTAGGTAACAGTTACATGAGGAAATGCTCATGATCATTAGCCATTAGAGAAATGCAAATCAAAACTACAATGAGATACTATCTCACCCCAACAAGGCTAGAATTAATCCAAAAAGCACAAAATAATAAATGTTGGAGAGGTTGTGGAGAGACTGGAACACTTATACATTGCTGGTGGGAATGTAAAACGGTATAACCACTTTGGAAATCGATTTGGCACTTCCTTAGAAAGCTAGAAATAGTAGTACCATACCACCCAGCAATCCTGCTCCTTGAAATATATCCTAGAGAAATAAGAGCCGTCAAACAAATAGATATATGCACACCCATGTTCATTGAAGCACTGTTTATAACAGCAAAAAGATGGAAGCAACCTAGGTGCCCATCAACGGATGAATGGATAAACAAATTATGGTATATACACACAATGAAATTCTATGCAATGATAAAGAACAATGAGGAATCCGCAAAGCATCTCACAACATGGATGAATCTGGAAGGCATTATGCTGAGTGAAATTAGTCAGTCACAAAAGGACAAATATTGTACGAGACCACTAGAATAAGAACTCAGTAAAAGGTTTAAACACAGAAGAAATAATTCTTTGATGGTTATGAGGGTGGGGAGGAAGGAAGAGGGAAATTCACTAACTAGATAGTAGACAAGAATTATCTTAGGTGAAGGGAAGGACAACACATAATACAGGGGAAGTCAGCACAACTGAACTAAAGCAAAAGCTAAGAAGTTTCCTGAACACAACCAAACACTTCAAGGAGCAGCGTAGTAGGGGCAGGGGTCTGGGGACCAGGGTTTTGGGGGACATCTAGCCCAACTGGCATAACTAAGTTTATAAAAAAAATGTTCTACGTCCCACTTTGGTGAGTGGTGTCTGGAGTCTTAAAAGCTTGCAAGGGGCCATCTAAGATGCATCAATTGGTCCCAACCCACTTGGAGCAAAGGAGAATGAAGAACACCAAAGACACAAGGAAAATATTAGTCCAAGAGGCAAAAGGGCCTCATAAACCAGAGACTCCATCAGCCTGAGACCAGAACTAGATGGTGCCTGGGTTCCACCAATGACCGCCCTGACAGGGAACACAACAGAGAATCCCCGACAGACAGGAGAAAAGTGTGGAGCAGAACTCAAATTCATGTAAAAAGATCAGACTTAATGGTCTGACTGAGACTAGAGGAACCCCAGAAGACATGGGCCCTGGACTCTCTGTTAACCCAGAACTAAAGCCATTCCTGAAGCCAACTCTTCAGACAAAAATTAGAGCGGACTATAAAACATAAAATAATACTTGTGAAGAGTGTGCTTCTTAGCTTAAGTAGATACATGAAACTAAGTGGGCAGCTCCTGTCTGGAGGCAGGATGAGAAGGCAGAAAGGGACAGGAGCTGGTTGAATGGACAAGGGAAACCCATGGTGAAAAGGGGCGTATGCTGTCACATTACAGGGATTGAAACTAGGGTCGCATAACAATACGTGTAGAAATTTCTGTATGAGGAATTAACTTAAGCTGTAAACTTTCACCTAGAGCACAATAAAGAAATAAATTTAAAAAATATTATTACAAGTGCACATTAATAACGGAAATGACCATAATACTTTCTCCAACATTTTGGCAATGTTTGTATTCCAACTAGAAACAAACACTTTTGCTCTCTATTTGTCTATTAGGAGTAAAACACTTTCATTTATTTATTTCTTTGGTGGCAGGGTGAATATTAAACTTTTATATTTTGACCATTTTTTTCTTTTTCTAAGATGTTAACTATTTTACCTCTAACTACCAAATACTTAGGATCCCAGAAACGAAACAAAAGAATAAACCCACTGCCGTCAAGTCCATTCCGACTTATAGCCACTCTATAAGATAGAGTAGAGCTGCCCCCTAGAGTTGCCGACCTTTTGGCTAGCAGCCGTAGCACTTAACCACTACACCACCAGGGTTTCCAAACAAAAGAATAGGCTATAGTATTCTGAGGTATTTTCAGAAATTCTGTTTAGCAAACTCCTGTGCTTTGTTAATTTCTCTTTGATAAATATGTTGTTGTTGTCTGCCTTTGAGTTGATTCCGACTCGTAGCAACCTTGTACAGCAGAGTAGAACTGCACCTCAGGGTTTCCTAAACCAAAATCTCTCCAGGAACAGAAAGCCAGGTCTCTTCCCCTCTGCCGGGCCGCTGGTGGGTTGAAACTGCTGAGTTTTCGGTTAGCAGTTGAGTGCTTAACCTTTGAGCCACCAAGGCTCCTTTAATAAGTATAGATCATGATTTTAATTTTCATTGCTCTTCCTGAATTGTTCTATCCTTAGCACTTCCATAAAGATTGACTCATGTTCTTTATCCCTGTTCCCTAGAGGCGTTTGTATTTTAATCGAGACTGTTAGTAAGCACTCTCAAACTAATCTAAGTTTAACAATATATTGTCTGATTTTCTCAGTCTCTCAGACTTAAAGAAATTGAAAATCTGAAAAAGAGTGAATTTCAATAGGAGAAAATCAGAGTTTTTTGTGTAGTGAGAAAATATTTTGTGCAAATTCAGATTTTAAATGTTTAATGCCTTTGTGTTTCATGTGCTCCAGTGTAATTTTCTTAATTGGAACGTATTAAAACAATTTAAATGAGAAAATATTTAATTTAGCGCTGTCTGTATGCTTTTGACATCCTAAAGAAATTATTTTGGTCAAGATGCTGCCAGAAGCTCATTTGAAGTACCCCCTTTACTACAAATATGTAGAAATGGTAGATAAAATATAGAAGAGAAAGCAATCGAAATGTAGATTAATGGACTCAAAATCAAAAGTAGATCATCTTGGTATAAACTTTCAAAGGCACACCAATTTGAAAATTCAAACACTACAGAATCAGAGAAGTTTCTCAACTTCCCAGGAGGAAAAAAAAAAAAAAAAAGGCTACGTATAGTAGAATATGAAACAGAATGGATTCATTGTTCCCAACAACAAACCCACAAGGTATTTAAGCAATAACTTCAACATTCTGAAGGAAATTTATTTCTAATTTCAATTATTAAAAAAAAAACCACACCAGTTGCTGTCGAATCGATTCTGAATCATAGCGACCCTATATGACAGAGTAAAACTGCTCCATATGGTTTACAAGGAGTGGCTGGTGGATTTGAACTGCTGACCTTTTAGTTAGCAGCCAAGTTCTTAACCACTGCCCCACCAGGGCTCCAAAATTACATATCCAGCCAAAATATCAATGAAAACTAATAGGTAGAATAAACACATGAACCTCCTGGAAGACATGCTCCATCAAACAAAGGAGTAAGTTAAAAAGTGGAATACATGTGATTTAAGAAAGAGAATTCCCAACACAGGAAAAAAATTCCAAGAATCTCCATGACGAACACGAAGGGAGGTAAGAGCATGGCAGCCATGTGCTAGTAAGATAGGGAAAAAGCCAATTTAGATTGAATCAACCAGAAAACAACAGAAATCAAACTGATAGAATATTTCATGTTTTCAGTCTCTTGAAAGGAAAATTCAACAACTAAAAAAAGACATAGCCAGTTGGAGAGATGAGCAGTAATAAGTAGGTCCTTTGCAGGAAGGAAAAATAGCCATAGTTTACTACAGCTATGAAAAGCATTTACATGCTGTAATCACATGTTGTTGTTGTTAGGTGCCATCAAGCCGGCTCCCACTCATAGCCACCCTACATACAACGGAATGAAACACTGCCCAGTCCTGTGCCATCCTCAAAATTCTTGCCATGTTTGAGCCCATCGTTGTAGTAACTTTGTCAATTCATCTCGTCAAAGATCTTTTTTGCTGACCTTACCAAGCATGATATCTTTCTCCCTCCTCAACTTCAACCAGTCCGAAATACATGAGACAAAATCTTGCCATTCTTGCTCCCAAGGAGCACTCTGGCTGTACTTCTCCCAAGACAGACTTGTTCGTTTTCTGGTGGTCCATGGTATATTCGCTGTTCTTTGCCAACACCATAATTCGAAAGCGTCAGTTCTTTTTCAATTTTCCTTATTCATTGTCCAGCTCTTGCATGCATATGAGGCGATTGAAAATGCCATGGCTTGGGTCAGGTGTACCTCAGTCCTCAAAGTGGCATCTTTGCTTTTTAACACCTTAAAGAGGTCTTTTGCAGCAGATTTGCCTAATGCAGTATGTCATTTGATTTCTTGACTGCGGATTCCTTGGGTGTTGATTGTGAATCCAAGTAAATTGAAATCTTTGACTTCAATATTTTCTTCTTTTATCATGATGTTGCTTATTGGTCCAGTTGTGAAGATTTTTGTTCTCTTTATGTTGAGGTATAATCCATACTGAAGGTTGTAGTCTTGGCTTTTCATCAGTAACTGCTTCAAATCCTCTTCACTTTCAGCAAGCAAGGTTGTGTCACCTGCATAATGCAGGCTGTTAATGAGTCTTTCTACAATCCTGATGCTGTGTTTCTCTTCATATAGCCCAACTTCTTAGATTACCTGCTCAGTATACAGATTGAATAGGTATGGTGAAAGGATACAAACCTGGCACACACCTTTCCTGATTTTCAACTGTGCAGCATCCCCTTGTTCTGTTGGAACAACTGTCTCTTGGTCTATATATAGGTTTCACATGAACACAATTAAGTGTTCTGGAATTCCTATTCTTTACAATGCTATCCATAATTAGTTATGATCCGCACAGTCGAATGCCTTTGCATGGTCAATAAAACACAGGTAAACATCTTTCTGGTATTCTCTGCTTTCAGCCAGGATCCATCTGACATCAGCAATGATAGCTCTTATTCGCCATCTTCTTTTGAATTTGCCTTAACTTTCTGGCGGTTCCTTGTTGATATACTGCTGCAACAGTTTTTGAATGATCTTCAACAAAATTTTACTTGCGTGTGATATTAATGATGTTCGATAATTTCTGCCTCCTGTTGGATCACGTGTCTTTGGAATGGGCACAAATATGGATCCCTTTCAGTTATTTGGCCAGGTAGCTGTCTTCCAAATTTCTTTGCATAGACGAGTGAGCGCTTCGAGTGTCGTGTCCATTTGTCGAAACATCTCAATTGGTATTTTGTCAATTTCCAGACTCTTGTTTTTTTTGCCAATGCCTTCAGTGCAGCTTGGACTTCTTCCTTCAGTACCATCAGTTCTTGATCATATGCTACCTCCTGAAATGGTTGAACTTCAACCAGTTATTTTTGGTACAGTGCCTCTGTGTATTCCTTCTGATGCCTCCTGCATCATTCAATATTTTACTGGTAGAATTGTTCAAAACTTCAACTCAAGACTTGAATTTTTTCTGCAGTTCTTTCACTCAAAATTCATGAGATTGAAATTGTAACTATTTGGTGAGAGGAATATTAGTTTTCTATTGCTGCATAACAAAGTACCACACATTTAGTGGCTTAAAACAATACCCTTTTATTATCTCACAGTTTCTCCTCAGGAATCCAAGTACAACTTAGCTGGTTCCTGTGTTTAGGGGCCCACAAGGCTTCCATTAGGTTTTAGGCAAGTTGCATTGTCATCAGAGGCACAACTGAGGAAACAGCTACTTCCAAGCTCCCTCAGGTCTTAGAATAATTCATTTTCTTTCAGTTGTAGGCTGCTTTTCTTGTAAGGGTCCATAGGAGAGCTTCTCACATCTCAGGGAGTGTTCCAGGAGCTCTTTTAAGGGTTTTCATCTGATTAGGTGACACTCAAGTGATATCACTTAGGATAATCTCCTTTTGGATAAACTCAAAATCAACTGGCTTGTGGCCTTAATGACATCTGCAAAAACCCTTTTCCTTTATCATATTCTACTAGCTGGAAGTCACAAGTTCTGTCTGTAAAAGCAGGGACAGATTAACCAGTAAGAAAGGTAGGCATGGGCTTACATTAAGCAAGGTACACACGGGCTTAATTGTGTTTACTTACTAATCTATGGTGCTCAGTTTTACATGAGTGAAAGATGTGGTGAAAAACAGGTGAAATTGTGTCCTGTAGCTTAGTAAGTAAGGACAATTAAGCCTGTGTGTACCCTGCTTATGGGGTAATCCGTCCCCGAATTTTCATGTGTGTATGTGTGAAGAGGGGGGAAGAGAGGAAGAAAAGCTAATTTCTCACCCTCTGTAGTGACAAGTCAGTATGGATAATGCTTAAAACTAAAAGAATCAAGAGATAGTAATGAGAACATTTTATTAACAGACGTGGAGGCAAGTACCAAAACAACCAGCTGAAAGAAGTGAAGGTCATTTTCTCCAGAATGAAGTATACGGAAGGACAATGATGGCAACTGTTACATAACCATGTGATTCTTTTACCTAGGTGCTTGTATTAATTTGGAAACCCTGGTGGTGTAGTGGTGAGTGCTATAGCTGCTAACCAAAAGGTAGGCACTTTGAATCCACCAGGTGCTCCTTGGAGACTCTGTGGGGCAGCTCTACTCTGTCCTATAGGGTCACTATGAGTCAGAATTGACTCGACAGCAACAGGATTTTTTTTGGTATTAATTTTATAAAAATGAAAAATTAAGGAAGGAAAGAGAATTCTCAAGAACTTGAGAATTTAAGAAAGACACTGAGCTTTTAGGGAAAAAATCCACTTCAAGTACAAGCATAATAATTAAAAATAAAAATTCAATAAGACAGGCTCGAATGGAGCTGCAGAGTCAGAGTTTTCTTATACAGGTTAATTAAGATAAAAATTATGAAAAACGCTTGGCACGTAACAGTAGACACTTGATAATATCACGGATAGGGAAGAAGAGAGGCTTAAAGTTTAAAGTACAGAAAAGGCAGATTATCGACAAAGGAATGACTGACTTAGAACAGCTCTCTTAATAAAATAAACACCAAAAGAAAATGGAGAACCATATTAAACGAGCTTAAAAATCTGTCAATCTATCATTTTCTACTCATATATACTGGAATTCAAGAATTTGTGTAAAATATATTCCTAGGCATATGAAGATTAAGAGTTTACTGCTTAGAGATTTTTCGCTAGAAGAAATATTGGGCACAGAAAAAGTGTGGGATATAAAGGATAGCAGTCAGCAGAAAAATTAATTTAAAAAATATCAGTAAATTATATTCACTATTAATCGTAAAAGTCGGTAATAACCTTGGGAGTCTAAAAGTGTAGGAACTAAAACTCCAGACGATGATAAATTATATTGGGAATGTTCAATGGATAATTAAAGTATGCTAAATTTGTCTTGCCAAAAGAGCAAACAAATCTGTCTTGGAAGAAGTACAGTCAGAATGCTCCTTAGAAGCAAGGATGGTGAGACTGCATCTCACACACTTTGGACATGTTGTCAGGAGGGATCAGTCTCTGGAGAAGGACACCTGGCTTGGTAAAGCCGAGGGTCAGCGAGAAAGAGGAAGACCTTTAATGGGATGGGCTGACACAGTAGCTGCAACAATGGGCTCAAGCAGAACAGCGATTGTGAGGGTACAGCAGGACCTGGCAGCCTTTTGTTCTGTTGTAAAAAGGGTCAGTATGAATCAGAACCAACTTGACAGCACCCAACAACAACAATAAATTTGTCTTATGTTTAGAATAGAAATAAGTGACTTTATATTTGATTAACTCATAGTTAATTCTATTACAAAATTAATGGTAATTAACAAAAGCTATGTATAACTCTATTTTACTTTCCAAACTAGCAGAGGAGAAAAAAGATTATGTATATTAATGCAGCAAAAGGCATGAGAGGAAAGAAAATAACCAGTTGTTCAACAACAAAATAAAATAAGCTTTCAGAAAGAAGCCCAAATACAAAAGTAATAGCAACACGTGTAATACATTTAACTCTTGCATAAATTACCAGATTGGATTTTTTAACAGAAGCTAACAATCTGCTAGTTATAAGATGAATATCTAGAGGTAACTATCCTGAAAGGTATAAAATGACTAGACGAAAAAGATACACCATGCAAATACCACCAAAAAAGAAAACTGTAGCTATGTAATACGATACAGTAAGGTTTAAGACAGAAGGTTTGTGCCTACCCCTAACCCTTACCCCATATATCTTGTTCCTGAGAGCAGCGTAACAGAGTCAAGAAACATTTTGATTAAAATTTTTAGGTCAATCAGTTTACATTTTTTTTAAAAGTAAGAATGCTTCTTAGAATAAGGAATATTTGCAGATTTCTGTTGATGAGTTGTCCGTATAGAAAGCCTGAAAGAATTAATGTGCTCAAACATTTTGTCCTCAACGTTCTGCTGTCAGTCTTAGTATGTGGCCTAAGTTTCTCGATTGCATGGAAAGAATGGGTTAACAATGCATGGAAATGTCTGTGTTCTCCTACGGTGCTTTGAATGATAATCCTGCTTCCTCTGATTTCATTTCTCTATCATAATACATTATCAACAACAACAAAAACCCCGTATTTTTCATGTTATTGGAACACTTCAGGGTATTCTTCTTGGAGAAGGAATTGTGATAGTAACAAGTTATTACTATTATCATTATCATTGACTGAGCACTGTGTCAGACTGTGCACGTGTCCTCTCTGAATCCTGACAACAGGTCTCGTCTGTCTGTCAGATAAGGAAACTGAGGCACACAGCTAATTTACAGCTGGTACAAAACAGGCATTTGCAGTCTAGAACTGGTGCATTTAACATTTCTAAGATGGGTCAAGCTCAATAGAAATGAGTACGTGAAAAAGAAGAAAACTTTGTGAAATGACATAGATATTTCTCTGCTGAGAGTTAGTGAGAGGAAGTGAGGAGAGGGCTTATGTAGAGTTTTAACCACTGAACAGTGACCCCAGCAGTAAAGGTACTGCTGAGCTGTGTTGAGTGCCAATGAACTTTTGCACTCTAATTAGAAATTATTTATTTAGTTTTATTGTTCTTATCAAGATTCACATTAATCCATCTCAAATTTATTCTAAGAAACTTTGAGGCTTCGATTACCAAAACCATGTATTTCATAGTAACATTGTGATCTAGTTGGTTCTCATAGGATTTTATGCTTCTCTATTTTCTAACATATTCTTGTATGTGCATGTGTATGTGTGTGACCCTAAAATGACTGATAAGTTCTTTTCCTTCAGCTTTTCTCAGTTAATTGATGCATATATTCAAGTAGGTAGTTGGATCTTAACTAGTGTCTGAAAATTTTCTTTCTACCACGTAGCAGATTTCTTTAGTGCTTTATATTTAGAACATCTGCCTTAGACAAATTCACACATGTATAGGGTGTTTTCTATATTTCCACTTGTAGCATTTAAGGAGCTCCCTATCTAAAAATCTAAGAAGTGAATTACACTGATAAGTAGGAGAGGAAATATAAAAGCAATAATTAAAGATGGGTTTATTGCAAAAAAGGATAAATATAAACACCGTTACATTTAGAATCCTATTTTTGATTACTTGATAAGTTAATATTAAGTCATTTCCCTTTCCTGTAGATTGGAATTTTCCTTTAGATTTTACTTTTGTTGCAGTAATCAGAGAATATATTTAAAACATTTATTCACTTTCGGTGTCTAATTTAATCATTTGTTATTTTTAATTGTAATTCTATTTTCAAACTGAGAAACATTTTGAAAATGAGATGTTATAAACTACTATTTACTCTTCTACCCTGATGTTACTTGAGGACGTCTAGCCTAATCTTGCTTTACACGTTTTTTAATATTGTGCAGATGGGGACAGCAAAGCAGAAGGGATTTTACTTTAGTCTAAATACCATGTTTAGGTCATCATCACTCTTACTCATACTTCTAAATTGGAATTACCTGAATTTATTTGAGCAGCATTTATAATGGAACATCTTGACGATAAATGTCATGATCATCTTCCCAAAGAGGAGCGAATTGGTTTGCTAAATACAGATAGACCAACATGCCTGCCGCGGTAACATGTTTTTGACTCTGCTGTTGATAGAGTGTAGGTCCCTAGAGCATATGATAACGTTTGAAGTGTGAGAGTGCATTTTTCCCCATTAATTCTCCTTTATACGACCACCCACATCAGATAGGCTCTCTGGCAGTTTACTCTTGGCTGTACACACTGCATGTAAATAGCTAAGGGCCTGTTCTCCTTCCAGAGGATATTACAAATCTCACGACCACTAATTGAAATTGTATGGTGAGGGTCAACTTTCTCTCGCCTGCTACTCTGTGCTTAAATATCTGACTATTACTGACAAATAGGCTTCTAAGTGACATATGGCTCCTTACCTAGCAATCATAAACAGCAAGGGAAAGTGAAGGATGCCAGGGCTGTTTAAGTGCAGGTGCAACACCGTCTGAAAGTGGAGAAACATCCAGCACCCCCAGGCTTTTAAATATTTAATCACAGGAAAATACTTAGGAAAACACAATAGACTATCTCCTCTCTCTTTTTTATTTCATTCTTTCATTAAACAAGTATTTATTATCTGTCTTGTGCCAGCATTGATCTAACCAACTAACGGACCACTGCTGTTGAGTGGACTATGGCTCACAGTGACCCTATAGGACAGAGTAGAACTGCCCCAGAGGGTTTCCAAGGAGTGCCTGTTGGATTTGAATTGCCAACCTTTTGGTTAGCAACTGTAGCTCTTAACCACTATGCCACCAGGGTTTCCAGCATTGATCTAGGGCCTGGGAAAACAGCAGTGAACTGAAGAGAAAAACAATCCCCATCCTCATGCAACTTATATTAAATATTAAATAAAATAGACACCTAAGTGTTATGAATTAAGTTGTGTCCCTCCAAAATATGAATTAGAATCCTAACCCCTAGGCCTGTGGATGTAACGCTGTTTGGGAATAGGGTTCTCTCTGTTATGTTAATTAGACCATACCAGAGTAGAGTGAGTTCGAAATCTAATCAATTCTAAGTTATAAAAAGAGTAGATGAGACACAGAGATAGATACACACAGGTGAAGACGGACACCACGCGAGGATTGTCTACAAGCCAAGGAGCCAAGGAACGCCTGGGACTGTCAAAAGGAAGGAACTGACGTGGCAAGAACTCAATTTGGGCTTTTAGCCTCCAGAACTGTGAGAAAATAAATTTATGTTCTTAAAAGTTACCCGCTTACTGTATTTGTGTTAGCAGCACCAGAAAATGAAGAGAGTAAATTATAAAATATAATAAAAGGTAGTGCTATGGAGAAAAATGAGTCAGGGAAGAGGGATGGTATGTGAGGGCAGGTGAACATTAAGCTATGTCCAGGAAAGGGCCCACAGAGAAGGTGACATTTGAGTGAAACCTGAAGCAAATCATAGGGAATGTTGGAAGAAGAGTGCTCCAGCAGAATGAAGAAACACTGCAGAGGCTCTGAAGCAGGAGTGTGCCTGAAGTTCAGGAAACCACAAGGAGAGGGCCCCAAGAAGAGTATGTAAACCACCAATGGCTATTGAGTTGACCCTGACTCATGGTGACTCCTGGTGTGTCAGAGGAGAACTGTGCTCCATAAGGTTTTCAATGGCTAATTTTTTGGAAGTAGATCACCAGGTCTTTCTTCCAAGGTGCCTCTGGGTGGACTCCAACCTTAGAGTTAGCAACCAAGCACGTTAACTGTTGCACCACCCAAGAACTCCAGAAGAGTACATAAGAAAAGAATAATTGAAGATGAGGCTAGAATGGTAGCAAGAGCACAGATGAGTGGCCTTGAAGCCATTTTAGTAGCTTTGACATTTATTGGTGATAAGCCAAAAAAACTTATCGCTGTTGAGTGGATTCCAATTCATAGCAACATTATAGGATAGAGTAGAACTGCCTCATATGGTTTGTAAGGCTGTAAATCTTTATGGAAGCAGACTGTCATGTCTTTCTTTTGTAGACAGTCTGGTGGATTAGAACAGCCAACCTTTTGGTTAGCAGCCAAGCGCTTTAACCACTGAGCCACTAAAAAAAAAACCTGCTGCTGTTGAGTTGATTCCGACTCATAGCGACCCTATAGAGTAGAGTAGAACTGCCCCATAGAGTTTCCAAGGAGCACCTGGCAGATTCAAACTGCTGACCTTTTGGTTAGCGGCCCACCAGGGTTTCCGCTGTGCCACTAGGGATCCTTTTTTGGTAATAGGGACAAAATCATTGGGGGCTTTTGGGCTGACACTTGACACAGCTTGTCTCATGTATTCAAAAATTACTCTGGCTGGTGTGTCAAAAATAGAAAAGAGCAAAGCCAAAGCAAGGGAAGAACAATGTTGGAGAACCATTCTCTATCCTTCTCCTCCTTGTCCTGTGCCCCAGAAGGCTAACCTGTATGGAATACATAAATTACTAATTAGCATCCGTCCCTGATCTCTGACTTGCTTTGGGTTCAACTAAGGGAAGGCAGATTGGGATGAGAGTAAAATTTCTGCCTTTATTACCCTCTGTTCCTCCCTTTTCAGGTCCTCATTGGTTGTCTGTGTCCATACTTCATGGCCACAAGTCCTGTCAGGTTTCTCTCTCCATTTAGCTACCTCCCTTCTCTTGGCCCCTTGGGGCTGGGGGTTTAAGGTCTCCCTACTGCTGCTAGCACCTGGATACCACAGATCCCCTGTTGATTTTCTGAATTTTGCTCATATCCTTGTAAATAGCCCCTTTATTAAACCCTTCTTAATTATTCATATTTGCCACCTGTTTCCTGCCTGGAATTACCTGATATACCAGCTAGGAGGCTCTGCAATATTCTAGGGAAGAAATGATGGCAACTAGGATGAGGGTGATGGCAGTGGTTGAATTTTGGACATGTTTGAAGCCAGAGCTCACCGGATTTGCTGATGAATTAAACATGGGGTGGGGTGTTAAGTAATCTAGGTATACCTAAATTTTTTTTTTTTTTATAATAACTTTTATTAAGCTTCAAGTGAACGTTTACAAATCCAATCAGTCTGTCACATATAAGTTTACATACATCTCACTCCCTACTCCCACTTACTCTCCCCGTCTTGAGTCAGCCCTTTCAGTCTCTCCTTTCTTGACCATTTTGCCGGCTTCCCTCTCTCTCTATCCTCCCATCCCCCCTCCAGGCAAGAGTTGCCAACACAATCTCAAGTGTCCACCTGATATAATTAGCTCACTCTTCATCAGCATCTCTCTCCCACCCGCTGACCAGTCCCTTTCATTTCTGATGAGTTGTCTTCGGGGATGGTTCCTGTCCTGTGTCAACTGAAGGTCTGGGGAGCATGGCCGCCGGGATTCCTCCAGTCTCAGTCAGACCATTAAGTTTGGTCTTGTTATGAGAATTTGGGGTCTGCATCCCACTGATCTCCTGCTCCCTCAGGGGTCCTCTGCTGAGCTCCCTGTCAGGGCAGTCATCGATTGTGGCCGGGCACCAACTAGTTCTTCTGGTCTCAGGATGATGTAGGTCTCTGGTTCATGTGGCCCTTTCTGTCTCTTGGGCTCTTAGTTGTCATGTGGGCTTGGTGTTCTTCATTTTCCTTTGCTCCAGGTGGGTTGAGACCAATTGCTGCATCTTAGATGGCTGCTTGTTAGCATTTAAGACCCCAGACGCCACATTTCAAAGTGGGATGCAGAATGATTTCATAATAGAATTATTTTGCCAATTGACTTAGAAGTCCCCGCAAACCATGCTCCCCAGACCCCCGCGCTTGCTCCGCTGACCTTTGAAGCATTCATTTTATCCCGGAAACTTCTTTGCTTTTGGTCCAGTCCAATTGAGCTGACCTTCCATGTATTGAGTGTTGTCTTTCCCTTCACCTAAAGCAGTTCTTATCTACTGATTGATCAATAAAAAACCCTCTCCCACCCTCCCTCCCTCCCCCCCTCGTAACCACAAAAGTATGTGTTCTTCTCAGGTTTACTATTTCTCAAGATCTTATAATAGTGGTCTTATACAATATTTGTCCTTTTGCCTCTGACTAATTTCGCTCAACATAATGCCTTCCAGGTTCCTCCATGTTATGAAATGTTTCAGAGATTCGTCACTGTTCTTTATCGATGCGTAGTATTCCATTGTGTGAATATACCACAATTTATTTACCCATTCATCCGTTGATGGACACCTTGGTTGCTTCCAACTTTTTGCTATTGTAAACAGAGCTGCAATAAACATGGGTGTGCATATATCTGTTTGTATGAAGGCTCTTGTATCTCTAGGGTATATTCCTAGGAGTGGGATTTCTGGGTTGTATGGTAGTTCTATTTCTAACTGTTTAAGATAACGCCAGATAGATTTCCAAAGTGGTTGTACCATTTTACATTCCCACCAGCAGTGTATGAGAGTTCCAATCTCTCCGCAGCCTCTCCAACATTTATTATTTTGTGTTTTTTTTTGGATTAATGCCAGCCTTGCTGGTGTGAGATGGAATCTCATCGTAGTTTTAATTTGCATTTCTCTAATGGCTAATGATCGAGAGCATTTTCTCATGTATCTGTTGGCTGCCTGAATATCTTCTTTAGAGAAATGTGTGTTCATATCCTTTGCCCACTTCTTGATTGGGTTGTTTGTCTTTTTGTGGTTGAGTTTTGACAGAATCATGTAGATTTTAGAGATCAGGCGCTGGTCGGAGATGTCATAGCTGAAAATTCTTTCCCAATCTGTAGGTGGTCTTTTTACTCTTTTGGTGAAGTCTTTAGATGAGCATAGGTGTTTGATTTTTAGGAGCTCCCAGTTATCGGGTTTCTCTTCATCATTTTTGGTAATGTTTTGTATTCTGTTTATACCTTGTATTAGGGCTCCTAGGGTTGTCCCAATTTTTTCTTCCATGATCTTTATCGTTTTAGTCTTTATGTTTAGGTCTTTGATCCACTTGGAGTTAGTTTTTGTGCATGGTGTGAGGTATGGGTCCTGTTTCATTTTTTTGCAAATGGATATCCAGTTATGCCAGCACCATTTGTTAAAAAGGCTATCTTTTCCCCAGTTAATTGACACTGGTCCTTTGTCAAATATCAGCTGCTCATACGTGGATGGATCTATGTCTGGGTTCTCAATTCTGTTCCATTGGTCTATTTGTCTGTTGTTGTACCAATACCAGGCTGTTTTGACTACTGTGGCTGTATAATAGGTTCTGAAGTCAGGAAAGGTGAGGCCTCCCACTTTCTTCTTCTTTTTCAGTAGTGCTTTGCTTATCCGGGGCTTCTTTCCGTTCCATATGAAATTGGTGATTTGTTTCTCTATCCCCTTAAAATATGACATTGGAATTTGGATCGGAAGTGCGTTAAATGTATAGATGGCTTTTGGTAGAATAGACATTTTTACTATGTTAAGTCTTCCTATCCATGAGCAAGGTATGTTTTTCCACTTAAGTATGTCCTTTTGAATTTCTTGTAGTAGAGCTTTGTAGTTTTCTTTGTATAGGTCTTTTACATCCTTGGTAAGATTTATTCCTAAGTATCTTATCTTCTTGGGGGCTATTGTGAATGGTATTGATTTGGTTATTTCCTCTTCGGTGTTCTTTTTGTTGATGTAGAGGAATCCAAGTGATTTTTGTATGTTTATTTTATAACCTGAGACTCTGCCAAACTCTTCTATTAGTTTCAGTAGTTTTCTGGAGGATTCCTTAGGGTTTTCTGTGTATATAATCATGTCATCTGCAAATAGTGATAACTTTACTTCTTCCTTGCCAATCCGGATACCTTTTATTTCTTTGTCTAGCCTGATTGCCCTGGCTAAGACTTCCAACACGATGTTGAATAAGAGCGGTGATAAAGGGCATCCTTGTCTGGTTCCCGTTCTCAAGGGAAATGCTTTCAGGTTCTCTCCATTTAGAGTGACATTGGCTGTTGGCTTTGCATAGATGCCCTTTATTATGTTGAGGAATTTTCCTTCAATTCCTATTTTGGTAAGAGTTTTTATCATAAATGGGTGTTGGACTTTGTCAAATGCCTTTTCTGCATCAATTGATAAAATCATGTGGTTTTTGTCTTTTGTTTTATTTATGTGATGGATTACATTAATGGTTTTTCTGATATTAAACCAGCCTTGCATACCTGGTATAAATCCCACTTGATCAGGGTGAATTATTTTTTTGATGTGTTGTTGGATTCTATTGGCTAGAATTTTGTTGAGGATTTTTGCATCAATGTTCATGAGGGATATAGGTCTATAATTTTCTTTTTTTGTAATGTCTTTACCTGGTTTTGGTATCAGGGAGATGGTGGCTTCATAGAATGAGTTGGGTAGTATTCCGTCATTTTCTATGCTTTGGAATACCTTTAGTAGTAGTGGTGTTAACTCTTCTCTGAAAATTTGGTAGAACTCTGCAGTGAAGCCGTCCGGGCCAGGACTTTTTTTTGTTGGGAGTTTTTTGATTACCGTTTCAATCTCTTTTTTTGTTATGGGTCTATTTAGTTGTTCTACTTCTGAATGTGTTAGTTTAGGTAGGTAGTGTGTTTCCAGGAATTCATCCATTTCTTCTAGGTTTTCAAATTTGTTAGAGTACAATTTTTCATAATAATCTGAAATGATTCTTTTAATTTCATTTGGTTCTGTTGTGATGTGGTCCTTCTCATTTCTTATTCGGGTTATTTGTTTCCTTTCCTGTATTTCTTTAGTCAGTCTAGCCAATGGTTTATCAATTTTGTTAATTTTTTCAAAGAACCAGCTTTTGGCTTTGTTAATTCTTTCAATTGTTTTTCTGTTCTCTAATTCATTTAGTTCAGCTCTAATTTTTATTATTTGTTTTCTTCTGGTGCCTGATGGATTCTTTTGTTGCTCACTTTCTATTTGTTCAAGTTGTAGGGACAGTTCTCTGATTTTGGCTCTTTCTTCTTTTTGTATGTGTGCATTTATTGATATAAATTGGCCTCTGAGCACTGCTTTTGCTGTGTCCCAGAGGTTTTGATAGGAAGTATTTTCATTCTCGTTGCTTTCTATGAATTTCCTTATTCCCTCCTTGATGTCTTCTATAACCCAGTCTTTTTTCAGGAGGGTATTGTTCATTTTCCAAGTATTTGATTTCTTTTCCCTCGTTTTTCTGTTATTGATCTCTAGTTTTATTGCCTTGTGATCTGAGAAGATGCTTTGTAATATTTCGATGTTTTGGACTCTGCAAAGGTTTGTTTTATGACCTAATATGTGGTCTATTCTAGAGAATGTTCCATGTGCGCTGGAAAAAAAAGTATATTTTGCAGCAGTTGGGTGGAGAGTTCTGTATAAGTCAATGAGGTCAAGTTGGTTGATTGTTGTAATTAGATCTTCCGTGTCTCTATTGAGCTTCTTACTGGATGTCCTGTCCTTCTCCGAAAGTGGTGTGTTGAAGTCTCCTACTATAATTGTGGAGGTATCTATCTCGCTTTTCAGTTCTGTTAAAATTTGATTTATGTATCTTGCAGCCCTGTCATTGGGTGCGTAAATATTTAATATGGTTATGTCTTCCTGATCAATTGTCCCTTTTATCATTATATAGTGTCCTTCTTTATCCTTTGTGGTGGATTTAAGTCTAAAGTCTATTTTGTCAGAAATTAATATTGCTACTCCTCTTCTTTTTTGCTTGTTGTTTGCTTGATATACTTTTTTCCATCCTTTGAGTTTTAGTTTGTTTGAGTCTCTAAGTCTAAGGTGTGTCTCTTGTAGGCAGCATATAGATGGATCGTGTTTCTTTATCCAGTCTGTGACTCTCTGTCTCTTTATTGGTGCATTTAGTCCATTTACATTCAGGGTAATTATAGATAAATAAGTTTTTAGTGCTGTCATTTTGATGCCTTTTTATGTGTGTTGTTGACAATTTCATTTTTCCACATACTTTTTTGTGCTGAGGCGTTTTTCTTAGTAAATTGTGAGATCCTCATTTTCATAGTGTTTGACTTTATGTTAGTTGAGTCGTTACGTTTTTCTTGGTTTTTGTCTTGAGTTATAGAGTTGTTATACCTTTTTGTGGTTACCTCATTATATACCCCTATTTTTCTAAGTAAAAACCTAACTTGTATTGTTCTATATCGCCTTGTATCACTCTCCATATGGCAGTTCAATGCCTCCTGTATTTAGTCCCTCTTTTTGATTATTGTGATCTTTTACCTATTGACTTCCATGATTCCCTGTTATGTGTATTTTTTTTTTTTTTTAATTAACCTTAATTTGTTTGTTTTTGTGATTTCCCTGTTTGAGTTGATATCAGGACGTTCTGTTTTGTGACCTTGTGTTGTGCTGATATCTGATATTATTGGTTCTCTGACCAAACAATATCCTTTAGTATTTCTTGTAGCTTTGGTTTGGTTTTTGCAAATTCTCTAAACTTGTGTTTGTCTGTAAATATCTTAATTTCGCCTTCATATTTCAGAGAGAGTTTTGCTGGATATATGATCCTTGGCTGGCAGTTTTTCTCCTTCAGTGTTCTGTATATGTCGTCCCATTCCCTTCTTGCCTGCATGGTTTCTGCTGAGTAGTCAGAACATATTCTTATTGATTCTCCCTTGAAGGAAACCTTTCTTTTCTCCCTGGCTGCTTTTAAAATTTTCTGTTTATCTTTGGTTTTGGTGAGTTTGATGATAATATGTCTTGGTGTTTTTCTTTTTGGATCAATCTTAAATGGGGTTCGATGAGCATCTTGGATAGATATCCTTTCGTCTTTCATGATGTCAGGGAAGTTTTCTGTCAGAAGTTCTTCAACTATTTTCTCTGTGTTTTCTGTCCCCCCTCCCTGTTCTGGGACTCCAATCACCCGCAGGTTATCCTTCTTGATAGAGTCCCACATAATTCTTAGGGTTTCTTCATTTTTTTTAATTCTTTTATCTGATTTTTTTTCAGCTATGTTGGTGTTGATTCCCTGGTCCTCCAGATGTCCCAGTCTGCATTCTAATTGCTCGAGTCTGCTCCTCTGACTTCCTAGTGTGTTGTCTAATTCTGTTATTTTATTGTTAATCTTTTGGATTTCTACATGTTGTCTCTCTATGGATTCTTGCAACTTATTAATTTTTCCAGTATGTTCTTGAATAATCTTTTTGAGTTCTTCAACAGTTTTATCAGTGTGTTCCTTGGCTTTTTCTGCAGATATCCTAATTTCATTTGTGATATCATTAAGCATTCTGTAAATTAGTTTTTTATATTCTGTATCTGATAATTCCAAAATTGTATCTTCATTTGGGAAAGATTTTGATTCTTTTGTTTGGGGGGTTGGAGAAGCTGTCCCGGTCTGCTTCTTTAAGTGGTTTGATATGGATTGTTGTCTCCGAGCCATCACTGGGAAACTAGGTTTTCCAGAAAATCCGCTAAAAAAAAACTGCAGTCAGATCCCTATCAGAGTTCTCCCTTTGGCTCAGGCTATTCAGATGTTAATGAAGCCGCCTGGGAAGGGTGGGGGAGGGAACAGAGAGATAGGAGAGTAGCACCTCAGAATATAGCCAGAGTTGCTTGTCTTGCTTGGAATGACTGTTATATCTGAGATTCCCGCGGGCGCGTCGCCTATGTGTGCTGGCTGTGTGGAGATTGCCCCCAGGGGGTCTGGTCCGCTGGAGTCACGGTCAGATCCTCCGCTTCCAGCCCCACGCCCAGCGTCAAGGCTCCCCTACTGGGACCGTGCACTCTCAACTCCAAAATCAGTCGCTGCCTCCCGGGGACTTCTTGTCTCTCCAGCCGCGTGGCCGTGCCGCCCCCGTGAACTAGGTGGGCCCCCTCCCGGGGTTAGTTCAGATGGGTGGAGTAGCTCCCTGTGCTTGTGCCGCGACCGAGTGTCCTGGCTGGAACGCTGTTCTCCCCACTCCAATACCAGTCGCTGCCTCCCGGGGACTTCTCCTACCGGCTGCGTCCCACGCCGCCCGCGCGACCCGGCTGGTCCCCTTCCCGGGGTTAGTTCAGGGGGTGGAGCAACTCTCCGTGTTTATGGCGTACCTGCGTGCAGTCCAAATCCCTGCGGGACGGTTCCCCGGCTCGGATGCTGCTCTTTCTGCTCCAAGATCAGTCACTGCCTCCCGGGGACTTCTCCTACCGGCTGCGTCCCACGCCGCCCGTGGAACCGGCTGGTCCCCCTCCCGGGGTTAGTTCAGGGGGGTGGAGCAGGTCTCTGTGCTTGTGCCGTACCTGACTGGTACGCTGGCTCCAGGCTCTGGAAACAATCGCTGCTTCCCCGTATTAGTTCGTTCTCCGTCTCTAAATCTGTGTTTGTTGTTCAGGGTTCGTAGATTGTTATGTATGTGATCGATTCACTTGTTTTTCCGTGTCTTTGTTGTAAGAGGGATCCGAGGTAACGTCTGCCTAGTCCGCCATCTTGGCTCCGCCCCCATACCTAAATTTTTGATGACAGATGCTTGAAAATAATAGAATAGCCATTTGGAGATAATCTCTTGAAGTTCACAGGAGAAGGCTGAGCTATAGATATTAATATGGAAGAGGTGGCATTTAAGCCTAAATATAGGAGGAGATGACTAAAGGATTGAGTATATACAGAAAACAGCAGAGATCCAAACCTGACCCCTGGGGCACCCCAATATTTAGAGGTTAAGTAAATGAGGGGAACCAGCAAAGGAAAGTGAGAAGGAATAGCCAAAGTAGTAAAAGGAATTCCAGAAGATTGTCGTACTTTGGAACCCAAGTGAAGAAACTATAGGGTGAGAATGAATAGATTTCTCTGTAAGGTTCTGAGGAACAAATGCTGACTTTTGGTATAAATTAATTTAAAAAAATACACATATGTATGTATATGTACATGTCTTTTTTGATATATGAATTAAAAATCTCAAAGAAGTGTATTAAAATACACAAATAATAGTTGCATTTTAATCGCACTTCTTTCAGCTGTCCTCAGCCACTGAGACTCACTGTGACTCTCTCAGAAGAAAATTAAGAAGTAGACGAGTTTGCATCTTCAAGGTTTAACATTCTGTATAGTGTCCTACATATTACCCATTGCTGTGTTGTCAGTTCTGACTCATAGCGACCCTATAGAACAGAGTAGAACTGCTCCATAAACTTTCCAAGGATTGGCTGATGGATTCGAACTGCCGACCTTTTGGTTAGCAGCCAAATGCTTAGCCGCAATGTCACCAGGGCTCCATACAGTGTCCGTCTATCCTATTTTTCTCCAAGAATTCAAATATCAAGAAGGAAAGTTAAAACTTATTTACCCTAAGAGGTAGACGTTTGGAGGAAACCAACCCAGTGATACCCAAAGGAAAAACTCATGAATTTAAGGATTTAAAGGGGAGGGGGCCCTGCTTATGAGCCTGCTTTAACAGATTTGTGGGATGGTAAGTCAGGTGCGAGGTGGGAAAGATGAGTCAGGGAGGCTGTGAAAAGTAACTAGGTTTATTATACTTAAAGCTGCCAGAGACAGGGAAGCACAGTATGCCATGGCTCAGGGCCACATAGGCGATTGCAACTGGAGACAAGGCAACATCAAATGGGAATTGTAGGAGAGGATTTATGTAGGGCAAGCAGGGTGGGGTTAGCGAGAGTCCCTGGGCTTCCTGGGGACTGGGTATTGTGAATAATTCTGCAGCCTCCTCAGGGGGCATAGGGCTGTCCCTAGTTGTTGGGTGCCTCGGGGAGATTAGGATGGGTAAATAGTGGCTCATGAGTATGAGAACATAATAAGGGGAGTGATTAGAGAATGAACTTAATCAGCTGCTCAAGAAGGGGAACACATTGGCCTCCAAACTGTGTCAAGACAGCATTTTATGGAAATTATATTCCAGAGCCCATCCCAATGAACTACAAAAGCGAGAAGCAGGAAAGGCACTCTGGAGCCCACATGAGTTTGGGAAGTGTATTTCCAGCTGTTGGAATTGATTTAGAGAAGAAGTTCAAGTAAAGATACCAACTGTAGGCTATTTTTCATGGCTTTAAAATTCTTTATTCTCCAGGTCATTAAATATATTTATTTTAAAGTAACTAGTTTAACCTACGTCAAACTATTCAATAAACACATTTTCTTGAGTTTTAATTGATGCATAAATTTTGTAGCTCATTTGAAATCTCACTTTTCATCAGGCTATTCATTAATCATTTAAAAAATGTTCAGGTGTGCCACATTTCTGTAATTAAATTATTTTGCAACATGAACTCTTGTTGTGTAAAGGACTGACTTCAAACTCTAAATCAGTGCCAGATTAGTGAAGTCTCTTCCTAAAGGACTTGAGTTAGAAAGCTAACAGGCATCATGTAACGTATAAAAGTAAATTTATGTTTACTATATGATACCGGCTTTAATAATCTGCACACAAGTGCCAAGGTGAGTAATAAAAAAAATTGATATTCACAGCCCTACATGGAGGTTTTGATTCTGTTTAAGTATGAAGGATGCAATTTTCTAAGACAATACTTTGATTGTATTTAATTTTATTATGAAATTTGAGAGAAGACCTGAGATTTTCTGATTATACTCTTCATGATATTGTCTCTGTTATGTTCCACATGATATCCAGTTCTCCATGCAATTATAGTTTTGCAAACACACTAAATACGTATATCTCTCTGATGAGTAATTTTTACATTGGTTATATTCACATTAATCTTTCCTAGCTTTTTCTTTCTCAATCCCTTTCTCCCTTTCAGAAATATGTTTAGTGTGCTTCCATTTATTTAAGAAAGCAGGGGGAGGGACTTAAATCAATATGTGTAGTAGTTATGATGGGCTAAAGCACATCAAATATGTTAAAAATCCATGAAATCTTATATATATATACGTATTTATATATATGTATATAAAATCTTGTTGTTTTGAATCCAGATGAATAGAGCGAAAGAATCCAAGATTTACCCTACCTTTTCTATACGTACTATACCTCTAGGTGACCAAAGGGTTGATGAAGGGTTGCTTGCCTTCAGGAAGATAAATGAGGCTAGGCGATGTAAAGACTATTGATTAAACGTTCTAGGCTTAACGAAGTTACATGTTATCATGTATGTTTTTGTCCAGTAGATAGGGAAATAGTTTCTGTCCAGTGGAAAAGATAACCCCAAAGATAAAACACAAACCAGTTTGGTTTATAATCTAGCAACCTTACCCTAATATTCTTTTATTAAACTGATAATTCCCAGTACCTCAAAATGTTCTTTGAACCACTTTTGGTATCTTACTATTTTCTTAATTAATGTTGCTGTTAGGTGCCGTCAAGTTGGTTACAACTCATAGCGAGCCAACGTACAACAGAATGAAACACTGCCCAGTCCTGTGCCACCCTCACAATCTTTGTAATGCTTGAGCTCATTGTTGCAGCCACTGTGTCAATCTGTCTCATTGAGGGTCTTCATCTTTTTTGCTGACCCTCTACTTTACCAAGCATGATGTCCTTCTCCAGGGACTGAGACCCCTTGATAATGTGCCCAAAGTATGTGAGACGCAAAGTCTCCCCATCCTTGCCAAGTGTTTAACTGTCGCACCACCAATGTATTATTATTAAGAAAAAAAAAAAAGACATCCTTGTTTTATTTTGTCCTCGCTCTGTACCTTTCAGCCCAAGTTGGCAGTGTAACGTTCTCAAGAGCCTTGTGGATATGTGGCATATGTCACTCCATTAGACAAGAGGCTCCACTGCATGTATTTCCTGGATAATCCCACCTCTATTCCTGGCTTCTCGCTTAGATGGTTGAGGGATCTATGAGTCACATGCTTAATCTTTCAAGGAGTCTTGTGTGACTGAATATGCTAATCTTTCTGAGGCATTAGCAAAAGCTATCCAGGTTTTTTCTTAGTTTTGTCTCTAGACCATGCTTTCCTGACTGTGCATCTCTTAATTTTAGCAGCTTTTGAATCTGGACAAGCTGAGAATTTCCCATATTATCAAACCCTGGTTTCTTTTTGTTTAACAATTCTTCCCTCAATGTATCACTTTCCTCCCACATTTTATGATGAGCATCAAGAAGAAACTTGTCCATGCCTTCAACACTTTGCTTGGGAATCTCCTTAACTAAGTATCCAAACTCAATGGCTTACAAGTTCCACTTTTCCCATAACTGAGAGATACAACTCCTCTAAGCTACCTGGCACTATATAACAAGGATTTCCTTCCTCCAGCTTTAATAGCATATTCCTTTCTTCCTTCTGAGTCCTCACCATCAGCACCTTTAATGTCCATACTTCTACCAAAAGACACTTTCTGATGATTTAGTGTTTTGTAAGGTGATACATATTTTCTCTACAATGCTTCTCACTTCTTTCTGAGTCTTCACTAGCAGTCATCACCCATATTACTGATAACAGTCTGTTCAAGTCACTCTAAGATTTTTCTATCATTCTTCTCAAAATTCTACCTACCATTGTCCACTGCCCAATTCTCAAGACACTTCCACATTTTTAGGTGTTTGTTGTAGTACCACCCCACTCTTAATAACAAAATCTATATTCATTTTCTATTGCTTCTGTAACAAGTTACCATAAAGTTTGTGGCTTAAAAGAACACAGATTCATTATCTTAAAGTTCTGTAGGTTAGAAGTCCAGCATGGGTCTCAGTGGTCCAAGATGTCAGCAGGGCAGTTTGACTTATGGAGGCTCTATGGGAGGTTCAATTTCCATGCCTTTTTCAGCTATATTATAGAAGCCACCCACTTTCCTTGGCTCATGAATCTATTACTTCATCTTTAAAACCAGCAACACTGGGTAGAATCCTTCTCATATTGTCATCTCTCATATGATTTCCACTTTCACTTTTAAGGACCCTTGTGATTACACTGGACCTATCTGGATACTCCAGGAAAATCTCCCTATCTTAATGTTAACTGATTAGCAACTTTAATTCCATCCACAATCTTAATTCTCCTTTGCCACGTAACCTAACATGTTCACAGGTCCTAGGGATTAGGACCTAGACATCCGTGGGGGACCATTGGCTTGTTACGCTAAGGTGAGCTTATAGGTAACTGATGCAGCCTATCAACACAGACATTTAGGCACCCATCCTTTTCCTTCATTTAAAAATTTGAAGAGACTGTAAATGTTCACTAGACGTTTGAGGAAAGTCTTCAAAGTGATGGGAAAAAAAAGAAGAAAAACTGGCACTGGAGGAAGCGGAATTAAACAAAAACATCCCTCTTCCTTTATTCTCACACTTTTAATCAATAAGCCACAAAAATTCAATAATGCAGTCTCTCCTAGCCCTGAAGCAGAGCAACTAAAAAGTATAAAACAAAACCACTGAGTTTTTGTGCTAAGAATGTTCTTTATGAGTGTTGTAAACATTGGAGACCTAGAGAAGGAAATGTATTGGTAACATGCTACTCAACTCTGCAGTAAACGGTATGTCATAGCTTTAATATTACAATTTTGTTTATTAGATTTTATCTTCTAGAATCTATGAAAGACTTTTAATACCAATAATTAAAATATTTCCTATTTTGAAAATATGTAAGTAAACTTATAATCAAAAGAAGTTGGGAAGTAAACTCCGGATGGACAAGGCATGGGCAGGTGCACGATAGTTCCCATATGATCTATAAGGAACCAAGAGTTCTGTTTTTAAAGAGGATGGAACTATAAATGGAGGGGTAACTGTACTATTGGAGTTTCAGAATATTTCAGTAGAGAAATAAAAATGAATATTAATTACTCCAGGAAGAAATCGGTAGGAGATGTGCGATTACGTAAATCAGCTAAATCCTCAGGAAATGGCAACAAGAAAATGGAGAATATCTAAATCTGTTACATGGAGAGATAGCTTTACAGCTATTTTACAGATTATTTTGCAACATGGAGGAAGCCACATTAACAATGAAACATAGCAAAGTTTAAAAGTAATTGTCTCTGGAGAGTAGAATTAAGAGTGGAGAAGGATGGGTAAGAATGGGAGGGGATGATGGTTAATTTTAATTATGAAGCTTTCATATTACTGAATAAGCTCTGTACTGAGGGACAAATGAAAAACAATGTAATAAAGCTGAAAGAGAAGGCTCAATTTCCTTACTTGTATTACCAGTCAATATATGTAGATATTTTCTATATTATGGTATCTATAGCTTTAAAGTATTGGGAATAAGAACTAAAAAACAGAACTAGAACTAAAGAGACTCTTTGGAAGCAGTACACCATGCATCTTTAGTTTTAAGCTAAAAACCAACTTAAATACAAATGCTTCATTGTTACCTATAAAACAAGTACCCCAGTGACTAAAATTGTATCACGACAATTGAAGTCTCCATGTGAGCAACATTTAGACAGAAAGATAAATAACTGGATTACCAGAAGTAAACATTTAGCCAAATGTTCGTGGTGACCTTATTGACTAGCGAGCACTGCCAAGACTGGGTGCATAGATTGTAGGAGTTTACCTTCAGAAGCTAGCAAAAAAACAACAAATTTGCTGTGTGTTAGATCAATATTTTGAAATTTCCAAAGACTGTTCAAATTTCATGTGTGTCTGCTGTGTAATTTAGGCTTAGAGTCAATATTTAAATTGATGAACCATGCCCTTGTGGATAATTCCTTCAAATATGCCCATTGATGGAAAAATAAACTGCTCTTAAATAATAAATGTTGGGAGAATTTGAGAAGTTACAAATGGAAAAGTCTCATTTTAATGGATCTTAACAGCTTCCAAATCTTCTCTAGTTCTGAGATTGTCAACGACTGTCTACATATACCACAGAGAACAGAAGAGTCAAAGGTAGAAAACTATGAGCAACTACTGTAGCAATGCCTAAATGAGTATATTTGGAAGTTACATGCTGATAAATAAATATTAAAGGCCAAGATTTATTTATCAAAATTGATATCATGATTTTGTTTGTTTTTCCTTTGGGAGTTTTCTCTAAAGTTGCATGTTTTGAAGGGAAAAACAATTTCATCCTCTTCATTTCTACTATGGAGGATATTGTGGGTGTTAATACGAGTCTCAAAGATGGGCTTGATTTAAAGTCACTTCTGCCTCATAGTGGATTTTATGACCATAAACTGAATTTGGTTTATGGATTTCAAAAGACAGTCAAGAATGACAGGAAGTGAAGAGGTTACACAACATCCAATAAGTTGAATGTATCATTTCTACCAACTAATTCTGAGAGAGTTCAGTTTCTTCCTCCTGTGTAAATATGACCTGCTTTTAAAAAATTACTCAACACATAAGAATAAGGGAAGATGAATTTCTTTACGACTGCATTTGCAAGGTCAGACTTGTTTTGAAACAGAAGTCTTAATGTGGTTATAGCAATTGTTGTGAAGGAATGCATGCATGCGGTCTAGAATAAAGAAAGGCATTATGTAATTTGGAATCATCATTGTCAAAGTATTGATCAATTAGAGAAGGTTGTAAAGGTATCTAAAAATAAAGTTCTTTAAAAGGGCAGGGAAAATTATGGTAATTAAATAACCGAACTGAGATTCTGTAAATCAATACGATAGCATGTGTGGGAGAAATATTGATAAGAAAGAAGAATCAAAACTAAAAACAATTAGGTTAAGGGAATATATCTGGTTGATTCAGATAGAAGTAGAGAAAAATCTCTGAACATTAGGGAAGGACATAAATATTCCTTTCAAATAAATTTATATATTCACACCATTAAAGCATCGAACTGTTATTTTAGTAACTATGAAGAAGATAATACATGAATACTGAGAGTATTTCCTATGATTTGAAAAACAAGTCTAATTAATATTATTATTAATTATATATTATTTTCAGAAGCAGTTTCCTTCCTAACTCTACTACTATTTCCAATATTGATCCATATGAATTAAACCACTTTCACGTGTGATTTTCTTTTTTGTAATATAATAATCTATGCTACAAAATGAGTGTTTTTCAGCTGCATCTGAAATGTGGTCATTTTTATTTTGTACTTTCTTTTTTGTCAAAGTACGTAACTGTACATTATACTGTGGAAAGCATCTGCCATAGTGTCAGAGTCTAGTCTAATGTGTGATGCTTCTTTTTGTGGTAGTTTTTAGTTAAAACATGGCAAGTGAAGTTTTGGAAAACGGAAAATTATTTAAAATCTTTTGAAACACAGTTTTCTTTTGCAATGGGTGTATATTATCAGCCAGTGCACATAATTAAGTCAGAAGGTTCATTTTGTAAATGCAATTCTCTGTGTGGGAAAATGGCCAAGGCTTTCTTTTTCTGCTTTTTAATATAGAAAATTTCAAATGTATACACAGCAAATATAATAGTGTACCTACAACCCAGCTTAAACAATTATCTAGTGATTGTCATTCTTGTTTTATCTTTACCCATATCCTGCTGGATTGTATTTTATATAGTATTTTAGCTAAAATTTACATACAGTACAATGTACGAATGGATACGTTCATGTAATATACACCCTCCTAAGGTATAAGATATGTCCATCATCCTGGAACGTTTCCTTATGCCTCTTCCAGTTCAGCCAATTATCTGCCCTTCCCCCAACCAAGGCAACTATTTTTTTTTTCCACCAAGGATTAATAATTCTAGAACATCAGATGACTTACTAATGCCTAGGATATCAATTTTCAAGCATTCCATTTCATTTTTAACAACTTCCAATTTTCCTTGATTCATACATCGTGCATTCCACGTTCCAATTGTTAATGGATGTTTGCAGCTGTTTCTTCTCATTTTGAGTCATCTCACATCAGCAAATGAAGGTCCCGAAAACTTGACTCCATCTATGTCATTAAGATCAGCTCAACTTTGAGGTGTCAGCTCTTCCCCAGTAGTATTTTGAGTGCCTTCTAATCCGAGGGGCTCATCTTCTGGCATTGTATCAGACAATGTTCCGCTGCTATCCATAAGGTTTTCACTGGCCATTTTTTTTTCAGAAGAAGATCACCAGGTTCTTCTTCCCAGTCTGTCTTAGTGTGGAAGCTCAGCTGAAACCTGTCCACATGGGTGACCCTGTTGTATTTGAAATAGCTTCCAGAATCACAGCAACATGCAAGCCACCACAGTATGACAAACTGACAGACGAGTGATGGATGACAAATTGAAGAGGAATGGTGCAGCATTCATTGTCAAAAAGAACATTTCCAGACCTATCCTGAAATACAACACTGTTAGTGATGGGGATAATAAACATACACAAGAAAGATCAGTTAATACAACTATTCAAATTCCTTCACCAGCCACTAAGGCCAAAGATGAAGAAAATGAAGATTTTAACCAACTTCTGCAGTCTGAAATTGATCAAACATGCAATCAAGATGCGTTGATAATTACTAGTGAATGGAATGCAAAAGTTGGAAACAAAAGAAGAAGGATTGGTAGTTGGAAAACATGGTCTTGGTAATAGAAATGATGACAGAGATTGCATGATAGAATTTTGCCAGACCAATGATTTATTCATTGGAAATATGTTTTGTCAACAACATGAACAGCAACTATATATGTAGACTTTACCAGATAGAATATACAAAAATCAAATCAACTATATCCACGGATAGAGATGATGGAGAAGCTCAATATCATCATCAGAACAAGGCCCCAGACCTGACTGCAGATCAGAACATCAATTCCTCATATGCGAGTTCAAGCTGAAGCTCAGGGAAGTTAATATAAGTCCATGAGAACCAAAGTACGACCTTGAGTATATCCCACCTGCATTTAGAGACCATCTCAAGAATAGATTTGATGCTTTGAACACTATGACAGAAGACCAGGTGAATTGTGGGATGACATCATGGACATCATACATGAAGAAAGCAAAAGACCATTAAAAAGACAGAAAAAAAAGACCAAAGTGGGTGTCAGAAGAGACTCTGAAACTTGCTGTTGAACATAGAGTAGCTAAAGTGAAAGGAAAAAATGATGAAGTAAAAGAGCTGAACAGAAGATTTGAAAGGGTGGCTCTAGAAGACAAAGTAAAGTATTATAATGAAATGTGCAAAGACCCGGAGTTAGAAAACCAAAAGGGAAGAATACATTTGGCGTTTCTCAAGCTGAAAGAAATGAAGACAAATTTTAAGGCTTGAGTCGCAATTTTGAAGGATCCTATGGGCAAGATATTCAATAATGCAAGAAGCATCAAAAGAAGATGGAAGGAATACACAGTCACTGTACCAAAAAGAATTGGTTAACCTTTGACCATTTCAGGAGGTAGCATATGATCAAGAATGATGGTACTGAAGGAAGAAGTCCAAGCTGCACTGAAGGCATTGGCAAAAAAAAAAAAACAAAAAAAAAAAAACAAGGATCTGGGAATTGACGGAATACCAATTGAGATTTTGCAACAAAGAGAAGCAATACTGGAAGCACTCACTCGTCTATGCCAAGAAATTTAGAAGACAGCTACCTGGCCAACTCACTGGAAGAGATCCATATATGTGCCTATTACAAAGAAAGGTGATCCAACAAAATGTGGAAATTGTCAAACAATGTCATTAATATCACATGCAAGTAAAATTTTGCTGAAGATAATTAAAAAATGGTTGTTAACAGTATCTTGACAGGGAACTTACAGAAGTTCCAGACAGATTCAGAAGGGGACATGGAATGAAGGATCTCATTGCTGATGTCAGATGAATCTTGGTGGAAAGCAAAGACTACCAGAAAGATGTTTACCTGTGTTTTATTGACTATGCAAAGGCATTCGACTGTGTAGATCATAACAAATTATGGATAACATTGCAAAGAATGGAAATTCCAGAATACTTAATTGTGCTCATGAAGAACCTGTACATATATCAAGAGGCAGTTGTTTGAACAGAACAAGTAGATAATGCGTGGTTTAAAATTAGGAAAGGTGTGCATAAAAGTTATATCCTTTCACTATACATATTCAACTTGTGTGCTGAGCAAATAATCTGAGACCCTGGACTACATGAAGAAGAACATGTTATTTGGTTTGGAGGAGGACTCTTCAACAACCTGAGATATGCAGATGTCACAATCTTGCTTGCTAAAAGTGAAGAAGACTTGAAGCACTTACTGATGAAGATCAAAGACTAGAGCTTTCAGTACGGAGTGCACCTTTACATAAAGAAAATAAAAATCTTCACAGCTGGACCAATAAGCAACATCTTGATAGATGTAGAAATTATTGAAGTTGTCAAGGATATCATTTTACCTGAATCCACAATCAACGCCTATGGAAGCAGCAGTCAAGAAATTAAACAACACATCGCATTGGGCAAATCTACTGTAAAAGACCTCTTCGAAGTGTTAAAAAGCAAAGATGTCACTTTGAGGATTAAAGTGTGCCTGACCCAAGCCATGGTATTTTCATTTGCCTTATACTCATGTGAAAGCTGGACAATGCATAAGGAAGACCAAAGAAGAATCAATGCCTTTGAATTATGGTGTTAGCGAAGAATGGTGAATATACCATGGACTTCCAGAAAGAAAAAAAAAAAATCTGTCTTGGAAGAGAATACTCCTTAGAAGTGAGGATGTAGAGATCCACCTCACGTACTCTGGACGTGTTATCAGGAGGGACCACTCCCTGGAGAACGACATCATGTTTGGTAAAGTAGAGGATCAGCAAAAGAGAGGAAGACCCTCAATGAGGTGGATTGACACTGTGGCTACAACAATGGGGTCAAACATAGCAACAATTGTGAGGATGACACAAGACTGGGCAGAGTTTTGTTCTCTTGTAGATAGGGTCACTATGAGTTGGAACTGACTCAATGGCACCTAAGAGCAACAACAACAGAACATCAGACAAATGCTATCACACCAAACCAAAACCAAACCCAGTGCCATATGCTTATTTGCACTGGCTTCTTTTACTAAGCATAATGCCTATGAGATTCATCTATGTTGTTGTATGTATGAGACAGTTGTTCCTTTTTATCACTAAGTAGTATTCTATTGTCAGACTATGCCACTATTTGTTTATTCATTATTGTGTAGATGGTCATTTAAATTATTTCCATGTTGGAGCTATGATGACTACATCAGCTCTAAACATTCTTATACAAGTCTTTTCATGAACGTATGTTTTCTTTTCTCTTGCTTAAATGCCTAGGAGCGTGGTCATAGTCAATAGGTAGGAGTATGTTTAATGTGATAAGACATTGTCAGACCTTTTTCCAAAGTTGTATCATTTTACATTTCCACAAGCAATGTATGAGCATTTTGGTGATTGTACATCCTTGCCAGTATTTAGCATGGTCAGTATATTGAATTTTAAACATTCTAGTGGGTGTGTAGTGGCATCTCATTATTTTAATTAGCATTTTCATCACGACTAATGATGCTGAGCACTTTTTCATTTGTTAATTGGCTATTTTGATATCTTTGTATGTGAAGCATTTATTTAGTATTTTGCCCATTTAAAAAATTGAATTGTTTGTCCAATTATTTATTTGTAGAAGTTACTTACATATTCAGGATAGAAATCTTTTGTCAGATTTCTATTTGCAAGTATTTCCTCCCAAACTGTGGCTTGCCTTTCATTTAGTGTCATTTGATGAACAGAATTTTTAAACTCTGATGAAAATATTATCTTTTTTGTTGTTTTATTGTTATTGCTTTCTGTGTCCTGCCTAAGAAATCTTGTCTTTTCCCAGTTCACAAAGATATCTTTCTATAATTTCTTCTAACAGCTTCACAGCTTAAGCTCTTACTTTCAGGTCTATGATCCAGCTTCAAGTAGGGTCGCTATGAGTCAGAATCGACTCGACGGCACTGGATTTGGTTTTTTTGGTTTATGGTATGAAGTTAGGGTTAAAGGTCATTTTTTTCTGCATGAAATTCAGCTGTTCTTATCTATTTGTTGTAAAGACTTTCCTTTCCTCATTTAATTGCTTTGGTACCTTTGTTGAAAAACAATTGTTTCTACAACTTTGTACCTATTTTTGGACTCTGTCATGCTCCATTAATCTATTTCTCTATCCTTATTCCAGTGCCACCTTGTCTTGATTACTATAACTTTGTCATGTGTCTGGAGGTGGGGTAGTGTTAAGTCTTTCAAACTCGATCCTCATTTTCAAGATTCTAGAAAATGGTTAAACATAGTTTCCTACCTAGCTAACTTTCTTCTGGTATTTATGTATCTATACATGTTTTTTAGTAATCCAAATTGATAACTATTCATTTTAGCAAAGCTGAATTATATAAATATATAAACAGAAGATAAATGTCAAAATCATTCCTAATTATCAGTTAGCTTGGATATATTTAGGGCACCTGCATGTACATTATGAATATACCTAGAGTTGGCAAGTGAGTGATGTAGTCAGTTATCCTCGTGTTTTAGCTGTAGGGTTTTAAACAATCCTATACTGGCACATCAGTATGCTTTTGACTATGCAGAGAAATAACCAACAACAGCTTGCACTGGCTTGCTATTCCAAAAAAGCTTTGATTTATAAAACTGGGTTATAATTATATCCTCTGTGAACAATTCAGAAAAGATGAAAACAGCGAGATTCTGGGTGTATCTGCCTTAGCTTAAATTCTACTTGACTGAGAAAATCAGGATCTGTTAGGTTTTATATAAAATGGTTTAATATTTGCAAAACAAATATTGCCTCCCCAAGCTCCCTGTGCCTATGTGTATATGGGTTTGGAGAAAGATGATGGGATACATTTTAGGTTGTCAGCACGAAGATGCAGCAGCCTGTATAAAGAGGAAGCCATCACACAGATTGGAAATGCATATCGTTATGCCCAGGCAATTTATATTCCTAGGTTTTTAAGAAAGCCCAGACAGAGTTAGTTGCAGTCTTTCCACTTTTTTCCTCCTGGCATTTATTGCTTAATGAGCTTTTTTGTTACTACTTCCTCCCCGTCTCCTTTTATTTAACATTCTAACCTTCATAGTGTCAGTTGGGAATAATGGACTTCTCTGGTACCAGCAACCTCTTCATTGCCCAACCACTTGGGATCTGCCCTCTGCTCCTAGTCCTTATGTCCTTGAGTTTTTAAGTTTTGTGAGATTCTTCTGGATTCCCTGTGGGCACACGTTTTCTTCCCTAGAGTTAGACTGTGGACCCACAGCAACCTTTCCGGTTTCCAGCCCTGAAAGAAAGCTTTTTCTCCCACTCTTTGAATATTTCTTTGGTCATTACTGTAGAAAATTGAGGTTTGAGTGGGTTAAAAACATGGACTCAAATCACCAGTGCAATGTCAATCATCCATTTGTTATATTATGAGAGAAATAATTTTCGTATGTAATAGAGGGAGCACACATGGTAATTCCTAAACTATTATGCATGTTCATACTTAGATCAAAGAGGAGAAAATATTGTACTTTTAAAACTTTTTTTCTGTAGTTAAGCCTACTCTTGTCTTCAACATAAGAAACTACTTTTAAAGAATCATGCTGTAGTCTGGGGTCTTAAATGCTAACAAGTGGCCATCTAAGATGCATCAATTGGTCTCAACCCACCTGGATCAAAGGAGAATGAAG
Source organism: Elephas maximus indicus (assembly GCF_024166365.1). NCBI lineage: Eukaryota > Metazoa > Chordata > Mammalia > Proboscidea > Elephantidae > Elephas > Elephas maximus. The sequence continues at coordinate 41,309,180 of NC_064827.1, read as the reverse complement.
AACACCAAGGCCACACGATAACTAAGAGCCCAAGAGACAGAAAGGACCACATGAACCAGAGACCTACATCATCCTGAGACCAGAAGAACTAGTTGGTGCCCGGCCACAACCGATGACTGCCCTGACAGGGAGCACAACAGAGAACCCCTGAGGGAGCAGGAGATCAGTGGGATGCAGACCCCAAATTCTCATAAAAAGACCATACTTAGTGGTCTGACTGAGACTAGAGGAATTCCGGTGGTCATGGTCCCCAAACCTTCTGTTGGCCCAGGACAGGAACCATTCCCGAAGACAACTCATCAGACATGAAAGGGACTGGACAGTGGGTAGGAGAGAGATGCTGATGAAGAGTGAGCTATTTGTGTCAGGCAGACACTTGAGACTGTGTTGGCATCTCCTGTCTGGAGGGGGGATGGGAGGATAGAGAGAGTTGGAAGCTGGCAAAATTGTCACGAAAGGAGAGACTGGAAGGGCTGACTCATTAGGGGGAGAGCAAGTGGGAGTACGGAGTAAGGTGTATATAAACTTATATGTGACAGTCTGACTTGATTTGTAAACGTTTACTTGAAGCTCAATAAAAGTTAATAAAAAAAAGAATCATGCTGTTGAATATGTTTTTGATTTAATAACCTAATACAACTTTCTATGTAGACAAAAATCATTAAGTCCTCCATAATGACTGCCAGAAATTAAATAGTAGTCAACAATTAGCTGGATTCCCTGAGGTCCTGAGGAACCCCATCTCTTAATTTCTCTTTTACACAGAAACTAAGTCAAAAGAAACATTATTCATTTGCCCACTGAGCAAAGGGAAATATTTGAGTTCATCACTGGGTTTCAGGAAAACCGTCATGATTGCTATTAGCTGTAAATGATAAAGTCAAATTATTCCTTCAGGAAAGTTCACTACATATGCTGATTTCTGTTTTATTGATTTCTAAAGAGATTATTGACAGTGCCAATAATTTGGCATTTAATCAGAAACTGTCTTGTATTTTTCTTTATTATAAATTTGTGGGGTGGGGGCAGAGCTATCTCCCCAGCAAAGTCCATGGTTGATGCACATTTTGTGACTTACCGTAGTGTAGGCCTATACTGGATGCTGGGATTGCAGTTCCTGTAATAATAATTAAGGAAAGTTGGGGATATAGAGGATCCTGATATTGGGCTGGAGTGTTTGCATAAACCATGGAAAACATGTGCAGCTCCTTGATATGACACATGGTAAAAACCGCATTTTGGGACACCTCTTCTTGTAGTGGTATGTAGGATGGATTAGAAAGGATATAACATGGAACCAACAATGCTAGTTATGAGGCTGCCACAGAGGACTAATCATTTCCATGGGCCCTATGTCCTGATTTAACTAAAATTCTCATTGCTTCTATATCTTTCAATTTATTTTGTCCTCTGTACCTGCAATAGCCTCTTTTTGTAGCCTCTCTTCCTTACATCCTAGAACCTTCCAAGGCACTAATGAATGTGATGCCCTGATGAAGTACTGCCTCTATCTAAGAATTTTCTGTTTCCCTTAGTTGGTAGTTTTATTTGTTTTCTCTGAAACCTCAGCACTTTATCTCTAAAGACACACAAAATATTCCCCCTCTTTAGGGGTGCGAGAAGTTACTCATACCCCTCAGTTCATGGCATACTCTCATCATGATGGTGTGCAAGGCCCATCATGTTGTGTTTTATTTAATTTTTTCCTTCACACTGGGTTCCCTCTCTGAATCTTGTTTGGACATTTTTGGATAAAACTGACTAGGAGCTAATAAACAGCTTAATCTTGGAATCCTGTTTTTGAGAAAGATGACCAAGGTATCAAGGAAACCCATTCCATTTATTTATAGATTCTGCAAAAATCCCGGAGACAGCAGTGTGGCCTGTGGGGCATGATGCCTCAGTGTAATATTTGCCCTGCCCTTCCACTGTAGTCACCGCTTTAGTTAGGCGTCACAGGGGACTGAGGAGTCCTGCAAGCAACAAAATGTATGTCAAGGAGGAGAGGAGAACAACTCTTCGATGATGTTGAGCTTCAAGGAAGATGAGGACTGAGACTTGCTTATTAGATTAACAACAGAGAGAGAACTGATGACCTTGGAAACACCAGTTTTTGGGGGACTGCTGAGGTATTAGAATCCCTGAATGGTGCAAATGGTTAACATTGAGCTGCTATTGAAAGGTTGGAAGTTCAAGTCCAACCAGAGATGCCTTAGAAGAAAGGCTTCATGTTCTATTTCTGGAAAATCAGCCATTGAAAACGCTATGGAGCACAGTTCTACTCTTGACACATACGGGGTCGCCATGAGTCAGAATTGATTCAATGGCAACTTGTGTGTGTGTGGGGGGGGTGGTGGGGGTGGTGGTGGTGGTAGTATTAGACTGATTTGAGCATGCTCAAGAAAGTATAGAAGTAGAGGAACTGGAGAGAGCAAATATAGACTCCTGTTTTGAGGCAATTTGTGCTAACCAAAAAAGAAATAGCCATAAAGAAGTCAGCACAAATAGAAACAATGTAGTTGAGTAATAAAATGGTGTAAATGCTAAAATACCTTTACTGTTACCATACATGTTCAGACTCATGTCTATAAGGGGGACAAGTGTGATGGGGAGCTTGTATTGAACAAGGCCTTTGGGTTAGGTAGATACTGCAGTTAGATTATTCAGAAAAGCAGTAAAACATTTGATTTGAGATTTAAATAAGTTAGTTTAACAGACTGGATTTTCCAGGTTAAAAATTGTCTGCTGTCCTTGCATTTTGTATGCTGTTAATGTGAGGTGCCATTGAATTGGTACCAACTCACAGCAACCCTATGTACAACAGAGTGAAAACTGCTCAGCTCTGTGCCATCCTCACAATTGTTGCTATGCTTGAACCCATTGTTGAAGCCACTGTGTCAATCCGTCTTGCTGAGGGTCTTCCTCTCTTTCACTGACCCTCTACCAAGCGTGTTGTTCTTCTCCAGGGGCTAATTCCTCTTTTTTGTATACCTGCCGATATTTGGAGGAATATGAAAATAATGTCAAACATTATTTTTATTTTCACCACTTTGCAAGTGAAATGAAGCTGGCCAGAGTAAGAACGGTAGAATAGGCATGATTTATTGAATTATGGTTTTAATAATGCATTCCATTATTATAAAACATCATCTACTGTTGCACTGTGTTAGCCACTCAGTAGTAAATAGAAAGCAATTCATAATTAAATTATTGAAACCTAGCACCAGGGTGACCTTTTGGTAATTCATTTTTGTAGCTGAACGGCAAGGTAGATATAAAACGCTGTATGATCTTTGACGTATATTATGGATTTAAATAAATTAAATGGAATTAATGCAATACACATGCAGCTGAAGAGTGTGGAGATAAGGAGTATTTTTATGAGTGACCTTCCTAATTAGGGGGTGAGATAGGTTTTTAACAAAGCATCACATTGTGGCAGTTACTTTGCTTAGGACAGGGTCTAGAACTGAAAGAAAGTCTTTAGTTGAAGCCTCCATTAAAATTTATTACACCCTATTCCTGACCTGTAGTTCAAATCCAAAATGTGAACAGAAAGTAGAATGACTAGTTTTTGCTGTAAGGGCCTTCCTATCGGTTTCTAAAACGGATAACCTATCTCCATTAATTCATGAAAAGCCCATTAAAGACAGGCAAAAGAGGCGATTTTCATTAAATCCGTCTATTCATTTACTTCCCAGATAGGATTCTATCCACATGTAAAGGGGTTAGGATTTACAACACATATTTTTTGGGAACACAATTCAATCCATAACATCCCGCATTTTGAAAATGTCTATGTTGGGGACATGATAAAAATGTCAAAGGATGTAACACTGAGTGTTTCTTTAACTTGTCCATTAGAAAAATAAATTTAGCTCTGATTTTGCTCGGATTGGGGAAAGATTCAGACAAAATTTCTTTGCATCTATTTCTTCACATTCCTTTCCAAGTTTGCAGCTTGTGCTAGAGGGTAAGGGCACTCTCTTGAAAGTATTACACCACACAGTGGCCTTCAACCCTGTCTGCACTTAGAATCACCTGGGGAGCTTTATAAAAAATAGTGGTGGCCTCAGGGCTCTTAGCACTTCCTGTGCCCTCCACCTGACTCAATCTTCCTTGAGTTATCTACACGAAATACCCTCTCGCCTTCTTTAAGTCTTTCCTCAAAAGTCATTTTCTCAGTGGGTACTGACCTAACTCCCCCAATACAGGAATCAGATGAAAACATGGAACAATTGCATAGACAGGTAATCAATAAAATTCGGACTAGAAAACTGTAAGCCAAATGATCTAGTTTCTACAACAGAAAAACTACATAGAAGGAAAGGGACTTGGGGGTTGGGAGTGGAGAACCTATCACTTAAAAGAGACTTAAGAGCCACAGTAACCAAGTAAGATGTTGTTGTGGCTAGGTGCCGTTGAGTCAATTCCGACTCATAGCGACCCCATGCACAACAGAAGAAAACACTGTCCAGTCCTGTGCCGTCCTCACAATCATTGTTATGCTTGAGCCCATTGTTGCAGCCACTGGGTCCATCCATCTCATTGAGGGTCTTCCTCTTTTTTGCTGACACTCTATTTTACCAAGCATGATGTCCTTCTCTGGGGACTGATCCCTCCCGATAACATGTCCAAAGTATGTGAGATGTAGTCTTGCCACCCTTGCTTCTAAAGAGCATTCTGGTTGTACTTTTTCCAAGACAGATTCATTCATTCTTTTGGCAGTCCCTGGTATATTCAGTACTCTTTGCCAACACCATCATTCAACGTGCGGATTCTTCTTTGGTCTTCCTTATTCCTCGTCCAGCTTTCGGATGCTTATGAGGCAATTGAAAACTCCCCTGGCTTGGGTCAGGCACACCTTAATCTTCAAGGTGACATCTTTGCTTTTCAACACTTTAAAGAGGTATTTTTCAGATTTGCTCAATGCAACGCATCTTTTGATTTCTTGAGTGCTACTTCCATGAGTGTTGATTGTGGATGCAAGTAAAATGAAATCCTTGACAACTTCAATCTTTTCCCCATTTATTGTCATGTTGTTTATTGGTCCAGCTGTGAGGATTTTTGTTTTCTTTATGTTGAGGTGTAATCCATACTGATGGTTATGGTCTTTGATCTTCATCAGTGATTCAAGTCTTCTCACTTTCAGCAAGCAAGTTTGTGTCCATCAGCGTATAGCAAGGTGTTAATGAGTCTTCCTCCAATCCTGATGCCCATTCTTCTTCACATAGTCCAGTTTCTCGGATTATTTGCTCAGCATACAGATTGAATGAGTATGGTGAAAGGATACAGCCCTGACACATACCTTTCCTGACTTAAACCACACAGTATTCCCTTGTTCTGTTTGAATGACTGCCTCTTGATCTATGTACTAGATCCTCATGAGCACAATTAAGTGTCCTGGAATTCCCATTCTTCACAATATTATCCATAATTTGTTATGATCCACACAGTCTAATGCCTTTGGCTAGTCAATAAAAACACAGGTAAACATCTTCCTGGTATTCTCTGCTTTCAGCCAAGATCCATCTGACATAAGCAATGATATCCCTGGTTCCACATCCTCTTCTGAATCTGACTTGAATTTCTGGCAGTTCCCTGTCAATATACCACTACAGCCGCTTTTGAATGGTCTTCAGCAAAATTTTACTTGTGTGTGATATTAATGATATTTGATAATGCCCACATTCTGTTGGATCACCTTTCTTGGGAATAGGCATAAATGTGGATCTCTTCCAACCAGTTGGGTGTGTTGCTGTCTTCTAAATTTCTTGGCATAGACTAGTGAGCATTTCCAGTGATGCCTCTTATTTTGAAACATCTCAAATAGTATTCCGTCAATTCCTGGAGCCTTGTTTTTCACCAATGCCTTCAGTGCAGCTTGGACTTCTTCTTTCAGTACCATCAGCCCCTGATCATATGCTACCTCCTGAAATGGTTGAATGTCCACCAGGTCTTTTTGGTATAGTGACTCTGTGTATTCCTTCCATTTTCTTCTGATGCTTCCTGCATCATTTAATATTTTCCCCGTAGAATCTTTCAGTATTGCAACTTGAGGCTTGAATTTTTTCTACAGTTCTTTCAGCTTGAGATATGCCAAGCGTATTCTTCCCTTTTGGTTTTCTATCTCCAGGTCTTCGCACATGTCATTATAATACTTTACTTTGTCTTCTTGAGCTGCCCTTTGAAATCTTCTGTTCAGCTCTTTTACTTTGTCATTTCTTCCATTCGCTTATGCTACTTGACATTCAAGAACAAGTTTCAGAATCTCTTCTGACATCCATTTTGGTCTTTTCTTTCTTTTTAATGATCTCTTGCTTTCTTCATGTATGATGTCCTTGATGTCATTCCACAACTTGTCTGGTCTTCATTCATTAATATTCAACGCATCAAATCTATTCTTGAGTTGTCTAAATTCAGGTGGAATATACTCAATGTTGCACTTTGGCTTTCCTCGACTTGTTCTAATTTTCTTCAGTTTCAATTTGAACTTGCATGTGAGCAATTGATGCTCTGTTCTGCAGTCAGCCCTGGGTCTTCTTCTGACTGATGATATTGAGGAGCTTTTCCACTGTCTCTTTCCACGGATATAGTTGATGTGATTCCCGTGTGTTCCATCTGGTGAGATCCACGTGTATAGTCACTGTTTATGTTGGTGAAAAAAGGTATTTGCAATGAAGAAGTAGTTAGTCTTGCAAAATTGTATCATGCGATCTCTGGCATTGTTTCTGTCACCAAGTCCATATTTTCCAAGTACCGATCCTTCTTTTTTGTTTCCAACTTTTGCATACCAATCATGAGTAATTATCAATGCATCCTGATTTCATGTTCGATCAATTTCAGACTGCAGAAGTTGGTAAATATCTTCAATTTCCTCATCTTTGGCATTAGTAGTTGGTGTGTAAATTTGAATAATAGTCACATTAACTGGTCTTCCTTGTAGGCATATGGATATTTTCCTATCACTAACAATGTTGTACTTCAGGATAGACCCTGAAATGTTCTTTTTGAGGATGAATGCAACGCCATTCCTCTTTAAGTTGTCATTCCCGGCATTACAGACCATATGATTGTCAGATTCAGAATGGCCAATACCAGTCCATTTCAGGTCACTAATGCCTACAATATAGATGTTTATGTGTTCCATTTCATTTTCGACGACTTCCAATTTTCCTAGATTCGTACTTCATACATTTCACCTTCTGCTTATTAATGGATGTTTGCAGCTGTTTCTTCTCATTTTCAGTCATGCTGCATCAGCAAATGAAGGTCCTGAAAGCGTGACTTCATCCACGTCATTAATGTCAACTCTGCTTTGAGGAGGCAGCTGTTTCCCAGTCGTATTTTGAGTGCCTTCCAACCTGACAGTCTCGTCTTCCAGCACTATATCAGACAATGTTCTGCTGCTATTCATAAGGTTTTCACTGGTTAATTCTTTTCAGAAGTAGACCTCCAGGTCCATCTTCCTGGTCTGTTTTAGTCTGGAAGCTCAGCTGAAACCCGTCCACCATGGGTGACCCTGCTGGTATCTGAATACTGGTGGCATAGCTTCCAGCATCACAGCAACACACAAGCCCCCACAGCACAACAAACTGACAGATGCAGGGGGGAAGTGAGATATATAAACCTTATTTCAATTCTGATTCTAACAGAAAAACTATAATAAAATTGTGAGACAACTGAATAATTTGAAACCAAATGGATATTTGATGAGGTTAGGAATTATTGTTAAATTTTTAGGCACAATGAGAGTATCAGATTTATACTTAGGAAAAGAGTTCTTATCTTTTTGAGAGTTACATTACAATATTTATGGGTGAAATTATATAATGTCTGTTATTTTTTAAAAGTCTAGGTTGTCGTGGGAATGGTAAGGTATAGATCCATTAAGATTGATGGTGACCTAAAATTTGTTGAAGTTACATAGATGGGTAAATATATGGGGATTTATTACACTATTCTGTCTACATTTATCTATGTTTGAAATTTTCCATAATAAGCACTTTAAAGCATATAAAAAATTGTATGAAGTTGTATATAAAATGGCCTGAAAATCTAAAAAACATATTAAAGTTTCTAAGAGATAGAAAATTATTAATGTCTCTATCATAAAATCATATGCATGAAGCCTGTGCAAATGTTTCTTATATGTATAATAATACATAAACAATAACTTGTTTAAACAAAATATTTTCAATCAAGATTATTTGTTACTGCAATATATGATTATGAAAACTAGTTTTTTAGTCTCAATATTTCATTTTCATAACCTTTAACTAAATTGTGCTGTAAAGCTTGAACCCTTTCTGTTTTTACACTATAGTTATTTTGCCATTATAAATTTTCTCAGAGGATTTCCTTTTTATACCTACAATAAAAAGCAATGCAAATTGTGAAATGTAACATCTAACTTGGTGAGCTGCGGAAAAATACCTAGTAATTTGCTTGGTAAGTGACGCAAACTATTTAATGATTTATTATCAGATTTTATATTGTATTGAGCATCTGTGATATAGATCTTGCTATATTTGAACAATAATAGTGGCCAAATCACTTTCTATGACTTCTCTATCATAGTAAAGGAAAGTGATTATCCTTCATTGATTTGAGAATGGTATCTATTTGTCACTTTTGACATGACAGAGCTGAGTAATGTTAGGATGTAATAAGCTTCCTCTAACCATTTTGAAGGTCTGTATTAGGGAAGGGAAAATGGAGAAAAAATACAAGTCAATAGTAAGGACAGTGAAGTATGAAGGACTTAAAAAACATACAATGTAGGGTAACGTTTTGTGTTTTGATTCCTGTATTTCCTATCAATTGGTAGTATGACCTAAGATTTTGATCAGATTCAGATTGATCATTAGGAAGACTACTCCTTAAGTGGATTTTAAGTGGTATTGTGCACTTTTATCAGGGGACACACAATAGTTTGCTTCTGTCTCTTCCATCAAGCCATTAATAATCATTGACTTGAGAAAAGTCCTATTTAACAGTGGCCAGGCCCAGAGAGCATATTAGGAACATTTAGTTAGGAGATAAATTTCTCCCTTCCTCCCTTTTCTCCACTACATCCCCACCACTGTTTCTTTAGTTCCCATGTCAGATAGAATAACACAAGAAATATGAATCTGCAGCTTAGACCAAGATAGCTAAGTAAAGGATATACCAGCTAAAGCAAGAGTATAACATTGTCAGTTACTATAGATTCTAATTCCAGAGACTAGCACAGGATTTAGTATACAAAAACATCGCTATTTTTGCCCATTCCAAAAAGGCATGGTTGAATTTCTCTTGCATTATTCCGATTATATGTCTAAGGTAGACACACTGGTAGAGTTGATGATCAGTTTGTCTTGTTAGAGAAGAAACTGGTGGACTGTCTGAATTTGCTCATCAATTCCACCAAATAGGTGCCGATTCAATCAGGTGGCCTTCACTCCTGACTTTCAATGGAAACCTTGCCTCTGCTGGAAGGAAATGCTTGAGGTCACGGATAAGAAGTGCTAGTGGAGATGGAGTTAATCAACCATATTGTTGTTGTTAGGTGCCGGTTTTAGTTATCTAGAGCTGTTATAGTAGAAATATCACAAGTGGGTTGGCTTTAACAAACAGAAATTTATTTTTTCACAGTTTAGGAGGCTAGAAGTCCAAATTCAGGGCATCGGCTCCAGTGGAAGGCTTTTTTTCTCTGTCAACTCTGGGGGAAGGTCCTTGTCATCAACATTCTCCTGGTCTAGGAGCTTCTTAGCACTGGGACCCCAGGTCTAAGGGACACGCTCCACTCTGGCTCTTCTTTCTTAGTGGTAGGAGGTCCCCATCTCTCTGCTTGCTTCTCCTTTTATCTCTTGGAAGATAAAAGATGATGCAGGCCACACCCCAGGGAAACTTACCTTATATCGGAACAGGGCTATGACCTGAGTAAGGGTGTTGCATCCCACCCTAGTCTTCTTTAACATAACCTAATCTTGCCTCATTAACTACAGGCAAAGATTAGGAAAATTATATCAGATCGCAAAATGGAGAACAACTATATAACACTGAGAATGATGGCCTAGTTAAATTGACACATATTTTGGGGGGGACACAATTCAACCTATAACAGAGTCATAGAGTTGGTTCTGACTCATAGTGACCCTATGTACAACAGAGAAAACACCGCCTGGTCCTGCACCATCCTCACAATCATTGCTATGTTTGAGCTCATTGTTGCAGTCACTGAGTCAATCCATATCTTTGGGGGTCTTCTTCTCTTTCCCTGACTCTCATTTTGCCAAGCATGATGTCCTTCTCCAGGGACTAGTCCCACCTGATAACATGTCCAAAGTACTTAAGATGAAGTCTCATCATCCTCGCTTCTAAGGAGCATTCTGGCTGTACTTCTTCCAAGACAGATTTTTTCATTCTTCTGGCAGTCCATGGTATATTCAATATTCTTTGCCAACACTGTAATTCAAAGGCATCAATTCTTTGGTCTTCCTTATGCAGCTTTCCCATGCATATGAGGCAATTGAAAATACCATGGCCTGGGTCAGGGGCACCTTGGTCCTCAAAGTGACATTTTTGCTTTCTTAACACTTTGAAGAGGTCTTTTGCAGTAGATTTATCCAATGAAAATCTTTCTTGACTGTTGCTTCCATGAGTGTTGATTGTGTATCTAAGTAAAATGAAACCCTTGACAACTTCAATATTTTCTCTGTTTATCATGATTTTGCTTACTGATTCAGTTGTGAGGATTTTGATTTTCTTTACATTGAGTTGTAATCCATACTGAACGCTGTGGTCTTTGATCTTCATCAGTAAGTGCTTCAAGTCCTGTTTACTTTCAACAAGCAAGGTTGTGTCATCTGCATAACTTAGGTTGTTAATGAGTCTTCCTCCAATCTTGATGCTGCATTTTTCTTTTTATGGTACAGCTTTTTGGATTATTTGCTAAGCATACAGATTGAGTAAGCATGGTGAAAGGATACAACCCTGATGCACACCATTTCTGATTTAAACCATGCGGTATCCTTTGTTCTATTCAAACAGCTGCCTCTTGGTCTGTGTACAGGTTCCACGTGAGTGTAATGAAGTTGTTCTGGAATTCCCATTCTTCACAATGTTATCCATAAGTTGTTATGATCCACACAGTTGAATGCCTTTGCATAGTCAACAAAACACAGGTAAACATCTTTCTGATATTCTATGTTTTCAGCCAAGATCCATCTGACATCAGTAATGATTTCCCTCATTCCATGTCCTCTTCTAAACCTGGCTTGAATTTCTGCCAGTTCTCTGTCAATGTAGTGTTGCAACCGTTTTTGAATTATCTTCAGCAAAATTTTACTTGCATGTGATATTAATGATATCGTTCAATAATTTCCACATTCTGTTGGATCATCTTTCTTTGGAATAGGTATGTATATGGATCTCTCCTAGTCAGTTGGCCAGATAGCTGTTTTCCAAGTTTCTTGGCATAGATGAGTGAGCGCTTTCAGTGTTGCATCCATTTGCTGGAATACCTCAGTTGGTATTCTATCAATTCCTGGAGCCTTGTTTTTTGCTTCAGTGCAGCTTGGACTTCTTCCTTCAGTACCATCAGCTGTTGACCATATGTTACCTCCTGAAATGGTTGAACATCGACGAGTTCTTTTTGGTACAGTGCCTCTGTGCATTTCTCCCATCTTCTTTTGGTGTTTCCTGCATCATTAAATATCTTGCTCACAGAGTCATTCAATACTGCAACTCGAAACTTGATTTTTTTCTTCAGTTCTTGCAGCTTGAGAAGGGTCAAGTGTGTTCTTCCCTTTTAGTTTCTTAACTCCAGTTCTTTGCACATTTCATTATAATACTTTGCCTTCTCCAGCTGCCCTTTGAAATCTGTTCTGCTCTTTGACTTCATCATTTCTTCCTTTTGCTTTAGCTACTTGACCTTCAAGAGCAAGTTTCAGAGTCTCTTCTGACATCCATTTTGGCCTTTTCTTTCTTTCATGTCTTTTTAATGACCTTTTGCTTTCTTCATGTGTGATGTCCTTGATGTCATGCCACAACTCATCTGGTCTGTGGTCATTAGTGTTTGATGGGTGACATCTATTATTGAGATGGTCTCTAAATACAGGTGGGATATACTCCAGGTTGTACTTTGGTTCTTATAGACTTGTTTTAGTTTTCTTCAACTTGAAATTGCTTATGAGCAGTTGATGGTCTGTTCTGCATTTGGCCCCTGGCTGTGTTCTGACTGATGATATTGAGCTTTTTCTTAGTCTTTTTCCACTGATGTAGTTGATTTAATTCCTGTGTATCAACCAGATACTACTCTATAAATATAAATTCCAAAGCACCGCATCTCTAGGTAAACTGTGTCTTCAGGTACCCTTGGTTTTTATACAATACATTCTGTCCCATGGTGGTCAAATAAGAGTAATATAAATGTTTTCCATAATAACTCATTCTCATTTCTTGTGATTTTAGGCTTTTCCTTGCTGAAGTCCCGTGGCCCTACTTATTTCTAGAGTTTTAAGCCTACAATCAGGTTAATAAAATTATAAGTGATTGAAAAAGTATGAAGATGTCTAGGAATTATCCTGAAAGTAGAGAACAAGACAGCGATCCTTACTGGGATTGTGACTTTATCATGGGATTGCGACCTTAACATAATTCTGGTACTTGTGGCCTGCTACTGGTTCCTTCTAATCCAGTCCCAAGATATGGTTTTTCAGGCTGAGGACATCTGGTAGGGGATGTCCATATTTTAAAGTTCCTACAGGTTCCTGAGATGGATTGTAAGGGAAAAATGTCAACATAATGATTTAGCAATTTAACCATGTTAATCCCTGCCAGGGAACCAGTCATAACAGGAGGAATATAAATAAATTAATATATAAATAAATAACCCTATCCCTTAGTGTCTACTCATTCACCAAGCCTTTATTGCTACTTACTGTAATCAAAGCACTGTCCTCTGTATGCTGAGAAAACTGAAGGCTAACACTTGCCTTTAAACATCAAATAGCTATAGTCTCATGGGGAAAGAGACAAGTAGATAGGGAAATATAAAGCAGAATGTGGTAAATTTTTTTATAATTGAGATAGAAACAGCATAAAGTATACAGATAGAGGAAGGTGTAGTTAATTCCAACCTGAGGAAACCAGGGAAAACCTCTGAAAGAGGTGATGTTGCATTAAGCCTCGAGAGGTGATTGGTGGAAAAGGAGAGTAGAGGGTATATAAAGCCTTGGGGGAAGGAGGAAGGGGAGGAACATAAGCAAAGCCATGCAGTTGGGAAGCCCATACAAAAGTTAGAATCTAGAAAGTTATCCGATAACATGGAAAGGGTGAAAGATGCAGCAGTTACTGATATTGGAGAAAACAGATGGGAGGTTTGTGTGGTGTATTCTATGTGGTATGATGACGATTTGGGACTTTCTTTAGGCTATAAAGAGCTACTGAAATATTTTGAAGAGAGGAGTGACATATTCTGACTTCTTTAATAAGAAAGAACTTTCTGTGGTATTAATATATCTGAGGGTAAGAGATTAATCGTGAGGCTATTGGATGAGAGGCTGAGATTCAAGGTGAAAGTAAATAAGCCAACTTCTTCCCCTAAGATGTGAAAAACTGACAAGAGGATCAATGAAGATAGGGAGAAATGTGGAGGAAGCTTGAGGGACTTACTTTAGTTTCCCTCAATTTTCTTAATCAAGTAGCCAGCAAGTAAATTATGTAAGGGGTAAGTTTGACGGTTTTCAGGAGTGTCTTGGAAAAAAGAAATCAAAGTGTGATTTGATTTAAACTGTGCTAAAATACATCGCTATTTCAAATCAATGTAATGAAGGGTCAAGGGATCATCAACTCACTATGTGGGGAGGGGTGGGAAGAAGCAAGGGACACTGTAGGTGTGCTGAATTATCCAGGACACAGTGAGGAGTGGCCCCATGAAAATCATAAAACAGATTAGCCATGTATTTCAGGAATAAAATTTTTGAGGAAGAAATTCTATTTGTCTTCCGGCGGTAACAAGAAATGTTTCCTCAGTGGTGACTAACCATTGGCATCAATTTATGAGAAGCTCTGGGTCTGATCTGTGACTTTTTGCCTGCTTGGTGCATCCCTCTGAGTGCTTTTTCTTTCTAGTTCTTCCCCCTATCATCTTGGGATGCCTAGTTCAGAGTGTCCTATTCCTTAATTGTTATTTTTTAAATTGGGAGGTGGATAAGATATAGATAAAATGAATGACCATCTGGGGCTAGAAAAAACACTGATGTTTCATACTCGTATTAAGGTTTTATGATGAGCAGCAAGTAGAGGATGGGAGGGGACAGAGTTGAGGGGCTGCCACAGAATAGCTTTTTTTCCTGTTTAAACAGGAGGGACCAGACATGCAATATGCAGCTACTATGTGTCAGTTACTATGTCTAGTACTTTACATTTACTATGTCTTTTAATTCTCAAAACAGTTTCATGAGGCAGGAATGGATATTCCTATTTTACAAATAATGAAATCAGAAATTGAAGATGTGAGAATGCTTGCCTTAGCTTATCTAGCTGATTAGTAGTAATACTGAGGTTTGAAGGAACTCCATTTGATTCCAAAGAATATGTTCTTTCCACTATGCCACATTGACACCCACGTGGAATGTGAGCATATATAGATATTTTTATTCTAGTATTCAAGCTAATCCTGAATTTTAGAGCATTTGTTAGTAAAATGATTCATTTATATGATCTGATGTATTATATTACTTTTTAGGAGCCCACTACTGTAAAAATTTTAAGGTGTTTGCAAGAAGAGAGCAAACTGATGACGATTATTATGGCCAAATTTATGCAATGGGATTTCACTAAAAATTCCACTCCAGCCCTGTCTGTTAACCCTGTCTTCCCCAAAGAGAAAAATATTCAGTAAATTAATGCTCCAATTGACTCATAAGCTGCTTGGGACTACATCAAATCAAGTGTGACTTTAAAAACTTCTGTAATAAAATAAACCTGCTGAATACATGGAGTATAAGACTTCCCTCATCTCGTAAGAGTCAGTGTTTTTGATCTCTTATAGAAGAACTTGACAAACTGTCAGCCTGTAACAAGACTATTTGACTTGCTATAGAGACTTTTTTTTTTTTTTTGCAGCCTCTGCTTCAATGACTTATCCTCATTCATTCCCAGTAGAACATTTGCAGGCAGAAATCATATTCAGATTTTATCAAGATGCCGTAGTGCCATTTCTATAAGGGGCCCTGTCATCACTGGGAGAATGTATAAGAACTGATTAGCCATCGGTGGTTTGGCTTTGCAATCCCTCTTAAAGCTTTTGTTAAATCTTAATATACTCATGGTGAGAAAGCCATACTTCAAAATTAGATGGAAAATCCCTAGCTAACAACACTGGCTGTTTAGAAATGCTTAGGTATCTCAACATGTAAGTAAAAACTACACCCTTCATTGAGGGCTCTGTGTACCCTTGATATTCTAAGAAGGAACAAGATAGGCCTGAATCAAAAAGGCTGGATTCACAGAAGGACAACACCTATCAACCTCGACTAGTGAGGAAGAAATAATCTAGAATAAAAGGATTACCATTACAATCTTTAGCCCCCTGGTGGATGGAGCTGCCTTATTACTGTTCAGGAATGCGGCTGAGTACATGTGCATGAAGTCACTTAGCACAGGCCTCATAGCTCTGAATTCAAACTGTTCTCTCTTTTCTATTCTCTTCTAGAATAACAGCCTGCTTTTTAGCCAAGAGGGATGAGATCAGAACACTTCAATCCTTGGTTTTCCAGGGATTCATAGGATTCTTTAGGTGTATAGTTCCTTTATTCATTCATTTAATGATCTTCTTATGGGTTCCAGGAACTGAGGTAGGCACCATGCAGATAGAGATAAATAAAACAACTCCTAGTCTAGAGGGAGAGCAGAACATCAGACAAATTGGAATACACTTGGAAGGCTTTAATAGGGAGCCCCAAGAAGGAATTTCATACCTAATGTATTGAATACCTAGAGGAGATCCTTTTTAACACACTTCTCTTTATGTAATTAAATTATTTTTTTAGTATTAACTATGATATGAGAAAATATATGTTACCTGTGTGAATTAAAATTTGCACTTATCAACCAAAAATTTTACACCTGTAGTTTGCACTGTTTCATTCTTTAAATTTTAAACACAAAACCTACAAGAGGAAATATAAAATGACACAATTGAATGTACTCTGATTCTGTTTCTTTATCTTTCCAATCACTATGTGATCATTGTTTCATATTTAATGTTTAAACTGAGGAATACATTGTGTCACAGTCGTTGTAGACTGAAACGCATCCAATGTAAACTCAAGCTCTCAAGATTCTGAAAGGTTACAAACTTACTCTTAAAATGAATGCATATATTTGAGTCCCTGCATTTCAAGATCCTAATGTAGAACTAAGGAGCCCTAGTGGTGCAGTGGTTAAGCACTTGGCTGCTAACCTAAAGGTCACCAGTTTGAACCCGCCAACCACTCTGTGGGAGAAAAGACCTGGCTATCTGCTCCAGTAAAGATTACAGCCCTGGAAACCCTATGGGGCAGTTCCACTCTGTCATAAAGGGTTGCTATGAGTCAGGATCTACTCGATGGCACACAGCAACAACAGTGTAGAGCTGGGAGTTTTCTGATTTCACTTCCATGAAAATTTAATATTTATTAAAGAATAAGTAATAAAAGATGTGCTAATTTTAATGTTACATATGTATTACAAAAACTTAAAAGTAACTGTAGCAATTGTTTAGAACTTGGACCAAAGGATCCCCTCCTCCTGCTAGAAGACCATTTAAACACTGAAATTATTTAGAACATGAGAACACAGTGATGAGAAACCAAGCTTGCACTCCTGGGATAAACCCTACTTGGTCATGATGTATTGGCATTTTTAGTATATTGAATATACACACACACATATTCACACTATATCATACATATATGCATATATAAACACATATGTATATAATATGATTTGATTTGCAAATATTTTCTAAAGACTTCTACATCTGTATTTGTAATAATCTTTAATATTCTTTTTCGTGGTCTTTGGTTTTGGGATCAGGGTAATACTGGCCACATAAAATGAATTACTGAGTGTCCCCTATTTCTCTATTTTCTGAAAGGAACTGTGTAGGATTAGTAACATCTCTTTCTTAAATGTTTGAAAGAATTTACCATGATGCCATCTGGGTCTGGTGGGTTTTTGTGAGAAAGTTTCATTAATTGATACAGATATGTTGAAGTTTTCTATTTCTTCTTGAGCCAATTTTGGTAATTTGCACTTTTCAAGGAATTTATGCACACATTTCATCACATATTTCTTGGCACAAAGTAGTTGTTGTGGATTGAATTGTGTCCCCCAAAAAATGTGTGTCAACTTGGTGAGGCCATGACTCCCAGCATTATGTGATTATTCACCGTATTGTCATCTGATGTAATTTTCCTATTCGTTGTAAATACTGCCTCTATAATGTTAATGAGGCAGGATTACAGGCAATTATACTAATGAGGCAGGAGTCAATCTACAAGATTAGGTTTTTGTCTTAAATCAATCTTTTTTGAAATATAAAAGCGAGAAGACAGCAGAGAGACAGGAGGACCACATACCACCAAGAAAGCAGCACCTAGAGCAGAGCTGGTTCTTTGGATATGAGGTTCCTGTGTGGAGAAGCTCCTAGACAAAGGGAAGACTGATGACAAGAAACTTCCCCCCAGAGTTGAAAGAGAAAGAAAGTCTTCCCCTGGGGCTGGAGCCCTGAATTCGCCCTTCTAGCCTCCTAGACTGTCAGAGAATAAATTTCTCTTTGTTAAGGCCACCCGCTTGTGGTATTTCTGTTATAGCAGCACTAGAAAACTAGAACGGTAGTTCATAGTACTCACTTGTTATTGCTTTCACAGTGTGTATTGACATCCCATCTTTCATTCTTTGTATTGGTAGTTTCTGTCTTGTACTTTTTCTGTATCAGTCTAGCTAGAGGTTTATCACTTTTATTTATTGATTTTTTTTTCAAAGAACCAGCTTTTCGTTTCATTGATTTCATCTATTGCTTTATTGTTCTTTGTTTTTCTTTTCCACTGGTTACTTCTATCTTTATTACTTCCATTTGCCTTAGGTGTAATTTGTTCTTCCTTTTCCTGTATCTTAAGGTGGAAGCTTAAATCGTTGATTTGAGACCGTTAATTTTTTTTCTAATATAGGCATTTAGCGTTAAAAATTTCCTATAAGGCTGCTTTCAATGCACTTACAAATTTTGATGTCGTATTTTCATTAACATCCAGTTAGAATGTGTTGTAATTTCTCTTGTAATGCATACTTTGACCCAATGATCATTTAGAAATGTATTGTTTAATTTAAATTACATTTGGTATTTTCATGGTTATTTTATTGTTATTAATGTACATTTTAATCTTTTGAGATCAGAGGACATACTCTGTACGATTTTAATCTTTCAGAATTTATTGAGACTTGTTTTATGGCCTGGAATATCATATGCACTTGAAAAAGAATGTTTATCCTGCTGTTGTTGGGTGTAAATCAAACCCAAACCCACTGCCGTCCAGTCCATTCTAACTCATAGCGACCTCATAGGGTTTCTAAGCCTGTAAATCTCTACGGTAGCAGACTGCCACATCTTTGTCTCATGGAGCCACTGATGGTTTCAAATTGATGATCTTTTGGTTAGCAGTTGATCACTGAATATGAGTTAAGTCAAAGTGTTTGATAGTGTTGTTAATATTTTCTATATCTTTGATGATGTTTTGTCTAGTTGTTCTACCTACCATTTGCTAAAATCTTCAACTATAATTGTGGAAATATCCAATTCTTCTTTTAATTCTGACAGTTTTTGCCTCATATATTTGGAAGGTGTTATTGATTGCATGGGACCCTGGTGGCACAGTGGTTGAGAGCTCGGTTGCTAACTAAGAGGTTGGCAGTTTGAACCTACTACCTGGTCCTTGGAAACCCTATAGGGCAATTCTACTCTATCCTATAGGGTTGCTATGAGTGGGAATTGACTCGATAGCAAATGGGTTTGGTTTGTTTGGTTTTATTGATTTGCATACAAAATTACAATTTTTATGTCTTCTCGTTGGATGGATCCTTTCATCATCTTGAAGTATCCCTCTTTATTTCTGGTAAAGAAATGATAGAAATACTGGGCCATAAAACAATAAGTATGCTTATTATTTGTGAGCTATATCTGTTTCCATTCACTGACTTTGACCTATCTGTAGATTTCTATTTAAAATGGGTCTCTTGTAGACAGCATGTATTTGGGTCTTCTAAAAATACATTTTAACAACCTCTTTTCTTTACTTGGAAACTTTAGTTCATTAAATACAATGTTCAGTGTGGTTTGGGGTCTACTATTCAATTTTTTTCATTTGTTTTCCTGTTTTTTTCCCCCTCTGTTTCTCCTTACCTTCTTTTTTTGAATACTACATAAAATTCCGTTGTAATTTACCTGTTGGATTTTTAGCTTGTTTTTTTTTTTGCATCGTACTTATTTATAGTAGTTGTCATCTATATTCTGTCTTGTCCTTTTACCCATGCTGTCAGTGAAGGGAGAAAGTGGAGCCTGGGCCTGGAGGGAGAGAAAGGCAGACAATGATGAACAATATGCCTGTGGAGACTGTGATTGTGAACTAAATATTTTTGCTCCTGCTTTGGTGGACAGTGGGTTTGGCAGGAACCCAGAGAATAAACAGAGGAGGAATCTGAAAATTGGGACATTGCTCCACCAATTCTCTCATTTCAGTCTTATTTTCCAAGTCTCTTGATTTTTTTCCCCATGCCACTAATCTGTATTTTCATGTTCTCTAAGGTACCTTTCGTGTTCATTCCAGTGTTAGATAAAGCTCTCCATCAACTCTTACATAAGTTGTGGAGGAACTCCAAAGACAGAATTTGGAGACCAGAATGTTTCCCTCTTGGCCTGTATCTTCTTGTTGTCCTAAAATTATCATCTGAATTCTTGCAATGACCTTGTCAAATTTGATCAGGTTTTAGCATCTTACATGTTTTTATGTGAAGAATATGATCAAATGGTACCTTTTATGTTGAAAAAGCTAGGAACCTCATTTTCCTTTAGCATCGATGTTTCTCGTTACCCAGCGTGCTTCTATAATCTGCTATCTCTCTGAAAAAACCATTTTCCTTTTTTTAAAAATCAGCTTCTTTTAATTTTCAAGTTTCTACTTCACTAAATGATGCTCAGTGCAGTGTTTTTGTGATTCCCCAGAGTGCCTTTAAGTTATGTCAAAGAGAATTATGAAAGATTTTTAAAAAATTTTAAAGTAAAATTAATATTAATTCACTCTAATGTTAAAAGAAAATATGCTGCAGAAGCATTTACCTGTCAGTGTGTAAGTCTTTGATTTCAACAACTACTTTTGATTTCGTCTTCCACTTTTAATTTCAGAAAAACTGAACCTAGTCAATGTATGATTGTCAGACAGATGTCTAATTTTGAATTCATAAAATGAATCTAAGACATGATAAAGCTAACTAAGCCCCCCAAATAAAATACAGTTATGCCTGGCATTTAGCTTTAATTTTCTGTGGAAAAAAATGCTTAAATAGAAAGATAAAATTCTTGATTGGAGAATTAGAGGAATTCGCTGCAATAATAATGGTGGAATGATCAGGGGATGGTTAAAAGCAAGTATAATAGAGTATTTATCCAATTGGAAAAGCTTTATACCAAAACTAAAAGTGTATTTACATTTTGATATTTAGAAGAACGTCAACACTAAGCATGTAGCAATTATACAAATATGCGTAATGTTGACATTATTGATTCATGAATGGAATTTAAATATATTCATGAAGAACAGCAACACTGAAAAAATAAATAACATTTAATAAGGGAATGGATAATATTACTTCTTGACAGCATTTTATTAATGTAATGATCTCACTGAAGTCATTAAAGTGGTAAACGTACAAAAAAGCAGCTTATCATTTATTGTTTTAACAGCATTACTGGAGAAAACGATGTTTAGAACTCAAAGTTTACAGAGCTTGTTGCTTTCTAACAAAGAACAAAGGCCTTCTAATTTTATACCATTTTCAATCAAAGCAATAGAAGGACTTATTTACAGGAATGGAACTATATAGAACAATAAACAACTCCAGTTTATAAGAATTACAAAATGTAAAAGCTGCTCATTAACAGTGGCACTGAAATGAAATAAAATGTAAGAATGCTCTAATAAGGGAAGAGTTGTAAAAAGATAAAAGGAGCCAAACTCATAACAGAATTTGACATGAAATTCTTAAGAAAAACGGAAAGATTAAAAATTAGAGAAGAAAAATTCCCAGCAATCAATGAGAATGGATTTTGAAAAACAACCTAACATATTCAATGAAAAAAGAATTTGTAATTTCAGGCAGAGGATTCTGGGAGCTAAGAGTTTATAAAATGAAAGGATCAAAGGTATCATGTAATCCAGTCACAAGTACCTAAAACTTAAAAAAACAAATAAAAAACCATGGACAGGCCAGGATTTTAGATCAAAGATGTGTTTTAAGGTTTTCCATTGAGATGTTCTTCCATCATTTTTAATACTAATAATGTCAATTAAGTCATTTAAATAATCTCTTCCCCCTCGATCTTTGTGTGTGTATGAATTTTATAGTCTTTGTGCGTTGTTTTTGTGTGTGAGTCATCACATCTATATTATGCATTCTGAAATATTTAACCAACATGTCCAAATTCATATTTTTTATTTTTATCAGTGACTAGACTTAATTGAGTCTATATCCTCCTCCAATAACAAAGAGAAGAATCTTAAAATATATATTTTTTTTAATGTTTCTGGTTCATTTCTGATATGAAAAAAATATACATAATCTTCTGTGGCTTGTTGTTGTTGTTAGGTGCTGTTGAGTTGGTTCTGACTCATAGTGACACTATGTACAACAGAAGGAAACATGGCCTGGTCCTGCACCATCCTCACAATCACTGCTGTTTGAGCCCATCCTTGCAGCCACTGTTGTCAGTCCATCTCTTTGGGGGAGTATTTCTCTCTTTCGCTGACCCTCTAGTTTGCCAAGTATGATATCCTTCGCCAGGGACTGGTCCCTCCTGATGACATGTCCAAAAGTACTTAATACAAAGTCTCACCATTTTTGCTTCCAAGGACCACTATGGCTGTACTTCTTCCAAGACAGATTTATTTGTTCTCCTGGCAGTCAGTCCATGGTGGCTCCAATATATTTCACCAACAACATAATCCAAAGGCATCAATTCTTCTTTGGTCTTCTTCCTTATACACTGCCCAGCTTTCGCATGGATATTAGGCGACTGAAAATATCATGGCTTGGGTCAGGCACACTTTAGACCTCAAAGTGCATCTTTGCTCTTCAACACTTTAAAGAGGTCTTTTGCAGTAGATTTGCCCAATGCAATAAATATGTCATTTGATTTCTTGACTGCTGCTTCCATGAGCATTGATTGTGGATCCAAGTAAAATGAAATCCTTGACAAATTCAATATTTTCTCTGTTTATCATGATGTTGCTTATGGATCCATTTGTGAGGATTTTTGTTTTCTTTATGTCGAGGTGCAATCCATACTAAAGGCTTTGAGCTTTATCAGTAAGTGCTTCAAGTACTCTTCACTTTCAGCAAGCAAGGTTATATCATCTGCATATTGCAGGTTGTTAATGAGTCTTCCTCCAATCCTGATGCCATGTTCTTCTTCATATAGTCCAGCTTCTCAGATTATTTGCTCAGCATATAAGCTGAATAAGTATGCTGAAAGGATACAACGCTGATGCACACCTTTTCTGATTTTAAGCCACCCAGTATCCCCTTGTTCTGTTCAAATTATTGCCTCTTGGTCTATGTATAGGTTCTGTATCAGCACAATTAAGTGTTCTGGAATTCCCATTCTTCACAATTTTATCCACAATTTGTATGATTCACACAGCTGAGTGTCTTTGCATAGTCAATAAAACACAGGTAAACATTTTTCTGATAGCCTCTGTTTTCAGCCAAGATCCTTCCGACATTAGCAATGATGTTCCTTGTTCACATCTTCTTCGGAATCTGGCTTGAATTTCTGGCAGTTCTCTGTCGATGTCCTGCTGCAACTGCTTTTGAGTTGTCTTCAGCAAAATTTTACTTGTGTGTGATGTTAGTGATATAGTTTGATAATTTCCATATTCTCTTGGATCACCTTTCTTTGAAATGGATATGGATCCAAATATGAATCTCTCCCAGTCAGCTGGCTAGGTAACCGCCTTCCAAATTTCTTGGCATAGAGAAGTGAGCACCTCCAGTGCTGCATTCATTGTTCTGAAACATCTCAATTGATATTCCATCAATTCCTAGAGCCTTTTTTCCCCCAATGCCTTCAGTGCAGCTTGAACTTCCTCAATACTACTGATTCTTGATCATATGCTACCTCCTGAAATGGTTGAAGGTCGACCAATTCTTTTTGGTACAGTAACTGTGTAGTTCTTCCATTTTCTTTTGATGCCTTGTCCTATGGTAGACAGAATAAAAACCAAAAAACCCATTGCTATCAAGTCCCTATAGGACAGAATATGACTGCTTCATGGGGTTTCCAAGGCTGTAAATCTTTACAGAAGCAGACTGCCACATCTTTCTCCCACAGAATGGCTGGTGGGTTTGAATCGCCAACATTTCAGTTAGCAGTCTATCACTTAAACACTTATGCTACAAGGGCTCCATAGACAGAATAGGGCTCTAGAAAGATGTCCATATCTTAATCCCCAGAACCTGTGAATATGTTATCTTACATGGAAAAAGACAATTTTGAAATCCAACTAGCTATATTTCTACTAACAGTGTGTGTGTTGAAGGCAATCTAGACTTTTTCTATCATTCTTCTCAACATTCTTCCAGCCTCTGACCACTGACAAATTTCAAAGCCACTTCTACATTTTTATGTATTTGTTATGTTGTTGTTTTTAGGTGCCGTTGAGTTGGACCCACCTCATAGCGACCCTATAGGACAGAGTAGGCTGCCTCATAGGATTTCCAAGGAGTGGCTGGTGGATTTAAACTGCTGAACTTTTGGTTATCAGCCGAGCTCTTAATGACTGTGCCACCAGGGCTCCGTATTTGTTACAGCAGCATACTATTCTCAGTACCAAAATCTGTATAGTATTCTTTTGCTTATGTAACAAATCACCACAAACTTAATACAACACAAATTTATTATCACACAATTTTGGAGATCAGAGTTGCTTTCCTGAAAACACCAGTGCATTCAAAGCCCATTAGTCATTGCTGCTGGAAATTGGCACTGTTAATCAGTTTTGTCCTAAGGTTAGTTTGAACATCTAGCAGTTTGATGACCCACTCGAATGTAGGAATCGTATCATTGTTATATCTACTAATAGCTGAAGAGAAAGCCATCTAGCAATATTAATTATGAGAGAAGATGACATTTGTTTCCATATTTGAATCAAGTCCCATCCATCAGACCATCTTGTTTGTATGATTAATTCAGAGTGAGAAAGTGTCATTTAGTGTGATTTATGCTAATAAAGATACGATATGGGGTATCTCATATTTTATTGAAAATGTTTATTTGAAGTTAGAGAAAAAATATTGCTGCTAAATATATATTGTGACTCTAAAATATTTTATTTTATTTTATTTTTTCTGTTTCTAGAGTGACAATATGCCAGTTTTCATGCTGGACCAAAATAATTCAACCTGCAACAATGGAGTTATGAATTTTCATAACTGACTCTGGGGTAAAATGAAACCTAGGACATGTTAAAAAAAATGTCGAGTTATACTGCAGGGCCCACATGTTCCCCTTGTATTCCACTTGAATATTAACAGGCATAATAATAGGTGACAACCTAGAAAAATTTAACATAAAGTTTTTTATTCATCCATTTATTATGGATTTCATCTTTTTTTCTTAATGCTGAGGACTAACTTTATCTGTTGGTGTTCCCTTTTATACTTGATAAATTTTGGAAATGTTGAGGTTCAGTAGTTGAAGTTAAGATTATTAGAACTGTTTATAGAATCTAATAACATACCTAGTACAAAGGAATACAAATTTTCTAAGTACATTAATTACAAACAATTACTTTGCAATTTTGGTAATATTAATTAATATCATCAATTAGATCCTAAGTGCTTTTTAGTACAGGAAGATGATTGTAACCGTCATTACATAAAGATCCATGCTTCATTAATGAGTCTGTTCTGCTTGGAGAGTTAGAAAATGAAATGTATATGTAGGATACAGCATCTAAAATGTATTAACCGAAAACATCCATCACCATGCAATCCTACTCTATTACCTCTGTTTTGTATTATTCCTTGTTAAAAAGCCTTTCAATGATTTTAAAATTCTATAAGATTCTTAATTTTAAAATTCTAAAAAAAATTAAGTTAAAAATATCAGTGTTCTATACAGAAATGTATTCCTTTAGGATTAGCATGTGAATAATTTTATGTGCTAACTGGAGGGAAATGTGGAAAATGTGCTTTGCTGAAAGGCAACCTTTAGTTTGATTAATGAAAACTCTCATAGTCATATATAATGATAATAGTTATGAAAACAACACATAAAACTGAGATCCCAGATTTTCTACAATGTGCTGTACTGATTTTATTCGCAGGAAAATATCATTAAAAATACGTAGGGAAATCAATCTTGTATTACTCTATGGTATTGTCCCTAATACCATACCTTTGCTCTGTCAAAGTTTAGTGTTTGCAAATATGTTTTTCTTAAGCCTTGATTCTAGATTGTTTATATAACTCATTCCTGATTTCTTTATACCAGGGGAACATTTTCAATTCTCTTCTGAACATATTTTTATGTAAGTTCCACCTCATTTATAAATATGTACATATTTAAGAGGGTCACATTTTGATGAAAGATTTTGTGTTCCAAAATGCCCACCCTGCCTGAAATATAGGGAGTTCATGCTTCCCTGTGCATAGGAAAAGCTTCACAAGTAGGCCCAAATAAAGTTGGCCTTTTCTGCATTTGCTCAGTTTGTTCCACAGTTTGGAAAGTAGCCGGAGCAATAAGTGATATGTAAATTAAATTCAGGGCAAGAGTCTCTAAGTCAATATTTGGTGTAAAAGAAATGGTAGCACAATACAAAACCCAACTTTGAGATGTTACAGCAACAAAATAATAAGCCTCAATCCTAAATTGGATGCATTAGAAAACGAAAAAAATAGCTACTCAAAAATCATATCATCGCGCTAAAATTGGATTTTTATCATGTGTTTTAAATATAACCCAACAAATACACTGCTGTGAATAAATTTGTTTAATTAGGTTTATATTGGGCTGAATGGTGGCACCAAAGATCAGGTCTTGATACCTGGAACCTGTAGATGTTACCTTATTTAGAAAAAGAGTCTTTGCAGATGTGATTAAGTTAAGAATTTTAAGATAGGACATTATTTTAGATTATCCCAAGTGGGTTCTAAATGCCATCACATGTATCCTAACAAGAAGGAGGCAGACAAAGAGTTGCTATGCATAGAAAAGGAGAAGGCAGAGACTCGAGTGATGCAGACCCAAGTCAAGAAATACCAGCAGCTGCCAGAAGCTGGAGGAGGCAAAGAACTGATTCTCCCCTAGAGCCTTCAGAGGGAGCACAGCCCTGCTGAAACCTTGATTTTGGGCTTCTGGACTCCAGAACTGTGATAGAATAAATTTCTGTTTAAGCCACCCAGTTTTTGTTACAGTAGTCACAAGAAACTAACACACAGTTCATGACATAAATATTGTTGTTGCTGTGTGCCGTCAAGTTGATTCTGACTCACGGTGCCCCTATAGGACAGTGTTGTTTTTATTATTGTTGTTAGGTGCCATTGAGTTGATTCTGACTCATAGCGACCCTAAGTGCAAAAGAATGAAACACTGCCCTCTCCTGCACCAAACTCACAATCTTTGCTATGCTTGAGCCCATTGTTGCAGCCACTATGTCAGTCCATCTCATTGGGGTTTTCTTCTTTTTTGCTGATCCTCCACTTTACCAAACATGATGTCCTTCTGAAGGGACTAGTCCCTCCTGATTACATGTCCAAAGTATGTGAGACGAAATCTCACCATCCTTGCTTCCAAGGAGCATTCTGTGTTTCTTCCAAGACAGATTTGTTCATTATTCTGCAGTCCATTGTATATTCAATATTCTTCACCAACACCATAATTCAAAGGTGTCAATCCTTATAGGATAGTGTAGAACTGCTGTAATCTTTACAGGAGCAGATTGCCAGGTCTTTGTTCCTGTGGAGCTGCTGGTGGGTTTGAACCACCAACCTTTTGGTTAGCAGCCAAACATTCTGACCATTGCACCACAAGGGCTCTTGATAAATATATAGGGATATCAATTACCACAAGTGGATTTGAATTGTTATTAAGCCACTGGCTACACACTTGAAGGAAGAAAACAAGTGTAACTAGTGAAAACACTGTTATGGATTGAATTGTGTCCCCCGAAAAATTGTGCCAACATGGCTAGTCCATGATTTCCAGTTTTATGTGATTGTTCACAATTTTGTCATCTGATATGATTTTCCTATGTGTTATAAATCCTACCTATGATGTTAATGAGGTGAGATTAATGGTAGTTATATTAATGAGGCAGGACTCAATCTACAAGATCAGGTTGTATCATAAATCAATCTCTTGAGTTATAAAAGAGAAAAGGGAGCAAAGAGACATGGGGACCTCATACCACCAAGAAGCAAGAGCCAGGAGAATAGTGTGCCCTTTGGGCCCAGGGTCCCTGCTCTGAGAAGCTCCTCAACTGGGGAAGATTGATGACAAGGACCTTCCTCCAGAGCTGACACAGACAGAAAGCCTTCCCCTCTGGAGCTGGCACCCTGAATTCAGACTTTTAGCCTCCTAGACTATGAGACAATGAATTTCTCTTTATTCAAGCCATCCACTTGTGGTATTTCTGTTAAAGTAGCACTAGATAATAAGACAAAAACTAACATTTTTTCTCTAATAAGAATAATCTTTTAGTGCCATTT
The DNA here is from genome assembly GCF_024166365.1 of Elephas maximus indicus. Lineage (NCBI taxonomy): Eukaryota > Metazoa > Chordata > Mammalia > Proboscidea > Elephantidae > Elephas > Elephas maximus. The sequence continues at coordinate 41,281,169 of NC_064827.1, read as the reverse complement.
TTCATGGTCATTTATAAAGAATATTCTTTCTGTTTTTAACATTTCTTTCTTTCCTACATCAGCAGCCATACTTTTCTTGGCAGTTTCCGACAGTTGATCTGTCTCAATTTCGTACCTATTTATCTTCTTGTTTTAATTATGATGCAAATAAGTGTAAGAACTGGAAAGAAAAGCAGAGAAGTGTCATAAAGTCTTTTCAAAACGTGAGATCCCGAGGTGATAATAGGAATGAGAAAGCAGGGTCAAGAACAGGACAGGAGTATTATGCTTATGGATGTTTCTTTACATGGAAACATAAGGAAAATGTGTTCCTCAATAATGAACTGAGGGAAAAAATTAACTTTATGATCACAATATAGAGAAAAAGTATATATTCAACTTAAATGTATGGTATCTAGCCTGTAAAGCCTACTAATCTACTGTCTTATCTGTGCAAACATTTACTTTACCTCAAAATGGTAGTAAATTTATAAAAAAGATAGTCTCCGGCGTTAAAGATTGGTAAAAAAAAAAAAAAAAAGTGCCATTCCTGAGAAGTAATTATCGCAGTATTAGAATCTAGGCTTTCAAAAGCTTTAAAAAATTTTTTTAGAACACTGACCTATAGTTTCATCCCTAGGTATTGCCTGAGGAAATACTCATAGATGGTGACAGGGGTTTAGTTAAATTAGTGCTCATTGCAGAACAGTTAAGAAACTGAAAAAATTAAATGCACAACAAAAGAGGATTAATTAAATAAATAATATCACATCTGTTCAATGAAAGTCTAGGCAAACATGACAAAAACCCTGGTAGAGAAATATTTAATGAAAAGGAACATTTTCATAATATATTACATAAACAACTCAGTTTTATACTAGTAGTTTACCCTGTTCCCATTTTTTTTTTTCAATTAAAAACAAATATAGATAGATTGACAGACAGGTATATTCTAAGCATGTGTATATAAATACTAGGGAATAAGCACCAAAATTTTAACCCTGTGGTTAGCCATTGACAGCAATTTTTATTTCTTCTTCAACGTATTCTCAAAACTTTAGGTAGTGATCATGTATTCCTTTTGTGATAAAAGCACTGCTAAAAGAAGGATAATGTTCTAAACACAAAATATATTACAATGGCCTACTGAAAATGTCAAAATAATTTTTTTTTCTGGAAACAAGCCTTAGGTCTGAATAACGAACTCAATTGTGTCTGGCATATAGACACTTTTCCTGGAATCTGGCTTAGCCTCTTTTTGTAACTTGTAACAGACAGGTTTATCTCCTTTGGACTTTGGCATTATTTTTGTTGTTGTTTTTTGTCTGACTGGGTGCTACTAATTTCTCAGGGCCTGCTTCTGAAATCAAAGCATAGAAAAGAGGCCAGGCTGCAGACTCCTTCATGTTCCCCCGGGTTAAATATTGTTTGGTGAGGCCCACTGTAAAAGGCTTTGCATCTTCATAGCATTATTCTGCAGCCATTAGATTGCTTCAGACAGAAACCTAAATCAAACTGAAGTACAAAGGAAGAACACTTCACTGTCTCATTATGTAAAAGGGCAGTTGCAAATCAAATTCTGGGTAAAGCAGGTACGGCAAGATGGTGAAGTGAACGGTTGCTCCCATTTACTCCCCCAGCAACCAATTCACTGAACAACAGAAAAAAGCAAGTACGGACTGAGATCTCAGAAGTCTGGATGGCAGCTGAAGTGTTGGAGAGTAGGAATGAGTCCAGAAGCAGGGAAAGGAGGGGCAGGGACAGCACAGAAGCTGGGAGAACCTGCCTGTTAACATCAGGAGCATGCATTCATCGCAGCCAGTTTGAGATGGCGTGGGACAACACTCCAAACAGGGAACACAGAAAGGGAGCTAATCTGAGGAAGCTGTAGCCTGATTTTTTAAGGTGGCACAAATTGGCTGTTGGAGTTCACAGGCCACAAAATTGGGAGGGGGCAAAGGGAGATACTGATGCTGTGAGAAAGCGCTGTTAAATCTGCTGAGGCCTGAGATGGATAGACACTAGGACCAAGAGAGAGAAACAAGAGTACTTTGGACAGATGGGCTATAAAGAGGGAAATAGTTAGCTCCCTGCCCACAGCGGGATACTGTAAAAGAACCTGTGCAGAGGTGCTGGTGAGGCAAGGACATAAAGAGCCCCCACCTTCACCACAGGAAAGTTCAGCCACACAATTTATGTCAGAATCTGTGACCAGCTAGCCCCCCCCCCCACTGTGTATGCATATTGAATTCTGGAAATCAAGCATCAAGAACTGAATTAGTACTGAAAAAAAAAAAAACAACTAATGATAAGAGTACCCTCTAGAGCAGGAGAAAAGTGGGGTGCAGAATTCAAATTCTAGTAAAAAGACCAGACTTAATGGTGTGACTGAGATGGGAGGGACCCTGGAAGACATGGCCCCAGACTCTCTGTTATCCCAAAACTTAAACCATTCCCAAGGCCAACTCTCCAGACAAAGATTAGACTGGACTATAAGACAAAATGAGACTCACGAAGAGTGTGCTTCTTAGCTCAAGTAAATACATGAGACTAAATGGGCAGCTCCTGTCCAGAGGTGAGAAGAGAAAGCAGAAAGGGACAAGAGCTGGTAATCCGGGGTGGAAGGAGGAGTGTGCTGTCACATTATAGGGGGAGCAGCTAGGGTCACATAACAACTTGTGTATGCATTTTTTTCTGAGAAACTAACTTGAACTGTAAACTTTCACTTAAAGCACAATAATAATAATAAAAAGACTACCCTCTAGTGGTTCTCAGGAGAAGATACCAATCCCACTGCCACTGGGTCATTTATGACTCATAGAGACCTTGTGGGATGGAGTGGAGCTGCCCCATGGGGTTTCCAGGTCTGTGAGTCTTCGTGGAGGTAGGCTGCTGCACCCTTCTACTATGGAATGGCTGGTAGGTGCAGGTCTCGGGCTTTTGATTGGCAGCTGGGCACTTGGGCATTGTGCCACCAGGACACCCAATCAGAAAATTTTCCCACAAAAACCAGAATACAAAATTTAAAATAAAAAAGAAATAAAATGATTCAAGTTCAACAAAAAATAGTAAAACACACAAAATGACAAGAGAAGAAGGACTGATCAAAAGTGAAAAAATGAAGAAGAGGAAATTTCTCCTATGAAGGCCAGGCTAATATAAAGAATTGATAATTTTCAGACTATGGTGCTAAGAATATTTTTAAAAAAGCAAAAAGCACATAGAAAACAAACTATCAGAGATCAGGAAACAAATGGAGGAATAAAGGAAAGACACAACAAGGAAGTTGAAAGCATTAAAAAAAACACAAATAAACAAAAAAAGGAAACTGATGGAACTAAAGAATAAAGAAACTGAATTAGAAAAAAGCAAGAGAAACACTCAACAATATAATTGAACAAACAAAAGATAGAATATATGAACTAGAAGACAAAATAACAGAATTATCAAGCCTCAAGAGAAATAAGAGAACAGAACAAAGGAAAGCAAACAAACCCAAAAGGAACTATGAGAATCAATTAAGAAATCTGATATTAGAATTATTGGAATTCCAGAGCACCATGACAACAATAAAGGCATAGAAACAATTTTTCAACAGATAACCAGAGAGAATTTTCCAGAGTTGAACAAAGAACCAAGCCTGCAAATACAGGAAGCTACTCACACCCCAATTAGGAGAGACATAAAAAATATCAACTCCACACCACATCCTATAAAACTCTTGGAAACCAAAGACAAGGAATGAGTTCTGAAAGCAGTGAGAGAAAAACACAATATAACATACCACGGGTGTTTCATAAGAATCTGTGCAGATTTCTCCCCAGGAACACTAAAGGCCAGAAGACAGTGAAGTGATATATTTACAATACTGAACGAAAACAATTTCCAACCAAGAATTCTTTACCCAGCAAAGCTATCACTCAAAAATGAGGAGAAAATCAAGACATTCCCAAACAAACAGAAGCTCTGGGAATTTGCCACTATCAGATCAGGCAAGAGCATTAAATAAATGCTTGTATCTATACATGGGAAAAGAAAATAAGAGAGAGAGGTATCTTCAAAAGACTTAACAACACGTGCTATCGTAAGGACCAAGTATATGATATTTTCAGGGAATAAGCTCAATAATTAAATTCTGCAAAGAATACAACATTAAGTTTGTAACAAGCATAAAGTAAACTTGATGAATATAGATTGTATATTGATGTTAATGGACACATAGCAACAGAAATGGGGAGGGAGGAGCATATCCGGAATAGATTTATTGTGTTAATGTTATATGTTAACTATTGTCCATGTGTTAAACATTTTTGCAGTTGTAAGTTGTATAATATATATGGTAACCACTAAGAAATCACCAAGCAAAAACATTCAGAAGAAAAGAAAGAAGAAAGCAAAAAGGCTCATCACAAGTAAGCAGCCAAATACAAACAAAAACAGAAAAATTAGAGTAAAAATACAAGAAGGTATGGAACACTCAAAAAACAAATAGCAAAATGAATGCGGAAGACACTTTGTTTTCAGTAAAAACCTTAAATGTAAATAGTCTACGTATTGCCTGATTTCCTTCCTGATGTCTTGAAGAGTTCTGTATATTAACCTTTTGTATTCTGCATCCGGTAATTCCAGGAAGGCACTTTCATCTAGAAGATCCCTTGATTCTTTGTTTTGAGAGCTTGTTGAAGTGATCACGGTCTATTTCTTTATGAGATTTGATATTGACTGTTGTCTCCAGGCCATCTATAAGTTATTATATTAGTATATTTTATGTTAGCTTACTGTATCCTAGCTTCTTGCTTTGTTTTGTTTTGATATACCAAAATGGGTTGCTTGAGTGAGCTAGCTTGATTATTTTCACCTTTGAAGCTCTGATGTCCTGTCACCAGATGGCTAGAGCTGTTATCAGGTATATCAGTCTAGGAGTCCATTCACTTTTCTTGTATGGATTCAGCTCAGGTGTCCAGGTAGCTGATCATCAAGTGTGTGGTACAGGCTCTGTCCTACAGTCTTAGAGGGGTAGGGGTGATTCGTGTAGGTACCGGTATCTGGTTGCAGCAGGGGGTCACGCTCTGAACAAGGCAGGGGGCTGAGAATCATCCCGCTAGTGTCTCTGAAGAAAGCGCATCTCTCTTTCCTAGAGCGTATAGGTGGGTGGGCTCTGGAGACAGACTGTGGGCACCTGAAGTTTTTGGTTGTAAGGACTGGGAGGTACCAGTTATCCTTGGAGCCCTGTCACGGGTGGCTGGGTGACCTGAGTGGAGCAACAAGTCCCTAGGCCCCTGATGTGGGTAGGTGAGGACCCTGTTTAATAGGCAAAGCAGTGTCAAACATCAAACACCCACCTCTCCACCACACAGCTGAAACAGTTGCAGTCTGCCAATGAGGGCCTATTCTCCTGAAATAGGCCCACACAGGCCCACACAGGGGGAAAGGTACTCAAAGTCCACACACCGTTTATGCCTGGACAGGAGCTGCTTCTGTCCTGAGCTCCCCCAGTTAGTGGAGCTGGCAAATTATCTTTCCCCCCAACTGCAAATTTATTCCTTCTCCAAAGCCAGAAGGATGTCTCTAGGTGCTCAACAGGGCCTATCTCAGGCCCAGGGAAATCAACAGCCGCTGAAGCCAGCTTGGGGGTGGGGGGCACGGTAAAATATATGCAACTACTTAGCTTTTGCCGAAAGTGCCATTCTTTTCTGGTTCTGGAGGTGTGAGTAGGCTGTGTGGCTGGCTGCTTGTTCCTGAGGAAACTGCGGCCGAACACTAGTACCAGCCCACCACAGCTGCTCCCAGGAATGGTGCCTGAGGGCTCCCAGTGATTCAGGTCCGGTAACTCCTCTCTGCTTCTGAAACGTCTTTTCCTCTCCCTGCTGCTCAGTTTGCTTTCTAAGTTTGCCTTTGATGTTTAGGACTCCTAGCTTGTTATAAATATTCTCATTTCACTTGTTTTTTTTTGGGTTTTTGTTGCAAGAGGGCTCACTGGAAGTATCTGTCTATTCCACCATCTTGGCCCACCTCCTAAATGTAAGTGGTCTAAATGCCTCACACAAAAGGCAGAGAGTGGTGAAATGGATTAAAAAAAAAGATTCATTCTTTTCCTGTCTACAAGAGACACACCTTAGACACAAGGACACAGACAGAAAACAAAAGAATGGAGAAAAATATTCCATGCAACCAGTAAACAAAAAGAGCATGGCTGGCCATACTGATACCAGGTAAAATAGACTTTATGTTAAAATCTATTACAAGATATAAAGACGGGTGTTACATAACAATAAAAGGTCAATCCAGCAAGAAGACATAACAATTAGAAATATATATGCAACTAACAGCAATGTTCCAAAATACATGAAACAAATACTGACTAATATGAAAGGAGAAATAGACAATTCCACAATAATAGTAGGGGACTTCAACATACCATTTTCAGTGATAGAATATCTAAAAGGAAGATCACTAAGGACATTGACCACCACTCATCTGTCAGCTTGTCGTACTGTGGTGGCTTGTGTGTTGCTGTGATGCTGGAAGCTATGCCACAGGTATTTGAAAAACCAGCAGGATCACCCACGTTGGACAGGTTTCAGTGGAGATTACAGATTAAGACAGACTAGGAAGAAGGACCTGGTGGTCTACTTCTGAAAAATTGGCCAGTGAAAACCTTATGAATAGTAGCAGAACGTTGTCTGATATAGTGCCAGAAGATGAGCCCCTCGGGTTTGCAGGCACTCAAAAGACGACTGGGGAAGAGCTGCTTCCTCAAAGTAGAGTTGACCTTAGTGACGTGGATGGAGTCAAGCTTTTGGGACCTTCATTTGCTGATGTGACACAACTTAAAATGAGAAGAAACAGCTGAAAATATCCATTAATAATCAGAGAGTGTAATGTATGACATATGAACCTAGGAAAATTGGATGTGGCCATAAATGAACTGGAATGCATAAACATCGATATCCTAGGCACTACTGAGCTGAAATGGACTGGTATTTGCCATTTTGAATACGACAATCATATAGCCTACTATGCCAGGAATGACAACTTGAAGAGGAATGGAGTCACATTCATTGTCAAAAATAACATTTCAAGACCTATCATTAAGTACAATGCTGACAATAATAGGATAATATCCATCTACCTACATGGAAGGTCAATTAATATGGCTGCTTTCAAATTTAGGCACCAACCACTAAGACCAAAGATGAAGAAACTAAAGAATTTTACCAATCTTTGCAGTCTAAAATTGATCGAACATGCAGTCAAGATGCATTGTTATTACTGATGGTTAGAATGCAAACATTGGAAACAAAGAAGAAGGACCAGTAGTTGGAAAATATGCCCTTGGTGATAGAAATGATGCCAGAGATCAAATGATAGAATTTTGCAAGACCAACGACTTCTTCATTGCAAATACCTTTTTTCGACAACATAAAAGGCATCTATATATGTGGACCTTGCCAGATGGAATATGCAGGAATCAAATCAACTACATCTGTTGAAAGGGATAATGGAAAAGCTCAATATCATCTGTCTAGAACAAGGCCAGGAGCTGACTGCAGAACAGATCATCAGTTGCTCATATGCAAGTCAAGTTGAAGCTGAAGTAAATTAGAGCAAGTCCATGATAGCCAAAATATGACCTAGAGTATATCCCACTTGAATTTAGATACCATCTCAAGAGTATATTTGATGCATTGAACACTAATGATCAAAGACCAGATGAGTTGTGTAATGACATCAAGAACATCATACATGAAGAAAGCAAAAGGTCGTTAAAGAGAGAGGAAAGAAAGAAAAGACCAAAATGGATGTTCAAAGAGACTCTGAAACTTGCTCTTGAACCTAGGGTAGCTAAATCCAACAGAAGAAATGATCATGGAAAAGAGCTGAAGAGAAGGTTTCAAAGGGCAGCTCAAGAAGACAAAGTAAAGTATTATAATGAAATATGCAAAGATCTGGAGTTAGAGACCCAAGAGGGAAGACACACCAGGCATTTCTCAAGCTGAAAGAAGCAAAGAAAAAATTCAACTCTTGAGTTACGATATTGAAGGATTCTATGGGGAAAATATTTAACAATGCAGGAAGCATGAAAAGAAGATGGAAGGAACTACATTTTTGAGTGAAAAAAAAGACGAAGGAGTACACAGAGTCACTGTATTAAAAAGAATTCGTCAATGTTCAACGTTTTCAGGAGGTAGCATATGATCAAGAACCAATGGTACTGAAGAAGAAGTCCAAGCTGCACTGAAGTCATTGTGAAAACAAGGCTCCAGGAATTGACAGAATACCAACTGAGATGTTTTAAGAAATGGATGCAGTGCTGGAGGTGTTCACTTGTCTGTTGTTTTTGTAGATGCTGTCGAGTCAGTTCTGACCTACAGCGATATTATGTACAACAGAACGAATCACTGTCCAGTCCTGCGCCATTCTCACCATTGTTGTTGTGCTGGAGTCCATTGTTGCCGCTGTGTCAATCCATCTTGATGAGGGTCTTCCTCTTTTTTGCTGACCCTCTGCTCTACCAACCATGATGTCCTTCTCCAGGAACTGATACCTCGTGATAACATGCCTAAAGTATGTGAGACTTAGTCTTGCCGTCTTTGCTTCTAAGGAACATTTTGGCTGTACTTCTTCCAAGATATATTTTTTTGTTCTTTTAGCAGCCCGTGGTATATTCAATATTCTTCACCAAAACAATAATTCAAAAGCATCATTTCCTTTTGGTCTTTCTTTTTCACTCATCTATGCTAAGAAATTTGAAGACAGCTACCTGGCCAATGGACTGGTAGAGATCCATATTTGTGCCCAGTCCCAAGAAAAGTGATCCAGAGAAATGAGGAAATTATTGAAAAATATAATTAATACATCACACACCAGTAATATTTTACTGAAAATCACTCAAAAGCAATTGCAGCAATATATCAACAAGGAAGTGCCAGAAATTATAGCCAGGTTCAGAAGAGGACATGCAACGAGGGATATCATTGCTGATATCAGATGGACCTTGGCTGAAAGCAGAGAATTCCAGAAGGATGTTCACATGTATTTTATTGACTATGCAAAGGTATTAGATTGTGTGAATCATAACAAATTATGGATAACATTGCAACGAATGGGAATTCTAGAACATTAATTGTGCTCGAGGAGCTTGTACATAGACCAAGAGATAGTTGTTCGAACAGAACAAGGGGATATTGTGTGGTTTAAAATCATGAAAGGTGTGCATCAGGGTTGTATCCTTTCACCATACTTCTTCAGTCTGTGTGCTGAGAAAATAATCCAAAAAGCTTGACTATATGAAGAAGAACGCAGCATCTGGATTGTAGGAAGACTCATTAACAACCTGTGATATGCAGATGACATAACCTTGCTTGCTGCAAGTGAAGAGAATATAATGCTATCTCAACACAAATCCCAACAACATTCTTTACTGAAATGGAAAAACTAATGACCAACTTCATATGGAAAGGAAAGAAACCCCAAACTGCCAAATTAATATTGAATAAAAAGAATCAAGCAGGAGGTCTCATACTGCCCAGTATCAAAACATACTGCACAGCCACTGTAATTAAAATAGCCTGGTATTGGTTCAATGATAACAGACAGACATTGGAATAGAACTGAGAACTCAGAATTAAACTAGCCATCAATGGACACCTGACTTTTGACATGGGGTCAAAGTCCATTCAGTGGGACAGAAAAAGTGCTGGCAAAACTGAATACCTACCTGCACAAAAATGAAACTGAGACAGGGAAGAGATCAGACCGGGTGAATTAAATAAAGGCTACATTTCAAGGCCCTGTGTGCTTGACCAGCTATAATTACATAGTCCCTGAATCTAAACCTACGTACAAACCACCTTACAACTTTTGCTACCGGCACCCGAAAACTACTTGTAATTAACAAACTAAGTGCTTAGACAAGATAAGGGGCTACATTTTAAGGCCCTGTGTGCAGGCCCAGGTGCAGAGCATATGCAGTAAAGATCGACGTGGCCTATGGATGACCTTCCCCATGAGACGAACATGAACAGAGACCTCTCACTGGGACTCAAACCAAGATCCAGAGACATCGTGCATAAACATCTCAGAATAAGTCCTGTTCGACATCTCGGCAGCCTTTGTGACAGACTCCATCTTAGTTCAAGCAACCTCTGCGAGGAAGTCCATCTTGAATTCTGTGTGTGCATGTGATTTCTATAATCCGTCCCCTTCTCCTAGAAATCTCCACCCATCTAATGAATAAAGATGGTGCCTTTTTTCCCACCTAACAAATTTTATAAGCCCTATGAAATCCTTTGTCCGAAGAGAGACTGGAGGGTAGCATAGGTGGAGACCCCTCCGCCTCTCTCCCTCACTAGCCTTTTACTTTGTCTCTAATAAACCTTTGCTTGTGTGGAATCTCTGAGCCTCTCCTGGTTATCCTTGGTCAGAAGAAGGTAAGAACCTAAGCAGGGCTCAGTCCCCCGCTGGGAAGCCCTATCCTGTAACAAAACAGGATTCATACCTCACACCATACACAAAAACTAACTCAAAGTGGCTGAAAGACCTAGATGTTAAACCCAAAACCACAAAATTCCTGGAAGAACACAGAAGGAGAAAAGTATGGGACCTAATCTTTTGTAAAAATAGGCTAACAAACATAACAACAAATTCACAAATAGAAGTAGGCAAAATAGGTAGATGGGACTTTGTAAAAATTAAAAACATGTTCATCAAAAGACTTTATTAAAAGAGTAAATAGACAACCTACAGACTGGGAAAAAATCTTAGAAAAAGACTTATCTGATAAGGGTGTAATTTCTAAAATCTATAGAAAACTGCAACAACTCAACAACAAAAAGACAAAAAACTTAATCACAAAATGGGCAAAGGATATGAACAGAACCTTCACCAAGCAACCAACAAACCTATGAAAAGATGCTCATGATCATTAGCCATAAATAAAAATAAGACACATGCAAATAAACACTACAAAGAGATACCATCTTATACCAGCTAAAACAGCAGTGATAAAAAAATAGACAACAACTAGGGAGATCGGAACACTTATCCATTTCTGGTGGGACTGTAAAATGGTACAACCACTGTGGAAAACAGTATGGTGCTTTCTCAAAAAAACTAGGAATGGAATTACCCTATGATCCAGCAATCCCAACCCAAGGTATATACCTTAAAAAAAAAAAAAAAACTACTGACGTGACCAGATATATGCACACTTATGTTTATTGCTGCTTTATTCACAATAGCAAATAAGTGGAAATAACTAAAGTCCCCATCAGTGGATGAATGGATAAGCAAATTGTGGTACATACATACAGTGGAACATTATGCAAACATAAAGAACAATGATGAGTCTGCAAAACATATAACATGGATGGACCTGGAAGGCATAATGCTAAGTGAAATAATTCAAGCATGTGAGGAGAAATATTGTATGATCCCTCTTTAGAAGAAGACAAGAATAGATATATATAGGAGAGATCATTGTTTATTGGTGATTACCAGGGAGAGGAGGGAGGTGGGGAAGTACACTTTAGATCTTAGAGGCTTATTATTTCTGATGATGGGAAAAGTGGCACCAAATATGGATGTAGTGAGCCCTGCACAAGCAAAGTAAAAATGAGTGTTGAGCACATATGGAAGGGTATAGGCAGACTGGTATACGGGTAGGTTCAGGTGTGTCCATAAGTGAGAAGAGACAGAAATATCTACACTGTTGTTGATAGGTGCCATTGAGTCAGTTCCAATTCATAGCCACCCTATGTACAACAGAACGAAACATTGCCTGGTCTTGTGCCATCCTCACAATCCTTGTAATGCTTAAGCCCATTTCTGCAGGCACTGTGTCAATCCTCTTTTTCGATGATCCTCTACCAAGTATGATGTCCTTCTCCAGGAACTGATCTCCCCTGACAACATGTTTAATGTATGTGAGACTGAGTCTTGTCATCCTTGTTTTTAAGGAGTATTCTGGTTGTGTTTCTTCCAAGGCAGATTTGTTCATGGTCTATTTGGTGGCAGTCCATGGTCTACTCAATATTCTTCTCCAACACTACAATTCAAAGTCATCAATTTTTCTTTGGTCTTCTTTATCCATCATACAGCTTTCACATGCACAGGAGGTGACTGAAAACACCGTGGCTTAGATCAGGCGCACCTTAGTCTTCAAGGTGACATCTTTGCTTTTCAACACTTTAAAGAGGTCTTTTGCAGCAGATTTGTCCAAGGCAATTTGTCTTTTCATTTCTTGATGGCTGTTTCCATGGGTGTTGATTGTGGATCCAAGTAAAACAAAATTCTTGACAACTTCAATCTTTTTCCCATTTATCATGATTTTTTTTTTTTTTTCGCCAGTGCCTTCAGAGCAGCTTGGACTTCTTCCTTCAGTAGCATCGGTTCCTGCTCATACGGTACCTCCTGAAATGGTTGAATGTCAACCAATTCTTATTGGTATAGTGACTCTGTGTATTCCTTCCATCCTCTTTTGATGCTTCCTGCGTCGTTTAATATTTTCCCCATGGAATCCTTCACTATTGCAACTTGAGGCTTGAATTTTTTCTTCAGTTCTTTCAGCTTGAGAAACACTGAGCCTGTTCTTCCCTTTTGGTTTTCCAGCTCCAGCACATGGCACAGGACTGGGCAGTGTTTCATTCTGTTGTGCATAGGGTTGCTATAAGTTGGAACCAACTTGACAGCACCTAAAAAAATATTTTTTTTAACAACAACAACAACAATCATGATGTTGCTTATTGGTCCAGTTGTGAGGATTTTTGTTTTCCTCATGTTGAGGTGTAATCCATACTAAAGGCTGTAGTCTTTGATCTTCGTCAATAAGTGTTTCCAGTTCTCTTCACTTTCAGCAAGCAAGGTTGTGTCATCTGCATAACTTAGGTTGTTAATGAGTCTTCCTTCAATCTTGAGGCCCCATTCTTCTTCAGATTATTTGCTCAGCATACAGACTGAATAGCATACAGATTAAAAAGGATACAACCCTGACGCACACCTTTCCTGACTTTAAACCAGGCAGCATCCTCTCGTTCTGTTCAAATGACTGCCTCTTGGTCTATGTACAGGTTCCTCATGAGAACAATGAAGTGTTCTGGAATTCCCTTTCTCCCCAATGTTATGCATAATTTGTTACGATCCACACAGTTGAATGCTTTTGCATAGTCAATAAAACACAGGTAAACATCTTTCTGGTATTCTCTCCTTTCAGCCGGGATCCATCTGACATCAGCAATGATATCCTTGGTTCCGTGTCCTCTTCTGAATCTGGGTTGAATTTCTGGCAGTTTCCTGTTGATATACTGCTGCAGCCACTTTTGAATGATCTTCAGCAAAATTTTACTTGCATGCGATACTAATGATATTGTTTGATAATTTCTGCATTCAGTTGGATCACCTTTCTTGGGAATAGGCATAAATATAGATCTCTTCCAGTCAGTTGGCCAGGTAGCTCCCTCCAAATTCCTTGGCATAGACAAGTGAATACTTCCAGCGCTGCATCCATTTGTTGAAACATCTCAATTGGTACTCCATCAATTCCTGGAGCCTTGGTTTTCACCAATGCCTTCAGTGTAGTATGGACTTCTTCCTTCAGTACCATCAGTTCCAGCTCATACGATACCTCCTGAAATGGTTGAATGTAAACCAACTCTTATTGGTATAGTGTGTATTCTTTCCATCTTCTTTTGATGCTTCCTGAGTTGTTTAATATTTTCTCCACAGAATCCTTCAATATTGCAACTCGAGTCTTGAATTTTTTCTTCAGTTCTTTCACCTTGAGAAATGCAGAGCAATGTTCTTCTCTTTTGGTTTTCCATCTCTAGGTCTTTAAGCATGTAGTTATAATACTTTGTCTTCTCGAGCCACCTTTTGAAATCTTCTGTTCAACTCTTTTACTTCATCATTTGTTCCTTTCACTTTAGCTATTCATCATTCAAGAGCAAGTTTCAGAGTCTCTTCTGACATCCGTTTTGGTCTTTTCTTTCTTTCCTATCTTTTTAATGACCTCTTGTTTTCTTCATGTATGATGTCATTCCACAACTTGTCTGGTCTTTGGTCATTAGTGTTTGACGTGTCAAATCTATTCTTGAAATGGTCTCTAAATTCAGGTGGGATATACTCAAGGTCATACTTTTGCTCTCGTTAACTTGTTCTACTTTTTTTCAGTTTCAAATGGAACTTGCATAAGAGCAATTGATGGTCTGTTCTGCTGGCTGCCCCTGGTCTTGTTCTGACTGATGATATTGAGCTTTTCCATCATCTCTTCCCACAGATGTAGTCGATTTGATCCCTGTGTATTTCATCTGGTGAGGTCATGTGTATAGTTACCATTTATGTTGGTGAAAAAAGGTATTTGCAATGAAGAAGTCATTGGTCTTGCAAAATTCTATCATGCATTCTCTGACATCGTCTCTATCACTAAGGCCATATTTTCCAACTTCTGGTCCTTCTTCATTTCCAACATTCACATTCCAATCACCAGTGCGTCCTGATTGCATGTTGGATCTATTTTAGACTGCAGAAGTCGATGAAAATCTTCAATTTCTTCATCTTTGGCCTTCGTGGTTGGTGGGTCAATTTAAATAATAGTTGTATTAACTGGTCTTTCTTTTAGGTGTATGGATATTATCCTATCACTGACAGTGTTGTACTTCAGGATAGATCTTGAAATGTTCTTTTTGACAGTGGATGCAACACCATTCCTCTTCAAGTTGTCATTCCCAACATAGTAGACCATATGAATGTCTGATTCAAAGTGGCAGATACCAGCCCATTTCAGCGAAATGCCTAGGATATCAATATTTTTGCATTCCATTTCATTTTTGACGACTTCCCGCTTTCCTAGGTTCATACTTTGTACATTCCACATTCCGATTATTAATGGATATTTGCAGCTGTTTCTTCTCATTTTGAGTCGTGCCACATCAGCAGATGAAGGTCCCGAAAGCTTAACTCCATGGATGTCATGAAGGTCGACTCTACTTTGAGGAGGCAGCTGTTTTGAGTGCCTTCCACCCTGAGGGGCTCATCTTCTGACACTATATCAAACAATGTTCTGCTGCTATCCATAGGGTTTTCACTGGCTAAGTCTTTTCCAAAGTAGAGTGCCGGGTTCTTCTTCCTAATCTGTCTTAATCTGGAGCTCAGTTGAAACCTGTCCACCATAGATGACCCTGCTGGTACTTGAATACCGATAGCATAGCTTCCAGCATCACAATAACAGCCAAGCCCCCACAGTACTACAAACTGTCAGACATGTGGGGGAGAATAGGTATGTGTAAATACAACTATGGGTGCAGACACATATATTCATTGAAGTCACAACTATGGATACTCATCAGACATAACCGAACACCTTCCAAGATTGGTTTTCTGGGTTTTGAAAGTTTAGGACCATAGTCTCATAGAACCAGTCAGTCAATTGGAAAAACATACTTCACAAAAATCATAACCTTCATCCTAGTTAAGTGAGTAGCATCCAGGGTCTTAAAAGCTTGAAAGCAGCCATCTAAAATACAGCTATGGGTCTCTACTCCCCAGGAGCAAAACAGTAGGAAGATAATCAAACCTCAGAGAAGAAATGAGCCTATATGTGCCACAATCTCATCTACCCTGAGACCAGAAGACTAGATGGTGCCAGGCTACCACCACTGACCGTTCTGGCCAGGGTCACAATAGATGGTCCCATATGGAATGGGAGAATAATGTGAAGCAGAACTCAAATTATGTATATATACATATATATATATATAGAGAGAGAGAGAGAGAGAGAGATACACACATACGCATATATGTATATTTATGCCAGACAAATGGGAAAAGTAGAGAAGAGAGGACTCCCGGAGACTATTGCCCTGAGATGCTTTTTAAATCTAGAACCGAACCTATCCCTGATCACTTTTTAGCGAAATAGTAGCATGGCATACAAAATAAAGGATGTTACGTGTAAGATTGGTGCTGTACTTAAAAGCCATCAGTATGAGACCAAAAGGTCAACAATGAGACCAAAAAGCAAAGATGAAAAGATAAGGGGGCAGAGAAAGGAGAGCACTGGAAATGGAACAAACAGAACACAATTAAAGAGAATGTTGACACATTGAGATAAACATAACTAATGTCACTGATCAGTCTGTGCAGAAATTGTCAAATGGGAACCTAACTTGCTCTGTAAATTTTCACCAAAAACTCAGTAAAATATTATTAAAGAAAAATTCTGGGTAAAGCAGATGCAAAAATTGCCAAAGTTCAATGAGAATCAAGGACTCAGACGCTACCAAGACTCATTCTCCATCTCTTCTTCCATTTTTCTTTCAGCTGTGGCTTTATTACTTTCCTTAGAAAGTAGTTTTGTCCTTCTGCACCTTAGTTTGGGTTAGGTGCAAAGTAAAAGAGCCCTTGCTGATGCTCAAATTTTAAAATGTTTCATATTCATTTGAGAAGACTGTATTACACTCTGATCATGAGTATATAATTTATAATGCATATATTTTGGTTTTTGGGTTATATTGAACACATGTTTAAGTAGAGAGTTCAAAGTCCTTAAGACTTATTTAGTGCCCATGTATTTACATGTTATATGAGTCGACTAGACGGCACTGGGGTTTTGTTTATACTAAGAAGGATTGATTAAAAAGTCCTTGAAGTGTCATTCTTTTGTTAATATTTCCTTTTATTATTAATACCATCTCACTCATATTCTAATGCTTTCTTTTGTGGCATTATTAGCATTTGTACATACCAGGTATGCCTGTTGTAACAGATATCATTTTGCTTATACTAAAAAAGCCACAGCTCTTTAAAACATTAATATATTTTATTTATTTATACATTTATTTTCAATTCAGATAAAAACCTCATTTTACTCAGATGGTACACTAGATGAGTCCAAGTTTCCAAAGTTTTAAAAAGCAACATGTAGTTTTACATGAATACATACATGTTATGGGAAGTTATAGGAGCCCTGGTGGCACAGTGGTTAAGTGCTTGGCTGCTAACTATAAGGTTGGCAATTCAAACCCACGAGCCACTCTGCAGGACAGTGATGTGGCGGTCTGTTTCCGTAAAGACTACAGCCTCGGAAACCCTACGGGGCAGTTCTACTCTGTCCTATAAAGTCACTGTGTGTTGGAATCAACTTGATGGCAATGAGTTTTGGTATGGGAAGGTATAAGAGAGTTTTGTCGAAACAAGTTCCTGTGATTTCCCAGTGGAAATTTAAAGCACTAACATTTCTTGTTCTTCATATACATAAAAGGTATTGGCATTGACTCAACAGCAGCTGGTTTTATATTTGCATCAGATGGAATAAGTACTATGTGTTTGATTAGAAAAATCTTCGTGTTCATTGTAGGGCACTCAGTAGAGTCACATCCCTCATTTCTATGCTGTTATCTACCAAATTAATCCTAAATGTTGTTATTCAAATTCTGCACTATATTTAATTGGGCCTATATCATTTCACTGTGTGTGAAGCCAGCACACCACAGAATTTTAGAGCCTTGGCTCTGAGGACAGATGGTTTGGGTTCAAATTTCAGCTTGGCTACTTCTTAACTGTATTTCCTTGGTGGGTTTCTTAACTGGTCTGTACCTCATTTACCTCATCTGTGCATTTACTGTGTACCTCATTTACAGTGCTAACAATGATCATTAACCACTTGCTGTGAGTGACTCTAACTCATGGCAATCCCATGTGTGTCAGAGTAGAACTGTGCTCCACAGGGTTTTCAATGGCTGATTTTGGAAGTAGATTGCCAGGCCTTTCTTTCAAGGCACCTCTGGGTGGACTTGAATCTTTATCCTTACAGTTAACAGCCAAGCACATTAACTACTTTAACCATTTGTACCACACGGGGACTGCCTGGCAATGACAGTAGTAGCTCCTTATACAGAATTTGTAAAGATTCAGTGGGTTAAAACATGCAAAACACTTACAATCTTGCCTACAGCAACTGATCAAGAAATATTATCTAATATATTTTCAAATTATTTTCTTCAATGTTTTCAGTTCATATTCATCATGAGTTTCATTCTAGTATCTAGTCTCTTGCTAATTGCTCTGAATTCCTATGTTTTATTAACATTTCTTCTATGGTATCTCAGAGTTCTTGGATATTGTTCAGCAATTTATACTTCTTAAAACTTTTGTATTCTGGTTGTGTAAACACTCAGAAAAATATATGATTCATACAAACACAACCTATCTCTCAGAGTCAACACATATAAATTAATAGGAATGGTATTTACAAGCTCAGTGGATTCTGGTGAATTTGCTGGTGGAATGATCATGAGAAAACGACTCTCAGTTAAACCTTGGAAAAAAAAATATCAAGACCTTCTACATTTTGAAATTATGTATGGTAAATACCCTCTTTCTCATACTTGAATTTTAATGTAATTTTACTTCATCTATGGTACTATTGTTTCCCTTGCTTTCTCTTTCTTTGTATTTGCATCGTATTTCTTTGCCCTATTTTTTATTTTTTACCTCTCTATACTGTTTCATTTTGACTGAATGCTTTAGTCTTGTCTTTAACCTCCATTGGCCCCTGGGGACTGGCCAGCAATCTTTCTAGTTTTCTGTGATTACTACATCTCTAATTCTCTATTTCAAACCTCCAATCCTCTCCCCTCCTGTCTCCGCTCAGAGAAGACCTCACCTCCAGCACCCAAACATAACTGAATTAACCAAGAGATTTCTCTGTTTCTTATACCAAAATTACAATACACCTGCCTCCATAGCTATTGTTCCCACTTCTTCCTGCTACAATGGAGGAAGTGTACCTCCTCCCATGTAAGCTTATTTCCTTTAACTCAGCCTTTGCATTTTCTCTCAGTGTCTCTAAGTGATCCCACATATTAAATCAACTACCAAGTCCTCTGGATTCTATCTTCCACTTCTGTCAAATTCTCTCTATTGCTACCGTTGTACCTGTCCCAGGTAGTATCACAAGACATTAGACCACGTGTGTGATCACCTGTCTGGTTTGCCATCCCATTCTTGCTCCCTTCCAACTCTCCACATAGCAGCCAGGGTGATTTTTCACAAATGCA
This sequence comes from Elephas maximus indicus, assembly GCF_024166365.1. Taxonomy (NCBI): domain Eukaryota; kingdom Metazoa; phylum Chordata; class Mammalia; order Proboscidea; family Elephantidae; genus Elephas; species Elephas maximus. Next base: position 41,262,135 of record NC_064827.1, on the reverse strand, counting down.
ATTCTGATCATATCATTCCCATCTTTAGTATCTTTCAGTGGTTTTCCAGTGCCTTTGGGATACAGTACAAATAGGCTAGAATGTCTACAAATCTTGCCTTTGCTTACCTTTTCATTCTCTGTGCTGCCTGTCACACTACTGCACCCATGCTCAAAGCATAATGACATGAGTAGGGGATACAATTTATCTGGAATCAAAATACTCAAAGTTATATAAAGAGGTGAATAAGTAGATAGATGGGTGGATTGTAGCAGTATGGAATTTTGTTTGTACATAGGTAGTTTATAGAACAATTTACCTGTAGGGATGGTCTTGTTTATATTTTAGAATTAAATCTTAAAATGATTAACTGAATCAGAGAAAAAATTTACTTACAGTAACATGTTGAAATATCTTTGCCAACCATATTTGGTGAGTCAAATGCCATCAACTTCAGGACTTCCACTGATAAGTCAAATATTGAGATGACTCATTTCACAAATACTTCTGAAGTTATTTGCAAATATTCTACAAACAGCTTTCCTTTCTCTCCCTTTAGCTGAGCAAAAGCCATAAATAACCACTTTGTATTTGTCACAATCAATATATCTTGGAAATATGTGTGCATTGCATTTCCAATGCAGTTTACATAAATCTCTGAGTCAGACATGTCACTTTTAATGAAATACCATTCATTTTTCTGTCTGCGAGGAAATTTTCATCTGAGGAGATGTTATTATATCAAAAGGGCATTTTCATCAAAAAAACTTGTAATATTAGACTGATAAAACATATCAACTCTTTTTCTAAATGCTTCATCTCGTACTGTTCTCAGATATTGATTCTCTGGGTATACATACTCATGGTTCCACTCTGGAAAATTATTAAGTCAAATTCTTAAAAACCATTAATCCTATATCTCTTTTTAACTAGTCAATAGCATAATGAAATACATGGTTTTTGACCCAAAACCCCTGAAAGTCAAGACAATTTACTTAGCATCTGCTGTATGTAGCCATTGTAATTATTATTATGAAAGTAATTCCTAAGAAACAGATGATACAAGTTAATACCCAAAGCAACTATTTGTAGTAGTAAAAAAATTAAAAAAAAAAGCCCTAAAAACAAAACAAAACAAAATTCAATTAATTCTCTTAAAAATACCTTCATAGGAGCATGAGGTAATGCTCCTATTAAAAATAACTAGATGATTCAACAAAGTTGTGTTATTCAGGCATGTCAGTGCACATCTCTTTTTAGTCTCCAATAAAAATCTTTGATAACTTATGCAGGGAGGTTCTTGAGCGCTAAGGACCTCCCTGCATAAGTTTTGTTAGCATTTCAGTTATAGCTATGAGTCAGAATTGACTCTATGGCAATGGGTTTGGTTTGTTCTGTTATAGTAGATAACCAAAGGTGGTGATTTCACATCATAATATACCAAGTCAATTGTGTGTGTGCTTGTGTGTATGTGTGTGTGTGAGAGAGAGAGAGAAAGAGACACGAAGAGAAATACCTTTACCACTTTACCATCCTGAGCCACAGAATGGATAGTTCCACAGAACTGTGATTTGGTTGGCAGAAAGACGCTAATAGACATGGTTAAACAGTGTAAAGTTTCTATACAAGCATAACCTGTAACCCGTTGCCATCGAGTTGATTCCGACTCATAGTGACCCTATAGGACAGACTAGAACTGCCTCATAGTTTCCAAGGAGTGACTGGTGGATTCGAACTGCCGACGTTTACTGTTAGCAGCCATAGCACTTAACTAGTACGCCACCAGGGTTTCCATTATAAAAGCATAGGATACAGAAAATGGCAGAGCGAGTTCCACAAAGATGGTTACAATGCAATATACTTCCAACACTGTCATGGCCCCTAATTGTTCTCTGCCACCCTAACATACAACCCACAGTCCTGCTCTGCTGCTGTAATGACCTGCACAGAGCGAGGATGCCACAGTGTGAGAGGTTTGCCTGCAGCATTCTGAGGGGTTACTGATATTCACACTGAACTGATCTGGAGATTTTGAACAGGTGCTTATTTGTACACTGGGTGTATTTAGCTAGGACCCAAAAGTCTGGCATATTCCTGAATGTTACCATGAATATGGGTGTAGTGGAGATCAATTTCCAAGGCAGAGCATCACTTAGGCTCTGGCTTCAGGCTGCCATAGGTCTAGTCCTATAATTACCTTTATCCCTCAGCCTCTGGACTGCCATGTTAGATACGCAGAGATCATTAAAATACTGGGCAGATCCTAGGAGGTCATTACAGTGTCACAGTGTATGGAAAACAAAAGTTGCTCTTTCTGCTCACTTAGATATGTCTTTGTTCCAGACCTGGGCCTTCACAAGTGGTAACCTCCATGATGCTTCCTGCATATCTCTTTCTCCTCCCATCTCTTCTGTATTTATTCCTTTTCAAATCTGTCTGGGGATCCCAAATCTATTCCACAAGGGAAAAGGTTTTGCCCTTTAGGTTTCAGTTTGCTTATTGCACATGCAAGCTCACTCTAGGTTTGAGTTGGATGAGTATTGCTGTTTTTCTCTGCCTCTTTTTTTTTTCTTCACTGCAGGTTCCAGAGGAGATGGGGAGATGGTGTGAATGAATGAGGGCTAGTGGGGCCTTGATCTGCAATGCAGTCTCCCCACCAGGAGATGTTGTAATTTGGTTGATTCCTTTATTAAGTCCTTTTGAAGTGAACATAGTTCGCAAATACCCTCTTATTTTAATTGGAGACAACATGGTCAATTCCCTGTCAAGGAAAGGCTAGTATTATCCTAATGATCAACCCAACCCCTCCATCATTGTGCAGAAAGCTTTGGCTTTTCTTCTGTCTCATCTGTGGCCTCAGTATATTCAACGAAACGACACTATTGCGGGAGCCAAGATATGCCAGCTCCAGTTACTCTCTGTCACTCTTATAGAAGGAAAGTTGGAAGTCAGGAAAGTTTCCAATGTATCAGATATAAAGATAAGGGAAATTTCTGGTACCTCAATGGATAAAGCACACAGATTTTGAAAAAATACCCTTGCCCATGACCTGCCTGATTTTCATCTTTCCTCTTGAATTTTAGAATTTATCGATTCTATTAAAATATATTGCATACCTATTGTGTATGAGGCCTACTGCTGGACACTGAGAGAGAGTTATAATAAATGATTATATTGAAAACTAAGGTAGGCATAGAGACATTCATAACCTTGTGAACCAATTCTAGAGTAAAATTTAAAATATATACACGATTCTTTCTTGGATGATGGCTTCAGAGTAGTACATAAAGTTCCTTTTATTTTAGCCTATTAAAATAATCATAACTTCATCTTCTAGAAAGGACATGTTTAATTCTTTCTAAAATAACCACAGGAAAAATAATCTGGAAAAAACAAAAAACTTCCACAATATAAAATAGGAGCAAAGCAGTTAAAGAACAACAAAAAAGAAGATATAACTCCTGAAACATCCCATCTATCAATTAAAAAATAAAAATTATTTTAGACAATATGTATTATCTATTTTCTGTGATATAAAATAATAATGTTATATCAAATAAGAATAAACTTGCATAACAATGGGAATAAAATTAAAGTTTAAAAGAAACATACACAATCAACCAAATAAGACCATAAAAAAAAATTTGCTGTGCAGTTGATTCCAACTCATAGTAACCCTATAGGACAGAGGAGAACTGCCCCATAGAGTTTCCAAGGAGTGCCTGGTGGATTAAAACGTCTAACCTTTTGGTTAGAAGCTGGTAGTACTTAACCACTAAGCCACCAGGGTTTTCAAAATAAGATCATAGTGGCAAGAAAATATAGTCATACTGAAGAACACTTGGCTGCTAACCAAAAGGTTGGTGGTTCAAACCCACCAGTTGCTTCACGGGAGAAAGATGTGGCAGTCAGCTTCCTTGAAGATTTACAGCCTTGGAAAACCTATGGGGCAGTTCTACCCTGTCCTATAGGGTCTTTGTGAGTCGGAATCGACTCAATGGCAGCAGGTTTGGTTTGGTTTTCGGGTTGGGTGATGGGAGGTAGAGAGTCTACAGCAGGGATTGCTAGCAACATGCCACTTTAATTTTAACAAACGTTTTCCTTTCAAAAACACCCAATTTACTCTGGTAACTTCAGAGAGGCCACAAATGACTGGGGAGGAGATTTCCATTAAGACACTAACATTAAAAACTTAGACAAAGGATTGCTAACGTACCACCCCATGCCAAAACAAACAAAAAACAATCATGAAAAGTGAATAAGAGGAGAAATGTAAAATAACTGAAGATACAAGAAAATGCAGAATAGCTTAATAGACAAGTAGAGTTTCTAATATTTTTAATTAATGTGCATAATACAAAAGTCATCAAATATATGGAGGGAAAAGCACAAACATATAAAATTAAAAATAAGAAAATTATTGTTTGAGAAGTCAATTGAAATAGCAGTATGTCTTTCCTAACTTCAAATTTAGTTTAATAAACTTAAAATCCTATATGAAACAAATAATATAAAGTATCAAAATTGAGTCAAGAAGTACAAACTCTCAGTAGATAAATTATTTTGGAGAAAAATTAAAATATTCTAGTAAATTTGTTCTCTCCCCCAAAATACCTAAAACAGATAGATTCACTAATGATTTCTTTTAAACACTGCGAAAAAAAAATTCTCTTGCTATGTAAGCTTTTCCAGAAAATAATTTTTAGACTGCAAGTAGAGTTCAACACAAGGACATCCGTTAAATAAAATGAAACACCATGATAGATTAAATAGGAAATTTTGCAATAGAGTGTTAACAAGTATTTATTAAGTGATAACATTTGTTACAGAACTTTGCTAAAGTAACCACTAAGCAATTGCCATCTAGTTGATTCCCATTTACGGTGACCCCATGTCTGTCAGAGTAGAGCTGTGCTCTATAGGATTTTCAATGGCTGATTTTTCAGAAGTAGATCACCAGACTTTTCTTCCAAGTTGCTTCCGAATGGACTTGAACTTCCAACCTTCGGGTTAGCAGCTAAGCATTTAAGAATATTAGAAGAACGTAATGAAGGCCCAGACTTCTCAGAGATAAGGAGAAAAGGATATAAAAAATAATGACATTATAATTCAAAGCAATAAACAATTAAATGCCAGCATGATTCGTATGGAATGCACATATAATAAAACCTGTTGCTGTTGAGTCAATTGTGACTCATAGTGACCCTACAGGACAGAGTAGAACTACCCCATAGGGTTTCCAAGGAGTGGCTGGTGGATTCAAACTGCCAACCTTTTGGTTAGCAGCAGAACTCTTAACCACTGCACCACCAGGGCTCCGTACATCTAAGAGGAACCAGAAAGTTATTTAAGCTCCAACTTTTGTCATTTTTGTGTAAGATTCAAAAAGATAATCCACAGTTGGGAAGGTTGTATACATTTGGTGCATGTCTGTCTATAAAGCATTGCTGTGTATACGTACCTGAAGACTTGTAGCATAGTATAGACAATGCAAAAAATAAAGCAGGACACTTTAAAATCTTGCCACGGTGACTCCTGACAATATTGTGAATTAAGCAATGAGTGTCTTTGCTAGCCCCAGCCTCAGATCTGTTATTTTGCCAATACTGGCCACTTAGTGTCCGGGGAAGCCTCTCTGACATCCAATTTTCCATTACTCATTCACACTTCAGAGTGAATTTAGTGTGAAGAATGGGAATTCCAGAACACTTAATTGTGCTTATGCGGAACCTGTACGTACACCAAGAGGCAGTGGTTCAAACAGAACAAGGGGATACTGCACCGTTTAAAGTCAGGAAAGGTGTGTGTCACGGTAGTATCATTTCTCCATACTTATTCAATCTGTATGGTGAGCAAATAAACTTAGAAGCTGGACTATATGAATAAAAATGCAGCATAAGGATTGGAGGAAGACTCATTAACAACCTGAGATATGCAGATGACAGAATCTTGCCTGCTAAATGTGAAGAGGACTTGAAGCACTTACTGATGAAGATCAAAGACCACAGCCTTCAGTATGGATAGCACCTCAACATAAAGAAAACAAAAATCCTCACAACTGGACCAATAAGCAACATCAAGATAAACAGAGAAAAGATTGACGTTGTCAAGGATTTCATTTTACTTGGATCCACAATCAATATCCATGGAAGAAGCAGTCAAGAAATCAAACTACATATTAAAAAAAAAAAAAAATTGCATTGGGCAAATCTGCTGCAAAAGACCTCTTTAGAGTGTTGAAAAGAAAAGATGTCACCTCAAAGACTGAGGTGTGCCTGACCCACGCCATGGTGTTTTCAATCGCCTCATATGCATGCGAAAGTTGGACAATGAATAAGGAAGACTGAAGTAGAATTGATGCCTTTGAATTATGGTGTTGTGAAGACTATTGAATATACCATGGACTGCCAGAAGAAAGAACAAACCTGCCTTGGAAGAAGTACAACCAGATATTCCTTAGAAGCGAGGATGGCAAGACTTTGTCTCACGTAATTTAGACATGTTATTAGGAGGAACCAGTCCTTGGAGAAGGTCAACAAAAAAGAGGAAGATCGTCTTTGAGATGGGTTGACACAGTGGCTGCAACAACGGGCTCAGATATAGCCATGATTGTGAAGACGGCGCAGGACCGAGCAGTGTTTCATTCTGTTGTACATAGGGTCACTTGAGTCGGAACTGACTCGATGGCACCTAACGACCACAACATGTAAACACTCCCTGACATTTTAGTTTTGCCTATAAAATGAAAGATTTTTGTTCCCCCCCCCCTTTTTTTTTTTTTTACCAAAGCAGCATTACTGTAAGAAATTAGGTAAGATGTACATTTTTGGAAATATTAAGAAAAGTTATACCCAGTAAGGATAGACATTATCTGCTTTCCTGCCTGGGAGGACTCTGAGGCCAGGGGACGTAGGTTCAAATTCTAACTCCACTGCTAATTAGCTGTGTGAACTTCGGCGTTCTTAACATCTTTATGTCTCAGTTTCTTCATCTGAAAAATGTGGTAAATGACAGTACTGCCATCTCAGTCGTATGAGGATTGAATGAGGTAATCTATGTAAAATGCTAAGAACTGTTCCTAGCATACCGTAAACCCATAAAAAGGATTAATAACAGTTCTTATGATAGCACTAGTAATGCTAATCAAGCACAGTTGTCTGCACACACAGCCCTAGTAGTAGTAGGAATTCCTCTACCCTTTGCACACGCTCCAAAACATTGGTCCATAACCTACAAGTAGTTGTGATATGGCGTGGTTGAATAGTAATGTGTGCCTTCTTTCTTTTTGCAGGCGCAACAGCATTCTACTTGCTCTACTATAATTGATCCTCCCTAAAATACTCTTTGAAAGCGTGTCGACATGCCTCTGCTGTTTCTTTAGTAGGTACTACAGCATTTAATTAACACACGTTGAGGGTGTGGCTCTATCCAGAGTAACAGCTTCAGTGACTTGCCAGTTGTCAACAAAAGCCTGGATGTTCTCATGCCGCCTCACGGTATCAGCCGCCCCGGGCGCTGGAGAAACACCGGTCTTCCTTTACATGTTTCCTCACATGCTGTGATCTGGCTTCAGAATCAAGAGCCCCCAAGCCTGCCTCTTCTGATTTGATGTGAGCACATGGCAGAGAAGATGGATCACAAAGGTAGCATAAAATGTCTGAGTTGAGGCCAGTCAGCTGTTTATTGCTACATTGTCTGCTTCCAAAAAAGAGACTACACAGCTGCCCCCTTCTTTTTCCCCAAACATAAAACTTAATGAGGTATTAACATTTAAATTACAGCTCGCTTTATTTTTATTCTCTTCTAGAAGCTTTAAATGCATTAGACTGTTTCAAACTGTGTTCTGGGGATGCTTAAATAACACCTCCAGCTTTTCTGTGGGTCTTTTTCAACCTGGGTGACTGCTATCCTCCCCAAGTCCACAGAAGGGAATTCCAGTGATTGCTGAAGCTCTAGGCTCTTGTTTGTCTAAATATCCCCACATATCTAATCATCCAGACCTTCAGTCTGACAACTCGGACCAAATAAAAGGTAAAATATTAGCTCCCCTCCTCTTATGAATTCCCTGATGTCTAAGCCCTTGCCTGCCTCTGTCTCCTTCCTGGCCATGTGTCTGCATTGTGAGCACAAGATGGACTTTTAATGAGCAAGTTGGACAGAAGGGAGCTATCCTGGCCTCAGGCCTGTTGAGGTTAGTTTTCCATTAAGAATAAAAAGCAGAGAATGCACAGAACACCCTACTGCCCCTGCCCTCCACCACCATGACAACACTCTGCCCTGTGTGCCCAGCCAACTCTTAAGACCCAGCTCAAATGCTTCTTTTCCTAAGACTTCTTCCCCTCTCCACCTCCCTCTGAACTCACACAGCACCAGTTGCTCTCATTTTTCTTCTCGTAGAATTTTTATTTTTTTTATAACTCTAATATAGATTTATTACTTACTTTCATAACAACCAAATGCACTAGTATTTGTGAAAGTACATTATAAAATATAAATCTACATGACACTTCTGGGTATTATTTTAACAATAAAAATATGATATTGGTTTAATGATTAGTGAAGGCTTAGCACAAAGCATCTATTTGAAGACAAATTAGTGCTGTGAGAGTATACAGTTTTGTGCTTCATGTGTGAAATTTAATACTGCAAATTGTGTACATTTGTCTTCTATATCTATATCTATGTCTGTCCTATCTGCTAATCTGTGATGACACAATTATCTTATTCATATTTGTGTCATTTGGCAACCATGGGCTCACCCATAAGGGATGTCTATTTGAATTGCTTGTTGATTAACATGAACTAAAATAATAGTTTTATGTGAAAAAATACATAGAGTTTGAAAATACTTCAAACTTCCTTCTCATCTATACCACCTGAGTAAATCATCAAAGCATGGATTTAGTTCTATTAAAATAACACCAGGCAGTGTTTTGTTCTGTTGTGCATAGGGTCACTATGAGCCAGAACTGACTTGACAGCACCTAACAACAACAACAACAAATATAACGAAATAATTATTAATATAACTAAATCATTTATTGAGTGCTTCCTTGTGCCAAGCACTATAATATATACTTACCACAACCCTGTGTAAACTACTTATTACTATGCCTGTTTTTAAAAATGAGAAAACTGAGGCTCAGAAAAGTTAAATAATATTCATGATATTATAAGGTTAGTAAAGTGGTAAAGAATTCTGAATCGAGCCCAAACCCAATAATCTCTATTCACAGTGTCATGACCTCCCACGTATTGGCCCCGTGCTCCATGGACTTTGTTCTGCTCTTCCGTCTCTCTGCTTAAGCCATGTCACCCGTCACCCTAAAAGCTTCGCTTGAACTCATTGTGAAGCCTCTCACTTTTTAACCTATTGGACACACTCTCTTCCTACTTTGGTTCTTTTCTAAGTTATTCTACTTGCTTGAGTCTTTCAAAGGTGTCATACCTCACACTCAACACATTTGCCAGCCATCCTCAATTCCTTACTGTGGGTCACAAAGAGAGAAGTAGATGAGATAATGTAGGTGGGGTGCTCAGAGTCTTGAGAACTGAATTGCAAATTTGAGTGACATTCCCTGTCATTGCCAGTAGTGTGCTCACAATCACAAAATAATATGATGTTAAGATGAAGGTGCTGACCATGCTATTTAGTGTTACAGAGGTATGCTATTTGGTGGCAGTGAATAAGTCTTAAGTCCTTTTGGAGCTTACAGAAAAGATGTTAAAAGAATCAAATAAGGTCATATATTTGAATGCTCTTTGAAAAGGGTAAAAAGGCTTTTATAATGTTGGTTATTAAAACTCCTCACTTGGCTCTTCTTTTAATTCTTCTCCTCTATATACTACTAGACACATTATCTGTCCCCAACTAAGCGGGAGTTATTTGAGGGCAGAAACTGCTTCTTATGTAAGAGACATACAGCATGGTAATTAAGAACTTTGGTTTGGTGAACAAACTGCCTGAAATAGAAGCCCAGCCTGGCTGTGTCGCTTACTAGATCTATGACCTTGGGCAAGCTAGTCAACCACTTTTTTCCTGAGTGTCCTCATTTGTAAAATGCATATAAAATAATATTTTTCTTGTAGGGGTGTTGTGAGGATTAAATTAATTACAAACAGCAAACACTTAGAAGAGTGCCTGGCATCCCTGAAGTGCTAATATTATTCTAGTTGTCCTATTTACAATGACTTGCTTTCTCAATGGGACTCCTAGGTGTCACAGTTAAGAGCTTGTCTACTAACTGAAGCGTTGGTAGTTCGAACCCACCTAGAGGTGTCTCAGAAGAAAGACCTGAAATATGCTTCTGAAAGGTCACAGCCTTAAAAATCCCTATGGAGTACAATTCTACTCTGTAACATGTGGAGTTGCTATAAGTCAGAATCAACTTGATGGCAACTGGTTTTGGTTTTGACTCTGTAAATATTAGCATCCTACTCTGTATTTTGGAGTCCCTAGTGGTGAAAGCCCCTGCTCGTCTGTCAGTTTGTCATAATGTGGGGGCTTGTGTGTTGCTGTGATGCTGGAAGCTATACCACCGGTATTCAAATAACAGCAGTGTCACCCATGGAAGGATAGGTTTCAGCTGAGCTTCCAGACTAAGACAGACTAGGAAGGACCCGGCAGTCTACTTCTGAAAAGAATGAGCCAGTGAAAACCTTGTGAACAGCAGTGGAACATTATCTGATATAGTGCTAGAATATGAGCCTATCCGGTTGGAAGGCACTCAGAAGACGACTGGAGATGAGCTGCTTCCTCAAAGTAGAGTTGACCTTAATGATGTGGATGGCATCAAGCTTTTGGGACCTTCATTTACTGACAGCATGAATCAAAATGAGAAAAAAACTGTGGCAAACATCCATTAATAATCAGAATTGGAATGTACAAAGCATGAATCTAGGAAAATTGTAAATCATCAAAAATGAAATGGGATGCATAAACATTGATATCCGAGGCATTAGTGAGCTGAAATGGTCTGGTACTGGTCATTTTGAACTGGACAATCATATGATCTACTATGCTGGGAATGACAACTTGAAGAGGAATGGCGTTGCATTCACTGTCAAAAAGAACATTTCAAGATCTATCCTGAAGTACAACACTGTCAGTGATAGGATAATATCCATACGCCTACAAGGAAGACCAGTTAATATGACTATTATTGAAATTTACCAACCAACCACTAAGGCCAAAAATGGATAAATTGAAGATTTTTACCAACTTCTGCAGTCTGAAATTGATCGCACATGCAATCAGAATGCATTGATAATTACTGATGACTGGAATGTGAAAGTTGGAAATGAAGAAGGATTGTTACTTGGAAAATATAGCCACGATAGACACGATGCTGGAGATCGTGAGATTGAATTTTGCAAAACCAACGACTTCTTTCATTGCAGACACCTTTTTTCACAAACATACACACATGGACCTTGCCAGATGGAATATACAGGAATCAACTGGCCAACATCTGTGGATAGAGAAGATGGAAAACCTCAATATCATCATCCAGAACAAGGCCAGGGGCCAACTGCGGATCAGACCACCAGTTACTCGTATACTAGTTCAAGCTGAAACTGAAGAAAATTACAACAAGTCTATGAGAGGCAAAGTACGACCTGGAATATATCCCATCTGAATTTAGAGACCATCTCAAGAATAGATTTGATGCTTTGAACACTAATGACAAATTGTGGAATGACATCAAGGACATCATACATGAAGAAAGCAAGAAGTCATTAAAAAGACAGGAGAGAAAGAAAAGACCTAAATGGATGTCAGAAGAGACTCTGAAATTTGCTCTTGAAAGTCAAGTAGCTAAAGCAAAGGAAAAAAGGATGAAGTAGAAGAGCTAAACAGAAGATTTTAAACAGCGGCTCAAGAAGACAAAGTAACGTATTATAATGTAAAGAGCTGGAGATAGAAAACCAAAAGGGAACAACAAGCTGAACATTTCTCAAGCCAAAAGAACTGAAGAAAAAATTCAAGGTTTTGAGTTGCAGTACTGAAGGATTTCACGGGGAAAATGTTAAACGATGCAGGAAGCATCAAAAGAAGATGGAAGGAATACGCAGAATCACTATACCAAAAAGAACTGGTCAGTGTTCCACCATTTCAGGGTGTAACATATAATCAGGAACCAGTGATACTGAAGGAAGAAGTCCAAGTTGCACCAAAGGCATTCGCAAAAAACAAGGCTCCAGGAATTGATGGAATACCAACTGAGATGTTTCAACAAATGGATGCAGTGCTGGAAGTGCCCACTTGTCTATGCCAAGAAATTTAGAAGACAGCTACCTAGCCAACCGACTGGAAGAGAACCATATTTATGCCTATCCCCAAGAAAGGTGATCCAACTGAATGCGAAAATTATTTAATGATATCATTAATATCATGTGTAAGCAAAATTTTACTGAAGATCATTCAAAAGTGGCTGCAGAAAACTACCAGAAATTCAAGCTGGATTTAGGAGAGGACATGGAACCAGGGATATCATTGCTGATGTCAAATATATCCTGGCTGAAAGCAGAGAGTACCAGAAAGTTGTTTATCTGTGTTTTATTGACTATGCAAAGGCATTCAACTGTGTGGCTCCTAACAAATTATGGGTAAGATGCCAAGAATGGGAATTCCGGAACACTTAGGTGAGCTCATGAGGAACCTGTACATGGATCAAGAGGCAGTCGTTTGAACAAAACGAGGGGATACTGCATGGTTTAAAGTCAGGAAAGATGTGCATCAGGGCTGTAGCCTTTCACCATACCTATTCAATCTGTATGCTGAGCAAATAATCCAAGAAACTGGACTATATGAAGAAGAATGGGGCATCAGGATTAGAGGAAAACTCATTAACAACCTGCATTATGCAGATGACACAATCTTGCTTGCTGAAAGTGAAGAGAACTTGAAGCACTTACTGATGAAGATCAAAGACCATAGCCTTTAGTGTGGGTTGCACCTTAACATAAAACAAAAATCCTCACAACTGGACCAGTAAGCAGCATCATGATAAATGGAGGAAAGGCTGAGGTTGTCAAGAGTTTCATTTTACCTGTATCCACAATCAACATCCATGGAAGCAGCAGTCAAAAAATCAAAAGATGCATTGCATTGAGCAAATCTGCTGCAGAAGACCTCTTTAAAATGTTGAAACGCAAAGACGTCACCTTAAGGACTAAGATGCTCCTGACCCAAGCCATGATGTTTTCAATCACCTCATATGCATGCGAAAGCTGGACAATGAATAAGGAAGACCAAAGAAGAAGAATTAATGCCTTTGAACTGTGATGTTGGTGAAGAATATTGAATGTACCATGGACTGCCAAAAGAATGAACAAATCTGTCTTGGAAGAATACCAGAATGCTCTTTAAAATCAAGGATGGTGAGACCGTGTTTCACATACTTTGGACATGTTGTCAGGAGGGATCAGTCCCAGGAGAAGGACATCATGCTTGGTAAAGTAGAGGGCCAGCAAAAAAGAGGAAGACCTTCAATGAGATGGATTGGCACAGTGGGTGCAACAGTGGGCTTAAGCAGAGTAACAATTGTGAGGATGGCACAGCACCGGGCAGTGTTTTGTTGTGTTGTGCATAGGGTCCCTATGAGTCGGAGCCAACTCGAAGGCACCTAATAGCAACAGTGGTGCAAGAGCTTAACACACTGAGCTGCTAACCAAAAGGGTGGAGGTTCTAGTTTACCCAGAGATGCCTCATAACAAAAGCTTTTGGATCTACTTTCAAAGAATAAGCCACCGAAAACCTGGTAGAACACAGTCCTACTTTGACACACGTGGGGACTTCATGAGTTAGAATCTAATCAGTCTACATTTTAGGTAGATTCTATTGACATGGTTCAAACTGCTTTGGCCTTTGCACCAAAACATCCAAAGTATCTTGACTCTGTCAAAACTAGCCCTGGTGATAAGGAAATCTGGGAGATGTGGGCCTTTAAAAGCTGGTAGGTGTTAAAAAAATAAATAAATAAAATAAAAACATCCATTGTTGTTGAGTTGATTCTGGTTTCTCTTAACCCCATATACTACAGAGTAGCTTCACAGGGTTTTCTTAGCTGTTATCTTTACAGAAGAATGTCGCCAGGCCTTTCTTCCAAGGCATCTCTGGGTGAGTTTGAACTGCCAACTTTTAGGTTAGTTGTTGGGTGAAAACTGCACCACCCAGGGGCCTCAACGTTAGGAACTGGAAAAGCAAGTACTGTATTTTTATGCAAACAGCATCAATTTGTTTGGTGGCCACAACCTCCCACCACAAGGCACCCTCATGCCAATTGGCATTGGAATGCCAATCCCTTTCCACATGTTGCTGTAAAAAAAAAAAAAAAATAGCATAGCACGCTTGTGAAAATACCTTACAGAAGGAGGGCAGCCAGCAAACAAATGCAAAAGGTGAGTGTTATTTGCATGAAAATATGGTAATTGTAAAATTGTTGAGAAGGCTGGATTAAGAAAGTACGGATTCAATAGCACAGGGATGGCTCCTTCCTGCCTTGCTTAATGACAAAGCAAAACTATCTGAGTTCTATACGCTTGTTTCTGCATCTGAGATGGTGGGTGTTGAAATACAAATGCAAATTTAACAACTAATACTGCTTAGCTAAAATACCTTTTGATACATGGTGAAATCATAATCCTTCAATTTAATAAAGGGGTGAGCACTCTTTTATGATTTTGGGGGGTTTGTATTTTAGAACATCGTTATTGAACTATAATTCACATAACATAGAACCTATCCATTTAACATGTAAAATTCAATTATTTTAGTGTATTCGCAGGCTTCTGCCTGAGAATCATCACTATCTAATTCTAGAAATGTTTACTGCTCCCAAAAGAAGCCTGTACCCAGTAATAGTCACTCCCCATTGTCCCCATTTCCACCTGAACCCTAGGTAACCACTAATATACTTTGTGTCTTTATAGATGTCTAGATATTTCATATAAATGAAATCATACAATACGTTATCTGACTGGTTTTCAGAGTTCATTTTTGTCATAACATGAATCCGTACTTCATTTCTTGTTACGGCTCTTCATCAGATGATTGGCATTAGAATTGTTTCCACTTTTTGGCTATCATAAATAATGCTGCTATGGACATTTTATGGAAACCCTGGTGGCGTAGTGGTTAAGAGCTGTGGCTGCTAACCAAAAGGTTGGCAGCTTGAATCCACCAGGTGCTCCTTGGAAACTATATGGGGCAGTTCTACTCTGTCCTATAAGTTCGCTGTGAGTCGGAATTGACTTGACAGCAATGGGTTTGGTTTTCTGGGTTATGGATATTTTTGTACAAGTTTCCGTGTAGACATGTGCTTTTATTTCTCTTGGGTATTATCTTAGACTGGGTTCTCTAGACAAGCAAAACCAGTGAAGTATATGTGTGTGTGTGTGTGTGTGTGTGTATACACGCGCACTGAAAAGTATCAAGTGTGTGGATCAGGCTAGAGGCTTCTGACTCATATAGCTGCAGGGGTGAGTGAACCCAAGATAGGCAGGTCAGACAGCAGGCCTCTGGCTCCCAGGTTGCGGAAGCTGACGAATCCCAAGATCAACAGGTGTGCTGCTAGCTCAAGTCCCAAGAACTGGAGGTCAGATGCCGGATCCAAAGTGAGCAAAAGCCCGAGAACTTTGCCAGAAAATCCACATATATTGGATGGTGACCACACTCCCTAGGAAACTCCTTTTCAACTGATTGGCTGCTTATAGCAGATCTCATCATGGAAGTGATTTATTATATCAGATCTTATTATGGAAGTGATTACATCATTATATAGCTGCCAAAACACATCGTAACTGCCAAAATATTGATAATCATGGCCCAGCCAAGCTGACACATAACTTTAACTGTCACAGGCATATACTTAGGATTGGAATTCGTATGCATTTTTTAAACTGTGTCAAGATGATTATTGAATTACTTTTGTGAAGAAGTGAACGCAAAGGGGTTTTTGCTGCATGGAAAGGTCAGCATAGACAGAAAAATGGTCCTAATTTTAAACAGATTACAAAGTATTTTCACATAATTATCTTAATTGTTCTTTACCACTGTGCCCTGAAGAAGGAAGCAAGGGTGTGATTATCCTTTTTTACAGATGAGAAAACTAGCTATGTTGAGAAACCTGGCTTTAAATCATACATTAGTCAAATGGGAGAGAAAAGAGAATAACCATAACTCCCTCGTTCTTTCCAAACTGCAGCTGCTGCTTTACTCCTGGATTATTGTGTTCTTACAGCTTTACGGCTATAGAATTTTGATCAGGATAGTTATACAGTAAATTTATTTATTTATTTTTTATGGATAAAAGCAAAACTTAATTAGAAATAATTAATTTGTAAGCGTATCATTTCACATATATATGAAGTCCCCGGAAGGGCACAAGCAGTTAAGTGCTCAACTATTAGCCAAATGGTTGGTGGTTTGAACCCACCTTGGGGTGCCTTGGAAGACAGGCCTAGTGATCTGCTTCCAAAAGATCTCAGCCTCGAAAACCTTATGGAGCAGTTCCACTCTGCACACATGGGGTTACCATGAGTGGGAATTTACTTGACAGCAACTAACAACAACAGCATATATATGTATGCTGTTGCTGTTAGGTGCTGTCGAGTCGGTTCTGACTCAAACCGACCCTGTGCACAACAGAACGAAATACTGCCCGCTCCTGTGCCATCTTACAATTGTTGTTATGCTTGAGCTCATTGTTGCAGCCACTGTGTCAATCCACCTCGTTGAGGGTCTTCCTCTTTTCTGCTGACCCTGTACTTTGCCAAGCATGATCTCCTTCTCCAGGGACTGATCTCTCCTGACAACATGTCCAAAGTATGTAAGACGCAGTCTCACCATCCTTCTAAGAAGCGTGCTGGTTGTACTTCTTCTAAGACAGATTTGTTTGTTCTTTTGGCAGTCCATGGTATATTCAGTATTTTTCACGAACACCACAATTCAAAGGCATCAATTCTTCTTCGGTCTTCCTTATTCATTGTCCAGCTTTCACATGCATATGATGGGATTGAAAATACCATGGCTTGGGTCAGGTGCACCTTAGTCTTCAAGGTGACGTCTTTGCTCTTCAACACTTTAAAGAGGCCCTTTGCGGCAGATTTACCCAATGCAATGCATCTTTTGATTTCTTGACTGCTGCTTCCATAACTGTTGGTTGTGGATCCCAGTAAAATGAAATCCTTGACAACTTCAATCTTTTCTCCGTTTATCTTGATGTTGCTCATTGGTCCAGTTGTGAGGATTTTTGTTTTCTTTATGTTGAGGTGCAATCCATACTGAAGGCTGTGGTCTTTGATCTTCATTAGTAAGTGCTGCAAGTCCTTTTCACTTTCAGTAAGTAAGGTTGTGTTATCTGCATAACACAAGTTGTTAATGAGTCTTCCTCCAGTCCTGATGCCCTGTTCTTCTTCATATAGTCCAGCTTTTCGTATTATTTGTTCAGCAAACAGATTGAATAAAAAAAAAAAAAAATAGATTGAATAGGTATGGTGAAAGAATACAACCCTGGCACATACCTTTTCTGACTTTAAACCAATCAGTATCGCCTTGTTCTGTCTGAACAAGTGCCTCTTGATCTATGTAAAGGTTCCTCAGGAGCACAATTAAGTGTTCTGGAATTCTCATTCTTTGCAATGTTATCCATAATTTGTTATGATCCACACAGTCGAATGCCTCTGCATAGTCAATAAAACACAGGTAAACATCCTTCTGGTATTCTCTGCTTTCAGCCAGGATCCATCTCACATCAGCGATGATATCCCTGGTTCCACGTCCTCTTCTGAAACTGGCCTGAATTTCTGGCAGTTCCCTGTTGATATATTGCTGCAGCTGTTTTTTGAATGATCTTAAGCAAAATTTTGCTTGCATGTGATATTAATGATATTGTCCTATAATATCCACATTTGGTTGGATCACCTTTCTTGGGAATAGGCACAAATATGGATCTCTTCCAGTCAGTTGGCCAGGAAGCTGTCTTCCATATTTCTTGGCATAGATGAGTAAGTACCTCCAGCGATACATCTGTTTGTTGAAACATCTCAACTGATATTCCATCAATTCCTGGTACCTTATTTTTCACCAATGCCTTCAGAGCAGCTTGGACTTCTTCCTTCAGTACCATCAGTTCCTGATTATATGCCACCTCTTGAAATGTTTGAACATCGACTAATTCTTTTTGGTATAATGACTCTGTGTATTCCTTCCATCTTGTTTTGATGCTTCCTGCGTCATTTAATATTTTCCCCATAGAATCCTTCACTATTGCAATTCGAGGCTTGAATTTTTTCTTCAGTTCTTTCAGCTTGAGAAATGCTGAGCGTGTTCGTCCCTTTTGGTTTTCCATCTCCAGCTCGTTGTACATGTTATTATAATACCTTGTCTTCTTGAGCTGCCCTTTGAAATCTTCTGTTCAGTTCTTTTACTTCATCAGTTCTTCCTTATGCTTTAGCTGCTCTACGTTCGAGAGCAAGTTTCAGAGTCTCCTCTGACATCCATCTTGGTCTTTTCTTTCTTTCCTGTCTTTTCAGTGACCTCTTGCTTTCTTCATGAATGATGTCCTTGATGTCATTCCACAACTTGTGTGGTTTTTGATCACTAGTGTTCAATGCGTCAAATCTATTCTTCAGATGGTGTCTAAATTCAGGTGGGATATACTCAAGGTCATATTTTGGCTCTCATACATTTTCTTCAGTTTCAGCTTGAATTTTCATATGAGCAATTGATGGTCTGTTCCACAGTCGGCCCCTGGCCTTGTTCTAACTGGATGATATTGAGCTTTTCCATCGTTTCTTTCCACAGATGTAGTCAATTTGATTTCTGTGTGTTCCATCTGGCGAGGTCCATGTGTATAGTGGCTGTTTATGTTGGTGAAAGAAGGTATTTGCAATGAAGAAGTCATTGGTCTTGCAAAATTCTATCATTCAATCTCCAGCATTGTTTCTGTCACCAAGGCCATATTTTCCAACTACTGATCTTCTTCTTTGTTTCCAACTTTTGCATTCCAATCACCGGTAATTATCAATGTATCTTGATTGCATGTTTGATCAATTTCTAACTACAGCAGCTGATAAAAATCTCCTATTTCTTCATCTTTGGCCCTAGTGGTTGGTGTGTAATTTTGAATAATAGTCGTATTAACAGGTCTTCCTTGTAGGCATATGGATATTATCCTATCACTGACAGTGTTGTACTTCAGGATGGATCTTGAAATGTTCTTTTTGATGATGAATGCAACACCATTCATCTTCAAGTTGTCGTTCCCAGCATAGTAGACTATATGATTGTCCGATTCAAAATGGCCAATACCAGTTCATTTCAGCTCACTAATGCCTAGCATATCAATGTTTATGCGTTCCATTTCATTTTTGGCGCTTTCCAATTTTCCTAGATTCATACTTCATACATTCCAGGTTCCGCTTATTAATGGATGTTTGCAGCTGTTTCTTCTCATTTTGAGTTGTGCCACATCAGCAAATGAAGGTCCCAAAAGCTTTACTCCATCCATGTCATTAAGGTCAACTCTACTTTGAGGAGGGAACTCTTCCCCAGTCATCTTTTGAGTGCCTTCCAACCTGGGGGGGCTCATCTTCCAGCACTATATCAGACAATGTTCCACTGCTATTCATAAGGTTTTCACTGGCTAATGCTTTTCAGAAGTAGACTGCTGGGTCCTTCTTCCTAGTCTCTCTTAGTCTGGAAGCTCAGCTGAAACCTGTCCTCCATGGGTGACCCTGCTGTTGTCTGAATACAGGTGGCATAACTTCTAGCATCGCAGCAACATGCAAGTCCCCACAGTACAACAAACTGACAGACACATGTGGGATATATGTATATGTATGTGTATGTGTATATACAAGCATATTTATGTGTATAAAGGAGCCCTGGTGGTGCAGTGGTTAAGAGCTTGGCAGCTGACCAAAAGATTGGCCATTTGAATCCACCAGCTACTCCTTGGCAACACTATGGGGCAGTTCTAACCTGTCCGATAGGGTCGCTATGAGTTGGAACTGACTCGACTGAAATGGGTTTGGCAATGGGTTTGTAAGTGTATATGTATGTGTATATATGGGCAGTTTCTGGGTTATGAATAAGATCCGCTACTGTGTCTTTAAGTCTGATTTGTAGGAAGTAGAAACAGGTGCATACTGTTCTGATTTAGCCTTACTTTAGTGCAAGAAAAGGTTCGAAGCCTTTTTTTTTTTTTTAAATAACTTTTATTAAGCTTCAAGTGAACGTTTACAAATCCAATCAGTCTGTCACATACAAGTTTACATACATCTCACTCCCTACTCCCACTTGCTCACCCCCTCTTGAGTCAGCCCTTTCAGTCTCTTCTTTCTTGACAATTTTGCCGGCTTCCCTCTCTCTCTATCCTCCCATCCCCCCTCCAGACAAGAGCTGCCAACACAATCTCAAGTGTCCACCTGATATAATTAGCTCACTCTTCATCAGCATCTCCCTCCCACCCGTTGACTAGTCCCTTTCATTTCTGATGAGTTGTCTTCGGGGATGGTTCCTGTCCTGTGTCAACTGAAGGTCTGGGGAGCATGGCCACCGGGATTCCTCCAGTCTCAGTCAGACCATTAAGTTTGGTCTTTTTATGAGAATTTGGGGTCTGTATCCCACTGATCTCCTGCTCCCTCAGGGGTCCTCTGCTGTGCTCCCTGTCAGGGCAGTCATCGATTGTGGCCGGGCACCAACTAGTTCTTCTGGTCTCAGGATGATGTAGGTCTCTGGTTCATGTGGCCCTTTCTGTCTCTTGGGCTCTTAGTTGTCGTGTGGCCTTGGTGTTCTTCATTTTCCTTTGCTCCAGGTGGGTTGAGACCAATTGCTGCATCTTAGATGGCCGCTTGTTAGCATTTAAGACCCCAGACGCCACATTTCAAAGTGGGATGCAGAATGATTTCATAATAGAGTTATTTTGCCAATTGACTTAGAAGTCCCCGCAAACCGTGTTCCCCAGACCCCCGCACTTGCTCCGCTGACCTTTGAAACATTCATTTTATCCCGGAAACTTCTTTGTTTTTGGTCCAGTCCAATTGAGCTGACCTCCCGTGTATTGAGTGTTGTCTTTCCCTTCACCTAAAGCAGTTCTTGTCTACTGATTAATCAATAAAAAACCCTCTCCCACCCTCCCTCCCTCCCCCCCTCGTAACCACAAAAGTATGTGTTCTTCTCAGGTTTACTATTTCTCAAGATCTTATAATAGTGGTCTTATACAATATTTGTCCTTTTGCCTCTGACTCATTTCGCTCAGCATAATGCCTTCCAGGTTCCTCCATGTTATGAAATGTTTCAGAGATTCGTCACTGTTCTTTATCGATGCGTAGTATTCCATTGTGTGAATATACCACAATTTATTTACCCATTCATCCGTTGATGGACACCTTGGTTGCTTCCAGCTTTTTGCCATTGTAAACAGAGCTGCAATAAACATGGGTGTGCATGTATCTGTTTGTATGAAGGCTCTTGTATCTCTAGGGTATATTCCTAGGAGTGGGATTTCCGGGTTGTATGGTAGTTCTATTTCTAACTGTTTAAAATAACGCCAGATAGATTTCCAAAGTGGTTGTACCATTTTACATTCCCACCAGCAGTGTATGAGAGTTCCAATCTCTCCGCAGCCTCTCCAACATTTATTATTTTGTGTTTTTTGGATTAATGCCAGCCTTGCTGGTGTGAGATGGAATCTCATCGTAGTTTTAATTTGCATTTCTCTAATGGCTAATGATCGAGAGCATTTTCTCATGTATCTGTTGGCTGCCTGAATATCTTCTTTAGTGAAATGTGTGTTCATATCCTTTGCCCACTTCTTGATTGGGTTGTTTGTCTTTTTGTGGTTGAGTTTTGACAGAATCATGTAGATTTTAGAGATCAGGCGCTGGTCGGAGATGTCATAGCTGAAAATTCTTTCCCAGTCTGTAGGTGGTCTTTTTACTCTTTTGGAGAAGTCTTTAGATGAGCATAGGTGTTTGATTTTTAGGAGCTCCCAGTTATTGGGTTTCTCTTCATCATTTTTGGTAATGTTTTGTATTCTGTTTATACCTTGTATTAGGGCTCCTAGGGTTGTCCCAATTTTTTCTTCCATGATCTTTATCGTTTTAGTCTTTATGTTTAGGTCTTTGATCCACTTGGAGTTAGTTTTTGTGCATGGTGTGAGGTATGGGTCCTGTTTCATTTTTTTGCAAAGGGTTATCCAGTTATGCCAGCACCATTTGTTAAAAAGGCTATCTTTTCCCCAGTTAATTGACACTGGTCCTTTGTCAAATATCAGCTGCTCATACGTGGATGGATCTATGTCTGGGTTCTCAATTCTGTTCCATTGGTCTATGTGTCTGTTGTTGTACCAATACCAGGCTGTTTTGACTACTGTGGCTGTATAATAGGTTCTGAAGTCAGGTAAGGTGAGGCCTCCCACTTTCTTCTTCTTTTTCAGTAGTGCTTTGCTTATCCGGGGCTTCTTTCCCTTCCATATGAAATTGGTGATTTGTTCTCTATCCCCTTAAAATATGACATTGGAATTTGGATCGGAAGTGCGTTAAACGTATAGATGGCTTTTGGTAGAATAGACATTTTTACTATGTTAAGTCTTCCTATCCATGAGCAGGGTATGTTTTCCCACTTAAGTATGTCCTTTTGAATTTCTTGTAGTAGAGCTTTGTAGTTTTCTTTGTATAGGTCTTTTACATCCTTGGTAAGATTTATTCCTAAGTATCTTATCTTCTTGGGGGCTACTGTGAATGGTATTGATTTGGTTATTTCCTCTTCGGTGTTCTTTTTGTTGATGTAGAGGAATCCAAGTGATTTTTGTATGTTTATTTTATAACCTGAGACTCTGCCAAACTCTTCTATTAGTTTCAGTAGTTTTCTGGAGGATTCCTTAGGGTTTTCTGTGTATAAGATCATGTCATCTGCAAATAGTGATAACTTTACTTCCTCCTTGCCAATCCGGATACCTTTTATTTCTTTGTCTAGCCTAATTGCCCTGGCTAAGACTTCCAACACGGTGTTGAATAAGAGCGGTGATAAAGGGCATCCTTGTCTGGTTCCCGTTCTCAAGGGAAATGCTTTCATGTTCTCTCCATTTAGAGTGATATTGGCTGTTGGCTTTGCATAGATGCCCTTTATTATGTTGAGGAATTTTCCTTCAATTCCTATTTTGGTAAGAGTTTTTATCATGAATGGGTGTTGGACTTTGTCAAATGCCTTTTCTGCATCAATTGATAAGATCATGTGGTTTTTGTCTTTTGTTTTATTTATGTGATGGATTACATTAATGGTTTTTCTGATATTAAACCAGGCTTGCATACCTGGTATAAATCCCACTTGATCAGGGTGAATTATTTTTTTGATGTGTTGTTGGATTCTATTGGCTAGAATTTTGTTGAGGATTTTTGCATCAATGTTCATGAGGGATATAGGTCTATAATTTTCTTTTTTTGTAAAGTCTTTACCTGGTTTTGGTATCAGGGAGATGGTGGCTTCATAGAATGAGTTGGGTAGTATTCCGTCATTTTCTATGCTTTGGAATACCTTTAGTAGTAGTGGTGTTAACTCTTCTCTGAAAGTTTGGTAGAACTCTGCAGTGAAGCCGTCCGGGCCAGGGCTTTTTTTTGTTGGGAGTTTTTTGATTACCGTTTCAATCTCTTTGTTTGTTATGGGTCTATTTAGTTGTTCTACTTCTGAATGTGTTAGTTTAGGTAGGTAGTGTTTTTCCAGGAATTCATCCATTTCTTCTAGGTTTTCAAATTTGTTAGAGTACAATTTTTCATAATAATCTGATATGATTCTTTTAGTTTCATTTGGTTCTGTTGTGATGTGGTCCTTCTCATTTCTTATTCGGGTTATTTGTTTCCTTTCCTGTATTTCTTTAGTCAGTCTAGCCAATGGTTTATCAATTTTGTTAATTTTTTCAAAGAACCAGCTTTTGGCTTTGTTAATTCTTTCAATTGTTTTTCTGTTCTCTAATTCATTTAGTTCAGCTCTAATTTTTATTATTTGTTTTCTTCTGGTGCCTGATGGATTCTTTTGTTGCTCACTTTCTATTTGTTCAAGTTGTAGGGACAGTTCTCTGCTTTTGGCTCTTTCTTCTTTTTGTATGTGTGCATTTATTGATATAAATGGCCTCTGAGCACTGCTTTTGCTGTGTCCCAGAGGTTTTGATAGGAAGTATTTTCATTCTCGTTGCTTTCTATGAAGTTCCTTATTCCCTCCTTAATGTCTTCTATAACCCAGTCTTTTTTCAGAAGGGTATTGTTCATTTTCCAAGTATTTGATTTCTTTGCCCTAGTTTTTTTGTTATTGATCTCTAGTTTTATTGCCTTGTGGTCTGAGAAGATGCTTTGTAATATTTCGATGTTTTGGACTCTGCAAAGGTTTGTTTTATGACCTAATATGTGGTCTATTCTAGAGAATGTTCCATGTGCGCTAGAAAAAAAAGTATACTTTGCAGCAGTTGGGTGGAGAGTTCTGTATAAGTCAATGAGGTCAAGTTGGTTGATTGTTGTAATTAGATCTTCCGTGTCTCTGTTGAGCTTCTTACTGGATGTCCTGTCCTTCTCCGAAAGTGGTGTGTTGAAGTCTCCTACTATAATTGTGGAGGTATCTATCTCGCTTTTCAATTCTGTTAAAATTTGATTTATGTATCTTGCAGCCCTGTCATTGGGTGCATATATATTTAATATGGTTATGTCTTCCTGATCAATTGTCCCTTGTATCATTATATAGTGTCCTTCTTTATCCTATGTGGTGGATTTAAGTCTAAAGTCCATTTTGTCAGAAATTAATATTGCTACTCCTCTTCTTTTTTGCTTATTGTTTGCTTGATATACTTTTTTCCATCCTTTGAGTTTTAGTTTGTTTGTGTCTCTAAGTCTAAGGTGTGTCTCTTGTAGGCAGCATATAGATAGATCGTGTTTCTTTATCCAGTCTGTGACTCTCTGTCTCTTTATTGGTGCATTTAGTCCATTTACATTCAGGGTAATTATAGATAAATAAGTTTTTAGTGCTGTCATTTTGATGCCTTTTTATGTGTGTTGTTGACAATTTCATTTTTCCACATACTTTTTTGTGCTGAGGCGTTTTTCTTAGTAAATTGTGAGATCCTCATTTTCATAGTGCTTGACTTTATGTTAGTTGAGTCCTTACGTTTTTCTTGGTTTTTATCTTGAGTTATAGAGTTGTTATACCTTTTTGTGGTTACCTTATTATTTACCCCTATTTTTCTAAGTAAAAACCTAACTTGTATTGTTCTATATCGCCTTGTATCACTCTTCATATGGCCGTTCAACGCCTCCTGTATTTAGTCCCTCTTTTTGATTATTGTGATCTTTTACCTATTGACTTCCATGATTCCCTGTTATGTGTATTTTTTTTTTTAATTAATCTTAATTTGTTTTTGTGATTTCCCTATTTGAGTTGATATCAGGACGTTCTGTTTTGTGACCTTGTGTTGTGCTGATATCTGATATTATTGGTTCTCTGACCAAACAATATCCTTTAGTATTTCTTGTAGCTTTGGTTTGGTTTTTGCAAATTCTCTGAACTTGTGTTTGTCTGTAAATACCTTAATTTCGCCTTCATATTTCAGAGAGAGTTTTGCTGGATATATGATCCTTGGCTGGCAGTTTTTCTCCTTCAGTGTTCTGTATATGTCGTCCCATTCCCTTCTTGCCTGCATGGTTTCTGCTGAGTAGTCAGAACATATTCTTACTGATTCTCCCTTGAAGGAAACCTTTCTTTTCTCCCTGGCTGCTTTTAAAATTTTCTGTTTATCTTTGGTTTTGGTGAGTTTGATGATAATATGTCTTGGTGTTTTTCTTTTTGGATCAATCTTAAATGGGGTTCGATGAGCATCTTGGATAGATATCCTTTCGTCTTTCATGATGTCAGGGAAGTTTTCTGTCAGGAGTTCTTCAACTATTTTCTCTGTGTTTTCTGTCCCCCCTCCCTGTTCTGGGACTCCAATCACCCGCAGGTTATCCTTCTTGATAGAGTCCCACATAATTCTTAGGGTGTCTTCATTTTTTTAAATTCTTTTCTCTGATTTTTTTTCAGCTATGTTGGTGTCGATTCCCTGGTCCTCCAGAAGTCCCAGTCTGCATTCTAATTGCTCGAGTCTGCTCCTCTGACTTCCTAGTGCGTTGTCTAATTCTGTTATTTTATTGTTAATCTTTTGGATTTCTACATGTTGTCTCTCTATGGATTCTTGCAACTTATTAATTTTTCCACTATGTTCTTGAATAATCTTTTTGAGTTCTTCAACAGTTTTATCAGTGTGTTCCTTGGCTTTTTCTGCAGTTATCCTACTTTCATTTGTGATATCATTAAGCATTCTGTAAATTAGTTTTTTATATTCTGTATCTGATAATTCCAAGATTGTATCTTCATTTGGGAAAGATTTTGATTCTTTTGTTTGGGGGGTTGGAGAAGCTGTCATGGTCTGCTTCTTTAAGTGGTTTGATATGGATTGTTGTCTCCGAGCCATCACTGGGAAACTAGTTTTTCCAGAAAATCTGCTAAAAAAAAAAATGCAGTCAGATCCCTATCAGAGTTCTCCCTCTGGCTCAGGCTATTCAGATGTTAATGAAGCCGCCTGGGGAGGGTGGGGGAGGGAACAGAGAGATAGGAGAGTAGCACCTCAGAATATAGCCAGAGTTGCTTGTCTTGCTTGGAATGAGTATTATATCTGAGATTCCCGTGGGGTGCATCGCCTATGTGTGCTGGCTGTGTGGAGATTGCCCCCGGGGGGTCTGACCCACTGGAGTCACGGTCAGATCCTCCGCTTCCAGCCCCACGCCCAGGGTCAAGGCTCCCGTACTGGGACGGTGCACTCTCGACTCCAAAATCAGTCATTGCCTCCTGGGGACTTCTCGTCCCTCCAGCCGCGTGGCCTTGCCGCCTCCGAGAACCGGTTGGGCCTCCTCCCGGGGTTAGTTCAGATGGGTGGAGCAGGTCCCTGTGCTTGTGCCGTGACCGATTGGCCCGGCTGGGATGCTGTTCTCCCCGCTCCAATACCAGTCGCTGCCTCCCAGGGACTTCTCCTACCGGCTGCGTCCCACGCCGCCCACGCGATCCGGCTGGTCCCCTTCCCGGGGTTAGTTCAGGGGGGTGGAGCAACTCTCCGTGTTTATGCCGTACCTGCGTCCAGTCCAAATCCCTGCGGGACGGTTCCCCGGCTCGGACTCTGCTCTTTCTGCTCCAAGACCAGTCACTGCCTCCCGGGGACTTCTCCTACCGACTGCGCCCCACGCCGCCCGTGGAACCGGCTGGTCCCCCTCCCGGGGTTAGTTCAGGGGGGTGGAGCCGCTCTCTGTGCTTGTGCCGTACTTGACTGGTACGCTGGCTCCAGGCTCTGGAAACAATCGCTGCTTCCCCGTATTAGTTCGTTCTCCGTCTCTAAATCTGTGTTTGTTGTTCAGGGATCGTAGATTGTTATGTATGTGATCGATTCACTTGTTTTTCCGTGTCTTTGTTGTAAGAGGGATCCGAGGTAGTGTCTTCCTAGTCCGCCATCTTGGCTCCCTTAGTCTCTTTTTGTATGTTAATTAATCCAAGTTTCATTTCTGTCCTAGGCTGGGTTCTCTAGAGGAGCAAAACCAGTGAAGCGTATATATAAATGTATGTAAACAAAAAGTCCATTGCCATTGAGTCAATTCCAGCTCTTAGTGACCCTACAGGGCAGAGCAGAACTGCCCCATAGGATTTCTAAGGAGAGGCTGGTGGATTTTAGCAGCCAACCTTTTGGTTAGCAGCCATAGCTCTTAATCACTGCACCATCAGGGCTCCATAAATGTATATAGAGAGATTTAGTTCAAGGAAATGGCTTATACAAATGTGGAGGCAAGTCCCAAATCCGTGGGTTAGGTGGCAGGCTGGAGGCTTCTCGTGCCTCACATGGCTGCAGGGGCTGACCAACCCAAAATCTCTAGGTCAGGCAGCAGGCTGCTGGTTCATGGGGTTGCAGGAGCTGGTGAATCCAAAATCTGTAGGTCAGGCACCAGGCTGAAGGCTTCTCACATCCCAAGAACTGGAGGTCAGAGGATGACTAGGTGAATGCAGGATCGAGAGGGAGTGAGCTTTTCCAGAACATTTGTTTATATCATGAATGCAGGCTACACCTCCAAGGAAACTCCTCTTCCAGCTGAATGGCTGCTCATATCAGATCAGAAAATGAGAGGTGATATATTGTATCTGCCAAACCACTGAGAATTATAGCTTAGCCAAGTTAACACATAACATTAACTGTCACACTAGCCTTTCCTCTTTGGGAAAGTTACTAATGCCTCTCAGCCTCTACTGTTTCATATGTAAAATTAAGATAATCATCTGATTTCAGACAATTGTGAGCAAGAGCTTGGGGGAGATCCAAGCATCACCAGTAAGTTGATGATGGTTGTGGCTATCGAAGAACACAAGATTTCCTGAGGAGATTGTGCATAGTGAGAAGAGAGACAATGTAAATACACAGCCCAGAGGGGGAAGAAAAAAGGCTCAAATCCAAACAGATCTGTATGTTAATATTACATTAGTTAATACTGTGTGACCTTGGGCAGATTACTTAATCTTTCTATGTCTCAGTTTTCTTATCTATAGAATGGAAATATTATCCTCCTTATAAGGTTTTTGTAAAACCTGGTGGCACAGTGGCTAAGAGCTACGGCTGCTAACCAAAAGGTCGGCAGTTCAAATCCACCAGGTGCTCCTTGGAAACCCTATGGGGCAGTTCTACTCTGTCCTATAGGGTTGCTATGAGTCGGAATTGACTCTACGACACTGGGTTCGATTTTGGTTTGGTGTAAGGTTTTTATGCGAATTATGAGAGAACATATTTAAAGCACCTAATATTGCACTAACAAAATAAGCAGTCAATACACAGTGTATCGAAGGATTTTATCTGTATAGCTAGCAATATATAAGAAACGGGGGGAAAACACAAAGGAGATTTAAAAAAAGTGGCACAGATGGAGAAGTGAAACTAGGAAAATGTAGTGACATAGGAACCAGGGGAAGTCAGAGTTTCAATAAAATAGTGGTCAGTAATGTCAAAGTTCAAATGGTATATGGTATGCCTGACTCCAGCCATGGTCTTTTCAATCACCTCATATGCATGTGAAAGCTGGACAGTGAAAAAGGAATACCAAAGAAGAATTGACACATTTGAATTATGGTGTTGGCAAAGAATATTGACTATACCATGAACTGCCAGAATGAACAAATCTGTCTTAGAAAAAGTACAGCCAGAATGCTACTTAGAAGCAGGGATGGCGATACTTCATTTCATGTACTTCGGACATGTTATCAAGAGGGATCAATCCTTAGAGAGGGACATCATGCTTGATAAAGTAGAAGGTCAGCAAAAAAGAGGAAGAGTCTCAACCAGATGGATTGACACAGTGGCTGCAACAATGGGCTCAAGCATACCTACTGTTGTGAAGATGGCACAGGACTGAGCAACGTTTTGTTCTGTTATACTTAGGGTTGCTGTGGGTCAGAACCAACTCAATGGCATCTAACAACATCTAACAGCAGTGTCAAAGCTGCACAGTATTCAAGACTAAGGACCTAGAAGAGTCTTTTTCACTTAGCATTGGGAACCTTAAGAAGAACAGAGTCAGGGAGGGCTGGAGAGGAGCAGACTTCTATGATTTGTAAGATGAATGAGGGTTGAAGAAGTAGAAATAGTGAGTGCAGACAAATCTTAAAAGAAGCTTGACTGGGAAGGAGATGAGCAATATGAATGTCTACAAATGTCAAGAGAGGATTTTGTTGTTTATGAGAAAGTCTTAGAAACATAGAAATGAAGAACAATAGTGAGGGAGACTCTATAGGAAGTGAAAAGATGGCTGATGCAGTAAGATGGCTGAACACGCAGGCCTTGTGCACAAGAGTATGAATCAGCATTAGAAATAAGGAAGGTATCTTCCACAGAGAAGGCAGGAAAGGCTAAGTTATCAGATGTCTTATAGCCTCTACCTCAGCATAAGCACCTTATACTTAAGTCCAGAGGTTTTATCTTATCCATGTGTGTGTAGTCCAGGGCCTTATGGATATCTGGGTGGCCTTCACACTCTTGGGAATTATTTGCATACTGGCACTTAAGCTTCTGGACACAATCAAAGAAAAGGGTATTTAGAGAGCCTTAGGATCAACACTTGGCTTAGAACAGAGGTTCAGCAGTGAGTGCTCCTAACTAAGGTCAAGGCAGACTGTAGTCTCTGGGTCCCATTGTGCTCAAAGTCTTTATGGTCAACACTAGGTCCCTAGGAACATGGAGAGTTATTGGCATAGCCTTCTAGGACCAGCCCTGTGCAAGCCTCTAGACAATTTTATGAAGAGTCTTGTCTTCATATCTAGTAAGGGAGGAGGTGGACCCAGTCTGTCTCCTGGGGCCCATGGAGCTCTGGAAACTCAGGAGCCAATCAACTGAGGACCAAGAGCAGAGCTGTATCTACCAGAATGTAAACTCCATGAAGGCAGGTGCTTTGAATGCCCTCTTCAGTTCTTGGCGTATATTGAAAAATGAAGTGAATGGAAGCAAGCCCACCACAGCATCATCACAGCAGCAATGGTGATGGCCATAGTGAGCTCTTGATGGACAGCCCACACATGAGATCAGAGAAGCACGAAAGTCCTGGTGTTCTGCATCTTTTGCAATGCAGAAGCAGCACTGGGAAGCTCTGCAGAGACACTGACAGAGTCAGGAGCAGCTTATAAGGGACCAGCAGGAGCAGTACGTTCTGAGACCCACAACAGTATTCAGGGTCAGTCTCAGTAAGCTCCCCAGGGAATGACACCAGGAGAGATGCCTTGGGGGCAGCTCAGTATATTTAAGAGCATGAGGATTTAGAGTGAAACAGTGATCGCAAAGCACTCAGCACAGTGTGTGAAAAATTGTTTAGCTTTAGAAAGAGCTTCATTTCTGTTGCCCTCAGCACCTTGACAGAGCAAGTGCCCAATCACTGTGGGCAAAATGTACAGTGTTTGCACAGAGGCCAGTATAGTTCCATAGGAGGGTGCACTAAGGTGGTTATGACAATTATTTGACCCAAAGAATGTGAGTGATAGTGAATGTAAATGCCAATGCTGTCAGCTTGAATCAGTACATATCAGGAGTAATGATCCATTGACTTCTGGGTAAGGAGAGAAAGTTATGATGTTGTGACTATATTATGATTTCTTGGAATTTTTATTGCTTTTCCCATGCATTAATATAATAATAAGAAGCATGAATCATTTGCTTCTGGACTGCATGAAGCTGTAGGCTGAGGAATTGATCATTTGATGTCAGAAAGTCATTTGTGAAAGAAAAATAACCAGGACAGTGCTATGGCATTTACCAACACATCCTTCAGATTTGGAGCTCTCCACATTAGGTGATTTGTCTCTGGAATCATTTGGTTCCTGCTTGGGATGAACATTTGTCATATTAGAAAGCCTGTGTGCAAAGTCAATCAAGTGTGATCACTTAAAATATATTTTAAAAAAGAACACTTAAGTATTATATTCAACAAACATATTTTGTGCCTACTTTATATGCCAAGCTTTGTTCTAGGTATTAGAGTATAAATATTCATATCACACATTCCCTGCCATCAATACATTCACGTAGTAGCAGCAGACAGAACCAAATAAATGAATTATTGGGAGTCAATATGGTAAATAGTAAGCTTAATGATAGATGATACTTTGGATATTATAGGAACTCACAGGAGATAATCTTAACACACTTGAAGAACCATGACAGATAGTATCCTCTGAATGTTAAAAGTTCAGCAGGAATCAACTCCAAGTAAAAAAAGATAGCATGAGCAAATTCATATGTGAGAAATAGCATAGCGTTGGGGTAGTGAGGAGAGGGGGCAACCAAAAGGAGTTAGCTGTTGCATACCTTGCAAGGCATGGAATGCTAGGAGACAAATCTGGAGGGAGGCAGAAGTTAGACCATTGTGAGTGTTGTATGTCATGTTGAGAAATGTGGCCTTTGTCTTTTAAGTGAACACCATTGAAACCATGGGAAGCCATTTAAGAGTGTTAAAGCAGAGTTAACACATAACCATATTTATTTGTCTTTCATGTGTGGTAAGCTCAGAGAGATTCTTATAATTGGGGTGAAGTAGACTGGATACTTCGCTCAGGGGAAAGATTCCCCTGTGACCATCTCTAACCATTTATGGACAACACTCCTCTTCTTTTTTTGTTCTTCTTGGAGAGTACCATTAGGCAACATCCTGCATTCTTGTTCATCTTACAGATATCTGGTATTCTCTTGTGACTGGGGAATAGTGATGTTCATATCATTTAAATACACATATATTTTTTTTTTAGTTTTTAATCTTTGTCAGACATTTGGGAGGCAATAACCCTAACATGGATACTAATAGTGTTCAGATCATCCTGGGGATTTCTCAGGGTTGAATATTATAAGATGGCAAGAGACCCCTGAGAAGTTAAGACAACTGAACAGAACCCTTGAAGAGGAACAGAATTGAGGGCAAAGGTTGGAAGTGCAGGAATATTCCATCTTTCTTAAAACTCTCTAAATGTTTTTCATAGAAAATGGGTTGTTATGGCCTCAGAAGGAGATAAGCTAGAATGGAATTGTGAAATGTTAAGGAGAATTTATATATATATATACACATGCATATATATATGATACAATAACATATGTATTATATTATATTTAAGTAGGTATATTTACATACACTTATATAAATTATAAGTATACTTTATATACTATTATATTAATTCATCCATTTATTCAACATACATTTACTGAGTACTTTGTACCGGACACTGTGTTTGGCATTGGAGATATAAAAATGAACGAACAAACACTACTTTCTCATGATAATCCAGGGAGGAAAGATAAACTAAACAAATAGCCACACAAATGATTACAAATTTAATAAGCACATGGAGGAAATTATAGGATGTAAAGAGTTGTATACTTATATAAAGTTTAAGTATTCTTTATATACGCCCTGGTGGCACAGTGGTTAAGAGCTCTTCTGCTGACCAAAGTGTTGACAGTTTGAATCTACCAGCCACTTCTTGGAAACTCTATGGGGCAGTTCTACTCTGTCCTGTAGGGTCGCTATGGGTCAGAATTGACTCGACGGCAATGGGTTAACGTGTTATTAAGTATATATGTTATATATATATATATCTTTATAAAAATTTAAGCCTATATTTGGGCTTATATTGCCTCCATCTACAATGCAGGTAGGCATTCAGAGATTAAAACAAAAATATCCTAAGATTCTGCAACTTCTCAAAGGTTTCTAGGTAACTAACAGAGAGTGAAAGAAAAAAAAAAAAAAACTAATGTAGAAGTGGCTTAAGAAAATAACTCCGATATCTGTGAGGAGAGTGGATTTAAAGATATGGGAATAGAAGGAGGAAAACCAGTCCAGCCAGGAATGATGAGCGCCTGTGCTAGGTCAGAGGAGATAGGGCTGGAGAGCAACAACGAGGAGTGGGTTTATGAAATTTTAGAAGGTAAACTTGATGAGTCTTGGTGACTAATTGGATTTGGAGAGTAAAAAGACAATTCCCAGTTTTATAACTGGTTGACTAGTTACATAATTTTGCCAACAAAACCCGCCCCCCCAAAACCAAACCTGTTGCCATCGTGCTGATACCAATTCATAGCGACTCTATCGGACAGAGTAGAACTGCGCCATAGAGTTTCCAAGGAGCACCCAGTAGATTCGAACTGCTGACCTTTTGGTTAGCAGTTGTAGCTCTTAACCACTATGCCACCAGGGTTTCCTGGCGTTAGGTATTTCAGGAGCAGAGGCAGATTTGGAAGGATGGTACAAGTTTCACTTAGGATTTGTCACATCTAAGTTGCCTGTGGGGTATACGAGTGGAGACTTCCAGGAGGCAACTGCATATATAGATCAAGAGAGACACCTGGCCTCAAGACAAAGATGTGGGAGTCTTATGCAGGTCATAGTTGAACATATGAAAGTGGATGGAACTGGCCAGAAGAACATAGAGTGGGAAGAGCAATGGTATAAGAGAAGCCAAAGGATTGTACTAGAACCATAACCAGGACACCAAAGTACTAATCCTGTGGTTTTTATTTACTGGGCTAACCATTTCCTTGTCCAGGTGTATTTTTAGTCTTCCCAATTTCTGTAGCATGTGCTAATTCATCTATTTATTAAACCCACATTTGCTGAGCACTTACTTTGTACCAGACCCTGTGTTTGGCATTAGAGATATAAAAATTAGTCAACAGACATTATTTCCGTATGATAATACAGGGAAGAAAGATAAACTAAACAAACAGTCACATGAATGAATACAAATTTAATAAGCACATGAAGGATGAAATGAGATGTAATGCCTAAAAGGACCTAATCAGTACTGGAGAATTTGTGAAAGTGATATTTAGCCTGAGACCAGAAGGTTGAATGAGAATAAACCAGGTGAAAAGATGTTTCAAGAGCACTCCTGGCAGAAGGAACCTCAAAAGTGATGGGGGTGAGACATTGAATGGGTAAGCAACTAAAAGAGGCCAGTGTGGCCAGAGCATGGTGAGTGAAGAAAGGAGTGGCATGATGGGTGTTACTAGGGAAGTAAGACAGATCCCAACTATCTCTAAAACTAAGTTATCAAGAACCATCATAGATCAAGTCAAATAGTCAAGTATGAGATCTCAGCCCTGTTGGAATCAGGTGTTAGTAGCACCAAAGTGCATGTTAAACTAAGCAGGATGGCAAATAAAGATTTCATACAGGCAGGGAAGGCTGTGCTCACCTTACATGGTAAAGCGGGACCATCCATATGACTCTATAAGATGAAATCTTGCAAAGTGATCTTAATAACCAGTGGGAAAAATTAGTTGTTCTGTGACCTTAATAAAATTTGTCAATATCTTGAAGATTTTTATACTCTGTTATACATTTAGGAAAATGAAAAAATAGTAAAACTAATATTTATTATGCTATAATTTAAAACATTAGAAACTAAGAATTAGACTGTTATATTTATTTGTAGAAAAATTAATTGAGTAGTTTGTATAGTGCTTGTCTTCTTTTTTTCTCATCGTGTAATATGGACCAAGCATTTGTCATATTTCTTGGTGAATTGTCATACTCCTTCCTAAGTTTGAATCAGCTCCTAACATTTTATCCTTTGGGTTTTTAATGTCATGAAATGTCTCCGAGAGTTCCTTTACATGAAATTCTTGATGGCATCGTTTCTTCTAGAATATATCCATCCTTTTTACCACAATCACCGTCCTCATTGATGTGGATAAGTTTCTCTTCCCTAAGTCCCTTCTGGCTGCATTTTTAGAGTCTCTTGAACAGAGGCAGTGCCAACATTCTCATGGTCAGCTGTTTCTTCTGTAACTCCATTTGTATTCACTTCAAATTTCACTTCCAGTATTGAAATATTTTTTATTCTTTGCTGCATTTTCATCTTTGTTGGTCAGTTACTTCTTTCAATTATTCATTGTTTGGGTAAAATTTTACATGGGTTTATCATTGGGAGACAAGGAAGCAACACAGCTACATACTTTGCTGTTTGTGTGTGCGAGGAATCACACGTGCACAGTAACCGATCCTAGATAAACTTTGAAGGAAGTGATGTGATTAGTCACTGATCATTATGTGTGTCTATTATTTGTGTAGGGATCTGTGGACTGAAAAGCTAGTGGTAAGGTTTGTACTGTATGTAATTACTGTTAGTAAACCATAGTAATTGATATTCAAACTGTATTGTTGACTATAAAAAAGTTTTGAAGCAAGTGCCACATACAGGAAAGAAGAGGTGCAAGCATTATAGAAACCTCACCTGACTAAATTATGGAATAACCCTAAACTATAAAGATGCCTCAAACCCTTTTCCTTTTATGACTGTAGTAAGGTGTCCCTGACTATGTACAGTTACTAGTAGAAGGTTCATCATTTTAGTTCATGGAGACTGTAGTACTTCCGATGCTATATTTTAGATATTTTGTAACTGCTGAGGAAGAGATAGCCCTGACCTTACGTTACAGAAAATGTCTCATGTGCATACAAATGAATTGAAATTCTGAAGAAAATAATGGTGATGTTGGTGACAACAAGGAAAATGATGACAAAGACAATCATTTAGGATCATTTCACTTTTTTTTCCCCCAAAACATTCAATTCCCCATTGGCTACCAATGTAAGTCTGTAGTCTGAAGTTAAGATATTTCACAATATGACTTCAAAAATCATTTTCATTCCTTATAAAAATCATAGAATCTCAGCTGTGAGTAAATATCTTTAAAGGTCATCAAATTAAACCACTCATCCAATACTTGAGTCCCCTCTGCAGCACCCCTAGTACGTAGGCATTCTGATACTTTTTTAAATACCTCCAGTGCTGGGAAACTCTTTTCCCAAAACAGCTATTGTAATATGACTACTGGAAAATTACTGATTATATCCAAATATTTCTCAATAGATTCCAGTCCATTCCTCAGTCCATCATGCAGCTGTGTGGCAAGGTGGTTTTACATGTAGGCTTTGAAGCCAGTGTTCAGGTAGGTAGAACTTCCTAGCTGTGCAACTGTGGATAAGTTTCATAATGTCTAGGTTTTGTTATTTTTGAATTTGGGTTACTGATAGAACCTAACTTGTGGGGTTGCGGTGCATAAATGATGAGTAGACGTTAAAAAAAAAGACGTTAGCTGTTACTATTTTCCTTTTACGCATACCCCGTTCTCCAGCAAACTGAATTATTTGCTTTTCCTCATCCCCTCCCTGCATTTCAGTGCTTCCCTGGTTTTGGTCATAAGGCTCACCTCCTTTCTTCCATTTGTTGAAATAGTTTACTGAAATATTCCTTTGGCACAGAGGCTTTTGAGATGCGAGAAGAAAGTATTTAGCAGTAGGCCTGCAACCCATTCTTTCCTGTTTCCTGAGGGGTATCCCTGGGAAGGAAAGTGATCAGATCAAATTTCATAAACATGCTAATGTTGGGCTTCCTGATAAACTTGTTCCTTTTCTATGGAATGCTTTTTGCAGGATGTACCTTATTTGTTTAGGACTGCTTATGGTAAATAAACTTGGAATCTATGGATTTAAGGGGCATGAATTCCAGGAAAACGTCATGTAAGCTATGTAGCTAAGTACAAAATGGAGATGTTTCCTAACTGAAAGAACACTGTTTTGTGTAATGATATAGCCACATGCATCACTTAGATACTTCATGTTTAAAACCGGGGTCAGAGCAGGTCCCAAAGTGGAAAGGACCCGGGAAACTACAGTGGAGGTCTTAAATCTTTCCTTGCTTCTTCTGTGCCTTGTGATTGTTTATATCTTTGACGTTATTACTGTTAAGTAAAGCTTAATATTGAGCAATTTGGACTTGATATTACTATCCTGTGTGTTATTTCAGATGTGTCTTTTCCTTCATACTAACTCTAAGCTTCTTAAGAGACGGACAGTCCTTTACTCAGCGATTGTAACCGACACATCTTACATGGGGTAGTCGTTCAAAGCTACCTCATGACTATCTGATGTGCACCAGACACAGAACCAGGGGCTTTTCAAAAACTAAATAAATCTACTGAACAGCCCTATGAATCAGATATTATTAATCCACTTTATGGAAGATAAAATTGGGGTTCCAATAGTTCAGTTAACTTGCCAGTGTCCCAGAGCTGTTAAGTAACTGAGCTAGCTTATATCCAAACACAGGACAAAATGCCTCCAAAGCCCGTGTTCTTTCCACAACCATCAGATATCTGTGGAACATGCTCAGGATCTAAAAGTAGGATTAGAAACCATCTCTAGGCTCACAAGAAGAATTCTATAGTCAATTGATTGATCCACTGTTATAACTCATTTCCAGGATTACATTTGTGAGTAACTCTTAATGCGGACCATTCAGTGCAGTAGGAAGGGTGGGACAATTACTCATAGGGTTCCATTATAAAATTCACTTAACTTTATTAGGACCTCTCTGGATTATTTACAAGGATTTATGAAACAATCAGCTCTTCGATTGCTTTTCCTAAATCTATGCAATTATTTTCAAAAAGAGCCCACACTACTCTCTCCATGAGATCCCTTGTTTCTGCTTCTAAAGAAAGAGGAAAAAAATACATGTGTAGTTTTTATGGAAACCCTGGTAGCAAAGTGGTTAAGAGCTACGGCTGCTTAACCAAAAGGTCGGCAGTTCAAATCCACCAGGCATTCCACAGAAACCATATGGGGCAGTTCTACTCTGTCCTATAGTGTCGCTATGAGTCGAAATCGACTCGACGCAATGGGTTTGGTTTTTTTTTTAATACTTTGTACTGGGACCAAAAAGAGTGATTAAGGTATCTAAGAAAGACTGTTTTTGTGATTGTCCTCTGAGAATTTCTCTGTTGCCATAATAAAATATACTTGGACTTGAACAAGTCCATTATTTTTCCTAATGCAGTACAGAAGGCTACAACTGCATGGCTTTCCTGTACTATATTGTTTGTCCTACAAAAGTGTTTGTAGCTTAAATTTCTCAATCTGTTCTTTGGAAACAAGGACAAGGGTTTTAATAGTATCTTCGTCATGGGGTCTTTATGAC
The DNA here is from genome assembly GCF_024166365.1 of Elephas maximus indicus. Classification (NCBI taxonomy): domain Eukaryota; kingdom Metazoa; phylum Chordata; class Mammalia; order Proboscidea; family Elephantidae; genus Elephas; species Elephas maximus. The sequence goes on along the minus strand of NC_064827.1, from coordinate 41,223,590 downwards.
AACTCATTCAGTGAGGATTAAATGAATAAATGCATGTAAATTGCTAAAAAATAGTATCTGGCATATGAATGGTGCTCCACTAAAAAAAAAAAAACAAAACCAACTAAACCCAGTGCTGTCGAGTCGATTCTGACTCATGGTGACCCTATAGGACAGAGTAGAACTGCCCAATAGTTTCCCAGGAGCCCCTGGTGGATTCGAACTGCTGTCCCTTTGATTAGCAGCCATGGCATTTAACCACTATGCCACCAGGGTTTCCATGGTGCTCCATGCGTGTTGCTATTATCATTATTGTTATCATTGCTTTATCTACTTCTAAATTCACCTCCTCTTAGAAATAGAAGAACTCAGAGAATAAAAATGTTACAGCAGGAAAAACTGTGTATTACAGCTCTGGTTCTATTATTTAATTGTCTGGCCAACAAAGAGTTAAATTATTCTTCTCTCCTAACTCATTTCAGAAGTTTCCAGGAGCAAAGCCAAGGGGAGTTTCTAAAGGCCTTGAAGAACTAAACTTTTTACCTCACTGGTTCTAGGTAACATAGTGGTAATGATAAACGCTGAGGAAGTGACCCATGTGGTCTGGGTAGGAACTCTTTGACCTTCTTCTGAGCTCATGCCCTGGTGGGTCATAGGCCTGGCCGATAAGTTCATTGAATTATTAGGAAAGTAAATTTTGTTAAAAAGTGGTAAAAGGTTGGCTAAGGGAAGGCTGCATCTCATTTAGATTAATGAGTCCTGGTATTTGAACAACTGCATATATATCTGTCTGGAGAATACTGTGGAGAAGAGTAATTGTGGTAGAACAGAATCAAGTAGGCAGGATTTTCTCCTGATTAACTCTCCTCTATTATGTAAATGTCCTCCACTATGATGATTTTATCCATAGTTCCTGAATTTTCTTAAGAACACAAGTCATCTGCTTACTATTTTCTCTTAGCTTAGTCTTTTTTAAAAATATACTAATTATGAATGCAGTGTTCCACTTATTTTTTGTTTTATAATCTTTTTTAAGCAAAATAATGATGTTTTTATCTGTCACCTATCCTTAAATGAAAAAAAGGTATATTTAGGTTGATGTTTGCCAACAGTTGTGGATAGTTGTAGTATGTATTTTTTTTTCCCCCTTCACTAGGAACTGTTAGAAAACTGTCAGTTTTATAAATTAACCAAAAAAAGCAAACCTGTTGCTGTTGAGTGGATTCTGACTCATAGCAACCCTAAAGGACAGAGTAGAACTGCCCCATAGGGTTTCCCAGGAATGGCTGGTGGATTTAAACTGCCAGGCTTTTGGTTAACAGTCAAGCTCTTAACCACTGCACCCCCAGTGCTCCTTTGTAAATTAGAAGGTGGTTTAAATACAAGTCCTCATATCAAATGCTGAGTGTCTAAAAAAGTCAGTTGTTTGGTTTGGCTGTGTTATATATAGACAGGGTGATAAATTCTGTTAATTAGTGTCCAGCTCCAGGAGTTTAGAGAGAAAGATTTTAATCAGAATTACTCTACTTTTACTCTGTTTCTGGCATCAGGACATAAAAACGGAAAAGGGAGCTTTAGGAATGAATGGAGACTATATGAGCCTTAGGAGCAGTACAGACTCTTTGTCCTCATTCCTTCTTATACTTGACTATACAGCTCTGTGTGTGATGTCAGCATCTATCCCAGGCTTTGGTGTGTTAGTGGGAATTTCATCCCCTGACCATACGTAGAAATAAAGGCACTGGCAGTGGAAAAGGTGGGTTGAAATGTCTTTGTCTTCTTAAGGATGCATGTCCTAGAAATTAAGAGGTTGGCTGCTAGCCCTTTGGTCAGCAGGGGACATGTTTCTGAAACAAAAGTTTACAGTGGACTTGGAAAACTCTTCTTTAATCTCCCTGCCCTAATTCACAACTTTTACTGCAAATGGCTAGGGAGAAATTTCCTGGGATATTATATTACTGACTAGTATATGTAGTTAAGGAGCCCTGGTGGCACAGTGGTTAAGCTCTTAGCTGTTAACTCACAAACAGAAAAATGAATTGTTCAGTTGAAGAAGTTTTCCCTATCCCCATGAATTTTGCTGAGAAAATAGTAGAAGTGAGGTTAGAAAGCAGAGAATATTCAATACTGCACACTCTTGGTGCTTACATCCATGCCTCTGTTGGAATCCAATTAAAAACTGAGTCAAAGCTAAGTAAAACTGTAATCTACTTCCAGCTCAAGTTCTGATAAGATCAAAGAGATTTAACAGTTGATATCATGGGGCCCTGGTGCACACTGGTTAAGTGTTTGGCTGCTAACCAAAAGGTCAGCAGTTCAAATCCATCAGCTGCTCCTTGGAAACCGTATGAGGCAGTTCTACTCTGTCCTATAGGATTGCTATGAGTCAGAATCAGCTCAACAGAGTTGGTTTGTTTTGTTTTTATCATGCGGGAAGATGTGAATAAGGCTTAACCCTGTTTGAAAGCAGAGGTAAATTGAATCTGATTTGGTGGGAACAAAACAAAATGAAATAAGATCAGACATCAGTCTTTACTGTTATTTTTGCCATACACTAAAAGCTAAGACATGGAGAGAACTAGAAAAACATGAAATATAATCAAGACAAACAATCAGTAGAAGTAGAACTACAGAAGAACCAAATATTGAAATTAACAAACACTTTAAACAACTCCTACAAATGTGTCAAAATTTTATGGAAAAAGATGAATAAAATGGGTAAAGAGTTCAAGAATTTCTGGAAAGAAATGTTCAGTCTAACAAAAGGATCATACTGAAATTCTATAATGAAAAATTCCATTTAAGAAATAAAAAATTTCTTGCAGAACTTAAATGGCAAATTGGTCACAACAAAAGAAAAGATTCAAAGATCTGTGAACCTGAAGATAGGCTAATAGCAATTATAAAAACTGAAATACAAAAAGAAAAAAAATGCAAACAAAACAAAAACAATGATGGGGTGGGGAAACTGAACAGAGAATAAATGACTTATGGCACAAAAAAATAAATGGCCTATGGAGATAATATTAAAATAATATACATGCAATTGGAGTCCTTGAAGAAAGGGAGAGTGGAACAGAAACAAAAAAATTTGAAGAAATAACAGCAGAAAATTCTTCAGCTTTTATGAAAAAAAATCAAGCTACTTACCCAGGAATCTATCAACCTAGAATCTATACCCAGCAAAATCTCTTTTAAAAAATGAAGGTGAAATATACCCATTCCTCACTTATTGACATGGTTAGGTTCCAAAGACCAGGTCATGTGAAATCGGTGTTATGCAAAAATGGAGGATGACCACATCAGATCACAAAATGCAGAATGACTGCATCATTACGTAACTGCCAAGTTACATCTTACATAACTGCCAAGCCACTGAGAATCATGGCCCAGCAAAGTTTACTCAAAACCTTAACCATCAAAGCCAGTGTTACTCTACCTTGTACCTCGGTGTTCATTACTGCCAGATTTATGTTGTGAATGCACACAATAGTTGGATTGTAAACTTTTTACTGTTGTAAATAAGAAATGTCAGATAATGAGACAATTGATAAGTGAGGCACCTACTCCTAACCACGTTGATAAGTGAGGAGAGGGTATATATAGATAGATATAGATATATACATATAGATATAGATATACCAGTTTCACTTAAGAATTTCTGATCAAGTAATAGAAATCATTAACCTTATTAAATCTTATGTCTTGAATACACAACTTTTTAATAGTCTGTGTGATAAAATGGGAAGTGTACATAAAGTTCTTATGCTGCATATAAAAATGTAATGGTTGACTCAAGGAAAAGTAATTGTGTGACTGAATTTTGGGCTGAACTAGCCACTCTTCCCATGGAAAACCATTTTTTAATTGAAAAGATAACTGAATGAAAATCTAAGGTTATTCTGACTTTGCTATTTGGAAGACATTCTCAAAAATTAACAAAGTAAATCTGTTAAAAACAAACAAACAAACCAAACTTTAGCGCCAGAAAATTGCTGATAGTATTGGTTCTCAATGATAATATTTAAGGTTTCGAGCAAAAATTAGAATTTTGAAAACTTGTAGTACATGATTATGAGCTTTACAACCAATATTAAAGGCTTTTCCAATAAAATAGGTGGTGATATTAACAAAGTATGACTTTTTGATATTATTTAATGGCATGGATTAACATTTGAAACATCTGCATAACTCACTGAACCAATTTTTTCAAATGACCAATGCATGATATTACAAAATCCTTTGAAAGTAAAAGATAGATCAAAGGATTTTAATGTGACAGAGTTTGAAAAATTCATTGATATAGTTTCAGATTCCATATTGCAAATGAACTTTAAGAAATAATCACTTGCTGAGGTTTTCTGTATTTGAAAAGGCTATTAAAATATTCTTCTGTTTGCCAACCACATATCTATTCGGAGCTGGATTTTGTTTCATGCATTTTAACCAAAACAGTATATCAAAGTAGACTTAATGCAGCTGTCTTCAGGTAAGTCAGAGTAAAGAGATCAGAAAAAATGTAAAACAATGCCATTCTTTTTGCTGAGATTTTTTGTTTCAGAAAATAGTTATTTTTCATAAAAAATTGCTAGTCATGTTAACATGTTATGGGTTTGTTTTTAAAACAAACAAATGAATGTATTTTTAACAATGCTGAGTTTTAATTCTTAATACAGAAAAAAATGATAGACGTAACTACACCCACTTCTCACTTATTGATGTGGTTAGGCTCTAAAACCCAGGTTGTTATGGAAAAATTGGCATTATGAAAAAATGGAGGATGATCACATCAGATCACAAATATTATGTGGGACACCATGTCCCTCTGGACCCGAAAGGCAAAAATGTAGGTGGGCACTGTGTGTTTCACTGGTCATGAAAGGGTTACTGTCAGGCATATGTCATTAATGCACTAAATAGTTGGATAGTAGATTTTTACTATTGTCATAAATGCAAAATGTTAGATAACAAGATAGCAGTGAGGAGGAGGTACATATAAAAATGCTATTTGAGGCCCTCAATAATTAAAGTGTAAAGGGTTTCTGAGAAGAAAAAATTTGGGAACTGCTGTGCTAGGACAATCACATGTTGAAATTTTACATGTTGAATCCAACCTCTCAAACAACTATTTATTTATATTGTACCCTAGATCCCCAAACCCGCAAGTGCTTCCCTCCTCTTAAGTCCTATGAAACTTCATTTGTACAACATCACTTACTACCATTTATTATGTATTCTTATGCCTCCTGTTATGGTTAATTTTATGTGACAACTTGGCTAGGCTACGGTCTACAGCTGTTTGGATAAACACTAATCTAGATGTTGCTGTGAAGGCATTTACACGTGATTAACATTTACAGTTAGTTGGCTTTAAGAAAAGCAGATTACCCTCATAATGTGGGGGGGCTGCATCCAATCAGTTGAAGGCCTTAAAAATGGAGGTTTCCTGAAGGACAAGAAATTCTGTCTCAAAACTGTAACATAGATATTCTGTCAGAGTTTCCAGCTTCCACCTGGACTACAGATTTCAGACTCAAGAGTGCTAGGGTTTCCAGCAGCCTGCTGCCTGACCTATGGTTATGTATATACATACATACACACACGTATATAAAATAACATATATAAAATAACTTACATATGTATGTAATAACTTGTTCATTCTGTTATACATAAAATAACTTATTTGTTCTGTTGGTTCTCTTTTTGTGGAGAACACTGACTAATAAATACACTTACACTCACCCATTAAATTTCCTACTAGAATGTAAGCTTCATGAGTGTAGAATCTGTCTGATTTATCTTTGTACCCCAAATGTGTCCATCAAAGTTCTAGCACTAAATAAACACTTGTTAAATTAACACATGAAAATGGTCTTGGCACCTTTGCATTGCCGTGTTTCTTCACTGTATTTCATCACTAGACTCTGACTCAGATGGCAGGCACATCACACTCTTTCCTCTGTCACATGTTTCTCTTTTGAAAAAATAACAGATATCATTTCTCAAATGAATCAGAGGACAGAGGATCAATGCCCAAAGTGTCTGGGAACCCAGACAACATCTAAGAAATCTATGATTTTAGTTACTGTAGAACATATATGAGAAAGAAATACAGAAAGAAACAGTAAAAAGACAATCTCATCTACTTCACAATCACATATAATTTTTACCTCCCATATCCATATTCTTAATGTGAGTGGAAATGAGTGAGGGGTCATTGGGAATGATTGAACAAAAAATTAGAGCCATCAGTGAACCCTGACAGATAATTTCAAGGTGTTACTGTAAGTGTCATTATTCAAAAGAAATTTAATTTTTCTCCATTTATTTAAAGCATCTGTTCATGTGTTCAATTCAGTAAAAACATCAGAGTTCTGATTAATTTCCCCAATCTTATGCAAGCAATTGTGCAGATCTTAGGATCACAGTGACCGGTAGAAGGTAGCCTATCACTACAGGGAACCCTTTTTTGGACTCCAAATCTTCGTTGCATTTATTTTTCAATAAAAAAGTTTTTTTTTTCTTTTTTGGTATAATTCAATCTCTTAGTATTTGATTTATGTGTTTGCTGCAGTGTTTTACTGTGAAAATAGAACAGTTGGCCGCGTATCACCTTCTGTTCTAAGGGAAAAAAAAAAAAGTAACATACTGCAGAGTTTAACAGCATGGGGAGAGAAATGGTGGTTAAAAAGAAGTTCCTGGCATGGTCAGGGCTAATATTTAGGGGACATGAGAAGAATGGAGGTAGATGAAACTGGAAAATTAAACTGGATGACCTTTCTATGCTGTGGTGAAGGGTTTGGTTTTCATATTGTGGTATTTGGGGATATGTGAAAACATTTTGAGGAGGAAAATAAATATGCTTATATCTGAGTTTTAAAATGTTCATAGTTTCAGCAGTAAGGAGGATATTAATTGAGAGATTTTCTTTGATAACAGCTTCAGATAACTCAAAATTAAGCCTTTGACTTGCAAAATGTGAAGAATGATCATTCATTTGTTTAACACATAGCTGTTTACAAACAATTTTGACATTTTTATTCTCTTTAAGCTGGATTTTCCAACACATTGTCTATAGGTCTTTGTGTCCTCAGAGAGAAAATATATACTATTCTTCCCTGAAATATCTCTTCACATAAATGCAGTGCTTATGGAATTGTTAAGACCAAAGTATAGTGGCCACACACGAATAATTCTTCCCGATCGTTCGTTGTTATAAGGCACTCCCTGGGTTAACATGCTTTAGGTTAACCTAAGGGTTGGCACAGAAAGAGTTCCACCCAGAGGCATCTGGAAGGAAGTCCCGGTGGTCTACACCTGTTGCCGTCGAGTCGATTCCGACTCATAGTGACCCTATAGGACAGAGTAGAACTGGCCTACCGTTTCCAAGGAGCACCTGGTGGATTCGAACTGTCAACCTTTTGGCTAGCAGCCGTAGCACTTAACCACTATGCCACCAGGGTTTCCCCTGGTGGTCTAAACCAAAACCAAACCAAACCCAGTGCCGGTGAGTCGATTCCGACTCATAGCGACTTCTGAAAAATCAGCCATTGAAAGCCCTATGGAGAACAGTTCTATTCTGACACACATGGGTCACCATGAGTTGGAATTGACTTATGACAGCTGGTTTTTACTACAAATGTAGAAAAACCAAATGTTAAAATATGAGGCAAAGTGAAATACTATAAGGGGGAGAGGTTGGTTGGTCATGAATTGCCTGAGGCCTGAGGTGGCTGTTGAATTAAAACTTCCATTTGTCCTTTCTGTATTTTTTCCCCACATAGCAGCCAGCTTGATCCTTTACCTCTATCCTTAAAAACACATCCTTCCAGTGTACTTCAGAAAAATGCTAAAATATTAACATGGCCCAAAACCTTCTTATTCCAATTCTATTTCTCATCCTTCTGTAATTCATTCATGGCTTTTTTAATTTTCACAATACTTCCTCAAAACCTTAACACAACTCATTTCTCTCCTTAGAAGTCTCTTCCTCATCTTCCACATTTGGGATATTCCTATTTGTTCTTCAAGTCTGAGCTTAAATGTAATTTCCCCAGAGGAGAAAACATTCTAAATTCCAGGGAAATGCTACCAACCCCACTGACCAACAGGATGAATTGAAAAACATTTTCTTGTTAATTTTTCTGGACTTCCCTGAACCCTTGAGGAGGGCAGGAAAAGTCTTTCCCTCAAGTAATATTGTTTTCAGATAGTACCACCTGAAATCATCAAGTACCGCCTTATCACTTTTCTTTTTAACCCGTAAGAGTAATGTCTCTCCCATCACAAATGGGTTTTCTTTTCAAATCTTTGTAAAGACCACATTTCCAGTACCCCAACATGACTGGGGACAGAGGTTGTTACCAGTGGCTGGCTGATTCCTTGGTCATAAGACTGTGTTATGGACAAGGATAGAACCAGAAACAGCTCTGATAATAGGACACACAGTAGAGTATGGCCTTTTGTCGGGAACTCTTATTCAGGAGGAACTGCTTTTCTTAAGGAAATTCTAACTCTGGTTTCCAAGTTCCACTTCTGGGCATCCTCTTGGACTGTGTTGTCTGTCTTCAGGAAGAGAGAAAGCCCTCCTGAAAATTATGTAACTGTCTTCTTCTCTAAATAATATTTTTAATCTTGCATCTTTGTCTTAATTTGGATTTTCATGTTGAATCATCTATTTTCCCAAGCCCCTTCTAATTAATTTCCTAGGCTAAATTAGTACCAAATAAATAATGAATTTCTAAATTAGCTGACACCATAATGGAACAGAGATTTAATTAATTTACTATCAAGGGCTTTCTACAGACAACTGTAAGTTTATAGCATAAAATGATGGTATTTATTAATGTGGAAAGTGTTCTTACTTTAACGGGTTGTTTTAATAACTGGACTTTACTATTGAGACCTTCTTGTTCTCATTTATGCAAACAGCAGGATTAGGTTGAGCAAAGACCACACTGATATTCAGTACATTTAATTTGCTATGAAGGTCTTTGGTTTCACTTTATGTAGCGCTCAGAATAACTACTAACTTTCTTACCAGAAAGATGTTTACCTGTGTTTTATTGACTATGCAAAGGCATTCAACTGTGTGGATCATAACAAATTGTGGATAACCTTGCGAAGAATGGGAATTCCAGAACACTTAATTGTGCTCCTGAGAAACCTGTACATAGATCAAGAGGCAGTTGTTCAAACAGAACAAGGGGATACTACGTGATTTAAAGTCAGGAAAGGTGTACATCAGAGTTGCATCCTTTCACCATACCTATTCAATCTGTATGCTGAGCAAATAATCAGAGAAGCTGGATTATATGAAGAAGAATGGGGCATCAGGATTGGAGGAAGACTCATTAACAACCTCTGTAATGCAGATGACACAACCTTGCTTGCTGAAAGTGAAGAGGACTTGAAGCACTTACTGATGAAGATCCAAAACTGTAGCCTTCAGTATAGATTACACCTCAACATAAAGAAAACAAAAATCCTCACAGCTGGACCAATAAGCAACATCATGATAAACGGAGAAAAGACTGACGTTGTCAAGGATTTCATTTTACTTGGATCCACAATCAACACCCATGGAAGCAGCAGTCAAGAAATAAAAAAACAAATTGTGTTGGGCTAATCTGCTGCAAAAGACCTCTTTAAAGTGTTGAAAAACAAAGATGTCACCTTGAAGACTGAGGTGTGCCAGACCCAAGCCGTGGTGTTTTCAATCACATTGTATGCATGTGAAGGCTGGACAATGAATAAGGAAGACCAAAGAATTGATGCCTTTGAATTGTGGTGTTGGCGAAGAATATTGAATAGACCATGGACTGCCAAAAGGACAAACAAATATATCTTGGAAGAAGTACAACCAGAATGTTCCTTAGAATCAGGATGGTGAGACTATGTCTCACATACTTTGGACATGTTATCAGGAGGGATCAGTCCCTGGAGAAGGACATCATGCTTGGTAAAGTACAGGGTCAGTGAAAAAGAGGAAGACGTTCAAGGAGATGGATTGACCCAGTGGCTTCAACAATGGGCTCAAGCATAACAACGATTGTGAGGATGGTGCAGGACAGGGCACTGTTTTGTTCTGTTGTACATAGAGTTGCTATGAGTTGGAACTGACTTGACAGTACCTAACGATAACAACAGTAACTTTGTTAAAAATAATTATTCAAGTGTTCATGATAGTTTTAGAAATGATTTACCCAAATATTAAAGGCATAAACCCACAGAAATCTCAGGTATCTGCCTTTCACTGTATCACCAGATCAAAAGCTTCCTTTCATAACTGTCTTTGGTGTATGTATTATGCCCATATGTCCCACTATTTCCCTAAATGCTAGCCATTTCTGTAGAACTCTGGGTGGACCAGGAGTTGATAGGGACTGTATAATAACTGGCAACTTCTACTTTGTAAACAGATGATTTTGGCAGGTAATATCAACTGCAAACTCTGATTTCCTACTGTATAAAATGTAAATATTATAAATATAATTACCTGCCCTATTAAATCACTGGATTTTTTAGAGAAATAAGTTAGATTCTGGTCATGAAAACCATGAGGTTGCATAGAAAGAACTTAAAAGCCATGTGACCTTGGACAAATCTCCTAAACAATTCTACATAATAAAGAGACTTATACTAATATCATTTATTTTTTATTCAATCTTCAGAAGAGCCATATGTCAAATATCTTCATAAGAAATAAAATATCTGTAACGTGTCTGCAGTAGAGTATCTAAAGTGTAAAATGTATCAGTAGTAATGAAAGTAATGGTTTTCATTATTTTTATTGTCATTAAAATCATGAAAGATATAAAGTCACTTTTCTTCTGTACATCTAACCAAAACCCAAACCCAAACTCATTGCTCTCAAGTCTGTTTTGACTCACAGTGACCCTATAGGATAGAATAGAACTGCCCCATAGGGTTTCCAAGGCTGTAATCTTTATAGAAGCAGACTAACACTTCTTTCTCCCACATAGCAATTGGTGGGTTCGAATTGTCCCTGAGCTGAAAAAAATCAACATCATAGTACATTGGTGTTCTAGAAATTCTGGTCAGGTAAGAACAGAAAAACAAAAAAACAAAAAAACAAAAAAAACCCAAAGGCTTAAGGTGACTTTCTACATCCATGCTGTGGTTTGAAATGCTCACCTTTTTTTATTTTAAGTATGCACAATTGGAAGGCTCTTTTTTTTTCGTGTGTGTGTGTGTGTTTAATAATTTTTATTGTGCTTTAAGTGAAAGTTTACAAATCAAGTCAGTCTGTCACATATAAGCTTATATATACCTTACTCCATTCTCGCAGGTTCTTTTATCTTGGGTTAGGAAACTAAAGTATTTCTGAAAAATCTGAAGTTGTTTTTATTTTAAAAATAAAGTTTCTTTACTCAAATGCTTCTCTGAATACTGAAATATTCGGATGTGGAAAGAAAACAAAAAATAGAAGAAAAAACTAGGTTATGCTTTTCCTCTTTAATATAGGTTAAGTTTCTCTTTTGATAAAGACCAATTGAAACTGCTTGTGACAAATAAAGAAGTTAGCTATACACCAGCCCTCTCTGAAGGGTGCTGATCCCTTCTGTGGGATTATGCAAAAGTATGACTTGATAAAAGTGGTCACAGGAACAACCAAGGCAACAAGATAGGTTTTTGAGGCCATATATGATTTGAGTTTTAATAGATGAGCATAGGGCAGGAGAGGGGATATGAATAATAATCAGCTTGGAGTTCCAAAACAGTGAGAGACAGAGACAGAGGGGAGAGAAAGAGAGGCTGAGAGAGAGAGCATATTTGGCACAATGCCTTGGGAAGACTAGATTCTTGAGAAATTGTAGGTAATATCATTAAGAGACATTTTCATTGTCCAGCTTTCACATGCATATGATGTGATTGTAAATATCATGGCTTGGGTCATGTGTACCTTAGTCTTCAAGGTGACATCTTTGCTCTTCAACACTTTAAAGAGGTCCTTTGTGGCAGATTTACCCAATGCAATGTGTCTTTTGATTTCTTGACTGCTGCTACCATGGCTGTTGATTGTGGATGCAAGTAAAATGAAATCCTTGACAACTTCAATCTTTTCTCCATTTATCATGATGTTATATGATACATGAGCCAATAATTTAATCAGAGCAGTGTTAATTATCAAATTATTCTCCACCTTCCCCTTCCATTCAACATGAGGACTATTTGCGGTTCCAAAAAGCTTCAAAATTTAAGGATTAAAGGACTGCGGCTCCAAGATTTCACCTTATAAAGACTCATAATCTCATGCTTTTTACCAATGTAACTTACAAAACTCTTTTTTTTTAATCGACATACATTTGATGAGAGAGAAAATTTGATGGCTTTCTCCTGACATTTTTTATTGTACTTTAGCTGAAGGTTTACAGAGCAAATTAGCTTCTCATTAAACAAATGATACACATATTGTTTTGTGATATTGGTTTCCAACCCCACAACATGTCAACACTCTCCCCTTCTCAGCCTTGGGCTCCCCGTTACCAACTTTCCTGTCCCTTCCTGCCTACTCGCCCTTGCCTCTGGGTGGTATGCTCATTATTCTCATTTTGTTTTATGGGTCTGTCTAATCTTCAACTGAAGGGTGAGCCTCAAGAGTGACTTCATTACCGAGCTAAAAGGGTGTAGGAGGGCCATATTCTCGGGGTTTCTCCAGTCTTTGTCAGACCGTTAAGTCTGGCTTTTTTTTGCAAGTTAGAATTTTGTTCTACATTTTTCTCCAGCTCTGTCCAGGACCCTCTATTGTGATCCCTACCAGAGCAGTTGGGGGTGCTAGCCAGGCACCATCTAGTTGTGCTGGACTCAGTCTGGAGGAGGCTGTGGTAGTTGTGGTTGACATTTTTTTTTTGCCTTGGAAAAATACATAATGTAGGCTCTGCCAGAAAGAATGTGTAGAACACAGATTCCTATAGTCAGTCCTCACTGGCAGTCTGAGAAGACACTGAGTACACAACGCATAATATAGAAAATTAGTCAGAGACTCATCTCCAGTTTCCATGGAAATTTGCGTATTTACCTAAAGAGTGATCACAGGATAAAATTTCAGTGCTAATCTCATCTAATGCAAGCACTGCCTTTGGGAACTAATATAGATGTTGAGGCTAAAGCCCGAAGAGAAACTAAAGACTGTAGTTGGAAAAAAGCTTTCAAAAATCATCCTAGTAATAATTATTTTAATTATTTTCAGTTTAAGAGAAGTCCTGTGCTTAAAATGCAGAGATTAGCTTGTGCCTGATTACAAACTACTGTAAGTAAGTAGTCACTAAAGGTTGTAATAAAACAAAATAAAACCATTTAAGCAAACATACTTTTAGGGCTCAAAACATGAATGAAAGCAAGATCCTTCTTAATGAATTAACTTATTTCCCTAATGTGGTCAGTAACTGCCATGGGTGTTTAGTTGTTGCATGAAATCATAATGTTTGTAGCTGGATGGATATTCTACATGGATAGTTCCCATACCTGGCTGGTCAAGAAAATCATTTAAAGCAGTGCTTCTCAAATTTTTATGTGAATGCAATTTACCTAGTGATCTTGTTAAAATGAAGTTTCTGATTCAGTAGGTCTGGGGAAGGGATCAAGAGTCTGCATTCCAAAGAAGTTTCCAGGTAATACGAATGCTACTGGCCTGTGCACCATACTTTGGGTAGCAAAGACCTAGAGACCTGTGTAAAAATATGGATTTTAAGAACTTACTCCCAGAAATTCCCATTTAGTGGGATTATTGTTGTTGTTAGGTGCTGTTGAGTTGGTTCTGATTCATAGTAACCCTATGTCCTACAGTATGAAACACTGCCCAGTCCTGCCCCATCCTCCAAATCATTGCTATGTTTGAGCCCATTGTTATAGCCACTTTGTCAGTCCATCTTGTTGGGCGTCTTCCTCTTTTTTGCTGACCCTCTACTTTACCAAGCACCACGTCCTTCTCCAGGGACTGATCCCTTCTGATAACATGTCCAAAGTACTTGAGATGAAGTCTCGCCATCCTTGTTTCTAAGGAGCATCTGGCTGTACTTCTTCCAAGACAGATTTAGTGGAATAGAAATTGAAAATTTATTCATTTTACAGATGAGGAACCTGAGGTCCACAGAGGTACAGTGACACCATTGCTAACGTCATAGTGGTAGAGCAAGTGAATAGCAGGCCAAAAGCTTGCTGATCCTAGTCCACTGCCATTTCACTTACTCCACACTGTTTCTCATAATATGAGGCCTTTCTGTGTTTCACAGTCAGGATGTGCACAGTTGCATAGGGCTCCAAGTTCAGAAGGGTCCAGTGCTTGGCTTGCTGCTCTCCTGTCGCCATCTTAATATTTTAATTTTATCTCTAAATTTATGTCTTGTAATTGAGGTCTGATGGGACAACGAAGTATGTGTGGAAGATGGACCTTGAGGTTCAGTTCACGCATGGTCCTGTTGTCTGCCTCTTCCCCACCTCCCCAAACAGATTATCAGCTGCCTGTTCCCACCCTCTGGGGCCCAGGCTGCATTCAGCTCCCTCTCCCTTCCTCTGCTCCAGACTGCTGCCAGCCTCCATCTGCAGAGGTGATGAGGTCTCATTAGTGAAGGAAGGCTAACGTTCCACCATTGTTTTTCACCCTCTGTGGAGACCTGGGGAGGGATAGGGTTGAAAGTGCCCTGTGGTGTTGTGGGGCAAGGTACGGTGGTGACCATCCCGTACCAGGCTAGCAGTGCAATGGCACATTTGTTGGATGACTTGGACTCTTATCCAGCCTCAATCCAGGTACCAAGCCTGTCCTGGAACAGAGGTTTCAATGCCTTTGGGATTTCCTGTTTGTTGTGGATTGGGACAGTCAACCCATAGGAAAGGAGAATTGACTTCCATCACCTCTAGCAGGAGCCTAGATTCTTCATTTTGCATTGGCCCCACAAATCGTGTAACTGGCCCTCTTTACAGAATTGTATGGTGGACCTGTTCTTTAATAGGGCTGCAGCTGGAGGATATCCTGGGAATAACCTCATGGTGTCTGATTTTCTTTAGATTTTATGCATTAGGCAATAAGCCTCCCTTTGGATAGTCACCAGATTATTGACTTAAACTTAACTACTGAGAATCATCTTTTCATGGCGATGTAAATGTTGGTTTACATTTTGCACTTAACTGTTTGGGATGAAGTACAGAGTGAGCCAGCTAGGCACAACTGATATTGAGTCTCAAGAAGAGAGGCATCTCTGCTCTTCTGTGAAAGATATTTTGGCATGGTGCCGTCCTGCTTCATAAAGTGCAGTGTCTCCCGACTAGGAAAGAGTGTGGTGTACTTTGGGGGACCCATGAGCTGCCCTGATAAGCTCCTTTCATCCTTTGCCACACTCTTGTGCCCCCAAAGACACCAGATGGATCAGGTTACAGGGCATAGCCTCGCCTGTGCTGTCGCTTAGCTGTCTCTCAGCCTTCTGGAACAAGTAGCGCTGAAGGAGGCAACTTGAAAATGAGAGTATATCATTTACCTACTACTGCTGTACTGAAATATACCACAAGTGGGTGGCTTTAAAGAACAGGAATTTATTGTCTCGGCTTTGGAGGCTAGAAGCTCAAATCAGGGCATTTGCTCTAGCTAAGAGTCCGTCTTTGTTAGTAGCCTCAGGAATCCTTGGCATTCCTTTTTTACTGTACAGGAACTCTACAGGTAGTCCCCAGGTTACAACATTCCCATGACTCCATCTTAAGTCGATTCTGACATAAGTTGAATACCTCTCCTTTTTTAGTATTCATAGCCTGCTATATGGCAGTGTTTTGAACAGTAAGTCATAACATTAAACACATCGCAAGTGAATATCTGAGAATGATAACAAATTACATGCTGCAACATTGTGTGTGGTACAAATTACTAACGATAAGATGTACCAAAAAAAAAAAAAATACAGACAGCCGTGAGCATGGTTCATTGTAACTAGAATATGTCATAAGTGGAGGACTACCTATATTGATTTCTATGTTTCCTCTTTGATGGTAAGCTTTTTGGTAATGTACTTTTTATTGGATTTGATTGTTACCAGAGAAAGTTGTTGTTGTTGATTGATTTTGACTCATGGGAACCCCATGTGAGCAGAGTAGCAATGCTCCATAGGGTTTTCAAGGCTGTGATCTTTCAGAGAAGCAGATGCCAGGCCTGTCTCCCAAGGAACTGCCTGGTGGATTGGAATGGCCAACTTTTTGGCTAGTAGTGAGAGCTTAACCATTTGTAACATCCAGGCACTCTATGACTTATAAAAATCTCTACTTTTTAATGCAAAGTTTTCATTTCAACCAATCATATGATGCCTTTTCATAAATGGAGACTGTATATGTGTGCATACTTTATATATTTTATATTATATATATGTTTATCCACTGTATCATTTAGTTTCTTAGTTTCCTTACTTGATTTTGACTTTAAATCCTCAAATAATTTTATTAAATTTACACTATAATTTGATTTTTGTTAATTTCTCCTTACATTTTTAATATATCTAATCATATATTTAACTGTATTACTTCTAGGTGCATACTGGTTTATGATTGCTACATCAACATGAATTGTGTCTATTATAATTTAAAAGTGTCCCTTTTTATACTGTTGACAGCTTTTAATCTTATGTCCAAGATTTTTGGATGAAATGATATTTTTGTTATTTCTCATGTTTGCATTTGCTTGATATCTTTTGGCTTTATTTTTCAACGGTTCTTTATCACTTGGTTTGAAGCAAGTTTCTTGTGGACAGCACATTGCTTGTCAAACCCAATTTGACAGCCTTTGTCTTTTCATGGAAGAATTCAGTCACAGTATCCACTTTTAAAGATGAACCTGAGCATGGAAAGGAGACTGCCTCTGCATATTTCAGTAGATTGTGTTCCAAAGACATGGACATTTTTGTGGCAGGAGAACTAACTAGCTTCTTAAATCTAGGAAGGTGTTTCTATAGGGGATGCCCACAGATTGCAATTAATTGTACCACAGATTAAGAACATCACCAAGATTCCCTCTGGAACATTTCTCATCAAAGAGTGTCCCATGGGGAAGAAACAAAAAACTAAACAGGCCAGGAAGCCAAGACAAGAATCAGAAGAAAAAGAAAAATGAGCAACCAGATAATGAAAGTCACCACTGAGCCAATTAAGGAGCAGGAAATGCAGCAAGTTGACCCAGACAAAACCAATTGAAGGTCAAACAGACAACCAGAGGGAGTTCTTGCACAGCTAATGGATCCCCGGGTATGAACTGAGTAACTTGAAGAGAGGCATTCACCTACCTCTCACCCAGGGGTTAACAAGGTAGGAACATCACAGTCAATGCCAAAAGCAGGGGTGAGTCAGGTTTTGGGAGGCCTGAAGTTTAAACTATTTGGGGGGCTGTTTTTAATAAAATGAATACAGTATTAGGTAAACTGTGAATACAGGCATACCTCAGAGATATTGCAGGTTTGGTTCCAGACCACTGCAATAAAGCAAGTGACACAAATTTTTTGGTTTCCCAGTACTTATAAAAGTTATGTTTACACTATACTGTAGTCTGTTAAGTGTGCAATATCATTATATCTTAAAAAATGCACATAACTTAATTAAAAAATACTTTAATGCTAAAAAATGCAAACCATCACCTGAGCCTTTTTGCTGGTGGAGGGTCTTGCCTTGATGTAGATGACTGCTGACTGATGAGGGTGGTGGTTGCGAAGGTTGGAGTGGCTGTGGCAATATCTTAAAATAAAACAACAGTGAAGTTTGCTGCATTGATTGCTAAAATGCTGTTTGATAGCATTTCACCCATAATAAAACTTTCAAAATAGGAGTCAGTCCTCTCAAACCCTGCATCATCAACTAAGTTTATGTAATATTCTAAATCCTTTGTTGTCATTTCAACAATGTTCACAGCATCTTCACCAGGAGTAGATTGCAGCTCAAGAAACCACTTTCTTTGCTCATCCCTAAGAAGCGAATCCTCATCTGGTAAAGTTTTATCATGAGATGGCAGCAATTCAGTCGCATCTTCAGGCTCCACTTCCAATTCTAGTTCTCTTGCTATTTCCACCATATCTGCAGTTACTTCCTCCACTGAAGTCTTGAACTCCTCAAAGTCATCCATGAGGGTTGGAATCAACTTCTTCCAAACTCCTGTTAATGTTGATATTTTGACCTCCTCCGTTGGGTCATGAATCATGAATGTTCTTAATGGCATCTAGAATGATGAGTCCTTTACAGAAGGTTTTCAGTTTACTGTGCTCATATCTATCAGGAGAATAACAATCTATGGCAGCTATAGCCTTACAAAATGTATTTCTTAAATAATAAGACATGAAAATTACTCAATAAGACATGAAAATTACTCCTTGATCCGTGGGCTACAGAATGGATGTTGTGTTAGCAGGCATGGAAACAACATTAATCTCCTTGGACATCTACATCAGAACTCTTGGGTGACCAGATGCATTGTCAATAAGCAGTAATATTTTGAAAGGAATTTTTTTTCTGAGCAGTAGATCTCAATAGTGGGCTTAAAATATTTAATAAACCATGTTGTAAGCAAATGTGCTGTCATCCAGGCTTTGCTGTTCCATATATAGAGAACAGGCTGAGTAGATTTAACATAATTCTTAAAGGGCCTAAGATTTTCAGAATGGTAAATGAGCTGCATGGTCCCTAGCGAGAGAGTCAGCCTGTCCTTTGATGATTTAAGCCAGGCATCGACTTCGCTCTAGCTATGAAACTTCTAGGTGGCATCTTTGTCCAATATAGGGCTGTTTCATCGACAGTGAGAATGTGTTGTTTAGTGTGGCCCCTTCATCAATTATCTCAGCTGGACCTTCTGGAGAACTTGCTGCAGCTTCTACATCAGCACTTGTTGTTTCACCTTGTGCTTTTATGTTATGGAGACGGCTTCTTTCCTTAAACCTCATGAACCAACCTCTGCTAGCTTCAAATTTTCTGCTGCAGCTTCCTCATCTCTCTCAGCCTTCATAGACTCAAAGAGAGTTAGGGCCTTGCCCTGGATTAGGCTTTGGCTTAAGGGAATGTTGTTGACTGGTTTGATCTTCTATCCAGGCCACTAAAACTTTCTCTATATCAGCAATAATACTGCTTCGCTTTCTTATCATTTGTATGTTCACTGGAGTAGCACTTTTAGTTCCCTTCGAGAACTTTTCTTTTGCATTCACGACTTGAGCAACTGTTTGGTGGAAGAGGTCTAGTTTTTGGCCCATCTTGGCTTTCAACATGCCTTCCTCACTAAGTTTAGTCATTTCTAGCTTTTGATTTAAAGTGAGAGACATGTGACTCTTCCTTTCCCTTGAACACTTAGAAGCCATTGTAGGGTTATTAATTGGCCTAATTTCAATATTGTTGTGTCTCAGGGAATATGAAGGCCCGAGGAAAGGGAGAGATGTGGAATGGCTGCCTGGTGGTGGAGCAGTCAGAATAGTCAACACTTACGGATTAAGTTTGCTGTCTTATCTAGGTGCAGTTTGTGGTGTTCCCAAACAATTACAACAGTAACGTCAAAGATCACTGATCACAGGTCACCGCACCAGATATAATAATAATGAAAAAGTTTGAAATATTGTGAGAGTTACCAAAATGTGACACAGAGATATGAAGTGAGCACATGCTGTTGGAAAAATGGTGCTGATTGACTTGTTCGACACAGGGTTGCCACAAACCTTTGGTTTGTAAAAAATACAGTATCTGCAAAGTGCAATAAAGCAAAGCACAATAAAATGAGGTATACCTGTATTTACTGAGATAAGAAAAAAACTCCAACAAATGACCAGGGCCTTGGAGATTCAGGTCTTTCTTCCTAGATCTCTTTGGACAAGTTAGCAGAAATGCTTAAATAGAAATTCTCCCTTCCCGTATAGAATGCTCAACAACTTCCAGCACTGGCAGAAGCCATGTACGTGAGGGGCCCTGAAGCTTAAACTTGCTTAGCCTGAAGGTAAATCTACTTCTGGTCAAAACGTTGGCTTCTATAGGAATAAAGGTAAGGATTATATCTACTCAGTATGAACTAAGCCAGAAGCCAGAACTATGAATACAGGACACACTCCTGAAGCAAAGGAATGCTACCAGGATGCAAATCAAAACCAGTAAACTCACATTTACCTATCCCAAATGTCAGGATGTTTATTTAAATTTTTTTTTTTATTGTGCTTTAAGTGAAAGTTTACAAATCAAGTCAGACTCTCTTACAAAAATTTACATACACCTTGCTATATACTCCTAGTTGCTCTCCCCCTAATGAGACAGCACTCTCCTTCTGTCCACCCTGTATTTCCATGTCCATTCAGCCAGCTTCTGTCCCCCTCTGCCTTCTCATCTCCCCTCCAGACATGAGCTGCCCACATAGTCTTATGTGTCTACTTGATCCAAGAAGCTCACTCCTCACCAGTATCATTTTCTATCCTGTAGTCCAGTCCAGTCCCTGCCTGAAAAGTTGGCTTTAAGAATGGCTCCTGTCTTGGGCTAACAGAAGATCTGGAGACCATGACCTCTGAGGTCCTTCTAGTCTCAGTCAGACCATTAACTCTGGTCTTTTTACGAGAATTTGAGGTCTGCATCCCAGTGCTCTGCTGCTCCTTTGGGGATTCTCTGTTGTGTTCCCTGTCAGGGCAGTCATCGGTTGTAGCCGGGCACCATCTAGTTCTTCTGATCTCAGGTTGATATAGTCTCTGATTTATATGGTCCTTTCTGCCTCTTGGGCTCATAATTACCTTGTGTCTTTGATGTTCTTCATTCCCCTTTGTTCCAAGTGGGTTGAGACGGATTGATGCATCTTAGATGGTCACTTGCTAGAGTTTAAACAAATGTCAGGATCTTTTAAGGACTCAGGTTTAAATACATAATTTCTGAATCTTTAGAATTGGTTAAAGTATACCCTATGGATTATTTCAGCCCTGGTGGCACAGTGGTTAAGAGCTCAGCTGCTAATCAAAAGGTTGACAGTTTGACTCCACCAGCCACTCCTCGGAAACTCTATGGGGCAGTTCTATTCTGTCCTATAGGGTCACTATGAGTTAGAATTGACTTGACGTCAAAGGGATTATGGATTACTAGAGAGGTACAGTACAAGCCTAACTCCTGAGAAAAATACACTGGGGAGCAAGATTTTAGGACCTTGAATGCTGGAAAAGATGGGACGAGGCTCTATAAAGAGAGAGATGTTAAATGAAAGGTCAATTTGGCAGACCTATACTACAGCAGTCCTAAACTTAACCAGGCTGTTGCTTTTTTTATTTTTTAGTTAACTATTTTAAATCAGTTATCAAAATTCTGAAAGAGTGAGAGTGAAGTAAAAAGACTGCTGACCCTAGAAGAAGAATAGACCAGTTACCAACTTCCTGCCAGTCGGGAAAGCTGCTGTAAGGAGTATGGTCCATTTAGGGAATCAGATCAAGTTCTCTAAAGGCCAGTGGCCTAGCCCAAGATAATGTGCAGCCATTCTAAGAAAATTAATTGAAATCCCTTATTCCAAAAGAGGTGGGGAAGACATAAATTTATTATGGAATTAGTCTGGATTTAAACCAGCCCGGTGTCGTCCAGTCTATTCCAACTCATAGTGACCCTATAGGACAGAGTAGAACTGCCCCATAGAGTTTCCAAGGAGTGCCTGGTGGATTTGAACTGCTGACCTTTTGGTCAGCAGCCGTAGCACTTAACCACTACGCCACCAGGGTTTCCTGGATTTACAGCCATGAAACAAAACTCAGAATTTTCCGGTGAGGCACGTTCTCAAATATTCAGGCTTTGGCAGGCTTTGGTTCTTTGAGCATATTACCCATCAAGCTCTTCCTCTGCTCAGCTGGAGAAAGTAGAGACCTTCTCTTGGAGGTGTGGACTGGATTAGCAGGAAATTGGATGAGCCTGAGTTTGGTAATGCGTTAGCAGCCCAAACTCATCTGGGGTAGTGATGGAAATGACATCAGCTGAATTAGCAACATCCAGAATTGGGCTCACTGGCTTTAGTCTAAATCCTGTGTATCTGGCATGAACTTCTGTGAAACTTATGCATATGTGTAGTATCTTCCATGAAAGCTCAGTCTGTGTAAATAAGGGCTCTCCCCCAATTCATGATGTGTGTCTGATTCTCCAACGGATTTGAACCCTACTTGGGCAAAGTCTTGACAACTCATTGAGCCTACCAGCACCCTCTTTCTGGAGGGCAAAAACCATGTCTCTCAGCTTTAGCTGTGGTTCAGCATCATACTTAATGGGCCCGACTCTCCAAAGAAACTCCAGATCTTTCGGAAAGAAGAGCTTCTGACATTTGTTAGTGGCTCCTAACCCCTGTTATTATGCCAGCTGTATATCCCTTCTTGCTGGGAGTCCAAAATTGAAATTCTTCATAAGTGAGGTCATATGGTTAAGATTTCCTGTGCAGAACCATGAACTCTATACCATTTTATAAGGACACATCAGGTATAGGTAAAACTGAGATAGCTGAAAAAAATCCTGATGTGTTTTAGGTTTAATAAAATACTCCCAGGTAAAATCCTAAACAAAGCCTTTTAAGTTTCCCAGTGAACAAATGAGAAGGCCCCTGAGAACTGGCCTAATGTCTGAGAATCTGAAGTAATGAAGACCAAGATGTCCTAGTTCTACTGTATCTTAAATTTAATCTGGCTTTGGCCTTGGGAATTTGGTTTTCATTAATCTCACTACTATGACACATATAAGAACTAATTCTGAGGAGTATGAATCATTCTTCTTTTGTGTGTGGGTTTGTGTGGAGATAAAGTATCTAATAAATCTTTAAATTAGTTTTTGTGCAGCTGATATTTATCCTAAACTTTTCTGTGTGAGAACCCCACATTAACACAATTTTCCTTTGCATTAACAAATGCAAGAATAAGAAAAGATAATAAGGCAAAGCTTCATTTTAAAACACTGTTCACTATACACATTTCCTTGAAAAAATGTGCCTACTTTTGCTATATAGTTTTGACAGACTGAATTCGTGATTTTCTGAAAGTTTTTTTTATTTTTTATTTAGGGTCCCAACTACCAAACCGTAGTTGTAGATACTATTTGGGTTTATGAAGTCCCAGTGCCCACCTCCCTTGTAAAGGCAGAAGAAGTGTTTTCTGGGATGAAAGATGTGCCTCCTCCACGTCTTGCTTCTCCTTCTAGCAACTAGATAGAGAAGATGACAGGATGAATCACCAAATGGGTGATGGCTCTCCACTGACCAAGCTTACCCACTTGTACATGAAAAATAAAGCTTTACTGCTTTTGAGCCATTATTCAGTTTGGGGTCTACCCTAACAAATACACTTCCCCCAAGGTCAAACAGATAATAAGGGGCAGAGCCAAAACTTGAACCCGGGAAGTCTTTCTTTGAGCCCATGACCTTTATTCTTAACCAGAATGCTATGCCACAACTAGAAGCTAAGATATAAGAAAATGCCCACGGGGAAGACTATACTCCAGGGACTGATAAAGAGGAGGACCTGGGAGAAAAGCAAAAGCACTTTTGAAAAATCTTCCAAAATTAAAAAATTAAGGCAGCTGAAGAAAATCTCATTTTTTTGGTCTTTTATATATGTTTTTAAAAGTATGCACTAAGATATAAACATTTATATAAATGTAGAAAATTTTATACTTGCTCTTTTTTTCTTCATTAGTGTTCTGTTAAATTGGAAATTAAATTGAGCCTTTTTTTTAAATGTTACTATTTGTTATTTTGTTTTTTTAGTAGAGATCAAAGGGAAAATTTAGAAAAATTGAGCGAACATGAGAAAAAATAAGGATGGTGACTTTATTGTTACTTTAGAATCGGGAATTACTGAATCACTTTGTGAATATAAAATTCCAAACTGCTATTTCAGTTTTTAAACTTGGTCAGGTGAAAGAGAATAAAGTATTGTCAAATATATGCAGTATTTTTAAAGTTTGTTCTTAAGAAATACAGAATGGTCTTCATCCCATAGTTTATAATTATATATTATATTTTAGTTTTATTCCAATGTTATTCAGTATGACTGAAATATTTTTAAATATAGAATTTATAGACATATTACAAAGCCTAATTTAGCTCCAACAGTTTTTTGAATCTCAGTTGGAAATATTGTGTTTTGAGCCCTGTATCTGTGAATATTATTTAGGATAAAATACAGTATCAATAGTAACTGATTGTTTTTTATAATCATTGCTATAAAATGGCATCAGACCTTTATAAAAGTGATATACAGAATTTGATATATTTCTCTGTGGTTGTTTTTGCTATAATCACCATCAACTATAAAATTAGATAAAAGGTATGGGGACTTGCAAAATAAATTGACAATTTTATAAGTTTACCATCATGTTTTAAACTGTATCATTTTTTCCTCAGAATTAATTTTAACAATATTAAAGAATGTCTGGAATATGATATAGGTATAAAAGAGATGATCAAAATTCATAAATGCTCAGTCACCACTGATGTATACACAACACCGTTCTAAAATAACAAAGGTGGGCACAGAATCTAAAAAAAGCCTAATACATAAGAGAGAAAAATATTTGCAAGCCAAATATGAGCTCTAATATTCACACATTGCAAAGAACACTATATCCAAGCTCTGACTGTAGAAACATTTTTTTAAAGAACATTTTCTCCTTCATTAATTATGTCAATTTCTTCCCCTGCAATTTACATTCATGAACCTTGGTTTCCAAGGCACTTTATAATGACATCTTAAATGAATGAACAGAGCCTTTCAGCCTTCCCTTTATATTAAAATGGTTAAGGGCACCTTTTAAGTGTTCCCATTGTTCTATTACTGTGTACTTCCTCTGTGAATAATTGCATTACCTTTGCCTACACCAGGATATCCTTGAAAATAAAATCAAGGTTTATCTCAGAGGTAAATACTCTACTAAACTGGGACAGTCATCACTGTACTTCCTAATTCCCTCACTGAAACCCATGACCTTCATTGGTCATCAGTCTTGGGTAATAATTTTCAAGCAGCTTCATTTTTGGTGACTGAAAGTGAAATGTTTTGTTCAACCTATTGCATAGGAGTCAAAAAACAACTCTACTTATGTGCTAATGCACAGGATGCTTAAGTCGACCAGAAGTTACCATCAAGATCTTTCATTCAGTTTTGCATTACTTCAGGTGGTATGTGCAAATGGCTCCTAAAACAATCAAATGCATTAATCATGCCCTATTTCATCCTTCCGTAATTCACTTATATGTCACTACAGGAGTATTACACACTGGTCTTGCTCTTTTTTCACCTCTCTTGGCCGTAAGCCAGGATTCTCTCATGGTCCGAACATTCTTCCCTTTAAAGTGAATGCATAAGATTATACATGTGATATAAATGACCCCTCTCAGACCATAAAATACCTGGGCTGGGCCCTTGCCAAGGATCTTATCCAAGAAAAGTCCATTTAAGTCAACTTGAATGGATTAAGTTGAGACCAACATATTCTTCAAACAGAAAGGATATGCCAATTTTAGCAGCGTTATTTGTAACCATAACTCATTCCTTTCATGAATTACTTCTCACCTATTTTATCAGTTCAAACAGAGCCATAATCTCATAGGATCATCTCACCCAAAATTGATACAATGGATGTAGGGACTTTCTCTCACTGACTCATTCTTCCTTGGACATACTCACAGAATTGTGCAGAATTGTTTATTCATTATTGTCTTATTGCATTATCTACTTTGCAAGATAAAGTTGAATATTAAGGATCAAGAAATTTTTTGGCCTTTACTAACTCTTACTAAATCATCTCTAACTTATTTAAATAAAAGAGTACACTAAATTTCTAGTTAAACATGGCATATTTACAAACCTTGTTTATCTCTTCTCCAAAAAACTCCTAAATTATATTGTAGAAATGGAAAAAAAATCTTAAATCCATATAAACAAATATAAAAGAAAATAAGATAGCAGCATGTAAGACTTTTTGAGGGGAGGAGGATGGAGAGATGTAACTGACTTATCAAGGCAGGGGGAAGCCAACTTAAAGCGCCCACAGACAGTAATACTAATGACAAGTGAGGAAATTACTTGGAGGTACAAGATATTATAGTGGACAAGGAGCAAACAGGGTAGTTGGCTGAACACAATATAGGAAGCAGTTAGAACTACTGATCCTCTCTCTTACTTACAAAGGCCAGGCAATTACTCTCTTCTCTGCCTGTGCCCCATTCCTGGGGTGGGGGGGGGAGTATCAAGTTTTTACTCTCCAGAGAAATTGATCTGGAGAAATTCTGGACAACCAATATCAAAAAGATAGGGGTTAGGCCAAGGCTTGAAAGTAGAGAGAATTTATGGACGTTTGCAGGGCCACACCCATAGTGCATGGTAGAATTCCAGGAGACTGTGGCAGTGTAGGATGTCTTCACACTGAAAGGTGGCACCCTCAACTTCTCTCATTTCCCTAGCTCCAGAAAGATCCTCATGTTTTGCTACCACTCCACCAACATGCCTAAAAATAAGACTAGAATATTTAAAAAGTTTTCACTTAATTGTATTTGAGGGTTCCCCAATGAATCTGTTGACATACCCCCAATGACCCTACAATAGAATTCTTCCCACTTACACAGAACTTCCAGTTAGCTTTTAATAAATAAAAATGGACATCCAAGGAATCACAAAACATTTTAAGACTTCAAAATGAAAGATCAAATAAAGAGACCTCATATTTGAAAACCTCAATTACCCTCTGATTAAAATCTTCAGAGAGAAAGCTAGATTATATATGTAAAAGGGCAAATGGATGCTATGACAAGGAACAATCAGATATTATTGAGGGACTTTGCTTGGTTTGGTTTTTCCAAGGAACATTTAAAATTGGAAATATAAGCCAAAATAAGTTAAAAAATCAACAAGAGAGTTTTGGTTTCAGGTAAGATGGAATAAGTACGTGCCATCCTGTGTCTCCCACTAATGCAGCTGAAAACCTGGACAGAATGCATGGGGCAGCAGTCTGAGAACTCTGAAAAGTAAATGGTAGCAGGAGAACTTGGGAAGGAAACTAGAACTCAAAATACTAAAAATCTGTCGGTGAGCGTCCTGGTTTCTTTTTCTTTCTCATCTCCCAGCCTGAATGCACGCTAACTCTCAAAACCATACACCAGGCATGGAAGAAACATCCCAAAGAACCTCTTTTTGACCTAAAGCATGGGAATAGGAACCTTCACGGTACAGAGACAGTGGGGAAATGGATTTTGCAGAGATAATTAAGGTCACAAATCGGTTGACTTTGAATTAATCAAAAGGGAGATTACCAGGTACACATAATGGACTCACATAAGACATTGAGAAGCAAAGAGTTTTGTCCAGGGCTTCAAACCAGTTCGTTCTGATTTGATCCACTGCTGAGAATTTGCATTTCCACCCCAGATATACTGAATCAGAATCTACATTTTAACAAGATCCCCAAGTGATTCTTATGTAAAATGTAGATTCCGATTCAGCCTATCACGGGTGGAAATGCAAATCTTCTGCAGGGGGGTGGTACCGGAACAAACTGGTTCAAAGCCCTGGTTTTATCTTGCTGGTTGAAGAAGGAAAAATCAGAAAGAATTGAAGCATGTGAAGAATAGAAGACACTATTTCTGTCTTTGAAAATAGAGCAGAACTCATGGCAAGGAGCAGAGAGGGTCCTCTATTTGCCAACAGCGACCGCAAACTAACAGCCAGCAGGAAACTGGGTCTCAGTCCTACAACCACAAGGAACTGAATTCTGCCAATGACAGGAACAAACTTGGAAAAGGAATCTGAGCTGTAGATGAGAATGAAGGTGGCGGACACTTTCATTTCAGCCTTGTGAGACCCTAGTGGAGAGCCCAGATGAGCCCGCCTGGACTTCTGACCTACAAAACTGTGAGTTAATAAATGAGCGTTGTTTTAAACCACTAAGTTTGTGGTAATTTGTTGTACAATAGAAAGCAAATAGAATACAGTGGGCTATCTAGTAGCAAGTATTTAATAATTGGCACTTAATTTAATTATCACCAAACCAAACCAAACCAATTGCCATGGAGTCCATTCTGATGGCTACCCTATAAAACAAGTATCCTTATAACTATTTTACAGTTGGGAAACAGAGGCTTAAGTAACTTATATAACAAGGCCTCATATGTTATAAATAAGAGAATTCAAATTGGGTGGTATGACTATATAAGTGCAAGAAGCTTTCCTTACACTGTTCTCGGAAGTCAGGTATAATAACTAGCAAGGATACCATGTATCCAGGGAAAGAGACACTAAAAGAACGCCCAGAAGGAACACATTTTCTCTCTGCACTGCCCCATTATTGTAGACTGAAGACAAATTTCACCCTCAAAGCTAAAATTGTTAATTTTCTGTGATTCCTGTCTCGTTTACTGTAAATGACCTCATCTTATTCTCTGTATTACATCTCTGAACCATGAGTCAGGAGAACAGTCTTATCTACGCAGTAGTAAGTTTAATTTTCTGCAAAAACTTGATCTTAAGTGCTTCATACTTTGTTTCACTGATATGGAATACTATTAATTCTATAGCTTAACTATTTTTAGTTAAATCACCTGCCAGATTTTGTTTTTGTTTTCCCCCCCAATCACTAACGGGGAAAAAAACTTACAGCTTCTTCCACCACATGAAATTAGTATGATTTTAAATATTATGTTATTTAATATATTTAATGCATTTTTAAATGCAATTTTTCAGAAGAAAGCCAGCATTGTTCACTTAAGACTAATCGGTTTCATGTGCTAAATCTTCCATTTGATTACCTGGCCATAGGCATAGTTAACTGAATTAGTTATAACAATCAGTTTCTCAGAAAGAGAAAGTATAGCCCAAAGCTATCACTGAAATCCAATGAAGATTCATCCATTAGCTTTACTGGATTTTCATATGGTAACATTGTTTCACTTTCTACTATTTGATTTCATTTACAAATAAAATACAACACTTATTCCATGAATCATACTTTGGTCTCAAACATACCTAGAGTGAATCTATATTACTTGCTTTTTAGAATATACATTCTATAGAATGCAGTTTTTTTTTTTTAAGGATTGAATTTCATATACACAATTTGAGACAACTCTAGATGTATCATATGAGCTTACCTCAATGTGCATGATCCAAATGTCCTGAGTTAATCTTTCTTTGTAATTGGGTATCTTCTGAGTTGAATTATTTCTCACACCAAAAGAGCTCTAACTGATACCCTGGAAAATGTACCCAATTCAATTCCGCAATGTAGGACATTTTTACTGAATTAGATGGAGTATTTGAAATTCATTCTCCATTATAGATTATAATGAATAAATCAAGTAACATATGCTTAATACAAATGTATATTACAAATACTCAAAGGAAAATATTCTGAGTCCTGACTTTCAAATAAAGTAATTAAATATATCGGTCCATTTCTTCTAATTTTTAAAATATGTATTTATTCATAGAATTGTGATCACAGTATCTGCACAGTTATTGTGATTTCTTTCATTTAATATTTAAACATAAGTACTTTCTCAGGTTATCATAGTCTCCATAAGCATCACTCATGTGATTCATTCATCATTTCATTGGTTTTAGATATTTGGACTGTAGCCATTTTGCCCCTATTATCATGATACTTTGGTGAACTTTTTTGCATAAATTTTTTCTGTATTTCCTCTATTTTGAGATAATGCCACTTTTCATCAGTTGTGACTCTGACACTTTTTGGCTTGAAGTCTCCATTTATGCAAACAAAATTCATTATTTCATCCTTTAGGGGCTTGGTCTCCTGTAATCTCTTAATTTTCATTTTCTTCTAAATCAGTTTTCTCAATCCCCTCAGCATTCAGGGACCAAATCCCAGCATTTCTTTCACAGTCCATCTCTACCACAATGTTTCCTGTTCTGCAGTATAACTAGTTACTAACTTTAATTACGGTAATGACCACCTTATATAGCAGAGGCCAAAGAATGATTGCAAATCGTATTTCATAATATTCTTCTGTAAGACCAAGCTTCAACACACCTACCAAATAACTGATTTGCAATGTATAATTATACATATATATTTTTAATTATATGGAATTCAAATGGACTTACTTTGCCTACTCCCACCCTTTAATCATCTCATTACTGTTTTCAGGTGAAAAGTAAAAGAGTGGCAATCCATTACTAAGGCAGTGATAATGATGAGTAAAAATTTCCCCTAGGTATTTTATATTTTGCCTGATGAGTTGATTATATAAATTATTAGCCATTGTTACAACATTAGAAAATTTTAGAAGAAACTGGTGTCCATCTGCAAGAAAATGAAACAGGACCCATACCTCACACCATACATAAAAACGAATTCAAAATAGATCAAAGACCTAAATATAAAACTAAAAACTATAAAGATCATAGAATAAAAAATAGGATCAACTCTAGAGGCCCTAATGCATGGCATTAACAGGATAGAAACCATAACTAACAATGCACAAACTCCAGAAGATAAGCTAGGTAAATGGGATCTTCTAAAAATTAAATACTTGTGCCCATCAAAAGACTTCACTGAAAGAGTAAGATTGGGAAAAATTTTTTGGCTATTACAAATCCAGCAAAGGTCTAAACTCTAAAATCTACAGGAAAATCTAACACCTCTACAACAAAAAGACAAATAATCCAATTAAAAAGTGGGCAAAGGAAATGAACAGATACTTCACCAAAGAAGACATTCAAGTGGCTAAAAGACAGATGAAGAAATGCTGGAGATCATCAGTCATTAGAAAAATGCAAATCAAAACCACAATGAGATAACCATCTCACCCCAGCATTATTGGCATGAATCAAAAAAAAACAGAAAATAACAAATGTTGGCGAGGTTGTGGGGAGACTGCAACTCTTATGCACTGCTGGTGGGAATGGAAAATGGTACAATCATTTTGGAAAATGATATGGCACTTCCTTAAAAAAGCTGGAAAGAGAAATACCATCCCAACCCAGTGCCATCGAGAGAGAAATACCATATGATCCAGCAATCCTACTGCTAGGAAAATATCCTACAGAATTAAGAGCCACCACACGAATAGACATATGCATACCCACTTTCATTGCAGCATTGTTCACAATAGCAAAATGATGGAAACTACCTAGATGCCCATCAACAGATGAATGGATAAATAAACCATGGTACATACAGACAGCAGAGTACTACACAATAATAAAGAACAATGATGAATCTGGAGGGCATTATGCTGAGTGAAATAAGCCAGTCACAAAGGGACAAATATTATATGAGACCACTACTATAAAAATTCATGAAAAGGTTTACACACAAAAAGAAACAATCTTTGATGGTTACAAGGGAGGGGGGAGGGATGGGGATGGAAAAACATTAAATAGACAATAGATAAGTGGTAAACTATAGTGAAGGGTAAGACAGTACACTATCATGGGGAAGCCAGCACAACCTGTACAAGGCAAGGTCATGGAAGCTCCATAGACAGATCTAAATTCCCTGAGGGACCAAATTACTGGGCTGAGGGCTGTGGGGACCATGGTCTCAGAAAACATCCAGCTCAAGTGGCATAACATAGTTTATGAAGAAAATGTTATACATTCTACTTTGTTGAGAAGCATCTGGGGTCCTAAAAGCCTGTGAGCAGCCATCTAAGATACTCCACTGGTCTCATGCCTTCGGGAGCAAGGGAGAATGAAGAAAAATAGACACAAGGGAAAGATTAGTCCAAAGGACGAATGGACCACAACTACCACGGCCTGCACCAGACTGAGCCCAGTACAACTAGATGGTGCCCAGCTACCACCACTGACTGCTCTGACAGGGATCACAATAGAGGGTCCTGGACAGAGCTGGAGAAAAACGTAGAACAAAATTCTAACTCCCAAAAGACCAGACTTACTGGCCTGATGGAGACTGGAGAAACCCTGAGAGTATGGCCACCGACACCCTTTTAGCTCAGTAATGAAGTCACTCTTGAGGTTCACCCTTCATCCAAAGATTAGACATGCCCATATGCCCATAAAGCAAAACAAAATTAAAGGAGTACACCAGCCCAGGGGCAAGGATGAGAAGGTAGGAGGGGCCAGGAAACTGGTAATAACCCAAAAAACCCACTGCTGTCGAGTCGATTCCAAGTCATAGCAACCCTATAGGACAGAGTAGAACTACCCCATAGAGTTTCCAAGGAACTCCTGGTGGATTCAAACTGCTGACCTTCATGATTAGCAGCCATAGCACTTAACCACTATGCCACCAGGGTTTCCAAGCCAAAATCGAGAAGGGTGTGTGGTGGTTAATCAATGTCATAAAACAATATGTGTACTAACTGTGTAATGAGAAGCTAGTTCTGTAAACCTTTATGTAAAGTACTATAAAAAGAAAATTTTATAAGATTTAATTATTTAAGTGGAGACAGTAATAATTAAAATTACTTATTGAATGTATGCTGTGAGTCTGATACTATGCTGAGTTTAACACATTTTCTAATTTAATTCCTGGAAAAACATCCTGGGATTGGTATTAATTATCTCTATTTTACAGATGAGGCTACTGAGTCTTAGATAAGTTAGGCAAATGATTATGGTCAGATAGTTGGCTAGGAGCTGGCCCAGATCCAATCTCAGTTCTATGTGACTTCTTAACCAAGGGTCTAAACCTACTGTTTTCTATAGAAATTTCTTTGGGGGGTGCTTTGCAGAGAGGGTTTTTATCTTGTTGGACACAAATAGGTAATAATCCTGTGCACTTATGCATGTACTCATTTTTAAACCAATGTTTCTAGAGGGCCCACTCCGTGACAAGCACTAAACATCATTATAATTTCACACAGTGCTGGCTGGCATTCTTGCTTTATTGTTATATGAGAGTAGTGTATCTCTGTGATCCTTACATTTCCGTGAAAGGAGCTAGTTCAGTATCTCTTGTTCTCCAAAAATTCTGTTCCAAACTGGAGGAATATGTTGACCCACACAGGAAAAAGCTGAAAAGTTTTCTGCCTCTTTAGGTTATATAAGAAAACATATATTTAATAGTGATAATCAAGGTTCCCATTGATGATATATAGCATTAATTAACATATTTTTCTATTTCAACATAAAATGTAATAATTTATATTGCAATGAAATGAGAATGCTCAATTCCCAGGGACCACTACATTGAGGATATTTCTGAAATCTTTAATGCCTCGCCCTCTGTTCTATTCACCAACTTCCCTGACTTGTTTTTGTTTCGGTTTTCCTCATAGATGTCTATACTCAAGTTGGTTTCCATCTCAAAGGACTTGGCTTGTATTTTTAATGACTTACCAAGATGCTGCTCTGTGGTTCTCTTATATGAATCCTATGGGGTCAGAATGACTGCTGTGTTAAAAATTATTGCAAACATATTCATGGCACAGCAGTTTTTATAAAAATAGAAAGGTGTTCTGTTAAAAACATTAAGATTACTAGAGCAGCCTTCCTGCCTCCCTCCCATGTTACCTTCCTGAATATAAGTGGTACAGGTGAGCACAGCGTACCCCTTTCATGACTGAATTATTTTTCACTTTAAATTTTTTGCTGGTAATGTTTTTCATTAATGGGTTGCATGCTGAATCATTGACTGTGTCTGAATTGAGTGTGTCTCTCTGGACTGTGGGGGTAAGATTGGTGGGACACATATGTCTCTCTAGACTTTGGGGACAGAATTGGTGGGATGTATATGTCCCACCAGCCTCTGGGACGCTTATGTCCTTGTAGACTCTGTTGCAGATTGGTGGCACACAAATGTCCATAGAGGATGCACCACCTCATATAATACCTGTAAAAACAGCAGTTTGCAGGACATGCCCATTTCTTCCATTTCAAACAGTTATACCGGTCCCCTTCTGAAGGCTGCACATACTGTCAGTGGGCAAGCAGCTTCCCAATAAACCCAAGAGGAGGAAAATGTAGGTGGATGTCATATGTCCTGCAGGTCATGATACCTGAAAAGCAAACAAACAAAAACCAGAAAACCAAACCCGTTACTGTTGAGTTGATTCTGACTTATAGCGACCGAGCAGGACTGAGTAGAACTGCCCAATAGGGTTTCCAAGGAGCGGCTGGTGGGTTTGAACTGCCGACCTTCTGGTTAACAGCTGAGCTTTTGACCACTGTGCCACCAGGGGGTACTCTATTCCTTCTTGTTTCCCATTCTAATGTTGTTTCCTCTCTGCATATGCCAAGCTTTAGAAGATATTATGTTATTTCCACTAGGGTATCTTAAATAGCAAATCACTTCCTTTTCAGTGTCTGAAAAATTCTCTATAGTCTTCTTAACTAAATAATTCAATAAGACTCCCCCTCTAGGGGTTTAAGTAAAGTTCAATAAAGTAAAATTTCTAGCCTGGTACTTAAAATAAAATGGTATGTCTTTTGGCTTTTCACAGTATAGTCCATTGAGACAGAATCCCTTTACTTGATGTTGCAAAATTCATATTTGCTAAAAATGAAGTGGCTCCCAGGAGTTGTTACAAAGACTCAGGCAGTTTGTCTGTGCATATTAGCCTGTGCATCTGTTGGAAAAGGAGCAGCTAGGTTTGAAGGAACAAGGGTCAAATCAAGTTGAATCCAAATGACGTTATAAGACACATCACATTTTGCTCTTTACAGTGAGGAAAAAAATTCCTAAATTGGGTGCCTCTGCAGCTATGTAAGTCTAAATTAATTGTAATCAACATGCCTCCTTCTTATTACCACTGGAGACTTCAAGTGTGTTTTCACAAATTTGGAATCCTGGGATCCTTTCAGAGAAACCCCCCAAAAAACCAAACCCACTGCCGTCGAATCGATTCCGACTCGTAGAGACCCTATAGGACAGAGTAGAGCTGCCCCATAGAGTTTCCAAGGAGCGCCTGGTGGATTTGAACTGCTGATCTTTTGATTAGCAGCTGTAACCTCTACGCCACCAGGATTTCCCAAGCTCACGTATATGACTGCTTATTTGAAAGCAAGTCATTGAATATCTACCGGTCATTTAAAAGCAAAGGTATTTTTCATTTGCATAGCTATTTGGGTGTGCTGCTCCAGCGAAATTCAGCTGGCTGATTGCATTTGCAAATATGTTAGAGTATTCACTTAATATATGCTACCCTATATGGTTGGGAGAAAGCCCAGAAAGTTTTTAAACCTAATAAACTTTAAGAACCTGTATTATAATTTGAAGCTAAAGCACCTTGGGATGTGAGTTCTGCTATGGCCATTCACAGATAGTTTTCTCCTGTAGAAATCTTCCATACAAATAGCTACAGCCAACACGTTGGCTTGTCAGAAAAGCAAAAACTGTCAGGAAGCAATCTCGAGGCAGTAAAGTATAAGGGTTAGATGTGAAATTTGGAATCAGATAGATCTGTGTTCCAATCCGAGATCAACAATTTACTAGCTATGTGATCCTGGGCACGTTTTTTAACCTGGCTGAGTCTCAGTTTTCCTTAATGGGAATGGTAGTGCCAATCTCTTAGCGTTGTTTTAAGGCTTAAATAATACAAGCAAAGCACTTAGTGCTGTGCTCAGTAAGTGTTTTGCTGCTATTGGTTGTTGTTGGGGTTGACGCTACTTGGGTTCTCTTGAAGGCTGTATCTCTATAAATCTTCTGAAATCTCTGAAGATAATTTTTCTCTGCAATTAGAGAAAAGGTCTTACCTGCATAATCACCTCTGTGGCAAAGTTTGACCTACTAGGAGGAAAAATGTTAGGGGTTAGGATCATACTCAAGCATACTACATACATACTACTTAATGTAGGCCATATAAGGCTGGAGCTGAGCTCTGCTCCTTCCACTTCACAAGTGCTAGTGCACATTCCTATCCTGCCAGCGGAGTTCTGAGAGGACAGTCACTCCCTAGTGGAGAAAGTTCCAGGCCAAGTTGGCCAGGTCTCTAGAGGTTAAAGCTCATTAGTTACTCACACAGCCATTCCCCCAAAGTGAAAGTCCGCCCCGGAAAACCCAGTTGGGATGGCCTCTCTTTCCTTTTTCTTTCCAGTACCTTGCCTCCTCCCAGGTTCAGTGGCAGAGGTCTGACTCTTATGATGCCAATGTGATTTTAGTTTAGGGGCTCCGTTGCCCTTCTCTGCCACTGAGCACTGGTTAGCATCACCCTAGTCTACTCAACACATTTTTCCTAACTTTGAATCTCAGTATCTCAGTTTCTTCCCTTTCAGGAGGCCCCTGGGCTTCAAATGCAAATTGTCTGTCAAACTGTCCTGAGCTCTGCTTGTCAAGCAAGAGGTGAGGGGAGAGCAGTTTTGCTAAGACATGGAAAATCAGCTCCAAGTTAACATTCTGATTCGACCTCTATACATAGAAACTTCTAACATAATTTTCATGCTCCAATTCATCAATCATCCTTTTATATTATTTCACCTAGTTGTCAAATAAATATTATGTGACTAAAATATTGTTGTTTCCATTTTATAGGTGAGGAAGTTGAAGCACAGTTCAGTTACAAGTCCAAGGCCATCCAGCTAATAATTGAGAGAGCACGCATATGAACTCAATGTTCTTTGCTAATACCATAATTCAAAGGCATCAATTCTTTTTTGGTCTTCCTTATTCATTGTCCAGCTTTCTATGAGCCCAGTTTCCTCCATTATAAGTGATTAAGAGAAGTCAGCTCCTAAGTTACTGTTTTACAAACCAGATCCTTGTCTACTTGACTCCAACGTCATTGCTCTCTTCACTAGACCATGATGCTTCGTGGGATTTATCTCTGGGCATTGTTATTGAATTTTCAAAAATAAAGTTATAAGGCAGCAACTTAAGGTTGGCCCCTGTCCCAAGAATCACAGCCCTTTTAATATCTTAGATTGGAACTTCTGTACTTGATATAGAATGTAAAATTTGGAATATTCATATTTCCTTGTTAGAAGGGTAAGAGATATCCTCAGATTTTGAAAGGAATCCTTGTCTCAGAATGTGAAGAACCAGTTCCTTGTAATCTAAAACATCTCCCTACTCCAAATAGTGAATCACCTACCTATACCTGAACAGGGAAGACAGAACCAATAGCTGACTTCAGGTTCCTAGCCTTCAGAACTGTGAGACAATAAATTTCTGTTCTTACAACCCACCCAGTTTGTGGTACTTTGTTAGGGCAGCCCTAGGAAACTAATACCAATCACAGCTGGACTTAAATACATAATGTAATCTAAGTATTTGAAATAGAGTTACAAATAAGAATGCATATGTCAAGTAATTCTTGAAAGAGGTAAAAAATGTAAGGTTATGTATCTAACATAAACATCAGATGAGAGGAAAATGGATGGAAATAAGTAAAACATTGACTGTGAATTTAATTTACATACCTGTTGATGTTGAGTCGATTCTCACTCATAGGGACCCTACAGGACAGAGTACAACTGCCCCACAGGGTTTCCAAGGAGCAGCTGGTGGACTCACTGCCTACCTTTTGGTTAGCAGCCGATCTTTTAACCACTGCTTCCTTTTTTTTTTTTCCGTAGGTGGGTATCAAATACCTTAATTTATTTTCATGTTAGTAATTACACTGGGTTTTTTTTTATTAGAAAATTTAGTTCCATTGCTTTTTAAAAGTATATGCTGATAAAAAATATTCAGTTCTAATTGATGTCAAGTCCAAATCATGGTGACCCCATGTGTATTAGAGAAGAACTGTGTTCTGCTTTTGTAAAAATCTGTGATATAGAATATCAACCTTTTGTCCCTTTTCAATTTTGTGTGCCTTTTAATAATGCTACAAAGCTTTCAGAAATAAGATAAACATCTTAGTAGAAAGTTGGACAACAAAAAATTAGAAATTACAACAGCAAAAACAAAGAAAAAATAACAAGCCTTCAATAAATACTCTTAAATAAATGAATAGTGGCAGTAAGTCTGCACAAATATTTTAAGTCACTAAATGCATGAATGAAATATTTCACTGACAATAGAGCTAAAAGAATATAAATAAAACAGCAAATAAAGTTTTGCTTTTTTTGTCAGGTAGACAAAAAAATTCTTACACGTTAAAATCCAATGCTAGTAAAACTGAGGAAAAATTAGACATCCCCATATGCTACCAATTAGATAAATTTGCCTGTATTTATGAAAATGTTACTATTCTTTAGGAACCATTAGTCCCATTTATTTTTATAAAGATGTGTGTGAAAGCATGCTCAGTGGAAGATAATTCATAAAAGCCTAAATTAGAAAGAACTTGAATGTCAAACAATAGATTACTTAAATTGGAAGGATAAAGTTATTGAAAAATCTTTACAAAGTAATTATTAAATGAAAACTAAAAATGGGGACATTTTAATTGCATTTAATTTGCATATATTTTATGCATACATACAACTTTAGGAGGATAAAGAACTTCACGTTATCTATGTATAAATCTGGCTCATTAGATTACTGTTCATTGCATGCACACTCAAGCTTCTCTTTGCCTTCCAACTTTCCATAATTAACATATTTTACTTTTGTAATAAAAAGAGAGACCCCAACAACTGTTAAAAATATATGATAAAATAAAACTGGGAATGGTGAAGTGGAAAGAATTTCAATGCACATTATTCCCTTAGGATTGCCTGTGGCTCTGGTGGGATATAGCTGCATTATTGCTTTATGAATAAATGGTGATGGAATTACATATAAAATTCTTCTTCAGGTGACTTTTAGAGACCCTTATTCCCAATTGCCACAAGAAAATCTGTGGAATAATGATAGCTAATATTATTGAGTTCAATTTATGGTCAGACATTATTCTAAGAACGTCAGATGGGTTGTTTCATTTTATTTATCCATACAACAGCCCTAAAAGGTAGATATTGTCGTCATCCTCATTTTTAGATATAGAAGAAAAGAAAAAGATCAAACCATTGCCATCAAGTTGGTTCCAACTCATAGTGACCCTATAGGACAGAGCAGAATTGCCCCATAGGGTTTCTAAGAAGCAGCTGGTGGATTCAAACTGCTGACCTCTTGGTTAGCGGTCACACTCCTAACCACTGAAAAAACTTGGGTTTAAAGAAATTAAGTACACTGCTTAAGTTTAGTATCTAATACGTGGAAGAGTTTGGATTTGAAGCTAAGTAGTGTGATGCTTCCATAAGAAATGCTTAAAAAAGTCTTTTTTTTTTTTTTTTGAAATTTAGTAAAGTAAGCTCAGTTCCTTCACTTTTTAAAATTTGAAGCTAATCATCTTGCAGCATGTTTACACAGAGCTTGACAGAGAACCCAAGTTGTCTTTGGAGGTTAGAGGAAAATAATCTAAACTGACACGGCTGCCTCAAATCGCTCTGACTTGGAATTTGTTAAGGGAGATTCTGAAGCCAGTTTGCTCAGGGACCGCATGTATGAAATGGTGTCCTGTCAAAGTGCTGTCAAATCATGCCAGGCTGCTCAACAGTTCATTCCAAGAGACATCTGCCAAAGTAACGGACCAGCAATCTGGCATTCTCACAGCCGCATGAGGAAGGATGTTCTTTATCTCTCACATACAGCTACTATCTTTTCATTTAAACATTTTAAGTGTAACGACTAATTTCACTGTCTAAGCTAGAGGAAGAGTTGTATAAATTTCTTATAAATGAGTGCTTGTTTTGGGAAAATAGTGTCTTGTCTTGACTATCAGTGTTAAAGCTTCTTGACTCAAGTGTATATAATCTTTTTGTTTCTTCTTTCTGATTGAGTTAGACCTAGCTGCTGTTCAGTGAATGTTAGAGCATACCACGGTATTGAACTGAAGGCATCTCAGTTTAGGATCTTGAAGGCATCTCAGTTTAGGATCTTGAAGTGATATAATTATTTTCCCATCTTTTTTGAAATTAATGTGGCCAGGACAATTATAATTCCAGGAAGCCTCAAAATAAAAAAAGTGCTAAACGAGGTATTAGCTGAGAAACAAAAGAAAAAGCAGTCATTTGTTCATTCCTTCCTAAATTCATTCAACAAGCATTTACTGTATTAGGTACTAGGGATACAAAGATGAATAATTCACAGGCTTTGGCAGTTAGGGACATAGAATTCAGGTATAGGAGCAAAAATGTTAACTAATAATTAAACACACCATGTGGTCTCAAACTCTGTTTAGAATGAGGACGATTGTAAGCACATATGCATAGTAAGAAAAACTTATTATAGCCTCAGGCTCAATGTGATACAGAAGAGCAGAGCAGGGTCACCTAATCTCTTGGAAACGTAAAGAAGACTTCCAAGAGGAGGCAAATTTGGAGCTAATGTGTGGCAATTAGACGAAAAGAGGAAGGAGGAGGAAAAGGAGAAGGCACAAAGCATGAAATTGAATTGTCTATATTCCTACAAATGTGGCAGGCTGTGTGGTTGGGCAAGGGGGTATAAAATTGAATTATCTGTTTTATTTAATATTCAATTTGTTTCCAGTGCTCCTGTACCTTTTCTCTGTTTGGACCTTTTCATTCCCATAACTTAATTTTAACCACTGTTATATTCTCTTATAGCAATTAAATCAGAATCTCTAGGGGTGGGACCAGAAAAAGCTCTGTTTTCTCTGTAGAAGATGCCCTGTAGGAGATTCTCATGAGCTCCTGGGGTTAAGAACCTCTGATGTAGACTGACTGAGGCAAGCGGAAGCAGCCATGATCACACCACGATACCATCCAGTGCTACTTAATAGACAGGTGACTAAGAATTTGGCAAATACTTCACTGTAATACCACTGCTAACAAGTAAACAAAACCTTTCTGGAAGCCTGAAAGGGAAAAAGAAACCTGGATTTTTATTTGTGACTGCGTTGCCAGTGATTCCTTTCAGAAACTGACTAGAATCCTATAATATTGTCCATAGGATCCAGCCTTTCTCAGTTCATGAGCAGGGTTTGATTTTGGCATTTTTATAGAACTGCCATGTGAGGGCAAACGAAGGCAGCATCTTGGGAACATTACCTAGTTTTCGTTGTTGTTGGATGGTGTGGAGTCACTTCTGACTCCTAGTGACCCTAGGTACAACAGAATGAAACACTGATAACATGCCCAAATTACGTAAGAAATCTCATCATCCTGAGCTTCTAAGGAACATTCTGGCTGTGCTTCTTCCAAGACAGATCTTTCGTTCTTCTGGCAGTCCATGGTGTGTATTCAGTATACTTCGTCAACACCATAATTCAAAGGTATCAATTCTTCAGTCCTCCTTATTCATCGTCCAGCTTTCACATGCATATGAGGAGATTGAAAATACCATGGCTTGGGTCAGGTGCACCTTAGTCTTCAAGGTGACATCTTTGCTGTTCAACACTTTAAAGAAGTCTTCTGCAGCAGATTTGCCCAATGGGTATGTCATTTGATTTCTTAATTGCTGCTTCCACGTGCATTGACTGTGGATCCAAGTAAAATGAAATCCTTGACAATTTCAATATTTTCTTTGTTTATAATGATATTGCTTATGGGTTCAGTTGTGAAGATTTTTGTTTTCTTTATGTTGAGGCGTAATCCATAGTGAAGGCTGTAGTCGTTGATCTTCATCAGTAAGTGTTTCAGGTCCTCTTCACTTCCAGCAAACATGTCGTCTGCATAACACAGATTGTTAATTAGTCTTCCTCCAATCCTGATGCCCTATTCTTCACATATGCCCTATTCTTGGATTATTTGCTCAGTATACAGATTGAGTAAGTATGGTGAAAGGATACAACCCTGACATACAACTTTCCTGATTTTAAGCCACACAGTACCCCCTTGTTCTTTTTAAACGACTGCCTCTTGGTCTATGTACAGGTTTCACAGGAACACAACTAAGTGTTTGGGAATCCCCGTTCTTTGCAATGTTATCCATAATTTGTTATGATCCACACAGTTGAATGCCTTCACATAGTCAATGAAACACAGGTAAACATCCTTCTGGTATTCTCTGCTTTCAGCCAAGATCCAGTTGACATTAGCAATGATATCCCTCATTTCATGCCGTCTTCTGAACCTGGCTTGCATTTCTGTCAGTTCCCTGTGGATGTACTGCCGCAAACATTTTTGAATTATCTTCAGCAAAATTTTATTTGCATGTAATATTAATGGTATTGTTAGATAATGTCTGCATTCTGTTGAATCACCTTCCTTGGAATGGGCATAAAATGGATCTTTTTCAGCTGGTTGGCTAGGTAACTGTCTTCCATATTTCTTGGCATAGATGAGTTGGTGCTTCGAGCATTTTATCTGTTTGTTGAAACATCTCAATTGATATTCCATCAATTCCTGGAGCCTTGTTTTTTGCCAATGCCTTCAGTGCAGCTTGGACTTCTTCTTTCAATATCGTTGACTCTTGATCATATGCTACTTCCTGAAATGGTTGAACATCAACCATTTATTTTTGGTACAGTGACTCTGTGTATTCCTGCCATTTTCTTTTGATGTTTCATGTGTTGTTCAATATCTTGTCCATAGAATCCTTCAATATCGCAACTTGAGGCTAGAAATTTTTTATTTCCTTTGCCTTGAAAAATGCCAAGTATGCTCTTCCCTTTTGGTTTTCTAACTCCAGGTCTTTGTACATTTTATTATAATACTTTGTCTTCTTTAGCCACCCTTTGAAATCTTTTGTTCAGCTGTTTTACTTCCTCATTTCTTCCATTTGCTTTAGCCATTGTACATTCAAGAGCAAGTTTCAGAGTCTCTTCTGACATCCATTTTGGCCTTTTCTTTCTTTCCTGTCTTTTTAATGACCTCTTGCTTTCTTCAGGTATGATGTCCTTGATGTCATCCCACGGCTTGTCTGGTCTTTGGTCATTAGTGTTTAGGGCATCAAATCTATTCTTGACATTAGTCTCTAAATTCAGATGGGATATACTCAAGGTTATACTTTGGCTCTTATGGAGTTTTTTTTTTAGTTTTCTTCAGTTTAAACTTGAACTTGCATATTAGCAATTGATGATCTGTTCTGTAGTCAGCCCCTGGCCTTGTTCTGACTGATGATATTGAGCTTCTCCATTGTCTTCTTCCACAGATGTAGTCTCTTTGATCCCTGTGTGTTCCATCAGGCAAGGTCCATGTGTGTAGTAGCCATTTCTGTTGTTGAAAAGGCATTTGCAATGAATAAGTCACTAGTCTTGCAAAATTCTATCTTGCGATCTTCAACTTTGTTTCTACAATCAAGGCCATATTTTCCAACTACTGTTCCTTCTTCGTTTCCAGCTTTCATATTCTAAGCACCAGTAATTACCAATGTATCTTGATTGCATGTTTGATAAATTTTAAATCAAAAATCTTTAATTTTCTTCATATTTGGCATTAGTGGTTGATCTTTTTTTGTAGACATATGGTTATTACCCTGTCACTGACAGTGTTATACTTCAGAATAGATCTTGAAATGTTCCTTTTGATGATCAAT
Organism: Elephas maximus indicus; assembly: GCF_024166365.1. Lineage (NCBI taxonomy): Eukaryota > Metazoa > Chordata > Mammalia > Proboscidea > Elephantidae > Elephas > Elephas maximus. Next base: position 41,180,327 of record NC_064827.1, on the reverse strand, counting down.
GCAGCATTGTTCCTCTTCAATATGTCATTCCTGGCGTAGTATACCATATGATTGTCCAAGACAACATGGCCAGTGTCAGTCCACTTCAGTTCACTAATGCCTAGGATATTGATCTTTATGCATTGCACTTAATATTTTATGACCTGGTTTTATGTCCTGCCTTGTAAAAGGTGAAAAGCAGAAGGAAGTAACAAACCACAGGGGCCCCCATTACCCAGCTTCAGCTCAGTAGAAGAATTGGCCATATGGACTTTGTTGCAAGTGTGTGTCTTGTCTCTTCCACTGGCTTTTGTGTAGATATGATTATTAGCTTTCCAGGATCACTTTTCATTCTCTATTACCATTTTTTAAAATTACCATATACGATCTTGGTGGTAACTAAGCAGTGACAGGGTATGTAAATGAGCTTACAAAGGCTAAAGGAGGCATAAGGGATGCCATTAAATAAAAGAGGGAAAATACAGATTTTCTGGATCTCCAGCTATTTCATTTTATCCATATTATGGTGAATATGTCACCTCTTATATTCACATACTGAAATAAATCAAGCCAACAAACATATTTGCTGAAACAAATCCCTCGCTGAAACTCTCAAATTTCCAAGGAACATTAAAAAAAAAAAAATTGGAAAAAATATCTTGAGGTTAGACGCTAAGGATTAATGCTATCCACATGTCACAGACTTCAAAGATGTTCTACTAGATAGTCTGTAGATGGGACAAGATTGAAGAAACAAATCTCTGATTAGTCAAAGAAATAGCTATAGTGATATAAGAAGTAAGCACAGGAAATCCTAGTGAGCTGCAGACACAGCCTTTAATTTGTAGGTACAGAGCATGTAACAGTCTCCCCATGGAAACTTTTTCATTATGATGAATCAATAACAACAGGAATCAGCTTCAACAAGACCAAGAAGACCACACGGTGCAGAAAGGTGACATGTCACTTGCTGGGGATTGGAGGACAAATGAATATGGCTTTCCTGGAGAGCATAAAGGCCTGATGCATCCAAATCCTTTAAAATACGCATGTCCTCTGACCCAGAAACTCTGCTTCTAGGAATTTACCCTAAGGAAATAATTGTGGATATTTGCAAAGATTTAGCTGCATCTCACTTTTAGAGTTGCATAACGTTATAAACAACTAAAGTAATGAAAATAAGGATTTTTAATGTATGACAATCAAGTAAAGAATATTATTTTTTAACTAAAAATGATACTTGAAAAGCTCATAAAATGGAAAAAACTCCCAATAAATTTTCCTTAAGTGAAATATATATTATTATAATAACATTTTTGTAAAATAAAGTTCTCATAGACTCTATTTTTGAAAGTCCTCTGTTCTAAGATGAACATTTTGTCCAAATTTCTGAAATTGGATTGTGTCTTACAATCGATGTCAAATATTTTTGGAAGCCATCAAGCAAGGGAGTGAGTTAAGACATGGTTGATATTTTCTGCCTGTATTGGAACCAGCGGTTGGAACTAGTTCATTCTGGTTCAAACCCACTCTAACAAGTTCCTAGGGTGATGCTAATGCTGCTGGTTAGGGACTAATTCTGAGAACCACTAGTACAGCAGTGGTCCTCAAAATTTCATATACATAAGATTTACCTAGGGGAATCTTCTTAAAATGTAGATTCTGACTCAGTACATCTGGGATGGAAAAGCAAATTCTCAGCGGGGTCTCGAACTGGAATGAACTGGTTTGAAGTTCTGGTGGGAACTTCGCAATGTGTACCTGGCACTTATCATTTGATTTCTACCTCAGTTGAGATATACTCACTGGTAGCATCTCAAGCATTTAAAATTTAAATATGGATTCTTAATTCTTGCTAAAAATATCCTCCAGAACATTACATGGGGATGCAACAGTGGAATTAAAAATTATTGTTCATATAGAAAATAGTCTGTCACATACACAGTAATACAATTAAAGATAGTAGAAACGGTCACCTTAAAAAGGATTCTGGGATTTTCAAAGCTGTCCCTCAGGTGCCAAACATAAACTGCCAAATTTTTCCATCAAACTTGCAAGGAAAGCTGTTTAATATTTTGTACTGCTTGTCAATTAAAAAATATAAAAAAATACTAACCCTTTAATGAACTTAGAAGCACACTAGAAATCCCAATATTTGGTTTCCCTTGAAATTTTGCCACCAAACCTAAAGGAGCTCAAAAGGTCAAGATACTGATCAAGGATTACGAAAAGTAGCATGCCTTTGTGATGCCTAAATCACTGAAGATGGCTGAAGTGACACAGAAGATTTTTGTCTTTATGCAGAAAGGAGGCTTAGACTTAAAGTTTGTGATACACAACAAGAAAATATTATGAAGATGTATTAATGTATTCAGTATATTTCTCAGTAAAATTTTTTCTCTACATTAAATGTAAAGTTTCTTTTTTCCCCCAAAAGCTGTTATTGAATCACAAAGTTGTGTTACACAGATGCATGTTAGAATATATGCTTTAGAATGAAGAATATGTGACGTATTTATATTCATTACATGTACAGTCATATTTTTTCCCATCCACATGGCAGAAATATTGTAATATCATACAAAAAACTGTGATTATCTCTCACTGATGAAATTTAAACTGATTTATAATTTTTTCTTCAAAATTTTCTAAATTACTTTCATATTTAACAAGGTATTTAAAATTAATGCCTAATCATATAAATTTTTTTTTTATAAGCCAGTTTGTCAGTTTGTCGTACTGTAGGGGCTTGTGTGTTGCTGTGATGCTGGAAGCTATGCCACCGGTATTCAGATACCAGCAGGGTCACCCATGGAGGACAGGTTTCAGCTGAGCTTCCAGACTAAGACAGACTAGGAAGAAGGACCCGGCAGTCTATTTCTGAAAAGCATTGGCCAGTGAAAACATTATGGATAGCAGCGGAACATTGTCTGATATAGTGCTGGTAGATGAGCCCCCCAGGTTGGAAGGTACTCAAAAGATGACTGGGGAAGGGCTGCCTCCTCAAAGCAGAGTTAACCCTAATGAGGTGGACGGAGTAAAGCTTTCAGAACCTGCATTTGCTGATGTGGCACGACTCAAAATGAGAAGAAACAGCTGCAAACATCCATTAATAATCAGAACCTGGAATGTACGAAGTATGAATCTAAGAAAATTGGAAATCATGAAAAAAGAAATGGAATGCATAAACATTGATATCCTAGGCATTAGTGGTCTGAAATGGCCTGGTATTGGCCATTTTGAATTGGACAATCATATAGTCTACTATGCTGGGAATGACAACTTGAAGAGGAATGGTGTTGCATTCATTGTCAAAAAGAACGTTTCAAGATCTATCCTGAAGTACAATGCTGTCAGTGATAGGATAATATCCATACACCTACAAGGAAGAACAGTTAATATGACTATTATCCAAATTTACGCGCCAACCACTAGGGCCAAAGATGAAGAAATAGAAGATTTTTACTAGCTTCTGCAGTCTGAAATTGATCAAACATGCAATCAAGATGCATTGATAATTACTGCTGATTGGAATGCGAAAGTTAGAAACAAAGAAGAAGGATCAGTAGTTGGAAAATATGCCCTTGGTGATAGAAACAATGCTGGAGACCGACTGATAGAATTTTGTAAGATCAACGACTTCTTCATCGCAAATGCCTTCTTTCACCAAAATAAACGGCGACTATACACATGGACCTAGCCAGATGGAGCACACAGAAACCAAATTGACTACATCTGTGGAAATAGACGATGGAAAAGCTCAATATCATCAGTCAGAACAAGGCCAGGGGCCGACTGTGGAACAGACCATCAATTGCTCCTATGCAAGTTCAAGCTGAAACTGAAGAAAATCAGAGCAAGTCCACAAGAGCCAAAATATGACCTTGAGTATATCCCACCTGAATTTAGAGACCATCTGAAGAATAGATTTGATGCAAATCTAGTGACCAAAGACCAGACGAGTTGTGGAATAACATCAAGGACATTATCCATGAAGAAAGCAACAGGTCACTGAAAAGACAGGAAAGAAAGAAAAGATCAAGATGGATGTCAGAGGAGACTCTGAAACTTGCTCTTGAGCATCGAGCAGCTAAAGGAAAAGGAAGAAATGATGAAGTAAAAGCACTGAAGAGAAGATTTCAAAGGGCCTCTCTAGAAGACAAAGTATTATAATGACATGTGCAAAGAGCTGGAGATGGAAAATCAAAAGGGACGAACACGCTCTGCGTTTCTCAAGCTGAAAGAACTGAAGAAAAAATTCAAGGCTCGAGTTGCAATAGTGAAGGATTCCATGGGGAAAATATTAAACGACACAGGAAGCATCAAAAGAAGATGGAAGGAATACACAGAGTCATTATACCAAAAAGAATTAGTCGATATTCAACCATTTCAAGAGGTGGCATATGATCAGGAGCCGATGGTACTGAAGGAAGAAGTCCAAGCTGCTCTGAAGGCATTGGGGAAAAACAAGTCTCCAGGAATTGTTGGAATATCAATTGAGATGTTTCAACAAACAGATGCAGCACTTGAGGTGTTCACTCGTCTATGCCAAGAAATATGGAAATATGGCTTCCTGGCCAAGTGACTGGAAGAGATCCATATTTATGCCTATTCCCAAGAAAGATGATCCAACCGAATGTGGAAATTATAGAACAATATCATTAATATCATACGGAAGCAAAATTTTGCTGAAGATCATTAAAAAGTGGCTGCAGCAGTATATTGACAGGGAACTGCCAGAAATTCAGTCTGGTTTCAGAAGAGGACATGGAACCAGGGATATCATTGTTGATGTCAGATGGATCCTGGCTGAAAGCAAAGAATACCAGAAGGATGTTTACCTATGTTTTATTGACTATGGAAAGACATTCGACTGTGTGGATCATAACAAACTATGGATAACACTGCAAAGAATGGGAATTTAGGAACATTTAATTGTGCTCATGAGGAACCTTTACATAGATTAAGAGGTAGTTGTTCAGACAGAACAAGGGGATACTGAGTGGTTTAAAGTCAGCAAAGGTGTGCGTCAGAGTTGTATTCTTTCACCATACCTATTTAATCTGTATGCTGAACAAATAATCCGAGAAGCTGGACTATATGAAGAAGGACAGGGCATCAGGATTGGAGGAAGACTCATTAACAACCTGCATTATGCAGATGACACAACCTTCCTTGCTGAAAGTGAAGAGGACTTGAAGCACTTACTAATGAAGATCAAAGACCACAGCCTTCAGTATGGATTACACCTCGATACAAAGAAGACAAAAATCCTTACAACTGGACCTATGAGCAACATCATGATAAATGGACAAAAGATTGAAGTTGTCAAGGATTTCATGTACTTGGATCCACAATCAACAGCCATGGAAGCCACAGTCAAGAAATCAAAAGATGCATTGCATTGGGCAAATCTGCTGCAAAGGACCTCTTCAAAGTGTTGAAGAACAAAGATGTCACCCTGAAGACTAAGGTGTGCCTGACTGAAGCCATGGTATTTTCAATCACATCATATGCATGTGAAAGCTGGACAATGAATAAGGAAGACCAAAGAAGAGTTGACGCTTTTGAATTGTGGTGTTGGCGAAGAATATTGAATATACCACGCACTGCCAAAAGAATGAACAAATCCGTCTTAGAAGTACAACCAGTATGCTCCTTAGAGGCAAGGATGGCGAGACTGCGTCTTACATACTTTGGACATGTTGTCAGGAGGGATCAGTCCCTGGAGAAGGACATCATGCTTGGCAGAGTACAGGGTCAGCAGAAATGAGGAAGACCCTCAACAAGGTGGATTGACACAGTGGCTGCAACAATAAGCTCAAGCATAACAACGATTGTAAGGATGGCTCAGGACCGGGCAGTCTTTCGTCCTGTTGTACATAGGATCACTACGAGTCAGAACCAACTCAACGGCACCTAACAACAAGAACAGTAAGCCAGCTGAAATTTTTATGTCATACTTTGTCCTGTGCTTAAAATTATACATAATGAAAATCAACTGTTATTTGAAAATATGAAATAAATTGTCCTGGAAACTATCATTGATCTCTGGTGACAGTAATTGAAATAACTATTTTTATATCGATTTTGAAATATGTAGATAAAAGACAGCTATGGATGTGTATAAAACCAAGATGGAAATTCAGTTTATAATAATGTTAACAATTCTTAATTTTGGGTGAAGGCATATTGGATATGTTCTGATTTGTTCTTCCCTATGCTTTCCAATTTTTCTATAATGAGCATGCTATACTTCTAAAAAAGTTATAATGTTTTAATGGAGGTTACGGTTTCCTGCATTACTTAGCTGAGAAGTGTTTTCTAAGCCTTCAAAATAACTCTCTCACCAAGTCTCAATTTCATGTAATATTGAAAGATACATATCCAAAACAGAGGATTAAATTTATTTTGCAGAACTTGGCACATAAACAGAGTCAGCAATCAAGAAAAATTCAATAAAAGCCTTACAGAAATATAACAGAGGATTTCAAAGGGAAGTTTGAGAAGACAAAGTAAAGTATTATAGTGAAATGTGCAAAGACCTAGAGTTAGAAATCCAAAATGAAGAACATACTCAGAAGCTGAAAGAGCTGAAGAAAAAATTCAAGCCTCGAGTTTCTATGGGCAAAATATGAATGATGCAGGAAGCATCAAAAGAAGATGGAAGGAATGCACAGAGTCATTGTACCAAAAATAATGGATTGACATTCAAACATTTCAGAAGGTGGCATATGATCAAGAACTGATGGTACTGAAGGAAGAAGCCCAAACTGCACTGAAGTCATTAGTGAAAAACAAGGCTGCAGGAATTGATGGAATACCAACTGAGATGTTTCAACAAACAGATGCAGTGCTGGAAGTACTCACTCATCTGTGCCAAGAAATATGGAAGACAGTTAGTTACCTGGCCAACTGACTGGAAGGGATCCATGTTTATGCTCATTTCAAAGAGAGGTGATCCAACAGATTGTGGAAAGTATCAAACAATATTGTTAATATCACATGCAAGTAAAATTTTGCTGAAGATAATTCAAAAACCGTTGCAGCAGTATACACACAGGGAACTGCCAGAAAGTCAAATCAGGTTCAGAAGAAGATGTGGCATGAGGATGTCACTGCTGATGTAAGACGGATCTTGGCTGAAAGCAGAGAATACCAGAAGGATGTTTCCCTGTATTTTATTAACTATGCAAAGGCATTTGACTGTGTGGATTATAACAAGTTATGGTTAACATTGTGAAGAATGGGAATTCTAGAACACTTAATTGTGTTCATGAGGAATCTACGTAGATCAAGAGGCATTCATTAGAGTGGAACTAGGGGATACTTCGTGGTTTAAGTCAGGAAGGTAAGTATCAGGGTTGTATCCTTTCACCATACTTAATCTGTATGCTGAGCAAATAATTTGAGAAGCTGGACTATATCAAGAACAGGGTATCAGGATTGGAGGAAGATTCGTTAACAACCTGTAACATGCAGATGATACAACCTTGCTTGCTGAAAGTGAAGAGGACTTGAAGCTGTTCCTGATGAAGATCAAAGACTACAGCCTTCAGTATAGATTACACTTCAACATAAAGAAAACAGATTTGTCCAATTCTGCTGCAAAGTATCTCTTTAAAGTGTTGAAAAGCAAAGATGTCACTTTGAAGACTAAGGTGCGCCTGACCCAAACTGTGGTATTTTCAATTGCCTCATATGCGTGGGAAAGCTGGACAGTGAATAAAGAGGACCGAAGAAGAATTCAAGAATTGATGCTTTTGAATTACGGTGTTGGCGAAGAATACTGAGTACAGCATGGACTGCCAGAAGAACAAACAAGTCTGTCCTGGAAGAAGTACAGCCAGAGTACTCCTTAGAAGTGAGGATGGTGAGGCTTTGTCTCACATACTTTGGATATATTATCAGGATGAACCACTTCTTGGAGAAGCACCTTATGTTTGGTAAAGTGGAGGGTTGGGGAAAAAGAGGAAGACCCTTGATGAGATAGATTGACACAGGGGTTATGACAATGGGCTTAAACCTAACAATGGTTGTGAGGCAGTATTTTGTTTTGTTGTACATAGGGTTGCTGTCAGTCGGAACTGAACCGAGGGCACCTAACAACAACAGCAACAATATAAAAATAATTCATCCTAAACATGGTGAATATTGTTCCAATATTAAATAAAAAAAAAATCTATGTAAAATTCCACCTTTTTTTTTTTTTTTTTTAATGGACCATGAGTCTGAGAGACACAGACTTGCATTATATCAAGAAGGGAACTGACATGCCTTTTCAATGGAGAGTCTTTAAGGTACAAGATTAAATAGAAAGCAGTTTTTTTTCCACATAGTACTTCCTCAGAAAAGAGGTAGATACCTTAGATGCAAGTTTTTAGTAAGTCTCTCATTTCCAAATAGATCTATAAATTAATCACAGTTCAAGTCATAATTCCAATTTATATGGAATTGTGCAAAGGGTCAAAAAAGCCTAGATAACCTAAAAGTGCTTTCTATACCAACTTTCAAGACCTACTGTAAAGTTACAGTAATGAAGACAGTGTGATATTGGTGTGGGGCTAGACACAAGAGAAAAAAGGGACCAGAAATATACCCATGCATATATGCATACTTAATATACAAAGGTCTTTTTAATAAATGATGCTGGGGAAATCAGATGTCTAAATGGTAAAAATGAGATTTGACCACACCGAAAAATCAGTGAATGCTACCGATTTGGTATAGAACTGTTAGAAAGATGGATGTTAGAAGGGCTGGATTCCCAGGGTCTGGTAAGGAGCAAAAGTCCTCACACTTTTCCTTGTGTTACCTATGTTCTATGAGGTCTCAAACCAGGGTAAAAATAGCATCTAAACCATGGGCCTTCAAATACTGTCATCAGAACAAAGTGTTATACAGTGTCTAACCTTAACAAGGAAATGGTTAAAATTTTTTTTTTTTTGGCCCTGAAAAGAAGCTGACTATTAAAATTACAAACTATACAAGGCTGCACTTCTAAGAAAGCCATCAGTCCATGAAATTAAAGTATACATTTAGAAGGTGCTCTGTTTAACACTGACAGATATTAATTGAAGAAATAATTGTCTGGATGTTTTAAAAGAGTCTTTATCTCTTTCGTTCAACAGGCTGGCTCAGAGTTCCTAAACTGGCTTCTACCATGACCAAAAATAGCCTCATTTCCTCCCCTCTTCCTTTTTTTTTCCCCCAGCAAGACTAGCCTATGGACAACCGGAACCACGTCCATTTCAATTAAATTTGGAATTCAATGAAGGTTCAATTATACATTTCAGTAAGATGCACTTGAATTAGGGAACTGTCATGTAGAAATTAAATTAGCTGTGTTTTTCGAATTATGATTTGCATTCTGCAGAGAAGCATGATGATATATCAAAGGGTAGTATAATTATGGATTGTCTACTTGAAGTATCAATTATGTTCAGAAATGTGGTGGACATGAGCGGGGGATAGGCAGCAGTGGGAAATAAACAAGTCATCTAGCTAATAATGTAAAATATTTTTATGTTAAAACAAATACATTTCTATTTCTGAATAGAAAACAAAGTTTGGATGAAAATATTTATACACAGTATGATCTTTATATGTAGTAAATATTCAAATAAAAGGAAACCATACAATGAGATGTAAATATCCTTCCCACCCCTTGTTTTTAGTCCTTCTCCCAGTGCAATATTACCAAAATTTAAACATTTCTGTTCTTTTTTGAGATTTTTTATATGTACTACTCTGCATAGACCACTTTTGGTTTCAATCATACACAAACAGGGTCAACAGTACAATGAATCTCCACGTATCCATCACCTAGCTTCACAACCATCAACTTTCTGTTGTTCCATCTATTCCTCCCTACAGTTTTTATGCTGAAATATATGAAAGTAAGTTTCCAGATAGAAAAATGTTTTTTCCTAACACAAAAGGACTGTTTATCATACCCAACAAAATTAAGCATTCCTTAATATCTAATATGGCAGACTGAGTTCAAGTTTCCAGATCGTGTCAAAAATGTCTTTTTATGGTTTATTTATTTGGATCATGGTCTGTGGTAAATGAAACTATTTCTTCTAACTATCCAATTTCCCTCTGTGATAGAGTTATACAATCTTACTATTTACTCTGGGATTTGAAATGCCTCCCTGAGGTTCCCTCCTTTCAGGTATTTATCCGTATGACTTGTTTTGGCCAAAGGAATATGGGCAGACAGGATGTAAACTGAATCTGAGCAGAAGCCAAGGTTCAACTGAGTCTCTTGCATTTCTGCCCCTCTACTATGAGATCAGAATGTGTCACATAGGGGCCACTCCTTCAGTCTGTGTCCCTCCATGAGAAGACCCTGGGAGCAGAGCCATACTTACTTTGAATCTTGAAATAATTTTATCTTTCCCTCTCCCTTCCCCTCAACCCCCTTAGTGAAAACTGAGAGGCTATTTCTTGCCAGAAAGCAAATCTGAGGATGAAAGCATTTACAACTCATATCGACTATTCATGGAAGCCCTGGTGGCGTAGTGGTTAAGTACTACGGTTGCTACCAAAGGGTTGGCAGTTTGAATCCGCTAGGCGCTCCTTGGAAACTCTATGGGGCAGTTCTACTCTGTCCTGTAGGGTCACTATGAGTCAGAATTGACTCGACAGCACTGGGTTTGGTTTTGGGGTTTGGACTGACTATTCAAGCAGACTGGGCACTTCTTCCTAGAGTTACTTTTAAATAAGAAATATAAAATTAATTCCAAGTTTAAACGGTTTTATGTGTGTATATAATTTCTCTTCCCAGCTTTATGGGTTTTTTTTAATACTAGAGCCAATATTTTTTACTCCTTTGACTCCCTCTGTTGTTCCTCACCCATGTAGATAGGTAGAGGTTGTAATAATTAGGAGATGGTTTGTTGATCGGGTATATTGCTTTTTCAGCAGTTACATGTGTTAGGGGTTCACAGCCAGGTTTAAAAGTCTTCCCACTCACTCCTACCTGAGAGTTTTCTGTAATCCCCAGTGAAGGACTGTCTGGTAAAGAAAGAGTTATTACTCAGATATAAGAGAATTATTTGTTTTGTACATTTCTTTTGAACTATTTAATGAAATATCCCCTTTAATTCTTTTAGGGAGTGTTCTTGGATTTTTTTAGGTAATGATATTAACTGCAAGTAAATATAATATTATCTCATTTTCCCCAAAATTATATCTCTTTATTTCTTTTTCCTATTTTCTTGTTTATGCTAGAATTATCCGAATAGCATTTACTAATGATTTTGGTTATGAGTATCTTTTAATTTTTTTTCTAGTCTAAGTGGAAATGCTTCAAGAATTTAAGTATGATGCTGTCTCCAGTTTAAGGTAGGTAACTTTTATCATATTAAGTAAATATTCTTCCTTTCTATTCTACATAAAAATAGAAATGGAAATTAAATTTTATAAAATTATTTTGGCATTAACTTGGATAACATGTTTTTCTTTTTCTTTTTGACCTATTGCTAAACTAGTTACTTTATTGTTATGGTATATGTTTTATTATGTATATTTGCTTTATTTTAATGGATGAAATGATACCATGTTTCTTTCCTTATTGTATTTTTCTTTGTAGGTTTTAATATGTATTTTAGGAAACACATGGGAGTAATAGACATGGGAGATACATAAGAAGCAGGAAAATATTTCTTTCATCCTCATATATGAAGAAATTTGGTTGAATAACCATTTCCTGTCAAAACTCTTTAGATGCTGCTCCACTGTCTTCTAGTATTTAATTCTATTTGAGGGTAGAGAAAGGAATTTCTTTTGTAGGTTATCCAGCTGTTTTTCTTCATGGAACATTTGAGGATTTTTCTTATGATTAAATAATTTTTCCAAAATATATCTAATTATTCTCTTCATAATTATTTCTCCAAATGTTTGATGTGTTTTTTTGATGTCAGAATTCAGGTGTTTTTTTCCCCACTTATGAAAATCTGCTATGTTTTCTTAGAATATTATTTCAGTTTCAGTTATTTTGACCTCATATTTAGGAAAATAAAGCATTCATGACTAGGGTTTCAATTTCTGGCCTTCAGGTCTAACATGTTAATTTTGATTATTATTGCCTCTTTGTGCTCTTTCCCTGCATTCTGGGGAGCATCTCACATTGCTGATTTGATTTTCTAAACTTTGATTCTGTAGTGAGATTGTCTAGTCTGAATGGTGAAAATCTTGCTGAGTTGGGGAAGAGTGCTTTCCTGTTAGTTAAATACTTTCGTGCAAAGAGAATTAACACAGAATGCTCTATTTCTTGTGGCAGCATTTACTCCTCAACCTTTTGATATAAGTTCAAGAGTATGCTCATCATTGTGAACAAGCAGATAATTTTCCCCGTTTTAGATCCCTTTGTTCACTTCAGTCATTTGTAGGGGAGGGATTGAGAGTTACAGTCTCGTTCTCAGAATTTCTGTCTTCTTTATACATTAACATATATGAATTTTAGGGCAAAAGAAAAACTAAATGAACAATATTTTTTCCCAATGGTATTTATAATAATATTAGTGTAGAGAGTCTTTTTCTCATAAATTCTTCTCAGAACTCACAAAATTGCTAAAAATGCTTGCCTTTTTGGTGAAACATTCAAGCAGAAATGTTAAATATTTGTTTATGTAAATGGACTCACAGGGCAAACAACTATTTCCATACTTAGAGAAAAAGACGGTATCTTCTAAGACTGCAATGCAAATTTCCTCTCGATATTATATTTTATAAAAGAGTAGATATTAACAAAACAGTAAAAAGCTACTTTAATTTCTTATTCATGTCCAAAGAGAAAATAGTAAACTTTAAGTCTATTTTATAATTCCTTCTTTGAATGTTCACTGCAACATCAATGCTATAATCTGTCAGTGGACTTTAATTAACTGTATGTGAAGAAACAAATCCATTAAGTGAGTTCTAGTCTCTGAGAATCAATGAAACTAGTTTTTAAAGTATTTTTCCTTTTCCTACTCTATTATTCTTTCAAAGAAATTATTAACCCTTTTCAAAATCAAGTTTTTTTTTTTTTTTTTGGAGTATTTCTTTTTGGAATCCAATTATTATTTACTTTTTAAATATTAATGTGCAAAAGGGTTAGGTTTTACAGACCTTAAATCTCATGTAATGTTTTAAAATGGAATAACCTCACGTAGAGGGTATTTAAAAAACCCAGTGCTGTCGAGGGTTCACAAAAAGAGTTTTTGGGTACACTACAATAAACTGTTTATTGTGTGTCCTCTGGTCTCAACACCCTCTTCGCTGATGATTTGCCATCTGTGGCTGAACCTGAAACGTAAGTGAATGACAGCAGCAGCTCGCTTGGCAGAAATTTGCAAAATATGTTTTCTGGCCCCTTTACATTGTTGCTAAGTGATGGAACTGAGGCTGAGTAAGAAGCCTTAGGTTTTCCAGACTCAGACTGAAAGAGGCAATTTACTCCTGTGGTAAAGATCAAGGAGCACATTATTTGAGTGGATTTTCATGAAAGTCAATGTACTCTAAAGCAAAACTATGAAAAAAAAAAAAAAACTTGGGTAAGGTAAGTATTCACTATGTGGAAGAAAACTAGCAAGGAACTAAGTAGAGACTAAATAATCAAATTTCTGAAATAAAGAGTTGACTCTTTACAAAAGAAGCCAGGTAGAAATGCAACTTTCTATCTGTGGAACCATATAATTAACATACAATAGTCACCTCACATAATTAATGCATTCAGCTACTTACCATTTACTCAGAGGGTCACATTGAGTTACCTGGCATGCAAATTGAGTTCCTCTGTAAGGTGAACATTCAGTGATTATATCACATACAAGGATTTTTTTTGACTTGATATTTTAAAAAATTCTACACACACTAAAAAGAGAAATCATTACTGTAGAGAAGGATAATTACTCCAAATAGATAAACTCGAGTGTGATATGGTGATTTTAGTTTTTGGAATGCACTCAGCTTGGTGAAATGGAAAGAGAATTTGTTCTTCCAACAAATATTCATGTCACCTCACATGCTCAGCATGTGTGATTTCTTGGACTACTCATAAAAATACCTGGTTGCAAGTCAGAGTTGTGCTCTGTCTTGGATACTTGACTTTTACTAGGTTATGTCTCTCCTCCCATCCCAGTTTATTTGCATCTAAAAGAAGGGCATTCAAATTGAGCAGATATCTAACAGAAATAACCAAAAAAAAAAAAAAAAAAAGCTGGAAAGAAATGGTTCCACTCCCTCTTTCCATGCTCATGGCAGAAAATACTCTTCAAATATGATACCTTGTACTGAGCCCAGATGAAGCTTCTCAGAATCCTCATGTTCCAATAGCCTCTAACAATTGTTTGGAGTGTGAAAGCAAAATTGACCCTTTGGCTGGTCTCCATTGTTGGTGAAGGTTCATGGCACATCTCACAATCAGAAAAAGAGAAAAATAAAACTAAACTTTGCACGTTGAGACAAACCAAAAGTACAGAGCCACTATGTTTAGCGTCTAGTCTCAAAATAAAATGAGACCTTAAGTGTTTTCCTTAAGTTACTGATTTTCTAATATCTTTTTTTTTTTATTCCTGACTTTTATAATGCTGATACTGAAACAACGTCATGATCTTCACGACTATGATAATCACGTGAGAATGTTGCTCTTTCTCTAAGACGAAGAGACTAAGTATAAATAATGATAACCTGGTAATTTTCGATTTTCCTTAAGTATGTGTCGTGCTTTTATTTGCTGAGCCAAGTCTTTTCTGAAATCTCACTCCCTTATAAATTGTATTACAGCTTTTCTTCTCTGTTTTTGCCACTATATCTTCCTTCCAAAGGAGTTAAAACATGAGCTGTAATCTAGCTGTCACCTTTGGACTAGAAAAATCTGGAATATTATTTTCTGTCCTAAAATCCAGGATCCGTGCTCCTTATGTGGTAGAAAACTTGGATGGCCCAGGTTTCCCTTCCTTGGTTTTTATTTCATCTATCTCATTGTTATTGGAAACAGGGTCGAGGATTGACAAAGCTTTACTTTTTTATTTGTATTATTTTGGATTTCATCAAATGTCTAGTTTCATATAACCAATCTTATTAACAGCAACCTGTTTTTCAAAGTCTGAATATAAGCAGGACAACCACAGTTGTAGCTAATGGCTAAAACACTGTAGAACCAATATACTGTATATTCAGAAGCAATATACTCTAATATATTCATAAAAACTAAAGGAAATTACATAGTCCTTGTTTCCTTTTTATTATTTGAAAAAAAAATGCCAGGCATAATTATTCCTTGCAACAGAATGAAACGTGGCCTCTTCCTTAAAGCTTAAGCTCAGATTAAATATCATGTTCATGAAAATTTACTTTAATCCTTTTTTGCATACTTATATTAGAAATACTTTATGATGCATGACTCTTTCCTTTTTGGACATGGTGTTAAAATATTTGCACTTTTGTATTCTTTGGACCCTTAATGATGATTGTGGTCTCTGGCAGAGGAGGGGAAGAGATGAGGAGCCTCATAACCTGAGTCCTATTAGGAGGTGAAGTATAGGTTTGTCTTCTGGTTGTTGGCCTGGTAGAGGAACAGCTGGGAGGAGAGGAAGGGGAGGGGGTTGGTGAAGGGTTCAAGTCAGGCTGATATTGTGCAGTAGTAAGTAAAATAAGTTGTAGGCTGAGAATGTGCCTGGAACACAATTGTTTTTGTGTGCCAAAGAGTCAATTCAAGCTCATAGTGACCCCATGTGACAGAGAAGAACTTCCTCATGAGTTTTCTAGGCTGCATCTTTATGGGAGCAGATCACCAGGGTTGTGGAGCCACTGGGTGGGTTCGAACTGCCAACTTTTCAATTATCAGCCAGGTGCTTAACCATTGCGCCACCAGGGCTCCTTTGAACATGATTAGCTTAATCAAATTTTTGAAACAGGTAATTCTTAGATTTGGCCTCTTCTACCTCCCCCTAACAATAAGGCCTTCCTTAAACTGGTCAGTCCTTTATCATCCTCCTGCTCCTGACCAAACCATTGTGTTCAAGTAGAACTGCCCCATAGGGTTCCCAAGGCTGTAATCTTTACGGGAACAGACTGCCACATCTTTCTCCCGTGAAATGCCTGGTGGGTTCCAACCACCAACTCCTAACCCAGTGTATTATGTTGTCACTTATCTAACTAAAAATTAACAAGGTATTAGATAATGGCTTAAGCTGAAAATCATTCAGAGATGTCAGTATGGGTCTGCTTGGAGATGTTGTCACTTACCTAACAAAAAATTAACAAGGGATTAGATAACAGCTTAAGCTGAAAATCATTCAGAGATGTCAGTACGGCCTGCTTGGAGGTCCTCGTTAAGGTATTTCCAAACTCGAAGTGAGTGTTTAAAGTGAAGTAACTGCCCAATAACAATGGCTGCATTTGGCCACTGATCTGTACTGGTTCCCCTTGCCCATCTACCTCCCCTTCTAGCTGCCAGAACTTGTGACTAATGAGCTGAAATCATGGTCCAGGTATTATTTATCCCTGTGAATCAAACCTTCCCTAAATTTGTTCAGGTAACTTATTTTTAATGTGAATACATAGTCTGGCTATGAGCTTTTCCTGTTATTCTAATGAAGAATTTTTAAAGTAGAGAGGAAGCAACAGTAATGTATTGGTTTTGAGAATAATAACTTTGGAAGCAAGTTTTGAAAATAATAGATTCGCAGATATGATGGGAGAAAATACATAGATACATATATATATATATAAAACCCGAAACCAAACCCATTACTGTTAAGCTGATTCTTGATTCATAGTAACCCTATAGGACAGAGTAGAACTGCCCCATAGAGCTTCCAAGGAGTGCCTGGTGGATTCGAACTGCCAACCTTTTGGTTAGCAGCTGTAGCACGTAACCACTGCGCCACCAGGGTTGCCATATATATTTATACACACATATTTTTTATATATATATACACATAGATATTCACATATACACACATACATAAATATATGAAATTTTTCTTAAAGGTTTAAGCTTAGCTTGAAACTCCCTGAAAGAAATTTCAGAGGGAAAATGATTTTATCACCTCAGATGTCCTTGAGGTGTCAGTCTTTCTGCTTAGATGTGAATATTGGATGAGAATATCCACAGGACTGTTGAGTCCCTAATTTCTAGAGGATGAAGCCAGCATGCCGTTCCTGGGCTGCTGCCTGGCTGTGCACATGAAGAGATGGGTGACACCCAGGATGACTGTATAAATCATCCACAGTCTACTCTGGAAGGCTTTTCAAAGTGATAGTGAGTGTTATCCATAATGGCACTGGGACAATAGGAGTGAACCCAGAATGTCCCAGGCAAATCAAGACATATGGTTTCCCTAGTATTGCTTCCTATTCAAATGGGTTGCTAGATTTTTGAGTACTTCTTGGGAGCCCTGGTGGCACAGTGGTTAAAGTGCTTGGCTGCTAACTGAAAGGTCGGCAGTTTGAACCCACCAGTTGCTCTGCAAGAGAAAGATGTAGAAGTCTGCTCCCATAAAGATTTACAGCCTTGGGAACCCTACGGGACAGTTCTGTTCTGCCCTGTAGGGTTGCTATGAGTCTGAATTGACTTGACGGCAGTGGGTTTGGTTTTTGGTTTTCCCGAACCTCCTGGCTTCAGCTAAGGATGGGATACCAAATAAACCAAACCAAAGCCATTGCTGTGGAGTCAATTCAGACTCACAGAGACCCTATAAGGCAGAGTAGAACTGCCCCATAGGTTTTCCAAGGAGAAGCTGGTGGATTTGAACAGCGGACCCTTTGGTTAGCAGCCAATCTCTTAACCACTGTGCCACCAGGGCTAGATTGCCCCAAAGAGCACTTAATAGGAAATGACCTATGTCACTATATACAGGGTCTGGCAGAATCTCTGGGCCCACTGCGATAGTATGTACCAATCTCCCACGTCTTTCTCCTGCAGAGTGACTGGTGGGTTTGAACCTATTTTGGTCAGCAATCAATTGCTTTAGCCACTGTATAACCAGGGCTCCTATGTAATGAAATAGGCCAGAATAATTCAAAAGAGAGTAGCCTGAGTAATGAAGAGATGTAGTTCCATGCTTCTAGTCTTTCTGAATTGATGGATTTTACCCAAGTCTTCTGAAGCTCATCTGGAGAGATAACTCATCTTCTCATAGCCTTCCACCAGGTCATACCAAGTACCTAGGAAGGGAGTTGGGAAATTTGCTATTGGCATATGATTTACAGCATCTGATGCTAGCTTGTGGGTGGGCATGTGCCACCTTAATAGCTAAGGGCAAGTGCCTTAAGGCAGTAGAGCACAGGCGTTCCAAGTATGACTACTGGATTCAGATAACCTGAGTGCTAATCCCAGCTTGACTACTTTGAACCTCTATGGGCAAGGCACTTAGTTGCCCTGAGCTTCAGTGTTCTCAACTCTAAAATGACAACAATAATAATACTCCATAGCATAGGTTTGTTTCAAGGATTAGGAATTTTACAGCAGTACCTGGCAATAAATATGCATATCTGTATCTTCAGATGATTACAACTAGAGCAAGCTAGCACAGCTGAAGCCTGGCCAGACGACCTCATGAGCACCTGGATTGTACTATCTACTTGTGCAATATTTCTTAACCATTTTTATGCCACATTAAAGGATGCTTGGCACAAAGACACCCATTCCCAGGTAACACATTCCACATTGGCTACAATAAGAGTTTGCCAAAGTCAAGTGTAAGTTCATTGTCTTGACTAGGTCTAATTCTGGTTCTTTTGAGATAAGCAATGAGATAGAAATTTCAGGACTTCAAGAGGTCAAGAAGCCTTTGAAAGAATTATTCTGCTGGCTTTTGAATCTCTAGTCAAAATAGAATTACACAACATATAGATATTACCACACTGGTTTTAACTCACTGCATGTGAGATGAATTCTCCTAAAAGCGCCAGCAGGTTTTTCTACCCACATTTGTGGCAGATCTCCCACAGATGAACTTGTCTACCATAAAGATAATTCTAAGTAAACTGTTTTCTGGCTCCTTTTATTATTCCTGAGAACATAAATAAGTTGAGCTCAATAAACACATTCCCCTATCCCCCTTTTTTTGGATTAATGTTAAAAAACAAGCTGACAGGATTTTTGAACTAAAATTTTCAGAGAAACTCTGCAAACATTATATATTCCATTTTCTGCAACAATGGAAAATTTATCTTTCTGAGAACCAAAAAACTAAAAACCAACCCCATTGCCATTAAGTCTCTTTTGACTCATAGCAACCCTGTTGGACAGGGTAGAACTGCCCCATAGGTTTTCCAAGGTTGTAAATCTTTACAGAAGCAGACTGCCACATATTTCTCCCACTCAGTGGCTGGTGGGTTCAAACTGCTGAACTTCTTGGTTAGCAACCGAACACTTTGACCACTAGGGCTCCTTTTCTAAGAACAGGTATATACAAATATTCTTGTGCTTTTCTTGAAAACAAAATCTTAACTGGCATTGTTTATTGTTTCCTTGAAGAAAGGAAAAGAGAATTAAATATATGATGAGAGTTAAAAGGTGTTTCAAGTCTATAAAATGGAAGTTAAGCAAGATTTTAGTACAATTTTGCCATATCCATGGGTATGCATAAGATGGGGGAAACTTAAAGGAGCTTTTCCTTCCTGTTCCGTATGATACAGATACACGATAGGGATCAGCGGAAGTGGCCCCATCTGATAAATCTTCAAAGTGCAACACATTTAAGCTTCATGTCTTGCTACCTCTCACCAGGGTGCTCTGTACTCAGAAATAGGATCTGAGATCCACGTTAAGCCAGGGGCTGCCTTGGAGGTGTGGAATGGTAGGAAGGCTGACCAAGGAAGATAACAACATGTTACTTGGAGAGTGGGGTGTGGGGATGGATTACAAATAATGAGTTTAGTGAAATGGCCAATCCAAAGGCTCTTCTATCACTAGCTGCTGCGCTATCCCACGCTTTCCACCCCCCGCCACCATCACTGAAGCTGCTCAGTAGAGTCACCACATGTCACCTGGACTTTGACAAAGGCCCAGATTCATGTGTGTGGCTCAGACTCAGATGTCTAAATTGTTTCTCTGAAAATTCAGAGTCCATGTATTTATATAAAGAACTTGCACAGTATTTGGCAAGGGTAAATTACCCGTGTTCATCTAAGTTTATCATTTATTGTCTTGCTGGTCAAATATTTCTGTTAGGATCCATTATAAGTTTTTTGATACAATTCTCACAGATGTTCCTTAGAGTTTATGAACCAATGAAATTATAAGAAATTTCCTGACACATAATTTAAGCTATATATATCTGGTTTTGTGGTCATTGCTGCTGTTGTTTTCTCAGCTGTTATTAGTGGTATTCTTCCCTAATTCCTGAATCCTCCCTTGATCTCAAAGCACATTAACAAACTCATGAGATGGCAAGAGGTAGAGGCTTTCTTTTTAAAAGAGAGAAATGAAGGCACCACGAGACTTAATAAAGTAATAATGGGAACAGCTTTGGACCTAACTCAAACCACAAATAAATATTGCATATTTATCCTTCAGGACTCAGTTTAAATGCCATTTTTTTTTTTTAAATGAAGCCTTCCATTTATCCACAGGCAATCTCTATTCCACATTCTCATTCTACTCATCCCTTTGAAACACTCAACTTTGAACAGTTACAATGAGTTCTTAGCAGACAACAAGCCCTCTGAAGTGAAGTACTGAAGTTGTCTTTTGGTATTCTCCTGTGTCTGCAGCATTTAGCACATGCCTGGTACCCAATAAAACTTGTAGGAAGAAGGAAAAAAGGAAGGGAAGGTGAGGAAGGGGGAAGAGAGGAAGAGGAAGGACGGGTCCAAAAATTCTTCAGTGAATCCTATGATGATTGCAGTTATTAGAAAGACCCAGGATCCTGCTCTTAATTAAATTATTACTTCTCAAATGATGATCGCAATAGACCTTGAACGTAAAGGAATAATTCTGGTGGCGGAATCTGCAAGTTTTGCAGGTGAAGAATAAGAACAGCATAACCAGCAATTAAGTAAGCCCACCAGTGTTTATATAAAACCTACAACTGTTCTCTCACAATTAAAAAGTATAGACAGAAGAGTGAGTGCAAGGGTTGATCTCAAAGAAATAGCAGACAGAACAGCTCTGAGAAACATGGATGTAACGCCCACAAGCGCTGAAAAGCAAGAGTGAAGCACAACTAACATGGTTCAAAGATTGCGGTATGCCTTGAATATATTATTCATTTCCACAATCTCTGTCAGCAGATCAGACTTAGTCTTCCTGGCTTTTTCTTCTTAGAATATAAACTCTGGGAAACCAGGGAGTTTGTTTTTAACGTTGGATGGATTTCCAGCCCTTCCCATAAACATCTTGCACAGTTCCTTTCATCAGAGGCTACTTCAATCAGATGAGCTATGGTGTCTACTCCCATTCCTCTTAGGTGTGAGATGAAACTGTGCTTTGGTTTTAAAACTTCAACAGTTACCATCCACAGGGTCTCCTGAATGAATTAATCTCTACCTGTGTATGGCCAATAGGTCAGTGGCATCCGTTTGATTTATTGGCCCAGGTCTGTAGCTCTTATCCTGTCATCTCTTAAATGCAAACCATTGATCAGAAGAGTCTTGGGGAGAGAGTGTCACTGACTTCCTGTGAAATCATTGCTGCCTCTGGAAAAGCAAATAAGCCTCATCTTAGACTCTGTCCTGTCACCCCATATGAATCAGCATGGTTATTAAATTCACTTTTCACCACAGTATGAATAATTCAGGTCAGAGAGATTAATTGGTTGATTTTTTAAAGAAAGAAAAACATAGATTCATAGTCTTCGGTTGTTAAGTCAAGGTGTCATAGCAACCCAGGATGTCCAGAAAACTGGATTTTTCCCTTTGCTTTGACCAAGAAATAGCAATTAGTAAAAGAGCCTGTATATTAGTTCTGAAAGTGCAAACAGCAATGTGTCAGAAGATCGTTAGAGAGTATCTTGAAAAGGGATTCATAAATATACTCCATCTTGGGAGGAAAATGAAAAGCCTTAAACACCAATACAAAGAAGCCACTACGTAAAGTACAGCCTACACTAAAGTCAGTCTTCAAGAGGTTTACCCACTGCGGTCGAGTCGATTCTGAGTCATAGCAACCGTATAGGACAGAGTAGAACTGCCCCATAGAGTTTTCAAGGAGCGCCTGGTGGATTCAAACTGCCGACCTTTTGGTTAGCAGCCGTAGCACTTAACCACTACGCTACCGGGGTTTCCTCCTTCAAGAGGTTTAGCTGACTATAATTGAAAGGTCGGAGGTTCAAGTCCACCCAGAGGTACCTCTAAAGAAAGGCCTTTGAGATTTACTTCTAAAAAATCAGTCATCAAAAACCCCATAAACTGCAGTTCTACCCTGACACACAGGGGGTTGCTATGACTCTGAACTGACTGGCCAGAAGTGGTGTTTACTGGTTTTATACTTCTTGAGGACAAGAACTGGATTTCATTTACCTTTGATTTCTGCTGTCCTTGTCTCCAACACACATAGTAGGCTGTGCATAAATATTTGTTGGCTGAATTTTTCACTGTCAACTACTTGGTATTGCAGTTTACATCTTTTTATGGATTGAATTGTGTCCCCACAAAATGTGTTGAATTCCTTGGCCCTTTTACCCGTGAATGTGATCGTGGCTGGAAATATGGTTTTTCTTTTGTTATGTTAGTGATACCATTACCAGTTTAGGGTGGATCCTAAACCAAATCATTTCTGAGTTATAAAAAGACCAGAGTAGACACAGAGACACAAATAGGGAAGACAGACACCAAGGAACAATAGAGAACACCGAGGAACACCAAGGATTGCTGGCAGATACCAGAGACTAAGAGAGATATTTACAGAAGGAAACAACATGGCTGAAACCCTTATTTGGATCCAGAACTGAGAGAAAAAAAATTTGTGCTCTTTAAAGTCACCCAATTGTTGTATTTCTGTTATAGCAGTACTAGGTAATTATACGCATCTGAGACCACTGTTTACCACTCATTAAATTATTCCATAGCCTCTTGGTTTTGCCCTCAGTAAAAATGCCTTCAAAACTTACTGATAATCTCCTTATAACTAATTTTATTATTTACCTATTTTGCTTAATAAATGCACTTTATTTAATAATGAAGTCTAATGGTCTGAACTGAGTCATCTTATTTGGTTTTACTGTAGTACTTTACATTTGACCTCTATGGCTTTTAAATACTTACTCCTTCGTTGACTTCTGATGCATGCCGTTATTTGAGGTCCTCTATCCCACCCTTTCCTTGGCTCCTGTTCTTTCTCTTGCAGTCTAGAACTGGACATTCTACAAACTTTCGTCCTTTATGTTCTCCTTATACTCTTTCAGGGAGAGAGGCTTTTGTGGCTATTTCTTAGGAATGATTTATAGAAGGCAAGTTACTAGGTCAAAGATTATATCTATTTTAGCCTCTTGATTCACATTGCAAAATTGCATTCTAGGAAGATTGTATGACTGTACTTCCCACTTGTGGTCCATGACAATGCCCAGTTTGATGCATCTTCATAAATATATAGTAATAGTTTGCAAATATTTGCTACTTTGATAGGTAAAATTATTTTTACAGTGTTTTCTCTTAAGTAGTTAAGCATCTCAAAATGCTACATGCTATAACTTACCTTTCTACATTCTGCCATTTTCATGTTGGGTATCTCTGAGTGAATGTGCAGAGAGAGGAAGTGGTGCCAAGAGAAGGAAATTTTCAGATTTAGTTTACTTCACAAGATAGCCCCCATGCTGCTTGGGACTATACTCTCTTTTTTTGACCCATGTAGACCTCTGGATCCTGAACTTAAGTGCAGACAGTAGGGGTGAATCAGTGTTTTCCCCACCATCTTTGGTGCCTTTTGGCTTGGCTCTAGTTCAGAAAAAGCTCTAGGGAGTTCACAGTTTAAGAAGGTATTACTTATTTCATCCTCATTAATAATGCTGTAGGTAGCAATTCTGCCCATACTTTGGCAGGTCTTTCCTATATTAGATATACAGGACTACTGGCATTATTTGTGATTTTATTTATCATCATAAAAGTTAGGAGCAGGCATACTAAGCACATGGAGTCTCTGCCATACGAATCCAGAAAGAACACTAGAAGTCCTTCAACTTACCTCAGAAATATCATTTATGAAAATATTTTATTAAAGTAAAATATCTTCTTACAGCAGGATTTATGAAGATAAACCACACCCATTCTCTGCTTTCAAGTATTCCACTAAACCAGTTGAAGAGGTAAAAGTATCAAAATGATTAAAGCACATGCATGACTATAAGCCAAGTGCCATTATGTAAAGTACAAATGAAGAATATGAATGAAAAATATAAAATCATCAGGAAAGAACAATTATAATCAGATGGAATTGGGACAAGTTTCACAAGTGATAATTTGATATAAACTTAAAAAGATGTATAGGGTTTTTGCAAGTAGAAATGAAGGTCTGATTTGGTATGAGGGAAGCCATTTCAAGTTGGAGAAATAGTGTATGAGCCAAGGTCATGGATATATGGAGTCGAGCAGCTGCTTTAATACTGGTAGGTTCAAATTCAAATTGTAGATATTGAATGTCAAGGTGATGAAAATATATGACATCGATAGCCATTAGGAACCACGAAGAACCCCTGAATAAGGTAGATTTGATACTGAGTTTTATTGTGAATGGTAATCCAATATCACTGTGAAGTCTAGATTAAGAATGGGAGTACGGTGCCCAATTAAAAGACGATTCCATCAGTCCTAGAAGGAAATACAGGGGATTTGAATTAGGGAGGCAAGTGTGACAAGAAAAATGAGGAAAGAGGTACAGAAAGGTCTGGTGGAAGCAATAGCTAATGACTTAGCGTCTAATCGAATTTGGGACAAGGGGGTAGGTTTCGAGTCCAGGTCCTGGTGACTAGTAAAATATTGTGTTCTAGAAAGTGAAAGCAGAAGAAGGAAATAATGTGGGAAGAGAAATAAGTTTGGTTGTGACTATGCTGATTTTCAGGTGCCCGTTTTCATTTGGGTTTATTTGCAAAGTAGGCATCTGAAAATGAAAGTCTGGAAATTAGGAGAAAGTTATGGGTGGAATTGTGTTCCCCCCAAATTACACTGAAGTCCTAACCCCTATACCCATTAATGTGACTCTATCTGGAAATAAGGGGTTTTCTTTAGTTATGTTAATGAGGTCATACAGGAATAGGGTGGGTCACTTAACACCTTCTGAGTCGTGTTTTATAAAAAGGAGAAGCAGACTACAAGAGAGAGAGACATACATAGGGAGAAGACACCGTCTGAGGAACTGCCTACAAGCCAAGGAACTCCAAGGAGTGCCTAAGTCTACCAACAAGAAGGGACCCTCCTGCAGAGCCAAGGTCCTGATTTGGAATTCTAGTCTCCCAAACTATGAGACAATAAATTTATGTTCTTTGAAGCCACCTAACTTGTGGTATTTCTGTTATGGCAGCACTAGGTAACTGAGAATAAACAGTTAGATACACTTAGGGCCAATTAGCATAATTAACCTTGGGATGAGCACATGACCCAAGATAAGTCAATTAGAATCCTCCCCAGGAACAAAAGAAACGGGTAATCCTGCTTTGGAGGCACAGTGGCTGCTGGTAGCCATGTGCCCTGCAATATGAAGGAACCTGGGGTGAAAGAATGAAGCCCACACAGAGAAAGGGATGGAGAGAGAAAGAGTCCTGGTGGCACTCCATCTAGGAAATGGTTTCAACCCTTCCCATGGTTACCTGAGCCTTATCATAAATTTGTCCCTTTGCCTAAACTAGTATGAATAGGACTGCTATAATTTGTAACCAAAAGAATCCTAACTGTTAGACTATTAAAAAATCAGAACTAGTCTTCAGTTATTTCATTCTACTTTAAATGTGCTATAGGATTTATTCTCTCGTTCATTCTACACTTATTAAGTGCCTGCCCTGTTCTGGGCATTGTGATAGTCTCTGAAGATAAACTGGATAGTGAATTGGAGAAATGACTGAATAGAGCATGAAGGTTTTGTAGCAAGTCTAGTTTAGAGGTAAAGATAAATGTCAATTTATGAACAGCCAGAATTCCAAATGCCCTTTTGTAAATTGGTTGTTTGGCAGTTGGAATAGATTACTCCACAGAAACCTTATTGTGAATAGTAGTGATATGCCCAGGATAGCTTGGAAAAGCCTGTTCCATATAAAATATAACAAGTTAGACATAAAAACACCAATGTGGCCACATGTAATATCTTTCTGTACAAAGGTCATACTGGCTAGTATCTCAGGATGCCAGGTATAGATCTTAGTTGGGTGGATTCCCATGGGTTGGAAGAAGTCCTTGTTCTTACCTCTTGAAAGGGCCATGGTAACTCTAGTGCATGGAATGGGATTTTAAAACTCTTGAGGTGCAAAGAAGGACAAGGCCACCCCAGTGGTGACAGGAACCTTCCCAGACATTCCAACTGTGATGAGAAAGGACAGTTCTCTAAGATCCTATATGCACTTAAGTACCCAGTTATAATAGCTCTGTAAAAGATGTTTATAATCAGGCATTCCAGAGTGAGGAATATATATCAAATAGGAGAATTTAAATCCCTACCCTTTGTGTAATAAGGACAAACATCATGGCAATGTAACTTCCAGGTTTTATATTCTGAAATAAAATATAAGTGGGAAAGAGATAGATTACATTTAGTCACCCAGACACTTCTTTCATGCGTAACTTCATGTACGCATTTAATAAGTCTTTATTACCTACCTTTTGTTGTTGTACTTGTTGCCCAGTTGATTTCAACTCATGGCCACCCCACATGCTACAGAGTAGAACTGCCCCATAGGGTTTTCTTGGCTGTGATCTTTAAGGATGCAGATGACCAGGTCTTTCTTTGGCAGAGGCCCTGGTTCAGTTTAAACCACCAAACTTTTAGTTAGCAGCCAAGTGCTTAACTGTGTGTGCTACCAGGCCTTGTTATTACTTACCCTAATACTTACACTATCTCCTATATATTCAGCAAAATGCCAAGCACTTAGGACATAGAAGTAACCTTGGGAACTCATAGCATAATAGGAGAGCAAAATTATCAATTTAAAAAAGGAAGTATTGAACAAATCATTATGGGAACACAGATACCCTTAACTCATTTGTGCATTCCTCTAAGAAGCCCTTAATTTTCTCCATAGCACTTACTACCCCCATATATAAAGTGTATATTTACTTATTTTGCATTTGCCTACCTTCACTAGAATATAAACACCATGGGGCAGGGAAAAATGAACTCAAGCCTTCCCAGACATTTATAAGAAAAATGATAAAGAATAAGTGCTGTTTACCAGATTGTCAAGGGGAATAACATGAACAAAGGTACGGGTGGAAAAAAAAGTAAACTTGGGAACTGGTAGTCTAATAGAACAAAATTATCAGTTTAAAAAAGATAGTAATGAACAAATCCTTACACCTCAAGTAGTTTATACAACAGGGTGCTTGTGGGAGAGTAATAATATAACAATGATAAAGGCAAATAATAATGAGCATTGCTATATGGGCTACTATGTGCAAGGCACTGCAGTGAGCACTTTGGGTACATTAATACGTGCTATCTTCACAAGTCTGTGGATTGGCGAGTATTATGATTCCTGTTTTACAAAAGAGAACACTGAAATACAGAGAGACATTTAAGTAATTTGCCAAATGTCATATAACTAGTAGAAAGTGGAGCCAGAATTTGAACCCAGATAATCTGGTGGGAGATGAGGTAGAAAAGATTAGAGAGGGACCAGATCAAAAAGGCCTTGAATGTCATGCTAAGACTCTTGCCTTTGCCTGGAGACTGTGAATAACCACTGAGGGAGATCTCTGCAGGGGATCCACATGATCAGATTTGCAAGTAACAGTATTACTTAATAGTCCAAGAACCCAGAAGAGGTTAGATGCAGAAGCCCAGTATTTGTGCATAAAGGAGAATATCTAGATACTGGAGCTTTTGATAAAGAGCAGGTACCATTGGTAGTAAGGGAGTGACTTCTCTGGAAGTCACTGGAAGCAGAGGAATTCCATTAGGAAGATAAAAGATGGGCAATAGGGTTAAGGATTGTATGAAATTAAAGACGGTAGTATTTTAGGCTGTGTTATCTAGAGAAGCAAAACCAGTAAAGTGTGTGTGTGTGTATATATATATAATGTTTATATATTATATATATGATGTTTATATATATCATATATCCAGGAAACCCTGGTGGTGTAGTGGTTAAGTGCTATGGCAGCTAACCAACAGGCCAGCAGTTGGAATCCACCAGGCGCTCCTTGGAAACTCTATGGGACAGTTCTACTCTGTCCTATAGGGTCGCTATGAGTGAGAATCAACTCAACAGCAGTAGGTTGGTTGTTTGGTATATATATGCAAAACCAAACCCACTACCGTTGGGTCAATTCTGACTCATAGCGACCCTACAGTGTTAAAAAGCAAAGATGTCACTTTAAGGACTACGGTGTGCCTGACCCATGCCATGTTGTTTTCACTTGCCTCATATACATGTGAAAGCTGGACAATGAATAAGGAAGACTAAAGAATTGTTGCCTTTGATTTATGGTGATGGAGAAGAATGAAGAAATGTGTCTTGGAAGAAGTGCAGCCAGAATGCTCAATTAGAAGCAAGGATGGGAAGACTTCATCTCAAATACTTTGGACATGTTATCAGGAGGGACCAGTCCCTAGAGAAGGACATCATGCTGGGCAGAGTACAAGGTCAGTGAAAAAGAAGAAGACCTTCAAGGACATGGATTGACACAGTGGCTGCAACAATGGGCTCAAGCATAAGAATGATTGTGAGGATGGCGCAGGACTGGGCAGTGTTTTATTCTGTGGTACCTAGCATGACTATGAGTCAGAACTGACTCGACTGCACCCGATAACAACAATATTGTGTACTCAGATTTTGGCTAGTGAACCCAAGATCAGCTGGAGAGTAGGGCTGTTGCTCACAGGCTGTGAAGATTGATGAATTTCGATGACTGGCAAGACCACAGGTAAACTGCTATCTCAAGTCCTAAGAACCGAGGCCAGATGAACAAGAGCCAGCTGCAGGGCCCAGAATGAACAACCCTCCCCCTGAGCCCTGCTGGAAACATCCGCCCACACTGGATGCAGGCCACACGCCCAAGGAAACTACTGTTCAACTGATTGGCTACTCACAGCAGATCCCATTTGGGGGCGATCACGTATCAAATCTCAACGGGAAAGTGATCACAACGTTATACAACTGCCAAAATACTGAATATCATGGCCCAGCCAAGTTGACACACAATCTTAATCGTTACAGGTAGCTAAATTAAAGTAGAAATAAAGGCTATTGTGAAAGAAAAATAAAGAAAACCTTGTGAATAGCAGCGGAACATTGTCTGATATAGTGCTGGAACATGAGTCCCCCAGGTTGGAAGGCACTCAGAGGATGACCGGGGAGGAGCTGTCTCCTCAAAGTAGAGTCGACCTTAATGATGTGGATGGTGTAAAGCTTTCGGGACCTTCATTTGCTGATGTGGCGTGACTCGAAATGAGAAGAAACAGCTGCAAACATCCATTAATAATTGGAACCTGGAATGTACAAAGTATGAATCTAGGAAAATAGGAAGTCGTCAAAAAAGAAATGGAACACATAAACATCTATATCCTAGGCATTAGCTTAAATGGACTGGTATTGGCTATTCTGAATCAGACAATCATATAGTCTACTATGCTGGGAATGACAACTTGAAGAGGAATGGTGTTGCATTCATCATCAAAAAGAACATTTCAAGATCCATCCTGAAGTACAATGCTGTCAGTGATAGGATAATATCCATACACCTACAAGGAAGACCAGTTAATATGACTATTATTCAAAATTACACACCAATCACTAGGGCTAAAGATGAAGAAATAGGAGATTTTTATCAGCTGCTGGAGTCTGAAATTGATCAAACATGCAATCAAGATGCATTGATAATTACCGGTGATTGGAATGCGAAAGTTGGAAACAAAGAAGATCAGTAGTTGGAAAATATGGCCTTGGTGATAGAAACAATGCCAGAGATCGAATGATAGAGTTCTGAAAGACCAACGACTTCTTCACTGCAAATACCTTCTTTCACCAACATAAACGGTGACTATACACACGGACCTGGCCAGATGGAACACACAAAAATCCAATTGACTACATCTGTGGAAAGAGACGATGGAAAAGCTCAATATCATCAGTCAGAACAAGGCCAGGGGCAGACTGTGGAACAGACCATTAATTGCTCATACGCAAGTTCAAGCTGAAACTGAAGAAAATCAGAGCAAGTTCATGAGAGCCAAAATATGACCTTGAGTATATCCCATCTGAATTTAGAGACCGTCTGAAGAATAGATTTGACGCATTGTACACTAGTGAATGAAGACCAGACGAGTTGTGGAATGACATCAAGGACATCATCCATGAAGAAAGCAAGAGGTCATTGAAAAGACAGGAAAGAAAGAAAAGACTGAGATGAATGTCAGAGGAGACTCTGAAACTTGCTCTTGAGCATCAAGCAGCTAAAGCAAAAGGAAGAATTGATGAAGTGAAGGAACTGAACAGAAGATTTCAAAGGGCCTCTCTAGAAAATAAAGTATTATAATGACATGTGCAAAGAGCTGGAGATGGAAACCCAAAAGGGAAGAACACGCTCGGCGTTTCTCAAGCTGAAAGAACTGAAGAAAAAATTCAAGGCTCGAGTTGCAATAGTGAAGGATTCCATGGGGAAAATATTAAACGAGATAGGAAACATCAAAGGAAGATGGAAGGAATACATAGAGTCATTATACCAAAAAGAATTAGTCAATGTTCAACCATTTGAAGAGGTGGCATATGATCAGGAACCAATGCTACTGAACGAAGAAGTCCAAGCTTCTCTGAAGGCATTGGTGAAAAACAAGGCTCCAGGAATTGATGGAATATCAATTGAGATGTTTCAACAAATAGATGCAACACTGGAGGTGCTCACTTGTCTATGCCAAGAAATATGGAAGACAGCTTCCTGGCCAACTGACTGGAAGAGATCCATATTTATGCCAATTCCCAAGAAAGGTGATCCATCCGAATGTGGAAATTATAGAACAATATCATTAATATCACACACAAGCAAAATTTTGCTGAAGACCATTCAAAAACAGCTGCAGCAGTATATCGACAGGGAACTGCCAAAAATTCAGGTCAGTTTCAGAAGAGGACGTGGAACCAGGGATATCATTGCTGATGTAAGAAGGATCCTGGCTGAAAGCAGAGAATACCAGAAGGATGTCTGCCTGTGTTTTATTGACTATGCAAAGGCATTCGACTGTGTGGATCATAATAAACTATGGATAACACTGCAAAGAATTGGGATTCCAGAACACTTAATTGTGCTCCTGAGGAACCTTTACATAGATCAAGAGGCAGTTGTTTGGACAGAACAAGGTGATACAGAATGGTTTAAAGTCAGGAAAGGTATGCGCCAGGGTTGTATTCTTTCAACATACCTATTCAGTCTGTATGCTGAGCAAGTAATATGAGAAGCTGGACTATATGAAGAAGAACAGGGCATCAGGATTGGAGGAAGACTCATTAACAACCTGCTTTATTCAGATGACACAACCTTGCTTGCTGAAAATGAAGAGGACTTGAAGCACTTACTAACAGAGATCAAAGACCACAGCCTTCAGTATGGATTGCACCTCAACATAAAGAAAACAAAAATCCTCACAACTGGACCCATGAGCAACATCATGATAAACGGACAAAAGACTGAAGTTGTCAAGGATTTCATTTTACTTGGATCCACAATCAACAGCCGTGGAAGCAGCAGTGAAGAAATCAAAAGATGCATTGCGTTGGGTAAATCTGCTACAAAAGACCTCTTCAAAGTGTTGGAGAGTGAAGATGTCACCCTGAAGACTAAGGTGCACCTGACCCAAGCCATGGTATTTTCAATTGCATCATATCCATGTGAAAGCTGGACAATGGATAAGAAAGACCGAAGAAGAATTGATGCCTTTGAATTGTGGTGTTGGTGAAGAATATTGAATATACCATGGACTGCCAAAAGAATGAACAAATCTGTCTTAGAAGAAGTACAAACAGAATTCTCCTTAGATGCAAGGACGGTGAGACTGCATCTTACATACTTTGGACATGTTGTCAGGTGGGATCAGTCCCTGGAGAAGGACATCATGCTTGGCAGAGTACAGGGTCAGTGGAAGAGAAGAAGACCCTCAATGAGGTGGATTGACACAGTGGCTGCAACAATGAGCTCAAGCATAACAACGATTGTAAGGATGGCTCAGGATCGGGCAGTGTTTCGTTCTGCTGTGCATAGGGTCGCTATGAGTCAGAACCAACTCGAGGACACCTAACAACAACAACAAGCTTCCATGGGTATTGATTGTGGATCCAAGTAAAGTGAAATCCTTAACAACTTCATTCTTGTCTCTGTTTATCATGATGTTGCTTATTGGTGCATTTGTGAGGATTTTTGTTTTGTTTTGAGGTGTAATTCATAGTGAAAGCTGTAGTCTTTGATCTTCATCAGTAAGTGCTTCAACTCCTCTTCACTTTCAGCAAGTAAGATTGTGTCATCTGCTAATACAGGTTGTTAATGAGTCTTCTTCCAATCCTGATGCCCTGTTCTTCATATAGTCCAGTTTCTCAGATTATTTGCTTAGCATACAAACTAAGTAAGTATGTTGAAAGGACATAACCCTGACATACACCTTTCTTGACTTTAAACCACACAGTATCCCCTTGTTCTGTTTGTACAGCTGCCTTTTGGTCTAAGTACAGGTTCCTTATGAGCATGATTAAGTGTTCTGGAAATCCCGTTCTTTGCAGTTTACCCATAATTTGTTATGATCCACACAGTCAAATGCCTTTGCACAGTTAGTAAAACACAGGTAAACATTCTTCTGGTGTTCTCTGCTTTCAGCCAGGACCCATCTGACATTAGCAATGATATCCCATGTTCCATGTTCTCTTCTGAATCTGGCTTGAGTTTCTGGCAGTCTTCTGTTAATGTACTGCCGCAAATACTTCTGAATGATCTTCTGCAAAATTTTAGTTGTGATATTAATGATATTGTTCAATAATTTCCACATTGTGATGGGTCAACTTCTTTGGAATGGGTACAAATATGGATCTCTTCCAGTCAGTTGGCCAGGTATCTGTCTTGCACATTTCTTGGCATAGATGAGAGAGCACTTCCAGCACTGCAAGCATTTGTCGAAACATCTCTATTGCTACTCCCTCAATTTCTGGAGCCTTGTTTTTCGTGAATGCCTTCAGTGCTGCTTGGACCTCTTCCTTTAGTTCTTGTTCTTGATCATATGTTACCAACTGAAATGGTTGAACATACCAATTCTTTTTGGTACAGTGACTCTTTGTATTCCTTCCATCTTCTTTTGATGCTTTCTGTGTTGTTCAATATTTTGTCCATATAATCCTTCGATACTGTAACTCGAGGCTTGAATTTTTTCTTCAGCTCTTTCAGCTTGAGAGATGCTGTGTGTATTCTTCCCTTTTGGTTTTCTGTCTCCAGGTCTTTGCACATTTCATTATAATACTTCGTCTTCTCAAGATGCCCTTTGAAATCTTCTGTTAAGCTCTTTTACTTCATCATTTTTTCCTTTTGTTTTAGCCACTCTACGTTCAAGAGTATGAAACCTAGGTAGCGTAGTGGTTAAGAACTATGGCTGCTAACCAAAAGGTCAGTGGTTCGAATCTGCCAGGCACTCCTTGGAAACCATATGGGGCAGCTCTACTCTGTCCTATAGGGTCGCTATGAGTCGGAATCGATTGGAGGGCGACGGGTTACAGGTTATGTTCAAGAGCAACTTTCAGAGTCTTTTCTGACATCCATTTTGGTCTTTTCTTTCTTTCTTGTCTCTTTAGTGACCTCTTGTTTTCTTCATGTATGATGTCCTTGATGTCATTGCACAACTTGTATGGTCTTCAGTCATTAGTGTTCAATGCATCAAATCTATTCTTCAGATGGTCTCTAAATTCAGGTAGGATATACTTAAAGTGAAAACCTTGGTGGCGTAGTGGTTAAGAGCTATAACTGCTAACCAAAAGGTCGGCAGTTTGAGTCCACCAGGCGCTTCTTGGAAGCCCTATGGGGCAGTTCGTTTCTGTCCTATAGGATGGCTATGAGTTCAAATCGACTTGACGGCAATGGGTTTTTGGATACTTAAGGTCATACCTTGGTTCTTGCGGGCTTATTCTGATTTTCTTCAACTTCAATTTAAGTTGCATGTGAGCAATCGATAATCTGTTTCACGGTCAGCCCTTGGCTTTGTACTGACTGAACAAGGTCCCTGAAAACTTGATTTCATCCACATCATTAATGTCAACTCTATTCTGAGTGCCTTCCAACCTAAGAGGTTCATCTTCCGGCACTATATCAGATAATGTTCCACTTCTTTTGATAAGCTTTTCACTGGCTGATTTTTCAGAAGTAGACTGCCAGATCCTTCTTTCTAGTCTGTCTTACTCTGGGTGCTCAACTGAAACCTGTCCACCAAGGGAGACCCTGCTGGTATTTGAAAGACAAAGCTTTCAGTGTCACAGCAACACACAATCACCATAATATAACAAACTGACAGACATGTGATGGGAGTATACAGTAGTAAACGTTTATATAATTTACTGTCTGTGGTAGATGGCGTTGGCTAATCTAGGCCAGGACTGGCTCAGTCAACTTGTCTAGGTCATCTTTGCACCATACGTCTATCATCCTCTTCATGTAGACCAATCATATTTTTCTCATGGCAATAATAGAGGTGCAAGAAAACACAAGCCCAACTGCAAAATTACACTTTGAACTTCTGCTACATTATGCCTGGTTGCTAATATTCCATTGGCTAAATCATGTCATATGGCCAAGCCCAAGATCAATGGAGTGGGGAAGTATACTCCTCCCATGCAGTAAGAGAAAAAAGTGAAAAACTTAATGTGCCACAGAAAGGGAGTTTACTTATGGTCAACTGTAGTTTTGCAGATTACAAGGGAAGTGAGGGACATAAAGAAGCTTCAGAGATGGGAAAAGTGTGCAGAAAGAAGCATCAAGCAGAATGGAAAGCGGGATTCAGAGGTGTTTGCATTTTGAAGAGTGCCCAACATGTACAGGAGACGACAGGGATGGTTGAAGTTACCTGAGTTCAAGTTTTCTTTTGGAATTCTGGTGTAAAGGTATTTTAGAGAGCTCGGTTTTTAGTCAGTTTGTTCCACAGATTGAAAAAGACATTTCTCAAATTCCCAGAGCCTTATTAACTGATAATTATACATAAATCATACCAATAATATATCAAGGTTTTCTGTACACCTTCAAGATTTCGGTCATCCTATGCTTCTGTTCCCAACTATGCCTGTATTATTGAATAAATTATGGCTGTCTCAACTCATGCTGGATGGCTGAGGTAACAACTGAGGTGGAAGGTTGGATCTGCCTCTATGAAAATTTTACAGTTACCACATTGGCTTAGCTCCATATGAATTCTGATTGGGGTTTAAACTGCATTCAAGTACTGATTTGGGGATTAGTGAAATATTTCTAAGATGAAGTTAAGGAAATGAGACTTCTTCTTGCAATATTTTATTTGATAACTTTTTATTTGAGAGGAATCTTAACACAGGTGTGGATTAAAGAAAAAACTTTTTTTTTTTTTTGGTTAAGAATGATGGAAAGTAAGTACCTGAGAACTCCTTGGCTTACCAAATTTGTAGCCCTAAAACAGCTAACATTCTTCACAGTGAATGTCTTCTGAGGATCAGCCTATTCCTATTCTCATTCATTCATAAATATTAACCAACCTTAAATACAGTCCATTTACTACAATCAATAACGAAAATTTAAAATACCAAGACTATGTGATGAGACAAACCCGAATCTAAATGGTTCTTACAGTGTGCTGTATCCTATCTACACTAACGGTTGGATTAGGAGTTTCTGTTAGAGCGGAACCGTGAGCAGGGATTGCCTGTGTAAGATAATTACAAAATGCTAGAAGGAGAGTCTTGAATTTTGTAAGAGGCTTGAATGACTTCCAGGACATTGGCGTGTAGCATGCATTTTTTTGAGAAAATATAAACTTAGTGTTAGAGAAAAATAATTGTCTGGCTAGAACATAGACAGGAGAAAGATATTAACATTCATTCTGATTGTTTGGATGGTCAACAGGGAGTTTACTTTCATGAAATGTATTTTTTTCACCTTTCAAGCTGACAGAATGGTAACCAAAGGAGTGGGGGAGGAATAAAGGGGCTGAATTATGTTAATTAAATTTTAATTATAAAGACCACTGACCTACCTCATCCTTCTTTCACTGAGCAAAAAAGGCATAGAAGTGATGTCCTAAAGGCATATGAGATCAGTTAGAATAAATTAAGCAGTGAATGACAAAAAGAACATAACACAAAACATAGCCTGCATTATTTAAAGCATTCAAAGAATGATTAAAAAAAAAAAACTCTTAATAAGGCCACTGTGAGGCATAATGATGACTCACAAAATGTTAGTCCTATGTGGTCTTTAAAACAAAAATTTTCTGAAACTAAAGTAATAAATATATAAAATTTGGAAGAGAAATAAAAATATAGACTAATAAGAGTTAAAATCCAGAAATAAAAATTTAAGAAGTGTTATTTTGCTACCTGATATTTTTCTTTTTAAATGTTGCTGACTGATTATAAAACAATAAGAGTTCCTTACAGAAAATTTAGAAAGCATCACAATATTATATATTTTAAAATAAAAATCATCTATAATTTATCATGCCGAGATAACAACTACTATGAACATCTGGGAATATATATGTCCAGCTTTTTATGCACTTAAAAATTTATTTTTCTCAAAAATAAAAACTTATATGATGTTTTATATACTTTGTTGCTATATTCTCCTAAAACGACATTCTGAAAATTTTTGTATGTCATTATTCTTCTGCACCCTCATTTTAACGTTTCCAAAGATTTTCATTACGTTCCAGACATAATATATTGAATAAATCTAGTTTTAATGAACAATGTTATGACTAAGATGAATGTACACATTGACAATTTTTTTCTAAAGTCTTGTTTCATTTAAGTTTTGATAGTTATTTCCAATTGTTTTCCGCTTGCACCAAATTCCCCTCCCCTCCACGGTTCAAGATGGGTCTCCTTTCCCCACCACACCATTAACAGATCTTTGCAGTCTGCAAAATCTTTGCAAAACCAAAAGTAGAAAATAGCTCAGTATTTAATACTACTTTAAGTACAAAAATATTTTTTCTAAGTTTTATTTGTTTTGTTGTTGAGAATATACACAGGAAAACATATACCAATTCAAGTTTCTACATGTACAATTTAGTGACATTGATTACATTCTTTGAGTTGTGCAACCACTCTCACCCTCCTTTTCTTAGTTGTTTCTCCTTCATCACCATAAACTCACTGCCCCTTAAGGTTCCTATCTAATCTTTCCAGTCGCTGTTGTTAATTTGATCCCATATAGTTCTTAAAAGAGCACAATGCTCAAGACAGACCTTTTTTTTACTAGTTAAGCGAAACTATTGTTTGGCTTTAAGAAGATTTCAGGGGATATTTTTGGTTTAAAGTTTAAAAATTATTTCAGGGCAATAGTTTCAGGGGTTCATTCAGCCTCCATGGCTCCAGAAAGTCTGGAGTCCATGAGAATTTTAAATTCTGCTCTGCATTTCCCCCTTTTTGAGCAGGATTCTTCATGGAATCTTTGATTAAAATGCTCAGTAATGGTAGCTGGGCACCTCCAGTTCTTCTGGTCTCATGGCAAAGGAGGCAGTTGTTCATGGAGGCAATTAGCCATGCATTCCATATCCTTCTCCTGTTCCTGACTCTTCTTTTTCCTCTGTTGCTCCAGGTCATAGAGAATAATTATTGTGCCTTGGATGGCAGCTTGCAAGCTTTTAAGACCCCAGGCACTATGAAACAAACTAGGACAAAGAACAGAAGAACTAAAGACGTTATTAGGCCAATTAACTGGGATGTCCCATGAAACCATGACCCTAAACCTACAAACCAAGAAACCAAATCCCATGAAGTATTTGGTTGTACATAAGCAGCCTCAGTCACTACTCTTTTTTTTGGTCATTGTTATAAGTATATCACACAGCTTTTGCCAATTCAACTTTTACAGGTGTACACCTTATTGAACAGCAATTATAATAATCGGCTATGCAACCCTATCCTTAATCAGTGTGATTTTCCCATCACCATTAATCCCCTTTTCCCCCTCCCTCCTGCCCCTGTTAACCACTAATAAACTTTGGTCTTCATACAGTTGCCTTTTCTTGACTTTTTATATAAGTGAGGTCATATAATATCTATCCTTTTGTGACTGGCTTATTTCTCTTAGCATAATATCTTCAAGCTCCATTCATACTGTAGCATGTATCAAAACTTCATTTCTTTATTGACAGTAGTTGAATATTGTATTTAGATTTAGAATATAGACCTGTGCACAAAACAGGGCACTTGTTTTAAGATAATCTAATATATTCATTTACTTTGGATACATTTTCAATCAATTTTCATGTTAAAAATAAACAGGCAGAGCCTAGGAGTTGATGGCACAATGGGTAATGGAATATTAAGACTTTCTATACCCAGATATCTCAATTACAAATTTATGCAAAACCTATCTGATTTAGGTTCAATGCAATTTTCATTTTAATGAAGAGACAATTGACATAAAAAAGGAGAGAATAGATAGGGGAAAGAATTTTTTTTTTTTTTAACTTAAATCCTTACCCAATACAGCATAGGTAGGCAGGAATATACAGTATTGCTACGAGTTGGAATCAACTCGATTGCAACTAGTTTGGTGGTTTGGTTATAGAGTGCTTTATCCAGTTTGGATTTATAGGATTAATACTACTACAAAAATAAAAAGTTTAAAATACTACTTTATATTTCATGGGCAAAAATGCTCAACTCTTGCCTTACTTTTACAAAAGTTTTAACTTCCAAATATTCTTGATCCACAGATGCCTCCCCTAAACAAAATCTTCTTTCTCTTTTTTTATTACTTTTAAATAATATGTGCTTTTAAATCAATAATTCAGAAGAAGAAATCTGAAGTTCAACCATCCTGGATTCTTTTTTATTTTTTAATGTTTTAATAAAGCTATCCTACCACACTGCCTCAAATTATCTTCTAATAACCAAAGCAAAACCAAAATCAAGTTATGTCATGGTAAAGTTATTGAGATGTCAGCTGAGGTTTTCTTAGTCCTTATTGTTTGGCTGAGTCATAAAGCTTCTTCCCTGCTGTAAACTCACTAGGGAAAAAAACGAAAATATTTCACTTCTTCCCCCACCTCCTTCCAAAATGATTAGAGAGCTCAGATTCAGATTATATTTGATTTAGAAAATACAAAAATTTGCATAGTTATGGAGCAATTCATTTCATACTAGTTGTTGTCGTTGTTAGGTGCCATGGAGTTGGTTCCTACTCATAGGGATCCTGTGTACAACAGAACAAAACACTGCCTGGTCCTGAGCCATACTCACAGTCATTGTTATGCTTAAACCCACTGTTGGAGCCACTGTGCTAATCCATTTCATTGAGGATCTTCCTCTTTTTTCACTGACCCTCTATTTTAGCAAGCATGATGTCCTTCTCCAGGAACTGATCCCTCCTGACAACATGTCCAAATTATGTGAGACATGGTCTCGTCATCCTTGCTTCTAAGGAGCATTCTGGCTGTACATCTTCCAAGACAGATTTGTTCGTTCTTTTGGCAGCCCATGGTATATTCAATATTCTTCTCCAACACCAAAATTCGAAGGCACCAATTCTTCTTTGGTCTTCCTTATTCATCATCCAGCTTTCACATGCATAGGAGGTGACTAAAAACACCATGATTTGGGTAAGATGCACCATAGTCTTCAAGGTGACATCTTTGCTTTTCAACACTTTAAAGAGGTCTTTTGCAGCAAATTTGCTCAATGCAATGCGTTATTTGATTTCTTGACTGCTGCTTACGTGGGTGTTGATTGTAAAATGAAATCAAGTAAAATGAAATCCTTGACAACTTTAATCTTTTCTCCGTTTATCATGATGTTGCTTATTGGTCTAGTTGTGACGACTTTTGTTTTCTTTATGTTGAGGTGTAATCCATACTGAAGGCTGTGGTCTTTGATCTTCATCAGTAAGTGCTTCAAGTCCTCTTCACTGTCAGCAAGCAAGGTTGTGTCATCTGCATATCGCAGGTTGTTAGTCTTCCTCCAGTCGTGATGCCCCGTTCTTCCTCATATAGTCCAGCTTCTTGAATTATTTGCTCAGCATACAGATTGAATAAGTATGGTGAAAAGATACATCCCTGACATACACCTTTCCTAATTTTACACCACACAGTATCCCCTTGCTCTGCTTGAATGACTACCTCTTGATCTATGTAGAGGTTTCTCATGAGCACAATTAAGTATTCTGGAATTCCCATTCTTTCATACTAGTAGTTACATGGAAAAAGAAAAAAAAATAAAGAAACTCTTAGGAGTCCTCTGGGTTTAGAAAAGAGCATCTCCCAGGAATGCCTTATAGTCAATGTTGCTCATTGAAAATTATTTTTTCTGTTTTTCTATCCTAGAGTTGTATACAGTGTTGTTTTGTGAAGCATTTAATTCTTTTGTATGCATATACATATACATACATATATATATCTCCTTAGGTTTCATTGCTAACACAAATGTGTATTTTCTCTGTTTCTCTCTTTTTTAAATTATGTTGCCAGAGGTTTATCTTATTGGTATTTTTAGAAAATTAAATCTTGGATTTATTTATTAATTCTGCCATTCTCTTGTCATTAATTTTGACTAATAATTTTATTAATTCATTAATCCCGCTTTAATATTTATATTATTTTTATATTTTAAGGTAAATATTTAGTCACTGTATTTTTATTATTTCTTGTTTAATTAGAAAACATGTAACAGTATGAACTTTTCTCATTGTATTTATTGCCTTCATTTTCTAAACACTTTTCATTGCTTTTTCAATTTTCTTTTAATTTCAGAGTTAAGAATTTTAAAATGCTTTATTAATTTCCAAGTTTAATTTTCAATTGTGTCTTTTTTTTTTTTAATTTATAGCACTAAAGACAGAGAATGAGGCCTCTGATTTTTCTGATTTTTGAAATGCACTGAAGTTTTTGTGTGGAGATCTGACAAGAAGCTGCAGTCTCTGCTTATTTTAAATGTAAAGAGACACATACCTTTCAAGCTAAGGAGAAATAATATCAGAAATATTTGTTTTTATTTTAACAGTGACAAATAGCTTTTAAGTAAAATAGTGCTAGTCAGCAAAATTAAAAATTAAAGAGAAAAACTTCAAAATAGTGCAATTTCCCACCTTGATCACACAAAAGACACTGTTCATTCAACTAGTATTAAGAAGATAAAATTATTCCAATGTTATATTTAAAATAATGTTGCATACATGGAAGACCTTTATCTTCTTTTATTTTTTCAGATGGTTTAAAAAATGGTCAAATAATTAAACAAATTATTAAGCAATTACTGTGAAAATTAATACAGCTTCAAAAATTACATCAAACCAAAAAAAAAAAAACAAACCCATTGCTATCAGGTCAGCTCCAACTCATAGCAACCTTACAGGACAGAGTAGAACTGCCCCATAGGGTTTCTGAGGCTGTAAATCTTTATAGAAGCAGGCTGCCACCTCTTTCTCCCTCAGAGCAGCTGAGTGCTTTAACCACTGTGGCACCAGGGCTCCTTAAAAATTGCACCAGCTGATACAGAAGATTCAATAGAAAAAGGAACTAAACTTGGCTAAAAGATACCTTTTATTCAAAGCATTTAAAGGCTCACTTTAGCAGAATTAAGCTTCACTATTTTCCTGTTACAATGAATTTTTTAATAATGTGATTTCTTAAGTTTCTTTTCTAAAAGCCCAAGTATAATAGTAAGTTTTTGAAAACTTGTATTTTTCATATTATAAATTATATTACTCTGATCCTCTGTGTACCTGTTTAAATGTATGATTACAACTGTGCTGCTGTATTTTTTTATTGTATATTTAATAGGTTTTGCTTTAACAGACAAGTTTGCAATTACCTAGAAAAACTGATTCTAGAAAAATACCACTCAAAGTGAAGCACTTGAAACTGGAACCAAAATTTCATAGGATGTTGAGAACCAGGAAACCCTGGTGGTGCAGTGGTTAAGTGCTACGGCTGCTAACCAAGAGGTCAGCAGTTTGAATCTGCCGGGCGCTCCTTGGAAACTCTGTCGGGCAGTTCTAGTCTGTCCTATTGGGTTGCTATGAGTCGGAATCGACTCGACGGCAGTGGGTGTGGTTGAGAACCAAAGCTTTGATTGACATTTACTTTCAAAAATTAAAAATAAACAAAAAACTGTGAGGTATTCTGGTCTTTTAAAAGTGAAATTTGTACATCATAAACTAACTTTTAGAGTGAACAAAAAAAGAAGGGAGTGTTAGTTTTGAGGGAGACATAATTTTTTGGCAATAGCACAGAGAAACATCTTTCCCTGGGTTTGACACTAGCAATAATGTCAGAAAGAGGATAATTTTAAAAAACAATATTTCAGAGCTTTGCCAGTTTTCCCAAAGGCCTCGTTTAATCCTTCAATCTTCAAATCACTCTCTTTTGAAGAACCTGTTCTATCACATGACAGGTGTAACTGGTCTCACTCTACTAGATCCACGTGAGATAACTGTGTTTTGGTGGGATTTCAGCAGATCTGCAATATTTCATCCACTTCATGAAATGCTGCATATTGTCAGGGTTTGAAATTTCAGTTTGCATTATATTTGAATAACATTTTGAATGAACAAAATTTGAATCAATGAGAGGGGATGTTTGTATTCAGCAGGGAAGGATGTTAGTGAGGGGGCTAGCTTTGTACATCAGCAGTTCATAGTGATATTTTTGTTATGATGACTTTTGAGTTCCTTTGCCATGATATTACTGTAGAGATTCAAGAACTGAATTTCCCCAAAACATGACCTTCATTTTTAAAAACTTAATGGTATTTGGAACATATGTGTTCCTGACTCATATCTTCATTGAGTATGTAACACTGTTATATTATTTTATGCTTTTTAAATTGGATTTTATTTTATCTGATATCAACAGTGCAACTGCTACAAGAAAGAAAGCAAAGAAGCTCTTTTTATTTTATCAGAGATATTTTTGTTTATCTTTCTTCATTTGCCATTATTTGGTTCACTGCTTTAGGTAGGTTTCTTATAAGCATCAAAATTTATAAATTCATTTGATACTTTACAGGAGTGTGTGTCATTTAAAAGGGGAAATTATCTATATGCTTTATTTATTACTGTTAACCTAGGTTTGCTCTTACTTCTGTTATTCATATTTTTTGGTTTTATGCATTCTTGTTATCTTGTTTTTCACTTTTTTTTTTTTTCTCTAATCTTTTCTTGTTTTGGATGCATTGTTGCTGTTAAGTGCCATCAAGTCTGATCCAACTCATAGCTACCCTATGTACAACGGAACAAAACACTGCCCTGTCCTGCGCCATCTTCACAATTTTTGTTATGCTTCAGTTCATTGTTGCAGCCACTGTGTCAATACATCTTGTTGAGGTTCTTCCTCTTTTTCCATGACCCTCCACTCTATCAGCATGATGTTCTTCTCCAGGGACTGGTCTCTCTTGATAACACATCCGAAATACATAAGACAAAGTCCCGCCATCTTCACTTCTAATGAGCAGTACATGGTGTACTTAGTATTTGCCAACATCATAATTCAAAGGCATCAATTCTTTTTTGGTCTTCCTTATTCAGTGTCCAGCTTTTGCATGCATAGGAGGCCACTGAAAATACCATGGCTTGGATCAGATGCACCTTAGTCCTTAAAGTGGCATCTTTGCTTTTTAACTCTTTAAAGAGATCTTTTGCAGCAGATTTGCCCCACACAATGTGTTGTTTGATTTCTTGACTGCTACTTCCATGGGCACTGATTTTAGATCCAAATAAAATGAAATCCTCGACAACTTCAGTCTTTTCTCCATTTATCATGATGTTGCTTATTGGTCTAGTTGTGACGATTTTGTTTTCTTTATGTTGAGGTGTAATCCATACTGAAGGCTGTGGTCTTTGATCTTCATCAGTAAGTGATTCAAGTCTTCTTCCCTTTCAGCAAGCCAAGTTGTATCATCTGCATATTGCAGGTTGTTAATGAGTCTTCCTCCAATCCTGATGCCCCATTCTTCTTCATATAGTCCAGCTTCTTAGATTATTTGCTCAGCATACAGATTGAATAAGTATGGTAAAAGGATACAACCCTGACGCACACCTTTCCTGACTTTAAACCACACAGTATCTCCTTGTTCTGTTTGAACAACTGCCTCTTGATCTACGTATAGGCTCCTCACGAGCACAATTAAATGTTCAGGGATTCCCATTCTTGACAATGTTATCCATAACTTGTTATGATCCACATAGCCAAATGCCTTTGCATAGTCAGTAAAACACAGGTAAACATCTTTCTGCTGTTCTCTGCTTTCAGCCATGATCCATCTGACATCAGCAATGATATCCCTTGTTCCACGTCCTCTTCTGAATCCGGGTTGAATTTCTGGCAGTTCCCCATTAATGTACTGCTGCAACCTTTTTGAATTATCTTCAGCAAAATTTTACCTTTGTGTGATATTAATGATATTCTTCGATAATTTCCACATTATGTTGAATCACCTTTCTTCGGAATGGGTACAAATATGGATCTCTTCCAGTTGGTTGGCCAGGTAGCTGTCTTCTAAATTTCTTGGCATAGACGACTGAGCACTTCTAGCACTGCATCCATCTGCTGAAACATCTCAGTTGGTATTCCATCAATTCCTGGATCCTCGTTTTTCACCAATGCCTTCAGTGCAGCTTGGACCTCTTCCTTTAGTACCATTGGTTTTTGATCATATGCTACCTCCTGAAATGG
Organism: Elephas maximus indicus; assembly: GCF_024166365.1. Taxonomy (NCBI): domain Eukaryota; kingdom Metazoa; phylum Chordata; class Mammalia; order Proboscidea; family Elephantidae; genus Elephas; species Elephas maximus. Next base: position 41,135,386 of record NC_064827.1, on the reverse strand, counting down.
CTGAACGTTGACCAATTTTTTTTGGTACAGTGACTCTGTGTGTTCCTTCCATGTTCTTTTGATGCTTCCTGTGTTGTTTGCTTTAGCTACGCTATGTAATTTAAAGCAGAGCAATGTAGATTCATAGAGTTTTCCTTAAAGTCACTGATCTGCAACTATGGTTTACAAATTATCTTTTGTGTCATAAATATGCTGTATAAACATTCCAATTGTCTGGTATTTAAATCAACTCAGAAAACATTAATTGTGCTCTTAATATAGTCTAGGATGCTTCATTTCACCCCCATGGAATTATGGTCTGGCAATGAGGAGAGACATTAATTCTACTTGGGGGTTGAGAATCCTCATAGATTTCACAATGTAATAGTGTCTTAACTATCTAGAAATAACAGAGACACCACAAGTGGATGGCTTTAACAAAGATAAATTTACTTCCTCACAGTAAAGCAGGCTAAAAGTCCAAATTCAGGGCGTCAGCTCCAGGGGAAGCCTCTCTGTCTCTGTCGGCTCTGGAGGAAGGTCCTTGTCCTCAGTCTTCCCCTGGTCGAGGAGATTCTCAGGTGCACAGACCCCAGGTACAAAGGACACGCTCTGCTCCTGGTGCTGCTTTCTTGGTGGTTTGAGGTCCCCAACTCTCTGCTTGCTTCTCTTTCCTTTCATCTCTTAGAGAGAAAAGGTGGTGGAGGCCACGCCCCAGGGAAACTCCCTTTACACTGGATCAGCAAGGTGACCTGAGTAAGGGTGGTGTTAAAATCCCACCCTAATCCTCTTAACATAAAATCACAATTACAAAATGGAGGACAACCACATAATACTGGGAATCATGGCCTAACCAAGTTGATACACACATTTTGGGGGGACGTAATTCAATCCATGACAGTTTATCAGATCTCCCAATTTCCAAGTTAAAAAAAACAAAACAAAACACCTACTAACCAACCAACCGAACAAAAACCCAGAGGAAAGTGAGTAGAATTGTCATTTTAATGAAAAAAAAAACTCAAAAAAAAATGTGAACTATTTCACACTTGTGATTTTTGTGTTAAGAACTGCAGCAAAGTAAAGGTGAAGATGATAATGATTGCGGTAGATATTACTGGCTGCCTACCCAGTAGCCATTTTACCCCATCCTTTTCCCTGCTAACACCGTAATTTTCCTTCTAGTGTCTATCTCTCTCCTGACTTGTAGCAATCAAGTAGTTTTGAGGATTGGCCCCAGATCAGGAATTAGCTCTAAATGTTGTTGTCAAGTGCCATCAGATTAATTTTTGACTCATAGTCACCCCATGTGACAGAGCAGAACTGCCCAATAGGGTTTTCTATGCTGAAATCTTTATAGGAGCAGATTGCCAAGTATTCCTCCCATGGAACTGCTGGGTAGGTTTGAACCACCAACCTTTAGGTTAACAGCCAAGTGCTTAATCATTGTGCCATTATCCATTTGACATCAGCAATCCCTTGTTCCACGTCCTCTTCTGAATCCAGCTTGAATTTCTGGCAGTTTCCTGTCAATATACTGCTGCAACCTTTCTGAATTATCTTCAGCAAAATTTTTCCTTTGTGTGATATTAATGATATTGTTCCTTTAGCTCGAATTAGTCCCAGCCAATTAAGACAATCCTATCCCACAGGTGTAGACACACAAGCTTTTGATAAACAGAGATTGGTTCAGGAAAGGGCACAAGACCAGCTTTGAATCAATGAAATGTGAGTTTTTTGACAAGGATTCTAGAAAACTTTTCCTTATTCTTAAGTGATAAAATTAGGAGAGCTCTTTTCTGCTGGCCACTGACATAGACAGGAGGAATGCCTTAGCCATCAGATTACCAGTCTGAGGATGAAACTAGCACAAAGATGCTCCCCACATCCTGCTGCCCCAGGGAATCACAGGGGAATGGAGACAGAACCATTGAATTAAGCAAATCCTAAAACGTACCTGACTTATGGGCTTCCAGGTATGAGAACCATAAATGTTCTTATTGTTAAAGCCAGTTTGACTTGACTGCTCCATCACTTGCAATCAAAGGCATTATAACAAATTTAATGATTAACAATGAGAATAAAAAAAGTGACCTAAGAATTAAGATAACTAAAATGCAAGAGTGTTTTAAAAGAATGTAAATGAAAAGAATAAAAATGGACAAGGGTAAAACCATTACAAAGCTAAAATGCACGAGACTAAAAAAGTCTAAGTAGAAAATAATTAAAAATCATAAAATGTTTAGCAAAAAAAAAAAAATTCTAAAACTGGACAAAAGTGACAAACTAATGCTTGAAAAGCTATAAGCAATTTTCCAGTGTACGAGTTAAGGTTCTTTTGGATTTAAAGAAACAACTGGCATGCACATTAGGAATGATGACGGTTTAATGCAAGGGATGTTTCCAGCCAAGGGTACATATCAGAAACCTGCACGAAACTTTTTAAGACAAGGCATTCCTGGTTCCAGCCCTGGTGATTCTGACAAGACAGGCATGACAGCCCTGGCATGCAGAGACTTAAGTGACTGATGTTCCTTAAAGAGATGCAATCAGCCAATATAAATATCCTTCCTTATTTTTTTTTTTTCCTGGAAGTGGAGCCCCTCCACCCTCACCAGGGTGGTTTTCTTCAGAGGAATTATATTACTCAACAAGAAGTAAGTTCCTCATCTGATGGGGAAAGTTTGTGTCACTGATTGCCTTGTGATGATCACATGGTATCAGACACACCTGTTCAGCATTCATCTCAAACTCAGATGCAAGACAGAAAACTCTTAACATTGAGGGCAAATGTGTTATTTTAATTATCTTAATCATAAAATAATTCTACTTATCATAAAGCAACTCACAACATAGTCATGTCACTTCTGACTCCTCAGTGACTCTTGCAATTGCATACCACGCATTCATAAGGGACACCTGCAGCTTCCTTTATCTGCAAAGCACTTTTGTGTAGTACTAACTTGCAAGTTAACAGCACACTCTCCTTTGCCCTATTTTGCCCTTGTTCTGATAGATACTCTGTGCACCCTTTTATAAACTCCTGATTTTGAGACCTCTGAGGATCTGATCTGAATGTTATGTAGTTGTTCCTCCTCCTTTCCTCACAGGATGTTCCCAGCATGGTCCTTCCTCAAAGACCCAGACTGGGTCTTTATTTCCCCTCTACAATGTCTTTTTGGTAACTTCAATACTCAAATATCAAAGATGTTAAGGGTTTCATTTTACTTGGATCCACAATCAACACATATGGAAGCAGCAGTCAAGAAATCAGATGGCACATTGCATTGGACAAATCTGCTGCAAGAGATCTCTTTAAAAGTGTTAAAAAGCAAAGGTGTCACTTTAAGGACTAAGGTGCACCTGACCCAAGCTACGGTGATTTCAATTGCCTGATATGCATGTGACAGCTGGATAATGAATAAGGAAGACCAAAGAAGAACTGATGCATTTGAATTATGGTATTGGTGAAGAATATTGAATATACCATAGACTGCCAAACGAATGAACAAATCTGTCTTGGAAAATGTACATCCAGAATGCTCCTAAGAAGCGAGGATGGTGAGACTTTGTCTCCTCTATTTTGGACATGTTGTCAGGAGGGACCAGTCCCTGGAGAAGGACATTATGCTTTGGCCAGTGAAAGAGAGGAAGGCCCTCAAGGAGATGGGCTGACACAGTGGCTACAACAATAGTGTCATGGATTGATTATGTCCCCCCAAAAATGTGTGTATCAGTTTGGCTGGGCACTGATTCCTGGTATTGTGTGATTTTCCTATATGTTGTAAATCCTGCCTCTGTGATGTTAATGAGGGAGAATGGGCAGCAGTTGTGTTAGTGAGGCAGGACTCAATCTACAAATTGGATTGTGTTTTGAGGCAATCTCTTGAGATATAAAAGACAGAAGTAGTGGGGGTAAGGGGAGCAGAGGGTATGGGGAGACCGGGAAGGGGGCCCTCATATCACCAAGAAAGCAGCGCTGGGAGCAGAGCTCCTGGGTCCCTGTGTGGAGAAGCTCCTAGACTGGGGGAAGATTGACAAGAAGGCCGACAGAGAAAGCCTTCCTCTGGAGCTAACACCCTGAATTTGGACTTCTAGCCTATTAGACAAGCCTACTAGACTGCGAGAAAATAAATTCCTTTTTGTTAAAGCCATCCATTTGTGGTATTTCTGTTACAGCAGCACTAGATGACTAAGACAAATAGGATCAAACATAGCAGCGATTGTGAGGATGGTGCAGGGCTGGATAGTGTTGTACATAGGGTCACTGAGTCAGAACTGGCTCAGTTGCACCTAACAACAACAACCATGCCTTTGTCAGTTTCTGGAAGCTCTAACACTAATACTCTATTTCTGTTTCCTTATGAATAAACTCCATAGGATTTTCTGGTAAAATACAGTTCTGATATTTCCAAGGTAGTTTTTAAATCAGTTTACCAAATATATGAACAATAAGCCAGATAAAAAGAGGCCCTGGACAGAAAAGAAAATGATTGGACATTAATGCCCTGGGTTCCAATCTTTATTATGACTATGTGGCCTTGGAGGGGAAGCTTCTCCATGCTTCTATTCTCCATGAGAAATATGAGGAATTAGACCTTATAATTGTCAAGACATGGTTAAGCCCTAAAAATTTCTAGTCATTGTAGAAAATTTTTCACTAAAATAAAATCATGTATTGCCATTCAACTCATGTCATTTAAAGAATTAAAAAATTATAATCAACCCTGCTCATGTTCTTAACCAATCAAAAAGTAGTTTACTTTCTCAGAATAAATTTGCATTTATGTTTTGCAGATGATTTCTAATTTGGTTTAGTTTGTGTTTTCGAATTTAATTTTATAAAACTTTCACTGAAAAATAATCTAATTGACTAGAACTCATTTTACTGCTAAGAGGCAAAATAAGTCCTTAATTTCATCTCTCATTATGAATCCCAACAACTTAGTTTATATTCATTTATTTACAGTATGTTAGTTGCCTTTTTTCATGCATGAGAAGTTTGAAGCTAACATATTTAGACTAGAGTAAACCTACTGAGATCAAATTCAGCATTCGGTTTTTTAAACCACAAAACAATACTATTTACAACAATGGGACACAAAGTACATTGATGCCTTTTGGCTGACTAGTTATCCTGAAAATGAATTTATAATCTTCATTTGAAAGATTTTCTTAACAGTTCAGTCCAAAGTCACAATCAAATAATGTAGAAAACATGTAAAAATCAAAACAATAACAAACAGAAAACAGTTAAAAATTGAATAGGGAGAGGAATTGATTTTGTTTAATGAATGTTGAAATAATTTCAATGGATATATCCAAGAACACCCATTCTGTGATTTGAAATCATTTTTAAAAGAATTCTGGCTTCAGAGAATTCTGTCAAATATGGAAAGGGCACAGATATTATTAGCTAAGTCTTAAGTCGTTGTACATGAGAAAGCTCTGCTACAGCATAAAACACTCAACCAATTTAGGCTTATTAACTCAAATATAAAAAAATAATTAAAGTAACAATAAAAAGAATCAAATCCCACAATTTATATATTTCAGGTTTCCTATGTCTTTATATCTATTCTTGGCTGCTAACCAAAAGGTTGGCGATTCCAACCCACCAGCAGCTCCATGGGGAAAAGATGCGCCAGTCTGCTTCCTTACAGATTACAGCCTTGGAAACCCTGCGGAGCAGTTCTACTCCGTCCTACAGAGTTGCTGTGAGTTGGAATCCACTCAATGGTGATGGGTTTGGTTTGTTCGTCTTTTATAATTGTAATTGTGAATTAAAACATCATTACAAATGTGTTTTTCTATGACTTCTAGAATTTATACCAGAATTTTTGCTTTATGTATTTTGATACCTTGCGATTTGTTGGATATAAATAGATTCAGAATTGTTATGTCTGTTTCTACCTTTCACCACTACATAATTCTGTTTTCTTATCTTATTTTACGATGTTTCTCTTAAATCTTAACGATTTTAAAATGGTGACAATATTTATATCAGACAGATACTTTAGTCCAGCATATTCTAACCTTTGCATTTTGCTTTAAGAATGTCTTTTGTTTGTGAAGAAATTGATATATTACTTTTATTTTTAGAAATCATACATGTGATCTACATCTTGCCTTTCTACTTTTTGTTATCCACCTTTGATCTATTTCAACAAGTAGCAATCATGTATCTTAAATGTCCCTTATGTAACTCAGAATTGTGCTAAGCACTAAAAAAAAAAAGCACTAGGGATATTATATATAAAAAGCCCTGGGACAAAGTTTCATTCAGATCTTTATTATTGAATTAAATATGCTTTTTTAAATTTAGAAATTAAATCAATTTGTAATGTTAATGACATATTTAACTGTGGTGGTGATTATCTTAAAATTTCTCTAGCTATTTATTAGTCCTTTATATAACTTGTATAGCTCACCATAACTTTGTATTTAATTATATGGGAGAAAGAAGTGTTATATTTTATGATTTTATTATCTCAGTCCTCCACCATTTTTAGTCTAATCAGAGCTATGAAAACAGTGCTGTGGGTTTTGATATCGTGTATCTTTTGTAATGCATTTGTTTCAACACTTAGGTAATTCTACTTAGTGGTAGTTATTGCTGTTAGTGTTCTTGTTTACTGACCTCTTCAATAAATGGATCTGTCAGCATCCATTTTCATCAACAACATCTCTGTTCAAAAATTTCTTTTGAAATGCAGCCTTCAATATCTGGAGGTATTTCTCTGAGAGAATGTTGGAGAAAAGGCATATGTCATAACTATTCAAAGACATATCTGATTATTCTTTCTTCTGCCTCTAAATGAAGGTCAATGTGGCTACAAGGCAATCCTTGGAATATGTTTTTCTCTCAGATTGTTTCCTTTAATGCTACTTTTTATTTATTTCCAAGTAGCATGATTTTTTTTCTTAGTAGGCAGTGTATTTATTTCTTTTGCATTATATGTAGAATTTTATAAAATTATATGGTAGTCATAAGGGTTACACAAATATCTTTCTTCAGACTTTCTCCAGGCACTTGATAGGACTGCATTTCTCTGCCCCCTTTTGAGTTAACATGGTCATGTAACTTGCTTTGGCCAATAAAAAGTGAGTGGAAGTAACATGTACTATTTATGTGTAAAGCCATAAAACCATGTGCAAATCATCATGTCCACTTCCCCTTCACGGGCAATTGTTGAAGCATGTATAGAGATGAAATCTCTGTTAGCCTGGGTCCCTGAGAAACTATAAAAGACAGAGCCTTCCTCTTCTATAATAGTCTTCACTGGACTTTAACATGAGCAAGAAATTTTTTTTTTTCTGTGTTCAGACTTGGGGATTGTTTCATATTTCAGCATAACTGGCCTGTTCTTACTGACAAGGACTATATCTTTGGAATTGCTCCTCTTTTTTAACTGTCGGTACAATCCAGTGAATCCAATTTTTTTTTTTTTAATATATTCAATCTAGAGGAAATACACTCAGTGATATGTGTGATTATCAATCTTGTGCTAGGTTATTCTGCTTCTACTCCAATGATATCTAGTATTCAAAGGTCAGATCTCTGACATTAGTTTTGCAGATCCATCATCTTCTCTATGGGGGAGCTAAAGGATATTCCTAATTGCCCACATCTTTTTGAAGCACATAGAGACAGTTTGTTTCAGAGGATAAAATGGGTGTTCCCTTCAAGGTTCTAGATAACTTTCACTTTTATTTTCTTTTGTCCAACTTTGTTTTTTAAAATATGGATTCAACCCTATACTGATTTCAACACAATTTTTAGTTCATTTAATGCAACATTCATTATGTCACAATCTTTTCAAAACCTGCTCTCTGGTATCACGTAAGAGACCAGGTCACTCCCAGCACTAATTAGCTGCATTCAAAGTACTGAAGTGAGAAAATCCTTAAACAAATTCCTAAATATCAAAGTCTAGGAAACCAAACTTAAGCAGTTGATAAAGTAGTAAATCGGTGTGTCAAACTCATGAGGACTGGCAAGAAAACAATGGAAAGTAACTGAAGGTTGATAATCAATTGGGTGGTATAGAACATGCTAGATATTTTTAATATCTTATATCATTTAGCTTCAGAAAAGTTCCCTCATACCATACATAATAGATGAGGAAACCAAGGGTCTAAGGGGTTGAGGAATATGACCAGGATCTAATACAGCAAGTAATCTGCAGAGTCGATAATTAAACACATCGTTATTACTCCTACACTACCTTGTCATCTGGCCAGCAGCAGGCTGTTTACCTGAAGCCAAGGAATATAGCACCTAGGAACCTTAGGGAGACTTTCTTTGTTGAAGTTATGTTTACATAATTCCTATGTATTCATTTCTGTATGCATCTGGGAAGCAGACAGGGCACATACACCAGGAGACAGCACTTTCTGGTCTAGGTTCAAGCCCTGACATCACTTCACTGCTCTGTATAATGTCACTTAGTATGAAGTCATGTTCCCTGTTTTCATTCAGCCTTTCTTACAGGGCTCATCCAGCACAATCAGTGATAACTCAGGCTACCTGGCTCCCTTTGCTGGAAGATGACTTCTGATCAAGGTACTAATCCAAAGTTTTCCAATTCTTTTATTCCCTAAAATGTCTTAATACCAAGATTATAAATAACAAGAACTACCCTTTGGCAGTAACTGGGAGTTATTTTCAGGAACTCAAAAGCTTTTTCTTATAGTCAGGAAGACCCTCCATAAACCCTTGACATTAGACATTCTCAGAATAAAACAAGAACTACCCTTTGGCGGTAACTAGGAGTTATTTTGAGGAACTCAAAAGCTTTTTCTTATAGTCAGGAAGACCCTCCATAAACCCTTGACATTAGACATTCTCAGGGACTTGTTTAAATATGGTTTAGACACAGGAATTATCATGTAGGGATAGCAAAGTAGATGGCCTGGGGGAAGCTCTAGAACTGTGCTGTCCAATATAGTAGCTAAAGCTACTGTGGCTACTTAAATTTATTAAAATTAAAGAAAATGAAATATTCAGTTCCTCAGTTACAAAATCCATATTTCAAGTGCTCAATAACCACATGTGGTTATTTCTATCAGCACAGAAAGTTACATTGGTCAGTACTACTCTTAAAGCTTAGTAAGCAATTTTTGCCACTGAACTGGTTCTGCTCCTTCCCATGTAATTCCAAAACACTCTTTGACTTCCAACCTTACCTATTCTGTTTCAGGGAACCCATGCCTATCTCTAGGAAACTCATAGCATACATTCCCCCCGACTATGACTGTGAATCACCTTAGAAAAGTATTCATCATGAGTCTCTAGGTGGTGATTTGGTGTTCACCCATGTGAGCTTTCAAGGACTGGAGAATGTCTAGTACTAAGGTCTTCCTGATAATGGCCCTGCTGTCACAGCCTTCTCAAATTTTGCTTACCAGCTGAATCTATTTTTCCAAGGATAGGAAGAAAGCCTGAGCCAGCAGCTAATGTACAGTTATGACAAGTAGTTCTGAAATATTCAGTAGTTCACAGAAGGGCACAGGCTCTGAAAACTGAGAAGCCAACAGAAAAGAGAAAAATAGGCTTAAGGGACTCATCACTGTTGGAGAAGTGTTTCTCAAATAGGATCATCAGAACAATCTAGGGAAGATTCCTCCTCATAGTAATGATGGATTAGGTTGTTGCAAAAACAATCCTACCACCCTGAACAACTACACTATTCAAAAAAAAAAAAAAAAACCACAATGGAGGGCCACCAAGCAGCAAGGACTTATAACGACAAGTTCTTGGAGAAAAGGCAGGCACAGAAAAAAATCTGATCCTGACATACACCGCTACTTTTCTACTAGAGGCATTTATTGAGTTTCAAGCAGAGGCTGAGAAGATACAACTTGAATGGCAAAAGTATAGGCAAGAACTGGACATAGACTTTCCCTAACAAATACCAAAGCTCAGCTTTGATTCAACTCAGTAATATTGAAACAAAGTAATATATAGAAATAAAGACCCCTATACTGCCTGCCCCCCAGAAGCAAAAGTGAGTTCTCTTTGGAGGACTATAACATCAACTAGAGTCTAAATTATATACACAATGTTTAATATTCAATAAAAAGATTTCAGGCATGTTAGGAGGCAAGCCGACACAAACAAAACATCCACAGGAGATTCAATTTGTTAGTTATCAGATGCAGATTTTTAAATAACTAAAATTAATTAAGTGATTAATATGTTCAAGATATAGCACAGGATGTAGAAAATCTCAAAGATAGATGGGATGAAAGATAATCACATAATTATTCATTAGTTTTATTGCACATTACATACAGAAGAGTCACAGAAAAACAGCATTATTATGCAAGGCTAACACTCTCATGATAACCAATATGATAACTGTAAAGTTAAAATTTTTTGCTTATTCTTTCCTCATTTTCCCATCATTTTTACTGCATATTACATTATACTTATATTATCAGAATATATAGATCGTAAGTTGCATCTATTAAAGTCTTTTTCCCATAAGTATGTATCTATATCCTGAAAGAAAATATTCTCTTAAATATCCACAGTGTACTTGTAAATCTCATATATATTGATTGTATTAAAATCTTGTCAAGTTACAGTTATGCCCATTATGGAATTTTTTTTATCCACTCAGTACATGATCTGTTAGAGTTACACATTGGTTTTGATGTCTCTTTAGTCTGGAAGAGTTCCACAGTTTTTGTTTTTTATGACATTGATTGTTTTGAAGGATACAGTCAAAGGGCCATATGTAGAGTCCCTCCAGAGCCCTTGTGGCATAGTGTTTAACCGCTGGGCTGCTAACTAAAAGGTAGGCAGTTCAAATCCACCAGCCGCTCCTTGGAAACCCTATGGGTTAGTTCTACTCTGTCCTGTAGGATGCTAGGATTCGGAATCCACTCGGTGATGATTTCTTTTTTTTTTTTTTTCTTCATATAGGCAAATCACAATTTTGGATCTTAGCTTTGCTCCAACTTCACACAGTGTTTTTACATCTGGGAGTCCTTAGGACATTTAGGTCTCATCAGAGCAAGAATCAGGCCATAAGTGAAAGTCCCAGAGATGCCAGGATTGGTGCGAGGACTTTTCTTAACAAAACGTTCCTGTAGTCAAGGGAGAGAAGATAAGGGGATGGTGGCTTCAAGTCTAAGTTCTGTGAGAAGAGGAAAAGGATTAAGCTATTGTTACTAGAGAAAACAGGCAAGGAAAGCTGTCTGCTCTGGTAAAGCTTCATCATCCTTTGGGTGGGAAAGGATTCGGTGTCCTGCGCAAGGCTAATCCATTAAGTTCAGCAGTGTAATTGGGGAAAGTAAAGGAAGGAAATGATACAGTGCTGAAATACAGCATTTTATGATCTTAATAATGTACAGGCAAGTGTTACAACTTGGTGACATGCCTGACTAACATCGGCAGAGAATACATGAATACACACACACTCAATATGTATCATCAGCAACAATGACCTTACTAATTACTTGTAAAATTATTGAGAGGCTAATAAGGATTTTAGTGAAAATGTAGAAAATAGAAGGAAAGAGGAAATCCTTCAGAAAGGGAATAACCAATGATATGATTCAAAACAAAATTATATATACATACATACACATAACTCCACTGCTTTACTAAAAGGTTGAATTATGTTAGAAGGAAGACATCTCCCACTCCTCCCAAAGTCCTGGCTCTCTATAGGCCTCCTCTGAAACCACCCCAGCAGAAACGGGAGGAGCACCTGCTTAACCTCCAGTTGCAGGTGGAAATCTTGGTTCCCCCACGTGATCTCCGCTGACGTGAGCCTCCTGGGAATGAGGTGTGAAGCGTGTGCATTGGAGCCGGCTGTTTCTGGCTTCAGGCTGGTGGAAGCCCCGGGCCTGTGGAGGTCGGAAGCCCGCCCCTTCCGACTGCCCATTCCACGCCTGCGCAGTGGAGCCAGGAGCTGGAGCAGCAGAGGAGCTGATGCGCCTAGTGGAGCTCAAGTAAACGCATGCAGAGCGTTTGTGGTCAAGGGAAGTCATCCTGGTCCAGGTGTGGTTCCAGTGTTGTCACACAGCTCAGGTATGCGGAGTATCGCACAGCTGTGGTATGCCAGAGCCCACAGAGTCCCCGTGCCGCTTGCCCCTTTGCTCTTGCACCATCTCTAAGGCCCCTGGTACACTGGCTCGTTACTTAATTTGTGCCTGTCTGCCTTGAAAACAGCACCGTAGTTGGGTTTTTACTAGTACTTGAAAGCTGGCCTTTCAACAGGGGAATTCAATAAATCTACATTCATTTTGAGTAGTAGGGATTTGTTTAAATCGTTCCTGCTTTTTTTGTTTTTTGTTTTCTGTGTATCAGGTTCTTTAGCATTCTTGTGTTTGGTGTTACTCATTTTTTTTTCTCTTGTTTACTTTCAACCTATTTTCCTTTCAAAAATAACTATTTTCCCTTTAGAGTTCTTAAAGAAATTCACCTCCGTCACCTGGCTGGCTGTCTGGTAGGTTGAGGCTGCCAAGGTCATCTCTGTTGCCTCAGGTCCTGGTCTGGTCTCTGTGTGGGTGTGTGTGTGTGGTGCCTGAGTGAAAAGAATTTTAACTGATGTTGAACGTGGTGTGTGTGTGTTCAGAAAATGGAGAACGTTCAAGAGATCCTAGAATGCAGCCCACTAAGATGCATCTTTAAGAACTGGGAATATTTCAGTTCAGACCCTATGAAAAAGAAAAAGGTAATTTTCTCTTGTAACACCACATGGCCTGGATATGAATTGGCAGATGAGGAAAAGTAGCCAGCAAATTGGTCTCTATACTATCCTCCAACTTGATCTTTTCTGTACTCCTGAGGGTCAATGAGATGAAAAGTATCATGTGAAAGCTTCCATGACTCTGTATTAGAACAAAGACTTAAAAAAAAAAAACTTAGTTCAGAAAGGAACTGATAAATACAACTGTCAGTCCTCCCTCCTGACCCTGAGGACATTCCTCCAGCTCCTGTCACTTCAGCACCTGGGCCGCCCCCTCCCTATGCTCTGTCGCTACCCAACAGAGCTGCACGGTCAGTGACAGCGCCGACTGTTAAGCCCCCTCAACCTTTGTATCCAGCCCTCCTGGGTCTTGCCTGCCAGTGGGCTTTCCCCCACCCCCCCGCCCCGTGAAATAGAATGACTTTGGGTGCCCTGATCTGGCCATTAGGGGAAGTGAAAATACCCTGGGCAAGACCCGTTCTCGAAAGAGCTGGAGTATCTTAAGACCATGTTCACGAGTTCATTGATCTCCATTCCTAGAAAAAAAAATTTTTTTTTTAGACCCCTAAAAATGCCCAAATAGTCAATATTAATTTTTATTAGGGCAAAGTACCCCTGATATTAAAAGAAAACTTCAGAAAAAGAAGGAGGTATAGGGTTAAAAATCTCTCGGCCAGTGGAACTGGCCTGCCAAGTTTACTCTGACCAAGATAAGGAATAAGAAAGAAAGGAAGTTGCAGAGCAGAAGTGCCAGGCAGCCTCCCTAGCTGCTGCCTTGCAGGCTGAAGGCCAGCCCCTAAGAGAACAAATAGGAGGGAGAACAAGGCTGCAGGAGCAGAGAAGGCCCCACGCTGCTTTGGAAAGAGACCAGTGCAGCTGGTGTGAAGAGAAAAGATTAAAAGTGAGAGTGTACAAAATACCAAATGAAGGAACTAAACAGAGAGGCAACCCAGTGCCAGATCATGCCGCTAGATGAGTCAGACTAAGGGAAACTGGAGGCAAGTCCTCCGCCTAAGCCTCTAGTTAATAATGAAGCTGGAGAGAGAACCTGTAAAGTTTCTGGTAGACGTTGGAGTGACCCACTCTATTCTGATCTCTGCCTCCCCGTCCCCCCGCAAAAATAAATAAAAAAACTACCAGACCAGGCGGATAGTGTCTGCCGTGAGAATATCAGGAAAAGAAGAACACCCTCCCTTCCTACAACCTCTGACTTGTTCTATACAAGAAAAAATCCTTAACACGCTCGTTCCTTTATGAAACACAGGTGGCAGTTACAGATGGCCCTCTCTACTGGGCTACCAACTAACTATGGCAAAGAAGAACATTACTGAGGGGTAGTTGATCCAGATGTCAGAGATGGAATAGTGCCATAGGTGTGGGCCAACAAAATACTGGCGAGAGCAAAAAATGTCTCTCCGGTTGTCATTGAATTGTTACCTGGTATAGCCCTAAAGCTTAAACAGTATCCTATCTGAGCTGAAGCCTGACGGGCACTGGACAGAATCATCACAAGGTACCTGAAACATAGACTGCTCAGACTGTGTTAGTCACAGTTCCACACCCCTACCCTACTGGTGAAGAAGAAAAATGGAGAACAACAGAGAACACTGTTTTGTTCAAGATCTGTGAGCTGTCCACCAGGTAACCGTTACAGTCCAGTCTAGTTCCCGACCTATATACCCTGCTGTCGACCTTGTTATCTACCTTTTTCAGGTTCACTGTGCTAGACCTGAAGGATGCCTTCTTTTGCTTCCAAGTGGAGAAGTCAAGAAATCTTCACCTTCGAGTAAGAAGATTCAGGAACAGGACAAACACAGCAGTTGTGTTGGCAAGCCCTCCCATATGATTTTAAAAACAGTCCTACTCTGTTTGGATCAGCTTTAGCCCAAGAACTGAGACAACTGTGTCCTTCTCCGATACATGGATAAGCTACCCATCGCCAGTCGCAGCCTTGAACTGTTTACTGATGGAAGCAGTTACATGGAACAAAGAAAAGGAAAAGCTGGATATGCAGTGTTAACTTTGGAAGAGGTTTTAGAGGCTAACGTGCTCCCCCCGGGTATCTCTGCCCAGAAGGCCGGGTTTATTGCCATGTTACAGGCCCTTAGAATCAAATTTCAAGTACATACTTGAGGTGTTGCACGCACACAGGGCAATCTGGAAGCAAAGAAGGCCCCTAAGAGCAGGAGATAAGGACATTAAATATTCTCAAAAGGTCTTAAAACTTTTACAAGCCGTTCTCCTACCCACCTGAGTAACAGGAGTACACTGCAGAGAGCATCAGAAAAGGGACACCACGGTGGCGAAGAATAATTACAAAGCAGATGCAGCAGCAAAAAAAAAAAAAAGCTACAATCCAACAGAAACCTATCGTAGTAGACCCACTAATTCCCCATTTAGAGTTTCTGCCACCTGGCCTCCACCCGTACTATTCCCAACAAGATAAAGACATTGCCAAGACCTGGGGGACACTCTAAACAAAGACGGATGGCTGTACCCCCGTCAACCCTCCTGAAAAGATTTTCATTCCGTCAGAACTCATGCACCCTATCCTACAGAGAGCCCGCCAGTCCACACATTATGGACGCAATGGACTGTATGATTGGGTTAAGCGACATTTAATTGGACCAGAGGTCCACACCGCTATTTAAGCAGTGGTAAAGAGCTGCCTCAGGGGGCCCAGCAAACTGGGACAATGCCTGGAGATGACTGGCAGGTGAATTTCACTGAGATGCCTCAAGCTCCAGGGAATTACAAATGCCTACCTGCTGGTTCTCATCGACATCTTCACTAACTAGATTGAAGCTTTTCCTTGCAAGACTGAAAAGGCCGCTGAGGTTGTAAAGCACTTCTATGGCCTTCTTGAAAATTCGGTCTGCCTCTGGAGACAAACTGAAACTTAGCCCATTTGAGCTATTATTCAGGTACCCTTTATTAGAGAACTCATTATCACCAACCTAGCCTGCTTCTTGCACGCTGGGTGCAGACCCATTGGTCCGGTTTCACTGCCGCCTCCTAGTGGCCTTGCTGCCCCAAGCTTGCTGCAGGCCCAGCCTAGCTCCTCTGCCCGACCCTGGTGATATGAACCACGACGCTCATGCAGACTCAGCCTCTCGCAAACCTTGCCTTCCTCCTCCTCATCTCGTCTGGGCTTCTGCTTAATGCACAAAATAGTCAGTAGATTTTTTTCTGTTGTTGAAAATATAATGTCAAATAATAAGGTAGTGGATAAGTGAGGAGTAGACATATACTCTATATT
This sequence comes from Elephas maximus indicus, assembly GCF_024166365.1. Taxonomy (NCBI): domain Eukaryota; kingdom Metazoa; phylum Chordata; class Mammalia; order Proboscidea; family Elephantidae; genus Elephas; species Elephas maximus. Next base: position 41,119,441 of record NC_064827.1, on the reverse strand, counting down.
TTCCAACCTTCTTTAGAATCTCTGTTACAGGCTTTTTGTCTTAGGTATCATTTCATAAGTATATATATGTTTATTTCCTGGCCAATGCTTCTCAAGCACAGCCACCACTCATTGGTCAGTGGAGGCTGGCATGTTGCTATGATGCTGAACAGGTTTCAGTGGAACCTCCAGACTCAGACTAGGAAGAAAGGCCTGGTGATCTCCTAAAAAACAGCAGTGAAAATGCTATGGATCACAATGGTCCCATCTCGGTGTGCATAAGGTGATGAGTTGGGGGTCTGCTCAGCAGCTACTAACAGCATATAGTATTTTATGTATTATTAGTTATATATCATTTTTTTATCATTTATAAGATTTATGATCACAGAGATTATGACAAGATACCCAAATCATCTTTAACATTAACGTTATGCTAAGTATTTTCTATATTATAGACATTATCATCACATATTATCAAATGATCACAGGTAATGTATATATTGGAAACCCGGGTGGTGTAGTGGTTAAGAGCTACAGCTGTTAACCAAAAGGTTGGCAGTTTGAATCTACCAGGCGCTCTTTGGAAACTCTATGGGGCAGTTCTACTCTGTCCTATAGGGTTGCTGTGCATTGGAATCATATCACATCAAAGGGATTGTGCTCTGCACTGTTTTGCTTTTTTTGTTTTAATATACTTTACAGATTTTCCACATCAACATATGAAAACACATCTATTTATTTTTAAGCTTTGTTGTATTTCATGTACAAACCATATTTTATTGGACCAGCTATTGGGTGATGGATATTTTAGGTTAATTCCTAGGTTTTTTTTTTTTCTTTTTTGTTTTTGTTCATCAGGCTGGTCTATTTCTTAGCAGAATTTTAAACATATATCCTAGCAGGGAAATTCCTAGGTCAGAAGGTCTGAGAAGAGCCCTCCTCGCTGAACCTGAGGGGTAGGACCTGCACTTTCTCTCTTTCAGGGAATTTGGGTGAACATGTCCTTCCCAGAGTTCATTATGGCCTTCGTTTCTTCGCAGGTACTGTTTACAGATACCAACCCCTGCTACTTTGTCCTCACTTTTTGTTGTAAACAAAAATACAAAGAGAAGTAGTTACTGCTTCTCTCAAGGGCTATTGTGAAAATTAGACATAATACGTGTGCATGCTCATAACAGGGCATGACTCATAGCTGCTGAAGAAGTGATAATTGCTCAATTTTATTCATCTGACTGTAATTATTAATGAAACTAGAGAGAGGAAAACAAACTACCTGTGGAGATCTTTGGTTAAAGAATAAATATGGTAGGGCTTGAAGGGAGTTCCTGTTAGCTTATTCATAACCAATGCCTAAACTAGTTTCAAACTGAACTGGCTTAGTTTACATTAAAAGAGGTATACATAATCTAAAAATGAAGGAAAATAAAACAAAAATGAAAATTGGATAAATCACGAAGAATGAAGGGTAAGAAATACACTGCTATGGGCCGTCGAGTCTATTTCAATTCATAGTGATCCTAAAGGACAGAGTAAAACTTCCTCACAGGGTTTCTAAGGCTGTAATCTTTATGGGAGCAGACTGCCACATCTTCTGTGGAGCGGCTGATGAGTTTGAACCACTGACTTTCAGTTAGCAGCTGAGTGCTTAACCACTGCACCACTAGGGCTCTTTAAGAAATACACTAGGAACACGGAATTATATAGTTACTCATGTTGGTCCTTAAATTTAGCTCTAAAGACCCATATTTCCATATTACGTTTAGGAACCTGGAAACTGTGTGACATTTTAATGACTTGACGGTTTTCAACTCATCCTCAAACCAGTGCCTCCCTCCCCTCCCACCTGTGGGAGGAAGACCCCTTTGTTCATCAGAAGTTATTTCATGTTCTGCTGTTTAGCTACTTCTCCACAGCCACCGTTTCTTGTGAGACCACACTGAAAACAAACGAACACTCTTTACACATCCAGAGGAGACTGAAAGGGAGGGAGAACGAGACTGAGGCCGAAAGGTTAAGAGATGAAAAATGTAGTAACTCTTTTTCTGGGCCAGTGTGTGGTGGTTTCTGTCTGAGCGAGCAATTACAGATCTCTGTTGAGCCAGATTTCTGCATCTCTGCCCCAAGCCTTGATAATTTGGTCCTCAGTGTAGTTGTCCTTGAATTTTTCATATCTTCTTTTTCCTGATGTTCTGGGTCAGAAAGTCTCAGGTAAAAACTTCCCATTCTCCCCGTAATAAATTTCCAGTTTCAACCTGCTGCTGTGACAGTGCTAAGGTAAAAACACACATACACATGCACACACTACTCCCACAATTTCAGAGCCAGTGGTGAAAAAGGTGAAACTAATGTGCAAAACCGTTGGTCAGAGCAGTACAAATACTATGGTTTATATATACTCACACATTTATTGATGAATATGCTTCTCTAGTTCCATTTTTGATTGCATGGCTGCGACTTGTTTACTTTCCCGGCATGTCTATTCTTTTCTCTCTTCACTTTGTTCTTTTTCTATAATCAGAGATAAATATGTGTCTACATCCAGCTAAAAGATATACATACCCATGTGTGTATATGTGTATACACAAATATATGTGTGTGTATGTCACTATATCCACATAACTATTTTAGGTAAAATGTATAAATTCACAAAAACGAGGCTATGAGATTCAAGTAATGATACCTTTATTTTAATGCCAAGGAATAGTAGTTACATTGAAATACAATTGTCACTCAATTTGCAAGGGGTAAACTGAATTGGCACATGAATCAAACAATGTATTTTCTTGCAGGATGAAATAGAAGCTGAGATTAACTTTGGAGATGCAAAAACTGTGAGTTATTTTCTCTCTTTGGCAGTCATTTAGAAAAATATACTGAAGGTATCTGAAGAACACAACTTGCATTTAACAAATTCTATGCCTCGCAAAATTGAAAATATCGACGTAGTAATCTAAGGGATGAAAACACCAGTAAAGGCTAATAAATGCTGTATTATTTGTTTTCTGTTACTTAAATAGAAGCCAATCACATTATTTTTTCCTGAGGAGACTCTTTGTGAAGTTATTTGTTTCTCAGATTGCATTTCTATCTGTAAAGGAATAACACAGTATTTTTTGAAAAGTAAAAAATGTTTCTGGTAGTAGCTGACCCTTTCTGGTATCACCGAAGTCACTTATTCACTTATTGTCATTTACTTAATTTTATAAACCAGCTTGTGGATCTTGTAGTTACCAGGTTGAATGTGACTGAAGTTAATTATGCATTTGAAGCATAGTACAGGCAAAAGAACAAAGTATTTAAGTTCACAAGTGTTGGATTGTATTTCCAACTGTACTACTGGCTATTAGTTGTTTGACTTGGGTGAAGGTAGTCAAAATCTTTGAACCTTGTTTCTTTCTTTTTAAGAAGAGGTATAGCACCATCCTTCTGACTTGCTTCTTGGCTAATGGCTAAGGATATAAACCTGTATCCACAGGACTTTCAAGCTATAAACACAAGGACTATGTATTTGGTTTCAAGCTTTATCCATGCCTGGAAAGGTTTGCTACTCAATCACCCTACCAAATAAGATTACCCTGGAAGCTAGCCGTGGCCCATATCAACCCCAGATTTACCTTTTGGTAGTGAGAACTGTCCCCCCAGTTAGATTTGACTCGTTAGCCCTGACTATTATTCCTTTCTGTTTACTTCTCTTCTTCATTGATCCATGTATCTGAGGGATCAGAATCCTCACAATTGTGGCTGCCTGAGTTAAACTCCATACAGGAGGAACCTAAAGCAAACTTTTAATCATTGTGGACTGATATTGGCCAAAAAACATTTTATAAAGGGTAAGGTATAAATTATTTTGGGGAAAAATTTTAAAATTTTTCAGAAGATTGAAAGACTCTCCAGAGAGGAAAAAAAAATCAAGGCTTAGATATTAAAAATTACAGAGATGTTTGAGTAGGTTGTCTATTGTAGACTATATTAGAAATTTGCTATATCAATCAGGGCAATGCCAAGTTATGCTGTGGTTGGAAAAAAATCTAAAAATCTCAGAGGCTTAAGTTTACAAAAGGTAATTTCTCGCTCAAAGTTCACTGCAGGTCCAAATATACCCAAAGGTAATAAGATACTCAGTAATTGGTTTTGAAAAATTGTTGTTCTGTAGTAAAAATGTTAAATATATTTGCAGTGTTCTTTAAAATTCTAGATGAATTAAAATATAAATGAAGTGACAAAAAATTTAGAAAAACAGGTGACTATCTAATGTGGAAATTTGGAAACAAAGGAAAAAACAGGAAACAAATAGCATTGATATCAACATTTATAAACCTCTACATTAAAAAATGCATAAACATAATGAAGATACAAATGCCAAACTAGGAAAATTTTGGTTATGAATATGCTGACTATCCTTATGTATATACATCAGTTGTTTATTGCTGCAATAATGCTGCATGACAACTACAAAACCTCAGTGGCAAAAATAATACACATTTATTCAGCTCATAAATCTTTGGAGTTGAACTGGTCTCCACTGGACTTATTTATGTGTCTGTGGTCATCTCAGAGGAAGCAAAGCAGCTCTACTAATCTTGCCTAGGCTCTTTTACACATCTGTGAGCCAAGTGGAGATGATTCAGATTTATTCTATGTATCTTTCATCCAGCCAGATTACCAAAAACTAAACCCACTGCCATCAAGTTGATTCAGACTCATAGCAACCCCATAGGGCAGAGTAGAATGGCCCCATAGAGTTTCCAAAGAGCACCTGGCGGATTTGAACTGCCAACCTTTTTGGTTAACAGCCGTAGCACTTAACCACTATGCCACCAGGGTTTCTCTTGGAGATGGTAGAGATGTGTAAGCCTTTTCACAGCTCTGTTTGTGTTACATTTGGACAATGGCATTTGTCAAATAAGTCATATAGTTGATCCCAGAATTCAGAAATGGGTACAACCTCTTGTCCTGAGTGGGAAGACACTGGAAAGTTAATGGCAGAAGGGCAGGGAAACAGGGAGAGGTGAAAATTTGGGCTATTATTGCAGTCAGTATAAAGAGTTGCTATTAATCTGTATGAAAAACAGTGAACACCTCACTAGAAAAATAAGCAAAGACATGGTGGTAATTATCAGATAAAAAATACAAATAGCCATAGGGAGCAATACATTTAAAACAACTTTATTTTTAGATGCTGTTTTATTTTTCTGCAAGTGGATATCCACTTTTGCCAGGGCCGTTTGTTAGAGACTGGTTTTCCACATTGAATGAACTTTGACCCTTTGTGGAACATCCGACCAAAACCAAACCAAACCCATTGCCCTTGAGTTGACTCCTACTGATTGTGACACTATAGGACAGAGTAGAACTGTCCCCAAGGGTTTCCAAGGAGCAGCTGGTGAATGCTAACTGCTTAATTCTTGGTTAATAGAAGGGCTCTTAACCAGTATGCCACCAGCTGCCAGTAAATGGCTAGATTTACTTCTGGGTTCTCAACAGTAGTCCATTGGTCTATGTGTCTGTCGTTAAAACAGTTATCAGGCTGTTTTGATTACTGTTGCTCTATAGTATGCTTTCAGAATGGGAAGTGTGAGGCCTCTTACTTTCTTCTTCAGTATTTAGCTATTTGGGGGCCTCTTTCCTTTCCTCATACAGTTGGAGACTAGTGTTTCCTCTCATTAAAGAATGTTGTTGGAATTTGGATTGGGATTGCATTATATCTATAGATCCATTTGGGTAGTACTGGCATTTTCACAATGTTAAGTTTTCTAATTCATGAAAGTGGAATATTTTCCCGTTTTTGTAGGTCTCTTTTGGTTTCTTATAGAGCCCTGGTGGCTTAGTGGTTAAGAGCAATGTCTGATAACCAAAAGTTTGGCAGTTCAAATCTACCAGCCACTCTTTGGAAACCCTCTGGGGCAGTTCTTCTCTGTCCTGTAGGGTCGCTATGAGTTGGAATCGACTCAGTGGCATCGGATTTGGTGTTTTTTAGTGTTGGTTTTGCATATATGCCCTTAATTATGTTGAGAAATTTCCTTTCTATTCCTAATTTGCTTAGAGTTTTTTATTGGGAAAGGGTGTTGAATTTTATCACATGGTTTTTCTACATGGATTGAGATGATCATGTGTTTATTTTTCTTTGTTTTATTTATGTGGTGAATTACATTGATTGATTTTCTAAGGTTGAACCATCTTTGAATCCCTGGTATGAATCCCACTTGATCATGATGTGTTATTTTTTTTGATATTCTGTTGAGTTTTGTTGGCTATAATTTTGCTGAGAATTAGTTTTTGCATCTATATTCATGAGGGATATTGGTCTGTCTGTAATTTTCTTTTTTTTGTGGTGTCTTTGCCTGGCTTTGGTATCAGGGTTATGTTGGCTTCATAGAATGAACTAGGGAATATTCCTTCTTTTTCTATTTTCTGGAATAGATTGAGTAGAATTGGTGTCAACTCTTCTCTGAATGTTTGGTAGAATTCTCCGGTGAAACCGCTGGGCTGGAGATTTTTTTTTTTTTTTGGTTGGGAATTTGTTTTATGACATCTTCAATTTCTTCTGTTGTTATGGGTATGTGCAGATTTTCTACATCTTTGTGTTAGTTTAGGTAGGTGGTGTGTTTCTAGAAATTTGTGCTTTCTAGGTTTTCAAATTTGTTTTGCTGTGACCCTCTTTATCTCAGTTGGTTCTGTTGTAATGTCACCCATTTCATTTCTTATTTTGAATATTTGCATCCTCTTATTTTTTTTCCTTTGTCAATTGGCCAATGATTTGTCGATTTTATTGATGCTGTTGAATAACCAACTTCCAGTCTTGTTGATTCTTTCTATTGTTTTTCTGCTTTCTATTTCATTTATTTCTGCTTATATATATATTTTTTGTTAACTTTTATTAAGCTTCAAGTGAACATTTACAAATCCAATCAGTCTGTCACAAATATGTTTACATACATCTCACTCCCTACTCCCACTTGCTCTCCCCTTCTTGAGTCAGCCCTTTCAGTCTCTCCCTTCGTGACAATTTTGCCGGCTTCTCTCTCTCTCTATCCTCCCATCCCCCCTCCAGACAAGAGTTGCCAACACAATCTCAAGTGTCCACCTGATATAATTAGCTCACTCTTCATCAGCATCTCTCTCCCACCCGCTGACCAGTCCCTTTCATGTCTGATGAGTTGTCTTCGGGGATGGTTCCCGTCCTGTGCCAACAGAAGGTCTGGGGACCATGGCTTCCGGGATTCCTCTAGTCTCAGTCAGACCATTAAGTTTGGTCTTTTTATGAGAATTTGGGGTCTGTATCCCACTGATCTCCTGCTCCCTCAGGGTTCCTCTGCTGTGCTCCCTGTCAGGGCAGTCATCGATTGTGGCCGGGCACCAACTAGTTCTTCTGGTCTCAGGATGATGTAGGTCTCTGGTTCATGTGGCCCTTTCTGTCTCTTGGGCTCTTAGTTGTCGTGTGGCCTTGGTGTTCTTCATTTTCCTTTGCTCCAGGTGGGTTGAGACCAATTGCTGCATCTTAGATGGCCGCTTGTTAGCATTTAAGACCCCAGACGCCACATTTCAAAGTGGGATGCAGAATGATTTCATAATAGAATTATTTTGCCAATTGACTTAGAAGTCCCCGCAAACCGTGTTCCCCAGACCCCCGCGCTTGCTCCGCTGACCTCTGAAGCATTCATTTTATCCCGGAAACTTCTTTGCTTTTGGTCCAGTCCAATTGAGCTGACCTTCCATGTATTGAGTGTTGTCTTTCCCTTCACCTAAAGCAGTTCTTGTCTACTGATTAATCAATAAAAAACCCTCTCCTACCCTCCCTCCCTCCCCCCCTCGTAACCACAAAAGTATGTGTTCTTCTCAGGTTTACTATTACTCAAGATCTTATAATAGTGGTCTTATACAATATTTGTCCTTTTGCCTCTGACTCATTTCGCTCAGCATAATGCCTTCCAGGTTCCTCCATGTTATGAAATGTTTCACAGATTCGTCACTGTTCTTTATTGATGCGTAGTATTCCATTGTGTGAATATACCACAATTTATTTACCCATTCATCCGTTGATGGACACCTTGGTTGCTTCCAACTTTTTGCTATTGTAAACAGAGCTGCAATAAACATGGGTGTGCATATATCTGTTTGTATGAAGGCTCTTGTATCTCTAGGGTATATTCCTAGGAGTGGGATTTCTGGGTTGTATGGTAGATCTATTTCTAACTGTTTAAGATAACGCCAGATAGATTTCCAAAGTGGTTGTACCATTTTACATTCCCACCAGCATTGTATAAGAGTTCCAATCTCTCCGCAGCCTCTCCAACATTTATTATTTTGTGTTTTTTGGATTAATGCCAGCCTTGCTGGTGTGAGATGGAATCTCATCGTAGTTTTAATTTGCATTTCTCTAATGGCTAATGATCGTGAGCATTTTCTCATGTATCTGTTGGCTGCCTGAATATCTTCTTTAGTGAAATGTGTGTTCATATCCTTTGCCCACTTTTTGATTGGGTTGTTTGTCTTTTTGTGGTTGAGTTTTGACAGAATCATGTAGATTTTAGAGATCAGGCGCTGGTCTGAGATGTCATAGCTGAAAATTCTTTCCGATTCTGTAGGTGGTCTTTTTACTCTTTTGGTGAAGTCTTTAGATGAGCATAGGTGTTTGATTTTTAGGAGCTCCCAGTTATCGGGTTTCTCTTCATCATTTTTGGTAATGTTTTGTATTCTGTTTATGCCTTGTATTAGGGCTCCTAGGGTTGTCCCTATTTTTTCTTCCATGATATTTATCGTTTTAGTCTTTATGTTTAGGTCTTTGATCCACTTGGAGTTAGTTTTTGTGCATGGTGTAAGGTATAGGTCCTGTTTCATTTTTTTGCAAATGAATATCCAGTTATGCCAGCACCATTTGTTAAAAAGGCTTTCTTTTCCCCAATTAATTGACACTGGTCCTTTGTCAAATATCAGCTGCTCATACGTGGATGGATCTATGTCTGGGTTCTCAATTCTGTTCCATTGGTCTATGTGCCTGTTGTTGTACCAGTACCAGGCTGTTTTGATTACTGTGGCTGTATAATAGATTCTGAAATCAGGTAAAGTGAGGCCTCCCACTTTCTTCTTCTTTTTCAGTAGTGCTTTGCTCATCCGGGGCTTCTTTCCCTTCCATATGAAATTGGTGATTTGTTTCTCTATCCCCTTAAAATATGACATTGGAATTTGGATTGGAAGTGCGTTAAATGTATAGATGGCTTTTGGTAGAATAGACATTTTTACTGTGTTAAGTCTTCCTATCCATGAGCAAGGTATGTTTTTCCACTTAAGTATGTCCTTTTGAATTTCTTGTAGTAGAGCTTTGTAGTTTTCTTTGTATAGGTCTTTTACATCCTTGGTAAGATTTATTCCTAAGTATCTTATCTTCTTGGGGGCTACTGTGAATGGTATTGATTTGGTTATTTCCTCTTCGGTGTTCTTTTTGTTGATGTAGAGGAACCCAAGTGATTTTTGTATGTTTATTTTATAACCTGAGACTCTGCCAAGCTCTTCTATTAGTTTCAGTAGTTTTCTGGAGGATTCCTTAGGGTTTTCTGTGTATAAGATCATGTCATCTGCAAATAGTGATAACTTTACTTCTTCCTTGCCAATCCGGATACCTTTTATTTCTTTGTCTAGCCTAATTGCCCTGGCTAGGACTTCCAGCACGATGTTGAATAAGAGCGGTGATAAAGGGCATCCTTGTCTGGTTCCCGTTCTCAAGGGAAATGCTTTCAGGTTCTCTCCATTTAGACTGATATTGGCTGTTGGCTTTGCATAGATGCCCTTTATTATGTTGAGGAATTTTCCTTCAATTCCTATTTTGGTAAGAGTTTTTATCATAAATGGGTGTTGGACTTTGTCAAATGCCTTTTCTGCATCAATTGATAAGATCATGTGGTTTTTGTCTTTTGTTTTATTTATGTGATGGATTGCATTAATGGTTTTTCTGATATTAAACCAGCCTTGCATACCTGGTATAAATCCCACTTGATCAGGGTGAATTATTTTTTTGATGTGTTGTTGGATTCTATTGGCTAGAATTTTGTTGAGGATTTTTGCATCTATGTTCATGAGGGATATAGGTCTATAATTTTCTTTTTTTGTAATGTCTTTACCTGGTTTTGGTATCAGGGAGATGGTGGCTTCATAGAATGAGTTGGGTAGTATTCCGTCATTTTCTATGCTCTGGAATACCTTCAGAAGTAGTGGTGTTAACTCTTCTCTGAAAGTTTGGTAGAACTCTGCAGTGAAGCCGTCCGGGCCAGGGCTTTTTTTTGTTGGAAGTTTTTTGATTACTGTTCAAATCTCTTTTTTTGTTATGGGTCTATTTAGTTGTCCTACTTCTGAATGTGTTAGTTTAGGTAGGTAGTGTTTTTCCAGGAATTCATCCATTTCTTCTAGGTTTTCAAATTTGTTAGAGTACAATTTTTCATAATAATCTGAAATGATTCTTTTAATTTCATTTTGTTCTGTTTTGATGTGGTCCTTCTCGTTTCTTATTCGGGTTGTTTGTTTCCTTTCCTGTAGTTCTTTAGTCAGTCTAGCCAATGGTTTATCAATTTTGTTAATTTTTTCAAAGAACCAGCTTTTGGCTTTGTTAATTCTTTCAATTGTTTTTCTGTTCTCTAATTCATTTAGTTCAGCTCTAATTTTTATTATTTGTTTTCTTCTGGTGCCTGATGGATTCTTTTGTTGCTCACTTTCTATTTGTTCAAGTTGTAGGGACAGTTCTCTGATTTTGGCTCTTTCTTCTTTTTGTATGTGTGCATTTATCGATATAAATTGGCCTCTGAGTACTGCTTTTGCTGTGTCCCAGAGGTTTTGATAGGAAGTATTTTCATTCTCGTTGCTTTCTAAGAATTTCCTTATTCCCTCCTTGATGTCTTCTATAACCCAGTCTTTTTTCAGGAGGGTATTGTTCATTTTCCAAGTATTCGATTTCTTTTCCCTAGTTTTTCTGTTATTGATCTCTAGTTTTATTGCCTTGTGGTCTGAGAAGATGCTTTGTAATATTTTGATGTTTTGGACTCTGCAAAGGTTTGTTTTATGACCTAATATGTGGTCCATTCTAGAGAATGTTCCATGTGCGCTAGAAAAAAAAGTATATTTTACAGCAGATGGGTGGAGAGTTCTGTATAAGTCAATGAGGTCAAGTTGGTTGATTGTTGTAATTAGATCTTCCGTGTCTCTGTTGAGCTTCTTACTGGATGTCCTGTCCTTCTCCGAAAGTGGTGTGTTGAAGTCTCCTACTATAATTGTGGAGGTATCTATCTCACTTTTCAATGCTGTTAAAATTTGATTTATGTATCTTGCAGCCCTGTCATTGGGTACATAAATATTTAATATGGTTATGTCTTCCTGATCAATTGTCCCTTTTATCATTATGTAGTGTCCTTCTTTATCCTTTGTGGTGGATTTAAGTCTAAAGTCTATTTTGTCAGAAATTAATATTGCTACTCCTCTTCTTTTTTGCTTATTGTTTGCTTGATATATTTTTTTCCATCCTTTGAGTTTTAGTTTGTTTGTGTCTCTAAGTCTGAGGTGTGTCTCTTGTAGGCAGCATATAGATAGATCGTGTTTCTTTATCCAGTCTGTGACTCTCTGTCTCTTTATTGGTGCATTTAGTCCATTTACATTCAGCGTAATTATAGATAAATAAGTTTTTAGTGCTGTCATTTTGATGCCTTTTTATGTGTGTTGTTGACAATTTCATTTTTCCACATACTTTTTTGTGCTGAGGCGTTTTTCTTAGTAAATTGTGAGAGCCTCATTTTCATAGTGTTTGACTTTATGTTAGTTGAGTCGTTACGTTTTTCTTGGCTTTTATCTTGAGTTATAGAGTTGTTATACCTTTTTGTGGTTACCTTATTATTTACCCCTATTTTTCTAAGTAAAAACCTAACTTGTATTGTTCTATATCGCCTTGTATCACTCTCCATATGGCAGTTCAATGCCTCCTGTATTTAGTCCCTCTTTTTGATTATTGTGATCTTTTACCTATTGACTTCCATGATTCCCTGTTATGTGTATTTTTTTTTTAATTACTCTTAATTTGTTTGTTTTTGTGATTTCCCTATTTGAGTTGATATCAGGACGTTCTGTTCTGTGACCTTGTGTTGTGCTGATATCTGATATTATCGGTTCTCTGACCAAACAATATCTTTTAGTATTTCTTGTAGCTTTGGTTTGGTTTTTGCAAATTCTCTAAACTTGTGTTTATCTGTAAATATCTTAATTTCGCCTTCATATTTCAGAGAGAGTTTTGCTGGATATATGATCCTTGGCTGGCAGTTTTTCTCCTTCAGTGTTCTGTATATGTCGTCCCATTCCCTTCTTGCCTGCATGGTTTCTGCTGAGTAGTCTGAACTTATTCTTATTGATTCTCCCTTGAAGGAAACCTTTCTTTTCTCCCTGGCTGCTTTTAAAATTTTCTGTTTATCTTTGGTTTTGGCGAGTTTGATGATAATATGTCTTGGTGTTTTTCTTTTTGGATCAATCTTAAATGGGGTTCGATGAGCATCTTGGATAGATATCCTTTCGTCTTTCATGATGTCAGGGAAGTTTTGTGTCAGGAGTTCTTCAACTATTTTCTCTGTGTTTTCTGTCCCCCCTCCCTGTTCTGGGACTCCAATCACCCGCAGGTTATCCTTCTTGGTAGAGTCCCACATGATTCTTAGGGTTTCTTCATTTTTTTAAATTCTTTTATCTGATTATTTTTCAGCTATGTTGGTGTTGATTCCCTGGTCCTCCAGATGTCCCAGTCTGCATTCTAATTGCTCGAGTCTGCTCCTCTGACTTCCTATTGCATTGTCTAATTCTGTAATTTTATTGTTAATCTTTTGGATTTCTACATGCTGTCTCTCTATGGATTCTCGCAACTTATTAATTTTTCCACTATGCTCTTGAATAATCTTTTTGAGTTCTTCAACAGTTTTATCAGTGTGTGCCTTGGCTTGTTCTGCAGTTTGCCTTATTTCATTTGTGATGTCTTGAAGCATTCTGTAAATTAGTTTTTTGTATTCTGTATCTGATAATTCCAGGATTGTATCTTCATTTGGGAAAGATTTTGATTCTTTTGTTTGGGGGGTTGGAGAAGCTGTCATGGTCTGCTTCTTTAAGTGGTTTGATATGGATTGTTGTCTCTGAGCCATCACTGGGAAACTAGTTTTTCCAGAAAATCCACTAAAAAAAAAAAAATGCAGTCAGATCCCTATCAGAGTTCTCCCTGTGGCTCAGGCTATTCGGATGTTAATGAAGCCTCCTGGGGAGGGTGGGGGAGGGAACAGAAGATAGGAGAGTAAAACCTCAGAATATAGCCAGAGTTGCTTGTCTTGCTTGGAATGACTATTATATCTGAGATTCCCGCGGGGCGTGTCGCCTATGTGTGCTGGCTGTGTGGAGATTGCCCCCAGGGGGTCTGGCCCGCTGGAGTCACAGTCAGATCCTCCGCTTCCAGCTCCACGCCCAGCGTCAAGGCTCCCCTACTAGGACGGTGCACTCTCGACTCCAAAATCAGTCGCTGCCTCCCGGGGACTTCTCGTCCCTCCAGCCGCGTTGCCGTGCCGCCTCCGAGAACCAGTTGGGCCTCCTCCCGGGGTTAGTTCAGTTGGGTGGAGCAGCTCCCCGTGCTTGTGCCGTGACCGAGTGTCCCGGCTGGGACGCTGTTCTCCGCGCTCCAATACCAGTCGCTGCCTCCCGGGGACTTCTCCTACCGGCTGCGTCCCACGCCGCCCGCGCGAACCGGCCGGGCTCCCTCCCGGTGTTAGTTCAGGGGGGTGGAGCAGCTCTCCGTGTTTATGCCGTACCTGCGTCCAGTCCAAATCCCGGCGGGACGGTTCCCTGGCTGGGACGCTGCTCTTCCTGCTTCAAGACCAGGCACTGCCTCCCCGGGGACTTCTCCTACCGGCTGCGTCCCACGCCGCCCACGGAACCGGCCGGTCCCCCTCCCGGGGTTAGTTCAGGGGGGTGGAGCAGCTCTCTGCGCTTGTGCCGTACCTGACTGGTACGCTGGCTCCAGGCTCTGGAAACAATCGCTGCTTCCCCGTATTAGTTCGTTCTCCGTCTCTAAATCTGTGTTTGTTGTTCAGGGTTCGTAGATTGTTATGTATGTGATCGATTCACTTGTTTTTCCGTGTCTTTGTTGTAAGAGGGATCCGAGGTAGCGTCTGCCTAGTCTGCCATCTTGGCTCCGCCCCTCTGCCTGTCAATTTCTGCTTATATTTTTATTATTTCCTTTTTTTCCTGATGACTGTGGTCTTCTTTTGCTGTTCCTTTTCTATTTGTTCAAGTTGTCAGGTTAAGTTATTGATTTTGGACTCTTCTTTTTTGATAAATGTGTGTATTGCTATAAATTATCCCCTGAGCACTGCTTTTGCTGTGTTCCAAAGGTATCGATATGTTGTTTTCATTTTCATTTGATTCTAAGAATTTTTTAATTTCTTCTATTACCCAGTAGTTTTTAATAAAGGTGTTACTCAGTTTCCTTGTATTTAGTTTTTTCCCTTGTTCTCTCTGTTATTGATTTCTAGTTCTATAGCATTATGGTCTAAGAAGATGCTTTTTTATTATTTCAGTGTTTTTGAATTTATTGAGGCTTGCTTTGTGGCCTAAAATATGGTCTATCCTGGAGAATGATCTATGTGCGTTGGAGGAGAATGTGTACCGTGTTGCGGTTGCGTGGTGTGTTCTCTATATGTCTGTGAGGTCGAGTTAGTTGATTGTGTTATTTAGATCTTCTATTTCTTTATTGCCTTTCTTTCTAGTTGTTCTGTCTATCATCAAAAGTGGTGTGTAAAGTCTCCTACTGTTATCGTAGAACTATTTCTCTTTTCATTTCTGTTAGAGTTTATTTTATGTATTTTGGAGCTCTTTCATTAGGTTCACAAATATTTATTATTGTTATGTCTTCTTGGTAAACTGACCTTTTAATCATTATATAAGCCCTTTTTTTTGTCTCTTGTAATGGATTTTTACTTAAAGTCTGTTTTATCACAGATCATTATTGTCGTTCCTGCTCTCTTTGGTTACTGTTTGCTTGATGTATTTTTTTTTTCTATCTTTTGATTTTTAACCTATTTATGTCTTTGTGTCTGAGATGTGTCTCTTATAGGTAACATATTGATGGATCATGTTTTTTAGCCCATTCTGCCACTCTCTGTCTCTTGATGGTTCATTTAATCTATTTCCATTCAATGTGATTATCGATAGGTATGAATTCACTGCTGGTATTTTGTTATGCTTTTTTTTGTGTGTGGTGTTAATGGCTTCTTTGTTCTGCTTGATTTTCTGTCCTTTTTTTTTTTTTTGTATATAGATTTTCTTTTCCTATAATTTGTTTTTGTGTTTACTGAGTCTTTTTTATTTTCTTTATTTTGGTGAGTAGATTTATTAATTAGAGGTTACACTGAAATTTACCTTTATTTTCCTAAGTATAAAGCAATCTATTATATCTCGACTTCACCTTGACCGCCTCTCCGTATGGAAGTACTGTAACTACACCATTTACTCCCCCTTTTTGTTTTGAATTTGCCGTTGTTTACAGCTTTTTGGCTGTCGGGGGACGGCATGATGTGTCTGAGCCACCATCCTGGGTTGTCCCCTCTCTAAAACAGTTTTACTCTTCAGCAAACTAATAATGATAAATAAAACTTGTGTATTTAATGCTGGCAAAATAATTATATATAATATATAATATAATATATATTAATAATGATATAATATATAGTGATATCATATTCTGTAGGGAGGAATATAAATTAAGGAAAATTTCATAGAAAAATTGTTAACATGTATTAAGTGTTATTTTTTTAAACAGTGTGTAGTCTTTAATATTGTAAATTAATCTCTTGGAATCTAGACTTAAAATAAAATTGAAAATTGGGATAACTATTCAGATGTAATTTTTTCATTGTTATTTTTATGAGCTAAAAATGAAAACATTATACATAACAATTGGGGAGTGTAGGAAGGCCTAAGTAAATAGGAGGGTGGATGACAATGGAATCCCAGACAAATGTTGAGCACACTTAGCCTTTATGCCAGGATGAGAGGCATGAGCTTGGCTTTGTGATCCAACTTGTACCATGTGGTTTTAACAGATTTGTCACTTGAGAAATGCATAATAGCATTCTTGGGAATACGATGAGAAAAGGGACCCCACTGAAGAATTAAAGACAGTGGGGAGAAGCTGGGGCCCTGGAACTGTGTAGGACAATAATTATTAATTAAAGCAACAGCCATTTATTGAATACCACGCTACACTCAATGTGCCAGAGATTTTAAATGTACTAATTTGTTTAATTTTCTTATTTAAAAGGTAGACATTATTTACAATTTGCAAGGTGAATGTTATTGCTTCAGTCTTACACATAACAGAACTAAGGATCAGAGAAGTTATATAATTTGTCCGTGGTCACTGTTAATTGAGTGAAAAAAGCCAAGATATGAAAACAGGAATCTGCCTCCAAAGTCTGCCTACATACTTTCCACTATTCCATATAGTGGAACACTCCATTTTATCATCTGTACCTTGGATAGTGAAAGTGAAGAATAACCCATTGTAGATTGAATGGGCTGCAGTAATACAGTCCTTTTACTGGGGTGGGGGGGGAGGGGAAGAATTAGATTGGATTTTGCTTACTGTGGTAGGCAGAATAATGATCCCCTGAAGATGTCCGTTTTCTAATCCCTGGAATCTGTGACATTGTTACCTTCCATGGCAAAAGGGACTTGGCAGATAGGATTAAGTTAAGAATATTGGGAAAAGGAGATTATCCTGGATTATTCGGTTGGGCCCAGTGTAATCACAGGGGTCCTTATAAGAAGGAGGCAGGAAGGGCAATACCAGAGAAGGAGATGTGATTACAGAAGCAGAGGTTGGAGTGATGTGAGGGCCAAGGAACGAGGGCAGCCTTGAGAAGCTGGGGAAAGCAAGGAAACAGACTCTTCCTTACAGCCTCCAGAAATAATGCAGTCCTGCTGACCCATCTTAGACTCCTGACCTCCAGAACTGCACGATAGTAAATTTGTATTGTTTAAAGCCACCAAGTTTGTGGTAATTTGTTATAGCAGCAATTTAAAATTAATGCACTTGTTTTACTTAAAAAAAAACAAAAAACAAAAAACTTTGCCATCGAATTGATTCTAACTCATAGTGACCCTATAGGACAGAGTAAAGCTGCCCCACAGGGTTTCTAAGGAGCAGCTGGTGAATTTGAACTGCCAACCTTTTGGTTAGCAGCTGAGCTCTTAACCACTGTGCTACCAGGGCCTCTTACTTAATTTAGTGTGTTTAAAGTATGGGTATAAATAGGCTGCGGGTTCTCTGTTTGAATATTCTATATGGATATACATTTCATTACATGTATTTTATTATGAAATACATGTTCATACTAGTCTTTTATCCAGCAGACTAGCAGAGATAATTCTCTTGGAGATGGCAAACAAATCAAAATGCTGCTTGATAACTGCATGAGTGAGTATAAGTATGATAATAGGGAAGTTCAAATAAATAATCTCACATAAAGATAAAGGGGTTGAATTTATTCAACCAATAATAAGTCAGCTAATGATCCTGTTAGGATAAACTCTTGGAGCTGAGTAGTTACTGAAATGTTTTAATAGAGAGATAGGAGAAAGACTTTGTGGTTGAGGATGCAAAATTCAATTAAGGTGTGGATGATGCTGGTGACCTTCTGAGAGAACCTGAACCAGCTACAGGGGACATTCAAATGTCTTCTGTGTATCACTTTTTGCATGATTTATGTTCAGTCTAGAAGGCATTAACACAAGGGGTTCCACAGTGGTGGTTTGTTTTCTTTTGGTCTCAAGACACCGTGATTTTGGCTTCCCTCGTGCACTCTTGCATATAAACACAGGTAAATTCTGGACTGATGAGCTACCAGGCTTGTATCAAGGCCTAATTATATTAGCAGTTGAAGCAGCTTATTGCACCTCTTCCAAAAGTCCTTTATGAGGAGTTAAGTGGATCCAACGGGAAGCAATGCCCTTATCCTTCCCCCAACACTTAGTCCTAAGGTATAACACTTGTAGAATACTGAGATCCTTCAAACTGATGGTGGCTGGGTATAGATACAGTGGTGATGGCTTACTTTGAATTAGAGGTTGCCTGGCAGGACCCCCACCAAAAATAAGTAAAATAACAACTGCTATGGCCTGGCCTATGAGCAGTATCCCATCTTTATAGTCTACTTCTGTTTACACCTCTAGCATAGTGGTCAGGCCTAGTGTTTACTAATCTGTTATTTCTCCAAAAAGATTATAAAAGCATTAATTAAAAAAGCAAGGATTCCTGATTCCTAGTTAGAACTCCTTCTATTTCCGTTGCTTACAGAGTTAATGAAAAAGGAGAATAGGTGAGATAATAAGGAACCTGGTTAAACATTTATTATACAAGTTAGCTTTTTGTAAGTAAAGTCAGTTAGCTTACTTGAAAATTCTAACTAGTATACAGTATGCTGAACCTGACCGTGTGTACTCCACAGAAATGTTTAAAATAACCCACTTTTTTTTTCTTCATTGAACATAGCCTGTTTGAGATGGAGAGGGATACCGGTCATAAAATTAGTTGAGTTTTCAAAATTGCAAATTTTGAAACACAACATTTGTGTATCCTTATTTGACTGGAGACTTAAAAACAATTGAATATTGTGTTTAAGTATGGAAACTCAACCTTCTGTAAAGTTTGACACTGAATTTTTATCAAAGGGCAGATGAGTTTTATTAATTTGTGGATCTTAAATGCATGAGAGTAAATGTCAGTTTGCAGTTTGAATATGTGAATATAAAATGGAAGTAAAGGAGGAAAATTATTCTTCTCAGGCCAAGTTAGAAAACTTTGTCTAATAAAAATACTAATAGCTTTTAAAAACGTGTTTTTAATCTGTGGTGTACAGAGTTATTAAATGATTCTATTTTGTTTTTCATTTTTCTTGGGATGCATGCCACAAAAATTCGAGTGATAGTGATGGCTACTAGGCTTATTATGCACAGTAACTGCTGCCACTAATTCTGATGTATCAAGCAACATCAGGAAATTTAAAAACAGTTTCCTGATGTCTCAATGGTGAGATTCCAGACATTGGTATGTAGTTAAAATCCATAAAAGATAGAGTCACTTTATCCTTTATCACAAATTACAATAGAAATTTGATAAATTATTATAATTAGCGATGAATAGTGACTCAGTATTCTTGAATTTTTCATATATGTAAGAAATAAATCAAGTAGCACCTACTACTTCCTCATTTACAATGACTGTATCACTGAGTTATACCGTCAGGACTTCTGAAGGTATTGTCAATAGCTGATAGAGTTGCTTATGATCTTGCCGATGTTCCATCTTCTAGAAAATTGTGTATACAATATGACCAATGCCTTAAGTATGTGCTGGGCGTGGAGTTGTTGTTGAATCATTTCCTTGTGGTTCCATATTCAATGGGTAGTAATATTTTTGAAAATTGAAATAGGACTGACGTTTTTCTCTTGTTTCATGTTTCACTTGAAAATTTGAGGAAATTTATGAATGTGCCATTTTTCTTAGAAAGTGGAGGCAACCATAGGTAGAATCCTGTGATTCTACTTTGTAGTTTCAGATGTGGACAACATGGAATAGAAGGGAGATCTTAGAAAACAACAGATCTAATGTCTATAGGAAGCTTAGTAGTATTATAGACCTACCTGTTGCCATTGAGTCAATTCCGACTCATAGCAACCCTTTAGGACAGAGTAGAACTGCCCCATAGGGTTTCCAGGGAGTGGCTGGTGGATTCGAATTGCCAACCTCTGGTTAGCAGCCTGAACTCTTAACCAGTAGACCTAGGTTAAGATAATTATACCAAAGAATAGCATTGATTTAACTAAGAAAATATCGTGAGTAATAGATGGAAAGAGCTGTGCATGAAACGGTTGGGCAGAAATTGTGAGGGAAAATAATTTTTATTTTTGTAAGTTACAAGACAGGAGCTATACAGTCCACTTCTTTAGCTTAGAAGCAAATCATTTAGAAGTTACCGAGGCCCATCAATACCATTTTAATTGTTCAGTGAACTCAGAGCTTGGCTTTGAAGCATTGAGACAGCTTACGTACAATAATGATTATTGCAATTTGGGTGGTGAGGTACTGCCATTGGACATCTTTTTGTAATTATTATCTAATTCTTAATGTGGAAATTGACTCATAAAGAAGATTACTAACGTTCTCAAAGTCAATGTATAATTAGACGTAGAAAAAGGATTGAGACCTGGTCTGTATTCTCTCCTCTTTGCAATGCAAGCAAAACTGACAAGAGAGTTTGTTGTAAGTGTTGAAATGAGGCATAGGGCTCGGCTTTTAAAATTTATTTCATGCTTAATATTTGTAAAGTTCTTTTTCCCAATAAGTAGAAAAATTTGTAAGGGGTATTAGAAGGAGAGTTAAAGGTTCATTTGTGGTGTCTGGTGGCTAAAAATGTTTCTAAATGCTATATTGATGACGTCAAGCCAGCAATAGGGCACTTGACCTACTTTTTAAATGTCAAATAGTATTTTGAGGGTTTAAGCATTTGAAGCTTTAGACTTGCCTATTTTGCAGATTTTAGAACAAACTAGAAGAGGAATTTCATGACTTAACCCACTGAAGCTGTTGCTTAAGACATGTTAATAAAAGGTACAAAAGGAGAAATTGCCTTAAGCTCTCTAGGGAAGAAGAAGGAATAGAGTAAACCTTAAAGATGACTTTTACATTAGAAAAAAAAAAAGTTTTTAAACACACACACACAACCCCATAATAAATCCAACCTGATTTCTTTTCTGGAGTGCTTTGGCTACTATACCCAGCGCCGTCGAAGAGTAGAACTGTCTCCGTTGGCTATGGATAAATAATTGTATATGAAAGACAATGTTATAATACTAAATTAACAGAAGTGTTCCATTGAACATAGAAATAATGAAAATTTAAAAGGGGGATTTAATTACATTTCTTCTCTATTATGAAGCAAGGTGATCTTTTAAGATTAATAAAAGGAAGTTCTATTTTAAATTAACGAGAACTAAAGACATAAGTAGCCCCCCAAATTTACATAAAATAAAATAAATATACAATTTATTTTAAGATGAGTCTAAATCAATTAATTGATAATTCTATATCATGCTATTAAGGAAAATAAGAGTTTATAAAATTGTATTACCTTTGGTACTATACAATCATATTTATCTACAATACATTCTTTAATTTTACTGTCAGAGAGAAACTGAGCAGAGTGAACTATTCATCTCACTAAGAATATACTAATTTACTCTTCTTACTAGAAGTTAGTTTCTTGTCTATAAAATGGGAAGATTATTATTTACCGTACAGATGTTTTTGGTGAGAATTAAGTAAAATAACCTATGTGAAGGCATAGAGTGGACTCTTCAGCTTCCGTTTATAAATTCTACTCATATAGATTTTGAGTGTTTCTCTGTGCTGGACGGTAGGAATATAGTAATGACTAAGACAAAGACCCAGCCTTTGTGCAGCTTACATTCTTTTGGAGCAAACAGACATTAACAACAAATTAGAAAACCAGTTATTTACAATTGTGATATTGATGTAAAGGAAAAGTTCTGATCTGGATTAGGCAGGCAATGAAAGCTACAACCTTGAGGAAGTGATACTCAGATGAACTCTGAAGGTTGAGTTAGAATTAATTAGACACAGAGCGAACCAGCTCCAAGCAGAGGAAAGGGCATGTTCAAGTGCTCTGAGGTGGGAAAAATGAAGCTGTATTTTGAGAACTGAAATAGGAGCGTGAGGCAGATTGTCTGAAGATACAAGGAGAGAGGTATAAAATCAAGTTGTTGAGGTAGACTTGGGTGTATTTTCAGCTCCTTGCTGATCTTTATACTCAGATCAATGAGGAC